>NC_084688.1:4849853-6273991 GCF_028389875.1 Rhea pennata
GAGGGGTGCTTCCATGGAGGAAGGGGAGATTCAGCGAGGGGAGCAGGGTCTGCAGATGGGGCTGGCCCCACTCCTGAATTTCTGTTCGGAGGAGAGTTTGCCTTCGAGAGCAGAGTGAAAATGAACAGCAGAAATGAAAAAAAGTATGTTCAGTTTAAGAAGTGTTACATTCCCCAAGAAATTCATCAGCACTGATAAATGTTTTGTGAAGCATGTTAAAATGTTATTTAAATAACATTTTCTGGCAGAATATAATGATTATGAAAATTACCCTGAAGGTTTATTCCTTAGGGAGAGAGGAGGAAGGTTGAAAGTGCGGGTTCACTTCTATAGCACCTTAGGTCAGTCCGTTTTGCAGATGCTGATACAGCTTAGGCCATCAAGGTCAGTACAGAAATGCCTATGGATGTTTAACACTAAAAAGTCAGATAAGCGAGAGATGGAGAGGACATAAGAAATGACTGAGGTCGTCTCTATGGTCACACTGCACAAATCCTCCTTTTCACAGCTTTTGATCCCAAATCAGAAATGTCTTTTTATATATTTAATTTAAAAATAAATTGCTTTCCACTCATCTCTGAAAAACAAAAGCTGTGAGATAAAGCAAAACACACAGAATAGTAATTTTAACAGGATTTATGTGGCTTTCGCTATCCATCCAGCAGAGGAAGTGCATTTTTAGAGGAGCCTAATTTCTTTTTAATGCAAGAGAATCCTACGGGCAGCAGCCTCCGTCACGGCCCAGGGCAGCTTCAGCAGAGTCAGAGAACAGGTGAAAAAAACAGCATATATATTATTGTTAAAATAGTGTAATTAATGACTGTTATTGGGAATAGGTACAGAGGGCCTTGGATGAATTCACTGGGCCCAAAGGCACTTCATTTGCACATTTGCTTCTGCGAAACTATTTGTTTAATGCAGTATTTTGTGATGGTGGAAATACTGGCTCTGTCTGCTTCCCTTCCTATGCTCGCCAAACCGGGTTTGTTTAGCTGAGGGAGGAGAAAACTGAGGAGGGGCTTTATAACAGTCCTTAAATATTTAAAAGGCAACTGCAAAGAGCAGAGGAATAATCTCATCTCTGTAGCCATGGTGGATAGGACTGAAAGTTCAAGGGCTTTGATTGCAGCTCAGCATTAGGAACAGTGCTGTTTTTATCAAGTAGCTAGCAATTTGGGGCATCTACTACAAAATACTTCAAAAAAACATACTATTAAGGTAGTGAGTGCTCAGTGCTTTCTGAAGAGTACAGCCCTTTCCATCATCCGGTTAGATGATGTTAGATTCATCCAAAGCAGAGAAATCCAAGATCAAACCAAGCTAGTTTAAGCAACTTTGTGAAGGAAAAATCCAGTTTAGCTGAACATTAGGAAAACCACTGTGGTATGACTTCTTTGGTGGAAGAAGGAAAATGTAATTTAGAGCCTACAGTGCATTTTTTTCGTCTCTTCTAAAACTACCTCAAAGCTAAAATTTACTGGTGCCAGTCTCTACAAAGAGTTTTGCAAATATTCCGGGTCAGACAATGTTTAATGTTTGCAGTGAGCTGGTTTGATCCTCTCACTTTCTCACTCAGCTTTTCTTGGGATTCTCCTAAAGACTGGTTTCACTGCTGGCTGCAAAACTGTGCCAGGTTAGAGAGGCTCCCTCACTCAGAATCACAGAATGAGATTGAGGTTGAGGTTGGAAGGGACCTCTGGCGACCACCTAGTCCAACCTCCCTGCTCAGGCAAGATCACCTAGAGCATGTTGTCCACTTCCTTATCATCTCCATCAAGTGTAGTTGCCAATTCGAGTACCAAGCGCACCAAGCATCAGTCTGAAGGGTACAGGATACATTTGCACCATCTAGGTTTGGTACGTTTAACCAACTTTTAGGAAACATCCTGTGATGCAGCTTCCTGAAGACATCACAACCCTGTTTGCTGGGCTCCAACCCTCAACCTGGCACCTGCTTTGCTTGCTTCCACCCCTGGAAATGGGGCCTTGCAGGTGCTAGCTGCCCCTGACAGCAGGTTCAGCATGAAGCACAGCATGGAGCAGCGAGCTCCAGGGCTCCGTACCATCCCTTAGCAAGCTGTAGTTGATCACAGTGATTTCAACAGGCTAAATGTTAATTGGATCTTGATTTGTGTTCCTGAGAGGGAATTTGGCAACAGGCTGTTAGGACAGTTTGCTCAGGATAAAGTCCTGCTTTTTGTAATGGGGTCAAAATTCGCAATACTCCTAATTTCACTTGGGGTCGAAATAGCTGGCAAAGGCATTGGCAGCCTCGCAGGAGACTGACTGAAGCTGCCCATGTGTCTTACTTGGGCATTTCCATACTTTCAAATTATTTTCTTTTCCATTAGAATTTCCTGGGTTACCAGGATGTCCTTTTTTTTTTTTCACTAATTAGAATGATCCCATAAGAGTGGTTCACCTAGAAGTCCCTGACATGAACTCTTAGCTCAACTCCGAGTGCAACAGAACATTTTGTTCAGGCAGTAAAATACGAGCAGTCGGTGTGCACTTTTCATCAGCAGCCTCTGAGCTCGTTACGAAGGAGCCCTCGCTCTGGTTTGTGGTCAACCAAGCTGAAAGAGCACACAGACAACCAGGTGGATTTGTGTTAGCAGTGGGTAGTAACATAGGTCAGCCTAACAACTAGGTACCAGCTGAGCAGCAGTTGCCTACCTCGAAGGAGGGTCACACCTTTTACACCAGCCGCTGGATTTAATTGCCTGCATCGCCTTTTTCCTTTTCCCAGACTAGTGCAGTCTACCAGTATAAGCACCTTTAGCAGAGTAAAAAATGCACCTATAACTAGGAAGGATAGCGATTGCACTGATTTAATTCCAGTGGCAGAGTTGAAGCAGTGTGGGTTTCTAGAGGGGACATTAGAGAGAGGATGGAGCTGAGCTCCCCGAATTGCTCTGCCTTGGGTTTGCTCCACTTGGTCACTTGACCATCGCCGAAGGGCCAGGGCAGGATCATCCTAGGTTTGCTCTAAATGGGTCAGCCTGTTTTCAGGGCGTTTCTTATTTGGTAGCCTGGCCTGCTTGTTGAGATTTGGGCAACCAAAACCAGCAGCTCTGCAAAGCACGTCCATTACTTTACCAGTGCTGTTCAACTGGTCCTTCTGAGGGCTGCTGGCGGGAGCTTTTCCAGCCTTGGATCCTTCCTCAAACAGCAGCAAGGTTTGAATCAAGAATGAACTTACTTCAGAGTGTTGTCATTAAATGTTCCCAGCAAAACAGATAGGTTAGTGAGTTCCTCAAACCAGCTTAGACAGAACCTCTGCTTATTTTTTATAGCTAAAGAAGCACTGCAATTAATTCCGTAACCTTCTTTCAAGAGAACTGTAATTGCTGCTGTGGCAACATAACAAGAGTTGGTATTTTCCACCGGATGCTTCATTAACTTGACCCTAATTGGCCAAGTAAACAAAAACAAATTGCTGCTCAATCATGACTTGGGCTGCATCTCTTAAAGCAACTCGGATAAACAGACAGGCAGAAAAGAGCTCAGTGCTTGAGGCTGAGGTTGCACACTTAGCTAGGAATCTTTCGGTTTCAAAATAATCCTGCAGCTATTAAGAATAATCAACAGTAGGCTCTCACATCATGACCAGAAACATTAGGTGAACTGTTGCTTATATTAAATGAGGACGTTTTTTTCCTCTCTCCTATTAATGGCAATTGGGACTGAATTAACTGGCTTAGCTGCTCATTTTTCATCTTTCCTGCTCTCCAACTTCTCCAAGAACTGAATGTAGAAGTCTGGCAGACAGAGGGAAGGTGTCCATAATGTGCACACGCACGAGAAGCTGGAAGTCTACTTGGGATTTCCAGCATGGTGAGAATCCTCCAAAGCCTACAAAAGGAAGAAGGCAACAGCATCACCTTGCATTCAGGGCTACGCTAAGGGCTCTGTCTTCTGGCCAGACCCAAGGAATGTTCTTCCAAGCAGTTGGTTGTGTGATTGGTGGTACAGCCCCTTCATCCGTAGATGGTCATGTGCAAGACGCAAAGGGGAGCTGGTTACAGAAGGAAGAAAGAGAGAGACAAGGGAAACTGCTTATAATTTCTCTGTTGAACTGGGCGTTTATGTTTTTTAATATTTTTTCCTTGCATGAAGGGTCTGATTCACCTTATATAGCCTCATGTATCTATAGTGAAGGGATTTGGATCTCAGTCACCCTTGGCTGCTGTTCTAACAAGTGGAATTTAGGATGAGAAACATCTGGTGAACTGAAGGAATCTACTTTAGGGGGTGATTAATTGCACCAGGTGCCATTAAGGGTATTGATTATGTATTGATTTCCATTGACTTAAAAGAAGCCGAAACAGCCTGCTCAGAGGATGTCTCTCCTCTAAACACTTTGCTGCTTCTGCTTCCTCTGAAATTATCCACTTTTGGAGGAACAAACAAAATTCCTGGTAAGTGAAGTAATCTAGTTTGGATGTGCTGTCTTGGTGGAGCTGCACTCTGGGTCTCTAGCTCCCCATGCCTTGAAGGTCTCTGCTTGCAGCCAGCCTGCATCCACTGTGGTGAGAGTATCTACTAATAATTTTATTTCTGTCCTTGGCAGTTTCATCCTTCTTTTTTCCCCTAGATGTCCCAGGGCAATGACAAAAGTTCCATTGACTTCAGCAGCACCAGGATCTTACCCTTGACACCAATAAAAGCTTTCTTGACAGCTGATGGTGCTTGCTGGGCGGAGGTTAAACTTGTGTGTAGCTTTGGAGGCAGTGAATAAAATGTTTACATCTTGGGTCATTAGCTTCCTTCTGGCAGAGAGCATAGCATGAAATTCAAGGGCAATACTTATCAGAGGACAAAAATGGGTTGTAAAGACTGCATTTGTCTCCTTTGTTCATTAAAAATCTAGCAGGTCCAAACTTCTGGAAGTATCTTGTTGAAAATCTCTGCACGCATAAGTCAGGCCCCAAACGCTGCAAGCTCTTACAATCCTGCTTCCCATCAAATCTGCTCTGCAAGTGCCAGAATCTCAGAGTGTAACTGTTGCTTTTCTTCTTATTTTTGTTTTCCTTCTAATGTGACTTTACATGAGCAGCAGCAGTAAAGCTAATAAGGTAAAGCAGAGCAGAACTGGGCTACTTCTCGGAATGCCCCCAGGAGCCCCAGAGCCCTGCTTCTTCTTGTATTCTGCCTTTTTCCAGTCTAATTATATTAAAAGCTTTTTCTGCCCAAAGGCATGAGTTTAAAAAAAGGAGAGGTGGGAAAACTATTCTCTGCCCTGCAGGTTCTGGTAGGAAATGCAATACAGTTCTCCCTGAACAGAAGATAGTCTTGGATTTGGTTCTACGGGTGTTTCTAGCAGCGTGATACCCCAAAAGAGAGAACCCAGCTTTATTTTCCTATCTGTACTGAGATGGAACTGGATTGAGCTGGAAACTAAGACTGGGAGCAGAAAGATACAACTTCAGATGCCCAGGGAATGTCACAGTCCAGCACGTTGAGGATTATGCTGAACACCTGGCATTTTCTAATTGCATTTTTGTATTTGAGGGTATAAATTTCTCCAAGCTCCTCCCCAGGCACCTACATTCTTTAGCTTTTCTGACTCTAAATGGTTGGCGCATCTGTGCCAGATTGGCAGCAATGACTCCCAGGGGCTTTGGTGGGGTTGGATCAGGCCCTGTGTGCAGGCCACACTGTAGCGAGGAGGTACATAACGATTTGGAGAGAAATGATGTGTTTATGAGCATCGTTTATTCCTGTAGAGATTGACCTCTGAAGCAGGGCGGGTACACTGGACAGGTTTCCCCAGCACAGTAAACTGCTTAATCTCTCTGCACTGTCAACAGCTGTCTGTGGCTTCCCATCAATTACCCATAAAAAAACCATTTTGGAGTGGTGATGAAAGCTCTCCATTTCCACAGCACTAATACCAGACCTGGGTTTTAATGGCCCAGAGCCTCCAAATGCATGATATATGGTTTGTTCAGAGGCATCTCCAAGTCAAGGGAAGTTGGGATGGAAGGAGGAGGAAAGCAAGAAGGGGAGGTGATGGAGGGACGTTTGATAATACCCTCTTTGCTAAGAAACTTTACAGGGAGAGCAGCTTGGGAGGTGCCTGGGCTAAAAGCGTTGCGTGTGCTTCTGTTTTTCCAATTACAACAAGGAGGGGGAAAAGGAAATATTTGGGAGTTTGTTTAGAAGAGTTTTGAAGACCCTTGGTAAATCAGGTGCATGTGTCAGATCGCTGGGATCTAAAATAAATGTTTGATTTTTATTTCATTCTGCCTCACACTACAAGAGGAAAAGGAGAGAAAAATTTAGGAAGAGCTCCTCGGCCCAGCTATTATGGGTCAATAGATTGAGCATGTGTAAATTCTATAATCTTTTTTTTTGATGCAAAAAAGACCCGTCATTTGGGAAAACAGTAAATCCCAGCGATGAAATCTGAATAAATAAATAAATAAAGCCAGCACAAGCAAACAAACTAACCTAGCTCATCCCTGGAGTTCAAAACCAATGAATAATCTCAAAGCAAACAAACCACTGCAAGCAGAGAAGAGCTGGCCAGGCATTAAAGGCAACTGCCCAGCCCAGGCATTATCCGGAGAGCTAATCTGCAGCTGGCTGCAGGGCTCCGTGGTGCAATTGGGAACCATAGCTGGGAAACACAATATAATTATTAGTGGATACCACTCGTTTGCATTTCCCATTTCTATCCTTTCCAGTAGCCTCCGGGGAAGAGTTTTCATCTGTTTTTGATGAAAGCAAAATTAAAGTAATCGTAACAGAAGTGTTTCTGACTGCACCGCAGCCAAGGGAGAAGAGGAGGCAGAGGAGAGGAGTGCTGCGCTGGTGCTTACAGAGCTGCACTGATTGCGTGGCTCTTCTTCGCAGACACCCAGGACATCGCAAGCTAACAGAAAATAAAAGTTATTAGGCAGAAATACATCTGTATTACACCTGATATTCTCCTTTCACAAAGAGGCAAAACTACATCTGCAGGCACAATCACGGAGTCTAAACCAGCAGTTACGCTTGGTTTTCGCTGGCATAAGCCAGAGGAGAATCACTTGTGTAGGTTCAAGGAGTTGGACTCTCCTCTCTCTCGGGATACTTTGTTGTTCCTGTGTCTGACAAACAGAAAATCTGTCGGCCTTGGACAGAAATCATGTTTTGGGGAAATCTGTTAAAACATTGTTAAATGCATCCAGATGATCATGCATCCAGATGATCATGCACATTTTTCCTTATTAGATACTTTTTCCCGACAAATGGAGCTGATAATTACTTTTTGTCTAGCTAGTCTGACAAAACTGAGCTAAGTCTTGCTTAGACTAAGCTAAGATAATTTTGAGTCTGAGCTAAGAAACATGAGATCCTTCTCTTGCCAGAGACAGCCCTTTGGGATGATTTGGAAGGTGCATGTAACCGCTTTGGTGGGTTGGGTTTGCATCATCTTCTGTCTGTGCTATTCCTCACCTTCTACTCAAACCACAGAAAGGGACATTTTGACCTGAGCAATTAAAAAATTGAGAATACCTGTAGATTACAGTCTTTGCTGAGCCATCGCCTTACCAACCTCTGATGCATCTAGAGAGCTGTAGGTATTTTTTTTCTGAAGATAGTGGGGAAAGGAAGCTGATGGATGCACGGGCAGCAGGACAGAACTGGTTTTCTCCAAGGCCAGATTAAGACAGGTTGTTGTTACAAGTTATATAGAACAGAGGTTCTTGAGCATCTTGGTACCTAGAACCAGCCTTCGAAGATCTGTGTTGCCTAATTGTGGTTTAGGTAAAGCTGATCATACACGGCATGGTGTCACTGCTTGATTTTTCTTCTTCATTGAGTTTCATGCATCCTAAGGAGAGTCAGAGGAGCTCAGCTGTCACATGCGGTGGGGAGAAATGTTAGTGCAGCTAGGAAAGGAATGATTTAGTTCCTTTCCCATGGATGCCTGCCCACCAGCAGCCCCTGTGCACAAATGCCACACACAGCAGTTGCTTTCTCCTTCTAGGAGAGAAATGTTCTGCCAGAACTGCTCTTTTGCATGAGCAGAGGTTTAATTTTGAGCCATTAATCCGTGTGATCTGCGCTGAGGCTGCAGGCAATGTGTTCAAGCTGGATCAAATCCTCTTTCATGTGTCAGAGCTGGGCTGGAGGCATGCTGCCAGCACTATCAGCTCCGTAGCCTTCCTCGGCCATCCCGCTCCTCCCTTTCCACCTACCGTACCCAGGCCAGTCCTGCCTTCTTCCACACTTCCACTTCAAGAGACAGCGGTTGATTTGCTCAGAGAGGTTAAGCAAACACAAGGTGTTTTTTTTTTCATCCCCTGCAGAAGGAACAGATTTTCCTCTCTTGCCTCTGGTATCCCCTGACTGAAGGCTTTGGGGCAGATCTTCCAAGCCATTGCAGAGCCAGAACATCTCTGAAGGTCTAGTCTTTAAGGTTTAGGGAGGATGACAAACCCCTCAGAAACTGTGCAGAAGGCAAACGAGAAGACCCTTTGCTGGGCCCCCAGCAGACACCAGAGCAGCTGCAAATCTCATTCCTGTGATCTTTAGTGCAGCTGAAACGGTTGTGCAGCATCGCTTGCATGGGCTTGGGCACAAAACCGGAATCAACTCCCCTTGCTGCCTCTACCTCATGCTTTGTGGCCTGGTACCCCAGCCCCTTGTGCCGACGGGCCGCATTTCAGCCGGAGGTGCGCTCTCCTGCCAGGAGAGAACTATTCTGCTGGAAACATAGATGGCTCTTTTGCAAGAGCTGAGGTTTAATATTTCAGGCCTCCCCCAGTCTGCGTGTTCCCAGGCCCCCGAGGCCTCCGCGTGCAGCCCAGCGTGGGGCAATGCTAAGCCCCATCCTAAAGAAATTGTCTACTTTGTTCATGCAGAAAAATGGAGCTTCAGCGGGCTGGGGGGTTTCTTTGTGTTTGGGAGTTTGCAGAGAGGAACAGGGTGGTGTGCCGAAATAGTCACGCTGACTTCTGAAGCAATCCGTGAAAATAGTTTGATTTTGCCACTGGGAGACCTAAAATACAAGTTCCTCCTACAGCTGCATGATATCAAGCCTTATTCACTCCGGTTGCCCTAATGCCTCCTAAGAGCTGTAACTCAGGTGTGAGTCAGGATCAGCACCTGAACCACCTTTCCTGGGGCTGCCCCAGCCACAGTCCCTCCCTGTTTAAGGAGATCTGGATCAACAGAGCAAGATGGTGTCTCCAAAGCTTACAGCTTTTCTTCTGAAACAGTCTGTAGGGCTATCTTCTCTTTCTTTAATACAGTTTAATTACTCTCCTTGTGTTTCATTTGCATGATTCTGGCTTTGGGGCATATCGTGTTTGCGTGAGAGCAAGCGAAAGGGCAGTGGACTCACCTTTCTGCTTGGCAGAGACTTCAGAGATGTCATTAGAGCTGTGGGGGAAAAAAAGGGGACTTAAAATTTTGCTAGTTCCTTCATTAAAAGCCTCTCTAGTACATTTTAATGGGTCTAAAAGGCCTAATAAAAGGAAAATAAGACTGCAGAAAAGCATTTCTGACCTTGAGATATTTGCAATACAACTCTTAAGTCTGTTAGCTGTTTGAGTTTGCTGTAGCAGTGGCCAGGCCATGGGTTTTTCCATGAGTCAATATTGATGAGGACATACTTTTTGCTTCAAGATGTAGCACTAAATCAGACCCTTGAAGGTGCCAGTTTGAGCAAGGACTTGGGTAAATCCTGTGGACTATCACAGCTGGTTTTCTAGGGAGTCTCTGGTTAGGGAAAATCCCTGGATAACCAAAATGGTTTTGTGACTGTAGCCAGTGATACTGGGAACCAGCATAACCTCGGGGACAGCAAGCTTGGGGAGCTGCCTTGTGCCGCAGCCGAATCCCGTAAAGGTGATGTATAGCTACCGTTGCAAGAAGCGTGTGTCGCGCGGGGCCGCGGGCTCCTTCTGGAGGCGGCTCCTCCGAGCTGCGCCGCTGAAACCCGAGCGGAGTTGCTTTTTGGGGTCGCTCCAGCTGTACCGCTGTTGCAACCTGAGTGGTATTTGTCATTCACCAGTTTGAAACAGCGAACAGCTACACCAGTATTGCCCAGGCTGCAGGAGGAATAACAAGCCTCTTTGGACCAAAAGCTTGAGTTAATAGGATGCATTTCTAAGTGGTTTCAGCTGCAAAACCAGCTGTGGGAGCCCCCTGAACCATTTACGTGTGGGTATTTTGCTGTCAGCAGAGAGCACAGTTGCTCTCTGGGGCCCTGTTTACACCAGCTGTGAGTGAGACTCTTGATTTATTTAAACTGACCACTCTTTGCAGAGGGATCTTCTCATGCTGTTTTGAGACTGGTGAATGTCAAGTTTACAGTTGATGTTGGAAAGCAGGGGGGGGACCTGTGTTGCCTGAAGGATTTTTGCAGAAAACATTGACCTTTCTTTTTTTTTGTCTGCCTTTCTGATACATTTTTTTCCCTATCTCTTTTGCCCATTGAGGTTTTGGGGTTTTTTTTCTGCATTTGTAATCCAAAATGAAACACTTTATTGAGGGTTCTTGGCCTCAAGCTATCAAAGACAGTAGGCTCCAAAGCTTGGCACGCTCTCAACTGCTTCATGTACTTGGATGAAACCGGACGAGGGTAACCTGTGTCGTAGCTGTCTGGCAGAAACAGCACTGAGAGAAGCTGCGGACAGAATGACGCTAAATTGAAGGACACTGATTTGCTGCACTTGCAAGGAAGAAGCCGGCTGTGGTCCCCAGAAGAAGGGATTCATGAATATCTAGGCTCAATCTAGAGGTGCAGCCCATCTCTCATAAGGACAGGCAGCAGCCTCAGGCCTTAGTGCAACTGCTTTGGGTCATTTTGCAGCAATCCCTACACATAGGGAAAAGGCATCCTTTAGGAGCACAGGAAGAGTCCCATTTAGCCATCATCCATGAACGAAGGTGGTTGTGAAAGGTGGCCCCGCAGGCTGGACGAAGCAAGCCGTTAAGGATTAAAAATAAAAGCAAGTTGTTCTTTATTTGCAGCCACGGTGTGATTCACTCAAGGTTGCAGTCAACGACTAGCCTAAATGATGGTCATCGTACGCTTTGTGATCTTTTATGCTATTGAAACCATACAGCATGATGGATCATGAAATCATTTTTAATGTACTTTATATAGTATAGAAGGGTTCTCAAAACCAACTTAATGACAGCAAGTCATATTCATTTTCCTTGGCCGTTTGAGATCAGCTGATTAGTATCTTATTCTCATTCAGAACAGGCTCCTCTCTTGATTTTGGAGGTTTGGGATGAAACCTGAAGACGTGTTAAGTGTGGTCTTTGAAAACGTTATTTCCTTCAGTGAAACAGCATCGGTACCTACGTCAGTCAGATCTGAGATTTCTGATGAGACGCGGAGGAGCTGGCTCTCCCCTTGACTATCGCACAGCCTGGGCAGCCGCGTGGGCCCTTGGGCCCAAGGGAGGCACGCTGGGAGCAGGATACGTCCCTGGCGTGGGTGCCAGAGGACTCGTCTTCTCTAACGAGTTGGACAAAAGTCAGAATTTCTATTTTGCTGTGAATAGAGACGTTGTGGGAGAGGCCTTCCTATCCTTTCTGCACCTCAAAAAAGGGAGATATTGCAAAAACATTTTTTTGAAAAATGATTTTTTAAATGTTATGGTTAAAAAGAAAAAAAAAAAAAAAAGAAAGTATGTCTAAGCCCATGAGCTAAGATTCTCAGCTCCAGCTGCTTCAGGCTGGCTGGCTGGAAGCTAGATGAACTCAGCCCGTGTCAGGCACGTGAGTGACAGGGTGACGTGCGGACGGGTCAGGCCGGTCCCTTCTTCGCTGAGGACCGCTGACGTCTGTCTGCAAAACAGATGTAAAACTGCCACTACTCATCCGAGCTGCTTTCTGCAAATTCTTTCTTTTTATAATGGAACTTATACTTTGGCAAAACCTTTGGGTTTTCATCCTGAAAACCCACATGTGATATTGCACTAGGAGGTTGGGTCGGCATTGAATGGGGACCTCCTGAGCCAACACGGTGTAGTCCAGGAGAGGTGGCTGGACATCCTGCTGCCCCTGCTCTCTGGATGTGCTGCAGTCCATGGGATTATCGCTCATAGGACTGAAATTTTTATCCCTGGATCCCTTCCAGTTCTAGCACTTGTTAATCAAAATCTTGCAGCAAGACAGCTGTCAGTCTTTGTCGAGATGCGGACGCAGTGGGTCCTGCTGTGCCTGTTTCAAACAAGTGCTGTTCTTGGCCAAGTCCTGTTGTTACAGAGGTGATTAATAATAGAGCCGTGCTCGCAGCATCAAAGGTATTAGATGCCTTTTCATACCCCCCGGGAGGCTGAGACCACTGGAGACATGGAGGTGACTGCAAAAAAAATCCATCATCTCACTAACAAAGTATTTAGAACAACAGCAACGACATGATTTCTGATGTGCCCATGAGGAAGGGAAGGGAAATGGGCTGCCAGACACAGGGAGCAGCAGGATCTTGGTGGCATCAGGAGGCGGCACCTCTGTAGATTTAGCCTGGCTGTGAAAGGGCAAGGAATAGAAGAGCCTTAAGAAGGAGTCTGAGCAGCCACATGGCAAAAGTAGCTCACTAGCTTTTATCTCCACTGGATTTGGGAGTGGAGTTGCCTTTGTGCAGTGCCCATGGGCTGTTTACACTGGGCAATGGAGGAAGACCAGTTGCTATGAGCATTTTAGAAAGGTGTTTTTGAATTCTGCACAGGCTAAGTCTGGTCTAAAATATAGGCTGCAAGCCCGGCTGGTCGAACACTGCGTCCATCTCTAGCCAAGGACCCCAGCGCAGCGAGAGGGTAAAACTCTTTCCTCGGTTGTCCCATCTGAGCTCCTAGCTGTCGGTGGTTTAGGAGCTGAGAACCAACTGATGCTGCAACCCATCTTCACAAAAGCCCTAAAGGAGCTGAAATTGCTGATGGCTTAGAGCCCAAATTCACAAGCAGTTTTAAGAGACCCCAAACAATATTTGTTCAAGACAACTATTCTCCAAAACAAATCTGCCCGCCATTGTTTTTAGCCAAATTAGTGTTAGCCGAGCTGTCAGCTAGGCTGTTATCAATCACAGTTGCACCAGCCGAGAAGAATTCTTAAGCACAAATCCACATGTGGGAAAAAAGAAAAAAAGAGAATGTATTTAGCATTTATATCTTCTCTTTATTACAGCAAATGCCTTTTATGTCCAACAGATATAATATATAGCACCAGTCAAACTTCTTGTTTTGAGTAACATCCATTATGAGCTCAGACCCATTTTTGTTTGGTAAATCATTTGCAAGCTGATCCTGATGGCATTGTATGGGGTTCATAAATCTTAGCTGAATAGCTTCCTTCCAGATAGTAAGCTTTTGCAAGAAACTTCATGTTTACAGATTAGTGGGCTCAATACAGGAGGGAGTTCTCTGAATGAATTATATGGGAAGCTGTAGAGATGATCCAGTGGTAGCCCAAATATATACTCATCCACAGTAGCAGTCCTTAATAGGCTTTTAATCAAAGGCAATATCTTTATTTTCAAAGTAGCTCAGTAGTGTATGGATAGAAAAACACTTGATGGTATGGGAAAGATTTTCCTTGTGTATTTGCAAAGTTTTTGGATTTTTTAACTTTATTAAGTATTAAAGTTACTTAATTAACTTTATTAAGTAACTGTTTACTTTAGACCACAAACTAAAACAGATATTGAAGTTTGGGACAAAAAAATAACAATTCAATTTCCTTATCTTTGTAATTTAACATCCCCTCAGTTAATATCAAACTTTCAAGGAACATCATTGCATCCTCTTGTGAGCTTCAGCCTTGAGTATTTGGGACGGTTTGGATTCATTTTGTCAAAATGAAGGGGCATTTTTTGGAAGGGATCATTCAGAAGAGCTGAATTCAGCCTCAGTGATATGGAGACTGATGATCTACTACATTGGCTAATTAAATTAAGCCAATTTAATTTAATCAGACTGCCAATTTTAGTGAAAACCTAAATAAATGTTTACCTATTTTACAACATGTTAGGTCATACTTCATGTTGAATATAGCTTAATATTGGCTAGTTTTGTTAAGTTTAAAAAATTGATTTACTAATATGCGTGACAGCTAAATGGGTGAAGGGAGGAAACGGATTCAGTGCTACATAGATCAAGTCGTCAGATGTGGAGCAGTGGGATGGATTGGATTATATCTAATGTGACCACTTATATAGATCAGACCATAAAAAAACTTTAAAACCACATACAATCAAAAAAAAAAAAAAAGAAAAAAAAAGAAAAACTTCACAAAGTTCAGTCTGAATGAAATTGGCTCAAATGGAAAAGCTAATTCTCTGTAATTTTTACCAAAAAAGAAAAAAAGAAAAAGGCAGGAGGTCTGGAAGCTGTCAGGTCCTTAGTTTGATTTCTTGCCAGGGCATTAGGAAGAGAAATACCTTTTATAGAACAGATATGAAAAAAAAAAATGCTTTCATTTTTTTTGAGGACTAGTGATCTGAGTGTTGTTCTCAGGAAAAAAAAAGAAGCAGAGAAGAGATGTATCAAAGGCAAGTGACTCCACGGTGGACTGAAGTCAGCTCACGGCAGATACCATAGCGGGGTTTCCCATCACATCTCAGACCTGAGACAGAGAGTGGACGGCCTGGCTTTGCAGGGCACTTCCCCAGCCCTCAGCTCCTGTAGCTTTGACTTTGGAGATGATCACCTTGCAGGGTTGCAATGAGTCCCTTAACACTGTGGGGAAGCAGCAGCCTGGAGGCAGCTCTCACTCTTCCCCTTCATAGCTTTGTGTTCACTGACCTCTTCCCACAGCTCTAAACTAAAGAAAAGGAAATGTCAAATAAATAAATAATTGAAAGAAGGTTCAGTGCTGCGGCAAATATTAAATGCGGAGTGGCTCGTGTGATGTGGTCGGAACACAAGTCGACTGTGCAGGCGACTGCATGGACTGAATGCATGAGAAAGGGACTCCAATATGTGCTTTTCAGATCAAATTATAAGAGGACCATTTGGCTTAGGAGAAGGAGAACAAGTAGAGGTGAAGAAATAACCAAATCTTTTCAGGTTGAATGATGTGTTGCATTTGTCCTGAAAAGAAACATCTCGTTTGAGTGGCTGAGAGGTAGTTTGTATTTCAAATCAGGTGTTATTTTGCATCCTGGAATTGAAAAGGGACCCAAGCTTTGTGAGAATGATCAAGAAGCTCCTTGATCTGCACCTTGGCGTGTGGTATTCCTTCACGGAAGGGATTTCTGATCCCTGTTCCCGGTCATCCATCCTCACCAATAGCCTGGTGTTAACACACTCCTTAGGGATGCAGGAGCTTCTATGGGAGCAAGGACTAGGACATAGTGCAAACATTTCCCAGCATGACAAATCAGAGCCTCTTGTGAACATCTGGAGCAGGTCACAGGCCCTGCACCGAAGCTTGAAAGACACAACCGGACCTGAAAGCTTTTAAATGAATTAAACTGGGGCACTATTAATTTGCTTTGAGCAGATATTGTGGTGTATAATATGGTTCCCATCTCTTTACTTGCCTCAGTTTCCCACTAGCAGTGCTCCATGCTGATTCTAGCTGCTGGGGATGTTGTCAAAGGGATGGGGACCTCCAATCACTTCATTCACTTCTGCTGCATTGCAAGCATCGTGTCTACCCAGCACATGCTTACTGAAGAGCTAGAGTTTATTAAAAAATATTGTGACCAATTTACTCAGCTTTTAATTAAGCTGTCATTTTGAAGCAGAACAGTCTCCTGGGACGTGAGCACACATTTTATGGTCATTTAATTTTTGCTTAGGATTTTAGAATTTACTTCTGGCGTACTTGACATTATTAACAAGATTCAGGGATTCTTGCCCATTTGTGGCAATTACAAGGAGTAAATCATTAAGCTTAATGAGGGTGAGAAGCAAATTGCAAAGTCAGATTTTATATAGAATTTGGTCTTGCCTCTACACATTTTTTTGTACAAGAGCTATTTCACCTAATCTTGAATTTACAGTACTGACATGCTTCTAAGGTCATACATCTCAGATACTATTGTATTGGAAGGGCTCATGTCTACACTTAGGAGAGCAAATGCTGGCACATTGGGAATGGCTTCATTCAGGACTGAAACCAAAGTTACTTCAAAAAAACCCACTGTGTCGAATCCCTTTGTAAGGGACAAGGTTCTCTTCTTCCTCACTTAATCCTCTGTTCCTCTCTGATTCCTTATTTCCCCCTTTTCCCCTGCTCAGCTTTCTCTCTTTACTTTCTCCTCCCTAGAAAACATCCAAGAAACAGGCTGGAAGTTGTCATCTCCAGCAAATGAGCAGAGATCAGATCTAGTTAGCAAGATGCTCCAGCGCGCTGCTCTGCCATAGCAGCGTGGGCTGGGAGCATCCAGAGAGCAGCTCGGCCTAACGCTGCTGTGTAGGCGGTGGAGCTGATGTTCTGGCCACTGCCGTTGTCCCTCACCGAATGTCCTTTGTGGGGAGCCTCCAGAATACACCTCTGGCAGGTAAAAATGTTCATTTCTGAACATTTCTGAGTTACATTCTGTAAATTTCCTGCAAGTGTCACAGCTGCAGCAGCCACCATAAGGGCTCTGACAGGTAAAAGGTTCCTCCATGGGGATAATTTTGGCATAAGAAAGGCTGAACTCCAGTCAAGCTGTCACCAGAGAAAGAACATGTCTAACATACAGTGAAAAATTACTAATGTGTGCGTGTAGGAGAACAGCAGAATTACATTTTCTTAAACGTATTCCATGGTCATTTCAGAGCAAGCGTGTCTTTAAACTCAGCATTGCCAGTTCCCACTCTTGTTCACCCTTCTTCACATTGTTAAAAGGTAAAATGGTTTAATGCCTTTCTTGAAGCTGGATTGTGAGATTCGCTTAGCTAATGACTGAAAAGGGCTGTGAGCACTTTTGGTGAAAAAGGCAGTAGAAAGGGGAAATACAATTCTTAACATTTTTGTGCTGTGCCCTGCTCCTAATAGTGCTTTAAGATCATTTTGTGCTGTCTCGGTCTCAGTTAGACATGGTCGTTGTCATTGTAATTCCCTTCTAGTAACACGAGTGAGATTCAGATGCTTCTGCAACACAGAAGAAGGTGCTGTCGGTCCCCCACGTAGTCCTACTGCTTAGAAGTCTGCACTGCGTGCCTGAGCTATTTTACGAGATAATCAGACAAGTCTGCAAATCCAGGCCACGACTAGCACAGGATTATCTTCTTTGTTTATTAGGATTAAGCGTCCAGCCCTCAAATGGCCTCAGGTACTTAGAGCTCATGCTCACTCCGTACTCTCACTCAGGTGCTTAGAGCTCCTCCTCAGCTGAGCATCTCCAGGGCCTCCTTGCCAGATGCGTGCCTCCGCTTGAGAGGGCTCAGCCTTGGATCCCTCTGCCCTTCCCCACCGCTCTGGGCTACTGTGCAGAAATCAAGCAACATTTCTGGGGCCAGCATGTGAAGGGAGCCAGACTGGATGTTCCCTGGTGTGCGTATGTGCACAGAGTCCTGTGTGCTGGGCCCTGCTCCCAGGACCGGTCACGCTTTCTGAAAGAAGGAGTCGTGGGATCAATCGTACAAGCTGTTTAGGGAATGTGGCTGGAAACCAAGGATCCCCCCTCATCGGCTTCAGAAGTGACAAAATATTTAATCTGATAAGTGACATTTGACATTTCCAAGTTGAAATTGTTTTGGTACTCAGTTCCACAAAGAAAAACAGAACATTACAATTTCAATTCCCGCTCAATCTGGGACAAAACCAAAACTGAAATGTCTAAATTCATCCCACTACAGGAAACCTCAAGTTTTTGGTTTTATGTTTCTCGTCCATCAAGTGGGGAGCAGAGCATGGCCTACAAGTGACTGACAGTGCTGCAGAGGGATAAGCCAGCAATTCTTCTGCCAAGCAGAAGATTAAATCTCTGCGAATGGCAGCACGTGAGAAGTACAAGTATCTGAAATGTTCACTTCAGTGATTCAGCAAGAAGTGCCTTGAGCTACTACGTGCGGTCTAGTGGTCTGTTCCTCAGCATGTTACTTGCATTTTGGGTACCCTTTAATCAGCAATTTGTGACGAGATCATTACTGAAATAAGGGCCCTATGACAGAGTGTAGAACTTAGGGCAGCACAAACCAGCCGTGTAGCCATCTTCTTACAGAACATCTGGACTTCTTGGAAGGCAGAAAGACTGAAGGAGAAATGCAAGAAGAGAAACTGTCATTTTATATGGGTTCTCAATCTAACAGTGAACAAAGTAAAGGGCTGCACTTATGTATGTAGCTCGGTGTCCCTGGAAGGCAGCAGAGGAAGACCTCTCCATTCCCCCTAGTGCTTCCAAAAACCAACGTTTTCTATGTAGCCACAATTGCTTCCTTAAATGAGCTCTGCCTTGAGCACTGACTGAAGCAGGACCTTTGAGAAACTGCTGACTTCATGCTGGTAGCTTCTTCTGCATCTTGAAGGTGCATTTTCTGCATCTTATGAGGTAAATAGGCTTGCTGTGTTGGAAGACGTGCACCAGGGATAGATACTGATGTGAAGCATTGGTGGGAGAACTGTGTCAACTCTGAGCGTTTTGATGTGTTTTGCACTGTAGCCATGCAAAGATATGTCCCGACATGTTGAAGGAGGTGGTGTCCTGCAGTATGGAGACAGATGAGTGGCATGGGAGGGAGCAGGGAGTGACTCTTTGACTTCATCTCATTCCTGCAGCTGTGTGTGTCACAGAGTTGCGACTTTCCTCTAAATTCACACTGTTGGGTTTGATGGTACAAGTGTTTCGTGTCCAAAATTGCGTTCGTAACTGGGTTTCTGCATTCAAAGTGAACATAGCACAGTCATGTGGCTAAAATGGCCCCACTGGTCTTTCACATATATGGGATAAGCACAGCTACAAAAAGCTATTTGCCAGTAGCTGCTCTTCAGCAAATTATTGGGCTAAAAGACCACTGCTGCTTCAAAGGGCCGGTGATTGCAACACCAGGCACGGCTGTGTAGGCAGCGAAGGGCTGGGGAACGTGCGAGCCACAAGGATGGGCAAGTCTAGCTATGCATTCACAGCCACCAGTGGAAATGTTCATTTTTCTTGTCTTTTATATAGTCAGTATTAAGGAAATTACTGTTAATTTCCGGCTGCTGGCTAACAGTTGTTCACTCCACCAAGACTTTGGGAAAGTGTATAGAGGGAGGCAGCTCCCAAGGGCAGCTGAGCTTACTTCTCTTGAGACATCTCTTTAGGCTAGGAGGAAACGTCCTCTGGAAATGCCTAGGGCTCACCGATGACGGTAAAGGCAGATGAATAGTTTCTCCTTTGTCAGTTAGGCTGAAATGTTTAAAGGTCCGGAGGACAGGCACTGTTACGTTTGGACCTGGCATAACATACGTGACTATCCCATGGTGGGTGGGGGCAACGCCTCCACTGCGGTCCCCCCATCCGGATAGCAGCACACTCGCCTTTCGCAATGCTCCGGGTAGGACAAGTCAAAGACAGTTCATTTCATCAAAAACATTCGAAAACACCTCCCATGAATAACGCCCAAATGCAGAAAAATTGCAAAACAAAACATTTTTCCAAAAATACATGTCTTGAAGACAGTTTCTTAGAAGGATTATCAGAATGGTTCATTTCCATAAACTTTGAAGATTTCCTGCTGATGCTGATATTTATTGTTAATCATATTCTTTTAGTCATATGTATTTGTAAAATGGCATAGCAAAATAAGAGTATTTCAAAATGAAAAACTGCACCATTCCATTATGATAATGTCAAAATGTTTCGACATCATCAAAGCACTTTGCCTCCCTTTTCTTTTCTAAAAAAATTATTATATAATAGTACCTTTCCACAAAGCATTCCAATGAAATACATTTTTCAACAGATAACCACTCAGCCTGCATATTTCTTATCTAGTTTCCAGTATGTAGCTAGTTCTGGGGACAGATATATCACAGCGCTAAGGAGGTGACATCTCCAGCTCCACTGTCATCAGCTGGCATAGGGTGTTTTGTGGTGTGCCGTGGTAGCAGCCACATAACTTCACACAGCACAGTGTATCTGCATGCAGCCTGGGAACACAAAAATCGTCTTGGCTCTTTTGTCTGGAAGGACGTGTGTGTCCAAGGGGTTGGAAAGGGTTTCTAGAATGGATTGCTCAACTCTTTGCTTTGAATTTCCAGCTCCTTTAGGATCTCTTGAAATGCCAGACAGAAAAGTAACTGCTTTCAGAGCTTTTGAGCATCCAGCGACTTCAGCAGCAGATTTTGCATGCTCTGAACTTGGAAAGGTCAAGCTCTAAAATCCCAGATGGGATCTCATAGTGTTGCACCAATCTGGGCTCCCTCCATGCAGCACAGTAAGGTCTTAGGAGTCATTGCATAGGAGGAGTGGGCAGGAGTTTGGGGGCTTGAAAGCATTTAAAACCAGATTGGAAAAAAGAACTTTTTAATATATGGGAGAGCACTGTATGGTCTTGTAGGTCTTCTCCATCTGTAATATTTAGGTTTTTATGATCTAGCAAAACTTAGCACCCAACTTTGTCCCACACTGGATGGTTTTCTGGGAGTCAGAGTCTTCAGTTGAAGCTCTTGCTCCCAGACGTGGCCAGGAATCCCTCTGGTTCTGTGTGACGGGATGCCTTAGGATCCTTTTTCTATGGTATCAAATGAGAGACAGCATCAATGTTTCAGAAGGTATCACAGGAAGGACCTTGAGTGTGCCTTTGCTGCAAAATAGGATTTCAGTATAAACTGAAGCAATACTTAGGTTCTGTTCCATGTCCCTAAGCTTTTAGACAGCCACAAGTTCAAGCACAAATGGTCTTGTTCTTGAGAGTTTTGAATATGGACAGCTGGCAGAGAGAGAAAAGAAATGATAAAACATATGTAGAAACACAGGTGAAGACTTCAGTGTAGGCATATTGGAAAGCCAGCTTCAGGACACCGTGATGAAGGATCTTTCACAAGCAGTCTGCTCAGGCAAAGCTTAAATCATGCAGTTCTGAAGTTCATGCTGAGAGACCTCGAGCTTCATTTGTCAGGAAATTTAACACTTCCAAGGGCATTTGACTTGAAAAATGGGAACACTTATTGTGATTCAAGCTTAGTGTGACTTGGTGGCTGGGTTTTTTTTTCCATATGTCTGAGGCATTTCATGCTTTGGCGAAAACATAACTTCTACTTTAGAAGAGTTTGCTCATTTCCAGAAAAGTCAGGATGGATTATTTTGCAGAAGTGACTAGTTACCGGCAGAGTTTTTTCAGAAAGTAGGACACAGATTCTTTTTTAAAAAACATTACAGGTAAAATTAAACAAAGTTATTTATTTCTAGCTATGTAAGTTATCCTAAAGAATATTTCCAGCTTCTTTGGGAGTTTGCAGATGGACAAGGCATCTCATTTATCTTTAACTAAGCTATTAACACAGGAATGATGCTGTTAAATAAAAATTAAGAACGTGCTTCCTACCTTTGAGGGAGTCTGTGATAGACTCCCTTTTCTATCATCTCATTCACTGCATTCACTCTCTTGAATCCTTTTTCCTGCTTCTCAATTTAGATTTTGATGAATCATAAAATTAATCCGCTCTCGGTAGCAAACCTCTTCCTTTGCAAGCTTTAAGGTAAGGAGCTGTGTTTGCTGATGCCACGTGCCCAGGTTCTTGCCTCAGTCATGTGAAAGAACAGAAATTGAGAAAAGCAGGAACATATTTGTGAATTTTCCCCTCTTGAAAGAATATTCTGCTGGGACAACCCTGCCCAGCTGTTCTGTGGACTTGAGGGTCTTTCTTTTGCCCGCATTACTTCTCGGTCCTCAGCTCCCTCCATGCCAATATCTCAGGAGCTTTCTCACCGTCTGAAGGCCACTGCCAGCGGCTAATCATCGTCAGACCATTGCCAGCTTCAGCCTCATTCACATGAAGTCTTAATTCCCCCTCCATCAGCAGGTGATGAAGAAACATTAAAACAACCCAAAATTCTATCTCCAAAGAAACAACTGATCAAACTCTTTAAAACTCTCCCTGAACATGAATTAAAAACATGAAGCAATGCAGATAACGACAGCTAAAAAACCCCCACAGTTTGTAATAAGAGTTGAAGAGCTCTAAGGAAAGGGTTTGATTTTCTCGCCCACACCAGAAAAACAGCAGTAGACACTCCTGTACAGGGAGTGTGATGACACCCATTACATTGCAGGACTGAGGAAGGAAGATTACTCTCCAAATCCAAATTACTACTAAAAAGAAAAAACAAGTTGGCTTAAATAATTCCTCTCCATGAAACTCAATGACAGCTACATCTAAGAAACCTTCAGGAATAACTACAAGATTGTTGTTTCTACGTCCGTGAGTCTTTCTAAAGAAATTTCTAAATCGGCTGTTTTGGCATTTTTTCAAGGCTGCACCGATATCTTTAGGTAGAGGCAGCCTGAACATGAAAGAGCCTTTCTGACCTTGTGCGAGCAAGCAGGAGAGAAGGCAGAAATGCCTTCTCATTAAAAATAATATGTCCTTTTTGCAAGTGGTAATTAGACAAGTTACTGGCAGCAGCTAGCGTTGATCACTTGGAGAGAAGCGCTTTGTTGCTGGATGGGAATGATTATTGTCAGGTGCTGAGGATGGACTCGCTTGGCAGGTTTTGTTGTTTGCTTTAAATCAGTTCTCAATTTCCAAAGAGTCTTTTCAAGTGTTGTGTGAGCAAAGGCTTTTATAGCATTATTCTCCCTATAGATAGTTGCATAATAAAAAGAGTTTTGCTTTAGATGGAGGCACATCCGCAAATTTGATTTAACTGGGATTTAATTAGGATTTAATTTGGTGAAGTTCTGGAGCCATGTAACATCCTGTGTTTGGTTTTAAACTTACTTGTTTTCTTTAGTTCGTTGTGTTCTGTCCTTCTATGAAACACTGCAGTGTTTTACTGGGAAGAGCAGTTGTAGAGAGTCCCTGGAGACTGACTGCCTTTTTAGCACCAGTTTAGTACCCGAGTCATTTCATTTCCTTCCATGGAGTTATCTGTGATCCATGCAGGTCAGAACGGAATTAGCCTCCTTTGCCTCAAAACATTGCGCAAAGGAGGTGGAGCACCCTGAAAGTCCCTGTATGAATATTAAGAGGAGGAACAGGCTGTCCGCTTAGCCACATGCCACCTTTTAGAGGGACACATCCTCAACCAAGGTCAGAAATACCTATGTACTTTGGTGCCTAACAAGACCAGCTTTTCCAAACACCCTGAATTGCCCCATCACTGTTCCTCCACGTAGACTTATTTTCCAAACCTCGTCCCAGAAAGCTGCTGTCTTTTGCAAGAAAACTTAGAATTTAAATTCCTTTGTTGTTCCAACAAAGCTCTCCTCAAGCCGTGTCCTGAGTGGCTTATGCTGTGGTGTTCACCCAGGGTATTTCTCCAGCCTGAAAAGCCGTTCTTTGCTTTGAACGCATTTAACAGACTGTTGCATGCTCAGATGTGAGACATTAAAGCCCTGAGCTGGTTGTAAAAAACCCTGTCTAATCAGTACCATGTTCCCTAGTAAAACACTTTCCTCAAACCCAAGGTAACTCGTCTCTCTCCTACTGTGGCGTTTGATACGTCTGGCTTTCAGTCTTCCATTAAAAGTTGGAGATTTGTTAAAAAGCCCCGAGAAGTGTTTGTGGCTGGTTGGCTATTCTGAGCTAAATTTCTGTCGCACCTGTGCCTGGAATACTGGAAGTTGAAGCTTGGGATGCTGGTAGTCCCTTCCGACATGGCCCTATCTCTGCTTGGCTCCCCTGGAAAACGCGGCTGGCACGTCTTCTACTACTGATCTAGATTAGCTGCTCTTCTGTAATATTCCTTGAAACACATGCATTTCATGTAGGTAATGATGATACAGTAGCCGAAGTCTACAGGCAGTAATATTTCATCGACTAGCCCAAAATAGTAAAGCATATGCAGGGAGAAGAAGCTCTAAATAAACAAAACCACAATCTGCTCTTATAAAAATATATTTGAGTAGTGTGTGCACAACAGACTGGGTTCCCCTCCGGGCATTTCCAATGTTTCTGAGGGTTCGAGCGGGTAACAGCTCTGAAACGTGACATATTTCCAGCCCTGCAAAGCACAGAGTTGTAGTAATTGCTACAACTTTCTTTAACCAGGCATATATTGGCGTCAGATTATGTTTTATATTATTTTTAGATGACAGTAGACACAATGACTGTTTCAGCTGTTTTATTTTCAGAGAGGAAATGCTAAAGGAGGTTTTGGGGTCAGTGGTACTGGCGCCCAAAGTGTCAGAAATGGGCAGGCAGAAAATAACCTTTTCCTTGTTTAAAATAAAAGCAGTCAGGCAATGCCCTGTCTTTCAGGTTCACGTAATACCAAGCCAGAGCAACCGAATAACCTCCGGAAGATCCCTGCGGTAATACTGTTTGAATAGCAGTGAGGCTCCACGTAAATCCCTATATGCAATCTTAGGAACCACAAATAAATGTTAATTAATTGCAAAAAGCCAAAGCAATAGAGTCTCCAGCTTAAGGGACACATTCGTTTATGACTAGATTACAATACTAATTTTTTAATAAGTATGCAAAGAGTGCATGCAACAAGAAGGGAGAGGAAAGCTAATTCACGAAGCTGTAACTAGGGATAATGCAATAACGGTAAGAAAAGGCGCATCTGCACCGAACACCAGGGAGAATTGCCTGACAGTGAGCTTTATTTCCCAAAATTAATTTCTCACAGGAAACTGTTGCAACTCCATTACTTGAGTTGCTGAGAACGAGCTAAGACCAGACGCAACTGCACTGTGTTGAAAACAATTTTGCGCTCCCAGCGAAGGGGGCTGATGCCCTGGCACGTAGTGGCCACAGGGGGATTTGATGTTTCTTTCTTCATCGAGAATTGCTGCTGCACCAAACACACAGCTTCTGATTTCTTTCCTAATGGAAATATATTGGTTGCACTAAAAGTATTTAAGTCCTGTATGCAGTTTTGATGGGGAAACCTCAGTTCAGGGATTTTTGCTGTGGTTGAACCAGGGTTCAACTCAGGGTTCATGCCATCTCATTTGGGGTAAGAGTTGGAAATTCGGGTTTTCAGATAATACCACCAGTTGACTGCAGTGTTTGTAGACAGCTCTAAATCATTTAGATGCCACTTAAAATGCTCCTTTTCCCCCTTAAACCAAAGCCCGTGAAGTGCAGGTGCTCAGGACAGTGTGTAGGATGCTCTAATCCTTTTCTTTGATGAAGCTCTTTCAGCTCTGTCTGTCTAAACATGCTAACATTGCAGAGCCTGATGAAAGTTTATTATCTTAATAAATGATATCCCTAATATAGCCAAGTGTATGCTGCGCTGGGGAATGATGTTCCGCTATAAAGTGATTGCTAATGCAATCAGAGCCTCCTTCCATTAGAGTCTCTGGGAGACGCGTTCCCCTGTGGTGACCATTTCCCGGCTCGGTGGGGATCCTGCAGAGCCGAGCGCCGTCCCCGAGAGCCCCGTCGCAGCCCTTGCTGCGTTGCGAGATGCAGGCGCCGTGTTTCGGGGTTGCAGACCGCAGCTTGCGTGAGCTGCGGCCGTGGATGAGGATGCCGAGGCAGCAATGAGACGTTGCAGCGTTTCGGCCGCAGCGTCCTGCTGTATTATGGCCCTGCCAGCAATCATGCTCTTAAGCTGCTGATAAGACTGGTTATACCCCACCACTGCCTGCCCGCGCCTGGCATCGCAGCTTGAGATGCAAACAGTGCAAGGAAAATATAATTCCAAAGTGAAAATCTCAGTTTTCCCACAAAAATTGGAAAATTCTTCTGTATTTCCGCACATTTCTTTCCGTTGATGTGCTCTGGCCGTGTGAAAGGGCCAACGCCTGTTTTCGGAGGGCCCGTTGACTTTCAGTGGCTCTCGGCATCCACTGCATGGACGAGGACAAGGAGCACCCGCCAGCTAGGCGCGGTGGGAAACGTTAGCCTTCACGCTCGCGCAGGAGATCTGTGCCCAGACCCCATTAGCAACCTGCAGCCTCAGGGCCGGAATAACATGCCGAGAAATCACAGGGATGAGCTCCAACGCCAAACAGAGCTGTTTGCTCGAGTGCCTCCTCCCTCCAGGCCATCACAGCGAGAAGGGAGACGAGTTTTACTGGCAGGTGTGAAAGGAGAAAGAGGACAGGGAAGGAAAGGAAGTGCCTGCTGAAGAGGGAAGGCAATGTGGCCAGCAAGACCATGGGTGCCCTCCCGGGGTCCAGCTTACCTCCCTGGAGATTTTAGCTCCAGGCCCTTCTTGTAGACAGACTGAGCATAGATGGGCTACATAAAAAATACGTAACAAGGAGAGAGTTTGGAAATAGGCTTCCTGTTTAATGCAAGCTGAAGTTGTTGTTAAGATAGAGGAGTGAGTGAGTGTGAAGAAATCAGTTTTTCATGACAGAGATTTGATTCTTTTTCCTTTTCCCCTGCTGCGTATCATAGCAGAAAGCTACTTTGGCTAATAACATGCTTTGAACCCTCCTAAATGACTGAGTGAGGAGATAAGCCAAGGAGGGAACATCAGAAATACATGGTGGAAGTTATAAGAATTTTAGGGTTTTTTTACCTTGCTCAAGAGTATTGCAAGACGTTTACTCGTTGAGGTCCTTTGTGGAGATGTAAAGATAATCCATGTCTGAGTTTCCACTGATCTGCCCCAGGCTCTGTCTTTGGAGGGCTGGTCTGTCAGGAAGGCCCTGGGACCACCAGAAACCTGCGGGATGCTTTGGCAAAGTTTTCTGAGATCTTTCCAGCCTCTGCCAAGGATATCAGTAATGGCATCAATCACGAACTTTGCAGAGCACACAGCGCATTGCCCTGCTCTGCCAGGCACATTTCCCAAAGGCAGCACGTCAAAGTTCAGCTGTGGGTTTCGATAGGCACCACCAGCCGAGGTGAAAAAAAATTCCAGCTCTTCCTGCCTCTGCCACTTACCTCCTCCTCGTGTCTTGCAGAGCAGAGAGGAGGGGATCGGAGCTGAAGTTTGTGGTTTTCAGGAGCGCAACCTTCACAGGACAGAAACCATGGAGACAAAGCCTAAACCCAACTTTTCCACTTCTAGGCAAACCCTGAGCCTCTAAACTATCTTTTCTGGTTCTTTCCTTTCTGTCCCTTTATTTTTTGGCCGTAATTATCTCCTTGGGTGGGAATTTCCAGCAGAAGTGAGGTACAGGCTTCAGCTCCAAAGAGAGCGGAGTGATTACATACAAGGAGGAGGACTGGCCCTTCCATCCCTGCTCAAATGACACAAGTGCCGACAGAGAAAGAGCAAAAGCAGCTCAGAGCCCAGGAAAGGGTCTATTGCCAGGGGAAACCTGGTCGAAGGAGAGGCCAGGAAGGGTGCCAGGCAAAGGAGGACAGGGAGGGTGTTCACAGGGAAGGCACCAGGAGGACAGATGGTGCAAAGCTGAAAGCAGGAAGTGTGGAGGAGGGAAAGTGCCATATGGGAGAAGTGGGTGAGTAGAAGGGGGGGAAAAAATGATTTTTTTTTTTCCTTAGCACTGGATTGTATCATGGCCTGTTGGCTTCTACTTTAGACCTCCAGTTCCTGGAGTCATGTGAATAGGTGGATGTTTCAGAAAATCAAATCCAGGAAGTTTCTAATAACCTGCTATGAGTTTAGTATGTCTCTTGTTTACTAGAGAGTTGGGCAATCTCCAGCTTTCCAGCCAGAAAGAACCATTTTGTGGAAATTTAGAGCATTAGGCTTTTGAATCCCTGAAGACAGGAGGGGACGATGGCTTTTCAACCCTGACGCTTCTCCTCTTTTGGGTTCCTGATTTGTGAAAGAGGAATGTAAAGGTCAACTTTTCCTACCGACTGCTGCCCGGACACATGACATCTATTTTATACCCTTTTTACTTTGTATTTTTTCCAGAATGGCTAATCAATCTGTGGATTAGAGAGCTTACCCTGGCCTGTCTCTTCTGATCAAAAGACTTCTGAAATTCAATGAAAAGGGAAGAAAGTCATTTGAAGAAGTGTTTAATCACTTAGTGCTGAATGATGGCTAGGTTTGAGCACAGATTAATTACGAGACTTCATCTTTCTTGTAGTCTGGGTTATCTCCTGCTTCGCACATGCACAGGACCTTTTATAACGAGGTCTTAGACCATGACTGGGCTCCAACATGCTGTAAAAATGCCATCCTCCGTCCCTAATAAAAACGACGAGACTGACTGCTGGAAGCAACGCTTCCAGCTTCAACAGCGGCATCCTCCTTCTACGAGGAAAATCTTGTATCACGTTTTCTGCCAAGCAGGCTGGAAACAAGCACAGAAACACTTTTTTCCAGTTCCACTAAGTTCGCAACAACTTTTCTTACGACTTCAGGCATGTGCGCTGAAGTAAGCAATCCCGCATGCTGATTCTGCGCTCCTCCGCGATGCTCCACAGACATCTGAATTTGTGTGTGCAAAGGGAAGATCATTCACAGGCAATATATAGCAGACTAGGGATTTTACAATTTTAGCTGGGAAACTGGCCAGTGAGCTTGTTTAAAGGTTGTCCTTAAAACCCCCAAATGCTCCTACAGTTCTCTTGTTATGAAATCATTTGTATTTTCAATTATCTGCTTGGAAATACTTGAATGCCACACGCACCAGTAGTAAGCACAGTAAACAAAGCACTATAAAGAATAGAAATAAAAGAATAAAAGAACAAAAGAATAAAATTAGGGTTGTAGTAGCTGGTCTAACATGTTGCAGCCGTGCACGGCAGATGGCTCCAGGCACCTCGTCCTGCTGCTGTGAAGGTGCCTTTTCCCTATCCGCAGATTTTTGCTGTCACAAAAGGGACTTTGCTGCCACATGGGCTCTGGTTGCATTTTTGGCATTTCAAGGAGCAACTGCTGTATTTGCCAAGATGCTTTTGTACCAGCTGAGCCCTACATCTTTCCCAGCAGAGCTCTGCTAGGCTTTTGCTTGACATTTTTTTTTCCCCAAGAGTCCAGAACACGGCTATCGGTTTGCTGGAGTGTGTGTTTAAGCCTGTTGCTGTTGGAGGCTGCAGGATGCAGCACAAGTCGGGTCCCTGACAGCCGAGCTGCCCGTAGCTGCTCCAGCTGGATCCCACTGCTGCTGGGATTGCTTCCCTGGCACCGCCGGTGCCTTGGAGGAGGGCCCCAGGCCATCCCAGGGGTTTCTGGATGAGGTTTCCAGTTGCTATGATGGGGAAGATGCTGTGCAGCAAGGTGATACTTCACCCATTCTGCACAAGCGGGATAAATACACACAGTGCTAGTGAGATACGTGAAGATGCCTCCCTGAAAGCTGTTTTTCTTTATTTCAGGAGTTCCTATGCAGTGCGCTATTGCCACTGGGTCTGAGAGAGGCTGATTTGCAGGGCTGCACATCAGCAGGCTTGGCAAGTCCTTCCTGAGATGGTCACATGTGACATGAGCCCCTGCAACAGGCAGGGATGAGAGGTGACAAACTGAGCGGAGTGAGGGGACAGGTAGACTCCAGTGTTACCAGCACCGTGTCAGCAGATAGAGAGCCCTCTGGGACTACGTTGTTGTACCAAAAATGCAGGTTTGGGTGAGGACTGACTCTAGATGAAGAGTTTATCCGGCCACATTGAGGCTGATGTGATGCAACTCAGCCCTACCAGCTCTCAGCAGCATTTATTTTTCTCTGATAAAATCTTTTCCATAGTGGCTGTGTCCTGAGCATCCACTGGGAAATGCCGCTAGTCCCAAATTAAACCCAGGCAGAGTCCAGAAGAGCAGAGGTATAACACAGGTCCCAGAGGGTGGACGATCGCCTTGCTCAGCTTGTGGCCACCCCAGCAGCATGGGCAATGCGTGATGTGCTTCTGCCCGTGCTGTGGCTGTGGCTCGGTACTTGAAATCAGGTCTCATGATACTTGAGTGATTTTCTCTTTTTTTTTTCAATCTGTTCTGGGAAAATGTTGCATCCGTAATCAGTAGGTGAAGATGCCTAGAAATCCTTAAAAGTCTCCAGGGGGCTTGCGAGGGACAAGGCAGGGGTTGACTGCGTCACATCAGGAAGAAGCAGATGTTTTGAAGAAAGGAAGAATCAGTGGGGAGAGCCAAGTCCGCCCCAAAAAGCACCCTCAGCTCCGTAACGTAGACAGCTACGAAACGCGCTTAAGCTTTCATGGTTGCTCTTGTAGTCTTTTTCCAAAGCCTGTTTTGTGTCCAAAGGGCAGCTGACTCGACTGAGCACGACTGTCACACTGTGCTCGCTCTTGTGGAAATCAGTATTTCGTTCTTTCACTGTGTAGCTGTTTTCCCTTCAGCTGCAGTTCAGGCTCAGAAGGTAGATACCCGGTGATAAAATACGACACTAGGAATAGGAAGAAAACGGGAGCTTTTCCTGAAATTTGTTGCAAAAATGTAATCTGAAGAACCTGTGATTAAATAACCCAATTGGAAATGTTGCAAGTGGATGCCAGAATATTTCCTTCGCAACGGTGCCGTGCTGGTAAGGGCTGCCGGCTGGACAGTGGGTGCCCATTGCCATCTCCGGACCAGGCTGTCCAGCTACGTCGCTTCCCCCGTGGCACATCAGTCCTCTCCGCTTGGCTCCATCATGCTGGGGGGCCGTGGCTCAGTTTCCCCAACCTGCCAGGAAATATCACTGCTAGGCAGAACTGATAAAGTGAGCGTAAACGCATGAGTGTAAACTTAAAGGCTCTCTTAGGGGGAAGCGAGTGGTTTTGCTAGCAAGACTTCCATGCTCTAAAGACCTTCTTGAATGCAGATGAGTTTTATCCTAATAGTTATTCCTGCAAAGCAAACAAAATGCTGATTTTTAACTGACTAAAATCCAAAGGTGTTTGAGTTTTGTCTTGCTGTATACAAAGCCAAACATGCTTCCCTTGGGATACGAGTGCCAAGCTGTGGCAGTAAAGAATAAATGGCAGATTTTATTCATTGTAATATTGCTGGAGCTTGCTGGGCCCACGTAACGCCAGGCCCATCCTTACCAAATACCAGCTCAGGCTCGAACGTTAGACACGTGATGCTTGCTTGTAGCGTTGCCGCGATTTATTTTTTTTAACCTCCAGAGCAGCAGAGGCAGCGGTGCACACCGCTGCCTGGGCACGTGTGTTTGTCGCACATGCTGTACGGGCAGCATTTAGCGCTAATGAGAAATAAAGAATTCCCACAGCAGCAAATAGCAGCAAGCAAGGCTCAGTTAGATGTCTGTCTGGCCACGACAAACAGCTTCTGTTTGCTTTGTACTGAATAGGAATAAGGGTGTCCTGTCTATCTAACTGGGATGTGGAAAGCAATCTGCTTGGAGAGGAAGAATTGTGCTACAATATGCTATTATCCAGGAACATCACCATTCAATAGTAAAATTATCCATAATAAAGTGCATCTGAATTTATCATTGTTCCTTATATTCAAACATTATTATTATTGTTATGAGGATGGGATGAAAGGTTCGTTCGTTATTGTGCTGGCAGAAGGCATCCTCTCATGTCTCAGCAAAACGTTGAGTCCTAGAAAATTCTTAGTGTTTTCCAATAGGAGACTGAATTTCCACCTCTCACCTTCCCATCAGACGGGGCGTGATGTAGAGGATGTAGGGCTGTGTGGCACGAAGAAGTTGCCCTGTGGGTTTGAAGGAGGATGGATTCTCCCAAGTGATGTTGACAATGTGGCTGAGAAAGAGAAAAGAAAGCAAATAAAATAAGGGGGAGGGGGGGAAACAGTTTCAGGAAAGCCCTTTTCAGGCTGAGCTTTCGCGCAGATGGATGAAAACACAAAAATGTGTGTTACAGACGAGAGGCTATCACAGGAGCAGAATGAGACCCTAGTGCACCAGGAGGAGCTGAGGCTGCAACAAAAAGGAGCTGGAGAGGTCGCCTGCAAGGCCCTCTGCGGTTGCAACGTCTCTAGGAAGATTCAGATTAAACAATTTGCTTCTTTTCTAAAGCAGGGAGTCCTTCATGTTATAACCTAGACAACAGTATAGGGAACAAAGCCGAGCTCTTTATCCGTGACATAAAATGACTTTCCCATATTGACAAGACAAGAATTCAGACTAAGAGAAAAACAGCAGTCAGTCAGCCATAGCAACGGGCAATGGAGAGGAGTGACTGAAGGAAGCCGAAATAATTACTCTGGAATGAGGGAAAAGTCTGTGATACCGCGGGGCGAGAGAGAAGAATTTGCCCTCCTCCTTGCAGGAATGAGATCTGCGGAGAGTAAAGGGACTGTGATGTTACCACTTGCCAACCAAGTATGGAAAAAAAATGTAGGTGTCCATTTCCTCTCGGGGCTTTCTAGCAAATGAAGGAAGAAGAAATGTAATGGTTTAGATAAATGAGTCCTGCCACCAGTAGTGGTAGGGGGAAGTTCAGGGTCTTGTGATGAGCCTTGGTGCAGCCCTCTTTGCAGGTGTGCTAGCAGCCAGCATCTGGAGTTTGTAACGGGCCATCTGGTTCCAGGAGGATGGAGAAGCTGGACAATATTCTCCATAAATGTCCATTATATCAAAACCCAGAAATCTTGAAATGTTCCTCCTGAGAAACAGGGCTTTTGTAACCTTGAAAGACCAGCTTTTCTTCTGGGGAAAATGCTGTTCTCATAATGCACATTTTGTCTATGCAAAGTTTATTGCTGAAAGCAAACCAAATTTAAGTGATTTGAAACTGAATGTTTTAAACTGCTCATTTTGCAGCACTCAGAAAAAAAGAATATCTTTTACATAGAAAAAGAATAACTTATGCCCTCCATTTTTTCCCATGGAACTGGGAAGAGAGAGACTGGAGCAAGATGAGGTGGAAGAGCGAAGTGTCTTATCATCTTCATCTTTCTCTTGATTTCCCTTCCCTGCACTGTCATGAATGAAAAAAAATGAGCGATGAGATGTACCCCTCCATTTTTTTCCCCAGTCCAACTCCATGGACCCATTGCATGTCCCTTTCCCTGCTAGGACCTGCAATGATCCCAAATCAATCCAAGACAAGAGCTTGAGTATGACTTAGGCTAGCTGGATGAGGTGAGGCTGTTGAACCTCAGGGTCCTCAACAACGGGGCCAAAAGACTAGGCAGAAGCTTAAGTCTTGGGAGTCCTGGAGAACGGGACTTGCCTCCTTTAAGTAAGCAAGAACAGAGCAAAGTCTCATCCCACACAGACAGCTGGTGGAGAACAATTACGGCACGATTATGGCTGTGTCTTCTAGCTTGAAGGTGGTTCAAAACAAGACTAGCAAGTCTTTTTGCCACTCACGATTCGCCCATAATACGCATGTCGAGGAATGCAGTTTGCTGGAGCAGAAACAAATGCTCTGTAATGGAAAGTGGAGAGCCACTTGTAAAGTGAAATGCTTGTAATTATCGTATGCAAATTAGCCAAACTACAGGTTGCGCTGGATGCATATGCGTTGCCTGGTTAATTTGGAAACAGTTCAGTAGTTAAAAGTGAACTATAAGGTTCTCATTATACAATTAGGATTTTAGTGAAAGAATCATTAATCTGAGATGCAATTAGTAGGGCTGCTGTTGCACAGGGTTCAAAAGTGATTTTGTTGGGTGGTGACTTTGCTGCTCACATAGCCTTGGATGAGATATCTCTGAATGTTTTGATAGGATCTTCTCGTTTCGGGCTTACATAGACTCAATTTAGAGTGATACAAACACAAAGAATGAGGATTTGGTTCATTTTAAACTGTCAGCTGCTCTCTTACATCTGAATTTTCCATTTCTTCTAATCTCTACTATTTGTCCCTGTAGGGAAGATTCATATCTAGTGCTTAGGAACAACGGCTGGTGTAATGGCGCTCAGATATCAAAGTAACGAGGGAAATGTTATTACTAAGAAACATGCAACCAGGCAGGTTTCATGGATTCATTTACCGACTCCACCGGCAGCTCGTTACACGACCTTGAACAAGACCAGCGTGAGTGTGCTCTTGGTGTCATGAGGTTTGCAGAAGGATTGAGGAGTTCAGCACTACGTAAAGGGCTCTTACTACCCCAAATACTGAGTTACAGAGCCAAGAAAGAGCATAAGAAACTGTGTGCTATCTTCATGTTTAGAGTGTTGCTGGAGTAAATCGTTCATCTCAGGTCCTTCAGAAGTCCTTTTTGTGGGACTGAAAGTGCACAAAATCTCTGTGTCTCACTCTAAGGCCTTTCCTGCAAGAGGAAGACGAGGGTCCTCGTTACTTCTGTCCCAGCTTAGTCGACAAATAGCTCCTGTGCTGGCCCTCTGCCCAGGGTAGCTTTCACCTACTTTGCTCACAGTTAAAACAGACACTTTAATACGTCCCAAGTCCGTAGGGAGAAGAGGTGATTTAAGAATATAAGAGAAAAGTTTCTTAAGAGCTAATGACTTCCCCAGGGTGAAATATTTTGGCAAAGTCTTTTTGTCTGATGAAAAACAGGGACTCAGCAGCAGCAAACTGTTCCATAGAATAATTTTAGCCTTGCAGAACTGCACATGGCACACAAATACAAAACATTAGAAAAAACCAAAATGCAACAAATCAGAACATTCTTTGGTTAGAAACCTCTTTAAGATGTATTTACACAGTGATTTAAGAAAATGCTTGGCTTCAAAACAGAATATTTTACATTAGAGCAAACTAAATGTTCTACTTAACCCAAAGTTTGTTTTCTCCAGCTTTCTGATTGACCAAAAAATTTCAAGGATCTGAATTTCAAGTTGACTCGAAGCAATTTTTTTGTTTGTTTGTTTTTTTATTTGCTTGAAATTGCCTGTGGAGCAAAAAATCAATTATTTACACTGCTCTACCTGGGATGTACTTACCTAAAGTGTGCGATAAACAATTTGCTTGACGGGCTTCTGCCAGGGAATGTAAAAGCCTCCTACAAAGGGTAGATGATGTGAATCTTGCTGAGGAGGTTGCAGAAGCCTCAGCTGTTGAGGATGTTACTCGTATAGAAGTCATGATCCCTCTAGCTGTGATCCTGTAATTGCTTGTGGTTTTTGAGCCAAACACAAGTAAGCGTAGTAAGTCAGATTAAGTCACAACTAGAATAAGCTAGGTGCATCACAAACCTGGATCCTGTCTCCTGGATTAGAGTATAACCAGCCTTAGAGTATACTTAAAGGGAGTGTGTAAGTATAGGGCAGCTGTACACAAATACTAATATACTCCAATGCTAGGCGTATGCAACACCAAGAGTTTTTCAGCTAGACTTTGTGGAGGTCGGTGCAAAGTAAAACAGACTAGTTCTGTTCATCTTCAGCAGTGGCTTAATTAATCTGCTTGATTCTCCACTGAAACACATCAGGAACACACACATCCCATCCAACAGCACATGCGGTTTCTTTTAACTGAGAATAGTAAAAAGCAACCTAGGGCAATAATCTCTTATATCGGCTTAGTTCAGTATTCCAGAACACATATATATGCCCTTATTCCCTGTTAGCAGAGGTTATGTCTACGCAGATAATTAATGCTCTGTGACAAACAGAAAATATTCTAGCACACCTTAGGTGGAGGTATCTCCCCAGCTAAGGAGCTGAGATTCGTCTGAAGAAGGTCGCTCATCCCATTCTGGTGATTCACACTCCAGAGTCCGTTTGCGAGCCTGACCTGAACCTCTGCTGATCACAGAGGGAGTCCACAACATGCAGATTTCTTGTGCTATAATGAACAGCCAAAGCTGTTCAGCTCAAATGACCCCCAACCACAGGCAGTTCCCAGCGGGGATAGCTGCAACCTCAAAGCCCAGCAAATCCTCTATGCTTTCCTAATCCACATTTGTATGTGATTAGCTCCTCATCTACAAGAACTTTAGAGGTTATCAACATAGTGCATATAAGTAAGAAAAGGAGAAAATTCAAGACTGCAGGCAGAAAACACCTTTCACCAAAACAGAGAGATCTGAGATCTCTGCAGCCTCACAACTGATACGAGCTTTGCTTTACAACCCTGTGTCTCCAAGGCAGTTTTAGCTGAACTCTCAGGCACACAGTTCATATTTTTCATTTCCCCTTTGCCAAAAGAACTTGAAAAATACGGGTTTCTGTGAGTCAGGCACATCTGCCACTGAGATGTTGTATCTTGTATGGGCAGCTAAAACTTGAAGGGAGGAGATCTTTCTCCTGAACTTCAGTCACCTGAAATGTCAGTGGATGATGGCAGCTGATCAGTTAAGCTGACAAAGTGATCCTCCAAAGGGACTGTCACACCTCACTTCCCATGTGGCTATTTTTGGATGGGTTGACTCACTCTTTGAAGGTGCCAGTCTCTACAGAGGAAGAGCGGGGCCTTGCTGAGAGTCACGCAGCTGAGGATGGTGGGCAAACCCTCGGCATGACTTCTGGCTTTGCCAAAGGACTACCCAACTCAGTGCATTTCCCCAGGCACATCGCATCGTAAATGAGTGGCTGTACAGCTTGGCAGCTGCCAGCTGCAGCATCCTGCATCCATCCCACGTTGCCACTATCTGCAGGCAAGGAAGGGCTCTGCTCAAAGGGACAAAATTGTTAATACTGGACTTAACAAGCCTTTCACTTAAGGTCCTGGACTGTCCCTTGGAACAATCTCTCTCACATACTTCCATTACCAGCAGCTGCAGCTGGGCCTTGAAGAGATGTTATTTCATGTCATATTATTTCAAAAGCACCTTGGAGCTACAACTAGATTGAAATCGCCTTTATGTTTCCTCCCAAAATGTCAGGCACCTTAGTGTGTACATATGGTATGGCTAGGGCCTCCCGGTTCAGTGGTCTCCAGGGAAAGCAGGTGTGATTTAAATGTCAGTTGAAGAGCATGATTGCTGGGTAGAGACCACAACGTGAAAGTTACTTCGGCAGTGGGATGGGGAATCAATTACTGGCCTCATGAAGCTGCCTGGTATGTCAGCATCATCTCCTAGAGGGTCTTTTTCAACTTACAAAGCTGCAAAGTGAAGGGACAATAGTGGAAGGGACAAGATTCTTCTCTTCTGAGATACCTGCTAGGCAGACAGTGAGCCTGTAGACAGGCACAGGCAGACACAGCACCCAGCACCTGTGTTGCCAAGGGAGGTCATCGAGTGCCCTCATAGACTGCCCACAAGCTTTCTGCAGGGAGGCGATTGCGTGCTGCTGCTCCAGAGATTGCTGTAGTAGTCATTGACTTTAATAATATCCAACAACACAAGATGGAAACAGCCTCGGCTGGCTAGAAAGAGCAGTGCATAGACAGGCAAAGTGATGGAGGCATCTGCTGAGATCTCCAGGGCTCCACAAGCACCCTGTTCGCCTCTCCCAGTGTCATTGCACCCCTTGCAAAGTGTGTTAGCCTTTGTACATCCCTGCTTCTTGCAGCCATGTGACTGGGGAGGATCTCTTGCTTTTTTTTCTTTTCTTCTGGCTCTCTGGACTATGCAGTGAAGTCTGCAGATATGACCTGCATGCATTCTCCAAGGCCCAGAAGCCAAATGAAGAAGAATTGAATGTTTGTACATATATATGCACGTCTGATGATAGCACTGCAGTGTCTGGCCAGTATCACTACTGACAGGGGAGAGGAAAGGGAGCTGACTCATGATCTTCTAACTCTTGTGTTTGGCTTTTCCATGTCTGGATTGTCTGCAACTGCTTATGAGAGGTTTTTTATCATGTTCTAATTGAGCATTCCTTTCCTCGTTATTAAACAATTTTCTCATTTTGTGCTCCTTCCAAACTATCCATCTATCGATAATGTTCCCCAGTTTCCCCTGGAGATGCTCTGCTCTTTGCAAATGGCAGTTTTGCTCTTGCTCTTTCAAATCAATGTCATTTTTGCTTTGCAAGTGCCCTTATTTGCTTTTATTGCAGCACCCCTCCCTCTCCCCCTTCCAGTCCATGAGCTCCACTCACACTGTATGCAGTGGAGAGACTACGTGTGTCACCAGCTGGTGGGAATTAAAACTGTGGGTTTCTTACTTGCTGAGACCAATACTGAATTGGCTATTGCCACCTCTTGGTAGGAGTAAAGAATGGCAAGTCAATCCTGTCCCCTCAGAAAAGATAAAAGGTGTCATTTGGAGAAATCCAGTGAATGTGCTTTTCTATTTCCCTCCACGCTGTGGGATGGCAGTGAGGCGGCAATGGGATCCAGCAATGCATTTCAAGGTATGGCTGTCCTTGGCATTAAAAAGAGGTCTATAATGTTGGTTTCTGAAGGACTCCAGTGCTATAAGCAGAGCCATGTACCAACTGCTCTAGTGTTGGTGTTTGCCTTCACACTGTCCTACTGCATCCTGAAAGCACCTGGTCCTGGCTAGTCCTCTGCATCCCTGGAGGTGCTTGGAGACTGATCCGTCATTATAAGAAACTTCTGGGAGACTTAGTTGTCTCCCCCATGTGCAAATAGCAGTTAGCTGATGTGCTCGTACAATGCTTGTCTAATGCTGAGCCAGATAACTTTACTCAAGCAGAGCAACCTCTCCTTGTGGGCTTCCTTGGCACCATTTTCCTAAAGACATTAAGTTGTGTCAAGGGACCCAGAGCACAGGGTTAGTCTTTAGTTGCAACTCACCATCCTAAATAAATTCACCTTTCCACTGAAGCTGCCAAAGAACTGAATTATCCCTTTCCCACAAATATCCCATATGAGTATCTATGAATGAATAAATCACAGACTGTCTATGAGAGATGGAGGAAAGAGTGATATGTGTAAAGGTGCATGACTCAGGGCAGAATGAGCAGAGAAGCAAATTCCTTCCTCATGGCACTCATTGCACATTACTCTTGGGGCCAAGCGTGAAGAAATAAAAGAGGCAGGCATGAAGATACGTATCTTGCACACTTTGGCTTGAATGATGCAATGATACCTTCAGTTTTCAGCCTACAGGGGATAGTGCCTGACAGTATATGGTAACTCTTGGGGAAATAGTCCTTTTACCTCCTTTTCTCCATTTAAGCTTAAAAGGTCTGCCTAAGACACCATAGGTTTTGTCTACAGCTGCATCTTGAGGTTTCTAAAAGGAGATTTAAAGGTGATTGCTTCACTTGCACACAGAATCAGGGTTTCCTCTGGTTGCTCATGCTTACCAGTAGCCAAATCCTCCCCAAGTCCATCTCTACCTGGCTGCATCTAGCTTCTATGTCCAGTGCCCCATAGATGCTGGTAATAGAGTTGCTCTTGAGTTTTGAGATTTCACCAGTGTCAAAGATTTTTGTGGTTTTGCTTGGCTGTAAAAGAGCAGAGTATCAGACTTGCAGGAATTTCTCTGCAAAAAAAAAAAAAAAAAAATGGAAGGTGGTCCATCTTTGAAAGTCACAGTCCACAGTCTGAGTCAGATCAGCCAAATGCTATTGCTAGTGACTTGTCTTGAATTTGATTAAAGGGGGTCTTAGCTAAGACATTTCAAACTAGGTATTTCAGGCTCAGTAAATGACTTCTCTTCTAATCAACTCTATTCTCAACTCTGCTGGAAACACAGAGCAGTGGCTGGAGAAAGCTCTGGGGATACAGCAATGTTTAACAACAGCTGCACGGTAGTTCTGCCTAGAAATGCTTGCAGAGGTGTATTTGCGAGATAAACTAACTGAACGCATCACAGATTTCTTGCGTGAATTTAACACCGATTATCCATTCCTCGTAAAGAGTTTGGGGGCTGTTAAGACACATTCGTTAGAATAGCTGGTGAACGTAAACCCCAAACGGACTCTAGGCCAGAAAAAGCAAATGAATTTGAAAAGATAAATGAACATATGCAGAAAATTCATTGCCTTCTTCTCCCCACACTGGTGATGATAACATTCTTCTTCTGTCCCTCAGGACACACAGAAACAAACGTGTATCTGCAGCTGATTTGATTTAAGGAGACATAGAGCAGTTTATTTTGGGTTAAACAGAGAGCGAAACAGCAGCAGCAATCACCCAAGCCTGATTTTACAAAGAAAAGGCACTTCTCAAGGCTTCTCTTTTCTGAACCTTTGTTCCTACTTCGTTATGTGTAAGGGGTATGTGTGTAAGTGCTCCCTGTGCATCAGAGCCATGATCCTCTTTGTATATATTATTTATTTGTGTACCGTGCTGGTTGTGATTCTTAGCAAGTTCTTTAATTCTCATGGTTCAGCAATAAACAGTCCAGTGGTATCTTCTAGCAGCTCCCTTCTTCCTTGTTCTCTCCCCATGGGCAGTGCTGGTACCCTCTTTGCAGCTTCCTCTTTGCAGATAGTTTAGAAATTGCAGTTCCTTCTGGATGAGAGAGAGAGAGACTCAAGGGAAAATAGCAATTCTTCCAGTGAGTCTAGTGGAGATTTTCTTCTGTATCATTCCTGGGAGGGTTGCATGCTCCTTAATCAGCTGGGCAGGATGCAGTAGTTCTCATGTAGGTGTTTGATGCAATTTTGGATGTTCAGGGGATATTTCAGATGCCCTCCTGATCTCCAGCAACTGTAGGTCCTGTGGCTTATGTATCGGTTCCATTGCCTGCCTGGGATGCCCAGGAGCACACTGAACATCCCCAAGTACCATCTCTGGGCAACTGAAGCCCACCCTGACTGTTTACAGCCCACCCCTAACAAACCCTCATGCAAAATCACAAGTGCTCCTGCAAAGATGTAGCTCAGCCTCACTGGAGATAAAACGACAATTATTATTTCTTTTCTGAGCCTTTGCAGACCTTGTCAGGATGTGGAAACGTGCAGACATAATGACGGAATATCAATTCTTACTTCCAGAGGGCAAGAAAAGAGAGAAAAGAAAAACCTTCTGAGGATGAAGACATCTCCCTACAATTCCAATGACAAGATCTACTGAGTACTCTTGATGTCCCTCTGACCTGATGCTGTTCATCTCAGCAATGACTCTAATACCTCGCTGTGTTTTCTTGGGAGCTGTCTTTCTACACTCAGCTGACAAATCTCAGCTTCCAGCTCTCCCCCTACACTGGCCACCTGGGTTAACCCTGGGGCACTTTATGGTGAGGTGGGCACAGGGATAAGTGACAGCACGAGGACTATCCCATGACAGAAATGATGGGGGATGTTCTTCAAGAGCCGTTCTGCCAGAGTGGTGCAAGATATTAACCATGCATTTTTAATTCAGATGAGCAACGCTAGTCATACCCAGTGAAAGATCTCACTCACTGCAGTGAACTTCATTAGCGGCAGACAGCTAGATAATAGTTGTTCCCTCTATGAACAGTGAGAAACATCACTTTGATGAAGACATGTAACCATGCGCACAGCAGGCCTAGATCTGCAGCTCTGCTGTTCTTAGTGGTGTAGCTCCACTGACTTCAGTGGATCTCCTCTGATTCATTGGTTTTAAATGAGACCCAAGTCAGTCCCTGTGCAGATTGTTACTGAGTCACACTAGAGCAGGGGAACCCAAATTAAGAGCATCAGGAAAGGAACCAGGGTAAGCTGCAATGTGAAGCATCACCTCTCCCTGCTTTCAGCGCTTGCCCCCCAATACTGTGTGCAAACCTCCAACCAAGAGACCAAACACTTAACTGCGGCCTGGGGAGGACACCAGTCCAATGCATCTGGCCAGATGTCATGCCTTGGGCTTGCACAGCAAGGACAAAATACGAAAATGGAGCCAAGTTCTGAAATTCAGGGTAGTATTTACTAGAAATCGCTTTGCTGCTGGCTTTCCTCCAAGTTGATACTCATCAGACTCATTTGCTTGATGTCTGGACAACAAGCACAGCCATTTAGCTCCACACACGATTGCTAACTACATGCAGTGGCAAATTGTCTGCCACCTCCTCAATCCACTTCACATCTGAAACCATCCGCAGCAGATTCCTGCTTCCTGCAGAGCCCTTTGTCTCCCATCCCATCTCAGTCTCCTCTCTGGAGATGCCATGAGCCCTCAGGAAAAATCCAGCCCTGAACCATTTGGCCATCTGAGGGGGCAGAGTGGCTCCTGGGAAGGGGAGAAACAATGTAATTTGTCCACCATCCTCATTTTGAAAGAGTTTAAAGCCACCACATGGCAATAGCACCTAACCTGCGAGGTAGCAACCCCTACAAGAGGTGGGTTTTTTTGCCCTGCCCATAATGTCTATGAGCTTGAGGGTTAGAGAAGCGCTGATAGAGATCAATGGCAGGAGACTGACAGGAGAAAAAGCTGGTCCCAAAGGCCTTGTGGTATGTCCCTATGGTGAGGGCCAGCAGCTGGGATTTCAACTTGAGGAACGTTCTCTAATAGCTGCTCCTCATTTAGCCTGGGTAGGGCTGCAGCCACGATGTACCTCTAATATATAGCACAAAATTACAAATACTGACACCCTTTCCTGCTGGCTTGATCATTCACATTTATGATCAACTGTTTGTTGGGAGACCTTAGTCCCTTCTCTTGGTCTGGGTGTGATTGGCAAGCCTGAAATCTCATTAATCTTCTCCTGACAGAGCTCCTCTAAGGAACTTCTCAAAGAGAACTCTGAGCAAAGATGGCACAAAGACATTTCTGCTGCAGATATATTGCCAGGGCCATGCAGCCAGCCCTTTTCTTACAAAGCAATTTATGCTAAATATTACAGGTAAATGAAAATCCCATTAAAGATGTGACATATATTGAACGCATCAAATGCATTCTGTTTCTTTGCACGACTTAGAGAGGGAGGACTGACCTTCTCCTGACTTCTTCTTTCTTGGCGAAATACTGAATGTTTATTAGGTAATTAAATATTGTATTTACAAGGAGATACATCTCCCCGTGATCCCTCCATTTGTGCCTTGAATTCTGTTTTTAATTATGATAGCTATTTTTAGCCAAAGGCTCGTGGCCTGATGGATTCCCATTATAGACGTGAGCTGTGGAAGGCCCTCATCTCAGCCTGTCTTGAAATGAGGACGTCCAATATGTTGTCAGCAGTGCTCCCTAATTAGCACAGCATGATAGAGACTTATTTATTCTTGCTTGCTTTAGAATAGTATCCACAGACACCGACTGAGTCAAATACACCCCCGCACACCACAACACAACCCAGAGAGGCGCACAAACATGTACACAGCGCTGTTAGTGGCTAAAAAATACGCACAGGTAATAGCAAGAATGAAGAGAAAGGACTAAACTGAGGTATAAAATGGCTTTTGGGGGACAATTAGGTCCAAGCACTCCGAACCATGACCCTGAAATCCTGCGCTCAGTTGCTGCGTAACCTCACTGCAAAAGTCTTAATGCAAAGTTCCCAAGACCTACGTTGGCCCCTGCTGTTTATGGAAGGTTTCTCCAGCCCCGTCATGGACAAGGCAATATCCTTGCCCACCAAGCGTGGACCTGGTGGACCAACGGCAGTCAGCCTAAGTTCCCTTGCGCACAGCTCCCCAGTGATATTTTATCTGATTAGCACCGAAATGAAGTTTTAGACTAGAGGAAATTTTCTGGAAAGAAACACAAAGGTGGAGGCGTATTAGGGATGCTGGAGCAAGGAGCGCATGTCAAACAGGAGCCTGAACTTTTCAGGCTTCCCATCTGTCTTGGTGTCTTAGTTCTCTGCCCTGCTTGTCTTTCTCTTTTACTCCATCAGGACAATTTAGCAAGCTAGCCTATTTCTATTTTTTATTTACTCTTCTTTTTAAGAATCCCAAATCACAACACTGTGGCAGTATCTTTTAACGAGGACTGTAGCGAGCGAAGGCTCGGGGACGGGAGGCTAATTGAGAGCTTCCTGAGGGACGTTTTAGCGAGCAGTAAGTGCCATGTTCAGCCTGTATTTATGCGGCAACGTTAACAGGTGGGTTGATTTGCATTCAGCGCACCTTGGCAGCTGGGGAGAGCCAGGGGGATTTTATGGGCTGTTCTCCGAGTGTTTATTAACCCTCTGGCGCTGCCGCAGCCTGCTTTCGCTGGGGTCCCCGCACAGAGCTTTGCCTCCTTGGGGGTGATCTCTTAGCTAGGACTCCTACACCGTCTGCAAGGGGTCCCTCCTCCACCCAGCATGGCACAGGGTATCGTTTTTATTCGTCACATTTTTTTATTTCAGTACTACCACAACCCCGTTTCTTCAAAATGCAGTAGTTAGATCCTAGCAAGCTCTGTTCAGGGCAAGTATTGCTGCCATCGAAACTGTACAGCTATGCAGAACGAGTCCATCCCCTGGTAGAGAACGCAGGAGTATTTTTAAAAGCAGAGCTTTGCATCCAAGTCTCTTGAGTTCCCTTGCAACTTGCCCAGCTCAACGGCCCTTCTGGGGCAGATGCTGGTAAATTATTGAGGGCAGCAAGCCCTCGAAGGCCCCAGAAGTACAGAGGCATGACAAGGGCTTCAAGGAATAGGAGAGGAATATTACAGATGATGCATATGTTGTTTCCTCTGAGATATTTATATCTCTTAGGAGAACTCAGGAGGAAACACAATTGCCCTCTGAATTTGTTGCCGGGGCATCTTCATAATAAAACATTTCACAAGAGCCAGGAGAGATTTAAACAGGGAAGAATTAGGACTTGAAAATGCGCTGCAATAGCGTCGCCACGGCTCGGTTCTTCGGCTCCCAGCGAAACGAGCTCTGCAGAGCTGAACCCGTTCCTCACTCGCTCGCTCCATCCCGCTGTCACGAGCCACTGAAGGTGCTCGGCGTGCCACGCGCCCGTCCCCGTCTTGCACGGCGTCCTGTTAAATGGCCCCGTTAACCTAAGCGACGAGCGAGCGAGAGCAGCAGCCGCAGGGGATATGAGTGCCGCGGCAGGATGAATAAATACGTTCACAGGAGAACGGAACGAAATTAATTTTATTTTGAAAATTTGGCAACGAACAAAAGAAAAATCCATAACAATCATAGAAAGCATTTATTTTAAGCCTGCTCTTGCTCCAATCCTTTCTTGTTCCTGCTTAGTCTACAAATAAGTCAATGTTATTTAAACCTGAAGCATCCCTTGGTCTTATATATATTATTAATCAGTGCTGCTTCACTGTCTCTCTAGCTGGCTTGGCTGGCTGTTATTTTCTGTCTGCTCCTCACTGTACGCTGCTGGAGAAAGGACTTCTCTAAGTGTTTTTGTAGCATCTAGTGCCCCGGTGTCCTGTCCTAGTGCCAGGGCTCCTCAGGCTTTCTGCAGGACCTGCAATCTCTTCAGCTCAAGCACTGGCTGTTATTACATATTTTAATAGTATCCAGCAAAACACTTGGGGCACAGTCTAGGTATGTAAATACGGGCCATAACATGAGGGACAGCATAACTTGTGAAAAATTATCCTATGGAATTGTATTGTAAAAGCAAATGTGGATGCACTATGACAGAAGGCTTTTGCAGGACCTTACTGATTTCATCAGCATTTTCAGCAAAGATATATTGCAGTGCTTCATTGCAAGCAGGCTGAAACACCTGGAGGTGACCCAAAGCAAGGCTGGAGCTCTGCAAAAATGCAGTGTTATGTCCAGCTCATGGACAGTTCCCCCCAAATTACGGGAAGTGGTTTCATGGCAGCCTTAGCATCCTGTTTGGATCGAAAAGGAACAATTTGCTCCAGTTTTGAGCATTGAATATCTTTTACATGACATTTGGAAATTAAAGGCCAAAATACTTTGTTCTAAAAATGTTTTAAAATCATTTGGGATATATGCAATCGTCAATATCCATTGACATCTAGCCAGGAGACCACGGCAATGGGCTCCCTTGGAGCCACCTGCCCTGAAGAGGCCTCAGTAAAAGTGCCTCAGTTCTGGGGAGACTTTAAGGTTTGGGGGTTCTTTTTGAGAAAAAAGAGTGAGTGACTTGAATTCAGTAAATATCTTGGTGCCACTGATTCACTGTCTTTACCAAAAAACTTTCAGGCAAAGTTTTTTACCCAGTTGTAAAGAACATAATAGTTGCAATAATACAGCTTAAGCCAAACATTCTTATAAATCCTTCCTCTGGAAATCCTGGCATTTCTAAAATACGTGCTTATTATTTTTTGAGCAATACCACTTATTTTTAAGTTGATTTTGGACATCAGGAACATCTGAAATAATGGCATCCCCCCTCAAACAGTTCCTCTGACTTCTAGCTCTCTCCAAAGCAAGTGGATCACCAGGAGGACATTCCACAGCTCCAATTCCTCTTTTCAACTGCTCTCTCAGGAAGTTATTCCATATATCGTAAAGCACCTTGCTTAGCACCCAATGGCGATGATGCGGCGCTTGGCTGAGAATCTGCCGTACATTGTCTCACGACACCGGTGCCCCATTCCCACTTTCTGCAGTTTATACATAAAAAAATGAAAAAGTGAGGAAGCAGAGCAAATCTTCCCGTTCATCTCAAAGAGCTGTGGATCGAGCAGGAAGAACCATAACTAAGTAACTGTGGCACTGAGCTTGCAGTCCCACTCTAAACATTTTTAAGCGTGACCTCTGCGTGACTTTAATAATAATAGATATTTTAATGCTTTTTTTTTTCTTCTAAAGAGTTTTACAAAAGCTTCCAGTGGTCCAGGGAAGCAAAGGCCAAGAGATGTGAAACAATTTGCCTTGGTCACCTCAGTAGGAATAGAAATGTTTCTTACTTGAGCCTGGTAAATATTCTCTCCCATATGGTATAAATCTGTTTGAGAAGGATTTTCGTTTCCCGTTAGCTCCTCAAGGCCAGCAGGATGCAGAGTTCACTGGAGTTTGTGCATCACTAACACCACAATGAAGTGAGATGGGGGCTTTGCAAAGGTGGATGGGAGCCACCTCCCACAGGGTTTGGTATCTACCTCCTTAGACCTGTCACCCAACAGTTACCGTATCTGAAAATGAACGAAACGAGTGTGGTCTCCACCCCGACCAAGGCAGCAGACATGAACGCAAACCCTTTTCTCATGCTTAATCTCAAAACCTTGATGCACAAATGAGCAGTCGTCTTTTCTGCAGCATCAATTTGCATGGCAGAGCTGCACCTCCAATAGGACCGCTCCTATTGCCTAAAGCCTAAAAACATGTGATTAAAAAAAAAGAAAACAAAACACCGTTAAATTAGTACAGACTACCTTATAATTAATTTAAGATTAATGGGAACAACTGAGTTAAGATTCTTTAATGGTAATTACCAAGCAAATTACAATAAAAGAGAAGAGAGCAGCTAGGAATAATTATAGTGTACATACATCCTGATCCTGCACCACCTAGCAAAATAACCCAAGTGTATTGAGATAACTACACTGCCTTCGACATGTGTGTAGCAGCACAAACAGCGGGGTGTTAACAACCACTAGGCTCCTCTAGCATCATTACTGGAGACACGTGGCCCGTGCATCTGATCTTGATTACTATTTGTTCTGTTAAATAGAAACTCGGCTACGTATGGTACACGTGCAACACAAAGCTGCGAAAAAGGGATTTCACGCCAGCTGCAAAGGCAAATGCTCCAAGCGTAGGGAATGACAGATAGGCTTTGGCTCTGCCCTCTTCATTCATCGTTTGCACTCTTCATCTCTCACGTGCATGGTGATACTGTCTTTAATTTCATGATTTTGCATCACATTCAATAGGATTCCTGCCTATACCGTTGAAGGATGGACAGAGCTCAAGCGAAGAGCACCTACTCCGCTCTGTCATTACGCTCAATATGGGTTCTCAGGCCTTATGTGCTTACCATGAGCTAAACGAGAGCAATTTATTGATTTCTTTGGGAGTTTTTCTGCAGTGCTCACCATGCTTGTGTCAAGCGTTTTGCAAATGGGAGGAACTATTGTGCAACGAAATGGTATCCTTATCCCTATCATGGATAACAGGAGAAGGAGGGCCTGAGCGACCCAGGGCACTGAGCTAACTCCTGGGTTTTGGACAACTTTGTGTGGTACTGTACGATGGATATTCACTCTCCCCTGTGGTTGTCTCAGCCACCTGGTTCCTCTTGTCTCTCTTTAGATCGTTTTCCTCATGTAGACTCTCTCTGGTTAGATGTGTGGGCAGCAGCACTCAGTGCAGAGATCTACATCGTCCATGAGGATCTTGACCTCCTACTCCAACACAAAATAATGACTTAAATACTGAGCTCACGCTCATACCTTTTGGTTGGAAAAGAACCTGCCTGGTGGTTTCCTGGGCTTGCCAGATCTCACAACACCCCGCAGACAGAGATGCGTCACCCTTTCCCTTCCTGCAACGTGGTTCCCTACTCAGCCCTTGGGTGCCCAGGAAGGGCCGAGCGGCTCACGCCAGCCCTCCGCAGTGGGGAGGACTGCGCCGGCGGCAAGCAGCACTGAGTCACTCCCGCTTTGCTCCTCCTGGGATGTCACCGGCTGACAAAGCGTCAAATTGGATTTAGATCTGCAAATTACAACTTGCGGTGCAGCTGAGCAGAACTCGGCTGCTGTGACAAATGAGTGAGTGGCTGATGTTACCCCACAGGTCATTTGTTAGGAAAGGAGGCTTTTCCCCACGTTTTTTTTTTTCCTCTCCTGTATTTTTTTTAATGTTGCAGATCTTTAATTCGTTGACTCAGACCACCTGAACTATAGACAACAGCGAGAGTTGCATTTTAAATAGGCAAACAGAGATGGTTTAGGAGTGGCCTCTTTTGAGAGGTTAATATTATAAATGCATCTTAAATGTCTAATGCATAATCAAATGCTATAAAAATGGAAATGTTACGAGTATTGAAACCTAGAGAACAAAAATCTTTGCTCATTGCTCTTGCTACCAAAGAATTCAGCTGTGAATACAAGCTGCAAACTCGCCTGGAGACATATTCCTGGAAATAGCATTACAGAGTGAGCAACGAATGGGTCGTGCCAGGGGTTTTTCCCTATTCAAAAGCCTCTGGTTCTCAGTCACAGACCCCATAGGCTTTTACAGCAAAAAGTTGCAAGGGTTGTAAGGTTGCTCCTAGGTGCATGCTACTAGCTTCTTTCCAAGTCCCTGATATCTGCTTCCCTTTCCATTCCCTTTCTGTTCAGTCCACATGAGGAAGGGGTTGGGTTTCGATAGGGAGCAGTGCAGGTTTCACTGCAGGGGGAGGATATCTGCTTAGTGTATTCATGAAAGTAATGAACTGTCTAGAAAGTGCATGCTGGAAGATGATAGCCAGCAGGTGATTGCTTGATATAATGTGTAAGTTGCTGCTTACACCTGTATGGAGGAGAGCTGCAGCTTGGATAATTGAGATTCAAGCTGATGGACAGCTACTCCCGCTGTTTTGCTTTTTGATTGCCGGTGAGGAATGGTTACACCTGCCGCTTGCTCTCCTGCACTAGTAACGAAAGCTGAGTAATGGACTGAGTGTTATCACAGGCCTCTCTGGCATGAACAAGGTGGCAGGGCCAGCAGGTGGAAGCCCTGGGCTCCTTCTTGCAGCATCTCCCAATGGATGGAAGAAATACAGAAATGAATGGAAAAAATATGGAGGTGGTGTTGAGTATGGCCAGAGGTCTTCCAGCCCCTGCTAGAAAGGATGTGCAGGACCAACAGAGCAGCCCAAAATATCCCCCCACACACACACCAAAAGCATGGACATCTGCCCCCCGCATTGATGCACAACCCTCAACAGCTGCTGAGGAACCAAGTGATACCTCCACCGACGCCTCGCACAGCACCAGCACTTTAAAGGCAAGAGACAACTTAGGTATTGGCCATTGTAAAAATGTTTCTGAAACACAGGATTTTCTATAGTAAGCCAGCTCAGTCAGCAGTGCGATACCAAGACCTGCCAACTGTGGGTATTGGGATTAAGCTTTTTCGTTAAGAATGTCGTTCATCTAGCTGAAGTGGCTCACCACGAAGGGCTGAACTGACAAGAAACCCACTCCAAAGACAGCTGGTGTGGAGAGAAGAGAGCCAGCAAAAGAGCTTTCAGTCATTTCAATGCCCCATTTCCAGAGCAGAAACTTTCAGTCATAAATGACTTTTTTTTTTTTTTTTTTTTTATGAACCCAATGAGTACTTGGAAGGGGAAAGAAAGAATAAAAGTTAAATTTTAAAACTGAAACAATGTGCCAACATTATCAAAACATGGCATTTGGATTGACTGGGACTGAGTTTCGCTACCTAGTGAGCTGCTTTCCACGTTCCCGGTTTTATTAAGCCGTTGGCTTGTGCAAACCTCAACAAATGCCGGGTGCTGCGGGACGAGCGTGTTTGCCGAGAAAGGCACCGGTGGAGGGAGGCACAGGAAGGGAAGAGTTTGAAAAATAACAAATACCCGGAGGCAGCCTGAAGTTTTAAAGACGACAAATCAATCTTGACTTATTGTTATCATCTCCTAATAGTTTACTCTGTATTATTCCCTAATTACACAGTGAATCACGCTGACGGGTTGCGTGTTTGCACCTTCGATGAGTTACTCCCGCGCCTTCGCTTGAGAGCGTCATTACTCTTGCCGGCAGCTCTGCTGCCCCGGTGGGCCGTGTCCAGCTGTCAATCCGCTCTGGAAGAACGTGGACACACTTACTGACTTCTTTTAGCAAAGGTTTCTCACCTGTGCAAATAATTCCTTGCCAGTTATGCTCCAGCTGGCTAGTGCTTGTGCTACCCCATGGATAATAGAAGGGGGAGTAAATCCGTATTTTAATAAAAGTCAAGGAAATACTTAGTTCAGCCCCCATGCCCTAAATTAAACACGCCTCTCGCAAACTGTCTGGGAGACTGAGCGCCGTCTCCTGCAGAGATTGCTTTGTCACTGTCTTTCTTTAGGCCGCTGACATCTTTTATTGTGGCAACGCAAGCTCTGCTGGTGCTATTCCCAACGTTTTGCTCTCGGAGTCCATCACGTCGTGCAGTGACAGGGGCTGAAATAAAGGGCCGTTTCTCTCAGCTACTATAAAAGCTGTGGTCACGCTGATAAAACATGCGGTCCCTGAAGGAACTCGTCTTTCTGAGCCTGGCCCTCACCAATATCCATAGCATTTGTCTCGCTTTTCAGCCAAAATGGGTTTTGCTGCGTCGGGCAGAAGCCTGCTATGTTCACGCTGTTAGCTTCGTATTTTTATTGCAACTACTAAATTTCAGCTAGAATTCCCTATTTATGCTTTGCCAAATGCTGAGAGATGCTGGTCTACCATGCTCAGATGGAGCCTACCCATTCAAGCTCCTAAGATGTGTAACGGCCTTGGACACAGGTGCAGAAAGCTCAGTTCTGCCTGCATCCCTATGTGTCCCCTGCATCCCTACACCCGTGCTAGCTCGGCGCCTGGAGAAGCTGATAAAGAAATGAGATATTCAGGAGCATGGGTGGCATCTAGGCTTGGACACTGAGAGCCCTGAGTGCATAGTTGGGGCTCTGCATGCTGGTCAAAGCCCTCTTCTCACCAGTTGCTGGTGTGATGTAGCTGGCCGGTGTTCTCCATCAGTATTATTTGGTTAGGTCTGGCCTTTCCAGGTGAGCAGCCTTCTTCACCGGGCTTAACCTTGCCATCTCGACAGAGGGTTTCGCTGCAGTTGTTAAGCATCTGGAGCAGAATGAACCTGGCTAATTGCACCTGCTTCTCTTGGCTAATTGTGTCTGCTCTGACATGACTCCCAGCTCCTGCTCTGCATGCTGTGGAGGAAGGAGGCTGCAGTGCTTTGTTGCACATGCTGTGAATTTGGCCTCTACACCTTCGACCTTCTCACCGTGATGCAGTTGGGTTAATAGCACACTCCTGGCTTTCTTTGCCAAGTCATTAGTACATGCCTGGCCTGGAGAGTCCCTACCTTCCCAGCAGAACCAGGACCGAGATGCTCAATTTTCCTAGCTGCTGTCTCAACTCAATTTCCATTTTGCCAGCACCAGCAAAGCTGCAAATAGATCCTGCTTCTGCTTGATGCATGGGACAAGAAAGGGGCACATCCATCCCATGCTCATCTGGGAGGACATCTGCGCTCACTGAGCAGAAACCCAGGCACCTTTCCCTCTGCACTCGGTGCCCGGCACTTAGCAAGCAGGACAGGGCAAGTGGAGCAAAGCCTGGCTTTTGCTCAGCATCGCGATGCTCTCCCGTTTGATCTCAAAACCTTCCCATCAAGGTTTGTGAGTTCCCCCTCCCTAGCATTTCAGAGAGGCTTGATCGCCTCCCACTCAACCCCAACGCCCAGATCAGCTAATATTTATTTGACAGCACTGCCTTGTCTGAGTCTGCAGCCAGGTTTCTTAAGGGTGTTATTAGCCAAAAAATCAGCTCACGGTGTGAAAGGGCTCACTTTCAAGCAAGACAAAATATTGTAGTGTTTGATCTCCGCATTTTATTTCCTGGTAACGGAGCTCTTTCTGCTGCGGATCAGGAAGTCCCAATCTAGCCCATGCCAGTCATGTTGCTCAGCGGGGTTTTCTCATTGATAGCAGCAGGCATGCAAATGTAATACACTTGCATAAAAGCATGTGTTTTAGGAGATTTACATCTATTTATTTGAAATGTTGAGACTAGGAAATTCTTGGGGAGATAATGATTATTTATGACCACATGCCACACCTTCTTCAAATACTGACGGCTCTAGCCAAACACATGGAGAACATCAGGCAAACTAAGATAATGACAAAGAGCCTGAAAGCAGAAGAAATCTTGGATTTGGATCCATCCCTTTTCCAGCTCCTGCCTCTGCAAAGGGCCGGGAAAACGGTGGTACCTTGTCCATGGTCACTGCCTGCTGACACCTGGGCGATGCAAGATGGGGTAATGCAACGGACACCTGTGGTCACAGGAAAGTGGTTGCGTCTCACAACCCTGGCTCCAAAACACCCCCTGGATATGTGCAAGCATGCGCTTATCCTGCAGCCAAGCAAGAAGCAGATTTTTTTAAAAAATATTTGGTGTATTTACAGAATGGGACAGCAGTTTCCCATCCAGCCTTGCCTGCTCTGTCTCAGTCCTTGACAATGTCAGACACAGCCTAACATGAGGATGTAAGACCTGATTTTCAGGAAGGCCGAGCCACCAAATTGCCCACGGATGCTGCATGGTCCTGGGGTGCTTAGCACTGCGCTGAGCTATTGCTTAGTATCTACTTTTTAATAGGATGAACCCTGATACCATTAAAGCAAAAGGGAATTTCACCATTGGCTTAGCAAGGTCTTATCCTTAACGCTCTTCCAGAGGAGAAGCAGCCTGACAACCCTCCCAGCTCTGCACCACGAAAAATAGAGGGTGCAAAAAACTTGTAAGTTGTTTAAACATCCCTGGATCAGAGATGAACTGAAAGGAGGAAGGGGGAGACGTACATCCAGGGGACGGGGCTGGTGAGGGATCATCAGCACCGTTCTGCACACCCTGAGTCTCTGCCATCGCCGCGGCTCTGCAAATGCAGCAGCAGGAGATGCCTGCTCCCACCTTAGCTGTATTTCTCCTCTCCTACCATCCAGCGTGGTGGGAAGTGGCGCTTAGCTCTCGGGAAACTACATCTCCTCTTTGAAAGTTGCCGCCTTCACGTTCATCCCTCAAAAATGATTAAAAATAAATCTTGACTGTCGCAGCTGTCTTCTGAGCTCTCAACCATTTTAACATGGGTATAACGCTCCTGAATTCAGCAGATCTCTCTGGCTTAACGATAGGTATATCTCAGCTCGTAATCAGGCCTGTGTTGTTTTCTTAACAAACAGTGAAATTTGCTCAGACTGTCACCCTTGAGGCGACTACCGTCTGCAAGACAACCAAGATAATTATAAAAGCAAGCACAGCACGTGTACACAAACCCTAACGCTCACAACGCTTTGATGAATCTGGGGCAGATAAACCACTGCCTGGATATAGAAGCCCCAAGTTATTCTGGTAGCTCATTCAGTCCCTTTTAAGATGCACGAAGTTGTTACTTGTGATAGTAGCTCTGGGCCTGGGGCTCGTCTGAATTTTCACCGCCGAAGCTAGTGGAGTGCGTCAAGGTTGCACCAGCAGAACTGAGAAAGTTGGTCCAAACCTGTTGGAGGTGGGATGCTCCTAGGCCATGCTGAAGCCGTGTCACATTGCTCTAGGCGTACATTACTCTTACAGCCTCGTTTATATTAAAAGAGAGGTATAAAGGGACTTACGTGAGGAGATCCAGCCCTACCAGACTAGCTTAACGTTAGCAGCGCCAGCGCTCCGTTTATGCGCTGCTGCATCCTCTAGCCTGAAGCCTGAGCAGATGCAAACCCATGACAGTTCAGAGGACGGGCTCCCTGGCTGCCCCAGCCTCGGCGAGGGGCTGGCTGCTCCTGGCACCCATCACGCTGGGAAGCACGGGTGAACGCGGGCTTTGCTCAGAAGAGCAATTTCTGGGCGCTCAGCCTGGCGTTTTCCGTGCTGCGCAAGCCCTGAGCTCTGCCTTGTGCACCCTTGTGCACCACTCCTCCAGCTGCCAGGAAATCCAGGGAACCAGAAAGCCTTTCCTGGGCCGCACTGGGCTGCTCTGGATGCTGGTGGGGTTCTCAGCAGCTAATAGGCAACCGAGTCTTAACATTTTCAAGAAATTCCTCGTTATGTATCTTTATATAATAGCAGCGGAAGAGTACCAATCTACATAATGCTTATAATCTATATAACGTCTCTGATCCTGTACACGCCAGCCGTGGAGGATTCCTGCTGCTTCCAGGCTCCTTATGAGGTGGGTCACTTCACTGCATTAATTACTATCAATTATTTGAGTTACTGAGACGAGAACTGGTAGCCGTGGCCAGGTATTCGAATAGCCACGGGGTGAGATTCTCCAGCTAACGCCGAGCGGGTCCCTGCGCACACAGGCCTACGTACACGCCAGTTCATTTTGTTTTCCCTGAATTGCCATTGAGCTGAAATCCATTTGCTTTCCACCGGCCTAATAGGAAGTTGTTTGCTGCAGTCACGCTCCACTTTGCAAAGTCTGGAGATTGTCAGGCACGTAGCGCAAGAATATAAGAGTAGCTGTATTAAATCAGATTGCGAGTCCATCCTCTCCAATATCCTGTTTCTGACAATAATACGTACCTAGAGAAGAAGATAAGAACAAGGACGTTTCCCCCAAATGCTCCGCTCACCTCCATCAATCTGTGGTCAGGGACCATCTGCGCCAGAGGTGGCATCTCTGCCTTAATAGCCCTCAGCTGAGTCTTCGCCGCCTGGTGCGGAGCAGTGTGTTATTCTGTTTATTTAAGCCTTACCTGCTAGTTTTAGTGGATTTTGCTGGGTTTGCCCTCGGGGTATTCTCCGGAGGGCTGCGGGTGCCAGACAGGATGCTTCTGCTGAGCCGGCGCCAGCGGTGCTGGTGCTCCCGCTGATGTTTTCACCATGTCACCCCGCTTCCCGGCGGGAGCTTCACTGGAGAAGCGAAGCAGGGACGAACCGGGCAGGATTTGCCCGGAGCAAGCACCTTTTCAGCCAGCCCAGGCTCAGTTCTCCAGGCACAGGATACCAATTTTCCCAGTCAATTTGGCTTGGAGATCAATATTTTGAATGCTTCTAATCCTTCTTTGGATTAGAATATTAGAATTTGGATTCCAATATTTTGAATCCTTCTTGCTCTAAAGCCAGCGTCAGGTGTTTCTCATTACCACAGAGACGCACTGCATTACTTCCTCCAGAATAGCAGGAAAAAAAAATGGAAATACTGTTTATTTGTCTTGTGCAATTATTCTGGGAACAGTTCGCTAGGGACTTATTACATACCATGACACCGATGCATGGGGTGGGGGAAAAAAAATCCTATTGCCATGAAAAATGCCCATTGCAAGGCTCACGTTCACGATTTTTTAGTGAGTAGCAGTAAGGAAAAGAAACAGTTCTGCTTTTTTTTTTCCTTTTTTTCTTTTCTTCTATTCTGCCAAGGGCAGCAAAGTCTTTTTGGAAAGCCATGTGCAACCAGGCAGATTTTCAGCTCCTCGTTGCCCTTACCTGCAAACGAGAGGCGCCGCGAAGGTTTGCTGGGTGCAAACCGCGGGCGCCCTGCAGAGCGTGCTGGCACGGCGCCCTTTTGTGAGATTTCCCTCTCCCTCTGAGATGCTGGTGGCAATTAAAGCACCACTTAAGGCTGCTGGGCCAAATCCTGCTCCCCATTTCCCCCCCGCTGGAAAAAGTGCAGAGACTCCTGTGAAACCCAGCGGGAAGTTTCACTAGTGACAGCGCGAGCAGCATCCAGCCTTAAGTGTTCAAAGTTTCCTGTTCTTCTTCCTCCTCTTTTTTTTTTTCTAATTAATGTCATTTTTAAATTATATAACTGCAAAAAAGCATCAGAAAAAAAAACCCCTTAGGGATGGTGCTTCTATTTTATCAACCCTTTTTCTCCATTAGTCTTCCCACACAACTGCTGTCACCCGTTAGCCTGCCAAAGCGATGTTACGGGGCTGCTTTCTGCCCGGCACGTAGCGCTTCCCTGACCGTCCCGCCAGCTCGGCTCTGTCCCGCCGGGAATACCTGGCGAGAGGCTCTACCCGTGCCCGAGAGAGCAGAAATATCAGTGCCCACCGTCTTTTTAGCATTGCTCCACGCTGCCCTCCGGTCCTGGCCGGAGCCAAGGGGAAGGGAAGAAGCGCGGCGCTCTCCTTCCGCCGGAGCCGCGGCCGCTGCCCTCGGCAGAGCGGTGCGAAAGCTCCTGCGTTCGCCCCGTCGCGGGCAAAACTTGGGCTGGCCTGAATGAACTCACGTCGAATTACACGGCAATGTCGCCAGCGAGTTTGCAAGGAACTGGGTCAGGCCGGTAACGTTGGGGCTGTCCCAATTTTCCCTTTGGAATCGTTTTGATGGGAATTCAAGTTTCTGACCAAGCGAGGGATTCTTTCTGGTTTTTCAGAAAGCGGTTGTTGTCCTAGGGAAGCATCACTGGAAAGCTCCCAGTATCTCAAAACAGCTGTATGTGTCTCCTGACGTGCAGTGATGTGCACCCGGGGAGCTAGGGGCTTTTTTGTGGGTGCCTGTGGTCTGCCATGCTGCAGGCTGGACACCCACCAGGGTTAGGTCAACGCTGAACATGCTGGAGAACCGTCTTCTTCTGCTTCCCGATGCATCCCTCCCGGCAATTTCTGGAATAACGGCATTTATTGATTTCATCCAGTGATCAAATTTATTGATTTCACCTCTGTGCTTAGCTCATAGCCCACCAGCGTGTAGGAACGTGGGTGTTGGTGTGTATGAGACCCACCACGAAGACCTGGTCCATGGGTGTTCCCCACTGTGAAGTCTTAAGACATCTGTACACCTTCAGGCGGCCACTCACGTTGCAGAGCTCTAACACCTGCTCTAGCAGTTTCCACTTTGTCCTGAAAAGCAGGTGCCTCCAAGCAAACCCTCAAACAGAAATGTCGCAGCAGCAAATGGCTGTGGAAATTTCTGTGCAGCGAATTATTTCCAGCAGCAAATTGAGTTTGCAACAGGATGGCTTCACTGGCAACTCTTGAGTCAGATCCTGCTTGTGGGACCGCTGCAAGGCAGCTCAATCCTTAAAGTTGCTGGCCAGAGCCGCTGTGGGGAGTCCCCAGTTTGTCCCAGCTAGTTAAAAATCTGCTTTACAGCAGGGGACCCTCATATAGCAAACAAGGCAGCCTGCGAACGTGGCCCTGGCGCTGCGGGGTTAAAGCCTGCATCATGCAAGAGGGGACCATGGCCTTTTATGCTCGCACATCTAGGTGTGAAGGCTGCGCTGGTGTTTAAGGGCTCGAAGAATTACTTTTCCTTCCTGATGCTCCGAAGAAAAGGGCCGGGACACCCTTCACTGGCTTTTGAAATAACAGCAACAGGTTTGAGAGGAGAAAGGGCTATTTCCCACCTGGCTCCCGGAAGGCTCTTCAAATAGCTAGGAACGATGAAGAATAAATATTAACTTAAGAAATTGCTCCCTTAACTCGATCTAGAAGAAAGGCTTCCCAGGAGAGAGAGAGAGCATTTTCACTCGCCTTCGGCATCTAAACCCAGAGCAGCCGTCCTGTGTATTTGCTCGCTGCCCTGAATTTAACCCGCAGCAGGAGAGGTGGAATCACGAGGCGAAGGCGAAGTGGAGTCTCAGGGAAGACTATGGCCCGTGTAGGCCAGCTTGTTGCCTGGCTCAGACCTCTGAGATGGTTCAGAAATGGTAGATTTTCTCACCAAAACGGAGAAAATTCTGTATTTTCTTGATGGGCCTCCTGAAGATGTGCTGGAAGAATTTCTCCAGCAAGAGGCCGTAAAACCTTGTCTTTTGAATTTGCTCCAAAGAGCTCACGTTGGAATTAGCTTTTTAAGAAACCCAGAAGTATTTTCATTTCTCTCTTGCCCTCCCCCCATCTTTTCTTCAGTGGCAAAATGGAAAGCGGAGAAAAAAAGCACAAGCGCATTGGAAGGTTGCCAGCTGAGAAGTTTAAAATAGGATAAAATCATTCGTCTTTTCTACCTGCAGAACAAAACACGTCTCCGCAAACACGCGCACACACACACATGCGTGTATGAATACGTATTTACGCATTCAATGAAAGTAAGTTAATGCTCATGCCAGGAAATGCCAGGTTCACAGTGATCATGCCACGGTAATATAAGGCTGCAGGATGGCAGCCAGTTATCCCACCCCAGCTCCGAAAGTCTTTCCCATGCATCCTTTGCAGCCTCCTGCACGACCCTAGGAAAAAAAGGGGGGGGGGGGAACACTTTTATTTGCTTTTTCTACACGTCAAGTGCTAGTGCAATCCCCCAAAGAACAGCAGCATCTCTCCTCGCTCGGGCATTTGCTTGATTTCTCTTGGGTTCTTTTTTCTTATGCACGCAAGGAGCACAGAAAATTTAGATATCAGAAGTTTCTATATTTCTGGATCTGAAAGCTGAGTTATAAAATGCAAATAGCTTTACTATGCTACTGATACCGTAACGCACACAGCGGATTAAGAAATAGATAACTGAGATAGTATCGATGTGCCCTCAATGTTTTATTCTGGATCAAGTATTTCACTTGTGCATGTTACAAACACCTGCAGCCCCCAAACGCTCTGGACTCCAAAAATCCCTGTAACACAGGTGGTGCAGAATACGCGTCTTTATTTTGGGGGGGGGGAAGCGAGTTACGTCTCGGGGGAGGAGGGCAGCCTTCGGCTGCAATTAGTCACCGAGCTTCTCCCCTAGCATTTTGTTTCCATCCAAACTGTATTTTTTCAACGGAAGTAGCAAACTCCCCCTCCAAAGGGATGATTTAAAGCAGCGACTTGTTGACTAATAAGCAATATTTATAGACTCCAGTTCTCTTTTTCCTTCCATGCATTAAGCCCAGTAGGTTTTTTAAGCTGCTCTGGCTGTGTAAAGCAGTAAGCCAGGACTGCAATTAAGAAGGCGCAGGGGAACGACTTGGTAACGGGAGCCGCTTGCTCAAATAGCCTGAAAAACAGATTTTTTTTTCCCCTAAAGAGTAGGTGGCCTCACAGGTGGGATTTCCCACCAGGCTGGCCAGGCGCTCCTTTGAACTTCACGGCCGGGCTCGGTCTGTTTAGGCTTCATAAAGTTTTAACGGAAAGCCTTCGGATTGCAGCTCAGCTTGGACCTGGTGGTGGCCATCCCGCTCCTCGGCGCTTACCATCGTGTTTTTTTTTTTTTTTTTAATAAAAGTTATTTCCCTACGTGGCGAAGCTGCGCCCGCGGGGAAAATAAAAAAAAAAAAAAAAAAAAAAAAACCGTGGACAAGCTGAGGGCCCCTCAGAACCATTCTTCCCTGCAATTTCACAGCGTCCTCGGGGCCAGAAGCAGGATCAGGGCCAGCTGCACATTTGCAGCTGTTGGAAAAAAAAAATAGAAACTCTCCAAAGAGGATGAAGCAAAGCAGGCTCTAACGGCTCCATCTATTGGGTGAAAATACGCAGCAGAGGAAAAAGATCCGCACGGAAAAATGAATTCGGAGCAAACCCCAAACTCCTTGGCCGCATCTCGCCTGGGAAAAAATAGTAGTAATATCGGGGATGAGCAGCAGGCTGCAGCCCTCGGCTTTATTTCTGGAGGTTTTGCTCGTGTCTGTGATAGCATGTTACCTCCCCCCCCCGCCCCCTCCTCCCGGGGCTGCCGAGGAGCAGGAAAACCAAAGTCTGGTGGAAGGAGGCGGAGGGGAAAAGGAGCCGCCAAAGCGCAGCCGAGGCCGGGGGCGGCGGGAGCCCCGGGCCGCGCTGCCGGGGAAGAGCGGCGGGGGCGGCGGGAGCGGAGCGGAGCGGCGCTGCCTCCGCCCGCCGCGCAGCGCAGCGCAGCTCCGCGCAGCTCCGCGCAGCGCCCCTCGCCTCCGCCCCCGCGGCCGGGCCGCGCGCGCCGCGCTCTGCCCGCGCCATGAGAGCGCCTCGGGGCCGGCGGAGCGCGGCGCGGCGCCGGCTCGGAGCCCTGCGGGGCGCCGGCGCCATGTGAAGCGGCGGCGGCGGCGGCGGCGCAGCGCCCGGCTATGCCGCGCTGCCGGAGCCGCTGCCCGGCGCAGAGCTCGGCGGCGGCGGCGGCGGCGCGGGCTGCCGGGGGCGGCTCCCCCCGCCGCGCGGGGCCGCTGCGGGCGGCGGGCGGCGGCATGGCGCGGCGCTGCTCGCACTGATCCCGCGGCGGCGGCGGCGGCGGCGGCGGCGGCGGGGAGCGCCCATGGCGCGGGGGCGCCGGGCGCCGCCGCTGCGCACGCGGCTGCACGGGCTGCGGCCCATGTGCTCGCGGCGGGCGGCGCTGCCGCGGCGGGCGCTCTGGGTGCTCGCCTTCTGCACGGCGCTCGGCTTGCTGCTCTCCTGGTCCTCCAACCGCCTGCTCCACTGGCTCGCCTTCCCCTCGCACACGCAGGTGCGCACCGAGTGGAGCCGGCAGCTGCCCTTCCCCGCCGTCACCCTCTGCAACAACAACCCGCTGCGCTTCCCCCGCCTCTCCAAGGGGGATCTCTACTACGCGGGCCACTGGCTGGGGCTGCTGCTGCCCAACCGCACGGCGCGCCCGCTGCTCACCGAGCTGCTGCGCGGCGACGAGGCGCGGCTGCGCTGGTTCGCCAAGCTCGCCGACTTCCGCCTCTTCCTGCCGCCCCGCCACTACGAGGGCATCAGCGCCGGCTTCATGGACCGCCTGGGCCACCAGCTGGAGGACATGCTGCTCTCCTGCAAGTACCGCGGCGAGCTCTGCGGGCCCCACAACTTCTCCGCGGTGAGTGCGCGCAGGGCGCCGCCGCCGCCCCCCCCCCCCCTGCGCCCCCGCGCGGGGCGAAAGCGGCTGCGGCGCCGCCGCGACGGGGGGGTTTCTCCCGCGCGGGGTCAACCCTGGCCATCACCGATGTGTGTGTGTGTGTGGGGGGGGGGGGGGTCTGCTGGCACAGGGCGCTCACCTCTCTCGATTGCTTGTGTTAACCCCCCCCCCCCCCCAAATCTGCAGCTCTCTCGGCTGCTACCTGCGATATTTTCCCTGTTGCTGCCAGCTCAGTTGCGCCTCTACTTTTTTTTCCACCTCCGGCTGGGAAGCAAAAGTTTCCTCAGCTGAACTCTGCCCGCGGATGCGGGGTTGCGGGGCGCTCTGCTGCGCCCCCCCCCCCCCCCCCGGGGCGGACTGGGGGGGGGGGGCGGGTGCTGGGAGCTGCCCGCGCCCCCCCCCCCACGCCCCCCGCGTAACCCCTCTCGGCCAGCGGCGGGATCCGGGGCCACCCTCATCGCAGCTTTCCCCTTCTCCAGAAAGCACCCGGATCCCCTTGGGCATCCCCTGATGCTGCCGGCCGGTCCGGAGCTTGTCTGGGGGCTCCGACGTGGGAGACAAGCCGGTCAACTTAGGGCCCTGTTTTGCAAAAAAAATTCTTTCTAAAAAAGAAAAGAAAAGAAAATCCTGTGGTTCTTTTGCGACTGTTTGCAAGCTCCAATGCTGTAAGAGGAGACAGTGAATTGCAGGAACAGATGAGAGCGCAAAGTGGACTCTCCAAATGCCCCTTTCGAGCTGCACTGAGAGCAGATGGATATTTACTGTGCTGGAATATTCGCCTGTTCAAATCTCTGCTGATGTTAAAGAGGGAGAGACGTGCGTTATGATCGAATACTCCTGCCGCCAGCGCTGGTGCCTGTAGGGAGCGAGAACTAGTTTGAGCTGTTGCAGCTCCGCGCTCGGGAGAGGAGTCGAATTCCCGGGTCTTTAAGCGCTGGCCCGAGACGCGTGCTGAAAAGCCAAAGTGAACGGCCCTTCAGACGTGTCGCAGCAGCTAAATTGTAAGGAGGAGGAGGGAGAAAATCCCGGAGGGATTCAAGCGAGCAGCCCCGGACTATTCGGTGGGCATATGCCACTGGAAAGATGAGCAGAAATGGTACACTTAGAAAAGGAGGGGAGGGGGAAGGAAATGAAAATGGGCTGCGAAAGGCTGCCTCCGTCGCTGCGGTCGGAGCTGCGTATCCGCTCGCTGGGCCGGGGAGCCCAAGGATGGCCAGGCGGCTGGGGGACTTGCTGGCGGCGCTTGAGCCATCAGTGCAATGAGGTTCCTGGGTCTTTTGTGCTGCGGGGGCTCATGGCCTCCACCGTGCGCCCCGGCACGGCTTCGGTGGGAAAACGGCGGCGAAGCGGGTCGGAGCCCCGCTGGGGCACCCGGGCTGGGGAAAAGGGCTGGGGAAAAGGGCGGATTTGGACCCTCCTGCAGCGGAGCAAAGCTGCTCTGGCTGCCCGGCCGCCAGGCAAAGCGGCGCGAGACGGGAACCGCTGCCCGCTCCCTCCTCCGCCGCCTGTCCTTCCCCGGCCGCCTTTCGGAGGAAGGGAGCGACCTCGGGAGCTTCCCCCTTGCAAATCCCCCACGAAGAGGAACGCTCCTCGGCGAGGCCGAAGGAGATGCTCAGAGCAGCTGCTCTGCCCCGGCGCTCCCTTCGGCCCCCAGTACTGAATTGGGGGCTCGGAGCCCGCTGCGAGGCTCGAGGGCTCAAAAGCGAAGCCTGGCGCTTCGAAGCGTCCCTTTGGGTCCGGGCCTCTTGCTTTTCCTCCCCAAACGAGAGGAAATAGCACCGGCGAGGGAGGGAGAGACTCGCGCAGTTCGGACCGGGCGCAGACGCAAAGTGGGTGGGGGAAAAAAAAATCCCAACGTAAACTGAATGAATGAAAGCGTAACCAGCATCTTGCAGTTCTTGCTCCTGCGTGGATGCTCTAAAGAGCGTTGAAGTTTCCTGTGTCAAAGTGAAAGAGTGAGGTAATGGGAAAGGTACCTTTTATTGGATAAAAAGCCAGAAGACCAAAGCAGACGCGTTTTTGAGCAAACAAGCCCTCCTTTGTGGCTGAAACCGAAGAAAAGGCTCCGTGTCTTTTTCCTCCTAACTCTGCTAGTGCATCTCATGTAAGAGATTATCTTTCCTTTCAATCTTGCTTTCCTTAAGCCCTTAGACTATTGTGACTGTTGAACTTCTGTAACGTGAAAAAGCAAAGAGCTGCTTGAAAATAAGCATCGGAAAAAAAAAACAACATATGGTTGTTTTTGAATTCTGGCTTTGGTTTGCACAAAGCCCTCTTTGTTTTATAAAATATTTATCTTGGTTGTCCAAACCTGTGCTTATCGATTTCTTTCTTTTTTTTCTTTTTTTTTTTTTCAATGAGAAAGTTATTAATGTACCCCACAGGCTGGGGATTTATGAGCTAATTACCTCATCCTGATTTAAGAACTTCCCAAATACAGCTTGTCATCTCACCTGCGCCTCTGCCTAGGAGATAGTAGCTTGCAACTTGCCCTTTGCAAGGGAAAGATAGGTGGGCTGTGTGGAAAGATGGAAGGTTTTATTTCCTTTCCTGATGGCTCTGCTGCTCGGAGATGACCCAAGTAGAAGACTGTGATTTATGGGACTGCTTTGAAGGCTCTGCAGTCAATAGCTGTTAGTGGTTTTATTTGGTCACTGTTTATGTTGAATGATTTTCATCCATTCCTCAAGTTAGGGGCCTTATGGGGTAGCAAGTGGGTAGAGAGCTTGGGTGTTGTTTTGTTGTGGAATAATGTACATTTGTTTAAAAAATATTCTTCTATGCCCAAACAGTGCTGGAGTGGGTGTCCTTTTCTCGGTCTCCCCACCAGCTAACCTGCCATGTCTGCTCTGGTGCTGCCACCCGTCATAAACTGCTGGGATGTTTCCAGCACTAGGTTCACACTGAGTTTCGGTGTGGCTGCAGCCGGTAAGCGCTGTGCCTCTGGCTTGGATTGACATAGGCTTGGAGTATCTGCGCGAGCCGTATTTAGCAGCACCATAACTAATTGCCCAGCAATTTCAGCGTGCGTGCGCGGTTTTTGTCTTGTTTGGGGATTTTGCTCGCTGTGCAACAAACTGTTTTATCCAATCCCTTTTTAGACCGCTGTTCTGTTTGGTTTTGTTTGTTTTTATTTTTTTTTTCTTAGCGCCAGTTCCAAACATAACGTAAATCTGGCTTGCTGTTACTATTAGTTCTGGAAAGGAAGTGGTTTGCATTTAATTACGCTGCTGTGGGGCTGAAGCGTTAAATATGCTACCGATTTGTACAACTGCCATTTAAGGGAACTGCAAGTGGAGCCAGTTGGATTCAGTCTCACTCGTTAAAACAGCAGTGCCAAGTCCGTGCTCTCCTCACCAGACTGCAGTGGCATTAAGTAATATTACTCATTTTGTGTTAGCTAGCGTCGAAGGATCCAAGGAGAAACTGGGACTGAGCTGTGCGAGGTGCTGCCCGAGCGCGGCGAAAGACGTTGCTTACCATGAAAGGTTGGCTCCAAAAAGAGATCTGGGGGTTGTAGCCTCTGCTTGAGTCACCTGGTCCCTGCGTTAGGACCAAGGACTTTGTGCTAGATGTTCTTGCCTTGGTGCCAGCTTGGTTGCTGAGGTGAGGCTCACGACTATAGAAAGCGGAGCGGAATAAAAAATGAGGTGAAGTGGCTTGGTGGTTAGATGCGCTGGGAAGCGGGATGTGGTTTTGGTGCCAGTCCCTGCAAGGTGAATCTGTGCTCCCATGAGCGCTTGGCTGCCAGACTCTTCTCGAGTGGTGGCTTCTTCCATCCTCCTGTCCTGCGGCCTTGGAGATTGCCACCACATTTCTGGATCCTGGCCAGATGTGAGATGGGTGCAGAGCTGCTCGGTAGTCCTTCTGGAGCAGGTTTGTTCTGGAGGGTTTGAGAGCCCCAGAGTAGGTCCATGGAGCAAGGAGACACAGGTAGTACGTGTGATCAGAGGTCCTGGGCTTGTTCCCTTGTTCTCTTTTTAGTTGGCCACGTGGATTTTATTTGACGAGCTTTTTATCATCACGGGAGTTTTGATTTAGGAGCCTGATGTGGGATGTAGCACCTAAGCGCCTTTTTTTATGATTTTTTTTCCCATTGGATAGCCTAATTTATCTTGTAACGTGGGAACGATGGGCCACGTCAGGAGAACAGCAGCTGAAAAATCGGTCTACAGGGCCTCGATGTGATCTGTAAGGGCTTCTTGCATTGACATTTGTGCGGAAGAACGGAGAGGTGTTAGCTGAGAGGAGGAAAGGCAGGGAGCAGATGGAGGCAGAAGGAATTAAAATAATCGGCACATCAGCACGGGGAGCAATTGTCCGGAGGCTGCCGGAGCAAGCGGAGCCTGGCGCGACGGTGACTGGAATTGGTGCTGAGGGGTTCCTGTTTTCTTGGCTATTTACAGGTCTTTGGAGTTGAAATTAGCCCTGTGATGTTTTAATCTTCGTCAGCGTGGCCGTCTGCCCAAACGCTGCACGCCTCTTGGCACATGGCACGGATAAGGTGTACGTGTTACTTCGGAAGGGGCTGATGCTCCTTCCCGCTCCTGTCTTTCAAGGAGACGTGGATTAGCTCTGGTTGAAATTCAGACCTCCCATCTCTTGGGTGACTTAGAGTATAGTTTTTCTTTTCCTTGTGCGTGTGGGATTTTTTTTTTTTTTTTGTCTTTTCAAACCAAATATGATCTGAGGATTTTTCGTGTTTTGTTCTAATGTCATCTTTTTGTGTCCTACTCAAGTAAAAACCTACCCTAAAGCCTACGCCGAACGCTTGGATCATTTCCCATTGCGCGTCTCGGTTTCCACTGGAAAGTGCCGTTTCCAAACGGTTCTCTTGGACCGTTTTTGGCCAGTTCTTACCTGAACGTGTTTTGATGAGAGATGTTCCTGGTGCTTTTCAATGCAGTGCGAAAACAGAAATGGGGAAGATTAATACAGTTTCATTGCAATTGCGTATTTCCACCTTCTTTTTTGGAGCATCATCTTTCAAGAAAAAAAAATATTGCCGAATCGAGGGGAGTCTGCAGGATAACGGCAATAAAAGAGGTGATGAGGACTGATTCACGAGGAAGGACCAAAGGAGCTGTGTGAGCTGGCTGGGCCAAGGGTGGCTGCAATAACTGGCTGTGCTTCTTTGATAATGAAGCTTCTAATGAGGATTTGATGGGCTGGAGCAGAACAAATTTGCACCAGGTGGAAGAAGAAATTCCAGAGTGAGAGCAGGAGAGAAACTTGCCTAATTAATCCTTTATCGGAAACAAGCTATCGAGAATGAGCTGTGGGGAGCAATCCTTTACTGTTTTGAGGAGCATCAGTTTGGCCCAGTAACACTTCTCCAAGACTTGCGTCCAATATATATTTTTCTTTTTGAAAAATGACATTGGGTTTTAAAGGCCTGCATAAAACTGCTTTGAGGAATGTGCCTTGCTGCTAGGTCAGCGCAAACATCTCCAGACTCCATCAATATGTCACGTCAGGCAAGGCCGCAGCGAAACTTTTCAAGCTGACTCAGAGATGGGCCATCTGGGCTCCTGCTGACCATGGGATCTCCTCATACTGTGTAGCAGAAAAGCAGTCAGGGCATCCAAGAGAATTGCTCTACCCTATATTAATTTATAAAATATGATGCATCTTCCTCCTTTTTCTGGTTTTGCAGCCCCTCGGTCTTTATTTTAGGGTAGTGCTGCACAACAAGAGCTTGCCGTGGAGACTACCTGTGAAGCTGAAACGTCGTCGTGGTGTGGCAGGCTACCTTTGGGCTGCTTTGCCTTTGGGCTCAGCAAGAAAGCCTTGCTGTTTGTGCAGTTTTGGCTTGGCCTTAGCCTTCTGCAGGGGCTAAGCCATTTCCCCGTGGATGCTCGGGGCAAAACCTTTGCGTTAGAGCTGCCTCCTGGGCTGGTGAAGCACAGACGCGTTTGCGTTGTGCGATCGGTTGTGGGCTCCTCAGGTTTCACGCCGGTGAAGGAGCCAGGGTTGTGATTTCTTCGCTCACCGAATTTGGGATGCATAAGGCTGGATGGTGCTAGTGCTAATAACGGGCTCCAGAGTGTTTTGAAACCCATGTGTGGAAGCCACCTGACCTGGGACCAGCTACAAGCAGCTGTCGAGCTTTTGGGCATTGATGTAGGCATTGATGATGAGCTTAATGTAATCCAGGCAAGCGTTTGGGGCAAAAAGTATGGGAAAAGTTATTTTAACCACTGTAAAAATCCATTCAGTAGAGAAGTGCTTCTGCCCTGTCTCTTCAGCTAACGCTTCTCCCTGCTACCACCACGTTTCATCCAAGTGTCTCCCAATTTATGGTCCTGTTGCATTCCCAGTTGGGTTGGAGCACAGGACCGAAGCCCGTGGCTTGCTTAGGGATGCGTAGGCACGCTGTTTGGAGCTAGGAGAGGGCAATCATCCTGCAGGAACAGGGGAAGCAGTTTGGGAAGTCCATCCTGTGCATTTTTTTTCCATTTCTCTAATTTTTTTCTTCTTTTCCCTTTGTGCCAAAGCTATCAGTCAGGAAAAAAAATAATAATAACAGTTAGTTGCCCACTAAATATGTAATCATCAGCCTAGGTTTGTTTTGGTCATATAATAGATTCCAAATAATTACTTGCCACCCTCCAGCAGGGTAGATATAATTAGGGACGTAATTACCGCTACCTACCACTCAGGGATTCTGCGACGGCTTAATTAATATTTGCGAGTTGCTTCAAGATCCTCCAACCATGTACTAATACGTCCTGAATGCAAACAGTAATAATTACTGTATTGTTATGGAGGAGCCTAAGCAAAACGGCGCGGGGAAGTTCAGGACGGCGGCAAGGCAGGCTTTCGGCAGGACGGGAATCGGTCGGAAACGCTCGGGCTCCCTGCTGCCCCCGCGCGCTTCCGAGATGCTGCAGAGTTTATTTAATGCTAATGGCTATGGGGAGGCTGCTACTCCCCGGAGGCTGCCGTGGTTTTTAGCTCGCCGCGGGGCGTGGGTCAGGGTAACGCCGGCTGTGCCGAGAAATCCCTGTGCTGCCGGTGCCCGTTCCCGGCCGCGGCTTTGCAGCGTCCTCGGCAGGGTGCGGATTCCTCCAGAAACGGTTGCTTTACGCCGTGGGATGGCTGAAATCGGAGCTTTTTTTGCCGCTCCAGTGGAAAGTCCCGGCCGTGGGCTTGCTGCCGCCTCACCTGGCGTGGCAGAAACCTGCTCGAGCGGCTTGCTAGGAGTTACCAAAATGCACGTACTCCTGCGTGCACGTACTCCTGCGTGCACGTACTCCTGCGTGCACATACCCTGGCCTGGCCGGGGCTGCGTGGAGCAGTCAACTCTTCCTCCTTCACCTTCCTCTGCCTGTCTGGATGGCTGCAATTTTTTTTTCTTCCTCTTCCCCTCGTACTTTTGGACTATTTTTTGCAGTTTTTTTGCCGTTCGCCCCCCCCACACACTTTTTTTTTTTTTTAACCCTTGTTCCTCTTCCTTTTCCAGCTCGTGCTCCTATTCTGTAACCTAGGCAGAGTTCACTGGTGAATCTGCTCCGTTTCGGAGCATGGTCTTTGCTGCAGTTTTCTTCTTTCTTTGTGCAAATCCGGGTCCCCGTTGTTGCAAAACTCCATGCTAATGTAGCCGCTTCATTTATCTCTCAGGCAGCTCTGGAAATTCTTTTTTTATCATCGCCCCGAGCGCTGTCATTTCCTGCAGGGTGAGCAGGTATTTGTGCTTTGGTTTTGATTCTTCCACCCCTCCTCTCCCAAATTTTGCAATTTACTCCCAAAATAAAACAAACTCAGGCAAAACAGCCTCCTCGACGCCCTTGAGCTTTAAATGTTTCAATAACCAAGTGTGAATGTGAATTAAGAGCTAGAGCTGTTACTAATCTTGTGACCGCACTCGCTCACGTACTGATTCTTCACACGGTATATTAAATTAAGAAGAGTGGCCTATTATAATGTAATTAGCGGTGATTCACAAGCAGAAATTACTGTTGCCAGTGTGGGGGAAAAGTGGCGTAACTCTTGATAGTTCTCCAAAATCGGCCCCCGTGCCCTTTGCGGGCTAACAGAGTGTTACTTTCTCTTTTTGCCTATGCAGCTTCTGTCTAAACCTCTTGCAAGTCTCGGCTAACTTATTGCACCGAGAGCTGCTGCTGCTGCGATCTGCGCTCTGGGTTATTTTAGCAGAGAGGCGTTTGCTCTCGTGCATCCTACAGCGAATTTCAGTGGAGCAACCAGGTGAGGAAGGAAAGTTAGGCTGAAGCGAGCAACGTATGCAAAGCTGGCTGCTGTTTTTTCTTTTTTCCGAAAAACAATTTTAAAAAAAAATCTTTGCAAACTTTGCCACTTTTTTCCTGCTGCTGAAAGCGCTTGCAATTTGCTGGCTTGTTTCCGTGCGTTGCACGGAGCTCAGGTTGCCCTTAAGCCTCCCTCTGTCCGGGTTCGTGAGCCTCCGACGGTGGCTGGTGGCGTTGAGCTTCGCTGCAGCCGGCCCGGCCCTCCGCCGTGCTCCCGTCCTTCCCGCTCGGACGCTCCGGCCGCGGTGGGGAGGCAGGGATGTCGCCGACCTCTTGAGGTGCTAATGGCCTCTTGCTGCACAGGGATGCTCTGGTGCCTCGGCAAGGCCATTTCCATGTCACAATTTCTGCTTGCTTTTACCTCGTTAGATAATTTAAGTGCAATCTCTGGATGTTAAGTGCATGATCTTCCTGACGGGAAAATTGGGCGTTTTCATGACACTGGAGGACAAAGGCTTTTCTGTGGCTTTATTGCCAGGCAGATGGAGTGAGAAGAGAGACAGGGCAGACGGATGCTCCCACGTTGGCAGGTTTTTTCTTGCCCTCCTAAGCCCTGTGTTGCTCTCTGGGCTGGGATCCTGGCTGCCCCCCAGCTGCCTCGGGGCCCCCAAATTGCGGTGTTGCATTACAAGGCTGGGCGCTCTGTGCAGCTCCGAGTGGCTTTCCCTGTTCCTCCCTGTCCTTCCGGGGATCTCCCTGCCACCCTGGCCGTGTTTGCCATCATCCCGTTCCCGTGGCTGTCCCCGGGTGTTGGCTGCCTGGTGGCTTGTGGGCATCCAGCTGGGCTCCTGCTCCGTGGTGGGAATCCATCCCACGTTGCTCTTCTGGCCCTGCAGTGTTTTCAGCATAATATTGAACTCCAGATTTTTTGGCTGAGCGCTAATAGGCATTAAAAGTCGTCTGCCTCTGATTTTCCATGTGATGGGCAGTTCACCATGGGCCAAGATGACCTGCTCACATTTCACTGCTGCAATCAGTGCTTTACTCCTTACGTTGCATCACCTACCTTCCCTTTCCAGTCAACCTTGCTTTTTTTTTTTTCTTTCTTTTTTTTTTTTTTTTTTGCATGAAATGAAAGCAGCTGTGGCTTACACTATTTTGGAGGTGGTGTTTGGGGACCTCCTGCAAGTCACTTGTAAATTAGAGGTGAGCGGCGATGCCTTGTGCTGCAGGAGCATTATGCATGCTTCGATATGTCCAAGGCTCTTGTATATCAGAGAAATTGGATACAGCTTTAAAACAATGTTCTTGGCTGGGTAGGCAGACGCGATAAATTCATTAGTGGCCCGTGACAGAGTAACTTGTTGCTTGGCCATGTTTCATCGCAACTCTAGGCATTTCTCGATGTTGGCAGCAGGGGATTTACAGCTGCGAGGTGCGTGAGCACTGCTCCAAGTTCTGCACGCTGCACATTTTTATTCACATAAATACCTTTTCAAAAGAGCTTTTCCTCAGGAAGCTCTACAGTTGGACTTTGCAGGAAGGAGAGTTTCTTTTCACCAGGTTTAAATGAGCCAATAGAACAAGATTTTGGTCCGGTGCCCTACCACTCTGACGGATTTAAGCCATCGTTATCAGCTAATGAGTTTTAGCATAAGCGATACGGTGCTGTTTATAAAATCAGAGGTCCCTCCTGCCCCTTCTACTTTCCGAAGTTGAGGAGGTTCAATTTAGAGCAACTCACGGATCTGGATCTGCCATCTCTTGGGAAATATATAATAATAAACACGTGGAAACAGGGCGACTTGACATGAATTGTGGGCTTTGGAGCTTTTCGTTACGCAGGCTGATGGTGCACAAAGCTGTGTATATGTAATATATGTATATATTATATATATAAAATATATATAATTCACCGCTGGTAACAGATGGCAGTTACTCGCAGTGCTGTGGGTCGGCGCGGGAGAGGGTGTTGCTGCACGTGCAAACGCGCTGGATGGTTTAGCAGGAAAGTGTCCCGCTAGCTGGCTGAAGGTTAACAAGAATATCATTTTAGGAAGGTTAAGGTTTTGCTTGTGTAGTTGTGCTTTGCCTTCTGGCTTGGGAATTGCTGGAGATCAAATTTCCAAGCCGCCCTTTATAAATGTAAACTTCCATTTAAATGTGAAATATTCTGAAATTATCCAAGGATTTGGTGCTGCTGAGAAACAGAGCCGCTAGCGCGGTGCCCGTCGCTCCCCCTCCAGCGGTGGCCGTGGCTTTGCTTGCGGGACTGGCCGCAAGCAAATATATATAGAGTATATATCACTGAGCACCAAGGGAGGAGACGCATCAGGGGGGCTTGGAAGAGCAGGGCCAGGAAGGGCACAGAGAAACCTTCTCAGCTAAGTGCTTTCACCTTCAACGCAAACCAGGAGCTGCTCGAAGTTTGGCCATAATTAGTAAAAGAAAAATAATCGAGGAAACGTGGATTCATGTTACCCAGGGTTAAACTATAGTTCCCTGCGCCGGGATAGCTGAGATGAACGCAGTGGCTGGATGGAACAAAAGCCCTGGGTAATTTTATGGTGGCTATAAATATCCCTAAAGGATGTGGACAACTAGAGAGAATGAAGATACAGGCTTCAGGGCTGGAGATGAGAAATGCAGGAGTCGGGAGGAAATATTTTATTCTTCTTTGCATCCTACTAGGACTGGCTGAGGCGCTGTTTCTTTGCCTTGCTCCATGTTGAGCACATCAAGAAATCCAGCTCCGGCGGCCGACGTGGGTATCCCCAGCCGGGCGGAGGGGAGCGGAGACAGCCTGTAGTAAGTTGATTACATTAGACCCATTAAGCTCGTTTGCTTCTTTATCTTTTAAATATAACAAGCAGCGTCAACTAAATAATGACTGAAGAGAAGTTGATACGTAATAAGGTTTAGGGCTTTTTGGAAACAAAATTGGTTGTTTTGGAGCAGCGGGCTGCAATACGCCAGGCTGGTGCTTGGGTTAGCTTGCGTCCTGCCTTTCCAGCTGTCTAGAAGCTCTGGGTGTCCACGATGCAGGAACTGGTGTAGGTTTAGGTCTTCAGAAATGGCTTCATTTAGCATTAAACAGGCACTAGTGTGGAAACCCTTGAGACAGGAGCTTCTGTTGTCCTGCCTTAATGATGCATCAGTGGAAACTTCGAGTCTCACGCTGAGCAGAGCTGGCGATGGGGACTCCAGGCAGCTGGTGAACTTTCCCTGCACTTGACAAGGACCTGAGTCCAGGCTTCGGGTAGTTAGTGTTCCTGAAGCTGAAACACGGTTTGTTATCCATGCTAGCTTAATCCTGAGCTCTCGGCAGAGAAGAGGCTCTGGTCTGAGCTTTAGTTACCTGTGGGGGCAGTCCCTGGGTGGTGCAGGACCTGCTAAGACTCTCCCCTGCAAGTGAGGTGGGGAGTGGGCTCAGGAGGAAGCGCCGTTGCTTTCAGCCTCCTGCCTTGTTTTGGGGGGACTGGGAGAGCTTGAGAGGCCCCCAGTCATCTTTGCTTATGGTTTCTTCTGCCATCTCTGCTCCTGTTTTTCTGTTTGGCTCTTAGATGGAGGAGCTTCTCTCAGGCATCTCAGCTGCATCTCAGCCTGGGCACGCTGTGCTCTGGGTGTGGGCTCCGAGCCGAGCTCCCCAGCAGCCTGGTTGCAGCACAGTGACCACCTGCAAGACAAGCGGGTGCAAAAGCTCCTCCAATTTCCTATAAAACTGCCTACACTTTCCATAAATGTGGATAGACCAGGCCTGTGGCTAGGACCAGGCTGTGCTTGCCTTGGCGGTATCTCATGTATCTTCAGCTTCTCTGCTGTTGTCTTGACGTTGTTCGTGGCTCAGGAGGGGGTATTTGATGACTGACTGTACACAGGTAGGACCACCGATGGCTGATACTGGTTCACAAGGGTCAATGAGTGGAGGTATTTTGTCATGGGTGGGAGCCGCTGATCTCCAGTTTGTGTCTCTTCTATGGGTGAAACACCATTGCTGATTCTTGGTAACTAGGAATTAAAAACATACCTGCAAATGGCAAAGACTGAATCAGAGAGTTTGCAAAAAGAGGGTGATGCGTGTCAAATACCAGCTCGTATCACGCGGTTTCTCTGCTGTCTGGGAAACCTAAAAACAGAGAAGCTGGACTTGACCTTAGCTTGTGCGACATGGATCCACAGCAGCATCCTTGGACCTAAATCCTTGTGACTTCTTGTTCTTGTGCTAAAGTGTCACCTTGCCAACATCTGCTTTTCTCCCCGTCGTTACCTCTTCTCCCAACTGACAGCCCATGTGTTTATCTCGCACAGTTGGGCTCCGATCATTCGTCTTCGCTCTCCCTTGGAGTATGATGGCTGGAAACGCTTTCAGAACTGACAAAGTTCTGATGAACTTTGAGGAGGGAATGTTTATGCCTTGATGGAAGGGTGGGTCTTTTGCCATTGATGTAGGTATTTTTGTAGCAGTTTAATTAGATTCGTACTCAGGGTTTGGTGGCCAGCTGTTCACTTTGCAGCCAGGCCAAAAAAAAAAAAAAAATCTAGCATTATACTCCTGCTGCTTTCCTCTTGTAATGAGCTTGTTAGCAATTAGTTGCTGTTGGATCTGACTTCCATGGGGTGGAATGGTAGTGCAATGTGCTCAGCATCTGACAAGTCATTTTTTTTTTTTAACGTGAACTGGGTGGAGAGGGGCTGGAATAAGTGGTGTAAAGGTCCCACTTTGGCAGGACTCAGCAGTGCAAATCATTCTGCTTCATGACAGTTTGTTTCCTTGTCCATTCGTGGATAGTTTGGCTGAATATTTTCTTTGGTTGATTGGTTTGGTTTTTAATCCTTCCATCCTGGAAATTTTCTCTTCTCTCTTGGTTTCTCTTCTTGGTTAGAGAGTCCGTCAGAGAACTTAGTCTCTCTTAAGTCTTTTTTCCTACCCTATCTGTACTGTCACCAGCAAGAACGCTTGGATGCAGAGCAGTAGTCTGCGGAGAACAGGATGTGCAGTGACTTCAAGTGCCCCTTTGGGCTGTTAAAGATGCGGATGCTTTTTGGGGTGCAGGACATTTGTACGGCATGGGGCTTTTCCTAGGTGTTGACTCAGAGCCTGAGTTTTTGCTTGCTGAGCTCTTCTTTGAGTGTTGGCACTTTGGGTTTTTGGAGGATGTCTTGAAGGAGCTCTGCCTGTGAGTCTGCATTATTCGAGGGTTAAAATAGCTACTGTGGGGCGAGTTGCTCCTAGTTGTACCAGTCGTTCCTGATGGGAGTTGCAGTCCTGCAGGACTGGTGCATCGTTAAGCATAAAGATTCTCATTGCTGAAGACCAACAGGAGGCAGGTGGGGGAAAACTGTCGCTCGGGAGCACTCCTGGCTGCCAGCCCCGTGCGTGCCCTCCCCTGGCTATTGGGGTGTCTGGGTGGCAAGCAGCAGAGGGGCAAGTCAGTGCATCTTGTTCCCCCTGCTGCAGATCGCGCCACTATGTCAAATTTGCACCCTTACCACTCGGCCAAAGCAGACCCAGTTTCCTCCTGCGCAGAGCTGGGCGTCTGTGTTGAAATAACCTGTTACTGGACCAAGCTGCAAGTTTCCAACCTGAGCTGTTTGGCCCTGGGAGCCTTTCTAAAAATGGTAACTTTTATTAAAAAAAAAAAAAAGAAAGGAAGAACGGCTAAGGGACTAACGACTTTGCACGCTTTCTGTCTCACTCTCTCTCTCTTGTGTTTCATTCTTCTTCCTTTCCAAAAATGACCAAATTGCAATGACTCAGCTCTTCCAAACAAACTCCAATCTTTGGAGAGGACCACAAAAAAAATAATTAAATAAGATTAGCTCTTAGGAATGTCCTACAGAAAGAACAAACGGAGAAATAAATGAGGCATATTTTTGCAAGTTGCTTTAGTTTAACCTTCCCTAACGTGGCTTGCATTCTCCAGATGCACCTGGGAAGATGCATGAGGACGTAGGGGCTGCGCGGAGGAGCCGGCAAAGGATGCAGGGGCGGTTTGCTCCGTAGGGATACGGTGCCGGGAGGACCAGAACCCAGAGCCCGGGGCTTCACCGAAGCTTCGCAGACACCGGCCACGTTTGCGTCGTGCTTCGCTGCCGCCGCTTGCGGAGAAGGATTGCTGTCGTGTTCCCCGTCTCGCGTGCCTGTCGGATATAGGAAGTTAATAAGCGTTAAATGAAGCCAAACGCTGGCGTCGGCAGGCGCGGCCGCGTGCGAAGGAGAGCTTGCTCTTTTGTGTGTTTGTTTAGCAGCGAGGCAGCTATTTATTTAACAGGAATAAGCTGCCTGAGCTCTTTCGGTCTCGGCGATCGGGAGCTTTTGCAGGCAGCTTGCTTTCGAGCGAGCTTTTTGCTCTTGCTGCGCGTAGCAGAACTAGGCGTCTGGACCACGGCTCTTCCCGGGCTGCGTCCGAGGGTCGATGCCTTGCCGGAGAGGAAGCGCCCGGCGGAGGCGGGAGCGGGATCTGCGCAAGGCGCCCTTGAACCCACGAGACGCCGGAGCAGCCTGGAAAAGACGGCGCTGCCTGAGGGTAGCCCCAAGGAAGCACCGGCTGAAAGCTGCCTTAGGAGCAGCTTTCGGATGGAGATGTCTCGAGTGAGCCGCGCGGAGCGTGTCGCAGAAGAACCACGTCAAGGCGGCTCGCTAACCTTCCTCATTTCGGTTTTACGTTGCTACCCGAGATAGCGAAGTTGCAGTGAGCTCAGTGCTGTTCAGAAGAGACACCATTAAAGGTATCCTTAAACCAAAATAAAACTCGGGCATTTAAGGGGTTGAGATCACAACTGAGGCTCCGTTAACCATCCCGACGGCAACGTCGGTGCGGATCGCTTGGCGCATCTGTGCAGCAGAAAAAAATAGTTGTTTTGCCATAAAAGACGGCTTTACGGTGTGGCGCGAGAGTGAGTAGTGAGACATCTTCCCACCTCAGCCTCGGGACGTTTGGCCGATTGCAAAGTATTACGTGCAATGAATGAATACGTTCTTGAGTCAGAGATACGAAAATGCCCCGAGATTGAGGTTTTGCACTCGTTGAGTGCTGCCATCGGCTGCTTCCTGATTTTGTTGCTTATCAGCTCTCGCGCCTCTCTGCATAGGTTGCTGCAGTGCTGCCTGTCGCTGAAGCATTTTGGTGGGGTTTTTTTCGGTGCCAAAGAGCAGGAGCTGCCCTTCCCTGCCGTGTTTTATTATTTACCTTTGAGACCAATCCTGTGAAATACCCAGCAGCCGCCTGGACCGGGCGTGCGACGGTCGCGGATTGACCGGGCGTGAAATCGCAAGCGTTTGGCATCTCACCCAAAGCCGTCAGCGTCTTAGGGGGCTTTGCGCTGTAAGAGCATTTCAGACCTTGAGAGCTAATATCAGCATTGCCACGCTCAAAGTTTTTAATTAAAAATTGCAGCCATTGGACACAAGTGACATGGTGCAAATTATTTTTTTTTTTTAAAAAAAAGAAGAAATATGCAAGTTTCTTGCAAATGATAGACCCTAAATGCTGTTTAAGTGCATTTCACACTGATGCTTCGGCTCTCTCCTTAACCCTCTTAAGCTTTAAATTAATTTATCTTCATAACATTTTGGGGGAAAGACGAGGTAAATATCTTAGACCCCGCTTTGGCTTCCAGCAGCTTTGCCGTAAGACATCTCAGGACCAAGAGGTTCACTGCTGAAGTGCCAGGAAGGTCGGCGCATGCTGTTTTATGGCTGTATTTGCAAGGAGAGCAGAGAGCGAAGACATAGCGTTGCATTTCGGAATATAAAATCAATATGCAGAGGCGGCGGTGGAACCAGTTAATGCACTCCTAAGCCTGTGCATGCATGTGTGGGTATAAATATCTATATTTGTATGTATGTATGTCATATCTTTCTGGGCGTTTGGGCTGTTCTTAGATACGTGCAGTCGTGGATTTGGGGGAGAAGGATGGAGTACGTGCTTGGAGAAGGGGAAGCAACTTTTATCACCTTTTTCAAAGTATGGGTGAAAACCAAAATGTTACTATAATTTAAAAAAAGCATGAGTTTGAGCTGCTTGGGCAGAGGTGTTGCTTGTGCTTTGCAGGAACTGTACGTGGTTTTGCTGCAGGAATTACCATAATGTGCCAGAATAAGGAAATGCCATCCTGTATGGCATAGGCTCAGACCTATCTCCCACCAGCACCCTTTTAAAGACACAAAAATAATCCAAATCCTTATAAGGTCCTTTCCACAAGGACAAGTCTCGTTGTGGACAACCACCAAAGCCCGTAGTATTAATGTGGTACAAACCATAATGGCCCCCAACCCGCAAAACCCGTCAAAGTGTGTTATTTTTCAGCTGTGGGAGGATTTCTAGTTTCACTTGGCAAAAAAGAAACGCTTTGGTCATGGGGATTTTTACTATGCGCTCGTGTTACTGGAGCTGTGGCTTATTCATAAATGTCACTAGCAAGATATATATATTTTGAATGAAATGCATAACGTACAAGGCAGATCCAAAGTGCAGTTCCTGTTTGGTTTTAATCTTAATTAGATCTGTGGGATGCGACAGTATTCTCAGTCTTTGGCCTCTGATGTTCTTGGTTGCACATGTTCTATCATCACCCTTTCCAAGAAAAAGGGAGTTTTGTAATCCAGCTGCCGTAGACCCTTCTGCAGCCCTAACTCGTCCCCGGCAGTTTAAATGCACCTTCTAGAGAGCTGAGCCTTGGGTTTGCACTTGTCCTTGCAAACGTCCAGAGCAGCTGAAGCCAGGAACACAGAGGCTTGGTTGAGGCTCCAAAAAATGTGTCCAACATCCAGTTTGCAACCTCCATCCCATTTGCGTGCATTTTCCCCGAAACAACTGGAGAAAAAAAGTCCTCCTCTCTTGTGGCTGTCCGGTGCATCGTGTTTGTCCCCTGCTCAGCCCTTGAGCGCAGTGAAGGTTCCCCACCAAGCAGCCACCAAGCCTGCCCAGATGGACTGGTTTAGTTTGGCCTTGGCCACTGTCTTTGTCCGAGGGAGCTTTTGCTTGTGTAAAGCCTTAGCAAGAAAAGCCATCCATTCGTTGCTGTTCTAAGTCACCACCTCTTTGAATTTTGTCCAAAAAAACAGGGATGTGAAAGTAGCCTGGTCTTGGGAGAGTGGAGTTGGAGAGGAAATATGTTTGGAGACTTCATGATTTCAAACTCAGGATTCATAAATGGTAGGAGGTCCTGAACCAGCCCTTGCAAATGTGCAGCAAAGCTGCTAGTTGCGTGCAAGGTGCAATCCTTGCTTTGCAGCTGGAGACCTGGTTCTGCAAGGGGAGATTGAGCCATCTCCAAAGGGAGGAGACTCGCCAAAATAGCGATGCTTTACCTCCTGCTTTTATGTGCCTTGTCAATGGTTATTGCTGAACTTCATTGCCAGGCAGGATAAATCTCTGTAGGCTTGTACGAGATTTGAGCTGGAGCATAAATCAAATAAAGAGAGCTCCAGGGAGGATGAGGAAGAAGTTCACCTTCGTTTGGATTTTCTTTACCTCTTTTAAAAAAATATTAGTTCAACGCCAGGTTGCACAATTCTTGGTGCTTTAGAGCAGTCGTGGAACAAAGCAAAATAAGGCTCTTACACGTTTTTGCTTTCTCACTCAAAATTCTTAATAAAGTCTTAAGGTTTCTTTTAAGGTGCCCTGACCTCTGGTTGGGAACAGCTGATTTCCTGACTGCGTCTTGCTTCAGTTACTCCTTTCAAAGGAACTGAAAACGCTTGTTCTAAACTAACGTTTCCAGGCTTCTCCTTGCATCGCTCTTTAAAATCTAGTTTCCAGAAAGTAAATTAAATTGCAAAGGAACTAGGGAGATGAGCTGGAGTCTGAGATCTGCGGAACAGATGAGATGCACGCTTGGTTTCGACAACTATCTCGACGCGTTAGTGACGTGAAGGTAATGGCCACCGTCCCTCAAGGCGCTGCCTGGATCGCGGCGTTGCAGCGGGAGCGATGTTCCCGCTGTCCTGCGGCAGGAGATGTGTGCGGTGGTTTTGTTTTGTTTGTTTTTTGTGTTTTTTTTTTTCTTGTGCCGTGCCCGGCACAGCGGTGAAACCGTGGTGTTTTGTGCTCTTCCAAATCCTGATTCAACCCGAGCGGCAAAGCACGAGCGAAGAGGGGACAGGTCCGTAAATGCTGCCGTCTCTCTGTCCGTAGCTGGGGCTGTTGCTCTGCTCTTGAGCGTTTCCATCGCCATTAAATGCTAATTCAACCTCTGCGTTTGATTACTCAGAAACCCTCAAACTGGGGAATGTCAGCTGCAGAGATAGCCTGGGTTAGATTTTGGTACTTGCGCGCAGAGATTGTCACCTTTAGTCCCCTAACGTCGTGCCCTCGCTCCTGCATAAATACCTGCGGATTTTTCCCTTTGCTTTTTCTCCACTAACTCCAGTGGAGTGCAGAGTTACCGCTGCCCCTGCCGGGGAAAGGCCTGGCAAAGCAGGAGAAATTTGACTGTGGGGCCAGTGTCCTCTCGCTGGAGGAGGGAGTTTAGTAGGACCCGAGGTGTTAGAAGGAAAGTGGTATCTGAAACCCTGGAGGACACCAAGGAAGTGTAAAATTCCTTAGCAGGGAGAAGTGTGGCTTTTATCTCGGGTGCTACCATGTGTTGTGGTAGCTTCCTAGGAGACCTTTCTCATCTCAGAGGCTTTGGTTTCAAAATAGAAACAGTTTTTTAGTAAGCTCCGATATTCTGCTTTTCATTCTGATGGGTACTTGTACCATAATAAGCCATAATACTCATTCATCACCTAAATAAATTGCTAATTAAATCAGCCTTTGATTAAGGGTCCACGTCCACAGAGAGCAGTTGGTTAGGACGCTCTTGTTTCTTATGCTGAGATCTGAGCAGCTGTGGGTTGGCCAAGCTCCTCGTAGTGGCCATTCAGCCCCTTTCACTGCATTTCTGTTGCGCAAGAAGCCTTCTCCAGATGTCAGTGCCCAGAGGGAGTGTTGAGACACGTCCATGCGAAGTAGAGTTGGAGATGGTTTCCACCCCAGAGGTACCTTGGGTTGAAATTCCCATCAAAATGGAAATCTGCAGGCTGCACTCATGAAGCAGAAGGGCAAGTAGCCCTTAATTTTCTGATGACTTTCTCCCTTTGCATATCTATCTGGTCTAACCTGGAGACAAACTGTCCAAAGTACAGGCGGGATTTGGCATTCAAGGATTTGGGTTTATTGTCGTTAAAGGCAATTCAGCTTTCTGACAGCAGGAAAATCAGAGTGTTTCTCAGGAGGTGCAAGTTATCTCAGAGGCAGGGGATTTTTTTTCTCTCTGATGTCTCTGGCACATCTGGAGATGATCCTATCCTTGGCCAGGCCATAAGGAGGGTGAAGGATGCTTAGCAGTATTCAAGTAAGCGTGGATATTCTTTTCCTAGTTGAAATTTAAAAAAAAAAAAAAACACAACAAAACTCACTACTTTTATCAGGGTATAAGCAGGTATAATATTAAACACAGGAAGGAAGCAGGTTTGTGACATAAAAAGGTTGTTTTTAGCCTCTGCAGGGTGGAACCACACCTCAGTGAGAGACGGGCACGCCGATGCGGCAGGAACGGATGCTGTCTGCAAACACGTAATTAAATGATTAAAGAAGAGGTGCTCTGTCACTCCAGGAGGACGTGGTCGCAGAGGTACACGGGCTGCTATTTGGAACGAGCTGTGGTTGCTGGCTTCAAGTTGGGGGTGTCTAGAGCTGAGAAGATACCCCAAGACGTTGACCTTCTTCCAGTGCCATGAGTATTACCGTGCTGCCTTAGGTGGCCGATCTTGCTAATGAGTTGCAGCAGTGGAGGCGAGAAGAGCTTTCGATTTAAAACAAAAACAACAAAAAAACCCCCCGAAAACCTGCAGATCCGGGCAGTCTACGTCCATGCCCCCAGTGACTCACTTGAGCAAAGCAAAGCCCTCAAAATACACCTAAATAGTGAAGGGGCTGGGTGTCTGCATAAAACTTTTTTAACAGATGTTCAAGAACTACATTTAAAGGAGTCTGGAAAGCGGAGATCTCCCTGGACCAGGGTTTATAAATACCTTCAAGGGAACGATGGGAATGAAGGAAGGCGATTATAAATGGTCTCAGCAGGACGCAGAGCAATGGCCGGCATTGAAGCATGGCTAGAAATTATGATATTAGATGTTATGAACATGTTTTTAATCGCCTGAGTAATTAGGCAGCGGGAGATTTCCCCAAGAGAGGAGGATTACGGCAGCACCGAGGCAGCGGCCAATGAACGTCTCGGAAGTGATGGAAATGAAATACGAGGAAGAGCCGAGATAGCACGGCGAGACTTCGCTGGGCACGGGGCTGCGTTTTTGGTGGGCCGGATCCTCGTTTTGCTCAAGCCGTTTTTAACCCTCCATCGGCGCCAGCAGGGCAAGGCTGGATTCGCAAGGGGCGAGCTGATGCCAGCATTTGAGGAGGGAATTTGAGGCACTTTTTCTGTCCAGGCATCTAAGGAATTTAGCAGAAATTGAACTCTGTAGCTGAAATCCTGTAGACTCTTGGTCCCAGGTGCAAACAGGAGCTTGAACCACCACGAAAGCAAATCCCAGTAAAAACTCACTGCTGCTTCCCAATCTTGCTGCCAGACCCAGCTACGAAACCAGGACACAGGAAAGCACTGTGCCCTGTAAGGTGGTGGTGATTTGTTTGGGGTTTTTTCCCACCAAATGCTTCTTTCTTTACTTACTCGTGCGAAAATCTGCCGGCTTCTCCCGCGCCTGCTTGCCGGGTCACGCTCGCCGGCCGTTAATGGGCCAAGCGAGCTGCTAAGCTGCTCCTCTCTGCCTCCCGCCGCGCCGGCCCGCGTCCGTTCAGGGTGACCTCCTGCGTCTGTCCGTGCAGCCAATTTGCTGCCCAATTTATAGTCCGGTGTCCTTGGCTCAGGAGAACTATGAGCAAAAAAAACGAGACAGCCCATAACCCCGTCTTCATCCTCGTTAATATATCTCGTCGCAGAGGTGGTTATAGCCCTGCCTGCCGCGAGCTGGTGATAAAAAGCCTGCTGCCCTCCAAAAACCAGCCCTGCAATTCATCTATTCCACGGGTTTTTTCTTTCTTTTTTTTTTTTTTTTTGATAGAGCAATTGGTAGAACATTTGAATTAACTTTCCTGCGGGTGGGCTCTATCCGTACCTTGGGCGAAGAAGGGCACGTAGAAAAGCTCGCGTGCTGAACCCTCCCTCGGTCTGCTACAACGGTCCTTCTGCCTCTTGAGGTTTGCGTGGCGGGTTTTTTTTTGGGGGGGGGGCAGCACATCTCACGCGGAGCAATGCGTTTGCTTGCTGCTCGGGCGCTTTACCTGTTTGGACCGCAGATTAGATGCAGCAGTGTTGCAGAGCTGACGCGCGGCGCTGACCTGATTCGAGGAGGAGACCTCCAACTTGTGCCTGGACCTAGGTGACCACTTTGAGCAGAAGCTTTTCAGGCCCCTTTGACAATTGCAGATAATAATATTAAATCCTGCTTTTGCACCATATTCATTCCCATCCATGGGGCAATTGCACGCATTTTTTTATGATTTCGGTGTTTGCATTTACGCTGCAAGTGGAAAATCACAGTAGGATTCAGGGAAGCTCGTTAAAGCTCATTAAATCACTGACACGTTTCTATCAAATTGGAGCCTTTGACCCTGTGCAGTTAAAATTCAGAGCCCCGCGGGGCTAGAAGGGATTCCTCGCTCGGAGGTTAATGCCTGTTATCAGTCTGCTTTAAAATTCCCTTCGCCATTTAGTCGGCTCGTAGCGCGCGCTCGCACAGACGGGGCTGGCGAGTCTGTGCCGAGTATCAAGACAAGGCAAAAAACCAAAAAATGCGTTTGAAAGTCAGTTGGGGGAGTTTAGCTTACCTGACTCGGTCTTACAACCTCCTTAAAGCCTAACACCTCCATCCCTGGGTATGCTTATCCGTGATCCGGATAAGCTCCGTCAAAATATCCTCGAGGATATTTTCCATTCGATTTTTGGCTGCAGGGAGCCCTGGCACCTACGCGGCTTCTGAGCGGCTGCACTGCGCCGAGAAACACTTCTGCTCCTGGGAGCATCAGTGACCTGCAGAAGCAGATTTGGCCAGCGCTTATAGCCGGTTTATTTTTAGCATAAATCGGAAAAGGCTTTGGGATTAGGAGCCGTGTCCGGCGTGCGTCTAGACAGCAGCAGAGTCGCTCGGCTTCTCCGTGTTGGCAGCACCCGGGTCCCTTGCGCCCTACGTCATCCCTGTAGGTCAAATTCCCGGGGCTCTGGATGCAAAAGCCACCTCTCCGCTTCTTCCGTGCCTTGCCGCGGCGTCTGCGGTGCTTGCACGGGCCACGATTCGCAAAAGTGCTTCCTGCGTAAATACCGATCGCGGCGCGCCGGAGGCTGGGGAGCTGCCGCGGTTGTCTTTTCCGAAGCTGGCAAAGAAGCGATCCTCGGCAGGAGCCTGGAAAACGAGGTGCTCCCTGCCCCCACGGAGGACGCGCTGCCGCAGCGCTGCCCCTCGGCTCCGTCGGGCCCCGCGCGCGGCAGCGAGCCGGCGCTTGGTGCAGTCTCGGGGCCGCGCGGGTTGGTGCGGAGCATCACCGTGCGCCGAGGGCATCACCCCAGCGGGAGCTGCAAAACCCTTGGGGTTCCTCAGGCGGGTTTTTTTTTCTCAAGGGGAAATTCAAGGAGGATTTTTAATTTTTGCATGAAACGTGGCAAAATCTAAGAGTGGAGAGGGGCTCCCAGGGCATTAGCACCGTGCGGGGTGAGAAGATCTGAGCTGCTCCCCTTCCTAGTTAGCAAAGCACGTTAGACCCCTGTGCCACAATTTGGCTTATCCTAAAATGCCCGCACAAGGGAACGGTGACGTGTGTCCTTGAAGCGACTGTTGTATCCAGCACGTTGAGTATTAAGTGAGATTAATTGCGTTCTTGGTGTCTTAAATCCCATCGATCTTTGGGACGTGCAGAGCACCTAGAAACCTTTTCCAGGTGGGACTGCCACGTTTTTCTTACCATTAGCATTGGTTTTTGGATGAACAGTCTTGTCATGTTTGATATCCCAGGGTTTGAAACCCTGCACCACCACCGCAAACCGAAGCCAAGAGCCAGCCCCAGCGCCTGGATGGAGCGAAGGCAGCGGCTTTCTCCAAGCTGCCTCCTCGCAGGCAAATTTCTTTCGTTAGGATTATTGAAAGACTTCTTAGACCTGGAGGTGCTTAAATATCCATCCACTTTCCTCCAGAGCCACTGACCTAAGAGAGACCAGGTAGTCATTACCACCAATAAGCTGATGGAAACCATCCGAGCTCATAAATGTCCTGAAACGATGGGGACTTAATAGCTACATAAACCAGTGACCTGGCGAAGACATCCTGTTCGGGGAGATGGAGCTGGAGGTACCGCAGCTGCAGTCCTTTAGCAGCCGGAGCTGCCCAGCAGTAAATATTTGAGCTATTAAAAAGAAATCTTCAATAAAACTTGCTGGAAGTCTCATAAGAAGTGCCCGTATTTTATTTTTTTTTATTTTTCTTTCCTTACCCAACTGGCTGATGATAAAATCGGGAAGCTGAGACTCGTGCAATCTTAACTGAGGAAAAAGCTTATGGAGAAGAAGCTTTCCAAGGGGCCTTGCTCCCCAGCGGGGTAGGAGACGGGATTTGCCGAGATCCCAAACTGGAGACAAACCGTTTGCAGTGCGATGGAAAGGAATCTCGCAAGGCCCGAGGCGGTTTTGGCATCTGCTGCCCTTGAGGCATTGCAAATCCTCATTTCTCAGACAAGTAAATAAGCAGAAATGTTTTGTTTCGGTCCCTGAATGCTCATGTTGGTCGTTTGTAATCTGCGATCCGTGGTGCCTCGTGCCTCTGAGAAAGCAATGAATATTGCAGTGGTTAAGTTGCTGCTCTTGGTTCTGCCGATAAGACGGCAGCTACGGAATAATGTGAGCGAAACTGCTGGGGATTTATTAAGAAAATCTGATTTTATGATATTTGGCTGTTTGCTTGCAAAGGGCTTCCTGGGGTGCTTCAGGAATTACAGGGAGCACCACTGCAGATGAAGATTTTGGTTGTTTTATCACTGCTTATAGGGAACACAGAGGGTACTGGAGTCGTGCAACAATATTTAAGGCGTAACTTTAATAAATCCGAGTGGTCTCAATAGCAAGGCACCAAATTGTCCGTCTCTGACATCCCTGTGGCAGTGCTATGTTGGGATGTCAGCTATGGGCAGGGCATGGTGCCGTAGATGTTGTAAGGATGCAGCCAAAAGATAAAGTCTTTTCCCCAAAGAGCCTTTGGTCTAACAACAAGGCTGGTGCATCTATTTAGCTGTTTTGCTCGTTTTAAGGGGATACGTTGAGCATCACTATTGGCACATGTTGGTCCTCAGTAGTGACAGGTTCTTTCCTATTAAAATCCATTGTGGATTTCTTTTTCTGCCGTAGGGGAAAATACCAGAGATCATTGTGTCCTTTCAAGTAACTATGTGGTTGGGTCAGGAAGAGAGATGCAAATTAACTCGACTACCTTTTGGCAGAAAAGCTCTGGCATGTTGTCAACCTTGTTAGGAGACAACAGAGAGTTCACAGGAGCAAGAGCTCCCTTAGCTCGCCTCGTGACTCGTTCCCAAATCGTCACTTCAGTTGGTTTTTATCTTGCAGCTGGTTAAAAGTGACCCATATGAAAGCAAATTTGGAGTCTGGGTGCTCGCTGGGGAGGGAGAATTGGAAAAGATGTTGTGAGCGCCGCTTGGCTTCCATTCCCACGTTGCGTGGTGGAATATATCTTCTCTTTACAGCATGGTGTTATATATCAGAGGTGATGCTACGCCACGTGGAACTGATTGCAGGACTTGGCAGAAGATGAAAGTGCAGTATTTCATACCTTCTCTGCTTGCTAGAAGTCCCCATGAGATTTGCACAAAAAAAAAAGAAAAGAAAAAAGAAAAGAAGGTCAGGCAAAAGCAGAGATGATTTCTTTGATTGGAGTCTCCATCAATCAGGTTCCTCGGGCTGAGGGGCACTATCTGGTCCAGGTGGCTCCCAAGCAGTTCGCCTGCTTTCTCTCAGACTTTTGAAGCTTCCCTCCCGCTTGTCACCAGACATTTCCTTGGTTTTGTGTCTTGGCAAACGCCCAACTTCATCCTGAGATCTTTTCACAGCCCATCACAGACCGGCAGTGAGCCCTCATGGTCCAGCAATTGCTCCACCAATCGGGAAGGAAGGGCATCCCAGAGCAACCAAGATGTCAAGCAAGGTAGATAGAGAAAATAACAACTCAAAAGGCATTCCTGGGAACTATAGTGCACAATCCTTCCAACTTTTAAAAAGCAAGGATGCAGAAAATACTGCTTTTATGGCATATCATAATTTTTTGCATGCCCTATCTCCTCTTCCTCTCTGTGCCGTAGAGCCAACGTCTGATGTCGCCTTTGCTGATGCCCCCTTTGCTCTACCAGTGCTGACAGTTGTTGTCTGGTTTATTCCCTCAAAGTTAAAGCCCTGGCAGTTGTTCTCTGCTTTTACATACCTTGTGCTTTATTGCATTGTGGCAGAAACTGGGAGCCTGATTGCTTCTGAGCTAAAGTGTCTATACTGCAGATTATAGTTATCCTTCATTTTTTATTTCTTTTCTTTCAGTTAAAAACAGGAGTTTTGTTAAAAAAAAAAAAAGAAAGAAAAAAGTGAAGAAGCAAACACAATTTGAGCCAGGTCTGTACTATGTGTTAATTTGAACTTCATACTTAATTTCCAAGCACAGGCCAGTTTGGCTGCTTAGTTGAGATGGGTCTGAAGTTGATACACATCCTCTCTGTAACGTATGGACTTGCCTGTGGTGGTATTGCAGATGTGATTGCTTTGGACAATGTCCAAACCAAAGTTTGATTTCGGCGTTTGAGCCTTTCTTCTCCCGTGGCTGGATGCTTTCCTTGGTGCGCGTGTCTCCTGCAGTGCCCAGGCCTCTTTTTCTTGCAAGGCTTTTTGTGTTGAAATCCAATAGCATCCCATTTCGGCACATCCTAGGTCAGTTAGGATCAAGACTATCTCTGGGATCAGCCTTAGCATCCCTCTGGTCAAAGAAGCCTTAAAACTGAACCCATCTTACACCCTGTCAGACCCTGCTCCAAGGAGAACGCTGAGACAGGACGCTAGGCTTCAGGAGAGGAACATGTATTTTGGGTTCCTGCTTAATTTCCTACTTCAGCCCTTTTGCAGATTTGGCCTCAGTTTGTCCCAGCATGTGTCCAAATGAAAAGATTGGAGGGATTTGTTTAGTTCTGCTTGGTTTCCAGTTCAGGCTTCGTTACGTGGGGACAGCGGTTGCCTCTGCAATTTGTTATTTGCTTCTGCTTCAGGTCTATTATTACGTTAACAGCAATAAGCTTTCAAGCTGTCAGCCCGTGCTTTGCTGATAATAAAATATGTTGCAAATAATGCAGCCTTGCAGGGCAGCCAAGTAGCCCAGGAGCAAAGGGAAATAACCCAACGCAATGACTAACAAAATTATAAGGTGTGGCGGGAATAATGACCCAAGTTATTACATCGCTGTACAGAAGCTTTTAATGTTTCAGACAGCTACGTCTGTCTAACCTAACACTGCTTTGCTTTTAATTTATTAATAATTACTAGTCCCAGAAGATGGCAGTTTGTAGGGACTCAGGACATTTCCTCGCTGGTTTAATAGTCGCGGGTGTTCCCAGTTTGGTTTCATCTCCAATAATTCAACTCTCCTGAGTTTCTTCTGGTTCATACCATTGCCGATGAGCTAAACATGCTCCCTTCTTCAATGTGTTTGCTGGGAGCTGCTGCTTTCCCTCCTCAGTGGCTTTTTGGACATTTTTGGTAAATGGTTCCCATAACTGCGTGTAGTGCTTGAAATGTAGCTATGGCTCTGTTAGATATGGGACACTTTATCTCCTGAAGGTATTTAACTGGCTAAGTCCCTTCTCAGAGGGAATGAGGTTGACCAAGACCCATAAAGCCATTAAGCTGTCAAGATACCATGAAAACCCATGGGAACGAGGAGCACGTATCTCTGGAAACATCTTGGGTTAGACGCAGGGGTGATTAGCTCCTCCAATGAGTTCCCATCACCTTGCTGCTGCACAAGGACCATGGTTATGGACGCTTTGTGCAGATGGAGATCCAGTGTCGTCTCTAGGACTCATGAAGCTCCAACATAAGCTTTCAATGGCTGACTGATGGGCTGCTTTCCCTGCTGCCTCCACCACCGTGGTGGCCAGGCCTGGAGCTGAGGGACATTTTTTATTTTTTTATTGAAACAATGGCTCTAAGCCCAGCCTTGGACCACAGGCCTGTAGTGGTAGGTGCTGTGCAGACAGCACAAGGGACTCCCTGTCCCGAGGAGTTTAGAGTCAGCTCGTGGAGGAGCTTCAGTCTTGTGGCCGCGTCAGCATGATCCTTTATTTGTTATAGACATAGATTGAAGCATGGAGATGGAGATGAAGGTGAAATTAGGGCAAGAATGGCAGGTGAGGAAGGGCTCAGCGAAAACACAAAACAAGATCTTCCAGGATGAGTTGCCTTTAAGTCAATCTCGCAGGCAAAATAAGGAAAAAGGGCATTTTTCGTTGCCGCAGGACTGTCTGCCTGCAATGAAACCTTCCTGCTTTCCCCTCTCTGTCCTCGTTTATGAGCTGTGTTTTCCTGCTTTGCCTCCCCTCATTCTTCTTACGCTGATGTAGAGTCTCAGATGGGTCAGCTGGGAAGACTGTTGTGATCCAAAATGTGCCAGCTTGGGCTAAGTTAGTTGAGACTAATAAGATAATTCAGACCGTCTCTGAATAGCTGACTTGGTTGGGAACGTTTATCTGTAAAAGCCCTAGACGGAGCGCGCGAGGCTCTCTAGGATCTGGCAATGCTTTTAAGAAGCCACCGGGGAGCCACCAAAGTGGTTCCAGCTGTGCTCTGCCTCGTTTTCTGCATTTCATATCTCATTCCCGAGGACGGCGGCAGCGAGATGGGTTCTGCTCGCTTAAGGCCGAGGGACTGCTCCGCACGGCTGGAGGGTAGCACATTTGGGGTGGGGGAGGAAAACTGACTGCATTCAAAATACATAACCCTGATACCGCTGTCACGTACTTCTCCCTTGCTCACGCTCCTTTGACGTGCAGCGTTAGGTGGAAACTTCAGTTGGGACGTCAGGAGACCTTGCAGATGACTAGGAATATGGAGTTATAGCAACAAACAGCTTTGGAAGGTTTAAAGAGATGTTATTTGAGGGATAATTGGATGCAGTGAGAAATCCTGCATTTCTCCTGTCCCAAAGCACCAGAGACAAGGCTTGGGGCTAGGAGGCTCCTGGGTTCAGCCAGTCTGGCAATTGCTCAATTTTTGTTTCCTTTTTTTTTTTTTTTTTTTTTTTTTTTGTTTGTCTTTTGGGAAAGCCTGCATGCCCCCAACACTTCCTTGGATTTCCTTAGACAGTAATGGGATGTTCATAGAAGATTTTCTCTGGAAGTCAGATTTTAAGCCTTCCCCGTTATTTACGCAGAGCTCATTCTCCATCAGTGCAGTTCCATTAACCACCCTCCCATTTATGCACCTTGCCAGCTCATTTCCCTATGAGGCCACTGCATAAAACACAACCGATATTTATCAAATATCCTTTTTGCCACGTCGGCATCACGCCACTGCTGCTTTCCTTGCTTGAATGGCTCAGAGCACCGTTTTCATGTAGCTCATCCACGAGCTTGCAGCACCAGCTCAGAAAAGCTTGAATTACGAGTGCACGTGCTATTTGGAGACGACAGCTTTGCATACCTCTTTGAGGCATTTGGTTAAATTAATGGCTGGTAAGTTTGGAACAAATAAAAAGTAATAATCTTCCAGGCCATCTGTAGCCAGTCTCCAAAGTTCACTGCCACGGATGGAGACTGTGTATTTTTAAAAGGAGCTGGATTAATTTTGCAGGCGGTAGAGTTCATAGTGCAATAAGGCTGTGCCCTTTGCAGCAGATAATCAGCTTGCAGGCTTGCAGGGCGGCACGAGCAGATTGCTGCCGGGGTTGGGAAATGCCTTTCCCTTCCCTTTCCATTCCAAAAGATGAGTCTTTGCTCGTGGCAGAGTGCCAGAGGGGATGAACCCCAGGGTCTGACCTGCCCTAGCAAAGCTGTTCTTCCTCCACTCTGGTGAGGGGGCAGTTTGTGCCTGCAACGCGGCACGACGGTAGCGGGGAAGGTCTCCTGCATCTTCCAGATGTTATGGTGGCACTTGGGACTCCAGTGGGGACCCAGCAAAGCTAAAAGTGTTATGGTGGCACTTGGGACTCCAGTGGGGACCCAGCAAAGCTAAAAGCTCCAGCTGAAGAGTTGGGTCCTTTGCAAGTAGGGATGAAGCTTGGCACTGTGCGCAGCTTTCAGCGCTGGTTTTGTTGCATGCCCCGGGAAGCAATGTTTGGTGAAGAGCATGAGCCCAATTTCCTGGGAGAGCCTGAGCACTCTGAGCATGGAATCACCAATGCTGGCGCAGACCCACGTGCGCCTGGGCAGCAACACATGGTTGAGGAGAGGGTGCCTGGCTGGATAGTTCTTTTTCAAATTAATTCCTGCATGGAGTAATTAATTCCTGCAAACAAGAAATATAGAGCACAGAGGGAGCTGTCATCTGCTGGAAAAGTCTTACCCAAAGGATTTGTCCACAGAAGTTTGTGACATATCCTGAGACACTGCTAAAAAGCCCGTAAGTGTGAGAATACCAAACTGAGCTATTTGGTTGGGGTCTGGATAATTCACTGATACAGTTCCCTGCTATTTGGGTTGGTTTGCGATGAGGATCCGGCACTCAGTACTGGAAGGGCTTTTGCAGAACCAAAAATCTCCCTCTTGGCCAAGGTGGCTCTTGCAGAGCTACTCGAATAAAGCCCTTGACTTTGCCTCAAACCCGGATGAAGCAGCGCACTTCAGCAGCGGTTGGCAACTTCTGGTGGATATAGATGCTCAGCAAGCTAATTAAAAGGCTATTTTGCTGTTTTAAAACCTTGCTGTATATACTGAGCAAAATCATTTCCTTTCCTGGGTTTTGAATATCTGCTGAGGTTATTATGAGCTGGTTCCCTTCCTCCTGATTATGCTGGTTGTGTCTGTGCTCCCCTCAACTTAGACTCATAAAAATGAACCAGGTTAGCTTCGTTTCTATTTATACTCAATTCCACATTGCTGCTGTTGCAGTTCTTGGCAGATGTTGCGGCGGGCTGTGAGTCAGTTGAAGAATCATGTTTCCCCTACTAGTAATCCTCCCATCTACCTGCACGTCCCTCTCTTTGCATGCTCTTCTGGCTGGTGGCCTTTGTAAGAGCATGAGACCTGTTGGGTCTGCAGGCCTTTTGCAGAAGTTGGTCACGACGGCTGTCTGAGCAGCCGATCTTGTTGCCTAGTTGCTATGCTATGTTTTGCGCTGGAGCGATGACCAGGCTTGGCACTGGCAGCGGGTGCTTGGGAAGTTGCTGATGGTTGCTCCAAGCCATCGGGGTGCTCTGGTCTTTGGTTCCTCCAAAGAGGGTGAGTTTGGAGATGTGTGGCTGCTGCGCTTCCATGCAGGGATAACTCAGGGTCCTGGGACTCATCCCTAAAGCACCCTCGAATGCAAGATGCAGGCACGAATTATCTTCCAAGAAGCCTTTACACTTGATGCTGAGCAAATCCCACGTGCATCTGCATCTACTTTGGACCAGAAGCCTAGAAGCACAGGGTTGGGGAAGAAATAAAAATAAAAATAACCCCAATTGAGTGGGATCTGAGAGCTTTGAATTCCCTGCTCTGGCATGAATGAGAAACTTGATGTTTCTTGTGCCTTTATTTCCTCGTTCCCTGAAGCTCTTGATTATTTACAGAGATCTCTGGCTCCGAGATGCTCCAGATAGCAAAGCGCTGTTATTTATCAAGCAAAAGTTTAATTGCACTTTTCCTTATCTCCCATGACTTGAAATATCATAGCTAGAATAGTTTATTTTCTTTTAAAATAAATAAGTAGATAAATAAAGGCCCAGCTTTTAAATGTGAGAGAGTTTTTCATCAATCATTCTGGAAATAGCTCTGAAAATGAAGCGGAAGCAAAGTACAGGACAAAAAAAGAACTGCTTAGGGAAGCGTTCATAGCACTGGTCTCTGACATTTTGCTTGGTGGGGAAGCGAGCTGGCCCATCCTCTCCCCGTCCGACGGGAGATGGAGGCAACCAGCTCCCAAGGTGCAAGAGGAAACATTTTTTGTAGACATCCTGTTTTTCCCGTGATGTGCAGCTTTGCATTTAAAACGAAGAAAGAAAAGTATCTGTAGTGGGATCTCCCGGCTGGTCTCCTTGGCTGGTCTCCGTCACTTTTGGACCGCGTTGCGCTGTCTTTCTGCCGTGCTAGCTCTATAAATACACTTGGCTGATGTCAGTGCTAGGTATAGAGAAGAGGTGTCTTGTTTTTCCTATTTGATAGCTGAGAGTAACCTCAGTGCGGTGCTTCTTTATGCAATCAGGGCAGATGAGCTGTGTAAGCTGCTGTACCAAAGCGCAATATATATGTTAATGTAGAGGTATTTGAAAATCTTCACACTGCTCTTGGCATTCGCTGGTGCGAGGGTGTATATTAACTGGTGAAAGTGAACCCTCGGGGAAGGTCGCCACATCCCGCTGCAGAGCCCAAGGTGCGTTTGAGGGGGGCTTTCCAGCAAAACACAAGCTGGTGTCGCTGGGGTGGTGGGAGTCGGGGGGGTTCTTCAAGCAGAGCCATGAAAACCACCTTGGCTGGCTGGGCCGCAGCCGACCTGAAGGGTGCCATCTCCTTGGGAAGGGACAGATGGACGTGGCTGCGACACAAGAGACTTCCCTTGAATGCACTCGTGCGGGCAATTGCTTCATCTCATGGCCAAACCGAGGGGTATTTTTGTATGGATTAACCAAGGAGGAGCTGGGAGGTCCTTGGAAGAGCTGAGCTTCACCGTGCACAAAGCCCATGTTTTGGTTCCCCCATGCAGGGACCTCTCGTAGCGTGGGAAACTACATTTCCCGTGGAGAGCTTGGAGCCTCCCTTGAGCATGAAACATGCTGTAGAAATGCAAAGAAGGAGCCGGTGAACTCCCAACCGTTTTGGTTGCCAGTGATCATAAATAGACTCTGCAGAGGTCTCCATCGTAGATATCTCAGTGTTGGTTTTGAAGACAGATGCACAGCGTGCCGCCGTCTCCCTCGTGTCCCCTTATGCAGGATATTTGCCGTAACGAAGCCATTTCCCTTTCTTTCTCTTGCCTTGCTGAGGTGCACGAGGTTTCACGCCTGCTTTTACCACTGGGATGGGGATTGTTACTATAGTTCCCTTGAAATACCCTGTTTACCCAGGAATAAATAAGTGGAATAAAGCATTCAGGATAAAAATACTGCCTTTGAGCTAATGGGAATCGGTCTGGATTTCATCCATCCTCAGCAATTAGCCCGTCTCTGATGGAGGGCTGCAGGCATGGGAAGATGCTTGTGCCTGGCCAAGGGCTTCGTCTCTCTCTTGCCCAAAATACCAAATTGCTGCTGCCCAGTCAAGGGATGTCTATGGCAAATGATGTGCTCACAACCTCTCCTAATTTTTGATAGTGACAGTTCAGTTCTGGTCACTTTCCTGGGATTTTTATGTGTGATGCTGTTCTTTTATTTTTTCCCCCCACATGTTTATCTCCATGTTTGTAGTAAGTCGTTAAAAAAGAGGTATCCAAACAAGAACTCTTAAGGTGGCCCAGCATTCCCACCATGGCATCCGAATTCAGCAGTTCAACTTCTTGTTGACGTTAGCCCGACCCCGTTTTTTTTGTGGAAAGTCAGGAGAAAGAAGTAGCACAAAGCTCATTTAGAAATAGCCATCAGGGAATAGAGCACCCGCACACTAAAGCAGCGGCCGAGCTTGTAACCGCACCACGAGCTTCTGTACCTGCCCCTGCAAATTGTGAAAGATCTAGAAATTCCCCAAATTAATGAGAAAAAACAAGTGCCAGATTTTTTTTATTATTATTATTTATTTATTTATTTTTCTCCTCTCTAGCACACCCCAGCTTGTTGGGATTGCTGGGGTGCGTGCTTCCAAATCCGTAGGTTGGACGGAGTCGCTCGGAGCGTGGTTGAACAAGATGCTAAAAAGCAAACGTGTGGCTGAAAGCAGCAGCCCTCCGCCGCGGGGCTGAAGGGCCCGCTGCGTTTCTGGAACGCGAATGGGCTGTGCAAATAATAAATAACAGCTATAAAGTCTCTTGCTGAATTGACTACTTCAGCGGCAATTTAAATTACAGGGCTAAACAAGGTTAATCCCTTAGCCGAAGGATGCTCCTGGAGTGGCTGCGCTGGCGTGACTGCAGAGGTTATGGATCAGGCACCTGGGTGAGCTTTGAGGGCACGGAATATAAAATAATCTTATAACTATATGCATTTTTTAATTTTCCCTTGAAAATAATCCTGTCCTTTTAATACAGTCTTTGCAGGGCTGCCTCCAAAAACCTGTTCTGCCTCTAAAGCGCGGTGTGTGCTTGCTGAGCCTAGACCTGCAGCGAGCGGCCGAGCTCGGCCGTGACCGCTCGCCGGCTCGTCTTAGTGTACGTTCCCTATAGTCCAAATCTGATTCGGTCCCGAATAGGAAGCTCTAAAGAATGATTTGTATTAACCCAGCGCGAGTCGAGTGGCTTTGCTGAGAGCAACATCTTGGCCCCGCCGCCGCTGCGCCTTGAGATGCTGCCGTGAGCTCCCGTCGGCAGAGGCGGAGAGCCGCGAAGCTCAGGCTGCAGCCCGGCACGGGCTGCAATATTGGATCCCGTGTTTTCCTCAAGCGTAGTTCTGCTCTAAAAAAGTGACTATAAAAACACCACAGTAACAGTCCCTATTTACTGCCACTCGGTGATTTCTAGATCAAATCTGCTCCATCGACCAAGCATTAAGTTTTTTTTTTTTGTTTTTTTTTTTTTTTTGTAGTTGTTGCTTTGGTTTTCTTTTTTTTTTTTTCCTGCCAATTTACTCTGGAATCAGAAAGTTGAATTTGTCGTGTCCTCGGCAGTAATGATAATACAAAAACGCGGTTGGATCCCTAGATGACTGTTCTGCGGCTGAAACGTGGGCCAGAAAGCAATGCTGTCATTGCCCCCCTGCTGCGCTGGCTCTGCCGAGCTAAAAGCAGGAAAAATAGCAAAAGGAGTTGGCTGCCTTTAGACAGTCAACTGAGCAAGCTGGGCTATGGTTGCTAACTCTCTCCTGGCAGTAAATTTTGCTTTAAATTTCACATATGGGATTTTTTCTCTTTTTTTTTTTTTTTTTTTTTTACCTTGCCATAAGAAAGGAGCTATGAAGAGCTGCTCTCCCCTTCCACTGGTTGCAGAAGGAGCCTCAGGAGCTGCGTTTGGGTCCACATGTTATAGAGGCCCAAACTTAAGTGAGATGAAATCCGCTTTAGCTATTCTTATTTTCTCTGCAGAAAGGGAACCATTCGTTGTGGAGCTGTCATTGGGAATAACTTAGCACTGACTGGGAACAGACCTGCTGGCGTCTTATTCTAAGTAACACTCCTTCGTTTGCAGGATCTGTGAATGATGAAACACTGGATTAGAGTAACGCATGGTTCGGGCTTGTGAAGAACACCAGTCACCGCAGGCAGTGTAGCCACCTGCGGATCTTCTGTACAGAAATGCGCAGAATAGCTAAATGTGATTAAGAGCTGAAATTCCATTGCGGGGTCTGAGAGATAAACTGCAATCACTGGTGTATTATTTTATATAACAGATGGGCCTGAGAAATTTCTAAGGTGGCTTCAGCGCAAGCTTTCAGATGATGGATTTGTTAGTAGGAAGCTATTCAGACTTCAGATGCTTTTGTTCTGATCCTGTCTGGCAAGAAGCAAATCTATTTGTTTTTAAACTTGTTTTCAGCTCCTGCTCTTCTAATAATGTCAACTCCTTTAAGATGTGTAGAAGATGTGATGGGTTTCTTGTACGGTCTGTGTGGCACAGGGCAGCTGGGGGGGGTGCTCCAGTGGTGTTCAGGGAGACAAGAACCAGAAGATTCGGTATGTAAGACAGCTGAGGAGCATTTTCTGCTTGAAGGGCAGCAATTCTGAGGACTCCAGGGTTTTGTAGGCTGTTTTGGCCGAAGTGGGGGAGAAGGTTATAGGGGAGCTGAGCGGAGCCATGGGAACATAGCATGGGTCAATCAGCTAATGGCTGATTGCATTAACAGCCCTGACGCTGTTGTTTCTTTGCATTTTTGCATACATCCATGTGATGGGAAGCAGGGATGCAAAGAATGACTGGGTGAGATGTTCCGGGTCCCCAGCAGACAGTCAAAGCACCTCATGGGCTTGAATGCACGTGTCACATGCTCTTATGGAGTAAGACACTGCTGATATCCCTATTTTACCTATCTGTAGACTTCATTTTTCCATAGGAGATAAGGCACATCAGGGTTACCTGTGCTGCCCAAAGGGAGTCCTCAAGACTGAACTTGCCACCATGCAGACATCAAGAGAACGAGTAATGGGGAACAGCTTTGTTTGCTCCAGGGTGCTTGGGACTTTCTGCACTGTAGAGTGCTGGGGCATCGCTGAGTGGTCTGTGCACTGCTGGTGGATGTGTGAGAAACATGCGGTGCTCAAAGCTGCTCCGGAGTTTGCTCTTCCCAATGATAGAGTCCTCACAACAGCCAAAAAGAGCATTTCTGCTAACTCTGAGCATCTCTAAGTAAAGTGCTCTGAAGTGCATTATGGAAGCATCTTTCTCAATTGACTGTAGAGGGAACTTGAGAGCCTAAATGCCGATGCTCTGAATTGCGGCTTAATTACATGCCTGATGCCAGCTAAAACCTGCCATGCAAATCACTCTGTGCATGAGATGCATGAAGCCGTGCAGGAAACAAAATTGTCACCTGACCACACGATCTCAGCCGTGACAATCCCTGACTCCACGCTGATCCCTGTGCTGCTTGAGGATAAAGCTTGCTTTTCTCATGCCCCAAATACTTCATTTCAAGCAGAAGTTGTGAACACTCTGGGCTGCAAGCAGTAAAAGCCGCCTGGGTTTTTAAGCCTTGCTGGAAATAGAGAAACAGTTTTTGGTGGGACAGTTGGTACTTATCTTCTCTGCACAAGGATGAGGGAGCAGTTGCTATTTTTTCCTTTGGAAAAGGCATGAGATGAAGTTTTCTCCTGCTGGGAGTATATGGAGCTGTTTGTCCTTTTCGTGCAGCTGGCACTTCTCTTCTGTGCCGGCTCTGCAGGGACGCTGGGCTTTCTAGGCAAAGAATGACATAAAAAACTCCAAATAGCAGGCAACTTGTATAGTTGGTAGCAAATATTTCTGGCATCCACCGGGAGGGAACCGTCATGCTGATTCTCAGTATCTCATGAGGGTTGCTGGAGAGGTTGAAGGCTACAGTCCAGCAATCTCTAGCCACACTTACCCAGGATGAGCACTGACCAGCTCATGCACGTTTCAGGATCTCCGCTTTGGCCTTGGGGTGCTGCTTGATGGTTTAAAGGTGCTTTGGAGGTTTAGAGATGGGCAGTTAGCATTTTCTGGAGAATTCCTTCTGATATGTGGTATCCTTCTGTAGCTGGAGGGGTTTAGACTTCTTGCTGACATCGCAAATCAAAATGTTTTGTCCGCTCTCTTTGCTAAGGTCATTTAGTGCTCACATGAGTGCCATTGCATGGATGAGTGCTGGAGGGCTCCATGGGATCCCGTTGGATGCTCTCCTGGCATTTTTGGCAGAGCCCCCACAGCAATATTGTTTGTAATAAAATGCACCTCATTCCTAGAGCTGCAGCTGGAGACCTAGTTGCACTGCTGCTTGGTAGGGAATTTAGCAAGGGTAGTGAAGAACAATTCATTAGATAATTCAAGGGAGTGAGTTTAGGAGAACAGATTGTAATTATAATCTGTATGAATCCTGGCCCTCAAGCTGTGTGCTGGCACCTGTTAAGAGGCTGCTGGGATGCTCAGAGCTCATCTGAAGGTGGCTCCTGGTGGAGGCAGCAGCGTTGCTGAGATGTTGGTCCTCCAAGGAGGAGTGCAACACACTGAGTCACCAGCCCTTCCCCTCTTTCCACACCATCTGCTCTTTCCTTAGGGCATGTTCCAGATTTTTCCTGTAGTCTGGCAATATCACTGTCCCAGCCTGACATGTCTTGGGCCACTGACCTCATTTCACCCCTGTACGGGCTGTTTAGCTGCAGACAGAGCAAACGCTGAGGGATATATGGAGCTGGTGAATGGTATCACGGTTTCATAAGCTAAGAAAGCTTTTGTAAGAAGGGAATACAGCGTTTAAAGAGAGCCAAAAACTCATGGTAGATGGCGTTCTGCAGGGGAGGAGCAGTCAATGATACTCTGCAACTCAAATCTTGGGAAATTAAATTTAAAAGATATTTGCAAGTGAATTTGTGTTCACATGGAAGATGAACCTCTGTGGGAGCATGTAGATATTGTTCCCTCCTTCTAATAAATCACAGTCTGGTGGGATGAAGCACCTGTCACAGCATTCTGCCATCAGTTTGTTACGGGTGAAAGTAATTAATCCTTGATGGAGATCAGAAAGAGGGCAGCAGTTTCCTAGTTTATGGGCCAGTATAATTCTCAAATGTTTGGAGCCTCACCATTATAGTTTATTCATTTGCTGCCAGAATATTAGTGCTATATTTCTTTTTAAATATCCACTCAACCAGTGCTAAATTGCAATGATAGCTGTGGAGGTGATTTATGCCAGCTGTAAGGACCCTCCGTAAGTACTCACCATTCAAACGCACGCTTGCACCAATATGCCATTACAGGGAGTGGCTGGTTGCACAAATATAAAGAAAATGGCAGTGTCTCTTAGCGAATTAAATGCACCACCCTTTCAGGCATCCCTGTTCGTGCTGCTGGTGTTTAACTGCTCTCAAAGGGTAGAATATAGGGGTATGAATTTTCATCCGCTGGCCGCGTTTAATGCCATCTTGTAAATTAAATAAGTTACGAATACAGCTGGTCCTGCCCAGTGGCAAGACAACTGTTTTGGAAGGCAGAGCGTCGTGTATTAGGCGTGCTGTGTGTTATGTAGCAGCTTGTCTGCAATGGCAGACTATTACATTTGGCACACTGGCTGCTTCTAGTTTATAGAAGAAATAGTATTAAAGCCAGCATAAGATTCAGCCTCGGGCTGAATCTTGGGCCCTCGATGAGTTCTTCTTTAAAAACAGCAAACTTGTATAAAACCAGAGATGACATCCCTGCTCTTTCTGCACTGTTGTATGGCAACAGTGCCCAGAGGGGTGTGGGCAGACATCGAACTGATTGCATCGAAACATCTCGCTGTCTTGCCTTGCGGAGTTGCTTGACATGCCCCACTGGGATATTTCAATCTCGGAGGCCGAAAGGAAAACCCTAGCCTTGTAAACATGTCTCTGACGACTTTTACGGCTCTGCTTTCCACAGCTCCAGCCCCATCGCTCTTCTCCGTTGCAAGATTAAACCTGACAATGTGAAGGATGGATAATATTTTGCTTGTCTGACTTACTTGTGTGCCAGGTTTCCGATAATACAAAACAAGGAGAGATTTAAAGAGCAACCCATGGCGACTCTTTGCAGGGAAGAAGTTACCAAAATATGCTGTCTGGATACATTTTGCCTCCTGGTTTATGCTGATGTTTGAAAGAGCAGTGCCTTGCATTACAATCTCTTGAGGTGGCCAGTCAAATCCCCTTTTGAATCCTGAGGTCTGCAGTTTTTTGTACACCCCTGGTGTTTTTGCGAGTCCCAGATAGGTCAACTTCCCTGTGCATAGCTGAGTGGGGAGTTTGTGTTTCAAAAAGTCCTCTCCCATGGCTGTCTCACGAGAGCACCCCAAAGGCTGGCTAGTCTTTCATCTCCTCTGTCCTGCCGGTCTCCTGGCACCCTCAAGAGCTCCCTGAATACGTCGCTGTAGATCACTGGGCCCCAGCTCTAAGGCATTACTCTAAGATCCTAGTTTACAGCATGATTCTCTATGTAGCTGGGCTGTTATCGCCTTGGCTTCTGATGCCGCGCACTGCCATAGGTTCTGCGCTTGCTGCGTGTGTGCGTTGGGGTGCTCCAAAGCATCTTCCTAGAAGCAACCACTGCTCTCGGGCAGGTTCCCTGCATGCTGCGAGCCAGCATCAGGTGAGCACAGAGGGGCCAAACTGCCCGCGAGGACCTTTGGGACCACCATTCAGGAGGACACTGGGCTAGAAGTACATCCAGGTCAGCAGAATGGCCAGAGCTGAACAAAGTGGGGATTTCAGACACAAATTTACCTTTCAGCTTTGGTACTCTGTCAGCTGGGTGTCATGAATCCTGATGTTTTTCCCATATCTTACATCAGGAATAGTGCTGCTTCTTGGGTTTGTGCATCCTGCTGTAGGAATGAGCCGAGGAAAGTATTGATGTGGGATGTTGCATCACCTTTGTGGCTTTGGCCTGTTGTCTGGAGCAACATTTGTGTGCCCTGGGGAGGCAAAAAAACGTGTAGTCCTGTTGCTTTTTAATAGATAATTTGGCCAATTTTACCTCTATCACCTGTTAGCCTCTCCTTCTATCTACCAAGTATTTACTATCTCTTGTTGTAGTATTGGAGACTCTCCATGCAGAAATTTAGAGCAGCTATAAAGTCTCTAATGTAATTTTTTCACCTTTCCAATTTTCAAAACAAAAATCTTGTCTCTGCTTGGGATAAGGATTTGGTTTCCCTCTGCTCTTAAAACTGAGAGGGAGAAGTCCTTTCTGCCAGTTAGGTATGAGTTATCTTCTTACCAAGCTGTCACTGCTGTCTTGTTCTCCTTTGGAAAGCGATCCTCTTGGGATTTGATGCTTCAGAAACCTGTTTATCACAGATATCAACTGTGATTTGCTGTTCGCAGCTATCAGTTCCTTTTAAATGAAGTACAGCCCCCTCCTGCTAGAGTGTGAACAAATGGACCTTCATGATGCACTTGTATTGAGCCAACTGGACCGTGCTGTTCCTAGCACCTCGAGTGAAATAATGACATGGCTCGATGCCACTGCCTGCTCAGTAAGTGCCACGGAGAGAGCTGGGAGCTACAAGCTGTGGGAATATATTGTGTGTGCATGAGAAGCTCAGAAACAGCATCGTCTTTTCTCCTGAACTGGATTCTTTCTTGTCAGCTCTTGTGGATTCCTGCGCAACCCCATCTCCATCCTAGTGATCTCCTCCTCAGAGCCTCTCGGTGACTTACTTTCAGCTGTAGCACATCGTTTGGGGGAAAGCCTCAAATAGAGGATTGAGACTACAGAGGATGGTTATTAGAGCGCCCTGTTACACCTCATGGTCTCCTTATAAAGAGAAAGGTCCTCAGCACCGTGGGGCCCTTGGTTGCGATGGGCCATAGGAAATAGAGTTTGGCTCGCAGAGAGGAAAATGGCCTATGTAGAAACTAAATGACCATGAAATTCTGCAGAAAAATCTCCAAGTGGAGATGCTTCTAAGTATGGAGATGCTGGGGAAGAGAGAAATTATTACCTAAAAGAGCAGGGCATTGTTATACAACACGCCTCTCGTTCCTCACCTCGTCCAGCAAACGAGCACCTTCTCCTTGCTAGACAGAAAGCCATAAGCAACCTTCTCCTGAAGACAATCTGCTGTATGAGTCCTCCTGTTGCAGTGACCCAAAGTCGGTGCTACTTTATCCAGATCAGCTTTGTCTCCTTCTCGTCCACAACCAGCTCCATTCGTGCAGTACATCTCCAAAGTGTCAGAGAATGGTCTCAAGGTGGATAGCACCATGGTTTTCCCAAGGATCTATGCTATCAGGGGGAGGTGAACTGATCCCTGTTCCCAGCACCGAGTGGATTTTGCTCTTTTTTTGGAAAGTGTCTCCCTCATCTAGCTCTGGAAAGCTCCTTCGTTTTCCTTTCTGCTTTGTTCTCCATGACGCTGATGGAAGCAGCTTGATGAGATACATGTCTCTAAATCTTTGCAACCCTCAATTGTGAAGGAAATGATTGTGAAGGATGCTAATTTGCTTGCTTTTCAGTGGTTAGCACCTTAATCAAACAAATAGTGTCTTGCCTTGTCAGTGAGCTCTAGTCTGCATCTTTGTCTGGATTTTGAAAAATAATTTACAGGCTTCAATTACTTGCTTTTACCATCATTTTGCTCCATATTGAAAGCATAATTTATCAGCACATACTCTCGTTCTGTGTACGCTGACTCTGAACAGTCAGGCTCAGTCGCGTTTTGAATATCAGGCTTTTTTTGGACTGTTGGTTTGACACGCAGCAGGATATACATCTGTCGCTCTGAGCTTTTTAAGGTGCTGTCTTCTGCTTTGTGCATCAAGTGTATTTGAGATACTTGCACTCTGCTTTCTAATTTCACAGGAAACGCATTTTTTTCCTTTAGGCGCTAAAGCAGGGATCGTTGTGTCATTCAAACACTGTTTCACAAATTTAAAAACATGTTTGCCTTTGCACTTAAACATAGATTTTCAGATAAGCTGTCAAAAGCAACTAGCGATCCATCAGAGAAAAAAATCGGGAAATTTTGTAGGTTATTCTCAAGGTAGATGTTTCTGGTTTTTTTTCCTGGTTTGCGCTGAACCATATTTGTATTTCAAGTTAGAAGATTAATAACAACAAAAAGTGCTACTTTCCTCTAAAACAAATGTGTTGCGGTTAAGCCATTCTGTTGTGCCTTGCGTTTACTGTCTCGGTTGTACTATGGCAGTTGATAAATACTGGGTTTCCCTTTCCAAACAGCTACGTTCTTTGATCCTAATAATTTGATAATGGTCTAAATCCTTCCAAATCCTTGGCATATTATCACAGAACCTAAACAAGCCAAGTAGGAGGAGAGAGAATCCACTGTACCCTATTTTTTTGTTTCACGTATTTGTGATTCCTTTCTGCCTGGGAACAGAGCTAAGCCTTGCAGAAGATTGCCTGAAGGCATCCCTGGTTGCCGCTCTAGCGCTAACGCTGCTCTGTCATCCGTGGCTTAGCGCTGCCTTCCCAAAGGATCCCCATTAGCAACCTTGTCCTGCAGGGAAAGGCTCTTATTTCTCCATCCTTGCTTTATTCTCTTTGGTTTTCACTTCTCTCTCGTTTCTCGCTTAGCCCTCGTGGTGCTCTTTTAGAGATGTGAGTGGTGGGAGTGGGAAGCAAGTGGCTGCCTCTCATTCCCTGCGGATGCATGTTTTGGTTGGATCAGGAATATACTTTTGAAGTGAATCTCGTAGTTGGCCTCACTTACCGTAGTTTGATTTGCTTTGAGGAGCAGGCTTGGAGCGCATGGGCTGGGTTTCCTGGCGATGAAACTTAGCCAGAAGATGTGCTCCAGCCCAAGTATGCACCCAGTCCATGGGAGCAGACTAGAGCTGGTCCAAAGGAATAAAAAGCCCTGAGATAAGTGTGGTGTCAGGTCCTCATGGCCAGCTGTTTTTCTCTATAAGTCTCCTGATCCATGCTATTTGCTTATATAGGAATTCCCTGTGTTATCCCTTGTTTGGTCTCTTGAGCTGGACTCTTTCCTGCTGCTTTTTCATGCTGGTTCTTTGCCAAGCCGCTAAGCCTTGTGTTGACTCTACCTGAAAATTTCCATACTATTTGCTAGCTTTTGATACTTCAGCAGGTTCCTCATTAGGCCAAGAGTTTATGGTCTTCACCATATCATGATCGTTGTTCTGGTGCAGTATCTGGCTGTACAAAGCCACATACTTTGTACCACCTGATCTGCAAGGCTGGATATACATCAAAAGCCTTAGTGAAGGTTGGTGTTTGATGTCTGGTGTCCGAAGAGCAGCAGAAAATAAGACTGGGCTTCTTTGGAAAAGTCTCCTTGTGGAGTCCTTGAAGAGGTGTAGATGATGGCCCCAAGCACCTGGATTTAAACTGCGCCTCAGATGGTCCCTTGAGCTCACCAGGAACAGATATGGGATAGGGAAGCAGTTGCATTTCATCCATATGTAATTAGGCACATGCTGGACTGTGGGTAGCTGTTGAGGTTTCTCATCTTTTCATGCTGTGCAGGAAAGACATCTGCCAAGGCCACATGTGGACGGGCAGGCTCTTGGCAGTTGCCAGCAGCCTTTCACAGACCTTGGTGTTTCCTTGCTTAGGATGGACTGGAGGAGATGGAGGAAGGTCTCTTCCTTTTCATTTCACTATCTGGTTTATTTTCTGGGGTGGGAGGTCCCAGAAATGCTGTCTAAGTGGGCCCCAGGCCCCTGTCATTTTACATCTTGTTTGATGGACAAACATACCCTTAACGGAGATTTTACACTCTGAAATTTTACAGCTGCAAAGGGCAATATAAAAAAAAACCTGTAAAATTGCCTGGATTTATTTGGCTAAAAACTGGCCTCGGTGCATCAGCAGCTTATTCAGCATTTACAGTATAATGTTGCATACTGTATAAGCTTGCTTGTTTTCCCATGATTTTCACTAATACAGGTTTTCTTCTTGCTGTATTTTAAACTACCCTAATTAGAAAATTTTTACTTCTGCCTTCGAAGCATATCTGGCTAAACCTATCCATGGGCACTGGCTGCTAACACAGGCTTACTGTTGTTCAGATTATCTTTCCAGCTTGAATGGTTTAATAGGTCATTCGAGCATTAAAAAGGGATTTTCACTTGGATAAAATCTTTTTGAAAGGGCATATTTTTTTCCTGCGAGCACTTCGTATTCTCTACATCGCTTTTGCTCCAATTGGAGCTTTTAACTTGAATATGATTTTATGTCCCAGTGTAGCTTTTCCACCTGCTTTCCCGATGCTATGATTATAAGGCATGCGTCAATATTTGATGAGAATAAATTGCCGATGGCTCCAGATTTCGGTTGGCTTTATGAATCATCGTGGGGTCATATGAGCTCAGCAACCACATTAGCTCGTACAAGATGTTAGATGGGGCTACGGCCAGTGTACAGCTTGTAGTTGGGCTCTCTTTGCTCTGAATATTCATTAGTGGTATTTGCAGACTCCTTGCTAGTTGGCAACCAGACTTTGCAAAACGGTGAGATAATGGAGCGAGCAGAAGACATCTTGCGCTCCCTGTTTTACACTGACACCTTTTGGTAGTCATAATGTTGGGGTGTTTCTGTATGGCTTGGAGCCTAAACCTGCAGCCAGCCAAATCCCCATCGACATGATGTTGGCAAGTCTCAGCAGTTTAAGCCTGCAGGAGTTAGTGAGCTGTTTCAGAGCCCCAACTGCTGACCTATGTGATCCTCTGAGCATTTCAACCTTCTTTTTTAAGCCTCTGTTACTCTGGGGAAAAGATCTTAAAAATTTGTACATCTGATGATCTGAGTGCAAGACTTTTTTTAGTCTGGGGGTTTTTTGAGATGCTCTAGAGATTTGGGGTAAGACTGAATGCAGGACTTGTCAACATTTGAGACCATCAATCCCCCCAAGGTCAAAGATGTCACATCTCTGCCACCCCACTAAGAGTCCCCACGGTTCGAAACCCATGCAAGCCCTGCTTTGCAGAGCTGTCATTGCCCTGACAGCTCCTATCTAGGCTTTTTCCAGAGTTTCATTCAGGATAGGGGCCAAAACGAAACTAGAGAAAGAGCAGAAGTGATTGAGGAAGTCTTTCCTCATTCACCGAAGCATTTTTAAATTGTATTTATTTTCCAGGTGAATGGTAGCACAAGGAATAAACAGGATATTGCATTTTGGTGTTGGGGGAAGTGCAGACATCCTTCACATTGGATGGAAAGCAGTAGACCTGAGCAATGCCCACAGGTTGTGGTGCTCAGAGCCGTTGAATTAACTCCTTAAAGGGTCTCCAGTTGGATGGTGCCTTGGTATCAACAAAGCTCTTTGTTTTCTGGATCTGCTTATCTTCCATACTGCTTAAGGGGCTTATTTCTGGCTTGTAAGGGGCCTTGCAAGGGGCATCAGAAAGCGGTACAGAGAGTCACAGATTTCCCTGCCAGCAGCACGTGGGGCAGCTGATAGCACAATTTGTCTTGGCATAAGCATGGGCTTCAGCGCAGGCAGTTGCATTTTTCTGGGACTGGGGAGGAACGTTCCCCCTCTAACCCCGCAGGCAGGAGCACACAGCGGTGCTGGACCAAGACAGCTCGCACGAAACGAGGGAACCGAGTTATATTTCAGCACAAGCTCATGCACTTTTATGTATGATCATTTCTCGGAGAGCTGGCTCAATGGGAAACAGGCAAACTGCTGCTGAAGACATTTGTTCACTGCTCCAAAACAGCCTTCCCTTCCTCCCTCACATTCCTTATTTTCTGTATGGAGACCACAATACGCTAAATTATTAAACTGGGTTAGATTTGTCTTCCAATGTGCCCTTCGAGCTGTAGCGCAGGGCCGTTTTTCAGCACTCTGCTTGCGTCCAGGTGGGAAGACGTGTGTGTTATATGGCATTTTCTCTTTTCTCTCCTCTCAGGTGTTTACAAAATATGGGAAATGCTACATGTTTAACTCAGGAGAAGAAGGACGGCCTCTTCTTACCACAGTTAAGGGTGGGACAGGCAATGGACTGGAAATTATGCTAGACATACAGCAAGATGAATATTTACCAATATGGGGAGAAACAGGTAAGATCTTCTCTTTCATCCTGCAAACATGCGTGTACCAGTTTTTTGGAAAGATGGTATGGGCCTTTCTCCCTTTCCCATCCTCCCCATCCCCAGCTTTGCCTTCTGGCCCATGTTTAAATCTTGTAGTTCTTGAAAGCTGCAAGAGGAACCTGATTGGTAGAGAAACAAGTTGCTTTTCTAAATTAATTGAACTCCTCCAACTCAAGGGTTGGAGATGGACGATTAGCTGGAAGCCCTCCCTTCTCCTCAGCTGGTTCATGCGTCTGTTGTCCATGCTGTTGCCCTACCTTGGGGTCAGTGCTCCTTTTTGGGATGGCTGAAGTATTTCTGCACCTGGTGGTTGGCCCTGTTCCTCCCCAGAGAACCTCTGTCCCAGCACACCCCAGCGTGACTTGGATCTGCTCCTCAATGTCACCTGGCTGCAGGGACCAGCATGTGAACCGTGAATCTGGGGCATCAAATAGGAGGCCCATCTCCTGTCCTGGAGCTAGGTGGCTCTTTGCAGGAGACGAGTGGTGTGGTGTTTGCTTTGGATGCTCCAGCTGTTCCCTCTTCCGTAGAAGGGTGTCTCTGGGAGGTCGCATTCAAGATGGGCATCCAGCTTACACGGGTGCTTTCCTCCTCTCCTCCTTGTTGCTCGGGTTAGTGCTGCCCAGCCTGCTGGTATGGTCCACGGGTTCTGCTTGTGGCACTTGTAACGTTGGGGCTGGACCCCTTCGCACGTGGCGGCTTCAGGCATCTCCTGCAGCACCGACGGGCTGGGTTTGAGCCCCTCTGTCCTGGTGCAAAGGGAGGAAGGTGCCTTCCAGCAAGGCTGTGGTTGTGCGCTGCGTTTTGTGGCTGCCGTTTTTGCGGGCCTGCATTCACGTTTTAAATAAAACATGCCAAGATAATGTTGGAAAAATTGCCTCCGCTGGACCTCCTGAGAAAGACAGCCGCTCTGTTTCCCTGGCAGTTGTTAGCAAGGGGCGGGGGGCATTGCATTGGGATTTTTTCTGAACGAGGTTATCTGTGTTTATTTTTTAAATGTTAGGAAAGGCAGAAGGGCAAAAATGTCATTCAAAAGTTTGCATCCCTTTGTCCTAGCCCCACGTGCGAATTAGCCCACTGAAGCATGATTCAAACCTTCTATTCAACAGCAAACAGGAGAGTTGGTTGCGTTCGTTCGAAACTTAGAATTTATTTGTGGCCTTTTCTATTGTTATTATTTAAACACATTCCCGCAGTCCCAGCAGTCATTTAAGATTGCACAGGCTTTTATAGCAAAAAGCTTTGCCTTACACTTTTTAGCTAATACGCAAAGGCAGCCCGCTGTGGCCCTGCTGAGGGGGAGGAGATGGTGATTTTAGCTAATTGTTTTTGACTTGTCGGTTTGTCCAAAGCCTCCGTCCTTTCGAAGGCAAAACAGAGGCTCGCACAAAAAGAGTGAGAAGGTGCAGTGCAATTTCCACCTCTGATGTTTTATCATTTAATGCCTTGGGGGAGCCACTGGATGAAGGAAAAAGCCTCATTATCCACTCCAGGGTGGAGCAGTTCTGGATCCCTGCAAGGTTTCCAGTGGGGAGACAGCCACTGTGTCACGAGTTGTGCTGTTCTTCCAGGAGAGCTGCTTTCCCTAGCTAACTTTTACAAGTGCTTTAGGAGGATCCTGTCTAGAAATGTACTGCCCGTAAAGCTTTGCTTTTCTGTTCCTGCAGTACCAGGAAGGGAGTCTTTCAGGCTTTGGTGTTTGGTAGGATCACATCCGAGTGCTCTTTTCAGGCAAGTTTCTACTCCAGTGGCTTGCAGAGATGCTTGAAGATAAAACCTGGCTGTGATTGAGGACTTGGGCACCTGAAAGGGAGGGGAAAAAACCCCTCACAAGTGCTGTTTTTTTAATTGTTATTACTATCGTGGCTTTTTAGGGAGGTTTTGAGGCCAGATTTGACTTTTGATCAAATGTGGAAGGGGGCAATAAACCCTTTTGAATTTCTGGTGCCCCCCATAGTGTTCTGCTGTGACCACTGCTGTTGATCTCACAGAAATGTATCTGAAGTTTGTGCAGTTTGCATGTGCCTCCCTTCATCTTTCTGAAGACCAGAGGCATACAGAAGCTTTCTGATGTTCTAGGAACTGAGTTGTTGTTGTGTGGGCAGGATCAAGATAGCAAAAGAGGTCTCCACCTGACCGTGAATCTGACAGGATTCAAAGGAAAGCTTTAAATTGGACTCTTGGTATGGTTAAAGGCTGTGGAAAGAGCTCTTGGACTTGCTGCCTGTAGCTTTGGCTTGTGTTTACAGCTCCAAATAGAACTGAAAGCTCTTTGGAGCTCCTAAAACATGAATCTTTGCCTATCAGCAAGAGACTTTTCCATCCTCTGCACTTGAACAGTGCCTTGTACAAGCTGTCTTCAATGTTTTTTGGGCCCTCTAGACACTACTAGAATAAAAATATTAAATGTAGTGGTTAATAGTTGCTATTCCCATGGAAACACTTATCTTAGATCTGCGCAGGTAAGTTGAAGGAGTTGATGATTTCCAAATATTTGCATAATAATGTAAATGTGTTTGGAATTAAATCTCCTCAGCTGCTGCCTCTGGGACTATACAAAAAGATTTGGCTCCAAGACTTTGCTTAAGAATGAACTTCAGCCCTCACTATGGAGAGGGATGGGAGTGAACGCGGCACAAGATTTTGCATTGCAGGGCCAAGGTGCTGTGTGGCGACCAGCAGCGGGATGGGCAAACCTTGGGGGCACCTCCGGATGGAAGGGTTTCGGGGTTTCTCCCAGGGTTTGGGGCCATCCCTGCTAGGCATCACAGGAATGCTGAGGTAGGTAGGGTTTTTCCTTACCAAATTGGTCTGTGCTTGATTGAAGAACTCTTGGCTTCAGAGGGGCTTTTATTTTTTTTTCAGTTAATATCTCCATTATAACCTAACTGTCCCATTTTCTCCTTGTGTTTAACTATTCACATATTTCTACAGGCTGGTTTTGTTGCTCTTTCTCCCCCATAGCCGTCCTGCAAGCCAGCAGTTGCTCTCCTAGTCTCCCCCTGTAAGCCAGCCCCACCAGCCCCATAATCACTTATTCTGCTTTTCCTTAGTCTTTTTCCAGTTTTTCTTGATGAAACACCTGGAGTGAAATGTAGGGAGGCATGTGCACTGTACAGAGACTACTGCCCCCTCGCCCTCTCAGGCAGTGACTTCTGCAGGATCAAATTTCTCTTCTGCCTTTTTTTCTCCAGCTCTCATCTCTCAGATGCGGCTGCTAAAATCATTTCTTTTGCGAACTGGTTGTCCCACATTAACCCGTGTCCTCCTGGAGCAACCAGCAGCTCTTCAAGCCACCCCGGCAAGCTGCAAGCTCAGCCACGACATTTGTTCTGCACTGTCCTCCTGTCTCACCAACCAGCCTTCATCATTGCAAGGTCTTCATGTGGAAAATACAAAGTCTGCTTAAGCTGGCACCCTTGTTATCCTGGGTTTAGATTACATTCCAACTTGCTTCCTTCCTCCTGCAGTGCCAGGCTTTCCACCTTTCTTTCTCTGTCCCATCGCTTCCAGCCCTTGCATTCCCTGGCCCATCATGGTGGTGGTTGCTCTTACTGCAAGAAGGTTTTTTATAGGAAACAGCAACCCTGAGAGCCCTTCAGGCCTTGATTCACTCCCCCACCATCCAAACCCTGGCTGACTGAGTGGACTTCAGCCAGGGTGGCATATGTGCCCTTTCGTCTGCCCTTGGTGCTCTGACAGGCGCCACACAGGCAAGCGTGGGACATGCACCTCGAGGTCCACCAAGCCCAATGTCCCCCCTCCTCCTCTTCCCAGATCGTGGAACACAGGGACCATCAACACTCTTTAGATCGTCCCCTCCCATTCCCCCATGCTGGGAAGCCAAGCAATTTGGCTAAAATCCTACTATTTAGCCTCACAGAGGCTTTACTTTCAGCTCTAGATTTGGAGGTGCTGTCAAAGCATGGTCTCCTTTGCAGCCCCTTGTGCAATTAGCTGATGCTCAAACTCCGAAGCGTCGTTCTGCTGCTGGCTCTGTGCCTCGGGGTCTCCACTTTCTGTTTTAAACTCCTCTTTGCAATTCAAATAGGCAAGGCGAAGAAGAGAAGTATTGGTTCATATCCTGGGATAGAGCTGCTCGGGGAGCTGATGCCACCATGTCACACTGTGCTTTGTAATACGAAAAGTGATTTAATTGTTAGCGACTCAGCAAACAAAATGAAGTGTATTATCATTCTAAAAAGACCTTTACTGAGCATCCATTAATACCTTGGGAAGCTGAAATATCATGTCTAACAAGTTGCTTGTATTAAGAAAATACACCTTTCGCTTGACTGTATGCATATGCAAGACCGTTATTTGAACATGTTAAATTTATGTGCAGTCTAATTTTGGAAGAGCAAGCATGCATAGTTTGCTTCTGTCTTCATTTTTCCAGTGCAAAGAAAGGGTATTTGACTGTGTGCGAATGTCACAGTACGAGGCAGCTTTGCCGTCTTTGGACGTGCAAAAATATTGTGTTAGGGCTGTCAAAATCATGAGGTTCATTTAAAAAGAAAAAAAAACACAATAAAAAGAAAAAGAACATCAGTTCTTTTTCTTCTAAGTTTTTCACCTCTAGAATCTGTATTTTCTAGCATATTGGATTAACCATGAGGGTACTAGAAATGGAAGAACAATGGAAAAACCATCTGTGACTCTCAGGTATTCACGTCGCCCTTGCGGTTTACAGAGAGCCTTAAATATTCCAAGATTCATGACATCCCCGTGGAAATTGTGACACAATCAAAAAAGTTAGCGATCTCACATGAAGGAGAAATGCAGGACTGAAAAGTTTATCCAGGAGGGAAACTCTTTGCAGTAACCAAGGGGCAAACTGCAAATTCTGGGCAACATAGGTAGAAGTTGCAGCTGGTCATACATACCGCAGAGCCCCCCAAATTACACTTTTTCCAAGCGTTGTCTTAGATGATGAAAAGACGGGATGCAGAAGGTGTTTGTTTTATTGCACTTTGTAGCGAAACCGGCAGAAATGCAATCAAATATAGCAAAGGAATCTAATTTATGGCAGTGACTATTTGATTGGAAAGGGAATCCGCTTCTGGTTAGTATTCCTGCAGTGGCCCCAAGGTGTGACCTAATATACCGACACAGTGAATTGGAAATCGCTCAGGCTACAGTGCTGTAAATAAGAAATGCAATCAAAGAGTTCTGCATTTGTGTTTCAGAAATTGTTTGATAAAGATGAGCATTTCATACCAATTAATCAAGTAACATGTGGAATCAAAAAAAAAAAGAATAAGAAATATGCTATAAAATTGCACTAAAGAGAAGCATGAAATTTCTAAAGCTTGAGGCTTCAATCCACTTAGGAGACTATCTCATGGTATTATGGGCTGCTACAATTTAACTTGATAGAAAGCAAGGGTTGTGAGCAAGACTTCTGATCTGGGTCACAGGGAGAAAAGATCTAAAGCCCATTTCCTTGCGCGTCAGACCCAGCCAAGGCTGCGATGCATTTTTTGCTTCCCAGTAGGATCTCTTAATGGCATTATGGACCTTGCGTACTTAGTTCCCAACTCTGGAAACCAAATAGTGGCCACAGCCTTCCAAAAGCACCACAGGGCAAAAACCAGAGGAGCAGATCAGTGTGAGCTGCCATGGGTGGCTAGAGGAAGGCGCTTTCCTGAGGGTTGTGTTTTGTGAAAGCTCCTGGGGCATGGAAAGGAGAGGGGCTGGCAATTTCAAGGACCAGCCTCCGTGGTGTCTGCTGTGTGAGCCCCCGGCTTTGGAGGCTCGTTATCCAGATGATGTTGGTGAGGTGAGCTGTGGCATGTCTACGCCAGAGGGGCAGATGATTTCATTGGCATCAAATTTCCGCACTGTTGCTTTTCTTCTTAATTAAAACCACCTTAATTGAACTGATCTCTTTTCCCTTCCAAATTGAATTCAGATAAATTGGATCAGGGTGGCTTTAGTATTGAATCGTAGCCTTCACACAGGCATTGATGCTTTAGAAGTAGGTTCTGACTCATTTCTGCCGCTCACCATTCTGAGAAGGGCCGTTGTGGTCCCACTTGCATCTCTGAAGAAGGGAAAAGATCAAAGTAGCACCATCCCCGCTGCAACAAGCAGCAGTTCCCAACCAGCTCTGACTGCTGGCTGCATTTCCGTGGGGACAAGTTCACGGTGGGACTCTTGCAAGGAGGGTCCTACAGGTCTGCAGAGCCCTGTGACGACATGGGCATGTGCCTCGCTCCTTAGCAGCGTGCACAGCTTTGGCCTGCTCATATTTTAGAGAAGATCATGTAGTGAGAGTCAGCGACTTTTCTCTGGTGAAGAGTGGGAGAAGGTTAGCAGTGTGGTCTTCTGCCTACTCTGGCTTTTATGGTCTGGAGCGAGGATGGTTTCCTAAAGGGGAGCATCTCCAGCACCTGCCAGATGTTGACGGTGCATCTCCAGCACCTGCCAGATGTTTGGGGAGTTCCAGGCATCAGTACAAGGGATTCATGGCACGGCTATCCCCATACGCTCCTTGCAACCAAGAGCACGACACAGCTCCTGGCTCAGACCTGGGCTGTTTCCTCGCTGCTCCTAAGCCCTGATAACTTTGGGGATCCTGCAGCCGGCCTTCTGCGGAGAGGCCGTGGAGGGAGCCAGGGTAGCCCTGGGCAGGGGTGCGTGGCTGGCGGCCGCTGCTGCCAGCTCCAAAAATTCGTCTCATCCAAATTTACTCATCCTGGCATAAACTCAGCGCGTTTCCATGGTTTCTTTCGTTTTCCCTGCCCCCTAGGATTTGGTGCCAGGCAAAACAGATTAGAGCAGCATCTCTGTGCTCCGGAGAGGTATCCGTGGAGCGCTGCTGCTGCTTCACTGCAACACCTTTTTGCAAGGTTTTTTTTTTTAATTTTAAAGGGCAAGCCAATGCTCCAGCTCAAGGTTCAGCCATTCCCCCCACCCCACCCCACCCTGCCATTTTCTCCACAAACTCCCAAACCGGGGGACTTGCTCTCCAGCCGTGCAGCCTCTGCACGTGGCGCATTAACAAGCATGAGCCCCCCCGGAGCGCTCAGTTTGCCAGCTGTGGAGAGACACGGAGCAGTCACTGTAATTTACTTCTGCATATTAATATAATTAGTGTCTGCTCTTCAGAAATTTCAGGCATCCTCACGTACAAGAGATGCAAATTCAAGCACGTGGCGGCCGCCAGCCCGGCGCCGGGGGTGGCGATGGGTTGTCGTCTCCCAGCTTGCGGCTGCAAACCTGCAGGGTCCCTGTTGTGGCTGGTGGAGCTGCTTTGGATTTCCACCATGGAAAACATCTTCAGGCTTTGAACTGCCAGGTATTTTGAGTTTGGAGGGACAGACAGAAGGAACCAGCAACGGTTGGTGCATCTGTTTAATTCATGGCCGATGCCACATGGAGGGGGAAAAACCCTAACAAATGTCGAGGCCATCTGTAGATAGGAAATAGAAAAAGTCCTGGGAGCAGAAGCAGTGATCAGCAGTAGCAGATATGAGAAGAGATTTTCTTTGATGGCATCTCTCCTGGGGTCTGGATGGCCGAGCTGCCGTGGGCATGATACAAAAGCACAAATGGTGAAGAGGGAAACGCTGCTCACTTCTCATAATAGCAGAATTAGAAAATACTGATAAATACTGACATGCAGCAGGTTTGCAACCAGCAATGCAAATTTTATTGTGCGCCTCTGAAATGAGGTGTTTTAGAAGCCAGAAATACTAAATGGCTTTAAAAAGCAATTAGCCAACTGAGTGGAAGGAACAGTAATGAAGATCCTGTTAAGGATTTGTACATGACTTGCAGCCCAAGAAACCCCCAAGCAGCAGATTGCCCAAAGCTCGCAGAGTCTTTGCATTTCTCCTGCGTCCTGATCTGTCCCGCCAGCCCCCACCGTGCAAACCGCTGGCGGGGGGGTGGGGGGCAGTCCTGCAGTTGCACGGAGATATCTAGGACGTGTGGAGGCAGAAGATGACCCTGCCGTGCTACAGCGCTTCCCAGGAAGGTTAGTGCGGACTGCAGAGCCTCGCCGAGCTTTTGCAATCTCTTCCCATTACGGCGATGTTGCAAGCGGCTGTCTCCTCCGTGCAGCCGTGGCTGCCTTGGGGCATCCTTTTTGCAGGTGAAACTTTGTGTTTGCCTTGGAAGGTCTGGTTCGCAATTTAATTTGGCTAACAATTTAATTTGACTATCAAAGAAAAGAAAGGTGCATGTAAGAGTAACTTGCCTTTTTCGAGCACTTTTCAGCCCAAAGCATTTTCACTAGCTGATTAACAAACCACGTGTGTACGTGTAGCACTTCATCATGGGCAGATGACACGCTGCTTCCTCTGCAAGGAGGAAAGACAGAAAGGCATTTAAAATTCCCAGGACAAACACGTGATAGCTTAGGATGTGGAGAGAACGATATTGAATTCATCCAGGAACTGCAGGAGGGATCAAGGGAGCTGGAGTGTAATAGTCTTGCTGAGAATTGCACCAGGACGTTTGGGATAACACCCTCTGTTATCCCCCAAAAAAGCATCCTGGGATCTGGAATGAATCCAGCCAGTCCAGCCATCATGAAGATGATGGAACTAGGAAGCTTCACATATCCTAGATTAGATAGCAACTTGTGTGATGCCAAACCCATCCTTAGAGAGTCAAATGATCCTTGCTGCTTTACTTTCCTTTTTTGCTAAATGAAGTAGGGCCTCCCATGCATTAAACTATTCTTGCGAAATATAAGTCTTTTTTAAATTCCACTGTAAAACAACATGGGATGAACCTCAACCAGTCCTGCAAAAAGAGGATACTATTTCCTTTTAAAATATGCTAATGTTTTGCCTTACTGGTTTGCAACACTTAGCCAAGGCAATCAAAAAGCACCCGAAAACCCCATGACGCAGGCTCGATTCACCTTTTTGGAAAGCTTAAACATTCAAAGAGACAAATGTTAGCTTTAAAATAAGACGTGGCCTTGAGCAGAAATAAATAACACAGAGTGGTACGGGCCAGCAGGAGCCACCACTTCTGCATTCAGAAGCTCGCTCAGGTCCGATCTCGGATCGGCTCATCAAGAGGCAGCTTGACCTTTAGGAGGCTGCTCGATGTCACCTAAAGAGAAGTGTCAAACGTGCTGCTTTGCACCGCGTCTCGGACCTTTTCCTAACGAGAGCAAGAATTCATTCAATTAGCTGAGTTTCCCGGGGAGAAAAGGTCAGCGTTATTTCCATCTTCTGCAAGCCCCTGACAACCAGCACGTCCACCAAATTAGGCTGCCGCTAAGAATTAATTACTGTTGCCTGAGCACGTGCTCATCGGTGGTGCCCAAGCACAGCGAGGTGACTCGAAGATGAGGCAGGTTTTTGAGTCCAGAAGGTGTCATTAAGGTTGTCACGTAACTGATGAGCTCCGGTTTGAGGTCGATTGCTCACCGGGGCCTCTCAACGGTAACGTGGTGTTGGAAAGGGCAAGTGCAGCCATTAAATAAGCTGATCTTTGGTGTTGCAAAGCAGCAGGTGCTGCTATTTCTGAACCTAGAGCAAATTATTTGGGGCTGATCAAGGCACTATTTGCCCTAAGGACAGATGTTGGCCATTTGGTGTGGCTCGTGGAATAAGGGCGAAGGGAAGGATTTGGGGGGAGGAGAAATTTCAACTAGCTATTAAAATTGAATTGTTTGGTTTTAGTCAATAGGGGGAAGTGTTCATTTGTAGCCAGTCTTCGGGCTTTTGGATTTCTGATCCAGAAAAGAGATGCTTTGCACAAATATTTCTTGCGACATCCAGAATTAAAAAGAAAAATAAAACAGTGCAGGGCAATGAGAGCAGGGAGATGTGTCCCATGCATTTCTACCCGGTGCATATATTTCTCTGCACTGTGTCCTCTGTGCACCATCCTACAAGTGCATATAAGTGCAGATGTGGTCGGGAATGCTGCTCCTGTTTCTGTGCAATAGCACAGGCGTCTCCTACTCAAAAAGAGGAGAGGGAATGTGAGCTGCCGTAAAAGCAAGGATTTATTCTCCGCAGGGCTGGCATTAGCAGGTGCAGTAAGATGTCCCCAGTCACACAGTGTTGTTAAACTGAGGGCTATAAATACATCTCAGTGACTTAATGAGAAAATCCTTTAAGGGGTGTAGACACTTCAAAACCTTTATTTTTTTATTTTTTTAAGGAACGTCAGGAAACATTCATTTAAAGCGAAACTTAAGGAATAAAACCAAGAAGCCGGCTTTGGGAAATTTGTTAAAGCGGAGAGAAGTTACCTAAAACCTTCTAACCTAAAACAGATTACATGTTACAAAGTGGTGCCATGCAGTATTAAGATTAAATATGTATTTCAAGCTGCAGCTTCCATATGAGTCTTTGTGTCTGTTATGTGAAGTGAGGCATCCTTAGCAGAGACCCGAGGACCCAAAATAACGAGCATCCGCAAGGGAGGGAGAAGAAGCCAGGCACATGCCCCGTTGCAGCTTTCGGCCGATGCCCAGGCAGCTCCAATGGAGGCAACGTGGGCTGCTGGAGGACAGGCTAGGTTGCCTGCGAACATCATTTTTATTTTATTTATTTTTTTTATTATTTTGAGCACTGAGAGCATAATGGCAGTGACTCTTTGGCGAGGTTTCGGGAGCCTCTTTGGCCGCACCAGTTTTAAAGGAGTGTTACCCTCTCCCTGGTCTTGACAGTTTCCTAAGTCTCTTCGTTTCCCTCCTGGAAGATGAAGAGCTTCATGCATACTAATCGATCTCGAGGAGGCATCAGGAGAATTTGTGGCTATAAAGCACTTTGAAGATAAAAGCATCTTGCAAGTGCTAATTAAATTTAATTTTATTAATCTCTTCGGTGCAAGGATCACCATTTTGCTCCGAGTTTGTCCAACCCGTAGCAACAGAGGCTCTAGTTGACATTTGAGACCTCCCAGGCACTTCCAAAGGCAAATTGCAAACTCTGATAGTTACCAAGCAGCGTATGGCCATGCTAAGGGTGATGTGGTGCAGGATGCTCCCTCCTGCAGGTGCTCTGGAAGCATTTTACTTGAGTTCAGTGCAGGAAGCAGAGCCTGACAGTCTATTCTTAAGATAACTCCTTGCTTTGCCCATGTAGGAAGGAGCTTAATATATCTTTTCTAAGGTGCACAGTTCTTCCATTGCATCAGCAAAAGCAAAGAGCCCCTTGGGAAGTCCCAGCAACAGTTCCCTGCCCCGTGCCCAGACACTGTGTTAGGAGAGCATGCCATGGCTGTAGTTGAGGGTCTCCTGGTGCTTTTTGGTGGCAGCTCCTTGCTTTGTCTCATAGTTTCAGCATCTGGCAGCATCACCATATTTTCACAGTCCTTTTACCGCTCTCTTCTTGCTCATTCTGTAGATAAAATAGCCAACAGTCCATGCTAAGCATCTCTAAGAACACAGCTGTCTCTGCTTTTACTGTATCTCATTGCAAAAATACAGAGTGCTCTAAGGAATCACAGATGGCAAAGTGCAAGTAGAGTACATTCCTTGGATAGCTGCAGAGCAGTCAAACCATCTCAGCAGAAGCAAGGAGTGGAAGAAAAGAAGAGGCTGATTAATTATTCAGCTTTTATGGAGGTTAAAAGAGAGCATGAAGGAGTCAAAGCTCGTCTCTCATCAGACTAGAATAAGTGCATTTCAAACTCTGTATTTACTAGAATATGTAATGGCCAAATATGTGGAAGGAAGATGAAAAGGGGGAGAAAAGCTTGTGATGCAAAGTCTCGGTTGCCTCTGCTCACTCTTTCTGGGGGGTTTGCTGCCTGAGTTCCATCCTCTACAATAATACGGTCCTAGGTGCCTGCTTCACTGTGAAGTCTTCTCCCATGTGGACTTAGCCACAGCAGGATTAGGCTGTAGGACCTGAATCTTTCCACATTTCAACCGTGTCAAAACGTTTTAGTTTAGAGAGGACAAAAGGATGACTTGGTGAAAGTCATCAGTTATGGTGGGTAGGCGAAGCACGAACGGACTTGGGAGGCAGGACGGATTCTAGATGCAGCCTTGGAAAGACTCATTCCCCCACTTTCTCCCTCATACCACTGTCATTGCTGAGCAAGGCAGGGAAGACTCATCTTCACCAGAGGCTTTAGAGGCAGGTAAGATGATGAGCCATCAGAGGAGGTTGGGACTGGCTGGATGTGACGCTAGGCCGGGGGCTGGGTTTAGTGGTCTCCCCAGGGCCCTTCAGGCTGTTGAAACAGGTCACTCAGTGCCCGAAGGGACCCCAGGCAGGAGAGGTCCTCTTGGCCCACAGGGCATTGTGCGGGATGCTCCAGGTGATATCAGTGGTGGCCTGTGCTGCTGGCTTGTAGCATCTTTCTTCTGACATATTTCTAGCCTTTTGAAGGCTTCTCACCTTTTTTTGGGTAAGCAGAGATATGCAAGGTCAAGAGTGTAGTATCTGAGCTCTCCACCATCACTACTGTATACTGTGCTACCAAGCACTCGGGGAAACTGTGGAGTTTCAGGAAAGAGAACTGGGTGTGTATTTTGTTTTATTGTTTGCATTATTTTTGTTGTTATTATTGCGTCCCCTACTACTATTTAAGGGGAAGCTTATGAAGCTTAGAGAAAGAAATGCCATCTGCAGCGTTTGGCTAAGTGACAAAATACACAACATAATGCTGCTCAAATATTTTGCAGAGCGTGAAGAGCAGAGAAGGGAAGCGACCGCCTGTGTTGGGATGGGGGGGAGTGCAGGTGCCACAGTTAGGAGGAGAAAGCTGAGACTGAGCGTTAGGAGCAACTTGCCAGCAGATGGTCTGGGCTGTGGATTAGGTGCAGCTCAAGAGTGGACATAAATTGCTGGCATTCAGGCTGGACAGTGCATCTGCAGAAGTCCTGCAGGGACTAATCCCACGTTGGCCTGTCTATGGATTATGCAGGTGGAGATCATCTGACTCCTCTTTTGAGTGTCTCCAAGCTGTAAAAAGAGTGATAAGGACCAAGCAGGACTTTTTTTCAGTCCCCCAACTTGCCTATCTCTCAAAATACACATATATATGGGAATATAAATCCAGAAACACTAATGAATGGTCCTGCATAAATCCTAAATGCATCCTAGGCAGGTCGAGGCAGATGTCCTGCTCCTCATGGGGAGAGGCAAAGTACAGCAAAGCATTCATCTGGAAGCCTGGAGGAAAAAGGCTCTGAGCCAGCTTCGTCTTTCCTTGCAATCTGCTCACCTTTGGGCCAGAACCAGAGACTGTTACTACAGAGCTTGCAGGGATGTTCTCTTCAAAGTTTACTTCCAGGTGAGAAACGCGCTTTCTGCTAAGTCCAAGCGCCTCGGCGTTGCACTCATCTTTTTGTCTGTGATGTAGCTGGTCCCAACGTGAGCAAAACGGTTCGACAAATAAATTAAGTAGGTGGGTTTAAATACATGCAAACATTTTGTCAGAAGCTCCTAAAAGGAACATTTCAGCCATATGTGACCCCCAGTCGGTTTTTAAAGTCTTTGTTAGTAAAGCACGCATGGCAACCTTTTATTCCATCTTGGGACAGTCTTCTCATCCCCAGTTTTGTATTCTTGGAATTTCCTACAATGTAAAAATTTCAATTTACTCAAATGTGGTTAAAGGATAAAGCGAAAACATCAGCTTCTTCAGCTCCAGAGCACAAGCAAGGTTGGAGCCAATTCCACTGCCATTGAAAATATGGCATAAATCCTGTTTATTTCATAGATATCCTGATGTAGTAGTGTTTCTTGTGTTCCAAGCTCTTATCTGATCATGTTCCCATGGGAAAAATTGACACAAATTTTAATGTTATACAGCAGTTTGTTATACTTTTGTCCCAGGAGCCAGGAACAATTTATCTTTGGTGTCTCATCATAATGCCCTTCACTACAGATATTTATTTCTGTAACCACAGTAATGGCCTCTCCGGGTTATTTATATGGAAGTTATATGGGCTTTCATAAATATTTCATTAGCAAAAACAATAATTAAGTGTTATTACTCAGATAGAAATTAGTGTTAAGCTAATGAAAGCTGCAAACTCATAAAAGCAGGAGTGCTGAGATTCCTGGCTGCCCTGGCGCTTGGCTCCGTGCTGCACCGACAAAGCCGAGGGAGCTGGGCCGTGGGTTCGGACATGAGTGGAGCAAAGATTTCAAGGTCTAGGTTTGGTCTCTTTGCTATCCCAGGGTGGGCCGGCATCATGCCGGCGCTTCCTGGCGCCGCTCAGCTTTGGCTAGTCTGTCTGTCCCCTTTCATCTGCAGGGGTGAGCAGGCAGTAATTGCCAGGTGAAGGGAATTTAATTCTGGGTTTTTGCAGGAGGGAGTGGGAGCCTGCAGGGAGGAATCGCAGTGCCGTGCTAGTGCTTGAGACCCTAATTCCGAACAACCGAGACGCCCAGGCACGTGGCCATCTCTCTCCCGGGGCCTACGCAAGCTCAGGGCGCTGTTGGTGCACCGCCGACAGCCCCTTTGCAAGCATGGGAAAGCAGCCAGGGACGCTGCGGGAGCAGAGCCCTCCTAGCGCTAGTGCCCGATGAAAGAAAAGATTGTTGCTAGAAACAAAACCAGCCGGAGGTTACCATAGCAGCACCAGCTCAGCTTTTCTTTCCCTTTCCCGACCCGGCATCACGGATGGTGCTGCCGCAAAAGCAACGGGTGCTCCTTGGCTCCCCAGGAGCGTAGGGCTGAAGCTCAGCTCATGCTGCAGGGGACCCATGGCTCCTCTCAGGGTTGTTGCAAAGCCCTGCCCAGTAAGGGCGAGATGCTGGTTTTGCTGCTCGCACAGGATGCTAGTGGTTCTCGCAGGCTCATGACCAAAAGGGCTGGCTCTATTTTCCAGTTCAGTCTGTGCTTGGACTTGGATTTGTTGTGCATTAAGTGTTGATATGGGGCAGATCTCTTGAGGCCAGGTGAGATTCAGAAAACATGAGAGATGTTTTTTCCATCTTCATAAGCTGATGGCCCATTCCATGTCCCAGCTCCCTGCCAAGTGGATTTTGCTTTTTCGGTGGGAAAGCAGGGTACAGAAAGCGAGGGAGCATGCACCTTGTGTACAGAGATGGTAGAGGAACCCAGTCCGTAACCACTAGACCATGTTGCCTTCTCCTTAACTGCTGAAACTCCCTGACACCGGAAATAGAGAGGCTGTCTGGGATCCTTGGGAGTTGCTGGAGCAAGTCTCCATAGGGTCAGTCATCTCACCTGGGGTGAGAGGGTAGGTTGGTGAAACAAGTCATCCATCTGGTAGGGATGTTTCTTTCTGTTCCCTGTGGAAGGTACCTGTGTGACTTGGACAAGGTAGCTAATATTGGACAGTGAAAGTTGACACATCCCATCCTCGGGCAGCATCTCAGATTGAGCCTACAAGCTGCTGAATGCACTGGGTTCACTGGTGTGATTGTTGTGACATGAGGTTGGATGGAAAGTTTGTGTACCTGACTGTGCAGCAACCACTTGGAAATGTTTTCCTGGCAATGAAATATTTTCACAGTCGTGACAGCAAAGGTCACTGCCGGGGAGGAAGGAGGTGCACATGTTTTCAATGCTCACAGCATGGTTTTGTCTTTATGATCCATCTGACTGATCTCCAGTGGAGCTGATGGGTCTTCTTAATCCAAATGCTGACAGCACCTTGCTGGCATTTGGCTCCACGGAGAAGCCTGGGCTGGTGGCGCAGCTCTGCCTGTGTGCAGAAGTCAGCTATGGATCTGCAGCATCTGCAGGGGCTGGACATTTACAGCAGTGCCTCCTCCCTTCTGCCTTCCCCTTCCCCACTGACCAGCAGAGACCTGCCTGACATGCAGACTCTCAGAGTACCTCTCTATGGCTTCGCAGCAGTCCTTATGGCTGAGGGCGACTGTTCGTTCCTGCCAACTCCTTGTCTCATCAGAGTTGATTGAAGCCCATTGTCACTTATTGCAGCCCTATCTACTTCCTACGCCACCAGTGACTTTTCTCTTCCATTCTTCTACTGCACCAGCGATGTGGAAAGTGGCCATGTTTTACCCTTTCCATTAAAGGAAGGGAAAACAAAATCCAAAGCAGTTAGCAACACATGTCAGCGTTATCCACAGAGGGCCGATTAGTGGTGCTTCTCCTGCGCGGTCAGATGGCACGCTTCCCACTCATGCACGCTCTGCAAGCGTTACCGCAATCCGACCATCTGGGGCAGTCATCGGAGACGGGTGTGCTAGCAGCACGCTGCATACTGGGCAACTTCATGGGCATTTGTTGCAGTGACTTTCTCAAGCCTTTTAATATAGGGCAGTTTGTCTTGGGATGCTCCAAGGAAGACAGATGTCCAGGATAAAAAGCAATCTGCCTCCTGGCAGGGGGCATGACATAGAAGCTCTCTAGCCTTGCGGAGGAGTTTTGTGGCACATGCGGAGAGCATTACGTGTGACGCTGTAGTCTTCTCTGTGCTAAATGACAGGCTTTGCCGAGCTGATCTGCAGCAATCACAGCTTGACAACCCAATTGTTATTAAATCTCTAGCAGAACTGGTGCAAGCTACTAGGAGACCTGAGACAGGGAAAAGCTGGTCTGCCACGACTGCCAAGCTTTGTTTGCTCCAGACCTTTTTATTTCCAGATGAAACTTGTGGTCAGTTTTGTCCATTCCGGGTTTTTGTTGGCAAATGTTTTCATTTAGAAAGCTTTGCTCCCTTCCAGTGTTTACCTCTGGTGTGTTTCTGGAAGGGATTCATATCCTTGTTTGGCCTTCATCTTGCCACACTGCACACCCTAAGCTGTGTGGGATCCTCGCCGATAACAGGCTCCCCACTCCTTTACCTGTCCCAGGAGCATTTACTTGCTCTTTTCTCAGCCTTGCGTGATCAGGCTCTGGTGACCAGAACTGATTGTGGTATTTCCGATGGAGTTTACCACCAAGGCGCTCTTGGAAAGGAAGTCAGAGTCAAGACAGAACTGGCTGGGAGGTCTCTTGCTCATCAGCATCATCTCTCCTCTCTGTGTTTGTTCATGCATAAAACTGTGCGTTTGGGCAAAGAACAAGGTGACGAGTCTCAGACTTTGGGAGACTTTGGGGTACCCCACTGCTACCCATCCAAAAGACAAGTGTCCCACCTAAGGGAGCCAGGCACCCCTCTAAGGATGGGATGAAGAACCAACCCATCTCTCACCACAGACTGTGATGGGACACTGGTGACCAGCAGAGATTAGATGTTTAACTCCAAGATGGCTAAAGTTTGGGGAGCTGAGCCCTCCTCCGGCTTGCAAAATCCACCTCATCTCTTGAGGCTCCTGGCAGCTCTCGGCATTGAGTTGGGCTCTGTCCAGCTGTTAAACTTCACCCTCTGCCCTGTCTCTCTCGTGCTGACGTTTCCTCACTAAACCTTGCAAAACCCCTGAAGCAACCTTTGACTCTCATGCATGATGTGTCTTTTTAAATCTTCAGGTTAGCGCTGATTGATTTTTCTTTTCTTCCCCTCTGGCAAAATTCATCGCAGCATTGTAGACCGCTGTCCTTCTGTAGCAGAGCCACGCTAGATGTGATTTTCACAAGTTATTTTTATCAGAGTAAAATATTGACTGCCTGCTGCCATATGAGATCTGTCTGTGCCGTGTTGACCTTCCCGGGGGCGGTGCACTACAACACAATGCAAATATTTTTATATATAGCATCCTCCATATGTGCTGTTGCAGGACGGCTCGGTCCGCCTTTCCTAGCGGGAAGAGAGAGGGTTGGCGGCTGGATGAGCCTCAGTGAAGAATATAATAAATCAAACAGCAAATAACCAGTATGAACATACCCCGTCTCTGCTCTGCAGGCCCACAGACTTTTAATTTTTCTTCCCCTTAAGATCTAAAATTCGTTTAGCTACAAGGGCTGAGAATTATTAAGCCAATAATTTTCTAAGGAGACATCGATCAACATTGTCGAAACTTATGGATGAGTTTTATTGTGATTAGAGTTTCTGGTTAGAAGAGCAGAACTCTAAATCACTCAAAAAAATGCCCTGTATCTTGTTTGTTGAAGTGTTCGTTTAGATGCGAGACCAGAGTTTAAATCCTCACCTCTCTTGAATTAGAGCAGTGGGCAACACTTAGAAATCTCCAACAAATCGATGAGCAGGGGAAGCATTTCTCTCACTGATGTCGTTAAAATATTTATTTGCTTTTTTTTTTTTCGCTTTTCATTCTGAGTGATAGAGCAACTTTCTCATGGTATTGTGTAATCATATAATCATAGACATGCCTGACATGCATCCTTTTTCCATTCGAATAAGTATTTACTTAGTTGCTACATTCACTGAAGTGCTTGAAAATTGCATTGCTCAAAACACTGGCATTTGTTAGCAATTCAGATTTAAAAGATTCAAAAGCAGATGTCAGCGTGTTCAGGGCGTACATTGGAGTCAAGGTTTCACGCAACTGCGATCCCCAGGAAAATCTGCCAGCCCGACACCTGCCTTGAAATGTCCCAGCACCAGCAACACTTTTATTTAATTGCATTGTAATTCCAGAGTTTTTTTCTGCTGGCTCCCATACCACTGAATTGGAGCAACTTTTCCTCCAAAGAAAAAATGCTCCTCTGGGAAAGGAGGAAAAAATTAGCCCCGGAGCTGAGACCTGCCAGTGGAGTCCTCGTGCTCGGTGGGGAGTTCCTGGCTTTGGGTTCAAGCAGCGTTTCCCAGGGCCAGGAGAAAACAAGAGTTGCAAGAGGTTGTTAGTCCCATTGGCTGGAAACGGAGGACGGGCTGGTGCTGGGGCCGAACTGGAGGATTGCGGCAAACGGCGCGCGCGCGGGCGCGGGGCTGGCTGGCAGCCCGTCCATCTGCCACCGAGCGATGGCGGCGCTTGGGAAGCTGCTTCCAGCTGACTCCAGCAGGCGCTGAAATTAGCAGCGGATCTTGTGCTGTTTAATATTTCAAGACTCCCGGAGCGGCGGTGGCGGAAGGAGCGGAGCGACCTGCTTCGGTGCCTTTAAAACACATCTCTCCTTATTCTTTTATATTTTTTTTTTTTTTTTGCCTTGGCGATGGGAGCAGCTTGCTGAAGCGCAAGGCAGCAGATGGGAGACCCCGCAGGCCGGCACCCCCAGCTCTGGAAGCAGGCAGCAGTGTGCGGGAGCTGGCGGGGATATTTACCCCCTCCTCGCTTCATATTCCTGGCAGCGGCATCCTTCGGCTCTTGCCCTAAAGCAGCCGCCTCACCAAGAGCGGCGCTGGGGACGCGGGGGAGATCCGAGGCCAGCTCCTCTCCCTCCCGCGCTCGCCGTTCCCTGCAACGCCGCGGTGCAAAGAGCAATTTCTCCTCGCCCGCCAAGCTGCGGTCGGACAAGCAACGTAAGCTGGCAGGACCGAGCCTCCCTGCCCTGACGTGAACCCTCTGACGAAGCAGGTTACGTGTTGCTCCGCTTGATTAAAGCTTGCAAACTTAATAGGAGAGAAGCAGGGAACTGAAATATTTGTCGCCAGCGGCTCGCTGTCCAGCAAGACTGGTGGCATGTCTCTCGTCTGAAGCTTGCAGAGACCTGCAGGTTTCCCCTGCCTCGTATATTATATAACGGGCTTTTTAATAATATACGTGGAGACATCTGGCCCCTCCAATTTAGTATGCAACTGCAATATGCTTAGCTAAAAATAGCCAAAATGCTTAATGTAGTTTGTTACAACACCTTCTGTTACTTGGTGAGTAACGAATTAAGGCTGCATTTTAGAGAGAGCTCATAAGGGATTGAGCAGAGGAAAATCTGAGCTCTGGGCTTGCCTTGTGTTAGCAGTGAGAGAGCTAGAGCCGACCAGGGTCTCAGATAGTCCTATCTTCTACTGCTTACAGGGCCAGTACTAATTGATTAAGTAGAAGATACCCAGATAAATGTTTAGTGGGTAATTAAGCAATAAATTGTCAGTGGGATTCTTCCAAATCCCAGCTAGGTGTATTTGCTTGCTTCTATCCTAGAATGCTGGTTTGCATCCTTGAGCTTACATCCCACGTAGATTTTTATCCCAAGTTGCATTTTAGGAATTGTCCCTACCTGACAGCACGGATACAGCACAAGTGAGACAAAACTCCAAGATTTGCTTGGCCCCTTGGCCAAAGCTACGTGCCAGCCCAGTGAGAGCTGCTTTAAAGCCAGCCCTGCGAGACATGGCCTCCCACATCCCCCTTGTCCCTGCCAGAAGGCTCTGGCCATTCCCATTACTGCACTCGTTTGTACTGGTGGAGACAGATCGCTATAGTTACTGCCAGTGTCTACAGGAGCAATAGTCAGCATGACCAAGAGATGCTAAGGGAGAAACCAGGAGCATCTGGGGAGGACAAGGTGCCGCCAAGCTTGCGATTCCTGTCCCCAGCACCTGCGTGGAAGGCCGGCAGGGCTTTACTCATGGTGAAGCACTCCAGTGCTTCGGCCAGCTCCAGGGTTGCATGGGCATTGCCCGAATGCGGGGGTTCAGGGCTGCGGCGAGGAGGGGGAGGACACAAACCATCAGGACCTTCTTGTGCCATTCCTGCTGAAATCTGCACCCTTGCACAAATCTCAATTTCAGACTCTCCTTTGATTTTTTGGTGCCTCAGGTAGAAGGCACCGGTTCCTTGCTTTCTTCTTTCCTGCCTATTATTTTTCATATCTCATGAGCTCTTGGTGAAAGTCCCTTCCCTATTTCTCATTGAAAGGATGAGAAACAACAAACAAGAACTGTCATTTTGTGGTGACACTTCTCTAGAGCACAGAAGCTCTTCCTCTCCCCTCTCAAAGGAATTGAGACTGGAAACCAATACTCAATGCTTCTGTCACAGCCTTGAGATCGAGGTTATTGGCACCTTTCAGATACAAGATGAGTTTTTTGAAAGTATTCTTTTACCCAAAAAAAGGGAAGGAAAAGAAATCTCTGAAATACTCCATCTGTGTCCCAACAGATAAAGCGGAAGGATTGATTTACCTCTGTAGCTAATGCAGCTATCTCTCTGGCCTATAAAGCGAGCAGGCAGCCTTTAATGTTGGTAGCTCTTTCAGATATAGAGCAGTTGGCTTTGTTTTCTTTGAATAGGCCTTTAACCTCTCACACAAAGTACCCACAACTTGCTGTAATAGACTTTGTTCATCAAAGCAAGGTTTACCGGTAGCCCTGAGAGTGTAAGAGATACGTGTTCAGCAGCGGGAACCGAAATCAGCAGGTCATCAGCGCTGGTTCCTGGCTAGTACTGATCCTACCTTGCAAGTGAGGTTCAAGGAGCAAGGGCAGGTAGACCATGAATGCCAGGACCAGCAAGTAGAAACTGAGCAACCACACAAGTACCCTGGGAGAGATATTTTAACCTCTTGAACCCTCTTGAGCCCTCACAACGTGAGAATTGAGTTCAGAAGGGGAGCGTGAGCCAAGTTCACTTCTTCCCAGCTCTGTTAGAGATAAACCAGATTGTCCGCTGGGAAATGATCCTCTTCCCTCTTGTTTCATCCCAGCACTTGCTGTCTCAGCATACAGTCCCCAGTGGGGGGGACACATTGCACTGTTCAGCAGGACCATGAAACACCTTCTGCTTAAGGGACCTGATGGGCTGCAGATTTTCAGAAGAGTTTTGAGCAGCGAGTTTTGATTTCATAGTGAAGGGGAAGGGTTCACAGGGAGAATGGTTACTCCTGTCAGTTCCTTAGCTCTGAACACCTAAATTCTCAGTTGGGTTCCGGTAGTATTTATCTGATCATGTTGTAGATATCTTAGTTACTTATGGAGTTCTAATGTAGTTGCCTCGGTTCAGTGGATAGTTAGTGAGGAGAAGGAGAAACACCTTGGTCATGACTCATCCTGTTGCAGACATCTCCATAGGATGTGATGAATCACTCAGGAGCTGCCTACCTCTCTGGTGGTGACAGGAGAAGGCTCAACACTAAACTTCACCTTTAATGGTTGTGAATGTCCAGCGCTAGGGACCCCTGTTGTGACTTGCCCAGTGGGCGCAGCAGTGGTGGCATTAGCAGCAGTGAGTTGAGATGGTAGGACACACCACTGCATGCATCATTGCAGCATCCATGAGCTCCTGGCGTAGACTGGCAGTCTTCCAGGCGTTAAAGCAGAAATACAATCCATTCCTCAACAAGCTCCAAGCCTTGCGTAGGAGAGAGAAGGTAGGTTGGGGCAGCATGAGAGAAGAGCCCTAGAGGTGATGTCCTGCTTTCTTTTCTCCCAGCTGAAGGGGTCAAGGTTGAGGGACCCCATCCTTAAAATAAAGTGCTGGGTGGTCTCCATCAGTCACCAGCTCTGGGCTTTCAATTCTCCAACCCACAGCCTAAATGCTAACGTACTTACCAGGAAGCAGTTGGTTGGGTTTTCCCCTCTGTTTGGACAGAGGCCTCATCTTTTGCCTCTCTAGAGACATTTTTCTATTTTCCATCATTAACTCATTCCCATCCAGCTTCTCTGTTGTCCATGTGCCAGCACTGGCCCTCACTTTGCTGCTCCTTATGTTTAGCCCATAGCGCAGTAGGTAGCAGCTGGACCTCTCTGTAGCATGGCAAATCAGCCCATGCTCCTCCAGGTGCTTGCTGGAAGATGGACTCTCCATTCTCCTGGTCCCCTTAGCCCAGGCTCTTGTGCAGCTCCTGCAAATTTATTTGTCCATCTTGAGTGCCGGGGTCAGAGCTGATGACGCTCTGCAAACCTCACCAGCCCTGCTGTAAATCTTGTGCTTGCTGCATCCAAGGAGTCGGCGTGGTTTTTCTTGGTGTCTGCTAGAGCTGGTGTTAGGACATCTAATTTTCATTCTGGCAGAAATAAGTCTTCCATGAATTGTTCCCAGACAGCAGCCAAAGCAAAGCCTGGAGCAGAAAAATAAACAGGACAAATTTTTAGATACTATTTTTGTGGGGAACTTGCATTGACTCATTTGTCTGTCATACTGATGTTATCAAATCACCATGAACCCTGTTGTGAATTCTCTTATTTCAGCTTCACTTAATCCTGTTACCAAGCAACTTTAACTAAAGCCAAATACAGCACTTTCGCAGAAATGAGAGTGTGCGCATGGGATTGGAACTGGTTAACTGTAGTAAAATTAGTTTCATTTTACTTACAAATCTTTTCATGTAAGGCTGTGCCGGTACTACTTTCCTGTAGTTATGTTTCCACGGAGATTTCTTTTTTTTTTCCATCCATGATTTTTGCCTAGGAAGAGTGTGAGAGCATTGTATGTTTGTGCAAGATTTCTGTACATACATACTCTGGTTCAAGCAGTGACTCAGACCTCCCTGAGTCAACGCACATCAGCTGGGTGTCACCAGATCCAGTCTGCCCCATCTGTGTAATGACCTGATGTGCTCAGAAAGCGCTGAGCTTGGTGCACGAGACCTCTCAGAGGGCCTGACATCATGGAAAAGGTTGATACTAACAGGCAATTGAGCCCATTCCCCCCGTCCCCAGCGACCAGCAGTGTGGAGGGATCGTGCTGATGTTGCAGCTTGCCACAGTGTTCCCTGTGTCCCTGGGGCCATCCTGGGGCAGGACGTTCCTTGAAGGGCTTTGCCAGATCCAGCAAGTTTCTGCCCTGGTGCTAAGGATGGGAAGATCCTTGGAGATACTGAGCAGGAGATCCCACAAAGCCTAGAGATGAACCATAGCATCTCAGAGCTTCTGGGAATGCTGTGGGAAATGCCATGCTGCTCCTGGGGGACCCTTCCTTCCCCAAGGAAGAAACTTTGCTTGCAACTTGATGCTGCGGCGCCCTTTGCTGACATGATACAGCTAACAAAGGAATGAAAGAAATTCTCCTCAGTAGGGGCAAAAAGGATGGTCACACTTGAGAGTCACCTTGAAGGTACTCTTCCTATGTGATAGCCATCTTTGTGGTTTGGTAAGACACTACAGTGTTGCACTGCGCTTATGCAGAAGAGGCATAGGTGAATATTGCAGCCCGCTGTGAGTTAAGTCCTAACATTACTCCCATTTTATAGATGGGTAGTCTGAGGCAAAGGACAGAGGATTATCAGAGGAGAAACCAAGACTCCCAACTCAAAGCTTGCTTCTGCAGAGCACAGGAGAAGGCTTATTACCCAAAGTAAACCTTCAGACCACCTTCTAATACAATCACAATGCGAGCCAATGGTGAAAATACTACGTATTTTGTTCAGATTGAACCATGGTGGCTTTGTTTCGTTTTTTCTCTAATAGAAGTGTCTTCCTCTGAGCTGGCACAACTGGATGTGACTATTCCAGCTATGAATGACCCATGACTCAAGTTGTGAATATCTTGGGTTCCCAATAAATTAGTGCCAAGTACAGCTTCAGATGTTAATTGCCAAGGAGAAGTGTATCACTTTGGACATAATAAGGCAAGGGAAGAAGGGTAGCTACGTGCCTTTGGCAGCATTTCTTATTTTAATTGCAGCTCCTTGCATGTTCACGGGGATGAATTATGTAGTCTGCACCCACGCATACGGTCAACTGTAACTTTATTAAGATTTTCTAGTGGCACTCCAAGTGGAAAGCACTGCTGAAGCCATGAGAAGCCCGCACCAGAAACAGAAAGCTGTGTGGTTTGTTACATGTAGTGCTCTGCAACCAACTGGAAGAACATGCTGAATTAATCCCCAGTTTAATTAACGCTACTGTAGTCCCTCAGATGAAAGAGCAGTTCAGGATTTGTTTGGAAATGCTGTCATGTGCGCAGTAATGTGCATTAACGTATTTAAAAAATGCAGTCACTGAGAGTTTTCCCTCTCTTCCCAGTCTGGGCCAAAATAGGAATAAATTTTAAAAGCCCTGTACTTTATAAAGGAGGGTTAGAGAATGAAGGTCTTGTCTGGGCATCTTAAAAATGAAGAAATTAGTTTAAAAACCATGCGACACCAACCAAAAACCCAAACAGAATTTATTTTTGAATAACCACTTCTGAACCTGTGGTTCCCTGGTCGAAGTTTTTTCAGGGTTCCCCACCACCACCCTTAATTGAGGATTACAAGAAACAAGCTTAAGGAAACAGCTGTGAAAGCTTAGTCTGGCACTTCGTGACATGCCTCCAGGAACTGGCGCTCTGAGGAGACGTTTAATAGGACGCTGAAACTGCAGTAACCATCAAAACCATTGCAGAAACGAGTCTCCTCGTGTAACGGGGCCGTTGGCAACCCCGGTGGCGCTTCCGTCTCTGGATGACAACCTCCAAAGCCCAGGGCCACCCCAAATGCCAGAGAGCCTGCTTGGTTTTGCTCTGCCCAGGGGCATTCGTTTTAGGAAGCTAAACTCATACCGTAGACAGTCAGATGCTTCTGGATCTTGGTAGCCAGAGTGTTGGGACCTTCTTTTTTATCATGTTTGCAGGAAATATTTAGGATGCACTAATACTTCTCAGTTACCAATGTGGAGCTTGCAAACATTTAAGATACAGTTAAGGAGGAGTGGTCCAGATGTGCTCTGTCGAAGCTGACTGTAGCTGGGACTAACACAAACTAGCTATTTTATATCGAAATAATTTTTGTAAGTGACAGTTTTTCAAAGGCAATTTTGTACTTAAGATTTCCTGTTCTCTTGTGTTACTTGCTGGAAGAACAATGAAAGCTCTCCAGCTTTTGGCAGCATTTCTTAAAATGCTGCATATTTTGTTCTTATTATTATTGATTACGAAAATTAATAACTTTATTTTTTAAAAACAGGGCTTTTTTTTTCCTACAGCACGAAAAATCCATTTGCTTCCCTATCCTTGATTATTCACGGTTACATGCCAGGACGTTCCAGTTCAGATTACCAGCCCTATCCCTTTTAAGTTCCTTGCAGATACTTGCAAATCATATTTCTGGATGCGCAGCGAAACACACACAAAAAAATACACAAATATTCAAAGCTTTTTGTGAGAACTACATGTAATTAGCTCAGAGATGGAAAGACCTGGGAAACTGCAGTGTGAGGCTGGTGCAGCAATAGGTGGAATAATTTTGGACTAAAAATGCTTCAACAAAACAGTTCCCGTTTTCCAACAAGTTAGCCTAAATACAAGCTTTCTACTGAAACTAGTAAAGTAATTACTGAAGGAAGCATATGGTAACGGCTCTGAAGTGTTGGAAGGGGATCAACACTAGGCAAAGCCATGGAGTCATTTAGCATTGGGTGCAAGTGGGTGTTCTGTGGAAATAGCAGGATAGGACTTGGAGCTGGAGAAACAGTAGGTGGTCTCTCGGGAAAGGTGCTGAACCGAGCCATTTTGGCATGCATTAGCATGCTGGCGTGCCGTGGAGGGGGCTACGCGGGTGTCCACAGAGCTGCCGAGGGCAGGCACACAGGGCTAAATCTGCCAGCAGTCATCAAGGTGCAGCACCTATTCTGGGCGCCAGTGAGGTTGCATGGGGACATGAAGCTGATGGCGGCTCTTCATTTCCGAAGGCTGCATGAGGACATTGGCCTTGCCTCTAGCATTAACATGTTTTGGGGGCCAGCATGGGAGGACTGTTGGCATGAAAATGACTCTCAGATGAAACACAATGAGGTGCTCAAATGAGGTGGGCAAATGCTGGTCTTGAATAGACAGCAAGAGATGTCATATCAATGTACTTTGTACCACCTCTTGGGAGGAGAGGAGCCAAACTATTGTGGAGGCAAAGGCATGCAAATTTTTTGTTGTGGTAGGCTCTGGAGAGTCCTCATAACACAGTTTTGTTCCTCGCAGTGACAGGAGGATAGTGAGGAGCAATTCAGGTTGCCATCGTTGGGTTTGAGCAGAAGTAGAGCCTGGCTGCCCTCACCCAGGATGGTCTTAGTCAATGCAAACCTTGCTCCATGAGGCTTTGCTGAAACACCCTGCCCGTGGGGGATATCAGCCCCATCTGGTGTTCTGCTCCTGCTCACACAAAGCTGGCATGGAAAGACCAAGAGAAAAGCCAGATGAAACCTCCTCTGTGCCAGTGGTGCACCAATGTGGGATTCAGAGGAGATCACTGCATGTACTGCATCAGCTAGATGACACCACATGTGAGAGTAATGCAACTATACGGTAAGTGTGGCCTTATTTAGGTACCAAAAGACCTTTTGTCAAGATGGCAAACAAATACGTGATTGCTGAGCTCTGCAGATCAATACATCTCTAACTGGTTAAAAGTCCAGCTGCAGACAGGTGGAGCTCAACCTCTGCCAAGCACGGAGAGTTGGCCACCCCTCACCCTGGGATTTAGCCAAAGTATTCAAAGCCCAGTGAGGTAATCGTTTTAATAAATCCTATTTAGCTCCAAGTTGTTTTCTCTGCCTTAGAAAAGCCTAGCTTTAAAAGGTTAAGTATTAATAGCCTGCTCCAGCTGCTCTTTGTGTAAAGGCTGCGGAGAATAAATGCCTGAGACCCGGAGATGCAGCCACTAGATACATCGCTTCAGTCACAGAGCCTGAAGTTTCAAGTAGCAGCGATGTAAACCTGCCTCACTGTCAGAGCAGCAGTTTTTAATGCAGTTTGCTCTGAAAACCCATATGAAATATATGGTTTGGTTTGTGTTTGGAGGGGAGGGTTTGTTTGTGTCTCTGGGCAGGGATCTCCAGAAATCTCTGCTCCAACCACTTTGGTCCAGGGCTGCACCAGCTTCAAGGTGAGGTGAGAAAATTCAGTCTCAGCTGTAAAAGAGAGATTTCTGCACTGCAAATGCTCTTGTTAAGCCTGACAAATTCAGACCTAAGTCCATCCCCCCCCCCCCAGTACAGGCTCTAGCTACATTTGCCTTGGAGGCACCAAGTGAGCAGGGCACAGGAAGATACTTGTGGGAAGAGAAGGCTGAAATCCTTTGCTACCTCATTGAGTCAAAAGAGTTGTATCCTCTTGGGCAACAGGTGCCTGAGATCTGTGAATCTCGCGTTGTCCAATATCACTTTATCCTTTCTTTGTGCTTCTGCCTTTGCCCATATCAAGCTTGTGGGCTGCTGTCTTTTGCTGTTGTTGTCTCCTGCTGCTCATCTTTTGTGCAGCATCTGGCATAATGGGGCTGTGGTCCATGGGGGGTGATTCCTAGCTGTTAGGTTTCTACTGGTAAAGATGGTTCAGATTGAATAAGGTATAGTTAAAAATGGGAATGCATAATAAAATAGTGTAAAAATAGGAAGGATTAGTAAACAAAGAAAGTAAAGCATGGTAGATCTTTAAATATAAGTTCTTTAGATGCATAGGTGACATTTACTGGCCTTCAGCATGGACTCATATTAGTAGGTACACTGTGTTTCTAGACCAAGCTATGCATAGTTAACAACTTTAACCCTCCTTTGCAAATCAGTCTCCCCTCGCTTAATCCCGTATGCTCCCTCTAGTTTGTTGGTGAGACAGTAGCAGCAATGCTGAAGAGAGAAAGGTTATGTACCCCGACTGCATGAAGATGCTTGTGTGCTAGATGAGCCCAAAGTGCTCTTCTCACACACTCGGATCTCTTTTGCATGCTATTAATTCTGCCTCCAGAAAGTCTCTTGTAAGTTCGTTTTAGCCTCTAGTGGAAGAAGGCGGCTGACCTTGAGCTGCTTTATATTCAGCACAAACTCACAATGTGGAAATGAGTGGCTCTCTCGCATCAGGCAAAAAGTGAGGAAACTTGTAACTTGACAATGTGTCTAAGCCCGTAAACTCCAAAATGGCTTTGGCCAGCTTGGAACAACTCAGGCTCATATATACGTGGCCACCTTTGAAGCATTACACACTTTTTTCTTTACCAGATTTCTTACTTTTTCTTGCAAGTGCCTCTGGTTTAGTTAGTGCCAGAGATGGGACTGCAGGGAGCAGGCTCCGGATATACCCATCTTTTGGGTGTTGGAGACTTTGTGGATACCAGGAATTTCTCTCTTTGGGGAAAAGAGGAGTTGGGGGTTTTAGTAAAATGCTTTTAAGATTCTGTAGCTAAAAATCTGTGAGCTGGAAATAGATGTTGCCTCCTATTTTCTCCATTTTGGAGTACAGACCAAGCCAAAGTTGCAAATATTGGAGTTATACGGCGGGATATAAGAAAAGAAGGCCAAATGTGCCCTTGCCACCTGCCGAGCGGCCCCATCCCGCAGCCGCCCTCTCGTCTTTCTCCTGGTTAGCTAACCTGCTGCCTTCTTCTTCCAGAGGAGACGACATTCGAGGCTGGAGTCAAAGTTCAGATCCACAGCCAGTCTGAGCCACCGTTCGTCCAAGAGCTTGGCTTCGGAGTGGCCCCTGGTTTCCAGACCTTTGTCGCCACCCAAGAGCAAAGAGTAAGTGGCTAATTTCATTTTCCTACCTAAAGCCCTCTAATGGGTCAATATGGGAGGTCACTTCTATGGAAAGAAGCCCCTCGAGAACTGTTTCATGATTAACGGCAGTTTTTAGCCCAGACACCTTTGCTTCAAATTGCTCCTCCAGTTGGCTAGCTTGATTTGGATGAGGACAGGTTTTACAGTGTGGCTTCCCTTGTGTTGCCCAGAATTGTCGTAGCTTTGGCTGTGGAAGGGCGTTCGTCCCTGGTAATTACCCTGGCTTGCTTTTTTATTGTTATGGTTCAGCTATGGCAGTCTCAAAATGTGTTGGGTGCCTTCCAACACCCCGCGAAAGGATACTTTTTGCCAAAAGGATCCCACACTGAAGGGATAAAAGGAGTTCAGAGGAGAGTGTTTCATTAGGTAAATCAGCTTGAATCCTTTCAGGTAACACAGAATTACTCATATTATTTATTATAACCGGGGGTGGGAAGCTCGTTGCTCCTCATACCACACTCTCCCGGCGTCCCGATGGCGACACGTTGTCACGGATGGATGTGATGAGATGTAGCATCATTAGACCCAAATCTTTGTTAGGTGTTTGGAAAGGCGGCCAGCAGAATAAATCCCTTTCTCAGCTTGGTCCCGGCGCTGGCGTTCATAGCCTCCCTGCCTCACTGCCTCTCTCATTTTCCTCTGTGTTCCTGCATTCACCCTCAAATGATACATGAATCAAATTTGGGAAACACAACAGGAGCTGTTTGAGGGCTTGCTCTGATTAAATCTCAGTGGGGAATCAGAGCCGCAGTAGTTGTATTTCGGCTTAGAACAATTCACCAGCAAATGTATCTTGAAGCCAAGATGTCTCTCCATGGACACTAGTACCAAAATACACCTGAAGATGCTGCATTTCAGTGAGCCTGGACGCAGAGCCTCTCTCCTCAATGAGGGTGCGCTCGTGTATTATCATGCAGGAGATAACGAACGGTGTGGGTTCCCTGTAGGCGAATGCCAGGTGGAAGTTTCTCAGTTAAAGCCAAGAAAAGGTTTTTGTGTTGTCAGTCTGTATCTTGTGGGAAGTCCAGTGGGTTACAGAAAATGAGCAGCTTTATTGGAGTGCAAAGCACTCGTTTCAAGCATAATGCCTTAGTAACAGGAAAGGTAGAGGACTCTTCGGGGGCCAAGGCAACAGCTGCTGAAGTACAAAGCAGCTGCTCTCTCCTTAACGCGTCATCTGCCTGCCAAGCCCCAGCTTTGTACGGGTTCAGGCTTCTCAAGACCGTCCTCTCGTAGGGAGGCATGCTGAGCCCACCTTACTGAGCTTGCTGGATGGTCATCAGAGGTGAGGTTGAGATAGGAGGAGACAGGATGCTTCCTGCGTGTCTGTATGGACTGGTATCTCTCTTCCTTGAATGCGCCCCCTGAAGCCCCTGATGGGATGAGACCGACCTTGTGACCCTGGGCAGAGATTTGGCCATCTCAGTTCCATGCTGGACTGCTACCACCAAGGAAGTTCTTGATGCTTGAAAAGGTGATGGGCCAGCCATTGCTTTAGGGTGTCCAACGTAGGGGGCATGCCGCCATCAAGAAAGCCGTGGTGGCCAAAGGGTTGCCCACGGATTTGGGAAACCTGTGTTGGGGTGGCTCCTCTGCCCCAGGGTCAGCCAGAGAAAGCAGCTGGTTAAACTTCAACCCTGACCACTGGAGAGAGGCTTCAGTGGCTCTTGGGCCTTTCTCTGCCCTTCCCTACCATATGGTTGCGTATGGAGGGCTTCAGAGATGCATTTCCCAAGGGAGGCATGGGAATACGCACAGAAGCCAACTCATTAGGGAAATAAGAAAAACAGTAATTTAATTGTTGAGAATTATCCCAAGTCTTGGAAACCAGCCAGTCATGGGTATTTTTTGTAATCCACGCCTGTTTGCTCGATGTAAATCCTTTTACGTGTCCCCAACATGTTCTCTTCTCCCAGCAGCTGCCTTTTGCTGCCCTGGAGGAATCAGCAGTATCTGGTATTACATATGTAGGAAATACTGCAAGATAAAGAATCTGGACAGTAAACTGATTAATTAACACCAGAATTGTTGGCAGTAATTACTGTACTTTGAATCCTTCGTCTGTCCCATCTTGTGTTTGGATATATCTGATGTACATTCATGTCACAGGCAAAGCTGCCATTCACCCAAGCAGCAAGGAGTGAGGTGGGCTAGAGATGGTCCACTGGTCCAAGCTGGCTGCCCGTTGTCTCCGGAGACTGCTGCGCCCGGGAGCGTTTCGCATGCCGGTGCCTGGCAGGCAGCTTGCAGACGTCCCATTTTACAGGACGGCAAAGTGACTTGCCAAAGGACGGAGAGGAACTTGGTGGCAGAGCCGAGCGTCCTGTGTACATGGTGTTACCAGGACTGGTTACACCAAACGCTGCAGTGTGGCTCTGGCTCTTCCACCCCCGGCATGCACATCTGCTTGAGTGAAACCCTCTCCTGTTCCAAAACTTATAGACAGCTGCTGTAAATCTTCCCGTCGTGCTTCATGTCCCGTTACCAGTGTTAGCTGTTCTGTTATTTCTATCAAAAATAAATAGAATTTTGCAAGGGATCCTATCAGGAAGACAAGTAGCGGAGAGAGGGGAAACCACATCCCTCTGCCAAATCCCTCCTTCCGAGGAGAAAAGATGGATAGAAGATGATAAGGAAAATAGGTGTTTGGAACTCTATTGGCCTGAATGTGTTGTCTGTTCCCCATATAATACAGCGCAGGGCTGGGGCTGTGCGAGGGCGTGAAGTCTGCCTTTCATCCAGACTTAAAGGCCCCGCTCATACAGTGGCTTTGACGGCCTGGGGCAATTTGTGCATCTGTCACTGTGCTCAGGTTGGTCTGCAGCGAGCTGCCCGCCTCCAGTGGTGCATCCCAGGGCTCCCGCCAGCATCCGGAAATCAGCCCCTCTTCTCCTTCTGCAGTGCCCGAACCCAGCCTCCAGCTCTCCGATCTCTCTGCCAGCGCGACACTTTCAGGAAACATTTGCCAGCTTGCTGATGGTAATGCAGTAATGGTGTTGTGCTTGCTCGCCACACATCTGCGGCAGTAAAACACACCGACGCGGTGGTGTAAACGTGACTTTGCAAGCGGATCCGTTGCACTTGCTGCATCGGTGAAAGCAAGCCTGCAAAGGCAATCCAAGCCGGAGGTTTTCACCATAAAGCACATCCGTGTGGTTATATAGGGCAATGGTGCAGGATGATGAAAACCATCCTCTCTAGGTGCTTTTCCGCAAACTGGGGCGGTGGCCTTGTCTGCAACGCGGCGCTCGGCCTATAAAAGAAACCGGGGCGATTTCAGAAGACCATCTTGGGCCTGGTAAGGTGAGACTGGGAATATTGATGCCATTAAGGGAGAGGGACAAGGAGATGTCCGATTGCCTGGAGCCGCACTTGGCTGGCTGAGGGTGTTGGAAGCTGCCCTTTCCCAGCTTTTCTTTTCATGATGGGAGGGAGGCTGGAAGGAGCCAGCGAGCGCCAGAAGCCGGGGCCGGCCGGGAGGTCCCCGGTCGGGGCGGCTCTGTCCCGGCAGAGCACGCCGTGGAGAGCGGTTCGCATTGCAATCGCCGAGTTGGATGAATAAGACCTATTTTTGCCCTCCTTCCTGCCCTGCAAGGGAATTTCCATTGAGATGCTGCATTTTCCTGGTCGAGTTTCCTGGCGGTCGCTCGCATCAGCGGACGCGAGCGGATGACGCTCCTTCCCCGGCTCGGTAGCTCCTTGTTCCCGTGCCAGCGCGGCGCGTTAGGGAAGATGAAATGCACACTAAAACGACAATTTCTGGCAACGTGGCAATAAAAATTTAAGAGGTTTCAATTAAGCAACAGGTTCGAAGATGGAGCAATATTGTTTAATAGGGCTCTAGCGTGCCGCGGAGACTCATCCCCTCATAACGTTTGCACGGGACAGAGAGCATCAGCTACCAACAACTGCCGGATCGTGATCTGTAATTACACCGGGAGCCACGAGAGCGAGGCTTCGGGTCCCGTAGCAAGTCGGGAGAATTTTACAAAGTTTTCTAACGCCGACATCTTCCCCTGCCTGTTGCTCTGGGACTCTTGGGCGCTGCAGCTTCGCCAAGCAATGGGCAGGTCCCACGAGTGGGAAGCGGCACCTTTTCCACCAGGGTGCAGGAAGGATTGAGCGCATGCTGGTAAAGACAACTAGGCAACTCTTCCGACACGTCCTTGGAGGGAGCAAATGGGAAGGAACAGATGGATTTGCGCCGAGCTCAGCCTTGCTCACGGAGGGAGCCGGTAGATAGAGAAATTCTGGCGTCATTAACTGGGAGATGGTGACAACGAGGGCTGCAAGCTGTGTGTGTATGGAGTTTTTAAGTATTTTGCAAGTGCTAAAGCTGGCTGGAAGGGAAATTCTATTAAGTTGGTGCTATCTGAGGTCTCATGAAGGAGCATAGATTTCTGGGTGTTATTTCATTTGAAGCAGATGCAAATCCACCCCGTCTAGACTTCGCTGTGTTCAGGTGTGGGGCTTTCGGCATCCCTCCTTGCAGCCTGACATTTGGTCACGTCAAGTGCAGCAGGTGGGTCCTCAGATCCACACACACGTGAGTCCCAAGGAGAAGGCAGATACGGCCAGAAACCAGCTTTTGTCCCGGTGCCACAGCTCACTCTGGATCAGTGCCTTCCTCTTGCTCCATGAAAAATTCCTCCTGGCAAGACGGAGGATTTGCTGGGATCCTGCATGGACCCTGCAGTAGAGCTGGGAGCAGACAAGTCCCAGACCTGATGCTTTGCAGAGACGGCGCTGGCAGGAAAACGCAAATCTGCTCCGGATGAAAACGCCACCTTCGATCCAGCCGGGGCCCAGTGATGCCCAGCAAGGGCTGGATGCCACAGGAGGAGCTTGAGGAGTGGGCTGGGAGCCAGATGCAGCACAGTGCCCGCTGTGGCTTTTTTAACCCTGCCAAAACTCTTCTCCGTGCTGGAAATGCTGCCAATCCGCATCTTCCCTATTGCACGAGATTGATTAAATACATGGATAAAATGGAGATAGGGACTTAAAAGCAAAAAAAAAAAAAACTCTGCAGCTCAAGACAGATGTTTGCAGTTACCAGGAGGCCTGATGCCAAGAGCGAAGCACGAAGGAAAGCTGCTTAGCTGGGAAAAAGGGATACCGTGGGAGTCAGATAGTGCCAAAACGCGGAGCACGGCTGCTGTCCCCCCTCCGCGACTCGTTCGCACCGTGCAGGGCTTCCCCGCGGTGCCTCACTCGCGCGTTCCCCACTTCTTTAAAGCCGTCTGCTCTCCCGTTGTGTTTTGGGAAAGCAAATCTGTCGTGCGTTTACGGAGACGAGTCAATTTGTTCCTTGCCTGTCCGAGCCTGCCAGTTCGTGACTGATTGGCTCGCTCCTTCGTAGCGGAGACCCCGAGAATTTGAATGGCATTCATTAAATTAAGTATTAATGGTTGGGAGCGGGCGAGCTGAGTTCGTTAACCTCAGTTAGATGCCGACGTTGAATTTCTGTAAGCAGGAGAGGCCGCGGTGCCGACGAAGGTTGCGGTTGGGAAGCTCGGAGGGGCTCCAAGGAGAACGAATCACACACACTTCGCTTCTCTCCCGCTTACTGCGTTTACGTGTCTGCAAGCCACAGGATTGCTCCGTTGCCCAAGTTCCTATTTACTGGGCAGCCAGGCAGCACCAGCTCCCTAACATGCTCTTGGAGGCAATGCAAGGGCTGGTGAGCTTTGCAGGAGGAGGGATTTCCAGTGCCAGTAGCTAAATGGTTTCACTTGGGCAGCTCCGCAGGGCTGGAATATAAAGGCCTTGCTTGAGGTTGCATTTTCCCAAAAAAATAAAAAGCCCTCCACGCTGGCTAGGAGGGGGTGAAGAGGGCTCGCGCGGTGGGACACTGTCGCCGACGTGCTCGGAGCGTTTCTTTCCTTGCAAGAGGTACTATTTGAAGGATACAAGCCAAGACACCGGGACTCGGCGTTCTCCACTTTGAAGGGCAACGCGGAGCATTTTAGCGATGCGCCCTGGCAGGTGGAGATGCAGCAGCGCTGGCAATCCTGCCTTCACATCGCCAGGGCTGGAAGCGATGCTGTTGCTGTAGCTCCAAGCACAGGCTGTAACTGCTCAGCTGCCTTCCGAGATAATTGGAAAATAAAAGGTCGGGATGAGAGTTGACAACATCAGAGACTCGACACGTCGGCGCTCGCTCACCGAAGCTGCCCGGGGCAGGCGGCGGCAGCTCTCCTGGCGCTGTCACTCCGGGCTCCAGGGGTGCCCCAGCCCGATTTCCCCCAAACCATTTCCGAATTACCCATAGAGGGTGCAGCAAGATTCATGAAACGCGGCTCCCGATTTCTGCACGGAGCCCCGTCTCCAGTGATGTGCCTTCTCCCGCCACCCTCCGGTGAGGACCCAGACGTGCCTGGTGGCTGAGCGGTCGGCAATTTGCTTCTGATTACAAATTACATAGCGCAAGGGAAGCGGTGTGTCTTTGAAGCTGTAATTACAGTGGAGGTGCCAGGTAATAGCCGTTGATGAGCCCTTTGGAGAGGGGAGAGTTCATCGACTTGCTCAAGGGAGGCAGAGCCTAGCAGCCTGCAAGCCCAGGAGGATTTGTCTGTACAATCTTACCCATAAGAAAAAAAAAAAAAAAAGGGACAGATTTGCCTGTAAAACTTCCTCATGGATCAGCCTGTGCAGCAGCGTATACACCAAAAAAAACTGATGGGCAGAGGAGCTCACAGGTTCCTGGGACGTCTGCGCAGCTCCCCGACACTGTTGCCCGGGCACGTGAGATGCTTTCCGTATGGCTGCAGCGTTTCTGAACTTTTTTCCAGCCTGAAAGGTGGATGGCAAGCAGCCCCTGCCCCAAAGTACGTGCAGGAAATCTCTGCCCCGCGTTGCAAATTGTAAGAGCAAGGTATTGAGATAAAACTATGCAGCACCGAGGCGTCTGTCTGGCACCCCACGAGGCTCTGCTCTGTGACCAGGAGCCTCACTGGGGAAATTTCCTTTTGAAAAGCAATAATTTGAGCTCTCCTGAAGCGTCCTTAGAAAGCAATCCTGGCCAGACACAACATGCTTTTCTCCAAAACGAGGAGAGCCCTTAAGAAAACCTTCATGGGCATTAAATGCATTAAGAGGCCTTTTCTGCTCTTAAATATGAGCGATTCAGGCAGTGACGGAGAGGATAAGAGCGTCAAAGAGACCACGTTGCCCATGTTTGCATGTGCTGTTTCTCCGGGAAGCCGGAGAAACGGGTGTTGCAGTAGCAAGCTCAGCAAACACGTGCACGCACAGCAAGGAAGCAAACCGCTACGGAAAGCCACGTTTTTGGGGAAAGGCAACAAAACGGCTCTGCTTTGCCGCGTGGCGGCTGTCCCAGGGCCTGCTGTGGTTTGACAGTGTTCCTGGTCCAGCGGGGCTGGAGGAAAGCTGGCGCCTCGCCACGAAATGGGCTTTGGCTCCATCAGTCAAGGAAGGTTTAATTAAGCATTCAGCCCCTGCATCTCCTGTGGACGCACAAGCGCCGTGGCTCAAATCCAGCGCTGGCCACATGAAAAGCATTTAAGTTAACTAGCTGATCGCAGCTCCCGTTGTACTCTGATCTCATCACCTACGTTGGAATAAAATTTTAAGAGCTTAAAAGATTTGCACAGAGTTGTGCTTGGAAGAGGGCTGATGCCATCGGAGACGCTGATTATTTATTCTCCTTTATCATACAATGTGCAACATATGGGGCCCTTTCTCCACTGCGGATGACTAAATGATGGCATCTGGTGCTCTGTTATGTTGCAAGTGTAAAGCAAATGAGAAAAGATCTCCTTCAAACAGCACTTTGCTATTGCCACAAAGGCATGCTTGATGCTCTCATTCAGAGGTGCTGCTTTGCTAACTTCCAAAGCCATCCTATTTAGAGCCGGCTCTGTTTCTTGGAGGATGCAGAGATCACTGGGAATTGCTGTGTTTTCCTTTTTTAATCTCAGCTGTTGCGCTGCAGATGGGATCCTTCCTTCATTGACTGTGTCTTCGCACCTGCCTGGGAAGTCGCCCACTTTTCTGATCGTAACCACAGAGCGTGGGGATGGCGTGGTTGCCCCAAGTGGCTGAACAACTCTTGCCACTTTGGCGTTAAAAGCAGCCAGAGCAGCAGCACACGTTAGGCAGATTTCAGGCGCTCCCTGTTCGGCATGCCAGAGTTTCCCACTCTTGGTGAATGGCCCAGGGCACACAAGGGAGATGCTGGATCAGGGCAGGTGGAGCAGCCTGGGCAGATCCATTTGGGCACATGCAGGATCCTGTTTCTTTGCACATGACCCAGTCCAGAGCAGACCACTCAGACCTGCCTGTTGTTGAACATTGCTGGAAGGTTTTCGGCCTCCTTGACAATCATTTTCTAAGCATGTGACTAGATACGAGCCCACATCCTTGTGGAAGAGGTCTGTGAGCTCTTACGGCCCTGTTTAAGCTCCAGCCCAGTCCCTCTGGGAGGGATCTGTGGCCATGAGTGAATGCTTGCAGAAGCAGAGGAAGGGAGTTGGCTATTTTCTGCTTTTCAAGATGATGGGGAAAGCTGGAGAACCAAGGAGAGGTTCAGCATTACATTGAGACCTCCCATCATGTTTGGTTACACAGGAGCTGAGCCTTTCTAGGCTTGTACAAGGAGAGACCTTGACCTATCTTCCTGTCATGCCTAGGACATGTGGCTTATCTAGAGGATGAGCTGACCCAGTCTGTGTGCCAGTGACGGGTGGTTCTTCGACATCCTCTCCCCAGGAAGACCAGCCAGGATGCAGAGAGCTGCAAGAGGGTGGCTGAGGCCAGATCCTGATCCTGTGGGAGACCCTACGTGGCATCAATTGGCTTGAGTGAGAGAGGGCTTGCTGTCACTGCGCTCACTTTCAGAAACCGGTTTCTGGAAGGCTCTGGAGCACTTTGGAAAGGCTCAAAGCATTCTGGTGGCAGCTGGTGGTGTGAAGTCAGCTTGCAATGCCTTGCACCTCTCCAGCAGCCAGCAGGCCATGCAGCCAGTCTCGCAAAACCTGCATCAGCCTGTTGGGGAAAGAAGCGCTGGGGAACTGGTCTGTTATTGGTAGCTGCAGTAAGCAAACTGCTGGAATAAGCAACGCGCCTCTGGATTCCATGCATGCAAATTGTTCGTGATGAACCACGGAGAAAAGGCTTCGCTGAGAGGGACCAGGAGTTGACAGTTTATCTAATCTTCCTGGGCAGGTTCACCTTCACCAATGCTTAACAATTGCATTTGGGTCCATTTCCTGTCCTCACTGAGACAACTTCTTACCAACATCCTGTCTTAATCTCACTGGCCGCAATTTGAGTCCATTGTGGGCTCCTAGCTACTGAGTCATTCATAAATAAAAGCCAAAGGGAGTTTCACCAGTGCTCCGGTCTTGCAAGCTAGTTTACAAAGTGAGCTTCTCTTCACAGGGTGCTTTGAACAGCCTGGGGACGTGCTCACGCTGGAGATCTAGAGCAGAGCTCTCTGAATGGCTCCTGTCTTAGGAGCTTTGTCGTGATTACACCAGGTCCATGCCTGAAGGTTTCATGAGATGGTTATTCATTCAACAGCAGATGAAACTTGCCTCCACTTTGGGGTTGTCTCTTTTCTCCTCCCTTTCGCACACGGTTCCAAAAGAGACCCAGACAGGCCAGAAGATGACCATAGAGTCTAGCTGTTAGGTCCTAGGCTCACAGTCCATCACCGTATGTTTACGTATTTATCTTAGCGTGAGATTAATGTTACCACATTTTTAAAGGAATGTTTTTGTTCTGCCAACCTGCTTTGCTGGCGAGAAACATTCTGTGTTTGGAGCAAAGCACGGCAAATTGGATGCAGCTTTAAAACATTAAGGAGGAGGGGTTGGGGAATGAGACATAGTGCTATTTTCTGCTCTAGCAAAGAGTATTGCAGAGCATTTAACAAAGATAAAGAGAGATGGGAAAGGCTCCAGGTAGCAGACAGAAGGGGAACAAGGTAGCTTTGGCTGGGGGTGGGGGAAGTCAGAGAGCGACTTGTTTTTCCTCCAGGATATTTTGGGCTCTGAATGAGAAGGTTTCTGTGGTTGATCATGGATTTTTGCTTTTCTCATCTTTGTGTTTGTGCTCTGAGGTGTTAAATAAAGTGGTAATAGCAGCAGAAGGGTTTGCATTGCATTAGCACTGAACACACCAGGTTATGAGCCAGGACTTCTTCATGTGCGCTGGTGTGCGGATACTGGAGAGCAAAATAGATCTTCATCACCATCAGATGCCAGGAGGGCAGATAACCTGTATCAGCTGTGATTGCTGCTCCGGGGGCTGCTCCTGAGCACTAGTGCCAGGAAGGGGACATGACTGAGTCATCTTCCTCCTCTGAGCCTGCAGGGAGCTTGTGCTCTGCAGACCTGCACCAGCTCCTGCCATGGCACCCATCTGAGCCAACCCATCCCTCCATGGGGAAGGCAAAGGTTTGGAGGCTCCGCAGTGCATCAGGTCCTCAGGAGTTTCCCTTGGTTTGGCATTTTTCCCTTTTGTAGCAAGCACTTGTTGCTGATCCATTCTTGATCCTTTCCGTTTGTCTCCCAAGTCCCTGGCCCTGCTGCTCACGGCAGGGATGAAGGTTCTAATCTGGTGCATTCGTTACCACTGAATAAAGTGTCTGAGGAAGGGAACAATGTGAATGTGGCAGCTTTAGTCGTGCTGTCACCCCTATATGCTCACTCAATGTCACTGGTGTCACTGGAGATCAGAACAAGCCCAAGACAGGAGCCATCGACACACCAGTGCCGACGAGCCCGTGCTAGGTGCTAGAAGGATCCCAAAAGTGCAACTGCAGAGCTGCATGGCATGATCCTTGGGAGAGAAAGGAAGGTTTGGGAAGCCCTGCATCGTGTCCTGCCTCTGCTAGTTGTTACAAAAATCTGCCAGGTCTTCTCCACAGCGAAGCAGGACCCAGCTCCGATGTCCCCAACTGGGTGAGCAGAACCATCTGCATGCTGTGGCTGGGCAGACTGGGTCAGACTGGGAAGGAAGGGAACAGGTGATCAAGTTGGTTTTCATCGTCAGTCGTGACTCGGTGCCCAAAATGACTTTTGTTTGAGTTACTGAGGTGCAGAAACCCTGGCTCCTCACTGCCTGAACTGGCCAGTCCCCAACATCCCCTAACACGCTGCTCTTGCCTCTCTTGCAGCTGACCTACCTGCCTCCGCCGTGGGGTGAATGTCGCTCATCGGATATGGGCTTAGACTTCTTTCCCGTTTACAGTATCACGGCTTGCAGGATCGACTGCGAGACCCGATATATCGTGGAGAACTGCAACTGCAAAATGGTTCACATGCCAGGTCAGTGCACAAGGAGGGCAGGGACCACCTTCCTCTGTCACGGCTTGGGTTGTTAGGGGATGACGAGCTGGTCTAGGGGCTAAGTTCAGGTAAGGGATTTCTAGCAAAATAATTGTTCTCTGTTAGCAACCTCACAGCTGACTTCATGTCAGGATACGAGCACTTGCTTGGAGGTCGTTAAACCCACTTCCAGAATACAGTGGAATAAATTGCATTCACTCCTGAATCAGGGTGCACATGGAGACCTTGCAAGCGTAGCTATTTCTGCGTGATTTTCAAATTAAACACACTCAGGTGGACTCCAAGGCAGGGCAGCAGACAGCTGGACAGAGGATGAAGGAGCCCTGATGTTTTTCAGCCGCAAAACGCTGAGCCTTGGGCCTCTGCCTTGTACTTGCCAGGGCTGGGTTTCTGCAGTGATGCATGCATGCCAGCCTGCAGCCCTTCAGATCCCACGGGATAGGGCAAGGAGGGACCAGGGATGCATGCTGCTGGGAATAACTCTGTCTCCTTCCTGTAAGGGGGGACAAGACTTGGACGAGACCTTAGCAAAAAGTGCTCTGAAATAACGTCTGGGGACTGCACCTCGCCCAGCGTCAGGTAGAAGGACATGAGTCCGAGCTGAAGAGGAGCAGCAGGGTTAACCTAGTTCTGCACATCCCACCTGCTCCCTGACCGCAGCTCCAAGGGTGCTGCTTTCTTTAGGTGACCTCAGAGAGACTAGTTGTCCCTTGCAGTGACCTGGTGGCTGGTTGCCACTGATGGATGTTTCCTTTCTGTGCAGGGGATGCTCCTTTCTGTACTCCGGAGCAGTACAAGGAGTGTGCAGAGCCTGCGCTCGGTGAGTACCAGGAGATGTCCCATGACACTGAATACCACGGATGTCTTGTGCTGGAGGGACTTCCTCCTGGCCAGCAGAACTGGGTTAGTCCAGGGCAGCTACAGCCCAGGGGCAGATATTGCTGAGGTCCTGGGTCTGGGCTTGGGACGGACAGACTTATCCCGGGTCTGGGTTTAGGGCTCAGTGCCGACTGTGGGATCAGAAGGATGTTAGGAAGGCTGGCACATTACCAGCATGCGATTATCTACAGTCACTGTGTGTACCACCAGCTGATGTGGTAACAGAGTTCTACCACCAGCAAAGGACCCCCCTCCAAGCTGATAGAAGTGGTCATGCAGTAAAGACAGAGATTAACAGACTGGGAGTGGGTTTCTTTCATCTCTTTGCTTTATTGGTCTGACTCCTTGGCCCTTCTCTGGGCAGCGGGACCTCTACTTCCTCCTCTGCTGTTCATCTGAGCAACTCCATAAGATCTAACTCTGTTACCTTCTCCAGGTTTGCTTGCTGAAAAGGACAGCAATTACTGTATCTGCAGGACACCCTGTAACCTAACCAGGTACAACAAAGAGCTCTCCATGGTCAAGATCCCTAGCAAGACTTCAGCCAAGTACCTGGAGAAGAAGTTCAATAAATCAGAAAAATATATCTCGTGAGTGTCACAGAAAACAGATCTCCTTTGCTTTATGGGAGGGAAGGGATCTCTAAAGCACTGTTGGCCTTAGTAGCGGTAGTTATTCCATGTTAGGTGTCCTTGGGGCACATGCTAGTATCCAAAAAGTGAGACCCAGTGCTTGGTTCCTGAGCAGAGATTCTGAGGAGAAGTTCTCCAGCTTGGGCTAAGTTGGTGGCTGCCAGGCTCCTAATGGTACCTCGGTTCTCTAGGAGATCCAGGTATCTGTGGGTTTCTGCAGCCTCTGCAAAGAGAGCAGTCAGGACAGGCAGAGGCCAACAAGTCCCATTTCTTTCCTCTCCCAAAGCACACAAGGCTGCTGGTGGCTGAGGGGCTGATACTAGTGTCCTCTTTCTACAGAGAGAATATTCTTGTGCTGGACATATTTTTTGAAGCACTCAACTATGAGACGATTGAGCAGAAGAAAGCCTATGAAGTGGCAGCCTTACTTGGTAAGGAGAGTCTGGATATCCAGCCATCACCTCTCACATGCTTCAAATCCATCTTCCTTTCCAGTGAGGCCAGCCAGGACCCTGAGCTCTTAGCCTCAGGTTGGGGTGAAGTTATGTGGGTACTAGCAACAGATTTGGGTGCTTGGGGCCCATGCGGTTGGGAGAACAGCAGTGTTCAGTCAGGAGAAGCATGCATGTTGTCTGCACACACTCAGCGTTGTAATCCATGCTGAGCACCGTCTTGGCAAGGTGAAGGAGAGCAATGAGTGGGAGCCAAATACCCACTGTCAGGTACCTGCCTGCTCGTGTTTGTAGTTGTAGCACTCTGCATTAACCCAAAGGCGAACCGGTGTCACTGCTAACAGCCGGCCAGCAGCAAATGCAATTAGTGGGGAGCATGGGTGGCTGCTTCTCACCCTCCTCTCGGCCCCTCGAGATACGGCTGGCGAGATGTCATCTGAGGAGGACCTGCCTCTGCCTTTCCTATCCCGACTGTAAGGACCAGGCTGTGGCCCCCATTTTTACCTATGTGGTGACTTCTGCCCCACTGGGAGGACTCGGGAGCAGGATGTCACATGCCCATGTGCTTTGCTCCAGAAGCCTCTCCCTGAGGGGAGGAGACAGCTCAAGCGTCCACAAGAGTGAGGATGGATAACCTAGGACAAGACTACAATATATACAGATTTATGTACAGAAGCCACTGAATTTCTGGAGTCTTTCTGCCATGTCTGGGAAAGACCTGGGTGAGTTTCCTGAGCACCCTCAGATCTGCAGACCAAGGGTGCTGTGTCAGGAAGAACAGCAAGCTCTGTGGCAAGAGCATAACCCAAAACGTCGGATGCAGCATCCTTGAACTGCCTGTGATGCTGGGATGGGGTCTCCTTTCCTCTTCGAGGTCGTTCGCCCTGTAGGAAACCAAAGGTCCCTCACAAGAGCAGGAGCTGAGCCCCGCTCTGCAGTGGCTCTCGCTGCTGCCAGGCAGCTCTGCGGTCGCTCCAGTGAAACCTTGCTGTAATTTGTTTGTAAAAAATCTCTCTCTCATCATCGCAAGGCCCTTTGGGCTGTTTTCCACCTGCAAAGTGGTGTTTGATTAGCTACGCTGTCACCATGGCAATGAAGTCCCTTCCCCAAATCCTAAGAAGTGGCACCTGGAGGGAAGTTGGCAGCACGTTTAGGGCTGCGGTTTCAGGAGTGAGAGGTGCTGGCTTGACCCCATCCTCTCTCTGACCGGTGTTGGACACAGGAACCCCCCCCCCAAAGGTGCTCTGATCCTTTTTTCAAGCAGCCGGGAAAGGGTGGCCCTATGTGCATGCACCACATCCCACCCCACGTGGTGCTCGTCACGAGCTCATCCCCATCTCCTGACGTTCATCCTGTGTCATGGGTCGTGGTGGCTGTTTGGCAGGATTTGGGGACTCTGTCACCCTCTGATCGTTCCCCTCTGGCTCCTCTCTTTGGCAGCCCTGGGCTTTTTCTAGGCTTTGTGGGACTTTACCTAATTCTTCCATGGAATTTTCTTCCTTCCACCACTTTCTCTCCTTCCCTGTTTGGGAATTTCTGGGATGAAAGCTGCTGTCTGGCTGTGACAGATGGCTTCCTCTGATGCCAGCGCGCACATTGCAGTGCTATTGCATTCTCATTAGGCTTCGGTACGAAGGCCTCATTAGCAGGAGAAATGGCTATCGATCTGCCCAGCACTCGCTGCATCGTCCCTGCTGGGACCCGCGTTGCAAGCACACGGCCTGGCCTGACACTGCAGTGTGCTTCGATGGCCAGCAACATCCTCCCCAGGATGCTTGTCACACCGTGGGAGCTTGCCGTGCCCATGAGGTCTCCTTTGCATTTCGCTGTTCTTTGGGCATGGCGAGCGCCGCTGCGCCCAGGGAAGCTGGACCACGGCAGGTGGATGCACGCAAGAGCAGAGCTGAGCCGTCCCCTTCAGTCCAGGCTCCCCAGGCTGGCGCTCGGGCTCCCAAGGAATACATGGTCTCCTTTTCTAGGCTCTGTTTTCATCCTGTTCTCTCTCCTAGGTGACATCGGAGGCCAGATGGGACTATTTATCGGTGCTAGTATCCTCACTATACTAGAGCTCTTCGATTATTTATACGAGGTAAGACCATCTCGCTCCGCTTGCACGGAGCACGTGCTCACAAGCCTTGATCCCAAGATGGGCGCTGTCGCGGCTACAGGACTATCCATGCCTGATGAACCCTTCTCCATGATAATTAATGCTGCATTGGCAACGAGCTCCCTGCGTTAGGGCCAGATGAGCAAGGAATGCCCCGGGAACTGCTACACTACAGGGACCGCCGCGCCACGTAGCTGGCACCCAGCCTTGGCTAATGAGATTTGCTTCTCGTTTGGGTTGATTAGCCCAGGCGGAGCCCCGTGTTCACGTGGCTGTGCTGCTTCCAACGCAGGCGCCGGTGGCAACCCGTCCGGGCCATGCGGCTGCGCCATCCGCACCCGCTCGTAGGCGGCTACACACCATAACCATCTTTTTGTAAAAACACCTCTAAATAATCCACAAGTCCCAATCAGCCTGTTGGACTGGAAAAGTAGCTCTGCCAGCCCTTGCGCTGCTGCCGGAGGGTGGAAAAATGCAACCGAGACCCACGCAGTGTCGGCACCTGTTATCTGCTGTCTGCAGCTCTGCCAGAAGCCCGGGAGCAAGGTGCTTTCCAGGAATTGCCAAGACAGGATCGAGCGCAATCCTGTGGCACAGCTGCGGCTGGTGGCAGCTGCTCCGGAGAAAACTGCAAGCTCCCGTTAACGGGAAATATTGCAATAACCCATCCGGAGGGGATGTTGCTTTCCAGCAGCCCTCCCGCCTTGCAGCGGCAGCGTTACGACCCTGCTGTATTTTTATCTCCTTTTGCCTAAGTTATGTTTCAACCCGGGTCCGAGCTGTGGGATTTTTGGTGATGCGAGGGTCCCAAACAGGTTTGTCCCTTGGCGCCTCCTGCTAATTTTTGCCAGCTTCGCGGGGTTTTAATGCAATGGCTTTAGGGCTCCAGCCCCCGAATATGCGATGTCTGGGGCATCCTTAGTCCAAGGCTCTCATAGCTCTGTCTGAGCTCCTTTTCCCAGCAGGACCAGCCAGGCTGCCCGCTCTGGCTGTTCAACCACTCAAATCCCTTCTGGCTCAGCCCAGTTCCTGCACTTCTTTGCCCTCGGAGGTGTTAGCCTGCAAGAAACGCCAGCGGGATGCTCGCATCAGAGAGGAAAAAAGGAAGAAAATTCAGGTTCTCAATCTCAAGCAAAGCCCATCACCCCCCACGCCGTGCCGCACAGTGTTTTGACAGACCAATGCATCGCCAGGATGTTGTTTTGCTTACTGAACAAAAAAAGTCATTTTAGAGGTTTCAATAACCTGTTTTTCTATACTGTAGTTGGGGTCAGCTCATAGCAGTTGCATCGGTGCGTGTCCAAGCAGCTAAACCGGGTAGGTGCAGAAGGACTCGCGGCGCCAAACTCGCCGGAGCCTTTTGAAACCCTCTCAAACGATGTGGAAGCCGAGCTGATGGTTTTACATTGGAAAAAAGACGGTCGCTCCGCGTCGCGGTCCCTTCTGGGCAGCTGTTAACATTTGGTGGCATTATTCCGCAATAAAATATACTGAAAATTACCAACATAAAGCTAATAACGGCTCCAGAGTGCAAACAAAATTGTTCTTCAGTTTATAGCTCGGTCTGGATGCATACAATATTTCATTAAAATTGACTGTTCTGGGCTCTCTTTGGGTTTTTTCATAAAACACTAATAAGAAATCTCTCCAAGTCTGGATTGTTTTTTCCTCGCTTTTGTTTGACATCTGCTTACAGAACTTGGCAAACGGTTTTTCTAGTGCCTCGTTTTTGTTTTTGTTTTTTTTTTTCCTTTGGGGCTTCTGTGTTTTTTTTTTCTTCTTTTTAGTATATCTCAGGAATAGTCCCCATCTCCTCGGAAAGGCTCCATCGAGCTGTGCACGAGGCTGAGGGCATCCGCAAGGACACCTGAAGACCCATGTTTAATCTGCTCTGGGGAAAGAGGGAAGGGGAGAAGCATCTTAAACGCAAAAAAGCATCTACATTTAACAGTTAAAAGCATCTGCACTTAATGCTTGAAAGCATCTACATAGTTGCTCTAATCTACTCAGGAGTTTTTTTGGGGGGCGGCTTCGATTTGCATAAAACTTGGGGCATTTTCAGCCAAAGCATTTGCAAAGTGTCTGAGGTCAGCAGCCGACGGACATCTCAGGTCTTTACCAGGGATGTGGCCAAAGTCAAATGAAACACGGGAGTCTAGAGATTTTTTTTTTCATAGTTCACTCAAAGGAGACTTCGTTTGGTCCCATCGCAGCACAGAATCGCTCCAGTCCCGTATCCCTGACCAGCATTTCCACCTCCCTCACCAGCATCAGTATTGCTTCCTTAGGAACTGACCCAATTGCTAAAGTTTTCAGATTGCTTCTTTCTTTTTTTTTTTTTTTTTTTTGTTTTTCCCCCCAGTAGAAGGTCTGAAGAAAAACACTCTCATTTTTCCGTATTTCCAGGATTTCCCTCGGAAATGAAATACGTTTTTCGGCGGCAGCAGCTGCCAAGGAAGTAACGTGGCTTTGAAGGGAAGCGCTGCTCATCCAGCTGGCATTTTTCAATACACCCTAAAATATATTTTTAAAAAACTGATGGGATGGTTGAGGTTTTTTTTATTTTTTTCCCATGCTCCGTGCCTTGCCGATGGCCCCGTAGGTAGGGGAATGTGCCCGGCCACTCCCACCCGGCTTCATCAACTCTTCCTCTCTTGCAGTTGATCAAGGAGAAATTGTTAGACCTACTAGGCAAAGAGGAAGAGGAGGGGAGCCATGACGAGAACGTGGTAAGGAGCGCCGTTGGGAGCAGGTCCGGAGAGCTTCCCGGAGGGGCAGGGAGCGTTGGGGTGGGGGGGGGGGGTCCCGCGCTAACGCTGTCGCCCGCTCTCGCTCCGCAGAGCACGTGCGACCCCATGCCAAATCATTCGGAAACCATCAGCCACACTGTGAACGTGCCCCTGCAGGCCACCCTGGGAACGCTGGAGGAGATCGCCTGCTGACACCGGCCACCAGCTCCACAGTGCCAACACCTAAGGAAGGGAAACTGCACAGGAAAGCAGGGACCGAGCTCAGGTTTGCAACAGGGGGAAAATAAATAAATAACTAAAACACAAAAAAAGAAAAGAAGAAAACCGCTATGCATTTAAAAATAAATATATATATATTTATGTATATAGATATATACATATTATATATACTCTGCCAAAACCAGAGAGGCACCTTGGACTTGACTTGCGTTGTCCTTTCCTGTTGGGGGGTGGGCTGGGGGGAAGGAGGGGAAGGTGGTCTTCAAGACGTGAAGGCAGCGGCTCGTTTTCGAACTGTGCGAAACAAAAGCCAACAAACCGCAGAGCGACGACAACAACAACAGCAAAAGAGCCCACCATTTCATATACTGCCAAATGTACAAAGCACTTGCATGCCAACTCTTTTTTATGGCAATATATATATATATATATACATATATATATGTATTCCTAGCTGTCTTTATAAGCTCTGTTCCTCTTTACAGTCTCTGATTTTCACTACCGAGAAGGAATTCGCGGGTCCAGCCATCCCCTGAAATCACCATTACTAACGTCGTAGGCTGAATTAGAATAAAGAGACAAACAAAGTCGCAAGCTCTTGGATTCTTCTTCCGTTCTTGTCCTTCGTGTCAGTCCGTGATGACTCTTAAGCTCGGCCGGGCGCCGCGAGGCCGGCTCGCCTCAGAGCTTCGCGTCACCCAAAGGTGAGCATCCTTGGGACGGCGCGGGTGGTCCCCGCCGGGCCGGACCGGGCGGCTCTCGGTGGATCCACGCCGCCGCTGCTGTGTCGTGCTCCTCCGCCTGTAACGCCGCTTGTGTAGTCCGTCTTCGGCGGGGTTGGGCACGGGGCGGTGGTTTTCTTTTCTTTTTTTCTTTCTTTTTTCTTTTTTTTTTTTTTTTAATTTTCCTCCATTAATTTATTCTGTGCTTTCTCCTCATTCTCATGACTGATATTAAAGCTGGTCTTGTGGAAATGGCCGGGCTGTGTCATTTCTGCCTTGCCCCATCCCCAGACCCGGTCCCCTCGGCCGGGTGATGGGCAGGCGCCGAGGCGAGCCGTCCTGGGGCCGATCCTCACCCCTTGCCTCCCGTATTTCTTTCGCCGCCCTCCTCGCGCGCCCAAGCGTCACGCTGCGTGGGCACACGTGGTGCTGATGCCAGCCCTTCCTCAGCAAGGTCCTCATCTTCTCCGTGACGGCCCCTGGGCTCAGCATGTTGCTTCTGCTCCTCAGATGCCCGCTGAGGTTGGGCTGGCTCTGCTTTTGTGCACTGTGGCCACCCATTGGAGTCTCATTTATGAGTCACCAGGAGCACCGAGGGAACTGGGTGCCTTGTTAAAATGATGTGGTTTTGCCCCAATAAAGAGAGAAAGCGAGTTTCATGAAGCTCCAAACCCTGCTGTTTTCTTAGCCCAGAGAAATGGGAGTAGGCTCTGTGTGTGTGTACATATATATGTGTGTATGTATGTGCACGCGCATGTGTGCACGCACCACTCCATGGCCAGTGAGTGTCAACAGTGTGGTGGCTGTGGCCAGCTGCAACGGAGAGCACCACAGCTGGCCTGCAAAAAGCCGTTTCCTCAGCAGTGCTCCTAGAGCCCTGACTCACAGGAAGGCATCCAACCAGCTACGGGAGAAGAAATCAGCCTGGATTTGCCCACAGAGGATGCTGAAGGCTGGGTTAGGTGGAGGTTCGGGTCTGAAGGCAGAGGCTGATGGCCAGCTGAGGGAGCACGTAAGTTAAGGGTCTATCCCTGGGAGAAGATGCAAATCCAGCTTCAGAGCTGGGCTTGATTCTTGCACTGGCTTTTGCAGCACAGAAATGCCTTTCTTCACCTCAAGTCCTGCTCCTGTCCAGAGCATGGTGCAAGAGCAGGTCCCGTGGACAGCTGGCATGGCTGAGGAGGGCACCTGTACCAAAGAGCAGGGGCAGTATGAGATGAACAGGCTTTAGCAGAATATTACTGGCACCATTTGATAGCCAGCCCTGGAGGAACTACCATGGGACCTGGCAGTATTTAGACATCTCAGCTCATGGGCTATTTCACTAAATCCTCGGGACAGCCCTTTACTAAAACATGTTTGAGTACCAAGCTTGTATCTCCACTCGAAAAAGCCACATAGGCTCCTGAGGTATTGCCATAAACTCTACACTGCGTAGACATGGCTCAGACAACAGCAGCAACGTGGTGAGTAGGTTGAAGGACCTCATGCTGAGAACAAACTGACCCAGAAACCAGAAGCATCAGAGGCTTACAAAGTTTGTAATTGCCTTTTGTGTCATCCTGGGGGCAGCAGCCCCTCCAGGCATGGAGGAAGAAAGCAAGCCACCACTCCCTGCCCTTTAGCGGTCTGCCCCATGTCCTCTGGAGCGCCTCTTGCCTGCCTGTTTGAGCTGGAGGGCAGCAGATGGTGGAAGAAGTTGAACAAGTCTTTTAGCCATGATTCCTTCCCTCCCTTCTAGGAAATCCCATAAGTGGACAAGGCGGGTTGTGCTGGCACATTCGCACTGGGTTTAGCAGCTTTAATACTGGTGGGTTCATGCTTGCCCAGAAGTTCTCTGCCATTTCCACCACTACCCCCGTGATAGGATCTGCCCCAGGGCCAAGGCTGAATTTTACCCGTCAGCAATGCCAACAGGTCCAGCTGCGTCCGTGCAAGTGTGTGCATCTGTGGCAGCCTCTACATGGCACTGCCTCAGACCCGGCGGGTTTTGGCCCTCTGCTTCCCTGCAGGAATCTGCCTGCACGCTGACTGGTCCTTGGCACACTTTTGGCTGGAAGGTTCCTGATGTGCCCACGGGGCTGGGAGACGTGACGCTGATCGGAGCTGTCTGCTAGGCTCTCAGACAGGCTCTTAGCACCGGCACTGATTCAAGAGGCCTCTTAGCATTAGCTGCCTGCCCTCTCCTGCCTCAAGAGCTGTAACTGGGGAGAGGAGAGGATGGTGGTGGAGGAAGGGGGAGCTGAAATGCAGCAAGCCTGGGGTGCAGCAACGCTGCCTGAGTCAGTGCTAGCCCCATGGAGGCAGCAGGGAGGACTGCTTTCTGGCCCAAAGTGGACAGGCAGAGTCATCCTCACCACCAGCTTTGTGTGTCCTAAAATTTGGCTGCTGCATCTATTGCTGAGGGCAGAGCAGGTAGCCTGGACACCTGGGATTTGAAGGCAACGCCAGTAATGCAGCTTCCACCTCTATCTGCTATGCGTTCGCAGTGCAGACACCAAAAGGCAATGAGCATGGCCTTGTCTTAGAGGGCTCAGTATACATAGATAATTTCAGAGCCTCGCACTGGGCTGGGCCAGGGAATAGTCTTCCAGCCCCAATCATCCCACCACTGACCTTCCTCCCACGCGAAAACAAGCCTCATTCAGGCAGCTGCTCACAGAAAGGCTGCTGCTGAATTGCAGAGGGTTCAAAGGAGAGCTGCAAGGGCAGCCTTGAGACTTGGCAAGCTGCCTTCTCCTGAGACAAAAGTTCAAATCATTTAATCTAACAAAAGGAAGGTGAAGAGGTGGCTTCGTGGGTCTACAAATTCCTCTGTGGAGAGATTTCTAATAAAGAACTTTTTAATCTAGCAGACTAAGACAGAACAGGAGGTCACAGCAGGGGTGGGTGTGAGATGCATTCAGATGAGAAGAGCCTGCCTGGTGGCCATGGTGGGTCCCTTAAGTCTTTAAATCAAGAGGCATCTTTTTTTTGAACATGAGCTCCCACTGCAGGCCCCCGTGCCCAGGCAGCACTTTCTGGTCTGGGTTACGGAGAAGGTCTTGTCAGATGATCTTAAAGTGCTGAGAAATGGAGAATCGTGGCCAGCAATGGGCATCCGTGCTCAAAATCACCTGAGCCCTCTTGTACTGCTTACAGCATCCGATATTTTGGAAGTTGCTGGGATCGAGACTGCATGGCAGCCTGTACCTACCTGGCTCACCATCTTTGCACCCAATACACAGGATCTTGAGGTTACTGGCATTTCTTGCCAGGCTTCATGCACCAGCCAAGCAAAGGTGGAGCCCTCTCCACAGGACCGGGCACAGAACTTGGGATTTGAGCCTGCTCTGCCCTGACTTCATCCTGTCCCCTAAAAAGCCAGATGTGCACCTAATTCTCCACCACTAGCTGCTCACAACCCTTTCACTTACCCCAGGAATTCACATGCAGAGGCTGGCCAGGTCTTTGCACAGGAGTCGCTTCTTCACTCCCAGCTATTTCTGTGGTTGATGTCTTTGACTTTCAGGCTCCGAGGGGTAGTTTAAAACCTGTCTACATTTCAATTGCTTATCGCACTGAAAGTAGCGGGATCTCTAAGAAAGACTGGCAGGGAACAAATAATTACCACTGGGTACAAACTGTTTCTCTGTCAAGGATCTAGCGTGGCGATTGATTAGAGGCGCTGCACGTTGTGTCGACGCCGGGTGTCTTATCTAGCAGCTGTAAAGCCAAATTCATACTCAAAGAAAGGGAACATTACGCCACGTCCTGGGGATGGGGGCTGAGGACATGTCTATCCACTCTTTACACTAATTTAACTGCTAGAAGCAGCTCGGCCTTTGCAGGCCGTTGTACTCGACGGACTCTCAGTGGCAGCAGGCAGAGGGGCATCACGCTTCATCCTGCATGTGCTTAAAAAAAAAAAAAAAAAGAAAGAAAAAAAAAACCTCTTTGTTACTCTGTTCTGCACTCATCCAGTATTATCCTGTGTCTTAAAACTGTTGGGTGCCTGCAGTGTGCTTGCTGGGGAGACCCTCCTTTGCCCCCCCTGCCCCCAGTCTATGCTCCAGCTCTCAGACAGGAGCTGCAGACCAGAGTTATGAAACTCCTTGCACAAAAAAAAAATAAAATAAAATAAAATAAAAATCTTGTTGCTTCTCCCCTTTCAGGATGTCAAAAATAAGTGAGGCTCAGCTTCCTCAGGTTGTGAAATGTGTTTTGTTTCAGTTGCTGGAAAAAAAAAAAAAACAAAAAAAAAAAAAACTTTGAAGATGTTGGCTTTGAGCTGAAGCCCCAAGAATAGCAAGTTATATTTCTTAAGGAAAATGATTATTTCTGCTCATAAGGAATGCCTGCAGAGAACACAGCCATGGTTGGAGCATGGTGTAAAGGAAGGCCCTGTGCAAGAAGAGTCTCTTGGCTCTGGCTGGGATAGAGCCTGGCCTGATACTCTCACCCTCGTCCTGATGCTCTTACCCACATCCCTGCTCCTGACATCCCAGTTACTGAGTATTCAGACCCTGAGACAGAAGCTCATGAAGTGGGAGAAGCTTCATGAGAAGGTGCAGCATTCCATGAGGACTTTGGTGCCATGGGGTGCTGCACCATCTCGTGACACTTCCTGGGCATAGTTCTCAGGAGCGAGGAGTCCTTCAGCTTCCTCCCAGTTTGTGCAGGATGGCGCTACAGACCACACGACATGCAGCCACCTGCCTGGCCTGGCCTCCCCACCCAGCCAAATCCCCGCGCCGCTTTACGGGAGGGACATGCTGTGACATCGCCAGGCTCTTCCCAATCGTGCTGAACCAGGATTTTTCTCCAGCTATTCACTAGCCATGTTCTTCCATGCTCACCGGCTGCTCTCTATGCCCCGAGCGATATCCAGCAGCAAGCCTCCCAGAAATCATGAGATTGCCTTAAATAGTCATGAGACTTCTCCTTAAAAGAAATACATTTTGGATGGAGGGGAGGTTTTTCGCTGTTGTTTTCTTTTCCTGTGCTTCCCACCTCCAGAATGAGGAAGGTGACATTCGTTTCACAGTTTCAAATGCTCAGGAGAAAGCCTGGAAACGTGCAAAGAAAACTGCTATTCTCACGCAAATCCTCTGCTTCCACCCACCTGCACAGTGAGGAGCTGGTGAAACGCAGGATATGCTCACAGGAGTTGGCAGCACAGTGCCACCAATTCAAAAGCCCAACAGGACTTTCCCAGGGCATGGCACACCAGAGGATTTTCCTAGGCCCAGTAACCAGACCTCGTCTCACTCATCTAGCTCTAATCCTAGCCCCCACCAAGATTTGCAAGCAGATATAGCAGTTGTCGATGTGCTGAGGCTGGATGGAGTCGTGAACTGGAGCCGGGAACTGTAGCTGTGCTGTTTTTTTCAGGATGTTGTAGAAGATCATGAATTTAACACTGTCTCTGGAGGAAACATGGCTTATGAGCTCTCATTGTCAGCCCAGTTGTCCGTTCATCCGTCACCCCCAAGCAGCTTTCAAACCCACAAGCTCATTCCAAGGAAATTTGGCAGAGGGCTCTCAGAAATAATCCAGATCCTGTGCATTGAATGGGTATTGATGGTTGATTAGAAGACGGGCAACCAAATTGGTGGCTCTGCTGGGATGAAGGCCAGCACTGCTCAAGCAGCAGCGAGGCTGACAGGAAGTGCTGTGACTGATGGACTGTGTACATGGCACCAAACTGCTCACCATGTGTGCTGCCTTTCCCTGGAAGGGTTGTCCTAGGAGGCAGAGGATGTGACATGTCTCTCGTACTAGGGAGCCCAGAACTGGACACAATACTCCACACGTGGCCTCACCAGGGCTGAGCAGAGTGGCAGGATCACCTCCCTCGACCTGCTGGCAACGCTCTTCCTAATGCACCCCAGGATACCACTGGCCTTCTTGGCTGCAAGGGCACATTGCTGGCTCATGGTCAACTTGTTGTTCACCAAAACTACCAGATCCTCCTCCACAGAGCTGCTCTCCAGCAGGTCAACCCCTAACCTGTATTGGTGTGTGGGGTTATTCCTCCATAGGTGCAGCACCCTGCATTTGCCTTCGTTGAACTCCGTGAGTTGCAGCTCTAAGCACTTGATAAACTATTTGCTGCAAATTATCCCTGCTTTAGCTTTGAGCACATTTCAAACAAAGGAGAAAGGAATGTAAAAACATGACACGACGCATCCTCCCTACCCTGTACTGCCTATCTTTTGTTAGGCTGCATCTGTAGAGCACAAGATATTTCATATCCAGTCTGTTGATCTGTCTAAAGAACAGGAGCAGATTTGATGGCTATACTGCAGCTCCTTTTCTGTTTCTGGAAAATAAGGTCATTCTCATCTGTGTACGCTTCCCACTCTGTGGAGTAAGATCATTCTGCAGATTTCTATTTCGGGTGGCTCTGTCTTTTTTGACAATCAAATTCACTCCCTGAAAATCAGCTTTCTTGATTATTTATTAATATTTGCTACAGCATAGAAATCATCTACTGTGAAAGTCTGTGGGTACCAGCTTTCTGCTATCCGGACCTGGTAAAATGTTTTCTGAGTTTTCAGTCTAAATATGGGGATTCAGAAATCTTTTCTGGCTCCGCTTCTTCCAGTGCTTATTCCAAGAGCACATTTCTTTTCTGAATCTTCTCATCCATTGGATGTTCCATAGAAGAGCAGAGATTGCAGCTCACTATGGGCTCAGCAATCATAAGTATCTGGAGGATACAGGGATGTGCAAATTTAGACCAGAACCAAGCTCCTTGAGGTCCACCCTACAATGAAGCAGAGTGTTTTTTCTCTTCAAAAAAATAGGTTAAAAGGACGAGAGAATTTTCTGGGTGATTAAAAATCAAGCAGTCTGCATCTTCTTGGCCTGCTTGATGTAAACTAGCTGAGATGGTGTCTCTCTGTGCTATTGGGATTTGCTACGTGGTAGGCTGGGTTTGATGTCTCCTACCTCCTTCCTGGTGGCATCTTCTTCTTTGCTTTTAACCTTTGGGCTAGCCAGGGTCAGAGGAGTTACATTTGGGCAAACTAGGTGCTGCGGCTGCAAGCAGACACATAACAGGAATCATAATTGCTTTAAGTGAAGATGATGGCATTCCTGTGCTATTCCTGTGTGAGGGAAAGAGATTAAAACAATGCAGAGCCCAAGATGGGAGCACTTGGTCAGAAGCTTTCACTGCCAGGGTCACAGGCAGTGTCATCTCAGCTCTGAGCTGCCCCAAGCTGGTTCCCATTTTGGAGCCGTCCTTCCAGCGTTCAGAGGTGAGCTGTGACCTCCAGTCTCTCCAAAACAACATGGTGAGGAAGGGTCTATCCAAGCTCTTCTTGCTTATTTTGGGTGACTTTGCAAGGTGTCCCATCACAGAGGAAAACTGGCAGAGCTATTTCTCAGATCAGGCAGAACTGCAGCTCTCTTCCTGCACGTGAATGTGTCTGGGAAAACTATAACAGCTCATGAAGCTCCCACCTCTGCTGGTGGCAGACGTGGTGGTTGCTGTAGTTACTACTGGCTAAAGCTCGCATGGATCAAAGTCTATCTGCCAGGGAGGTTTCAGGAGAAGGAATCTTCTGCACCAAGTCTGGTCTCAAGTCTATAGCAGCATCAGCCGGATTTTGCAGCATAAGATGGGTCGATCCCATGGGCATGGTTCCACCACCTTCTGCGTGGATTTCCACTCAGTGGGGTCTTCTGCCACCTCCTGGAGGACATGTCCTATGCTCAGCTTCCTCACCACTCTTTCTGGGCTGTATATCCTATCTCTGCAATTCCCCTTGCTTGGAGGCAGGTTGCTTGGGGCAACTAGACAACGCATGCACAAGTTAAAAAAAATCATATAAATTATATTTTAAAAAAAGTACTGAAATATGATAAAAGTCAGAATGCCTGGGAGGGCTCAGAGCTCCTCAATGGCCTACAGTCAGAGGTGGGATCATATGTAAAAACAGTAACAAGTTGGATTTTCAGCACACAAATCAGACACCTGACACTAGTAAATAGCAGACTCCCAAGGCCACCAGAATGAATTATCACTGGTCACTAGTGGAAGTACCCATGGAGTAAAACATGTAAAGATGAAATGTCTCAGAAGTTTCAGAGATGAACACAAGAAAGTAGCTAAAAAATAGAAATCTTGAATTAGCCTTAGCCAAAGCAGATGGGAAGAATGGGGGTATACATGCCAGAGATCAGGAGCTGAAGCTGTGCGAGAAGAGGCCACTTTGCCAAGAGCAGCACTAAAAGCGCATGAGGCTTCATCGGCAAATTAGTGGAAGATGGATAGACCCTCTGAGCCATGTGGTTGGAATCATTACACCCGTAAATTGTTTTAAATGGTCATGAAGTCAAAGGCCTCTGTATTTGCAAGGTAATAATGGCTAGAAGTTGTTCAGGTTCCAGCTGGTGCTAGAACGGCACAAGGCATGGGAACAGCAGCAGCGCTGCTGTCTGAGGACAAATCCCCTTGCTTTGGGGAAAAAAAAACATTGCAATCCCAGCTCTGGCCTCTGTCAAAGGCCTTTGTTTGAAAACAGAAGCTTTGGGGGAGAAAAACAAATGTAATGAAGAGAAAATGGTTTACTGCTCTCACCAGCCGAAAAATGGACACTTTGCTTTGAAATCTGCAAACAGGAAAACAGTTTTCCAGCCAAAAATTTCAAACACAAAAGGTTCAGCTTTTGAAGAAGAATAAAGACACTTCCATGCACTGAGTTAAAAAAAAAAGAAAACTTTTTTGTTTGATTTTGGTGGGAACTTTGGCTGAGGAAAAACAAATTCCCATCAAAATCAAACAGAAATGGTTTCTTTTTTCCTTTCCTCAGCCAGTCTCCCATCCAGCCTTTTCAGTCAGACAAAACCTTGTAGGCATAAAACTTAAAAAAATATATATATTCTAGTAGGTTTGTTGCTTCCTTCAGGGAAAGATTTCTACCAAGAACCAGTTATCTCTGCAGTGTGGATGGGCCCAGTCTCTGTCCTATGGATACTCATAACCTGATTTTCAGAGGGCCACGTGCTAGAAGGTAGCACATTTCCTACCAAGATTGATAGAAGGCCTGGCATCTGGTAGTGTTTGGTGTTTTCTCCCAAGAAAAGGGAGACATTCCTTCAGCAGCACTTCTCCAGGTCCTTCTGGCAAGGGCTGGGCAATGAAAAGATAACTCAGGACTTTGGGGAAACTTGTACAGACGCAGCAATGCTGGCCAGGGCTTGGTGCACACCCATGGTCCCAAGAGAGCCCTCATGATGGGTGTCCCTGTGCAGTCCTTCACTGGGAATCTCAGCTGCAGAGCACCAGACCTCTTCCCAAAACACCCTCAGAGCTGACCGCTGAGTCCATCTCCCAGCTAGGGTCTTACCAAAGATGCCTCCACCCTTCCCATCAAAGATGCCCTGCCATAGGGGGAAATATCTCAGGAACCTGTAGTGGCACTGAGCCTGAACAGCAACAAGACCCTTGTGTCCTAAGCTCTGTCCTCTGTCGTCAGCACCAGATGCACATGACCATCTTTCCTTGATAACACAGTGGCCACCACATTGGCTTTGCCTCCACACTGTAAGGAGCTCTCTGCCTCCCTCGCACCCTTTCTCTGCCCTCTGGGGCATGCTGACAGCCCCAGGCCACCCAGGTTGTCTATGACAACTGGCTTACTAGGCATATCCAGCAGAAACAGCACAAGGACTCATTTATGCCAAGACCTCAGCAGGCAAGTCTCATCAATTACACTCCCAGAACTTTGAGTCTCCGACTGCCAAAGCCTTTGGCCACCCACTACCAGATCCAGAGGGATTTACAAGGGTGAGAGTGCTAGAAGAATTATGAAAATACAGACCATGCAGAGATGAGAAACCCTCGTTATTCCTGTGATGAGAGAAAGGATGCAGAGAGTGGTCAATAAAATAAAATGAGATGGAGATGCAACAGCTGCCCCAGCTGGGGCAATCCAAGCTTGCACCCTTGGCAGACACCAGAAGATCCTATCTTAGATATAAGGCTGGAAGAGCCAAGAGTCTTTAGGCCAGCTGCTCACACAACAGAGAGTTTTCACATAGCAAGCAAAGATCTTTCTTCCTGTTTTACAAAGGCAGAAACAAAGGTACGAACTTAGAGCCTGCAGGTAGCCTCAGTGCTTGCTGGGAGGAGTTTATTATTGAAAGACACCCAGGGACTGGAATCAATGAAACAAGCACTCTGTTGGTATGAATCTGAAAACAAAAACATCTTTCGACTCAGCTGTATCCCAAGGCCAAGTTGACCTGACTTATAAATGTTTGACGAGCAGCAGTGTTGAAGGCAGCACAAGGGCACTGGGGTCCTGCATACCTGCAAGGCAGTCGGAGCGCGGCCCGCAGAGGAGCAGGGCTGTGGGAGATAAAAGCAGGTTTGAAGTGTGCAGACAGCGTAGCTGCGGCTCAGACAACATTTCTCGTGTCTTTCGAGCAAGGCGGGGTGGTGCGGGACTGGGCGTGCAATTTATCCCATGCCATCAGGAACTTCCCTGTAGTTTGTGAAAAATAATGCTGTTCTTTTTAAGAATTGCCAGAAATACAGTTTATCAGAGAATTTGCACTAGAGCAGATTTTCCTTGTGTCTGTAAGCCAGACACTGCCCCTCCCAAGGCTTCAGCCAGAGGGTTGCTTTTTGCACAGTTGTTACAAAATCCAAACAAAATCTTTTAAAAAAGCCCTTAAGTTCAGGTGGCCCAAAACACATTTCTATATCATGGATTTTTCAGCCTTTTCCCTCCTCTTTTTAAAAATCAATGAACTGCAGACTGAAGGGAGAAGAGTACTGAATTTGGAAATGTCAGAATAAGTAATATTCTTTTTATGTCTGCTTTTCCAAAACCTTCTCTTTTCTTGGCCAGTCTTGTTCACTGAGTTCACCCCGCATTCAGAGAGCTTCTTTCTCTTACCTCTCACAGATATACTTTTCAGGCAAACATTTCTTTTTCTTGTCTGGACCAAAATGCCTCCTAGTCCATGCTTGGGGGAGTCCTTCAAGGTATCTGAAAGCATCTGGCAGTGAATCCAGGGTACCTCCAGCAGCCTCTATGTATATGGCCACTCCTGTCTCCTGTCCAACATCTGGCTTTTCCCATTACGGACCTAGCAGGATCTGAAAAAACAACCACAGATCTCAGCATGCTTCATCCTCCTCTCTGAGACCTGCATCCTGTGGTGCCCTGCCCCAGGTGAAGCTGCTGGAGCTGAGCCGCTTGTGATTGTTAGGTAGCATGAAAAGGGCATTGACGGGATTCCCCAGCTGCTCAATTCTCTTCTGTCCCAAGAGAGCACTGATACTCAGTAAAAGGCACTTAATGCAGCTTGAGACGCTGCCTGTGGCAACCAAAGGTCCTGCCTGGCTGTCGACAGACCTAATTACTGCACATGGCCTCTGGATTTCACTAGCATGCTGGAATGAGAGAGTCCTTGAACTATGCAACATCACTGCAATGCAATAAGTAGCCCACCATAAAGCCACTGAAGTGCAGCTCTGCTTATGTCAGGAGCGTGGTCCTGCAGTAAGATACTTGCATGCCAGCATGTCTGGTAGGTCTCAGATTTGAGCCTGAGTAACCATGCACAGAGCTCAGAAGGTCTCAGCAGAAACAACAAGCAAAGTCCTGTTCTTCCACTTGTCTCACCCCCACAGAGTACTTGCCCTGCTGCTACCTGCAGGCTCAGGAAGACAGTGTCCCCATGCCCTAAATGACCCAGTGCTCAGCAAACTAGTTGAATCTAGGTGCAGGAGGACATAGCCTGCACTCCTGAGGCTAAACGCTGCTTTGCAAAACCAATATTTTTGCTCTCACTGCCCTGTTCTGCACAGATACAAATTAAATCAGCCCAGGAGGGCTGTCCTCCGTGGTGGTGCTTTCTGTGGCCCAGCCAGCCTCCCAAAATCCTGGAAGCAGACAACACAGAAACAAAAGGGAGAAACCCGGATGATCTTTACCACCTTCTTGTCATCCCCAGCACATCTCTTGCATACAGACACTTCTGGTCTCATCATCAGTGCATCTCCCAGAGGGATCCTTCCCCTTCCTTTGGCCAGCTCATCTGCTAACACTCAACCTTCACGAAGACCTCCACAGCATAAAGGCAAAATAACACCCTCTTGGGATGAAGCACGTGACCGAGATGTACTGTTAGGCTGATGTAATTGATATAAAAGCAGAGAAGGTCACTGTTGTGGGTCTGATAAGAGAACATGACAAAGCTGTTATAGCTACCAATCTTCCCTTTAAAGCTGACAAGTCTTGAAAAATTAAAACGCATGTGTCCATCACAGTTTTCCCTCTGGCTTTTGTGCGCAAGTGAGAGACCAAAATAGCAAAGTGATGACACCTTTGTCTTGACCACTTTGCAGGGTGCCCAAATGCCAGCTGTTAACACCCAGCATTGCTATCGTCCCACATCCGAAGGAAAATACACCCGAGCACAAGGGGACAACTCTCCTCCCGTGTTCCGACTCGTGATTCCCTATTGATTTTCTCCTCTGTGACTCACACCGGCTCCAACAGGCTCTGCAGTGTTTTTTAGGTACTTCTGAGTAAAGTGGGTTCAGCTTTGGGAGTCCCTCTTCCAAGGTCATAAAATTTGTGGTGGTTTGTTCTGTAGTGAACAGGAAGCACCATAAATCACAGCTTTTCCATCCTGTTAAATGTCCTTGGGGCCATTCAGACTAGCTGAGTTCAAAACAACTAAAACATCCTGGTTGATTTTAGCACGTTTTAAGCACTGAATAATACAAATCTCGGTTCCAGATAAAATGCCTCTTCAAAATGAGACATTTCCCTTGCAGGTTGGTGAGACCAACCAACTCAACTGCCCCTTTTTTCGCAGTCGCAAAGCCCATCTTTCTCTGGATGAATCCATTCACACTGAACATTTCTTTTCAGCAAAGAAGCATTTTCCAGCTGCATCACCAAAAAAATTTGGAGATAACTTTATCTAGCCCCTGCCAATAGCCAGCTTTCTGTATGCTCCAATTTATTCTCTCAGCATTGCTGTTTAAACGTTCCCCAAAATATAGGTGATTTTTCGTGAGACATAAATTCTCCGTGTATCTTGTAGTCTCCAACTGCAGAAATGCTGACATTTTCCTCCCATTCAATTGTTGAAACTTATTTCTTATATGGTTTTCCTTGCTAAAAGATTTAATTTACTTTGATCCTGATTGTACCCATCTAGTCAAATTCAGCTCTTCTCTCATCTTTTTAATATCCTCCTCATGTTGCCCTCTCTCCTTCTGCTGCGATATCATCAAAGAGCTTCTTCCCTGTTACCATCAAGCTCACTCTTCCTCTTGGCATGTCTCTTTTATTAATTTCTGCTTCCTGAGGTCTCTTCATTCCTGTATCTGGAAGTATTAACTTCAAAATTCACAAGCATACCTCTTAGTGTGAAGGCTCACAGCAGACTGCTAATTTCTCAGGAACCTGCAATGCTAAATGTATATCTTATATTTTCTCTGGGGATGTTGTTTTATGTAGTTTGATTGCCTGAGACACGAGGTACTCTGAAATTTTTGGATCTGTACAATAGAGGGCCAAAGAGAGCACTGGGGTTATTGCCTAAACAAGGGAGAAGAGCCTTACTGAGGACTCCCATCTTTGGGACATGTTAGCTATTGGTCCAGACCTTTTAAGTCACTAGCTGCTGAGATTTATCACTCACCTAATCACAGTCACAACTACTGTATTTTAAGTATGCTTTAAATATAGCAGAATAGGGGCGAAAAAAGAAATCTGCTTTTAAGCTTTTTCTGAGCAGCTCTGTGCTTGTCCTTATTGAAGTCCCCTGAGGGCTAAAGGAAGAGCCATGCATTTTGAAGAGCAGATGTCCTCCCACGCACTTCAACTCCGTCCCAGTGGTTATGGTGGCTCCAAGGAGTGCAATCCATCATTGCTGTACTCCCATGCACATGCTTTCTACAGAATAAACCCATCCCAGAGCTCTTAAATTCTGTGTTCTGTACATGACTTCAATCCTGTCATCTTCTGGAGGCAAATTTTGAGGATCTACATTTTAAGTACTGAAGTCCCACCTTGATGCTGTTTGATGGAGAAGCTCCAAGGGGAGCAGCAGAGCAGCTGAACGAGGCATCTTCCCGCAGTTGTCTCTGGAGGAGCCCAGCTTCCCTTTCTCCACCAGCTCTAGAGAAAGCCCACAGAGAGCCACATATTCATACCTTCCTGACTCATGTGAAAGGCCAAGAGCAAAGCAGAGGAAACACCCACAGCTTTGAGGGGACTAACGTATGCCTGGATCTCTCTGTGTGTTGTCTGGAGTCACACTGAATGGGTATATCAGAACCCAGAATTGAATCAGATCTCTACCATAGGCCCTCTCCACGTCTCTTGGTCCTCCTCACCACTGTCCCTTCAAACTTCTATTTGTAACCTGACCTCCATACCTTCTAGTTGTGTTCTTCATCCAGTCTGAGTGCTTGGATCACACAAACCCTGAGGCCCAAATGAATCAAGATCTAGCTGTTTTTCCAGCATGGAGATGGGCTCCTCTGCCAAAAAAAAAAAAAAAAAAAAAAAAAGGCAGGAGAAGGGGCATAATACTTGCCTTCTCATACAGCAGTGGCCACGGCCAGACTTGCTGTGAGCAAAGTCCGCACACACAGGTCTGGTCCATGCCCTAGCATCTAGCTCAGCAAATTAATGTTTCCTGGGGTATGTATTCATGTGAGCAGCACCTGCCTGCAAGTTCACCTGGGAGAATTCCACACACATGACATTTCAGGGCAAAGTCATGCCAGCAAAGTGCGGGAGGGCAGTGTGTGGGCACGGGGTTGTGCCTGGTGGTTTGTGCTTGTGCAGATGGCAAGCAGCAGGCAGGGAGCTGGCATATGCCAGGATCCATCCAGGTCGTCTCACTCATGTTCAGAGAAAACTCTGCCAGTTCCTGACACTTAGCTGGCTCATGTCTCGCTGCAGTGCAGTGTGAGCAGTTTATACCACCCAGCTCCCTCCAGGTTCAATTTGCTAATGATGCACATCCACGTTCCTACCATAAAGTGCTGTTATTGGCATGTTAATGTAGCAGGCAGCAGTTCCAACACATTCTATACCCCATAACCATGGTGTTTACTTGCCCATTAAACAAATAGATGGATATTGCGAATTAGAAATGGCCATTTGTCCCATCAACACTTACCAATTTCCATACCCTTCTTCCCTGCGGACAGCCTCTAATTGCTTCCTGAATGATCCCAGTGTTCTCCTCTTCACAGCCTTACCTCCCAGGCCTGCACAGGCACTAATTACAGAGGTGAGAAGTGCATCCCCATGTTTGATCAGACAGTTTTAATTTGTGTTCATACACCCTAGTATCACAGCAAAGTGTTTCCCTAGGCTGTTTATATTTTGAGGAGTCTATCAATAGTATTGATGGTGATTGCAACTAGCTGAATCTGATGCTTTTCACCTATGGCCCCAGCACTGTCTGAGCAGAGATGGGATTTTCCAAACAGCAGAAGGGAGGAGGCTCAACTCACCCAATTCTTGTTGCCTGAAAGTGCAGCCTTTAGTCTGAGAGTCATCTAGGCATTTACCATCAGCAGAAGGAGAGACATCTCCAAAGAGAATTCATGCTCTGCCCCACAAGAAGGAGGTCTGAAATGGAGAGACTTTCACCCTAAACATTCTGATTTTTGTTCCAGTATCTACAAATATCTTTGTGAAGATAAAGTCTTTACTGTGCTCACATTTTCTCAGTTCATGGCCATGTGCGTATGACTTGCTAAATGCTAGCAAGCAACCAATTGGTAGCATCTAAAATAAATGCACATAATGATTATGTCCTTACTTCTCAGTACTTACTACTTTCCAAAGACGACATGTGCGTTATACAAGAAAAGATTGTATATGGCTCTATAAGCAATAAAGCTGAAAAAAGATCAAGCTGAAGCCAGACGAATTCAGAGTGATAATGCACGTGATTTTCTAACAAGGTGGTTAATTAACTATTGGACTCACTGGCTATTGGAAGTACCGCATCCTTCACCACTTGCACTCCATAAGCTAGGTGGGATGGTGTCTCTGAAAAACCTTATCTGAAAAGGAAATTATTGGCTTGTACCAGGTGCAATTTCTGCCACAGTTTGGTAGTTTCTGAAGATTTTATTCTCTTCTCCCCTCTACAGTTCTTAATGGCAATCCATGAGCTCAAAGCATTTCTGGAGAACTGCAGTCATTGTTATTTTTTGGCTGAATCTCCATGAATGAATATTAATATATTTGATGTTTGACTTGAAGTTTACACTGTCAGAAGCTTCTATTTTTCCTCTCCTCCTCTGTGTGCTTTCCTGCCTCTGCACTGGTGTTCCAGATATAGAAACATTTCTGAGCCTTCTTAAAAAAATAACACTGACACTCTGCAGGGTTCCTGCTCTTCCCCAAGCTACGAAAACAGTGAGTTGCCACCAACACACTCAGAGCACACCGACTGCATCAGTCTGGACGGGGACAACATCACTGCGGAGGGGGGTTGGCATATGAGCAGTCTCACCTCACCTACAGTCCGCTAGTTCACCGGTCTCTAAACGAGAGAGCAGTGTTTGGAAAGATCGCTCTGCCATGTCCATCCATTCCCTTCGGTGAAGCTCAGAGCTAAGAGGTGACAGTGTGTCCTGCAGGTAGTGGTGGAGGACAGGGAAAATCTCTCTTGGGACTGTCCTGAGAACTTCCTGATGGCAGGAATTTTTTTCTCTCTTTTTTCTTTCCTTCACAAGCCCTCAAAGCACTTCTTTGTCCTCATTTTTTTTTTTCTAACTCCTTCTGGAGCCTGTCTCTGCTTTTGGCCTCTATAATCTCATGGGGCAGTGAGCGAGCCCCCCAGGCTCACTCTGTGGCTGCTACAAAACTGCTTTTTTTCTTTTTGGTCACTTTAAATGTTTTTCTCTGTCTCGCCCTTCAGTCTTCCAGAGACCTCGGCAGCTGCGGCTCGACACCATTTCGCTCAAATAGGATCAAGATGCTTGGTGCCTGCTGGGTCCTCCAAAATCCAGCTGGTGCCTGCTAGGGCAGGTGCTTCCGTGGCCCTGACAGTGCCGTGTGTGCCCACAAAGGGACACCCAGCCCTGGCCATTGCCATAGTCCCATGAGAGACCCTGCAGTGGGACAGGTTCATCCTCTGTTTGCTCAAAGCAAAGACCACAAGAGCCTGGTCAGCCTGCACTCCTGGGTGCAATTGCAGCAACGTCTCTGAGGGAAGAGCAAGGGTGTGCTCCTTTGAAGGAAAAGAAGCGTTGGCAGACTTCCAGGTTGGATACATAGCAGTCCATCTCTTCTTCCTTCTCTATGTTAAGTCTTCTATTCTCAGTCCAGTTGCAACCCCAGCTGGGTCCTCTCGACATCCATGTTCTTCCTCAGAGACTTCCAGTGTCAGTGGCTATGGTCACCCCAGGGACTAGGCAAGAAATGGAGAAAGAACAGCAAATTCAGAGAAGCTCTCCAGAAGCAGAGATCCCCTTTTCATACCAAACTCCTCAGGGAAAACCCAGCAGGAGAACAGCAAAGTGGAACACGACCAGTTTCTATATGTGCGTAGGTCTCCACTAGCCCATAGCCGGTGTTCACAGCCCCCGTGTGCATCTGATCTCACCAGACCTACCACAGCACGGCACTTGGCTCCCAGCCCTTGGCAGAGCGGGTCAATCTGATGTGGCAGCGTCCCTGGCTGGAAACTGTCAGTCTGTTTGTCAAGTATAACATTTGATACGCTTGGACGTGATCGGTTCATGCCGTGTGGTTGGCAGAGAGCCCGTTGCAAGGCACAAACCCGTGCCAATTAAAGTGAGGGACACAGAGCATATTGTGCCAAGGAAAGATTCGCTGCAAGATCTGAACTGACCGAATTAATAAACCAAGCCTGAGAGATGGATGAGGTGGGTGGAGACAGGGTCTGGTCTGCTCCATTCGCACTGCTGGCTGCAGAGGGGCCCCAGGGACAACATGGGGCAGATGGGAACAAGCTGGACTGCCTCCCTGGGGGAGCTGCTCTTCTCAGTTACAGATGCCAGCTTCTCCTTGCTTTTAGTCCTCTTCTCTCATAGCCTACAAAAGTAGAACAGCTTTCGTTAAATGGGCTGCACAGCAGAGAAAAGCTGAAGTGGCCACAGGGAAGCTTGTATCTCTCTCTGCCCAGGAGAAAGGGAGTGAAGGTTGGGGGAGCACTCAGAATTTGGTGTGGCAAGACCTGCACGAACACCGAGACAGGAAGATCTCTTCTTTAGCCCTTAGCTTTTCTCTTTTAGCTCTCTCTAGACCATCTCTTTGCAGAGGAGGTTGGGGACTTGACAGATGTGGGTTGCTGCAATGCTGCCACACGGAACGGATCGCCTGAAGGCCCCTGTAAACATCCAGTCCTACATTGATGAGGATGCCTCACTGGTCTCTGGATGGATTTTTTGTCATTGGTGTTATTAATGGGAGTGCCGTAATGCCTGAATACCACTCTGGGAAGCTCCCTGTCCCCTTGTGCAAGGACAGAGCTGCCAGTGTGAGGTCGAGAAGCTCAGCGTAGTGAAGAGATTGAGCAAACAGGGGATAAGGAGCCAAAAGGAATGTACGGCATGTCCCAAGGAAAGTGGGGAAGGTGGGGAAGCCTGATTCCCACTACAGAAATGTGACCCGGTACCAATGTTCACCAGTGCACACCAGTGCCTCCTCTGCCTGGGGAATCCTATGGAGGCTCTGCAGATGTTGAGGTGGGGCCTGTCAGGTGTGGAGACGGGCACTGAGACAGCGTGGGTACTAATGCTGCTGCTGCTCTACATATGTCCCTTGCCTAGTCTCTTGTGGGGCTTCAAGGCAGGATCTGACTGGCTTTGCTGTTTACTGGGATCCCCAGAGCTGGTGTAAGGATCTCAGCCCTGGAGCTGGCTGGAGAAATGAGGCATTAAGCACAGGGAATAGCTTGAGTTGTAAATACCCTTGTATTACATCCTTGAGCTACTTCCAGCACAGTGAATGAAGAGGTTACTGGGGAGTGTAATGGGATGGCTCTGAACTGCACCTGCAGCTCTCCCTGCTCAGAAACGGCTTGGAGAGTTCAGCATTTGATTCCAGCCCAAGAGAAACACTGAGGCTGTCCTGTCAAACGCTAAATCATTGCACTCAGTCCCAGGAGCATTCTGGGTTGTGTTTTCCTCCATGTGCCTCTCAGCAGGGTCTGCTGTCCTACAAGAATATGTCCTTTACTCGCAAGGTGCACACGCACATGGTGGCATGTGGACATGGCTTAATGGCTGGCATGGGCAAGGAGGATGATGTCAGTCCAGAAGAGAAACCAGCAGATGTAGAAGACCGTGGCAATATGGTATCAAACTTCTTTGCACCACCCTGCTCTGATCCCCTTTCTTAAGCCCTGCTCCATGCTGACTATCTGTGGCTGCTGCCCTCTCCCTGTAGTTTCTCCCATGTCCTACATCCCCTTTGTACCCACTTCTGAGCCCTCAAGGGCAGCAGGACGTCACTTGAAGTGGGATGCCTACAACTGTCAAAGGTACCTGTGGAGAGGCTGCACTTCTGTCCATAGCTTCATTAGGTACCTAGACTTCCACCATTCCATCTTTGGTGTATCCAGACACTGGGCTTATTCACTTTTGGCTGCCTGTTAGATCTCTACTGAGCTGCCTACAGCAACACCCAGATCCCCCGGCCCCCACCAAGCAGCTACTTTTAATTTAGACCCTGATAATCCATGAGTGTAATTAAACATTTTCCTTCCAACATACATTATTTTTATTTGACAAGCATGAATTTCATTTTCCATTGCCTTTCCCATCCACCTGTCTTGGCAAGGCACTTCCAAAACTCCCTGGAGCCTTTTTTTTGAGCATGACTCATCTAAATAAGTCATATTAGCTACAGTTTGCTACTTTCCTCCTCACCTCCCTTCAGCTCATTAATAAACAAGGTGCTGTGCTGCCAGCAGGAAAAAAATGGGATTCAAAGGCAACTGCTGACCCCAGTAAGCAGAAATGATGCCAAATTCTCATTGCAGACTCAAGGGAAGGAGTAACAAAGCCGATTTCCCTGGCAAAACAGTGAAGTGTGGTTTGTGCAAGCACCCAAAGCTCAGAGACATAACGTGCCATGAGCCGTGGTGTTGCCTTGGTTGCAAATTCAGCAGCAGAGCTATGAGTCAGGCCTATTCTTGGTACAATTGTGTTGGTTTGCAAAAATAAAAATAAAAGAGCAGCATCAAGCCCCTGTGAGTATGTGTCAGAGATAGAAACCAAGAGGGATGGGAGAAGCACCTTGGGAGAAGGACAGGGCTGGGGGAAACCTCCAGATGACACCAACAGATATTTGTCCAGTTGTGGATATGGAAATCTCATCCCCAGCAGGGACCGGATAAACCCTAAACCCACCACTATACACCTCTGAGGAAGAGAGAGAAGCTGTTGCAGCAAGGTAGGATCCAGAAGGAACTATCCTTCTAAAATATGTATTTGTTTGTGGAGTACAAGATCCAGCATTGCAATTGTATTTAACAAAATAAGATGTAATAGTTGTATTTACAAGCAGAAGTTTGTCATATGGGTTGCAGATTAAATACATAAAAGCAAAGCAAGCGCCTTCTTTTCCTGGATAGGATTCCTGGCCCTCCCTCTCATGAGCAGGTTTGCAAACACTGTGCCAGGACCTGGCAAAACCATTTTAAAACTCAGAATGGGCTCCTGGTTTGTAGCTAAATTGCACATGAAATACAATTTTCTGTCTGTGCTTGATGGATTTCGGCAGGTCGTCCGCTCACAGGGTTGCAGAGCAGCCGTAGAGCTGATGGGGAGAAGGTCCAAAGGGGAAACGTTCGCTAGGACCCAGAGAAAAAGGGGAGGAGGAAAAGGCACCATTCCAGGATGAGCCAGGGTACAGCACAGGAGCGGCCAAATTCAGCCCCAAAGAGAGACGGAGAGCAAAACAGAGATTAGGAACCGGGAGCAAGGAAAGGATGCTTTTCCCAGTGCTACCAGCACCCACCTGAGGTTTGAGGCACTGAAAAGCTCTCGGTGCGCTCGGTGCAGCTGCCTGCGGGCGCGAACGCACCAGGCCTGCTCATTCCTCCCAGCAGGAAGGTGCTTTGCACGCAGAGCTTTAAAACGCATAAACAGGAATAAGCAGCACATTAGAGAAGATGAATCTTGTCCAGGCCGACATGATCCATCTCCCAGAGTGTTCTCCGTACGAAATTTCATTAGTTTCCAGAGGGGAGTCTCACTGTTTAAAATAATTGATAATTATCCCGAGTGATGCATGGGTTAGCAGGGTTGAATGAGTGTTCCCCTCAACGCCAGTAACTTCATCATTTCCCCTGCTTTAAGACCCACTTTTACTCTACCATCCCTTTTTACAGGAGCTTTTTTGGAGAGTAATTCAGTCTTTTATGGCTTCCATTCAGCGAGAATTGCAGTGGTATTCCACCCCGTCCTCCGTTACAGATGAGATCTATTCAGCGAGGCTTGCCTAAGTATCCTACAAAAAGCTGAAGAGCTCACGCGGAAGGGAAAACCATAAATCTACCACAAAATTCATTTGTCACCTGTCACTCGCCCTGGGTCCAGGCCCAGATACCATCCCTGATGTTTTTCAAGGAGACACACACTCTGAAAGGTTTGTAAGACTAAAAAAACCCTCCGTGCATCGAATTCCCAACAGATCGGTCGACTTACACCTTGTATCCTATCCTGACCTATCCTCCGGCGCAGAGATGCCAAGAGCCCCAGCTCTGGCACTTAGTACCTCGATGTAAATTTTGTCCCCTCCCAAATGCAATTCGTCATTTGTGCTTTTTTCTCTCCCCTACCGTGAGAGAAGACAGCAACCCCCAGTTCAGCTCCACTGGATGGGCTGTGGGGCATCAGTTTACCCCACTCACTGCCGCATCGGGGGACAGCTCTTGGAGAGAAATGCTGCAAGGCAAAGCTGGGGAAAAGAAAAAGTGAGACCGGCTGACTGGGGAATCAGGCCCACGCTGTAGAAGAAGAGACCAGGTCTATAGGTCAGATGTGGCAGTCAGTTCTGGGAGCCCCCAAGCCGCCAGAAAGGTGGCCCAGCTCCTCTCCAACCCTACTAACTCCTCCACAAGCCATGCTATTCATATCTGCCCCGAATGTCAACCTGGGACCAGCAACTTGAGATCATTTGATAAAACTAGGCAAATAATTTGCATCATTGAGATCACCGGAGGGAGCTTCTCAGCTTGGATTTGTCTGCTCTTGTCACAGTCCTGCCAATGCAAAGTTAAATGCATAAATTAAATCCAGCTCAGTCCCTCTTCTCCTGAGCCCCAGTGCAAATAGAATAAATCAGTTTCATTTAGCAGATCAAACCAGGCATCACTCACAGACAGTTTTAAAAATAAACTCCTTCACAGCATGCATTAAAAAACAACAAGCAATTTATCTTCCCCATCACTCCTCAATTTGTTTCTCGTGAGCCGAACTGCCAGGGATGAAGAATGCTGCGTTTCTAGCAGTCCCTCTGCTGCACCTCACACACCTCTAAATCTCCTCCGATGCCGTTGCACCGGTGCGGGGAAGATCGGCTGCGCTGTGCGATGGTTTCTAGACATCATGACAAGTCCTTTCGGGAAGAAGGCGAAGGGGAGATGCCACCAACACGGCCCCACTGCGTGCAGACCTCCTCCTGCCCTGCTCCATCCCACCACCTCCCAGGAAGGACAATTCTGCTGCCCCTCGCACTAAATGGGGACGCAGCGTTGGGCACAAGCCCACGGACCCAAGGAAGGAAGAACAATAGCGGGACAGCACCTGCACGTGAACCCAGCCGTGAACCTGTCCCCACATGTCGACCACCGCAGTGGGGAGCTGCAGGCAGGGACCTGAGCGCTGGGGGCTCCCCATCGCTCCCTGGAGGTCAGCTCTGTGCAAAGCTGGGACTTTTGGATTTGGTTTTGATGATATTGTTTACTGCTAGTGAAATCTCCCGAAGCCAAAACTTGTCTTGCCTAATAATAAACAAGCAAATAACAAAGAGGAGGAGAAGAAAGCACATTTTTAAGCCATCAGGGTTCACTTTGATTGATCCTGGTAATAAACCCCAGCAAAAAGAAGTTGTTAAGCTGAAACGGAGGTTGTAGATCTCCATCAATAATTTAAGCAGGGAAACAGGAAATTTAACATACTACATTTTAATGCCCTGCATTTTACCATACAAAAGCCCCACCAAATTCTGAGGGTTGGAAATACAGAGACAAGGCTGAAAAATGCAGAAAGGCCGGAGAGAAGGTTTTCTTGATGCTGAGCCTGGAAATTGGGAAGACGCTCGGGGTCACGTCGCACAGGATGCTGCACACAGAGAATGCAAAACAGCTCAGCATCCAGGCCTGTATAATAGGATGGGCCGGGGCTAGAGGCCGAAGGCTTTTTTTGTGCAACAGAATTCACCAGCTGAAACCAGCCTGGCAGCATCTGGGGGCTGAGGCAGCTGCTCTATCCTTTTGTCTCCATTTTTTTCTCCCTTCTTTTCCAAGCCACGGAGCAGAGACTTTATTCCCACCACTGGCCCCATCCCTTTCCTGTGCTTTATCCAGCTCATGCACAACTGAGACAATAGAGCAGCAACTGAGGAACAAACTATGAAGCAAGAGCTCGGGACATAGGAGCTGAGCAGACCTCAGACCTGTCCTGGCACGTGGAAGTCTTTGAAGAGGAAGAGCCAGGGGAAGAAGGCAGCCTGGCTTTGCTCTTGCCAGTCACCTAGCAGCCTGGGCAGACACGATCTCACTTAATAAACAGGGGAGATGGGAGGCAGAACCGCTCTCAACGACGTGGGGAAAGAGGCAAGATGAAAAGTTAATCCTTTAAAGGCAGGCTGGGTGACGGGGAAGCCGATAGACTGTGCCAGGAACACTCCATCAGGCTGATTCTTATTTAAAATAGCAAACGGAAGATGCTTCTGCTGCTGTAGGAGTTAAAGGCAATAAGGCGTGACTAATACCCCCTCACTGCCAGCCGTGCAGCTTGGAGATGCTGTAAGTGGCTCTCGAATTTTTTTCCTGAAGAAAGTGTTTCACACGCTGGGAAAAGAGCCGTGCCCAGCCTGGCTGAGACAGAGGGTCATCTTGCTTATGCACGCAAAATCATTCCTGCATTGCCGGCCTGATGACTTGCAGCATGGGACTAACATGGAGATCCCACCTTTCTGCTTCAGAAGACCGAAGCTGCCGAGCTCACTGCCTCCAGGCTTTTGCAGCTCATGTTGGCCCGCTGCAATTTTCCAAACACCAACCCCAGGAATTGCTCAAGTATTTGCTGCTGCAGAGTACGTGTGTGATCTTGCTGGGCTTTGGTCACCCTCCCTTGTAGACCCTTTTGAAGGAGTCCTAGAGCTGGCGCACTCCATCAAGATGGATTCACCATGGATCCATCAGCCTTCCAGCATGTTGCAGTGTCTTCAAGGCAGGTTCTGGTGTGATGCCACATGCCTGGCTGCCCATCAGGGCACTACTCTGGGATATGTCCATACACAAGGGCATGCAGAGCACCCCTGGCAGAGCAGAAATCCAAGCCCAGGATGGCACCTTCATCACCTATGCCTGCAAAGCACCATGCCAGAGCTGAAAAATCAGCGGCGCTATAAAACTTGCTGGTGTCTTCAAGCTATCTAGCAAATCTAATTTACAACAGGACAGTCGTTGCTTGATTGATTTTACTGCCTTCACTTCTTGCAAACAGCCTAGAGGAGGAAAAAAAATTAAAAAAATGAAAAAAAGGAAGTGATATCTCCCCAAGTGATTCTATGTTTGGAATTCCGGCACCAACTCTCAGGTGCTCGCAAGCACTTTGCTGCAAATGTCCATCTTGCCAAGATGCCTAGGACAGTTTTCCCAAGGGCCACGCTGCCACCCAGAGCTGAGTTTGTGGTTGCAGAGGACGGAGAGAGGCGGCTTTTACTGAAAGGTGCCTTGGAGCTTTGGGAATCTGCCCCTTACTCAGTTCCCACGTTGTCTCTGTGCTGTATATACAGGGTCACATCTCTCTCCTGCTTTCCGTCCTTGTACTCCTCTGTCACCCCCTTGTCTCTGTGCATCAGGTCAATAAGGGGGTGAGCTCCCACAACGCGAGTGTCTTGTTCCCACGAGTCCAGACTGGAGTTTGCAGGCAATTTGGTGAAGAGGTTGAATAAATGGGGCACATGCACCCTGCAGATCCTCCTGGCACACAGGTATCTGACAGATCCAGACCCTATGCACTGTCCCTGGTGTGAGAGGCTTCAGAGGCTCTCCTCTTCCTCCAGGAGAGCCCTGAACACTACTGTGAAGTGGCCCAGAGCTCCCTTCACTCCTACAAGTGACTCATTGCTCCTCGTCTTCTCTAAAGCGTGCCCCCATTTGCAAGCAGCTGAGATCCTGGAACATCCCATCCCTGCTCCAATCACATTAGGGGCCGGAGAGAACATGGAAGACAAGTTGAAGCTGAAATCCAGAACCACTCTGCTTTCCAAGAACAGCTGTGCCACTATCACTGGCATGAATTATGGCTAATGATAAGCTATGCTTATTAAGTATGTCAAAAATTTACCCTCTCACAGACAAGAAGGATGTGTTTTATCTCTGGCTCAGCTGCTGCCTCAAGTCCAATAAAATGGAGACAAAGTTAGCCAAAAGCAGCGCCCGAGCCCGTTCCTCTTTGCTCCGTGCTGCTGGATGTGATGCTTTAAAAACACATAGCCTGGTTCGTTAGGAGGAAAGTGTTGCACGCCTGCTCCCTGCGTCCTGCTGAGCTGCCCATGAACGTTGCATGAGCCTCCTCACCACGCTGCCTGGCCTTGCAGAGCCACCAGTGAGATGGGGACCGCCGTCAGTCACTGAGGTCTTGAGGCACCAGGACCCCAAATTCTGGGGGTCCCCCGGAGCAGGTGACATGCCTGGCATGCAGATCCTTCCCCAAATCCAGCTTGGGAAACTGGAGAAGCCTGGGTTAACAAGTCTGAGGCAAGCCAGGGTGGGGAGCTGGAGTGGGAAGCTGTGGCCGTGTCTCATCCAGCGTGTTTTTATCCCCTCCCCACTTCCCTCATTTACAAGCTTTAATTTTCTTTAATTGCTGGGTTTTTGCTGGAATTTTGCCACTGACAATTTTTTTTCAATCAAAAACCAGAGGGTTTGATTACATGCAAATTTCAACCCAAAACATCTGCTTTTATTTTTTTCTGACACATTTGATCACTCAGAGAAAAAAAAATCATTTCTCCTGGTGCTTTGGGTAGGAAGTGCCCTCTCTTTCCATTTTTTTGAAGGATTGGCTTTGAAGTGGCAACTCTTCCCTTGTCCAAATCTTCTGTCTCTTCACGGATGGCTTAGCATCACTTTCCTTTTCCTCCCAGCTGGAGGGGATGAGGGACTCTCCTTCCGACACATACACAAATACTTCTCACATTTTTCAGGACACCAAAATGCATTTTTTACTAACTGGAGACCAAAAGGATGGGGCTGGAGGGAAATAAAAGGAAACTTTTCTTCTCCATTTTCTTGTCTTTTAAAAATTAATTCCTCCCAGGAAAAACATCATGGCTATTTGCAGAGATGTTTGATGGCATCAGCTATCTCCCTCTCCAGCCCTTTTCCATTTTGTAGCTGCAATTTTTTTGAAGCATTTCCTTCTTTTTCATGAGCAAGATGGAGGAGGATTTTTTTTTTTTTTTTGATTTGGAAATGAAAGAAACCTCCCGTTCTTAAAACAGGGTTTTTTTGCACTTTTCTGCATAGTTGATTTTCCAAAGCACAAGAAGCCAGTTCTTGCACACATCCTTTAATTTTCCTTCTTGCCCAAGTTCTCCACTCTGATGTGCTGTTTGTGATGGAAGGCCTTGCTGATAGCCACATACCTCTTGGCAGTGTGAATCCAGCCCTTCTTAGACTCCAGCCAAACCAACTATATTCAAGTGCTACAACAACTGGCTTTGCAAATTTTAGTTGGGAGCATTCTCAATGCAAATAAGAGAAGGCAGCTCCCATTTCTCCCACGGACTGAATGGGACTGGGAGCACTGGGAAAGCCCCAGTGAGGCTGAATTAGAGACCCCAGGTTGCATATTGCTTCTTGCTACCTCGCAGGTCACTAGAACAACTTGCACCCGGCACCATTACAGGTCATTAACACCAGACTGATTCTCTCAGGCTTTATGCTTTTTTTAATAAAATGCTTTCAATGTTTATTGAAGTCTCATTGGATCGGCTTTCATTTCAGAAGAATCGCCTGCAGGGAAAACTTTGCAGTTAATACGCTTTGCAAACAGGACTTGCCAGTCCTCTGGTCCAGAGATGGAACAGTAGAGAAGTGCAGGGGGAGCAAAAGTGGGCACAGATCAGGTGTGTGGAGCATTCCTTGAGCTGGGCTCCTTGATTGCTCCAGCAGATGAACCTGGGTCAGAGAAATGAGCTTTGCTAGACCCCAAGAGAATAACTTGTGGGCAGGGGACTGAGGTCAGGTTATCTCTGAACTGTTCACCTCAGCCCCAGCACCTTCCAAGCATCACCTGCAGTCCCAGGGAGCAGAGCGGAGCCACGTGCTTGGGGAGGACCCCAGAACGGCTCATGCAGGAGGAAGCATGGGCAGCAGGGTGGGACATAGTTGATTTTACAAGGGAAGCAGAATTTCCAGAACATCCACTCAACAGCACAGAGATGCAGGGGTAGTAACTGGAAGGTGCAGTTATGACTCACGGCATTATCAAACCACGAGCAAACACGTTCGCAGCACTCGAACACAGCCCATATGCTGGGCTCCAAAACCAGTTAGATTTGCATTCATTTCCAAACACCAAATCCACAGTATTTTATTTATTTATTTTATTTATTTATTAATATTTTATTTATTTATTAGTATTTTATTTATTTATTTTATTTACTACGGACAGCTGGGTGAAGCTACCCAGAAATACCCAGAAATACTACCCAGAAATACTCCGTAACAGGGAAATTTCAATGCTTAGAAAGGACAAACCTGTTGTAGATTGGTGTAAATACACATTCTGGCATGAGAGGGGAAATGTGGCCTGGAAACAACTCTGTTACTGCTACTATTAGTATTATCATTGGAGTGGTTGGATGCCCCAGGGTGCCGGGTACTGGCAGCCTGATCGCAAGCAGCAGCCTGTGCTCCAGATAGTCTTCACTTCAGCAGGTAAGAGAATTGGGGCCCTGACAAATGGAGACATCAAGGTTTGCAGGCAGGCAAAATATCCTTTACTAGACCCACCGGTGCAGCTTCAGAAAACAGGCAGGCTCTCGGGCATGTTTCTGATATTCATCCTGGCCACAGCAGAACCGTGTTGAGAAATGAAAGGATTTAGCTCCATGGGAATAAAATTTGTCTCCATCCAGAAAAACATCACTAGTCATTGCTTAAACTATGCATCACTAGTCATTGCATAAACCTATGTTGGGCCTGTATCTTGAATGCCGCTTGTGGCTTGGGTTGTCCATCTCAGAATATAGCGGAACTAGAAAGGGTTTGGAGGGTGTAACAGGACTAAAAGCTCCATGATCTTAGAGAGGAGGAACGGTTGAGTAGAATAATAATAATAATAATAATAATAAAAAGGTTACTGAAAAGGGGATATGGGTGCATCAAATCCTGAATGATACATAAGACAGGAGCAGAAAATCATTGTTTTCAATTTCTTCCAAGGCAAAAACATGACAAACACAGGAACTAGCAAAAGTCAACCAGAGCAGTGGTTGAACAGTGCAGACAAAAAGAGCTGGTTTTCACATTGTACCTGCGGTACCTTTTGCCACAGGACATGGAGTTTCAGAAAGTGACTGACAAATCCAAGAAACCTCTTAAGAGTGATCAAATACCAAAGAGACAAGGTCTCTCTCCCAGAAAGCACCTACACTGCAAAGCGATGGAGGCTGAGAAAGCATTTTGAGGCAGTATCACAACTGCTATCCAATTCTCACACCCTTCCCAAGAGGTTCTCCAGCCTATGCTAGTCTGGACGACTCATGGACCAAGGAAGCAGAGCCATTCCTAGGTTATATCTCAGGCTCCTCACCTCACCCACATATCCTTCCTGGTAGCATCACTCCGTTAATAGGGAAAGGGAAACCTTGGGAAGGGATGCTCAGACGGACCCGAACTCTTGGACCTCAGTGCCAATTTTTCATTCCAGCTTCTCTATAATGTAGGTAAGAGCAGGGCTGGTGTCCCTTCACCCGTGCAAAGGTGCAAGATGAAGCGCACAGACAGCAGGGGACCAGGGAATAGCATGGGTATGCCAGGATGTGAATGTGCAAAATAATGATTTAGCCTTAAACTCATTAGGTTTTCTCTGCCGCCCCATTGAACAGAGGCAACAATGGTTATTACCTGCACAAGATCATCACAGAAGAGCAATCGTGCAGCTTGAAATGGATAAAATCCCTAGTCATTATATTAGCAAATTATCTGTTTGGGCCTGTTTCCTGTTGACAGTATTAAGCCTATTCTCATTAATATTTCACTCTTCAGAGAAATTAAACTTTAATGAAAGTATGGCACTTACAATACCAGCCAGATGATTCAAAAGGGAAAATAATAGGAAGACCACGGCTGTCTGAATTATTCCTTGTAAATAAGTCATCTAGGAAATGGAGCCCTTATTTGTCAGAAAATTATTCACAAGCCCTGACCCAGCTTCAGGGAAGAGGCACGTTTTCTAGGGCATTTGCTGAGGATCTGCCTCAGGTTAGGCTCTGTGTCAGGCTCTGTGTATGGTAGTGCTATGGACAGGAGAATATGGGAAAATAAATGGTTCCCTTCAGTTCAGAGCTCCAGGCCTGGTCCTCCAGGGCTCTCTCCCATCATTCAGGCTGGCCAAGCTCCCAGGTAGGCCCCAAAGCACATTGCCCTGAGTGTGTTTGGACAGAAGTCCCTTGCTGAGCAGCCTAGAAGAGAGCGGGGAGCGTCACTGCAGAGGTGCTAAGATGTGAGATCCAAGTTTTAACTGGGCCAGGCCACCTAAAGTGCATTTGGCTCTTGTCCGGAAAGCCATGGCAAAGGAAGCCATCAATGCACCTGGGTGAAGGTAGTCTTGGCTCTGCTCCTTACCAAGCAGTGGGCAAAATCTCTCCTTGGTGCTTCACAGAGGGCTCTAACATGTAAAACCTTTGGCACATGCACTGCTTCCCCCACCCACCCGCTCCTGAGTTTCTCACCCAGCAGACAGAGGGTCAGTGGCAGGCTGCCGAGATACATGCGATGCAGCGGAGCTGCAAGGGACCGGCTCTCGCCCGCGTTGCTGTAAGCACAAACACATCCCTGCTGCTGCAAAAGGAGGTGCGTGCTTGAAGAAAGCAGGTCCGAAAGCAAACAAGTGAATTCTGCAGCAAATCTACGTGGGTCTCCGTGACAGTGATGTATGGTGCAACACGTCGTGTATGAAGCCTCATTCAGAGCCCAAATTAATCTTGTGTGGTCCCCGGCTGCCTTTGTCCCGGCTTCCTCCATTACCTTTGGAGCCCAGCGCTTTGGAAACGTAGTTACTGCTCAACATTAAAAGAAAATTTTTCTCTGTCTCCACTTGACATTTCATTTTTGCAAAGACAAAGTAACTATCACTCAGTGGGGGAGCGGCAGCTGCAAAATGGCAACACTCTGCTCTCTGCTCCAGACTGTGTTTGCTGGCGCTGCGGCTGCTGATGAGAGAAAACTAATTAACTCCTTGGACTGCTTCCTAGGCACCCAACGTCAGCAGCTACAAAAATCCAATGCAAAGAGGGCGTCCACTGAGCCCAGCTCTGCCCTTCACCTCTCTCCAATCACCTCTCTCCCAACCAGCAATGACTTCCAAGCAGGCTGACCCACAGTCTAGCTTTCCACATTAGCGAAAAGATTTTTTACCCCTTTACTACTACTGCTTTTTAGCTCCCAGTCTCTGCATGTTAGGTGCTGCTAGACCGAGCCCAGAGGCCAGCCTTTGCGTGGTATAGATGAAAGCAGCCTCGCGCTGAAGGAGTATTACGACTGCTCCAACATCAAATAAACATCATTAACAAAGCTCAGGCCGAACTCAGCTTTGCCCTGGGCCATGTACAGCTCCAACCACTTTCTAGGCTTTTGAGCTACAAGGGAGCAGCCCTCAAGTTGCACTGTGCGGGTGGGAACATGAGATCCCAGCAGCACGTTGCCCAAAGCTGCAGTTCTCCCCGAGCATGGGAATATTCACTGCCTGCTGCAGAAAACCACGGTGGACAAACCAAAGGCTCCTTCACTTTTCATCTGGCTTCTGCTCCAGCCATCACCAAGTGCAAAAAAAAAAAAGGCCCTGCAAGCCTGCTTTTGATGAGGGAGGGACTGACTGCTTCACACGAGGCAGAGGAAAATAACTTAATTTTAGCTCCAGTTGAGCAGGAAGGAGCAGATCACAGCAGGAGCCTGTCGACAGAAGGACTTCTCTGGACTCAGCATCTAACAGCATTTTCCAAAGAGATCTGTCCTGCAGCATGAAAAACGATTCACTTGCTTCGATACACTAGAGTCAGAACAGGCTGCAGGGAAGTGTCTGCCACCTCGGCCCCTCAGACGTGTCCATCAGCACTTCTCTGCCAACGCTAGTGGGGTGACTGCTCCAACTAGGCTCTTGCATTCCTCTCTTGGCCACTGAGAGTATCTAAGCAGGAGCTGAGGGCCTTGGAAAATTTAGTGCTGTGCAGAAGTAGTGATGGAGACTGCAAAGCCCCATCAACTCCCCGAGGCCCGATGACTTCTGCTGAATGCCAGCAAAAAGAATTTTTTGTTAGCTATTGGAAGTTTCTTTTAATATAAAAAGCCAGTTCCTTAAAATCAAATTTCTTACAAAGACACAGAAATCTCAGTTTAGGAAAGGGTACTGATACAGAGCTGCAAGAGCCAGAGAAAAACCTCCAGAAGAGCTGCTAGCCCTGTGGTTGCAGCCCTCAGCTGGAAAAGAAGGACCCTAAATCCGCTTCCAATGATTTTTTTATTTATATGTAGAGAGCCACAAAGAGACATTGCTGATGAGGTGACCACTAGCTGGCCCATCTGCACCCTGGGGGCCTACTAGGGTCAGGTCTGACCAAGCGATGGCAGGGAGTGCCATATCCCATGATACGGGAGAGCGTTTACTCTCTCTTTCATGGCGAAAGTCCAAAGTGAAGAAAACCTTGCCAAAACCACTCAATTTCTCCAGTGTGGAACAGTATATTTCATGAATGGCCAGAAGCCTGGCGGGATCAGCACCGTCTCTTCCACTCCCCCAACCTCATCACCCATTTATTGATCTCCATCACTAGCAAAATTTCACCCAAGTCATTTAGAAAGCGAGCAGAAAACTGGCTCAGCCAAGGAGCTGGGCCCCAAAGCTATTCAGCGGCTATTTAGGTCTCAAATCAGGAGCCAAACGCCTCCCAGGTCTGAGCACTCAGCACTTGATCATCTGCTCTTGAGTCCCCAGGAAGCTCGACCTCAAATATATTTTTTTAAAGCATCTGTCAGTATCTTCTCTGGTTGCAGAATAAACCTTTCACCTCATCCAATTAACAATTATATCCTTATAGCTTTTTAAAGAAAAAAGATTAGTTTACTTTTGAAGTCAGACAAAGTGGGTTTTCACTTCTCTTATTTGGATTAGTAATAATCCATCTTGCACCCAGCAGCTGTTAGCTACGGCATTCAGAATAATCCTGAGTGATTTACCTGTCGAAAGCTGTGTGCCTTGAAACTCGGCTTGTTTGGAATTGCTTGGGCTCGGCGGTCAGCATCTCCAGGTAGAAGAGGCTATTTGCTTTCTGTAGACATTAAATGGACAGCGGCTGCCTTGCAACATGCAATTTCAGACCATTAACTGCAGATGTACACACTGCGATCAGGCTGATATAGTATCAGAGGCAGCGTCAGAGGTCAATGGGAAATTGGGGAAAAGTTGGCCAAATTGCAAAAAATGGGCTCCTTTTCTAAGGGAAAATTGTGGGAAAATTCTCCCATTCTTCTGTAATGAGTATTGTGCATTACCCACCTATTTTGCGGCTTCTGAACAGCACCTGAGAGTTACCTTGAAGGAAACTTGAAGCACTCCTCATCTTCCCCCTCACTTATTCCTAAATTGCCTCAACTCTGCATCTTCTCTGGCTGAGACAACTGAGCCTGGGAGAAGCAAAGTTCTCTAAGCAGCAAAGCTACATGCTACTCTTGCCATTTTCTAATTGCATGGGAATAAAAGCAAGGCAGTTTGGAGAAATCCGTGAGCCTTTACTAAATCTGCAAGATCAGATTCTTCAGCAGCATTCAGAGCTTCCCAGCACCTGCTGCTCGTGGCTGCTTTTCACTGCATACTTGCATTCCTCTCCTCTTCCTCACTGCCTGCAGCGATCCGGACTGCACTGGCAGTAATCCTGCACACCAGGATGCGAACAGCAGTTAGTTGATGCAGTACCAGCTGATGAGGATCAAAAGTGTGCTATAAAATTTTCTAGTTCAATAAAACTTGCTGCAAGCCAATTCATCCTTAAAAGACTTCAGGTAGCAATACTATGGCGTATATAATATATATATTATATAGGTACCCAGCACTTATTGATTCAGCTGGCTGGTCCCTAAATGTTATTGAGATCTAATCCCTCATGAACCTGCATTTGTGTCTGGTTTGGCCACGGAGAGCATCATTTGGGAGCGCTGGCACACAGAGAGCTGCCAGCCCTTAATTTTTCAGTGAGGTGAGAAATGCCAGAAACTTTTGCTTTCATCAGTCTGCAATACCTTGTTGGGCTCCATATCAAGCAGTTCGTTTTTCTTTTCTGTTTTGTTGTTATTCTCCCAGACCAAGATCAACTTTCATGCATACAAACTGTAGCTTGGGGGAGATGAGAGTTTGAAAAGTTTTGTTGTAAGTGTGCAAAGTCAATCAAAAATATATCCCTCCCCCCCCCCCCCCAAAATGCTGCCAGTTCTGCCTGGAAATCCAGCGTGTCAGTGGACACAGACATCCCTCCCTCTAGCGACTAAATCCCGGCTCTACAACCCCCTCCAACATGCTTTGGGATTAGACATGCTTCCTTCCAAAGTTGAATATAAGGATTTGACACCCCTGCCTTTCCAAGGTTTCATAGCACAGGGGATAAACGAGGCTGAGGAAGCCCCTGTCACACTGGTTGGCAGCATCCTGGCCAAGCTGAGCAAGTCACAGCAGGTTTCCCAACTGGGGAGGTGGTGGGGGTGCTATGGAAACGTGAGCAAGGACTCCCTCACTTCTCCCAGAGGCTGACATATCCAAGTCAAGATATTTAATTTAAAGTTACTTGTGTGCCAGCTCTGCTTTTATCCTCAGATTTATTCATTTTTAAGATGAGGACACGACTGTGCTACAACACTACTGTGTTGCTCACAGTGAGCTCTGGAGATGTCACTGCAGCCTGTGCAAATATGGGACAACAGCTGGTGTGCTTCCCAGGGTCCCTTGGGACATTAAGGATGGACAGGTAGGAGGTCCAAGTTTGGAGGCCCTTGAAGGCCAACTGTGCATTTGCGACACAAAGTAACCAGGCTTGATGGGCACAGGCGCGATGGCCCTGCTGTGCTAAGGCACCCACGTACTTTCCAGAGCCCTGAGCAGATTCTGTTGCCACTGACATCTGTTGTGACAAAGGTTTATTTGCTGGAAGGTCTCAGCTCCAGTCCATGCCCAGCCCAGTCCCACCTCCTGCCCGGGGACACATCAGGCATGAGGAGTCCCAACAGACACAGGGATGGGTGCTAGCCTTATGAGAAGAGCTCTGCCTCCTACAACCATAATGAAGCAGGACAGCACAAGGAAGAATCTCAATATCAGGGTCATGCTCCCGTTCAATAGTCAAGGATGATTTAATTACAGGTGTGATGTCTAGCCCTTGACAGCATGGTTAATGGATTCCTGCTAGCAGGACCTGCTATCCATACACCTGTTTGCCAACAATACGCATGATGGATGGTGCACATTACAGGAAGCTCTTCAGCCCTCTCAGAGCCTGAGGACAGAAACAGGATGCAAACCCACAGATGAGCTGCTGAGTAAAGGCATGCCCTGAGGGCAGGGAACTGAAGAAAATAACCAGCAGACTAGTTGCCACACAGAGAAGCAGTGCTGAGGTGGCACTGAGCTCTGCTCTAGTACGTGACAAGCCCAGAAAGTGTCACTTAATGTCAGGCACATCCCTACAACCCAAACCACACACTCAGATGAGTGCAAAAGAGGCAGATCTTTGAGAAAGGGCCTGCAGCGACCCAGCTCTGCCTGAGGAGCTGCCATCCCTTGAGGCACAACATGGGTTTTGCCCTCCCCCCAAGCCCTGTGCACCTCCATATCCCTGTTCTCTGGCCAGGGAAGAGAAGGATTTGGGGCTTTTGTTAGCCAGCCCTTCGGGCAGGCTGTCTTTCTCTTGATCTGCAGTACTGCGGGGAAAGTGCTGCTCCTTCAGAGAGAACTCACAGTAAGGCAGGACTTGGCCCTCTGCAAGGAGGTGACAATCCATGGTCCCAGGCTGGAGCTCCAAAGCACTGGCTTCTGGCCCCAGTCCTCAGCCCCATCACATGGGGCCAAAGAGAAGGCTGTGTCTTCACCATACATTCTTCCTTCGGAAACTTCAGTCATACAGCTGGGATGTTTGGGACATACAACCAAGCCTTGCCTAACACTCCTCTCCTCACACCTCCAGGCTTCTCTTTCAAGCCCAAGCAGAACTAGAGATTTAGCAGAGAAATAAATCCCAGCACTCCACATTACAAACAGACACAGGCATCAGCAGCAAGTCTGCTTGATCTGAGCTATGAGCCTCCAAGGAAGGGGCCAGGGAGGAAAGTGCTGATACCAGTGCTGTCAGCAGCACAGAAATTGCTGCCATCACGTACTGACCTTTGAGAAATGCCAGCCTGGTCTTGGCAAAACTCCTCCTTCATTATTCGTTAGGCACAAGCCCAGCTGCAAAGCAAGGCTTCCTTGGACAGCTCTTCCGTGCAATAAAAGTAAACAGGTTTAACATATCACACCCCATCTCTGCAAACATTCGTCTCAGACTTGCAGTGCAGAGATGCTTTGGGCACTGCCACGAGGCTCACTGCAAATGTTGAACTGAATGCTAATGCAACACATTCTCTAAGCTCCAGCATTCGAAGGTGCTGATGGCTTGCTGGCCGTTAGAGTTCAGCTGTGTTACGCTGCCTTAGCTCCATGGGTTTTCAAGGAAGGGTATTCCAAGAGCCTGCCTGTCCCACCGTGCTGTCAGTGCCACCTGAGGGAGGAAAAAAGCAGCAGGGTTGTTTGACATCCTCTGAAAAGCTCTTTGCTCACTTCTCATGGCCCCGTCCCAGCTCTGCAAGCATCACGGCCACATTTGGTGGAGGGCTGCAAAATAGGACATTAAGGAGCTATTTCCACACTCAGAGCCCTCCCCAAAGGCCATACAGGTCTATGCTACAGCAAAGGAGAACACTGGATGATATGTAATAAAATACATGAAGTAGAAGAGACAGTCTACAATTGAACCTGATTTCTCATCACCTGCTCTGGACTAATATTCCAGGTCACTGCTGAGTCAGAAGAGGAGAAATGACTGCTGCAGCACACAAAGGGTGAGGCTGGGACTGCAAATCCTCTGTCTGCTATAACAAAAAGATTTGGTCCTGGAGACAGCACCAGAAAAATACATCTCTCTAAATCTTTTAATCTGCTTAGCTTTCCCTCCCAATCCTCTGTAGGTGAGGCACCCTGAGTCTGACATCCAAGCAGAGCAGAACTGCAAAGCTGTCCCAGCAATTCAGGAACTCAGTCTCTTGGCAGGCTCTGCTCAACCCCCAAAAGAGATGAGACACGTAGCTGGGACAGGGAGCTGCTGTCCTAAAACTTTGCTCCCTGCTTTCTTGGGGCAGCAGGCAATGCCCCCGGCACACGCTGCTCCAGGAGTAGCATTCTGTTTGGGGCTATTTCCCGAGTCCACGGAAAACCCATCTGCAGTTGGGACATATCTGAGCTCTCTGGAGTTAAAGCTTCTGATAGCTCAGGCAGCTGAGGCTGGTGAGCTGCCTTGGCCCCACATGGCAAAGCTATCAGAGGATGACACAGGCTGCCCAGCGGGATCACTGCCAGCCCCTTTTGGAAGTACTAGGAAAGGCATTTCGTGGTCCAAATTTCACAAAAGGGCTGAACAGAAATTACATGCTGAAAACTTTCACCAGCAAAGAAGGATTTTTGATCAAGACACGTGTATTACACCAAAAGGTTTCTTGCTCCCCATGGGAGTTATGGATGTAACTACAAGATGAGCCCTCAGTGAAAAGGCTGAGTGGGAAATCCCATCGGACCTCATGGATGCTGTAGTCCTGTTGTCTTCCCTGGGCCAAGTGAGGCTGTATCCGCAATGAGGTTGTGGATGCTCCTGAAAATCTGAGAAAGGTAATACACAGAGGAACAGCTCCCTGACCCAGCTGCCACCCAGGGAACCTGCACCCTGATGCCAATGGGCACAGCAGAGTTCTCACAGACCAACCTCACTCATTTTACCTGAAAAGAAAAAAAACTCAAGGTTCATTGAAAAAAATCATTTCTTTTTCCCATTTCTACTCACTGACCAAATTCAGAAACTGCAAAAGGGGAAGTAAAATTGAGAGGTCCACAACTCTCGAGGAAATCCAAGTGCAGATGAGGTCGTCACAGGAGCTTTCACATGAGTGCCTCTACCTGAACTGAATGAAAGCTGGGACAGTAACTCACACTTGCGCTGCTGGCGTGTGGGTGTTAACTGTACACATCCACTGTTTCTGCAAAGCAAGCCACTTCAGGAGAGAAAACTCCGTCTACCTGTGTGAACAGATTGCATGTCTGGTTTTATTCAGCAGAGAATAAACTGTTTTAACTGCATCTTCTGTTACCCAGTGCTGTTAGACACCAGTTCTTAAAGGCAATTTTGTGTAGTGAAAGATTCTGCACTGGCCAAGAAGTAACAGCAATTTTTGCCAGCATGTTACAGCTTGAGGAGCAAGAAAGCAATCTAGCTGAAGATGGGACACCTAATCTCATCATGCCATAACTCTGGTAAGTGGAAGAGTGTTTGGAGAGTCTTCCTTTGGGCGAGTACCATGAAAGATGCTTCCAAAGAAATTCTCACTAGAGAATCAAATACCTTTCCAGAAGTTAGATCAGACCTCATGGACACATCGCTGTGTGGATATGCACGTAAAGACAGCAAGAGGGAAGAACAGGTTCACACACCCTCAATCCCAGCATGTTTGTCCCAACACAGTGGCCAAGAAAGGCTCCAGATGACTTCTGCCTGGGAGCTATCTTTTAGTGAAGTGAATGGGGGGGGGGGGGGGAGAGGATCAGCCTTGATATCTGGAATTGTTCTCACCAGCAGTGTCTGCCTTTGTCTCTGGGGACAGCTCAGCAAACAAGCATTTCCAAACCATCATCTAAAATTACACAGATCAAAGCAGAGGAGACTCTTGCAAGGGAGAACACTGTATGGGCTGTATGGATAAGCGAGGTGGATAAATCTGAAATATTTTGTCTCTGAACTCTAATTCAGTAACTCCCCAGGAAGCCTTTTCTGGTGGTGACAGCGTCCTCAATCAGTAGGAGCAGCTATTACCTCCTCAGCCATCCTCTATTACTGCACTTGGTGTAGCTAATTAGTCATGTTTTGTGGGGAAGAATAGGTCAATATTTTAGTTTTCTGTGGCCAACTCGACACTGATAAGACAATTTTATGACTCCAGCAAGATTTCCATCTGCCTTGGGAGGAATTTTCTGGCAGAGTGGAGCTCTCCATTTGCCATCTGTGGGAGGGGAGGAGGGCCGGACTCACACAGTTGGAAAGACTTTCATCCATTAAACATGAGTGAGGCTCATTAAACCCTTTAAGCATGAGGGAGGACTGCACAGGAGAACGAATGCCAGTGCCAACAAAGAAAGCATCAGGGAGGAGAGGGGCATCATCAGCTGGCCTCCGTTACCTACTAGAGCTGATGCGACAGCCCTGCAGACCTTCTGGGACCAAGAAGCCCTCTCAAGCTTTGCTTAGGGGGTTCTGCAAGGGCCAGGTGCAGATGTGTGGCCAGAACACATCTCTAGTAGATAGGTCACATCTGGGATGCTGGGTCCCTCTAGCTAGGAATACTCAGAAGCCTCAGCTCCTGCTTTCGGCCCTGCTGCTAGAGCCACCTCCCCTCTCCATCTGCCCCAGCAAAGCATCGTTGCCACCTCATTGCTTGGTCAGACCCCCTACTGCATAACTCGGTAGTGGAGGAAGGATGATCAGGACTGGTTTAGGAGAGAGGCAGCAGCACCATGGTGGCTATCAGAAATCCTGCTGCAGGTATAGCAGCCATCCCACCTGTGCCCTCTTCACTCCTAACCCCAAGGGAGCATCACAACCTTTACAATCACCTATATTATGTCAGTAACATTGGTTTAACATTATCACTCCCATTAGACTGCTCACTGATGAAGGTTTATTACAGACTTTAATCACCTCAAAGCAGTGCCATACAGGTTTAAACGATTATTTAACATGAATTATTTAAGGTCTAGCAGGCTAGGAAGTTTAAATATGCAGTTGTTATCCATGACTATTGCTGATTATAAAAATGTTTATGCTTTTTTGTATCATATTAGCACCTACATGGCAATTTCCTAGAAGCAGAGTATCAGCATTTGGAAATGCCATTTAACAGAAGATCTAAGGCTGAGGGGATTGAGACTAACATGATGAGCAGCTCAGGGAGGCTGCCATACTAAAGGACATCACCAAACCCTTATATTCCCAAAGGGGGTTTGTGTGCACACAGCTCATCCTGGGGAAGAAAAGAAAATAAAAGCAGAAAGGAAAATAATAAAAGCCACCCCACCTCTAATCTTACAAGAATTTCTGCAGTAGGTGAGGTTTCCCCTCCAGCTTCATCTCCTGGATTTCTGTGAATGTGAGAATTCAGCTGTTTCTTTCCGTGACACCGTGGTATTTGGGCACCCTCTGTGCTGGCTGGCACTTACACTAACCCAGAACAAGGCACACAGGGAGCACGACAGAGAAGCATCTAAAATAGCTGAACTTGGCCTGCTGAGACCTGAATACGGTCGAAGCATGAAGGAAGGGTACCAAGCCCGCCCAGATGGGCAGAGCCACGTGGAACCATGAGCTCCAGTCCCCAAAAGCTTGGGGACACCTTCACCAGGCTAGGTGCAATGGATGGCATATGCACAGAGCTGCCCCAACGCACAGGGCTGCTGCTGCTCTCCTGATTATTTTGTCAGGTGGTTGTTGGGGGCTGGCAAGCTTCTGTTTGCAAGGCCCCAAGGTAAAATGCTGCACATGCGTTCAGGAGCCAAAGTTTTGGCAAATGAGTATTTTATGGAGCCCTGAGACACAAGCAGAAATGCACTCCCAGGAAACCTACGTGAAGCAAACGCACTTTATTCCAGCTAACACAGATGGACTGATATTTCCTGCTGCTATAGCAGTCACAAACATCCTCCTTCCCCAGAACTAATGACCGAGCACAATTAAAATAAGCTAGAGCCATTATTTCTTTCCATATGACTGGAATACAAAGCTCTAAATATTGTTTAGGCTTGGATTTTTTTCCCCTTTTCCCATAGCAAAATTTACAGCCTAGGATTTTAAAGTGAACTCATCTCTTCTACAAGAAGGATGTTTGTCTATTCCTCTCTACCACTAAACAATCCGTTGTTACAATCTCGCATTTATGTGCCGCGTCACATCCAATTGGGCCCAAAGAACCTTTACAAATCTCCACGCCGTCCCACCAGCAAGCCCTCCCACCCCGCACTGGGAAACAGTCAAAGAAACAAATAAGGGATGGAAAAAACAACATCGAGGCACTTCTCAAACAGTAGAAACAGCCACTGCTTGTGTCTATTTGAATCTGATTAAAGACGGGGCGTTTCGTTCCCTACACAAATAGGTACGTCCCCAAACAGCCCAGTAATACAAGCTGCAAAATGACTCCACGTTTGAAGAGGCTAACGCAGAGCAATCTAATAACAGACTAACTTCATCACCCAGCAACGATGGCAGATTGCATTAGCATGCCACAGCACTCGTTTGCTGGGATGGAGGAAGCTGTGCCACTCAAAACAGCTTGGGAGCTAATACATTAGCATTAGTCATACTGCCAGGGCAGTTACTGTACATTGCACTCGAGATGCGATTTGCCTCGATTGCGTGGCAATCCAGCAGGAATTGCAGGCAAGTGGCATTCGCCCCGAGGGCTGCAGAGCCTCCCTCTGCCCAGAGAGTCCCGCTCGGTCACACGGGTTCTGCACGTTGTGCTGAGAGTTCAAAACCTGATGTTCTCAGAGGGCTGGAAGTCAACTGCTCTTGTTATTTTATTTATTCTTTTTTTTTAAGCGATTAACTCAGTATGTTAATGAAGTCCTCCTGGCTGGCCTGGGAAATCTGTGGGGTGGACTCCAAGCCAGAACAGCTGACACTGCAAAGAGCTAAGGAGCAACAAGAATGCCCTGTGGCCCCAAGGAGGGAGGAGCTGCGGTTCAAGGCTAAACCCCACTAAAACCCGCTAGTTCTCATGAAATTTTAAGACCCTGCTAATTTCCACCCAGATGCACTGCCAAGGTTTGCTACAATATATAGTGTAAGGCAGTAAATGAAATAAGATGCTCGGCAGAGTTTACTCATTATTGCTTTTCCCATAAAACACAGCTTAAGCTTCATTTTACCTGTGTTCTTGCTTAATTTAAGCCTCATCTTCAATCTGCCTAACAACCTGAACAACCCTTTTTACACTAATTTTTTACTGCCTTAAACACTGCTCTCACCCTTGCTCATTTAATGCCAGTAGAAATGCCGGAGAAGCATCTTCAGACCAAACTTTCCACTAAGAGAGGTCGATCTGAACCACCAGAAACTGCAGGCAACTCTGCTGAAGCAGCAAACGCCAGCAAGCGCTGCTCACCCACATCCTGCCTCTGCATGGAGCCTGATCAGGGCAAGGTTTAATCAAAAACTCACTGACAACACTGCTGGGTAACCTGTTCATGACAGGCACTACTCAGCATTGCCCCAAACATCAGCTAGACACTTGCACTATGAACAGTCATGAGCAGGACAAGTGAAAAAACAAGCCCTGAGTCCTAGTAGTCACATAATCAGCATTTTCTTCTTGCTGGACACGCAAGGAAAGATGTGGGATTTTGGCTCTGCGTTGCAGTGACCTGGTTCCCAGACTGCAACAGGCAAGGAAAAAAGGGGATAGGAGAATCACAGCAACAGCAGGATTTTACTAGCTAGTTTCTCAGCAAGCACAAATTTAAAGGTAGGGTTTCCCCCCTCCAACTACTGTGTTCACAAAAGCAAACCTAGCAATACCCAGGGCATCAGGCCCAGACTTCTGCCTGCCTGCTTCAGCACCAAGATCCTGCAAGGATGCGATATGGGAGCTGAGGGCTGCTTGCTCAGCACTCTTGGGCAAGTCCAGCAGTTCCCCGGGGAAAGACAGGGCATCCCAGGCCTGGGACAGCCCTAGGAGGGGGAAAAAAAATCTCTGTGTGGACAGCGCAAAGACTGATCCCAGGTGCTCTGGCTTTTCTAGAGGACAGTAATTTTGAGGTCTTTGGAGAACTGTAGCCACAGAGGAATAGCTCCCTGGGGGCTTCAGAGGCTCAGATCTGGGGACTTCGTTCCTTCGCCCATGTGCTGTGTTTGAGACCTCATGCACAAAACCAAAGCAGCCAATTCCTTCCACACCATTGCAGTCTGAACCCTGCCCTGAGCCTGGCAGAGCTCCCATCAAAGCTTTTCCTCATCAGAAATCCCATCATTTCCAAGACCCTACCCCAGAGCACTCTTGTTTCCCCACAGGGAGCCTGGCCAGGTCATTTGGTGCCGCCTCTGTCTTCCACCCAAGCAGCAATAGTCACCCACCTTGCAACTCCCCTCCCTACACAACAGCACCCCTCAATAGTCAACTCTCCTCCAAGCCACACACCCGTATCAAGGCTGGCTTCATGGTTTTGTTGCTTTTTACCTTTCCTTCTTGTAAACTTGAGCTTCACATTCGTCCAAGCAACATCCTAAAGTAGAGATGCTGTGCCAGTTCTTATTGTTATCTGCAGCATTTCATTGCTTCATGACAATGTGAAAAAAACCTCTCATCTAATTTGCAGCTATGCTGGTATCCTGATGCAGAGCCAGCTCTGCCTGGAGCATATACCCCCTGCCTTGGATTAATTTTCTTGTGTTTATTGACAAATATACGTATTTCATTTGCTTTGCATCACTCTCCCATCTGTTGTTTGATGGGGACCTGCAGGTTAAATGCTTAGAGCTCTGCAATTGCACATGGAAAGAAATGCATGTCTGTGGGAGCGAGAAACAGCATGATGCTGTGCCAGCACATCTTGGCCCACGTCCTTCACCACAGTGCTCAGAAATGCTCCTCCAGCTCTTGAAGAACTGCTTTAGGAGAGCATCACGACTACTCTCCCCTGCCCAGGTAGGGCCACACATCTAAGTTACAAACTAGCATTAAATGTTTCCTCGGTGCCTCACCAATGACTTGGAGAAGCATCTAAATCCCTCGAGAATTGCTTCCTCCTGTGGAAGCCCATTAGCAAGAGGGGTTCACCTCCGGGTGGCAGCAGAGCAATGCCATCTCTGGGGCGTTCATTCACATTTCTACAGTTATCTTTTAACAGAATCAGGAAAGTTCAACTAAAAGTTTCCTCACCCCATATGTTTGTTTTTTGTTTGTTTGTCTTTCTGCATGCAAAAAAAAAAAAAGAAACAAAACAAACAAAAAAAACATTTTCTCCAGAAAGCCAGTTTTCCAGAAATAAGTTCATGAGAAGTTTCACATAGCCCTGACACAAGATCTTGTTGGCTTTGTATACCACGAGCGCCCAATTAACCCAGTCTTGCCCAAGCCATCTGCAACCAGCCTCCATCCTGCTTCCAAGCAGGTACCAGCACAACTCAGAGCCCTGAACCGCAGCAAGAGACAACGTCCTCCCACAAAAAAAAAAAAAAAAAAAAAAAAGAAAAAAAAAAATTCCAACACAGCCATGGACAGGGTGGAAAATTTTGTACAAAAACTTCAACCCCTTCTAGCTTCTAGCTCCTTCTGCAAACATCTGCACAAAAAAGGCATCTGAAGGTGTGCAGTGACGACCAGAAATGATGGATACAAAGAAATGCATTAGCAGCTGGTGACCATCTATCTCTTTGGCAGAGCCAGCTATCAGTGCTGGATACCCCAGCAGCCCTCAGGGATGTGCACAGACAGGAACAGATTCTCTGAAGCTTAATGATATGCAGCAACCTATTATCATCAGTCATATAACACTGATCTTTAAGAAATGACTTACCATCCTGTTGTGCTAGAAACTTGGATTTTCTAGGCCATCTTTTATATGCCATCCGCATAGCAAATATTGAATTTTCACAAAGTCAGCATCCTGCAATGAAAGAACATCCTAAATTCCAAGGTTTGAGCTCAAAGGCCTAAAAATGAAATGCATCAGCGAGCTGACCTTGCTGGAAACATGTACGTTATTCAGATAATCTCAGAAAAGTTATGAAGGTGCTACACCTGAATCCAAGATTCAGGGTAAATTTACTGCCTACCAATCTTTACATATAAAGGGAGGTACCTTCCAGTTATGACATGTCACAAAGATCCAAGTTCTGGGATTTTAGTAGTCTGGGACTCTCTTTTCTAGCAAAATATCAAATTACTTTCTAGGAGGAAAAAAAATAGCAAAAAAAAAAAAAAGAGTTTTCATTAAAAAAAAGAAAACTCCACAATATAAGTTCTGCCTGCTTTAACAGGCAATCAGTTAACATGAGTTTCAAGTGAAACCCCGTGCCCAGACAAATTCCTCCTTTTTCTTTACGGGGAGATTTGCATATGAGACTTATATCTCTAATAACATGCATTCCATAAACTCCCTCCTGGAGGAGGCAGTAACTTCAGCCATTAGGTGAAAACCACATAAATTCAACACCTAAAGAATTTTTACTTACCTCTAAGAACTCAGAATAAGTTCCTTTCATAAAACCTCTATTCTTATCCCTTTTATTTCCCTTCCTTTTATATCCTTGGGAGGAAAAAAATTACACAGCCAAGCAGAAATTATTGCTGTTGTTGTCAAACAAGGCATTCAGTCTATGCATTTGTTTGACTATTTCTTTTTCATCAGGCTAATCCCAGAGGCTGAAAAAAGTACCAACAATCTGCCTTGGGCTCAGTAAATTTGTTCAAGACAAAAGGCAGATTATCATAAAAATATATATATTTTGAGAATCACTTTGAGACCTGGAGCAATCCGTGCAGAGATATCCAGAGAAACTCAAACTGAACAGCTTTTTAATAAGCTACTGTTTAGTCTTTATCAACAGGAAAAAAAAAACACACTGTTTCACTTGATGGTCCTACAAAATAAGGCAACTTTTGCACTCTAACTGCCTCCACTGCTAATCCATAATGAGTAGCAATGGGGTAGGAGGGACAGAGCTGAGGAAGCAAAATGAAACCTCTGGAAGCAAATTTGCAGGTCCCTTTGGACACTCCACAGCTGTTTAAATGCTGCTTTCCCTCTCCGCAGGCAGTAAAGTGCTTCAAGACCCAAAGAGATGCTTCCAATACACACTACAAAGCCGATTCTTCCAGGAAATTCCTCAATTTCTACATGCTTTTCAGTGCATGCTCCATCTGAGGCCACCGTGGGTTTTCTGCAAAGAGAAATAAAACCAAGGAGCAAAGGGCAGTGTGCACTCATGGGATGCAGCCAGATCCTGGGAAATATCTTACCAGGTCTCTCTTGCAATCAATCTCGCTTAACCAAGTTGAACTCAGAGGTACAGCACGCTGGAGAACTTATTGAGAGCAGTAACATTAAATGACCACGGGAATTGGTGCGGTTGCAAATAAATCCACCACCCGCCCACAGAAAGGGTTTGCAGGGCACTCCAAGTGATGGATGAATCCTAGGGGCACAAGAGGACAAGTAAAATGATTGCTCTGTTCTTCCAAACAGCACTCACAGGAGCACCAAATACATACAGCACACTCCATGAAGCTTCTGGTGAGCAAGAAAGATTTGGAGAATAATGGAAGTATCTGAGGGTAGCTATATCGCTAAGAAAGTTTTACTTAAGATGGAGGAAAATGGAGGGGAGGAGAAACATAAAAGCTGTTTGTAAGAGATTTAAAACCAAGTCAGTCCTGCAAACACAGATTTTGAAATACTCTGTATTAAAGACCAGTATACCTTGGGATGAAGCAGTAAAGAAAAAAGAAAAAAAAAAAAAGAAAGAAAAAAAAGCTAACCTTCAAGTAGTTGCATGTGAGATGATTATGGTGCCAGAAAAAGCAATGTGCACATGGCAAGGGCTAAAAATCCCCAAAAGACAAAGCCTCCAAGAAATACGCAGAACATTAGAGCTGGACATGCTCACCAGCAAGAAGTTTATGAGCTGAAAATCAGGAGAATTTGATTCACCCATTCTCAGTTGTGGATTCAGACCAGGCTTGCTAGGCAGCTACAGCTGCTTGCTCTGAAGAGTAAACTCAGAGCAGAGGCTTGGACAACAGAACTCCCAAACCACAGGGCCTGCTCCATCATCCAGACACCTACCTCCAACATCGGCTGGGTAGGGTCAAGCTAACATGCCTCTCCTGCTTCATGGATGGCAGAAGATGTGCTACCTTTCTTCTGCTGTTCCACTTTGCAAAAAACACGTGCACATCAGCTTGAATAGAGTAATGCCCAGGGAGCTTCCTCATCCTGGGCACTACAGACTCACACACCATCCATCTCCACATAGCAAATCAAAGAGAACACCTTTAATAAATAAGTAAATACATAAAATAAAATTTTAAAAATGCCTACAGAGATCACTCAGCAAAGACCAGCACCCCTAAACAGACCACCAACCAGGCCAAAGCTTGAATATCCTTTGGGAAGTGACCAAGAAGGACTGGGTGGGAGCCAGGATAACAAGAAACACGTGGGGCTGATCATTGATCAGTGCTGGTCCTGACACAGCTGGAGAGCATCTCCCCACTCAAGCCCACATAGCCCAAAGGCAGTGGGAAAGTTTAATACAAATTTCTGGCTAAACCAAGGCTGCCTCTGAACTCAGCCCTCCCAGAAGATGTTGCACCTCCTGACAGCAAGAGAATTCCAAAACAAAACTGAAAAATTCTGCCCAAAATAATTAATTCTTTTCAGCAAAGGAACTATAAACAAATACATTTTAATTGCGATTCAACTGGAGCATTTTTTCCCAGCTATTTCAGTTAGAAAATCTATTGTTCTTGCAGAACAATGAACTAGTTTATGGATCCTAATCATGCAAAGCTAGCAAGGGGGTAGAGGGCAGGGGACAGGGAACAGAAATAAAAGTGTTGAAGGATGCAAGCAGGGAAAGCAGGAGATGATGCAGCAGACAGCATGAAGTCAGCAGATACCCAGCATTCGGATGAATACTCAGAAACTCTCATAAAACCAAGCACTGAAGGCAAAATACTGACAGTGTTTAGGGTAAGAGCAGAAAAGGTTTCTTTGAGTGAGATGGAAGAGCTTTTTCTCAATGGCATTATGGAAACTGCAGAGACTGTATGACTGAAACACACCCTGATGGCCCAGATATGGTCTATCTGATTCCAGTGATTTCTCCGTGATTATCCACTACCACCGAGCCTCAAGTAACCGTAGAAACACAGACTGCTGAGGAGTGATAAGAAGCATACAGAAAAGTGGTAGGAGGATGTGACAGTCCAACACAAACGAAAAAGCAGTTTTAGCCCTATGCCCAAGGCAGGCAGGTCTCTTGGCTGCGTTCAGCCTCGTCAACCAAACAGCTGAGGTTGGGTGAGATGGTGCCCCAGCAGATAGAAGAATTTTCAAGACACTTAAATTTCAAGAAACTTAAGTTCTGTACTCATGGGAGAGAGTTAGGCATCTGCCTTCTTGGGGAACCTAACTTCACCCCCTGAGGAGCCTCTAAAGGGAGAAAGGCTGGTTTCAGTCAAGGACTAGAAAGTCCAAGATCTTGGATTTCCCATCGATGACACAAGTCAGCTTCACCAGGGAAGAGATGCACAAATATATTTCAGGGCACAGGTGAGAGGAAAACCTGGTGAACAGAGCATAAGATTTTCTTCAAAGTGCCAGAGAGCCTAGCAGAGATAAGCAAAGCGAGAACAGATATGCAGGTCAAAAATGATTTACAGAAATATCTCACTTTTGATGTGGAGAGGCAGTGACCAGTCACTGATGAGGAATAACCTAAGCAAATGTAGCAACACAGGGACTGCTGTCCATCCCCAAGAACTGGAGAAGCAAGGTGGATGTGTTGTGATAAGTTAAAGCAACCTCAAGATTTTTTTTTGATTAGCAATGTTTTCTTTATGCTCTGAAGTCTTTTGGGAAGCGCAAGAGGGACTCAGCTCCCCTGCATGGGGTGTGTGATAGGCTGAGTTTCCTGAAGGTGCTGGATATGGGAGAGGAAGGGAGTATGGGACAGAGTGGGCCACCACTGCTCAGACCAGAGAATAAATTGTACCACGTTATTTCTGTGTATTTTCAGTTCTTACCAACCATTCAGCCTTGAAATTGATCTCTGTCACCAGGAATCCAGTGCACAGAAGGCAAAGGCAAAATCCTTCATGGTTAAATATGCAATGGTCACAAAGCACATGCTGCAGCGAGATATTGGGGTCTGCTTCTGGCTCAAATTGTTGTGTTCAAGGTTGATTCCAGCATTTTTTAAGTCTGTCCAGGATCCTGTTGCTGCATTACAGTAGACAAAACTCTTGGACTCATTTTTGAGAGAATAACTATTAGATCCTCCTCCCTATGGTATGGGACCACCCCAGCAGCACCTCGCTTACCCTCCCCCGCCTGCCCTGCACATTGGCAGCCTGGCAGACCAGAATCTTTTTTCTCTCCAAAAATTTGGAGAATTTTTCTCTCCAAGTATGTGGTCCCAAGGGGAAAGCTGCATGGAGAGCCTGGCAGACCAGAATCACTCACATCCTAGGACCAAGCACGAGACCCTCAGCCCATGCAGGGATGCTCAGCCTTATGTGCTCCTTCACCCTGCTCCTTCAGGGAATTTGAGAATGAGAAGCGGGGGCAGCTCTGTCCATCCCTGCAGATAACTCTGGGGAACAGAAGTGCTGCTGCCCAGCTGTGGTGCTTGCTGGATATCAATTGATTATGAGTCAGGTTCATTTATGCCTTTATCAAGTGATTTATCAAGTGATGAGTGGACAGTTCAGACAAACCAAATGAATTTCATTAGCATGGCACTAACATTTTGGTGCTTTAATAGAAAGAAGGGAATATAGGAAAATACAAGCAATGAGTTCTTCACAAAGCTCCTATCCTCCTTGCCTGCAGGCGGACAAAGTGAAGTGGATAATGCATCTGATTTTGCTATGAAGGTCTGTGTTTTGAGGCTGTCATCATTAAGAGGGCTAATATCAAGCAAAAAGACTTGAAATTTTAGTTAATTCCCTTGTTTTCTAGAGCCTCTGGTTCTCAGGAGGCTTCAAAGGATGTAAAAGAGACAAGTTATGTGTACCTCTGGAGTTTCTCTAAAAGTCTGGGAATGAGCCCAGCACTGATACTGAGACGTACTTTGGAACAGATGCTCCTGGTGGGCCCTGGGACAACCCTGCTTAGATATTCCTATATACAAAGTGAAAAGCCAGAAGGAGGTAACAGATGCAGCATCACATCAAGAAAAATAATGCAACGCAGCCAGGTACCGGGGATGAATATCACAATCCTTCACTGAAAGAGGTGGGAAGCACCTGAGCCAAACTGTAACAAGCGAGATGGGCTATGCTTCTGGAACCAACTTTCCCAGAGATCTTCCTGGCTGTGTTTTGCTGTTGGGATGGCAAGCAAAAATCCTGAATGAACTTTTTTGTCCTTAGATGAACTCTGACTTAAGTTGATCTGAAAGGTCAGGGCATAATCGAGTTCAGAAGCCAAGACTTGGTAGCACAAAGATGTTAAATGAATTGTCAAAGCCCAGGTTCATAAAACCACTATAATAATTACATCCTTCAACAGCCACTGGGACACATATTCTAAGTGTAGGTGGATGCATCCCATTGAGATCCCAAAGGAGAAGGGAAAAGCGAACGTGGCAGGGAAGTTTCTCATTTATACTTCTGCTTCCTCAGGCCCAGCGCAGAAAATGCTGAATTCTTGGCTCTGAGATGATGAATCACACTAGAGCATTTGAACAAGTCACTTAGTTGTTTAAGAAATTACTTTAAAAATGAGCAGATTGGACTAGGAGAGAGAACTAACTGAATTAACTGAACAGTGGGTAAGCAACGCCCAGGAAACTATCACTTCAGGTAATGCATCCCCAGGAAAGGTCCTGGTTTAAACTGGAAGATCCCTCACCCCAGACAGCGAGAGAGGGGACAGAAATCTTTGCAGGTTGGAGAGTGTCGACTGGCCCAGTTGTAAACATATTGGAGTGGGAAGCTGCTCCAATGGGGATCAGACAGACACTTAAGAGAGATCAGAGCTACTACGGAGCAGATGGAAAGTGCTACAGGTTTGGGAATTACAGGATTAAAGGCCAGCTTGGATCTGGAGTGTTCTGCATGATCCTTCTGTACTTGCTGTCTCTGGGGAGAGTGAGTCCTTTTCTTCTCCACTCGTGCTTAATCCCCCACATGCCATTGTTTCTGCTCAGCCTGCCTCCCTCAAACCTCTGAGATCCTCCACCCAGTCATCCAGAACAATATTCAATTGCAAAAAAATCAAGAAAAGGATGTATTTAAAACTTCCATCATATTTAATAACTGTCAGCTGCAAGTTGGTCTCTCCAGACACTTTCTATTCCTTAGCCAAGGTGAATAGTAAAGAGTATTCCCAGAGCTATTAAACTGACACCACAGCAGCAGGAGCAACATCACTTCTATGGCCAGGAACACGGAGAAAATCACTGTAAAGCTCACAATGTCGGTGACAGAATGAGAACTGCCAAGAACCAAGACTTTACAAGCAGTGAGGACGTGGGAGGAAGCCAGCGATGATTTGGTAGCTCAGCACAATGGGATTTAGAAAGGCAGAAGAAAAGAGAGCACGAACTATGGCTCCAGCGTCTGCAGCTTCCTGCACTGTGCAGCGTTCACGCTCCCCAACCTGCCCTCCAGGCACCCTGTGCTCGTCCCCTAAACTAGCACTACAGGGACCTAAAGGTAGAGGAGGTGAACCCCATCTATAGTGTGCAGGGCTGGCCTGCATGGGGAAAGTAGAACAAAATGCATGCGTGTGTCTGCACGCGCATACTTGTGCGTGCATTTTTGCGTGTGCGCACGCATGCACAGGGAGAGAGGCTTCTTTCTAGTATTTAAGTCGCTCTAAACATCTTTAACCCACAGCACAGATGAACACGGCTGTGCAGCCTCTCAGTAGCCTGACGCCCTCTCGCTATTCATGGTGCCTTCCCACCCTTACAGCACTGATGCTTGCAGCAGCTCACAGCCTTCTCTTTATCTCAAGCAGCAGAGACAGGAGAGGGCACGGTCCTGCCCCGCTCCCAGCAGGCTGTGAGTGATGTTTCAGCTGTCCTCTTCTGCAGGGCACTGGTTCCCCCCAGTGGGGTTAGGACATTGGTAAGTGAGAGGAGGAGAGCAGCTGGTTTCTTTGTACTGACAAACCCTCTGCTGACTTCCCTATCACTCCCATCTTGACTTTCATGGCAGGGATGGAGGAATAATATTGATGCACTCATCCTCCCCTTCTCCTGGCTCCCCTGGCAGCTTTATGGCTTTAAAGGGCATCAGCTAACATAGTGTGAAGGCAGGAGAGATGCATTTTCTCAGAATCGCAACTGATCGCAAATGATGAATGTAGAGAAATTAATGCTCAAAATCCTTCTGTCTCCCCGACTTGGAGATTGGATCTCCTCTGGCTTGGAAGGCTGAGCTTGTCCCTGCTTAGTTAGCATCTGGTGTTCCCTCTCACAAGAGCCAGCTAACGGACACTGCTGCTAACCAGTCACCACAAAAGACCTATCCCCGAGTTGCCCTGATTTGCACCTCAAGACACAGAAGAGAGGAAAAGGAAGAGAAAACCAACCTTAACCTACTGCAACGAGAGCCATTTCCCCCAGGAACCCCCTAGAAGGACAGCCACAATCCTGAGGCTGTGCAGACTGAGGACAAATTTTGCTCTCATAGAATTTATTCTTAGCTTAATAGGAGTAGCCCTGTGTTTTAATAAATCCAAAGTTTAATTGTTTTCTGTTGTCTTCCAGAAGAAATTGTCACTTTTCTGCTATGACCTAAATAGCTAACCTTCTGTTGTAAAGGTCAGTTAATTTTTGTTATTTTTATTCTCCATTCCAGCGAGTATCTTCACATGCCCGTGTGAGGCATGAATTTCTCAAATGATCTGACTCTGGTCCTGGAGTAAGTTTCATTATTATGCATCTATACCAAATCAGGTTCGTTGTGGATGGGAACTCAGACAGTCACTGGGGAGATTTCATGAAATTAATTATTTCTGCTGAGAAATTAAATCAGTTTTGCTGCATAAACTGAGTCCTGAGGTTAGACTTCCCCAGCCGAATCTATACAAATCTGCCAGCACTTATGACAGCTGTTTGGAGGCCTTCAGGGAATTTTTGTTTGTATAATGCTTTTCAAGCTCAAATGATCCCAAAGCACTTTGCAAATTCTTTTCCTTAGATGGTGTCCCCAGGCAGGGATAGTTGCTCTAAACTGCTGTTTAAGCTACCCTGAAGGCACCCTACAACCAGAGGGTGCTCCTCCACACCCACAGACATCTCAGTGGTCCCCTTCAGCTTACAATACTGTCACTGCTGGGCTTCCGTGTGCGGATGGGTGTTTCCTCAGCATGAATACTTCGGCTGTGATGTGTTGGCTCCAGCTGTGGCCAAATATGCCACTCTGGCTGATGCTGCTCAAGATGCAATGGTTATGGTCCTCACCTGCTCCCTGATCCAATAGCAGATCCCACTCTAAACAAAAGCTCTGTTGAATAATGTACTAAAATTTCCTTGTTATATTCCTGAGAACAGAGATGTCCATCCCCAAAGGACATGTGTGAATCCAGCAGAAGCTGGACCTGTGAGCCCATCTCTGCAAAGCTCGGCTGTGACCAGCTGATGATGTCTCAGGGTGCATATCAGTGATGCCCAAATCACCGCAGAGTTGTGTCTCAGGGAACCACTGTATGTTTCATTTTTGGGATTAACTTCACCCAGATGTTTAGCAAAGTTGCAGTAATCATGATGGATATCAGCAAAATTCTGGAAAGAAACACTTCATAAATCAAGACAATTTAAAAAACATTAGCATTCAAAGCATGTAAAACACTGATTTTACATCACACTACATTTTTTTGGTTGTTTGTTTGTATGCACCCTGAAGACAACAGCTATGCACCAAAGACATTAATTTTCATTACAAAGCTCCAGGCAGTGAATCAATCTTACCTGGGTTATGTTCAACCACAAAACAGAACAGCAGTGCGAGATCTAGCTGCCTGCATGGCCAGGTGTTACAGCTGTGCCCGTCCCTCTGCCATCACGTCACCAAGTCCCTCGCCATAAATACTTTTCTCCTCTCACAGGTCTATGATGAATGCAAGTATCTCATGACCTGCTTCATATTCATTTATTCTGCAAACACTTGCTCTCGGTTACCAGGTGCTAAAACTCATTTTTTCCAGAAAGCTTTTCCCTCCTCTGTACAGCACTGGCTGCTAGTGAAAATCCAAACATGCAAGGTGAGTCTGCTTCTTCCTGGGGAGCACGAGAGTTTGTAGCTTTGCCTGGAGAGTGATGAGCTAGAAGAGCCTCTGACTTTTGCATCTGTTGTTGCGAAAGCCTGGGAGCGCAGAGAGTCACTGCACGCTTTCGGGAAGGATGCGAAAGGCAGCAAGCTCCCAGTGCTGATTTGCTATTTGTGTTCAGTTCAGAGGCTAATCGGGTAGGCTTGTCCTTTCCCTTAGCCTAGAGTTTGACCCTGTGAAAAGCACAGCGAATAATGTCCTCCAGTAAATCAAAAATAAACCAGTTAATAAATCCTAAAGCGTAAGGAGCAAATGCAGAGGTGAGCCAAAGTGTTTAGGCTTGATGGTGAGGTTCCTAATGACAGATAGAGAGCAAAGGATACTGGAGGAGGGAGGGAAGGCAACTTCTCTCTGAAGTTGCATCAAAAGCTTGTGATTTTGCCTCATTTCCAGGGCATCCACTGCTTTCAGGGGTGCCTGCTGATGACAAGAGGAGGGTAGTGACCTGCTTTGGGAAGTCTCATAGCAGTCATTCTTTTTGTGTGACTAAGCAGAAATAACTACTCAATAACTACCAGTCTGGCCTGGCTCGGGAGTCAGACCTGTCCTTCCATGGAGCTGTCATTTCAGAGATGTAACATTAGTTTCTTGAAACAAGGTTGTTTCTTGCAACATCAGTTCTGAGGATCTAGCCATTTCACGGGAACATCAGCACTCATTTTTATTTTAAATAAGTTCCCAGCCTTCCTGGACTCAAAGAAAAAACTTGAAACACAGCTCAAAGGCTTAGATCTAAAGAAGAAATAAAAGGGATCTTATATTCCCTTTTTAAACATTGTTCTTTTCAAGTATATGTCCTGTTTTGGGGGTTGTAGCTCCCAATTGCTTCATGTATGGAACTGGCTGCTGACTCAGAGACCATAGGTGTGGAGCAACCCCCGAAGAGCCAAGGTAGAGGTGGTCTCACAGCACATGGCAGACAGATGCTACCATCAAAGAGCCACACTAGTCCGTTAGTACCACCGTGAGTCCTCTCGCAAAAGGAATTCAGTGACTGCCTTCCCGTTCCTGAGGATGAAACATTTTTCAAAGGTGCCCTGGCTTGCAGCCCTGGTAATAAGGCATAAACACACAAATCCCAGGAAAAGCCTCCCCACGCAGCGTGCAAAGATCGCACTCCCTGTCAATCCCATCTGACTTTTCAAAGTAAGCAGTGCAAACAAATACCCTCCAGGTGATCAAATGCATTTCCTAACCAGGAACAAAGCAAGTCATACTAGGCCAGGCAAGTGCAGATGGCAATCTTCTAATGAAGCTGATTCACCGAAGATAGAATAGCCAGGGCACATCAAGGCCTGGAGCTTTCACCAGCAGCAAGTGCACAAACCAGCAGCATCGTGGGATGGTTGCTGGGCTAATGATGGGACAGTGAAAGGGAAGGTTGTTTTCACCATGCTCTGAAACCTCCCGTCTCAGTGGAGAGCCCCTGTGTGCCGACAGCAGAGCAGGCAGCCACAGCTAGAGCCAGGTTTTGGAGCATAAAGGCTTGATCACGCTCTCAGGGAAGCTGATGGCAGCATTCTCCTTCACAAGGCTTTGGCAGACTCTAGAGGAGCAGCTGTGCACGGCAACGAGATCTTCTGCAAGGCTTTTGCTGCTATTGAAACATCCTCAAAGCATCGTGCTGCTGAAAGATGCTGATCTTGCCCCCACTGCATCTACTGTAGACTTGCTGGCTAGTTCCCACCCCCTGCCCCTTTTCACAGCCCCCCTGTAGGCACCATACATAGCAGGGTTAGGGGTGCTTTGACACGGAAGAGGCCAGTGCTCCCATGGAGCATGGCAGGAAAAGGAAGGATCCATCATACACCATCTAATTCAGACTGACCCCCATGCAGATCCTCCCGACTTCAATATGCAATCTTACCACCAAGAACCCTGTTTTCTGCTTTCCTCAGTGCAAGCAACCTGAGACAGTCTCTAAGCAGGGGAGAGTTGGTACATTCAACTCATGATTTATTCCATCAACGTTCAAACCGATTACTAAGGAGAGAAAAAAATCAGAGCTAGGATTATGGGCTTAGTAAGTGCGAGCGCTTATTGCACTCCCCTATTCTCTTTGTAACTGTTATGCTGGTAGACCTATTACAGAGTTACACTGATATTGCATTACAGCATTAGCCCTATCGCTACCTTAGTGGTCCCAGTGGCGGTATTCAGTGTAAATCTCTCTTGCTGATGGTGCTTGGCCACGTGCTGATCTCTGATGTGCGATCTCTGCCGGCAACTCCCCCTTTGCCCTCAGTCTAGCCCCACCTCGGTCCCCACTCCAGCATCACTGCAGCCAGTGCCCCTCCTCTGCACAGCCAACGCTGCACCCATCTGCACATTACAGTAGGGTGCTTGGGACCAGCTGATGGGTCAAAGGAGCAGCTACCACGATGTGGGAGAGCCAGGCTCACCAAGAGGGCCTCAGCATCGGGATAAGCACACAGCTGCTGCTGCGCTGCAGTGCACTTATCCCCTCTCAGCAGCATGGTCCTAAGGTTATCTTTCTCTTTCTGTGACAGTATTTCAGTCCCTGCCAGTTTACGTGACATTTTCTACTGGACTGCACTTGGCTGAGTTGAATGCTTTACTAAAAATCAAGATATATGAATGTCTACTGCCTTTGTTTCATCCTCTAATTTAGCAATTCTATCAAAAATGTAATTAAGTTGGCTAGCATGATTTGTTCTTAATAAACCCAAGCTGCTCATTACTCATGATTCTGCTATCCTCTTGGTGTTTATAGTTATTAATACTTGCCCAGTTAATTTGCTGGGATTTGAAATGAGAATTGCATAAACTTGTACATATTACCTAATTAATAAACAATACTAAGGCAGCAGCAAAAGTATATGATCAATATGCAGCACTCAAATGTTGTTAGAGAATTAATCCCCCCCTCTGCCCCCTTCCATGTCAGCGTGTGTCAGCTCCCAGCAGAGCCACATGGATGCAGGCAGGGAGGCTCAGGCATGATGCTCAAGCCAAATGGGAAGAAGGGATGAAAAGTCCGAGGGTCTAAGAGCTGCTTTCATGCATCAGACCAAATATCCCCTGTCTCCTCGATCCCGGGCAGCAGCCATTGCTTGAGGGGAGGGCATGTAAGAGAGATGAGGCCCAAGCAACCCTCCTCCAGGCTCCACCTGGCCACCTTTGGGATGTCGATGGTTGGAGACCTTATGGCTGATGACTAGCATGGAACCTGTCCTCCAGATTGCCCTCCTTGAGATGGCACCTCTAGCTGGGACCACTGAGCATCACCTGTCCTGCCAGTTACTGCTCTTCTCTCTGTGGTTGCTGCTAGATTAAAGCATCATTCAATGCAGCTATTTCGCCTGTGAAAGTAATTAAGTACCACAATCAAATCATTTCTGATCCTATTTTTTTTAAGGCACCAAATGGCCTGCATTCCTTGCCCCATTTGCTTTTAGAAAATTGTCTCGTGAACCATGGAAGCCAGTTTCCTATCGATCTACATCTCTTTTCTGTCCATCTGCAAAGACCCCCTTTCTCTTCTGTCTCCAGCTGGCAGTCCACACAGCACTGATGACAGTCACATTCCTTATGATACTGAGTTTTCTTCAACAGAGAAACCGATTTTTGCAGGTAGCCTGTGACTTCCAAGGAGAGCTGGCAGGTCTGACTCCAGCTTGTAGGGAGGCGCAGGCTCCTTGTCTCCCTAACTCTGCTAGGGCCATGACCCTAGTAGCAAATAGGAAGCCTCTGGACCAGATGGAGCTGCCCTCCATCCCATGCTGCAGTGCTTCTAGCATCAGCGACCACTGCAGAGCTTCAACTCCCTCTTGGAGAGAAACCAGGGCTTCTTGGCCTAGCACGAGTCTGACATTTTCTTCCCAGCAGAAAAGCAGAGCAGGGAAGGATGAGGCCTTGCACCTATTTCTTCTGCATAAGGTGAAAAACTCATGGTAGCACAGCCTGGGCTCAAGGGTCTTCTGCATCGTTGTGTGCTGTAGCATAGTGTCCTTCCTTCTGCTGCCATGTGAGGATGTCTCCTTGAGCAACTTTGGAGCTGTAGCAGCTAGTAGAAGATCACTGGCTTCTTAGGAGACATATTACTGGCGAAATCAAAAGCATCAATGGCTATAAGGCTCTTGTTTATAAAAATCATTAGCTTACAGTGCATTAAAATAAATGTCGATCTTAGGTCCATGCATAATGTGAGTGGAGATGAAATGAGTCTTTTGCCCCAGTTGTCTCAGCAAGAATCTCATCACAGCATATAAATACCTCCAGAGAAAAAATTAAATGAAGAGCAAGGATGACTGAAACTTTTAAATCTTTTTTCTTTTTTTTTTTTTTTTTTGACTGAAAATTGGCATTTCAGCAGAATGAAAATGTGCACAGAAATCTGAAAGCCAAAAATAATTACAACAAATTTCAGGAGACGATCTTGGTTTCTCACAAGTTCAATTTTTTTTGTTTCCAAGTAAAAACTAATCTTTTCTGAAGACACCCTCCACATCCAGCTTAGTGCTTGCTAGAGGCTTCAGATGTGCCCAGCTGGGGCTGGGAGGGTCAGGACCAAGCCCGGACACAGCGGACAACTCCAATTGCAACTGAGCACAGGAGGAAGTCCAGAGGAAAGTTTCAAGAAAGGGCTGCAGAAATAAGGCTACCTAAAGCAATAATCCAAGAGCGCCCATCTCTGAGTGCTGCTCAACCCTCTCATTGCACCAGGCAGGAAGAAAGCAGAAGAGGCTGAGAAAGACAACGAAACAACAGAGCGAGTCGAAACACCCAAGTGCGGCCATCTGGAATTTGGAGATGGTTTCTGGGGTGCTCTTGTCCCTTCTTGCCCTCAAGATTGAGTAGGTAGAGGGGCAAGTGCTCCAGGTTCTCACATATGTTGAGGATGTCCCCTGAAATCCTCACAGAGCCGGTCCGCAGCCTCCTTCCCCAGCACCCTCGGCTTCTGGAGTGGGTGCCAGAGGACTCTGCCCTGCACTCTCCTCCTAGCAGGCACTTTGTGCCATTCCCCACTCGGCTGCATTTAGAGGTGCATTTATAGCACAAAGTAGATGTTTACAATTTATAATGGTGTTCCAATTATGGGCTGGGAAAGCGCCTGGAATTGAGCCTGTCTCCATTATTTATGGGCAGTGTAATCCTAACCCAATAGATACCTCTCACGGAGAAAGCTAACATTTTTCACTGCTGCACTGAAAGCAATACTTCATGCTAATAGAGTCTGTTATCAGAGGGAAATAAGTCTGAACAGCCAGCTCCTCAGCTCCCCGGAGAGGAGCATCTTAAAGCGCAGGGATGCAGAGGTCTTGATCACAAAAGCAACAGGCTGCTAAAAATGAAGACCTGCCTTTGGGATTACCCCATCCTAAACGTGCTGGGAGAGGGAGAAGAAGCAGGGATGTCCAGCTCTTACTGGGGACAGAGGGACATTCCCATCCTTCTCATGCTAACAGAGTCTTTCCTCTTCCCTTCTGCTTCATGGGGCTCCATCAGGAGTGTCTGTGATTGGAGACAGGGGACTATTTCATGCCTCCTTGACATCCCACTTACACGGACCTGCTACCTATTTCTCCAAGCGGAGCTTGTGCTTATGTAACAGTGCAGCCAGCAGAGACAAGGGATGTTCAGACCAGTTAAACTAGGACTGGAGGGACTGGTCACTCTGTCCTTCCTGCTCCACACAGCAGTCAGCCCTGCTGAACTCCCCTCCACAAAGAAATTACATTTTGCTGCTCACTCCTCTTTTCAAAATCCAACTTCCTAGTTCTTGTTTTTCCATTAGCTGACTCTCCCCCAGACCTCTACCCTCTTCCCCGAATGTGTGAGCTGGGCTATGAGAAGAGCAGCACTAATGGGACAGTCATCTTCAACTCTCTTGATGACCTCGATTTTGCATGACAAGCCGCATACTTAATTAATTAAGGGAAAAAAAAGTCCATTCCTTCTAAAAGGTCATTATTTTAATTTTGACAGGTAATTACAAGAGAAGAAATGATAAATCTTCCTGAACACTGTTTGTATTTAGCAGATACATCAATTATGAATGCTCCAAAGCTGAGGTTGGATGTTACTGCAGATGTGTCAACGGATGAAGAAGTGCTCAGGACCACCTTGAGTATGACTTCCTGATGAGTAGCCCCATCACTGGGTTTCCTTCCACACCATAGGAAGGACTATGCTCTTTTGAAGCTCCATAGTGTGAGCTGGGGATTGAAATGGCTAAATAAAATTGACTAGGGAAGCTCATAACAGCATGACACACTTGGCCTCTGGAACTCATTGCTATCATATATCATCTGCCGGTGTTCAAACGGGATGTTTTATATGGATAATAAGAAAATCCAGAGTTATATCAAATAAAAGAAATAAAGAACCAAGACATTCTATGAACAGTGGAAATAAGAGAGCCTGATTTCTCCTGCACTAGCATGCTCAGTTCCTTGAATTTGCATCCCACAGCAATTTCAGCTTTTCCCCATGTGCTCTAGAGAAAGAGGAAGTCATTTTGCTGGTTGGCCAACTACCTATTTCCAAGTATACGGTCTAATGGCCAAGTGCTGCCCTCCTACCTCCTGGGCAGGGCATTAATCTGTGTCCTTCTTCTCTATTCAGACAACAATTTCCACAAAAACCATAGGAACTCCACTAGCTCTCAGACCACTTCATAAGTTTGCTTAAGTTAGACAAAGAGAAGTCACGGGTCATGCAGCAGCTGGGCAGCAGAAAGGCAAGGAGGGTACCCGTGAGCTGGGCACGTGCTGTATTCCTATTCCAGCCCACGCTGGCACTGAGGGCGCAGAGTGTGCAGGATGGGGAATGGCTGCGTCATTGCTTCCTCTGCCTGGATGCTTTGAATCCTTTACTCACTTCTCCCAGGATCTCTCTCAAGGTAACAAGCTGTAGGATATTCCTAGGCAAGGAGATTCTGTGCTTCTCCTGATAAAATTATTCCACCTCAGGTAAGATAATAAATATTCCTGGAGCCTGAAGGCAAACAAGTGCTTGAATTCCCAACCCAGGTGTCCAAGGCTTAGTGGGGAGCTCATTTTGGTTCTCCTTGCTCTCCATTGAACATCGAGCTGTGCGCAGGGAAGAGACACCACTGTCTTGAGTGCCCCCATGTCCCAAGGATTGCTGAAAGGTTCACACCAGCAAGGATATTGGTTTTTAAGCTGTCACAGCTGAGTTTTTAGTTGCTTATCCACTGCAGCTCTAGAAGATGATTCATTTCAGCAGATGATAAATCCAAGTTACAATAAGCACCAGCGCCAGCCAGAAGAGTGCTTTAGTTTAGAGCTATCATGGAAATAGTAGCTTCAATGAGCCGAGGTTGCCCTTACTTCTGGTTACAATCCAAACCAGCCACTAACATTCAGGTGACATGTGGATATGGAGACAGGCCTAGCCATACACTGACAGTCGTTATTTGAGAGGGTCTAATTAAACACTCATTATCCTGATGCACAAAATCTATTTGCATCCCTCAGAGCAGGAGCTCCATGCACAGATGCTGCATCAATGGCAGGAAGGACATGGTGCAAGTCACTGGCTGCTGCAGTGAGACCCGTCTGGGACATCACTGCAAAGGGAACACAAAAACTCTTGCTCTATTAAAAATGCAGAAGGCTCAGAAAACCACCTTGCACATCACCACCAAAAAAATAGCAGAGATCAGGTTCTTTTTCCTTGGTTTCTACTGCAGCTTTGTAATCATCAGCCACAGGAGACAGGCTTGTTCCTTCTGCAGGTTGCTCTCTTTTAATCCTATGCTCGCGGAGCACCTCTGTGCCAGGGCACCCTGGTGAAGGACCATGCCCTGCTCCCATTGAGTGGGAGAGCCAGCCTGGTGCCCAGGGCTGGCAAAGCCCTGCAAGGAGGTGCAGCAGGATAGAGTGGCAGATGGCAAAGTCCTGCTGTGGAGCCAGTGAGAGTAGCAGCGGGACGCGGGGGATAGCCTCCTGGAGAAGAGGTGGTTGCCAGGGAGATGGCACCCTCCCATCCTGCTCTCGCTCCTGACCTTTCAGCTTTAAATGATTTCCTGCATGGCTCTATGAATAAGCAAAGTCATTTAGTGCATCTGTAAGTGTCATTAGCAGGGTAATTTGCACACACTATATTTGTAGCTATCATTAAGAGGGCAATTTGCAAAGACCAGCAATAAGTCAATTAGAGTTGACACGATATTAAAACCGGTGCCCATCTGCAGAGTGGAGCTGGCAGGAGGGTGAGACCCTGATGGTGGCTACCTCCCATTTTTTCCACTTTGTCCTGCAGCTCACCAGTAAACTCCAGGTTCAGCAGAAGCCATTTAGCTTTTTCCCAGCTACCCAACCTGGCAACAGCTCCAGTAATTAGTCAGTGCTAGACTGAAGCATGAGATGGGGCTCTGAGGGCTCCAGCAAGGTGTTGGTGTAGGAATAAAGGATCCAGCAGTGTCTGATTTCCGTAGACTTGCTGAGTGAGGCAAGGCTGGGGGATCTGATCGACCGTATGCAGATAGGAGCCATGGGCATGCTGACAGAGCACAGCTATGCTTGCATTTGCCCCAGCTGTGTGTTAGCAGAGGATTTATCTCATCCTGGAAAAGGTTGTATTCAGCCAAGAGAGAAGCTAGCTTTTGCAGGCTGACATCACATTTGGGTGCAGATCCAGGCAGATCTGAGCTGATAAAAGGCACAACATGACACCGTAACTCAGTGCTCATGCCCCCTTGAGACCCTTTCTCTGAGCTCTCATCTCAGACCCTCTGCACACTCATGCAGCTGCCTTCGTATGCAATTGCCCTAGAGTTTTTCCTCAGTTACGAACGAGAGATTCTCGAGTTTACTAGAAATCAGAGCTCTAGACTAGAGGACCTTGCCCCTAAACTGAAGGCTGCTGCGCTCCAGCCCCAACCTGGCCTCCCTACCTCACAGGTACACGTGCTCCAGCTGTGTGCTCTTGTGCTGCAGTACTGTCGGATTTCTATACTTTTCTTGCCAATGGGTAGATACATCATTAATATCTCATGGCAGGCCCCAGAAGGCTGCACTAGAGCCAGGCTCTCACTTTAAATACAACCATTGCCAACGAATAACCTGCATGGTAAGGAAGGCCCTATAGCCCTGCTGTCAGGCACACGCAGCTCTTTTGCATTTCACTTCTCCTCGGCCCAAAAGAAAAATGCATCCAAATGTCACTGCAAATGGCCATACAGACTTCACACTTGCCCAAGAGGAACTTGTTGCAGCCCAACCTGGGGACGTCTTCAGGGACCCCCAAGAAGGTGTCCTGCTGTCCTCCCAGCTATTAACATCCAAAAGGATGCACTGCTAGAGTAAGTGTCCCTGGACACCAGTACCAAACAGTAATCATGTTGTTCTTTGAACAGGCTTGGAAAGAAGTAGAGAATAAAGTCAGATTATTAAAACACTTAATCACTTGTTATTGTCACACACAGGGAGACGAGACAAGGAGCTAAGAGCTATCAAAGGCAGAATGGGCAGAGCCAGCCAAGAGACTGTGCCAGAGGTCTGCTACAGGTCTCAACAGGGCTCTGCTCCCCTTTTCAAGCAATCAAAGGACAAGCAGAAATATTGCACTCTCCAGACCATGAAGAAAAGGCCACAAACCAGACCGTGCAGGAGTGGATAGATGGAGATCCCAGCTGTGAAGCACAGAGAGAGGGCAGGAGGCTTACAGCTGTGAACACTGGCCCTGTTGATGAGTGAGGCCAGAGACTTCTCAGGCTGTGTCCACCCCGTGCAGCACAGGATGAGGCAAGAGTTCTCCAAGTAGCTACATCAGCCGTTTCAGCTGATTGGGAGGATCTCTGCAAGGAGGGAGGCCTGATAGGGGCCAACCACCACAAACGGCATCCAGCAAAGCAGTGAGGAGTGCAGACTTTGGTGAAGGGTGGAGATGGGCAACCAGGTATGGGAATCCTTGCCCTGGACCAGGACATTTGTCTGAGGTCTGAGACACCACAGCAAGCCTGTGAGATTTTCAGGGACTCTTTGGTACCTACTTCATTTTGACACTCGAGCCTTTTGTCCTACTGCCTCCCTCCACCACGAGTACCACAGGGACAAAAGTGCTCCTCTACTGCACAGGGACATTACAAGGATAAGTGCATTAAAGACTGTGAGTTGGTGAGACATATTACTATGGTAACGAGACTACCACATACCTGAGACAGACCAGGAGGATAAGGCCTCAATAGGAAACAAAAAAAAAACAAAAACAAAAAAAAAAAAAAAAGCAAAACAGCAAAACAAACAAAAAATAATCAGAGAGGTGCAGAAAAATGGGAGTCTTATTCTAACCTTTGCAAGCTGGGAACAGGAGCTATTCAGTCACCTGGACTGATGAGCTGAGAGAGGCAGAGAGGAGATAACGCAGATGAGACAGATGGAAGAGGCAAATTAGCTCTGCTGTGACCCTTTTCTCTGGCCCTGGAGAGGCTGAAGGACACTGGACCACCTGCACCCAAGCCCTGCAGGCTGGATAAGAAATCGGCTGGAAAGCCAACAAGATGCTTCCTGTGGGTTTGCAAGCTTCTACTCCCCACATACCTCTTTGCTCCTTCTGCTATGGATTTGTAGACGCATTGGTGTTCAGCCATTGAGATCAACCTTCCCTGCAGCATAGACCTTTTCATCACATCCTACTACACAATAACTCATGTGGCAGTGAAGCATTTCTCCAAAAAGCATTCACTCTCTGTGAGAGGTCCCATCTCTTCCCTAAGGTGTGTGCACGTGTGATTAATCGCCCAATCTGGGTAAAGCACAAGCATAATTTCTCACCCGAACCAGCCTGGCTTCCCTGCCAGCTACCACTTCTTGTACCTTTCTCCACATTCTCTGCTGGATGAAATTGTCCTTTAGCAGCTGTTTTTTCCACCCTCTAGAGATACTTACACTGGAATAAAGTCACCTCAAAGTCTTCCTTTTGAGGAGATGGAAAGTGCGAACTCTCTTTTTTCCATCAGACATTTATTTTCTCCTACTCACCCATCACTGGGGAAAAGGATATGGAAGGATCTGATCTGCATCCCTCTCAACACATGATGCTTAATAGATAGGTTTTATCCTATTCGCCTGCATAAAATTGCTCACATGGGTGCTTCAGGGCTTACAGAGGGGACATTTCTATCATTTAGCAGTCAAAAGTTTTAAAATCCATTAATTATATGCAGTTCATAGTGATCTGAAGAAGCAGAATAGCATCAGCAACTTCTGTAACAGCCAACACAAAAGCATCTTCCAAGTGTCTCTTTTCTGTGGTTTTACTCATAATCACGGCAGAGAGATAAAGTTCTGTAATTTATTTCCACTAATACAGTCAGCAATTGATATTTTTATGAGGGTGAATATGTCTGTGGAATGTCCTAATATTTATAGGACAGTAAATTTGATTTATATGGACTAGTCAGCATCATTATTGATAAAAGGCCTAGTGTTTCCAGGAGACCTAGTATGATTTGCATTAATTAGATTAACATTAATTAAGTGCTCCCAGGTTTTCAGAGTGCAGTCTCTTGGTGGTTTCCACCTGCTCCAACCTGAATCAGCAAGCCTGTTACTTGTTTTGGGGGCAGAATGGGTGTTTGACTCAAACAAACAAGAACAACAAGAGACTTTGTTTCCTTTTTTCTGCCTGGGCTGATGTGAAACCTAAAGGCTCGTTCCCTTGAGCCCAGCCCAGCAGCCAGTTTAGGCTGATGTCTCTGTTCCCAGGTCCATTTTGGGGTTGGGGTGTATCTTCATCAGGATGGACACTCTCCCATGTTCATTTTCATGGTCCTTTGGTGTCCCTGAGGACAGCATGGCTGCATCCATGCCTGCTTCCTGCGCCCCATCTCTGACACTTGGAGGCCATCTCAAAGCAGTTAGTGACCCTCAAAAAGCTTCTTGGAGGACAGAGCTCCCCAGGAGCAGAGGTTGGGGGTGGGGGGAGAAGTGAGCCTCCTCTGCTGCTGCCTTGCTGCAATGAGCTGCTTGCAAGGCTGCAAAATCCTGGCCGCTCTGTTGAGCATCTCAGGAAGTGGTGGCATCCCTGCGTCCCTGGCACAGCCCAGCCCCCAGAAACAGAGCTCTGCTTGTGCAAGAGGAACGCAGCTTGCAGACAGCAGGGCCAGACGTGCCGGGAGACTTCAGAGCCTGGCTGCTTCTGGGCCATGGCTGACCCAGGCTGTACTTGCTTCACGCTCCCCAATCTCATACGAGGAAATGTAATTTAGTGTAAAGTGCGCATTATGGACATGAATTTTCTGATGTGTCTGCTCATCGTCAGTGTGCCCAGCAGGAAAGTGTAGCAGGGACCTTATGGCTACAGCAACTCTTCATAAACCGCCTGATCGCAACGGTGTTTCAGTGCCCTCTTGTGCCCAAGCTCAGAGGATTTGTGGAGTTGCTGAGCCTGGGGAGATGCTGTTGTGCCCTGGAGGCAGAAGATCCCTGGTCCAAGCATCAGCGGATGCTTTTCCCATATCTGTCAAAGAAATAGCACATCTTCAAGACCTTTAAAAGATACTTCATCCTCACACAGTCCTTAGGCAGTAGCTGGGAATACTCCAGTCTGTCTGCTTAGGATGTGCCTTTGAAGTTGACTTGTGGCCAGGCCTTGTCCCATTGCAATTGCTGTCACCTGTTTCACACAGCGCAGCATGGATAAGGATGATGGCAACGTTAGTATTTAGGCAGAGGAGGCAAGTTTTTCCACCTTGATCAGACCCCTCAAAATGATAGCACAATCCCAACCTAATGCCTGAAAAGCACTAAGGGATAAAAATGCACAAAAACTAGAGCTTAATATTTTGAAATAGCAGGTGCCTTGAACTGAAAGTGTAGCCCTGAGAGCTAGGAATGAAGCAGTGTCTTGGAGCCGTTCCCCATGAAAACAGGGTATCCCATGCCAGCCCGTTGCTGCTGGAGAGAAGCCTTGGAGGATTTGGTGGGGCTGGAAACAACCCTGAGATCTGCTGTGAAACACAGCTCACCTGCCCATGAAGGTGCAAATTCCCAGCCCAGCATATCTAGGATTTTCTACATTAACAGGCTGTTTTAAACTGATATTCCCGCATCAGCCAGATCCCTGCCTCTGTTCCATTCCCCCAAGAGATGTCTTGGCTGAGATGTGCTGAACAACAAGGGATTTCTCCCATCTCTGACCTGGCGGTACCAAATGCCATGCAACCCTGGTGCCCTTTGGGCCCAACCTTTGCAGCATGACTCCCTGGGATGGGGGAGACCATGATGAACCTTCCTCAGCCTCGAGACAGTGCAACCCATCCCAAGCCCATTGCATAACCTTTTCATGGTGGATGGAGTTTGACAGGCTCCAGAGTCAGCCTGAAAGCTTACCTCCAACAAATGATAACTGTATGGTGAGATGACAAACTCAATCTCATTACAGCTCAAAGAAGGCTAAACATGAGCAGTCTTCCTAGCAGTGGGTTAACTCTCCCTGACAGGGAAGCCTTCTCTGCATAGGTAAATAATTTAAAACCTCGTTCTCCGACTGATGATAACTCGAAGTCTAATCATGGGCATTATTTGAGTTGTCAGGCAGAACTGCATCACAAGCTGGACCAGGATGGGCACAGGAGAGGAGTTAGGACAGGCTGGAGCAGGCTTGTGCCTACAGATCCCCATAGTTAGATACAGACTTTTCATTAGCCAACCTGGAAATCACATAAAAGCAGAGACCTTCCTTCCAAAACGAGAAACACAACTCTTGGAGTGAGGGGACTGACATCCTCTGAGTATGGCATATGGTTCCTTCAAGGCTTCTTCACAGCAGAAATCAGCTCAATACTTGAAGGGGAGACCCCTGATGAGATGTCTACGGGCACCATGAAGCCAGTAGTCCTATAAGTTATGAGGGATCATTGCCCCTAGCAAGGTCATCCTCCAGCAAGGGAAAACCAAGGTGGTTCAGGGATTTATGGGCTGAGGCTGCAGCTACTCTGGAAGCAATAGGTTAACAACTGCTGATAGCTGCAGCTCAAGGATGCACCATGGGGCAGCTGTGCCCATCAGGAGTAGATCCCCTCACTCAGAAACTCCTGGAAACTATGAGGGCCATCAGGGAAGACTTGGAGCAGGCATTTTCAGCTCACATGCACCCATCAGCAGGATGCAATGTGGGCACAGACACCAGCATGGTGGGATGAAGCATTGCACAGTTGTGTCTGGGGCAGTGTGGTCTCGCTCATGGTCAAAGCTTGGTGCTCTCCTTCCTTGTGGCTTGTTCTTGCACATACCACAATGTAGGGGGGGGATATTGAATCCAGCCCATATTGTGCAGTCAAGTTTTCTGGCATTTTTATTACTGACGTGACCTTCTGTAATGAATTCTCTGTACACTACTCAAAAAGAACAGATCTGCCCAGAGATTAGTGTAAGATTTTCTGCTCCCTGTGCAAATATCGCTTCTGTTTGCAACCTCCCTGGACTGGCAAATGGGAAAAGAGCTGGCAAAATAATCGTGCTGCCAAATGGTCCCTGCAAGCTGGGAAAAGCTGCAGCCATGATCTCAAATTCTTTCATGTTACAGGAGCCTGGTAACAGCTGGAGGAGGAGAAAAACAAATGAGGAGACACCTTTAGTTAGAAATTTGTTCTTTCATTTGTTCTGGCTCTCCCAAGCCTCTGTCTCCTGTGTGCTCTACACTAATTAGCTTGGAAAAACAATTTAGCTGTTGTCATTCTTCCTCCACCCGTATTCCCATGCTTCTGCTTTGGTCCCAGGTGCTCACACTGAGAAGCCTGTGAGGCCACCATGCTTTCTCTGCTTCCCAGATTTCACTGGAAGTCATTGACTCTGCTTCTGATTGGATGAGGCAGAGGATTTTTAACGCTGTAGGAAAGCAAATGATCTGAAAGCAACATCTGAAGGCAGGTCTCACCTGGGAGCACATTTTGCAACTTCATCCTAGCAAGGGTCCCCTTCACCCTTTGCTCATAGAGCTGTTCCAGTTCATCTCTCTGGCTAAATGAAGGGGGCTTGAATGATAACACCTAGGTGAGGACTTCAGAGACAACTGTACCAGCTAGGGTACAGCCTGGGTACCTCAGGCCATACTTTTAGCCAGGAGACCTAAACTGGCAGGAGACTAGAGTAGCTGACCGCTTAGTGTTCAAATATCAGGATTCAGTGAGCTAAAAAATTTAGATAGAAAGTGACCTCCTGGGTTTGTACGGCTCCTTTTCTTCCCTGCCAAGCTAACTTTGCAGGGGAGAAAAGAGGTCAGTTATCTCCAGGCACACCAACCAAAAGAGCTGCATCATGTCTCTTGGGATCATTTTTACGCTTTCATTTGAGGGACACTCATGCAAGATGCAGTCCTTTCCAATCAGCCCAGACCATTCAGCTCGGGGTGTTTCTATGAGCCGGCATCATTCCCAGGCCCTTGTCACCAGGTTCTAAAGGAGATGGAGGCACAACCCACCACTCATCTTCCCTGCTCAGGATATCCATCCTAGCGCTTCCTGGGGCAGGAGGGAAGCTATGGGAACAGGAAAAGAAGAAGGGCTTCCAAATGATGGTGACTTCAGCAGTAACATGTCAAGCTCTCTGCTGCTACATGTCCCTATCACCCAAGCTTTTGCACCACTTATGAACAAAAGCCCCCCCATCCTGATATCCCAAATAACTTGAAGGCTGTACTTCAGGCCTTCAAGGAAGGAAGCCAGGAAAGAACGGAACGAAACACAGGAAGAGGGAGAATGAGGAACCCCAGGGCAGATCAGCTTACAGGGGAGGTCAAGAGGGAAGCTTGGGGGAGAGGAGGCAGAGGGCTAAGCCAGGTAGGTCCACAGCTTGCACCAGGCAAAGCACTTCTGTTCCACAAGAAATAAAACATGGCAAGGGTAGAACTTGCAAAATCTGGATTTTGTACGACCGTTGATGGTTTGCCTGGGCCCTTTTTCAGGAGCATAGCTTTTTTTAGAGATTTCTGCAACAGTCTCGGCCCTTGGGCTCTCTGCCTTTCCTTGACACAATCAAGGCCACTTACTAAACAATATTTCTTCTGGTTGCCTTCATCTGACACCCATGGCTGTCTCTCTGGGTGATCTTTCTGTCTTCTAAGAGTATTACTGTGATAAGCTTAATATCTCCCTTCCATCCCCAAAGTATAAATTGTCCACTGGCATGGATTTGCAATTTATATATTAATTGCATCTGCCTCAAGGGCCCACACTGACCTCCAGAAAGGGAGGTTTAATTGGAAAATATGCAAAAGATGCTCCTGACTTTGTATCCAAAGAGCAAGTTCCCTGAAGTCTGTGCAAACAGTTGAGAACAGGCAGCCTTTTCAGAGGTGCACCAAACCTCACCTATGCTGAGAAATGTGATCTCACTAACTAGGCATCAACCTGTGTCTCATAATAGCAAAAGAAGCCAGTATAATTACGCTTATTCCTAGCTGACAAAGAGAAAGTCCTTTAATCTGGATCCTGCCAGCTTAATCCTAGACTAATGATCTGGTACCTGGCAGGATACTGGAAAAGTTCAAAATTTTAAGAGGCACTCCAACAAAGTAATTGTCGGGGTTTCCACACTGACAGTGTCACGGGAGGAGATCAAAACTCAACATCTGTGTAACTGGAGAAAGATGTCCCTGCACATGGATCTGGCGTGGTACTGGGAGGGCTCAGACCCACTTGTGGATGACTGCGTCCACCCAAGATGGAGGTTTCTTGGAGTCACGGCTGTGGCTGCTAGAGCACTAGCACCTGCTCTTCCCCTGCAGACGAACACAAATGTGGTGGTGCCAAAGCTGCATGGGCAGCCTGAGCCTGCAGCATGAGGCAGCAGAGCTGGCTCTAAGCATCCTTCCCATGAGTCCCACAAATGTAGCAGGACAGCAAGGACTGACCTACCAGCAATGTCAAAGAGTTTCCCTGTACGTCACAGAGCACAAGATGGGAAGGACCACCCTGGTCATGGGAAGCTGGGTACCTACAATCTCATGGATCTTTAGTTCCCAACAAGATTAAGGGGATGACCAGTCACTGCAAGTGTGTCCTCCTTCCGTCATTGCCCTTCTCCCACACTACTTTAGCATCTTAGGACCCTCTGAGAGTCTCTGGCTGCAAACCCCTATAGCATGGGCATGCATGAGCAGACAGCCACACCAGTGCTGAGCAGAAAGGATGCATCATTTCTGTAGCAATACAGTGATGTTCGGTAACTGCTAATACACAGCAATAATAACGAACTAAAAAAACATTCATTAATAACTTGGCAAGAACTGGTCCAAGATCTCTCAGGTAACAAAATAATTGCAAAGACATACCCGCTAGAGATCGGAACCACTACAGGGAGATGTTCCACATAGCCTGGCTCTGCCTTTGTGCTCAGAAAGCAGCACCGAGATTGTTGAAAACCTCTGCCCCATCCAGGGGAAATCATCTGCAGGACTAGACTGGTTGGGACAGTCATTTGCCACTGCAATAGCGGTGGGAAGGTTGAGGAAAAAGAAAAGAAACAACTTGCCAAAAGTCGTTCAGCAAGCCAGCAGCAGAAAGAGGATGCGATGCCCTGGCTGCTAGCCATGCTCTAGCCACGAGCCTTGAGGACCTCCTTGTGCTCAAGGTAAGACAACAGCAGCAAATACCGAGCTAGGAACACAGTGAGGCCCTTGGCCTCCTTGCCCAACAGCAATCCTTGCCTCCTTTCCTGAAAGCTCATCGCTTCTGCAGGGGCCCTGCAGCATCACAGCAGGATATCTTGTACTTAATGACTGCATTGCAGAGCATATATGCAGGCAAATTAAACTGTTGTTGTGCTGGCATTTCTTCATCTTAAGCCTTCTGTTTATCTATCTTATTTTCAGAAGGTTTTTTCCCCTTTATTTGGTTTTAGTAGCATCTCTTTCATTTCAGCAAAGAAAAAAGTGATAATTCTCTATTTCAGACTTCTTTCCTATCTGTAAGTACAAAAGGTAGCTCTGTACCCTGCCTTTCCTTTGAGAAAAGAAACTACTCTCCAGCATAGCCCAGTATGAAACAAGGCAGGAAAATCAACTCAGTGATTGCACAGATCAGCCGTAGAGCCGTGTTGGTCCTCGGGAATCAGTGCTTCGTGCCATCACCCTTTCCAATCCACTGAGCTGAAAAACCACCAGGAGCGAGACTGAGACTAAGTCCCACTGGGAGCTTAAGTCCCATAAGAGAGGAAACGGCCTCCACAAAGCCAAAATGAGTCTTCCCTGACCGATGTACATATAGGAAGTCTGCTCAGGAGGGTCTTCAGCGACATCTGCAATGCATTCAGAGGCTTCACCATCCCTTTCAGCCAGGTTTCACATGTGCCCGGTCCCCACGGCACTCTGGTCCAGCTGCTGGAGAAGAAGGTCGGCATCACTTTCTCTGTCCACCCTGCTTCATTCACTGAACAGCTTGGGGCTACACAGAATGGAAGTCTGAATTTGCTCCAAAGTCCTAGAAACCTCCTCAGAGCTGGTGGCAAGCTTGCTGGGTTGCAGACAGCAACCAAACCTGGGACTTCTTACACTTTCTCCCTCACCTTGGATGGCTGGAGATGGTACCTTGCTGAGCCTCACGCCTGTCTCCCTGGTTTCACCGCTGCTTCTCCATGAAGTTCGGCTTTGGTTGTAGACAGGAAACCGAATTTCTGCTTCCCTTTCTCTAGCTCTCAGGGCTCTCCCTCACACGGAGGTTAACGATCCCAGCCCAGAGATTGACTTATCATGTGAATAATTCCTGGACACAGAGCACAACCCCTAAGCACCTGAGACTTTACGTGTCACCACTGATAAACTCTCCTGCCTGCCTCACTGGAGAACAAGGTTCATTTCTAAGAGCTAATGCGGTTTATGTCGATCAGTATTTCAGCCTTTCATAGAATTTCATTAAGAGTTATTAGCGGCTGTATAATCGCCACCGGAGCAGGGTTTCATGTTCTGGTTAATGAAGTGTCAGTCCCTCCGAAGAGAGGATACATATTTTAATAACGTTTTAAATCTGCGGTGGAAGTAGGCACGGCCAGGCAGGGACAGGAGAGCGAGACCTGGCTGGAGGCGAGTGCTCCACGACCACGCACCAAGCACATGGGGAACACGGATGAGGACAGCCTCGACTCCCATAGGAACAGGAGAGCAGGGAGGAGTGCGATGCCTGAACGGACCGGCCAGCCCCAAGCAGGGAACACGAACATCTGCCCAATAAAGTCATGTCATCCTGGTTCGCTGTTACTGTAGTTTTAGCCTCCAGGACCCCAGCAAAAATAAAAATCATAATGTAACTCTGAGGTTTCCTGAGGGTTGGAGAGAAGAACACAGCTCCAACAAGCAGCGCAGGGGCCCTGTAGGGCAGCTGGGACCCACGTGATCGCTCCCATCATCTGACCAGCTCTGGACTAGCTCTTTGCAACCCCTGCAACCCAAGTGGCTTTTGAAGTACAAAGAAGAAACATCACTTTTTAATCCTCCTATCCTGGCTATCCCAGAGCAAGGGCTCCACTTCTGTCTTCACACAGAGCTTTCAGCTCAAACTGGCCACTGTACGTTGGGATGGGAAGCGTGTTCAGCCGTTCCTGTGAGCACCACGCTTGGCCGGGAATGAGCCTCCATTTCTGGCCCTGACTCCTGCTAATTGCTAATATGGGCATGGCCAAAGATACTACAGTTTTTCTACATTTCACAGCAAAAGACAGCTGAGCAGAGAAATGGAAAGAAGCTGAGGGATCATCAGAGCCCTAAAAGCTCTTTCGCCCCCTGGAAAGCTTCAGTCCTGCTCTTCTTGCCGATGCTGAGGAGCAGGGTCCTGTCTGGACCCAAGAGCGCTCCACCTCCTCGCAGCACTTGAGGAGCAGAGCTGGGTCTGGGGAGCTTCAGTGGGACCCCCCCCCTCCACGCACGATGTGATGAGCAGCGGTTAGGTGGTAACATCTTACAAATGAGGAAGGAAACGCAGCTTTGGTTTTCCTGGGAGAACAAAAAGAGGTGGCTGCCCGGTGCCTCTGGGGACAAGCTGCACCTCCGGACGCCAGCCATCTCCACGATCAGGCACGGAGGTCTGCAACCAAGGCTGAAGCGGAGATGTAATTTAACACAAAAATGTGCCTTTTCAATGCTTTGGGAAAGGACACCATCTAGCGCCCATGGAGCGAGGCTCCAAGAGGACACCGGAGTCGGCAGTATCTTCTGGAGCCCTTTCGGGATCCACGGGCCTCCGGGGAGGAAGGATGCCCTCCGGACACCTGCGCTAGCCCCCTGCGTTGTTCTGTGCATGCCCCAGCACAAGCCAAGCAGCTCCTAGACCTTCCGCGGTCAGCCATGGGGTGCCCCACGCCGCAGGGGGGCTGGAGCTGCAGCTCAGCTGCCGCTCACACCAGGGTATCCCAGCGCGTCCTGCTCCAGCGCTCCCCATCTCCCACCCCACATCATCGCCATCCCTCGCCCCACACCAGCCTCGGCCCCCCAGCATGCCACGGCTGTGCCTGCACACACACACGCCTGCATGTGCAAACACAGGGGCCTTTGCACTGACAAACCTGCACGCATGCGCCTTCCTGCACAAACACAGCTGCCTTCGCACCCGCGCACCTACACACGCACACACCTTCCTACCCACCGCACCTGAACATCCAAACACACGTGCCTTCAGCTCCCATGCCTGCAGTCCCACACGCCTGCACACGCACATGTCTGTGCTCCTACACACCTGCACAAGGGCATGCACACGCCTGCACATGCAAACACGCAGGCCTTCACATGCCTGCACACCCTGGTGCATGTGCAGCACATGTGACACGCACACGCATACAAACGTGCGCAGACACACACACATGTGCACACACACACCAACACGCACACATATATGTGCACACACACGTGCACATTCACGCCAACATGCACACGCATATACGCGCACATACACATGCATACACATGCGCACCAACATGCACACGCATATATGTGGATGCACATACACACGCGCGTGCACACACACGCACGCACGCGCGCACACAGACCCGCGCGCGGGGGGAGGGGCCGCCGCAGCCACGTGCGCCGCGGGCGGGCGGAGGCGAGGGGCGGAGCGCCGCGGGCGGGGGGCGGGGCCCGGCCGGGGGGCGGAGCGCCGCGGGCGGGGGGCGGGGGGCGGAGCGCCGCGGGCGGGGGCGGGGCCTGGCCGGAGGGCGGGGCCGCGCGGTGAGTCCCGGCCCTGGGCGCCGCCGCCGCCGCTTCCGAGTAAACAGCGCGGGCGGGCGGGCGGGGGGCCGCGAGGCGCCCGCCATGGCCGGACGCGGCGCCTTCCCGCTCAGCCCGCTGCCCCCCGCCGCCGCGCCGCCGCCGCCGGGGCCCGCGCCCGGCATCCTGCGCGGCCCCAGCCCGGCCCCGGCCGGCGCCGCCGCCGCCGCCCCGGGCTACCGCCCCATGGGGCCGGCCGCCGCGCAGTACCAGGTGAGGCCTGGGCCGCTCGCGGCGGGCGGGCTCCTCGCGCGGCGCCCTGGGCGCGCGCGTGGGGGGCGGATGAGGGGGGAGGCGCCGGTCCCCACTCGGGGCAGGGCCCGACACCGGCCACGAGTGGGGCTGGCTCGTCCCCGCTGGGGGCAGGGTGAGGCTGGGCTCCCTGCGTGAGCGTGGGGGTGGGCGCCGTGGGTGCCGGCCAGGCCCCACGGAGGGGGCAGGATGCAGCAGGGGCTCCCTGGGCACCCGTGGGGGTGCTGGCTGGGCCCCACTCAGGGCAGCGTGTCGTGGGGCTCCCAGCACTGGTGGGCTGCGGTTGCCCCGTTCCTCACGGCAGCGTCTCCGGAGGCCGCGGCCGGGTCCCGTTCCCCTTGCCGGGGGGCTCCGGCAGTGCCGAGGTCCCGCTCGGTGGTGGGTGCACCCGGGGCACCGTTTCCCTCTCCGCTGCTGGCACCAGCTCGTGGGAAGCCTGGTCCTGCCCGAAGCTGGGAGAAGATGGATATCCCTGCGCGGGATGTGCCGATTACCATCCGTCCCGCTCCTCTCGCGGGACCCAGGATCTGCACTCAAATCCTGTCTGGAGCGTAGAAAGTCCCTTTCAATAACCCCAGGGTGTTTGGTGCCTCCTGGAAGGGAGGTTGGAGGGCAAACTTTTACTTGAAAGCGCGGTCCGAGCTGTGCCCGTTGGGATTCGGCGGCTTTGTTTGGCGTTGGTGTCCGGAGAGGTCTGGCGGGCAGCCCCAAAGGTGCCGTGTTAGCAGCTCACTGCCCTTCAGCAAGGCAGGAAAAGTTCCTTTCTTTTGGTGTTTTTTATTTTCTTTTGTTGTTTTTTTTTGTCTTTTGGGGAATGTGTGTATGGGGACAAAATGAAACATGCTGCAGGAATGTACTTGAATCCAACCGTGCTCTTATGTGTTCCAGATCCCCTCTGCTTTCCCAGTGGAGAATCGCACGGGGGTTGAATGTGCCCTTTAGCAGCTTCTCAGTCTTCAGCGGGAAGTGCTTTTGACCAGGGGAAAGAAGTAAACTGGCAGAGTGGCTGCTTTGCCTACGGCCTTGGCAGTTAGGACGGAGGAAATATGACCAGCGCGCTAGGGCAGCGTTTCCTTATTTTTGAGGCCCTTTAAATAAATGTAGTTAGGAGCAAATGCCCAGTGAGAGACTGGTGTCCTCTGCCGTTACAGATGAGGTAACCGAGGTACAATAGACCCATGTTTTCAAGTGGTAATCATTTTGGAGAGAAATGAAGGCAGCTGCTGCCAAACCTCTCTGTTTCCAGAAAATGCTCTGAGATTTTTATCTCCTAGCACAACTCTGTTGCTCTAAAACCCTACTTCTTAAGATGGCAGCTCTGTCGGCATGGGTAATATTATGAGTTCCCAATTAAATCCTAGATAACATTATTTTCTTACAACTTCCAGCAGGTAGGAGGTCTACATGCACTCAGTATAGTGGACCCAGCTCCTTCAGAGTAGCTGCGTGTGCCGTCTTTTCTTGTTCTTCATGGTTTCTAACCACTTAAAAATCCCCATAAAAGTTGCTAGCAGCTGAATGTTTGGCAGCATTGCTGTGCAAATCCCATCCATTTTAGCAGCACAGAGTGATAGTCCGGGTCTGCTGTAAACACCCAGCAGGAACCAATGCGTGTAACTCCATATCTGGGCTGCGGTGAGACCCAGGGACCACAGGCTGTTCATCTGCTGGGCTGAGAAGAAACAGTTTTGGAGCAGAGGAGGCACAAGCCACTCCAAGATGAGGTCATGTGTCTAACTGCAGCTTTGCAACCATTTCTCATTGCACAGAGCTTCCTTGAAGCATATTTATATGCATCTTTTGCAAATTTAGGGGTAACTATTTAAAGTACTGGATGCATATTTTCAAAAGGAAGCTGAAGGGGTGAGGAGATGATGGGAGAGCAGAGCAATGCTTGTTAAGCTTGGGAGAAAGAGCAGAGACATTCAAGTGCCTCTAAAGTGGATCTGATCAATGAGTAGCCCTTGAGAAGCCAAAACCAGTGAAACTGTTCTCTTTTCTACCTGAATGTTTTGTGAACAGTATATTTTAACTGACACTCAAGTTTCTGCTTCTCCCTGTGTGCACAGCTTGCCTGTTAGTTGGCTCTTGTGCACATGGTGATTATTTTGAAGAGGTTAGGCTTCTGATTTAAAGCAATTTCTTCCAGTCATTCTTTGGAAGTGGAGGAGCCCAGTTATGCAACAGATTCTTAGTCTCTACTGATCGCCACCTTCAGAGCTGCCACGTTATTTGCATGGATTAAAACTTAAGAAAAAAAAAATCAAACCAAGGGAATTTCCAACTTGTAAACTTAATTAATACAAAATGAGGAAGCAACCTGAGTAGCCTTAAAACACGGAAGAGCCCTGAAGTGAAAATCGAGATGGTGTATCCAAGGCCAATCTGAGCATTAACCAACGGTTGCAATTGTAACTTGATTCAAAGGCCTTTCAGGCCAGGAGAGATCTTCTCGTTTACCCTGACCTGCAGCACAGCAGGTTGCAAAACACAGCCTGGGAGCTGTGTGTCTGGCTTAAGCAGCCAGTTTTGAGTAAATAGGCTAACATATGCATTTCTTCCACCCGTGCTGGCCGTAACACTGTGATCAAAGCAGGTGTTTGGAGCATACGGCTGGCATAGGGTGAGACCCTGAGCATATGCCGCTGAATTGCGGTATTTGGTAAACTGAAGCCGCAGGAAAGCAGGATGCAGCTAGGTCTGCGGGGTGGTTCGAGCTCCGCAGTGGCAGCGCGCAGTGAGCGTTCCTGGTGTCTGGCTAGGAATTGTGTCTGGCTGGCGGTGTGCTTGTGGAGCTGCCTTGGAGTGGGAGGGCTGAGCGGGTATAATCAATACGATCTGTTCTTTGTTTTGCAATTTTCAGGCGGGGAAAAACGGCCCCTCCTCACCACGAGTGGTCACCCCAGCTGTACCCACAGAACTTCTCTGGGGGGTAGTGACTCAGGCCCTGTTTGCTCTGTTATGCCCTGCTTTAATGAAGAGCTTAATTCATTACTTGGGCACTGGAGGACACAACAGCTTTCAGTGACTCTCATCTACGCCAGTGAGCGCTTAGGGGCTTTTAAATCAGTGGATTATTACACATATGTTAATCCTTTGACATCCTTGTGTCTGCTGGTTATTCACTAGCAGCTCACACAGGGAATTTGAGAAAGCAGCTCCTTTGGGCACCGTGGCTGAGTCCTGGTTTTCTGTCACATGGTGGTAGCAGATCGGGGGGCCTGATGGTAGCTGAGACTGCCAGAGCAGCCAGACACTGCTCCTGTATCTGCAGCAGAAAGGAGAGGGTTTTTTCAGTAGGATGATCAGGAAATGGATGATCAGCTGAGCTTCAGCAGGGCACTTGGCAGCGTGTTTGTGTGCAGAGCCCTGGTCTCTGTCCCTGTGCAGCCTGCCAGTTCGCCTGTTCACGTGGGCACCTGGAGGACCTGCACAGAGGTCACTGTTGAAGGGTTTGGCAGGAGTGTGGTTCAGGGGAACGGCTGCCTGGAAAATGGGGAGCATACAGCTTCCACATAAAGCAGGCTTCTGCATCAACTTGAAGGCTCATTGGAAACCAAATTCAGTTCACACCCCTAGCAGAGAACGATGAGTGCTGGGGAGCAAAAAGATAGGTGTCTAGGGAGGTTTTAGAAGGAGATGAAGCTCAAACGTAGTGCAGAGAGTGAAGATAAGGTTTTGAAGGGATGTCAGCCAATTACAGTCCATGTAGCTCATGAGCAGAGAAAACTTGCCTCCAGCCTTTCTTGCTTGCCAGGTAGATGTGTGGCTGCAGAAGCTGAGTCCTGGGATGGAGCCCTACCCTCAGCATCTTGTGACACAGGCGGTTTGTGCTGGCCAGAGTAAAACCAGCAAGAGGAGGAATTTCTTCTGTTTACTAGGTTGCTAGTTTAGGGGATTAGGAGACTCTTCCCGAGTTAACACATGGACACTGTGGTAGGGAACAAGCTTGATTCTGTGGCACAGCAGCTGTCAGTTCTTTAACTCAAGGCGTGCGGTGGAGTGTGGGCTCTGTACAAAATGGTGCTCTGCCCTTGAAGTTACCCTGGGCTAATGCTTTACTGGCACAGCTAGGTGGCATAAAGCAGTGTAAGTGCCCTATTAGAAAGGGTTTTCATTGACACTTGCTGACAAGAAGGAATCCTATTTCCGGGGCACTGAAGGGCTGTTGCAATCCAGACAACTGCTAACTAAATAATTTCTGAGGAACCGGGAGGTTGCAGTTGCTTGGATTCTTTCTGTACAAAGCTCTGGACGCGTACCATCAAGGCAGATCCTATCTTGGGGCTTACAGTTTGCACAACCCTTCTAATTCAGAACGGATGGCATGTGTATGTATCTGTTAGCGATGCAAGAAGTTCACTTGGAGAAGGACTTGCCTGTGGACTATCCTTGTGGTTTGGTAGGGGCATTAGGAAAGAAACAGGTCCCTCTAAGCAGGATGCAGTTGTGGCTCTGTGATTTAGTCGCTGAGAAAAAAGCAGTGTGAAAGAAAGTGAAGTAATGCTTCTTTGAGAAGTCAGTGCAGGCAGTCTGGACTTGAGGAGCTGGCAGAGGGTAACATGCTCATCACTAATATGGAGCCACATTATGAATGCTGAAAAATGGAGTGGCCTGCAAGCGCTGGAGTGTATGCAGTGCAGCACGGGAGAGGAGGAGAAAGCAGTGTTTCTGCTCTTTGAGAAAGGTTTGGTGTGGCTCAGCATGGGCTCGAGGAGAAGGGCTTGGGCTGGAGCTGCAGCAGAAAGCAGGAATCTGCCTCTTGCCCGGCTGCGTGGGTGTGATGCTGCTTGGGCTGTGAAACCCCACCCTTCTCAGGGGAGATGGTTTCCAAGGCAGGTTTCATCAGAGAGACTCAACATTGGAGATAAATTAAGTGATGATACAAAACAGATAAATACTATCCTCTTGGGGTAGAAGAGAGGAAGGCAAAAACAGAACCCAGGGAACCCTTTGTTTCTGCTGAGGCAAAGTGACAATGAAGTACTGCCAGGTAGAAGACACCTCCAGAACTTGCTGTTGAAGACTCCTATGCCACAGGATCTTCCCAAGAGCGCTCTCCTGGTTTCTTTTCCTTATTGGAGGGTCAAACAAGGCTGTTCTCTTGACAGCTCAGTACTGCTGCAGTGCCAGTGTGTCCTATGCCAGGGACATAATTCTGATCTTCCCATGTGTTTCTAGTCATACCTCCACACTGTTACTGAGGCTACCAGAGTTTCTCTGTCGAGTGGGAACCCAACACTCTTGTTCCTGCCTGCTGTTACACCCATGCTAGGGTTTGATTCCCAGTGACCTTTATTTTCTCCTGCTGGCTGCATTCTTCTCTCCTCAGACTTGCTGTTTTGTTTTTTTGGTTCCTGCTCCATGTCTTGCCTCCTGCCAGTAAAATTTCCCAAAAGGATGGCCTTATCTTTCTGCGTTGTTTTTCAGGGAGAGCAGTTTATCATGGCGCTGCAGCATGTCAGTGCTAGGTGGAAGTCCCAGACTTGAACTGGAGCATCAGTTTTGTAAGCTTGCCAAGCCCTTGTGGTGTGGAAGCTGCTGAGAAAACCTGACTAGAAATGGCATTTCCTCTGTGGACCCCGAGTGTTGCCGTGTATAAACCTGGTGTGCTTGTACTGTGTCCCCCCGTTCTCTCTGTAGCAGAGGGCAGCAAAACTGCTGCTTCGGTCCTGGCACAAGCATCTGGACTGTGCTGCTTCTTCAGCTTGCGTTGAGGCAGTCAGGACCTCTGACCTGTAACATCTGTGGTTTCAGATGTGAAACCACAAACAGACAGGTTTGTCTAGACCCAAATATCAGCTGGTGCTTGATATGCTGCCAGCGTGTGTCTTAAATCTGTTCAATTTCTTTGGCTGTTCCTTTGCCCTTCTCCTTTTAATTTACTACTTCCTCGTGCTCAGTTTTTGGTTGAAATGTGATCTAACTTTTGAAGCTACATCTGTATCAAAGTACTGCTGATCTTCCAAGCATAACAAGTCACGTTCCTGCAGCAGCGTGTGTGCAGTTCTGGGCCTGCTGGGAGCAAGGTGCTGTGCAAGGGCTTGTAGCAAACGAGAACATCTTAACAAGAGTACCTTCCGGCTGAAGATCTTGGTCTGCGTCGTCAGCACTAACCCAGGCACTGCTGGCGTCCTCCCAAGATAGATTTGCTCACAGATAAGAACTAAGGCACGGAGGGGAAGTGTGGTTTCGGAGGTATGCTTTGCAGGCTTGGTTTGTCCAAGCAGTGTGGAATGCTGCATTGAGCAAGTGGCTTCAGAGAGTCAAGCTTTCCTTGAGATCAGCCTGGAGTTGATCTAAAATCCTGTTTGAACGGAGTCTGTGTGTCGTGATGGGAGGTGCTGCTGTTTGGACTTGTGGGGTTTCTGAAGGGACTTGCAGGAGGAGCCTTTACCTGGCCCTTGTCCAGGCTTTGCTTCCAAAGCCTCAGGCAAGGATGCATGTGGGCTTTCACTCATTAAAAGTTAGTGTGTACAAAGTTTGATCACTCCTTTCCGGACAGAACAAAATGGGATGTTTGTCAGGAAAGCCCCGTTCAAAATTTTTTTTTTAATTTTTATTTTAATGAGCACTTCTCAAGGTTCACTCTGGACAGTTTGTAGGAAGCTGTTGTAACTGAAACCTCCTGAATCCAAAAATATGGGGCAGAGCAAGGACTGCACTCTGATCTGCAGTACAAATGCTACAGAGCAGGACTGGAGCTCTGGGGCAGTAGCTTAGCTGAGCTTCAGCCCTCTTGCAAGCATTAATCCTTCACACCGTGACCCTTGGGTTCCTTGTGAGGAGCTAGTGCAGAGGCACGGTGGGATGCGCTTTTATTTGCAGTACAGATGGTCCTCATGTTTGTGCTGTGCTTAGGAAGAGCCTTTCCTGTCACTGGGGAGCTGCAGGAAAGAATTGTGTTCTTTGAACAGCGATGAAGACTGGCTCTTGACCTGCCTTCCAAACTGCTGTCTTTTTTCAAACTTGCTCTTGCAGATCTGCCCTTTGATTTCTTGCTCCCCTCTTTTATTTATTTATTTTTTTTTTGGTCCTTGTTGCTACTAGCATCTCATTTCTGGCCTGCCCTTCCTTAAGAAGGGGTCTTTGGCAAGTGCACAGGCTTCTGTCATGCGAGCGAACGTCCATCACGAAGCTTTCCAAACTCACATTAGATCCAATTGAGGCTGACTCTAAACAGAGCTCCCCAAATGCAAAAGGCCTGTGCATTGACCTGGGATGAACTGCTAAACTACAGCCAGCCCCTATTCGTTCTTTCAACTTTGGCAGGGAACAGAAACAAGCTGTTTTCTGTCCCGTTTCCAAATGGCTCTCCTCATTCTCCACGGGGAACTCTGGATGGGATCCAGCTTGTTCCTTAGAATGGAGCTCGCAAGATTTGCCCTTTGTTCGCCCCACTGGCAGGAGCAGCACAAGGAGGTCGAGGCAGTGGGGCAGAGAGGGTGGCTGAGACAGCATCTGGAAGGACTCGGACAGTAGCGCTGCCGGAGGAAAATGGGTGGAAGGAATGCCCCAGCCAAGTCCAAGAAACATTATTAGCCAAGAATCTGAGGAAGGTCCTCTTGGTTTGAACTGGTTTAATAAAATTTCCTGAATTTAAGCCTCTTGCATTGTGCTATTCTCAGGGCTTCTGAAGGGTGCTGGAGGCACACTTTACCCTGCTGGGCTGTAATGCTGCTTAATGGCTTAGCCAGAGATTTAGGGCTGCAGTGTTTGAGCTCAGTGTTGGGTGCTTGCAACCGTCAGGCAGAGAGTGAGGTGACTGGTGGTCACTTATCAGCCCCAGACAAGGATATGGTTGCTGATTGAACCTGACACAAAAGCTGCCCTGTCTTGCTGTGCGACTTCTCCATTAGCTCTTTGGAAATCTTGAGGATAAAACAGAGAAAATCTGCACAGAGGATTGTGCCTTTCCTTTTTTTACTCCTCAAAGGGATCCAATGCGTGTCCCTGATGGGCTGTAGCTCTCCCTCCAGACAGCTTAACTGTGGCTGATGATTCTCAGTCACTTGTGCAAGCTATGTTAAAACCAAGTATAAGAGATGCATTCATCCCTGTACTGATTTTTCTCCTACCAACAGAAGGTCTCTTTCTGGAAGCAAATAACTTCTATGGCCTTTCTATGGCCAGATAAACTTGCAGAAGTCTTTGAACAGAAGATTGTCACTTGTGAGCTTTCAAAGACCTTCTGAATTGACTTCAAATGGCCTCAAAATCTCTCATTTTGGGGAGATTCAGGAATCTGACCAAAGAAGCAGCACAGCAAGCTAGTAGGGACTCTTGGGGCCTGGTTTTTAGAGCAATGAGAAGTGTAGGGCCTGGGGTCAGGAGCTGGTAATCACCTCAGCAAAAGCCAAGTGATGTAGCCAAGATGGCTGCTGACAGTGTCCCCCATTCAAATGCTCGGGTTGCAGGAGGCTGCTTGCAATCCCTCAAGTTAGAGGTTGAGAATGTGCGTGGACTCAGACTGGTTGCACCATGGTCTTCAGTGTCCTGCATGTGCCAGCAGCATCTGAGAAACACCCCGTGGGCAGGTGTTTCCTAGAAAGCCATCCGTCTCCTCTGTGCTCCCGGTGGCTCTAGAGGGCTCCCTGGGGTACAAAGTGACCAAGTGCAGTCATGTCCTTACGTAGCTTTCCATATTTCCCAGGTTCTACTTTGCTAATTAAAAGTTTCACAGCCTCTTCTCGGGGTTTATCTGTTCTCCAAAAGGCCTCGCAGGCTGAGTCTGTTAGCGTGGCTGCTGGAGTGCAGCTGTGCCGCGCTGGCTCAACGCAGCCCTTATCCCACTGCTGCTTCATTTATTTATTTATTTATTTATTTGTGTGTCATGAGGATGCAGATCTCAGGCCTGCCCCTCCTGATAGCTCTGCCTTTGAGGATTTCTTGACGACAAACCCTGCGAAACTGGGTTCTTGCTTTAGCGATTTTGGCAAAAGAGGTGATACTGGCCACGGTCAGCCCTTGGCAGTGCTTGTGCAGTCCTGCTTGTCATGAGGCATTGCACAAATGTGGCTGATCAAAAAGAGAGAAACATCTGGGGGCTGTTAGGGGAAAAAATTAGCTCTTGCCTTGGAGCTCTCTGCTTTTCTGCCCTTGGCAGGCAGTGGGAGGGGGTGATGCTACAGTCTTGCACGTGTGCTGGGTGGTGAAACGGCTCTGCCAGGTGAGATGTTTTACCAGCACTGGGGACACGCACACCAGAAGCAGATGGCCACCTCCAGCTTCCTTCACCCTCGCTTCTGCATCACGAGAGGTGATCACAGCGCTGGTGCTCACCCCATCCTGAGGCAGATTAGTGAGCCAAGGATCTGAAGGTGCTGCTTCAGAGCGACACCGAGCAAAGGTGAAAACAACATATGATTGTGCAAGCGGTCCCGTCTGCTTGCCCTGTGCACGTATTTTTGAACCTCCACATGCGGCACTAATTCCGGCACTTCCTGGCCTGTTGGTGCTCGACTTCCCAGCTGTAATCTGCTTTCAGATGGAGAGGTTGATACGTTGCGGGCTCTCCTGTTGAAGTTGGCATTTCCTGAGATACCAGGGCCCCAGGCCTTGTTAGCTGGCAGGAGAACCTTTCCCTTGTTGCCCAGCAACTTGTACACAGTCCGCTCCACTGGTCTGTTTGCCTTCCCTGGCTCCTCTGCTCTACCAGAGAGGAGGTGAGTGGGTTTTAGCTCTGGCTGCCCATCCAATAAGCCCACCTTTGGCTGCCTACACCTGGGAAAGCTGCAGTGGGTGGTCTGCTGGAGGCACTTTCGCATCCCTACCCCTCCCAAGACTCGCCGCTGGGGCAACGCGGTGGGGAGGTTGTCCTGCTGCTGTCCTGGAGAAGACTGCTTTCAGGGCAGCTGCTAGCTGGGTGTGTTTGTGAGCTCCCACCCATCACGAGTGGGGTTTGTGCTGGGATTAATGCTCGTATGCAAATAAATTTGTCGGCCCACAGCTGGGTTCCCCGCTCCTTTGGGAGATCAAGGTAGCTTCGTTCAGTCTTCTTCACAGAACAGGCATGCCCTGTGTGCACCAGCTTTTCTGCAGGAAGCAAAGGTGGGAGGGGAGCAGTGAGGGTTATCCTAGCTTGTTGAGGAGCCTGTGGCAGCAGAGAAATGTTGTTCTGCTGGCTTGGTGGCTTTCCTAGACTAACCAGCTCCTTGGCAGCAGGGAGCACGCAGATCAAAGGATCCCAGAAGGCAGTTGGCTTAAACTGCTATTTGAAGCGTGCTGGAGCACGTAGGGGTGGGCAGTCATTTATGGGGTGCTCTAACCGTTTCTCAAGTACCTGAGGGCTGTGTAATGTAGACCTGATAGTACTAGCAGTGTAGGCTTGCTGATGCCACCTTGCAAAAGCACTCTGCTCCAGGGGACGTGGAAGGACTCTGAATGCTTCCCTGGCTCAAGACTCTTCGCAGGAAGCATTAGGTTTCAGGTTGAGGCCTTGTGAGTGCTTTTCTGGCCCTTAGTTGGAGAGCTGGAGTGAGCTCTTGCCTCCATCAGGCCTGATCTGACCCCGTTTCCTGTGCCTGAGGAGGGCTGCATCCTGCTCAGCTTCCTTCCTGCATGCCAGCATTGTGCACGGTGCTTTGGGGAAGTGGGCTAATCCTAATCCCTTCCCATGTGTCACATCTACCAGCAGCAGTGCTTTCTGGAGAGGAGCCCGTGCAGCACTACTGCACAGCCCGTGGTGGTGCTAGCCCCCTATGCCGGTAACACTTAGCCCCAGCAGCTCATGGTGTCCATAGGGTGGAGGCTTTGCAGATATTGGCCTTGGTGACCTGGTTTGTGCCCCTCCAGGTTTGGCATTTCTTACTGTGTGGGGAGAAGCATGGCGATGGCATGGGCCTGTGCACAGACCTTGTCCCGCTCCTGGGGAAGCAAGCGCTGGTGGACAGGGTTTCCCCCGCGCCAGCAGCCTCTGTTCATGTCCGTTAGCAGGAGTGTAGGGGCCCCTGTGGTCGCTGCTTCTGCTCTTCTCAGTTCTGCTTTCCTGTCACCCTTTCTAGAGCGCTGAAGGCCACAGCTCACCAAGCAACGGTTCCTGATGTCCTTTCCTCCTCCCTCCCGCTGAGTCATCCCCTACCCTGTCCTTCACCCACACTTTGAGGAGCAGGGATACAGCTGTAATGCTAGGGATGGGGTCCTTGGAAATCTCTCTTGGAGAAATAAAGGTGCCAGCAGGGCTTGGTAAGGTCTTGGGAGCTGCATTTCCTCCATGTGGCACCTGCTTCGTGCTGATTAGCAACCAGTGATGATCACATCAGGGGCTGTAGCTTGGGAGAAGCTTCCTGGCAGAGCAGCGTTTAACATACATGTTTTCTCTCTCCCTGCTGCTAGCGTCCTGGGATGCCACCAGGAAGCCGGATGCCTATGGCAGGACTGCAGGTGGGACCCCCGGGAGCTCCCCCCTATGGAGCAGCCTCTCCAATGAGACCTGGCCTGCCGCAGTCCATGATGGATCCCTTTAGGAAACGTCTGCTTGCTCCCCAGTCGCAGCCGCCGCTGGCCAGCCAGAGGAGAGGGTAAGGAGTTGGTGCCCTCCTGTGCTGGGGGCAGATGGGAGAGCGCTCACAGCAGGGTGACGGGGTTAATGTGCTGGGTCTGGCCGCTGTCTCCTAGTTGCACTTCTGCCGCAGAAACCCTCAGCTTCCTCTGCCTCCCTGCCTGTCTGCGGAGGGGTGAGCTGCCTGCTAGAGGGGAGGCAGTGAGCACTACTAGCCTGCAAACTCCTCCAGCTGGCCCCACCAGCGGGTAGGAAGCCTGCCAAAGCTTGGCACTGGGATGCGATAGCAGTGGGTGGAGATGGGGACAGAGATCACTTGGCTGGCCGCTTCCCTGCACTCTGATCTCCACGCCAGTAACCGAAAAGCCTCACCACGTGCGTTTGCAGTTGCCAGAGGCTGCAGCATGGGCTCTGTCTTTCCCCTTCTCATGAGGGGTTGTGCTGCATCCTGGCACTGGCGAGCACAGACATAATTGGCAACCGTTTCCCTCCCCTTGCAGGAGGCAATTGGAGGTGCAGAGAGTGTTTCTGTTCCCAGGCAGTGTCAACAGGCCATTGGGGGGGGCACGAGGGTTACAGGTTGCAGAGACACTCCCTGAAGCTGTGGTCTCGGTATGACTGTTCATTTGGGCTGGTTTCTGTGAGCTGTGGGGCTCTGCCAGCAACTCCTCAGTTGTTTACGATTCTTCTAAGCCCTTTGGTCTGTTCCTGTTTTCAAGAGGGCTTCTTGATTACTTTAGGCTGTTTCTCAGGGCTGGATCTCATGGTCTTAATGGATATTCAGGTCCGGTTCCCTGCCCGGGTTGTGTGGTGGGGCTGGAAGCTGGTGGGTCTATTGACTTAGCCAAACTGAGCAAAATGGCTTTGTGATCCCTTTGCAGAGCTCTGTGCTTGGAGAGTTACTGTCTTTCTATGCTGCTGGTGGGAAAGCAGTGGCTGCTTGGTGCTCCAGAGCAAATTGGAAATTAAGGAAAAGGGGCAGTTCACTAAACAAGGGTGTAAGCAGCCAGATAAGACGGCAGCTCTATTCCTGTGAGCAGGCAATAGGTCTGTATGGGGGTCAGCAATGCCTCAAGTGTGGAGCTGTGTGGCTGGGTGCAGGGTCTGTGCTGGCTGTGCTGCCTCATTCCTGTCGAGGAGACTAGGACCTACCAGCTGTTAATAAGGTGGCCAAATCACGCAGGACGGAAATGCTCAATGGGATGCCCAGCTTATTTGGTGGAAAAGCTGAAAGAGGCACAGTGACCCCCCACTTAGCTAGACCTGGCCTTGCAGTGTGCTGCTCCTGCTTGAGCAACTATGGGAGGAACGGAGCCTGCAGTGCCCAGGAAGGGAGGCAAGCCCAGAGTGTTGGGACTAGTTGCTGTGGTCAGATAGGGTGTTACAAGCTTAGAAGAAGCTAAAATGGCTCTGAGCAAGGCTGCAACTCTGTAGTGGCACTGAAAGCCCAAAATCCATTACTTCTAGCCTGCAATGGTTTTAGCCCCATAATGGCAAGGATGATCTGGATTTCAGCTATTCAGTTTCTTAGGGAGCTCCTGGAACTCACTAGAGTTCTCTGAGCTTTAGTTTGTAGCTTTGGGAGAATGTGATGGCCAGTTCCAGAATGAGAATAAGAGAGTATTGTACTACAAATAGATCAGAGCTGGAGCAAGCCTGAAGTTGTAGCTTTGGCTTGTACCCTCTTCTGCTTGCTTCTGTCCACTTTGAGCAAGTGCAGTGCAATGAATTGGGCCTGGGGATTGGATTTCCTTCCCTGACGATGTATTTTAGAGGTCCAACACCTTCCTCTCTAAAAGACGTCTTGGCTTGCCCATGGGGCTATAATTCTTTCTTTATTTGCTTTCCAGCACTGACCCAATGGTTTGTGCTCTAGATGCTTTTATGGCCTTTCTTTGTTCCCCTTCTGCAACTTCAGAACACCCATCACATGGGAAAGCTTGGAAAAGGGAACTTGTTCCCTCAAATCATTCAGTGCCCTGCAACAGGAGCCTTAACTCAGCCTAGCTCAGGTTGAGACATCTGCTTGGCACACAGCTAGCATTGCCAGTGTAAATCCCTTCCCTAGAGCCCAGCACTATTCATGGTGTGGATGGAGCCAGAGGTGTGACCAAGCTCCTGGTGTATAAGCAGAGTTTGCTGGTGGCCCCCAGACCTGCTGCTTCCTGAACCTGGGCCATGCAGTAGCTTCCACTTGGCAGACAGCAAAGCCCAATGTGCCATGTACAGAGGGCTTCAGTATCTTGGTTTTTTGGTTTGATTTTTTTTTTTTCATTGTCTCCATGCTTCTTGCAGGGTGAAAAGGAGGAAGATGGCTGACAAGGTTCTACCGCAGCGGGTGAGTGCTGCTTTGGCACTGACAAACTGGGTAGCAGCATGGGGAAGGAACTGAGCTGCTGGAAGGAGGTGATGCATCTGTGTTGCCTTCCCAGGGCAGCAGGGGAGACAAGATCTCTGTTTGAGCAGACTCTCAATGGATTTCGTCCTGCCTTCCCTGGCTTTTCTGCTCAGTCCCAAACTGGCCTGGAAGTCAACTCTCTGCTGGGGTAGCAGGAGAGGTTCAGAGTGCACATGGGTTGGACAACCAGGACTTTGGGTAAACAAGGATCAGCAGTGCCTTGGAATGGAAACCCCAGGTAGCTCCTGAGCCTCTCTCCTGGGGCGTTTGGGTCCCTCTAGACAACCTAGGGTTACGTTCATCCGTCTGTGACACTGGGCAGACTCCTGGACACAGTGGCAGGCTCCAAACTGCTCCACAGCTGGGGAAAGCTTTGCAGAGCTTTAGAAAGGAGCAATTGTGCTGTCGTGACAGGCTGGCTGCTTGTTTACTCCTTGGTCTATTGGTCCGCCTGGGGCTTTGCCCGAGGGTGATGCCGGTGGTGATCTCAGCATGTGAAAGACTGACCATCTCCATTTGACAGATCCGGGAGCTGGTCCCAGAATCCCAGGCTTACATGGACCTCCTCGCCTTTGAGCGCAAACTGGACCAAACCATTGCTCGAAAGAGGATGGAGATTCAAGAGGCCATTAAGAAACCACTGACGGTGTGTGGCAGCCCTGGCCAGTTGGGAGAGCAAGTAGCTGTGGGGAGGGGGAAAGTGAGGGAACCTGCAAGGTGGGTGCCGCTGTGAGTGCTCACCCTCTCACTCCAGGCATCCCCCTTTTTGTTTTTCTGTTCCACAGCAAAAGCGGAAGCTGAGGATTTATATCTCTAATACCTTCACCCCAGCCAAAGAAGAAGGGGAGGGTGGTGAGCGTGTGGCCTCCTGGGAGCTACGTGTGGAGGGCAAATTGCTGGAGGACGTAAGGATGTGGGCAGGGATTGGGGCTAGAGTCTGCAGGCTGGTTGGGGGCGGGGGGAGGTTCTGCTGGTTTTGTGAGAGTCTCTGAGATTGATATGGCTCTCTGAGTTTCCCAGGTGCCGGAGGCAATGTTCTGGGCTGAGGCGCTCTGTGGTTGGCAGTATCAGGCCAAGCCTGTAGTGCTCTGTTTTGCAGCCAAGCAAGCAGAAGAGGAAGTTCTCTTCCTTTTTCAAGAGCCTCGTCATCGAGCTGGATAAAGAGCTGTATGGGCCAGACAACCATCTGGTGGAGGTAAGACGCACACAGTGGGGCTGCAGGACGCTTTCAGCTCTGCTGTAAGGCTGGCTGTGCATCTAGGGCAGGATGAGGAGAGCCTTTGGCCCCAGTAGGCAGAGGGAGGTAGATGGGTGCTGCTGCTTGCCCTGTGGGTGCTTGGCTTCTGTGCTCACTGCCCAAGTGCAAAAGGGGATCAAGCAACGAGTGGAGAGAGGTGGGGACGTGGTGCTGTGTGCGCAGAGGAGCAGTGCTGAGCCTTCCCTAGGGACCAGGCTGCTGCACTTTCCAGGCTTAAGCTTATGGCTGCATTTTTCTCTGTGGTGCTGGCCAGCAGCCCAGGGTGGCCTGCCCTGTCCCCTCACCTGGAGGTCTCCCAGCAGCAACTGCAGCAAGCTCACCCATGGCTGCTTGGCTCTTAACCCTGTCTTGCCTGGGGCTGCAGCTGGGCAGGGATACTCGAGGGACGCATCTGAGTCCTGAAAAAGGTGATGGTGCAGTCCTGCCTGCAAGAGCAAGGGATGGGATCCAGGCTGTCTGCATCTGGTAGACCCCTGTGCAGAGCTTTAGCACCGGCTCTGCTGGCTCTTGACTGCAGAGGCCATTAGCAGGTGTCTCGGGCGTTTTGTAGTCCTGGAGCTGAGCACTGTCCCCTGATTTCTTGTAGTGGCACCGGTTGCCCACAACGCAGGAGACTGATGGCTTCCAAGTGAAGCGTCCTGGTGACGTCAATGTGAAATGCACCCTGCTGCTCATGCTGGATCACCAGGTAGGGGCCCCAGGGTTGTGCGGGTGCTGGTTGTGCCCTGCTGTCCTTCCTCCAGCATGGCCCAACTGTATGGGGTAGACAGGAGGGCACACACCCGGGCCTAAGCTGGGACAGAGCCTTGTCTGTAGCTGTCAGGGTGCTGTGGGGTTGTATGCTGTGGTGCAGAAGTGCAGAGTGGAGTAGGAAAGGAGCACAGAGGGGCTCCAGGCATGGATCTCACATCCTGCAGACAAAAGGCACCCTCATGTATGAAACAAGGACTGTGTGAGGCCCCATGCCTGTGGGAGGAGTCCTTCCAGGTCCTAGACTCCCTTAACCCTAATGGGCCTGTGTGTCCCTGCAGCCACCACAGTACAAACTGGACCCTCGCCTGGCTCGCCTGCTTGGGGTGCACACCCAGACCCGTGCCAGCATCATGCAAGCACTCTGGCTCTACATCAAGCACAACAAGCTGCAGGACAGTCATGAGAAGGAGTACATCAACTGCAACCGCTACTTCCGCCAGGTCAGCCCCATCCGTCCTCCGTATGTGCTCCTGGCTGCGTGCCTGCTGCAGAGCTCTGCAGCCTCAGCCCAGCCCTTGCCCTGCTGCAGTAGCATGGTTTGTCTAAGCTGCTGCTGGGAGGAGAGCACCTATCCCAATCCTAGCAAGGCCAACAGCAAAAGCATCTTTCCTGGCTTGAAATGAGCATCCCAGACCACTGTCCCTTTCAGTGTCTGTCCCTGATTTATGTCCTTCCCCCCCCTCCCCTGCCCCTTTCGGGCTCTGGCTTGCATCCGTGAGTTTGCCATGCATAAATCAGGACTGGGTGAGTTCTCCCTCTCCTGCCTGGCCCTTTCCGCAGCAAGCTGAAGGAGCCCCTGGCATGGGCAGCTAATGCTCTGCTGTGCCCCCTCCAGATCTTTAACTGTGTCCGCATGCGCTTCTCTGAGATCCCCATGAAGCTGGCAGGGCTCCTGCAGCACCCAGATCCCATCATCATCAACCACACCATCAGGTAGGGGCAGCAGGCCATGCTGGGTAGTGTTCCTGGGGGGTGGTGGGCTCTGTCACCACAGGATGGGCTGCCCCGTGCAGCAGCACAGGGACAAGATAGTTCCCTCAGGTGAGGTGCGGGAGTGGAGGGCAGTATCCACAGGTGGTATGAGGCCTAAAGCCCAAAGCAGCACTGAATGCAAGTCATTCAGGAGAGGAGAATGGTTCAGACTAATTGAGAGGCTTCTTGGGATAATCAGGTGGGGCTGGGGTGGTAGTGGACTGCTTATATTGCTGTTGGTGGGGTGGGGGGGTTGTATTCACTCCTATGGGAGAGTGGAGGCCGGGGATGTCCCTCCCACTAATGACTTGTCTTACCCCAGCGTGGACCCCAATGACCAGAAGAAGACTGCCTGCTATGACATTGATGTGGAGGTGGACGATCCCCTCAAAGCTCAGATGAGCAACTTCCTGGCTTCTACCACCAACCAGCAGGAGATTGCCTCCCTGGATGCCAAGGTGCAGAGACTCCCATGAGGTGCCAGCCCTGCCTGGAAGCTGGTGGCAGGGCTGGGACTTGTGGGGTTAGACTGGGCTCAGTGCTGCAGAGAGCTTTGGAGGAGCTTGGTGCCAGCTCTACTCTCCTGTTTTGGGGGACTTTGAACAATTCTAGCTACTGCTCAGACATGCCCCCCCTCAGCCTTCTCTCACCTCTTACCATCTTCCTAGATTCATGAGACCATTGAATCCATCAACCAGCTGAAGACGCAGCGTGATTTCATGCTGAGTTTCAGCAACAACCCACAGGACTTCATCCAGGAATGGATCAAATCTCAGAGGAGGGACCTTAAGGTAAAACCCTGGGGCTGGGCAGGAGAGGAGCAGGGCACATGAGGAGAGCTACCTGCCCCAACTGCAGGGGCAGCACCCAGGCTCCAGCAGTGCCTGGCAGATGGCGGCTGGCCTGGTCCTGTGGCAGGGTAAGGGGCTGAGGAGAGAGCCGGATGGTGGTGCTCAGCACATTGCACCCTGTGCTTTGCTCAGATCATAACCGATGTCATCGGAAACCCCGAGGAGGAGAGAAGAGCAGAGTTCTACCAGCAGCCCTGGGCACAAGAGGCTGTGGGGAGACACATCTTTGCCAAGGTGGGTTCCTTGCTAGGTGGTAGGATGCGGGCTCTTGCCTGCCTTGCCCTGTATACCAGTCCTGGCCTCTTACCCTCTGCCCCCAAAGCTCCTCCAAGGAGGAACTTTGAGCTTCCTGCTGTCTCCATGAGTATGAAATGGAAAAATTCAAATGGAGAAAAAGGGTGGAAGTATAAAACAAGAGGAGGTTGTACAGCAGGAGATAAAGTGCTCGGGTGGGGCCTGGAAGGGTGCTGCTGAGATAGCAGCTGGGGGCAGAAAGGAGGCCAATCAGTGAACAAGGGCAGGAACTGCTTGCGTGGAATGGACTGATCCTCTGGAAAGGATAAGGGCAGCTAGTAGCATGGGTCAGCTGAGTCCCTCTCCCTGCCTGACCACCCCACTGCTCTTCCCCAGGTCCAGCAGCGCCGGCAGGAACTGGAACAAGTGCTCGGGATCCGCCTCACCTAAGAGGCTGGTGGGGGCTCAGGAGCGTCCCTCTCCTCTCCCTGCTGCCTGAGCCTGATGGTACTTCTTACTGGAATCAAATACAGCACTTGCACAAAGCCTACGTGCCTGTAGGGAGTCGGAGCCACTAGTAACCCCTGGGCTCCCCTTGGCCAGGAAGCTCTAGCCAAAGGCAGAGTAGTGGAGGTTCCCCTGGTTTCCCCCTAAGTCCTGCTCTAGCCCTTCTGTTAATGCATCCTGCTTTTGCATCATGCTGCTTGCCTCTCCCCAAGCATTGAATGCAGCCCCTCTGCAAGCATGTTCTCCTGCTTGCTCCCCTCCTCTCCCTGCCTCTGGCCAAAGCCCTCCTGGAGTTGCTGCCCAGCAGGGAAAGCTGCCTGTGCCGGAGGGGGAGGCACTGCCTGCCCTGCCAGCCCTCCCTGGCCCAGCCTCTCCCAGCCACCGCAAGGGCAGGCCTGGCCCTGCCGCTCTTCAACCAAAGTTTGTCCATTCCAAACGCCAGCCCCGCTGGTGCCCAATGTTTTGCACTATTTTTGTGAACAGGTTTTATAAAAAGGAAGCTTTTTGTACAGTGGGTTTGTATTTGATTAATATATTGAGTTCTTCTTACTGCACTCATTGCCTCAATCTATGCAGTGGATTCATGGTGTTCTCAAGGGCTGGCTTGGCCCAGGCTGTTCTTTTTATATGTAACCAAGTTTTTAGTCTTGAGTTTTTGACAATCAGTTAATTACTCCACCCCCTGCTGTTTTACATATGTAGTGACTTGTCTTGTGATTGATACGAGGTATCTGGGGCAGAGGGGTAGCTCTGCCCCGAGGAGGCTGCAGGCAAGGGGGTTGGCTTGGCTATAAGCTCGGGGTCAGAGGGCCCCGGGGGGTATGAGAACTGGAGATGCTGGAGTTAAGGGTTGGGGAGAGGGGGGCAGCTGCAGTGCTGGGATTGAGACCGGTGCCACCACCCGCCAGACCTGCTGAAGTGCCTTTACCCACTCGAGCCTCTGCTGCCCCTTGCCTGCAAACTCCTTGTGGCGTTGGCCTTGCCAGCTGCAGCTGGCGCAGTGGCTGTGAGCGGAGCAGTCCTGCCTCCTCTGCGTAGTCACAGGCAGAAGGGGGGGTGTTTACATATTCACAGGGTGTATGGCTCAGGGGTGCCTGCTCTGCCTCTTGTGTAACCATTTTGTCTATTTTGGATATTTTCTAATAAAAACAGTTAGCAGCAGCTGGTTGTGTGTCTACCGGGGGTTTCTGGTCACAGCACAGGCTTCCCCTTTCGTAGCCCTTCGCTGCCCCAGTGAGAGCCAGCGCTGCTCTCCCTTTGCCCCAAATCAGCACGTGAGCCTGGCCGCAGCAGCGCTTTATTGGACGAAATGAAACAAGGAGCAGCCCCAGCCTCGCTGTTACTTCCATAGCTTCTTGATGGACATGTTCTTCTCACTGTCCTTCTGCATCACCTGGGCAGGGAGGAGAAGTTCAGGTCCTAGCACCCAGGTCTCATCTCTATCTAGTTGGAGGGGGCACCCTGGAAGGTGCCACTAAACCCAGGAGCTGCAGTCTTAGGCAGGGCCAGTGCTATAACCATTGTCTCCAGCTACCCCCATATTCTGTGGTCACCATAGCCCAGCCTCCACCTTCTCCAGCCTCTTGGAGTCTGCTTAGAGCTTAACCCTGTAGACAGTGGCATTTTAGTGCCCAGGAGCAACCATTTTAGATTGTTGTTGGTGCTCTAGAGGTAGCTGAAGGGCAAAGCAAGCTGAGCAGATCCTGCCCCAGAGGTCAGTTTGTGCCCCACTGCCAGCTCCCCAGGAGGAGCCACCCAGCAGTTCCCCTCACCTCCCCGCCATGGCACTTACCTTGGCAACAGCCATTTCGAAGTCTTCTTGTGTCACATGCACCCGCCTCTCCCTCAGTGCATACATGCCAGCTTCTGTGCACACCCCCTGCCAGGGAACAGAGGTATCACCCTTTGCTCTTCTCCATCCGCCCGAGCCTGCACCCCAGTAAGGGCCAACAGGGCACATGTTGGTGGCCAAGACCACATCCAGGCACCCAGCTGCTGCTCATCTTGCAGTGCCTGGCTTACCTTCACCTCCGCACCCGACGCTCCTGGCATCAGCTCAGCTATCTTTCGCAAGTTGATGCCTCGTGTCAGGTTCATTTTCCGGGAATGGATCTTGAGGATGTCTAAACGGGCCTGTAAGGACAGCAGCAGTGAGGCAAAGGTTGGAACCCCTAGAACAAGCACAGAAGTTGCTCCCAGACAGGGATTAGGACCTCATTTTCCCACCAAGGATTGGGCCAGGATGACAGAGACATGGGACCTGCCCTAGGGCATCTCACCTACCTCCTCATTGGGAGGGGGAAACTCGATCTTCCTGTCGATGCGGCCAGGACGCAGCAAAGCTGAGTCCAGAATGTCAATCCGATTTGTGGCCATGATCACCTGCACCAGGAAAGCAGCAGCTGTCACCACTCTGGGCCCCTCACTGCCACCATGGGACCAGCAGGACATTGTCCCTTTCTCCAGGTGGCTCAGGACCCAACCAGGGACAACAGTCCTCATACCTTGATATTCTTGGTGGCTTCAAAGCCATCAAGCTGGTTGAGGAGCTCCAACATAGTGCGCTGCACCTCACTGTCCCCGCCGGAGCCACCCTCCAAGCGGGAGGAGCCAATCGAGTCAATCTCATCCATGAAGATGATGGATGGGGCATGTTCCCGGGCCATCACAAAGAGCTCCCGCACCATGCGGGCACCTGCAGGGAGCAGAGAGGGTTGAGCCCTGGCACTGTGCAGAGTCTGGTGCACCCATGGTGTCTCTGCAAGCCCAGGACACCGTGCAAGAGACTTTTGGCCCCTGGGAGCCAGGCTGGAAGTCACACAGCACCATCGAAGCCCTCTCTGGGGCTCAGGCTGATACTGATCCATGCAGCAGCCCCCCCCCTTGCATGCTTTTACCTTCGCCAATGAACTTTTGCACCAGTTCGGAGCCTGAGACACGGATGAAGGTGCAATCGGTGTGGTGGGCCACAGCCCTGGCCAGCAGAGTCTTGCCCGTACCAGGAGGTCCGTAGAGCAGCACGCCCTGCAACAGCCGTGCGATCACCTTGGCACTGCTGCCAGGTAGGGCCTCAGAACCCCGCTCTGTCAGTACCCGGACAGCAAAGACCCCTCTCCCCTGCCCTCAAGGTAGGGCCACAGATGAAGAGAGCAAACGCCCTCACCAGGGCAGCAGCACCTACATTCTTTCCCTCCTTCAGGAAGTGGGACCCAGCACCCAAGAAGCGATGACACCCCAGAATCACCTCTCCCTCCCACAAGCCCAAACAACCTCCTGCAGGAAGCAGGCAATACGCAACAAGCCTGGCCGGTGAGCGGCAGGACTGCAGCATCGCAGTGCCACTGGGGCAGCAACTGCAGGAGCACCCCAGGGTGCTCCTCTCATTGTAGTGGCCAACGGCCCCTACTCACACCAGGGCCATATGGACAGCACTTACCTTGGGCTGGGCAATTCCCAGGGCCTCAAAGAGCTCTGGGTGTTTGACTGGCAGCTCGATCACTTCCTTGATCTCCTTTATCTGCTTGTCCAAACCCCCAATCATTTCATAAGTAGAATCTGGGACCTTCTCCACCATCATCAGCGACACGAGAGGGTCCACTTTGTTGGGCAGGATCTTGTGCAGCGTGTAGCTGTCATTGCGCAGTGCCACACGGCAGTTGGGGGTCACCTACACCGAAAGCAGAGTGAAGCTTAGTGCCTGGCCCAAACACGGCCCTTCCGAGCCACCCCAGGCTGAAGAATGCCACAAGCAGCACTAGGCCGCCCCAAAGGGAGCAATCACCTTCCCGTCCCACCCACGGCCCCCAGAACATTCCCACACTCACATCATTAATGTCAATGTTCTTGTCGACGTCCACCACGAACTTCCCTTCCGGGTGCACCTGGAACATGGCAGTTGTCACCGTAAGTTATTTCTCTATCTGAAGTCACCAATCGTGTCTAATAGCCATACTAGGTTCTCAGAGGGAGAAGGAGGAGGAGCTACGCAGCTCAGACACCAACAAATGCCCTGCAGCCCTACCTGCCCCACAGAACCACTAAGCCAGGTGCTTCCCACCTGCTTGGGGAAGGTCAGGGCCCAGGAGAGCTGCTACAAGGTGCTCCTCTAGAGAAACATTTCTCACTTCAAGTTTCTTCCTCGTTACATCCCTCCCAGAACTTGTGCTATTGCTTCTGCCCCCTACCCCTCTCCTTGCACAGGGATGAGGAAAGAGTCTGCCCTACCCCAATCTGCTCGCCCCAGCTCTGTACCTTGACGAGTACTTTCTTCTTGTCCATGGCTCTCACCACCTCCCCCACATAGGAGCCCTGTTCCTGCAGCAATTGCAGTTCCTCCCGCAGCAGGCGCACTGTGAAGAGCAAGGGAGCCATCAGCACCACCATTCTGCCCAGTCACAGGCATCAGCACCCAACACAGCAGGAAGACACCCTGATGGAGGTGGCCCACAGAGCCCTTCTGGGGCATCTTGGGCACCAGTGCAGACTCCTGCTCAGCTAGAACCAAGGCAGCCCACCTTTCCCTAATTAAAATAGCAAAAAACAAACAATAATCCTCTCCACACACACACAGAAATCCAAAAACCCACTCACAGCCACCCACCCACCAAAAAGAAAAGTATCACCATAAAGAGCAAAACAACTAGAGGATTTATGAAACTTAGCACACATTTCTTCATCTGGCATGAGCTGGACCCTTCTGACAACAGTACTAGCCGTGCTGGCCCACAACTGGGTCACAAGTCATCAGCCCAGCAGCTAGGAGTGGCTGAGTGGCCACATCACTGCAGGAGATCAGGGTGAGAAAGATGAGAGGACTGTACCTTTGGCATTCAATTCGTTTCTTTGCGCTTGCAAGCGCCGCAGATTCTGGCTCTTCTCATTCACGATGAGCTACATAAAAAGCCAAAGAACTTAGCTGAGACTTCAGCATCCCCGTAGAGCGTTCAAATCAACTGCACACCAAGTACATGCAACAGCCACTAGTTGAGCTGCAGCAGAACAGAGAGGAGCAGCTTTCATCCTGGGACAGGCACCTAGTACAGCACAGCCTTTCCAAACAGGACATGGCCAGCCAGGCTCCTTTACCAAGGATTAGGCAATATCTCATACATGCACAGCAGCGATGACACTGGGTAGGACAGAGATATCTTGTATGCCCATATCGCCCAAAGGCTAGATCGATGGCCCTGCCTGTAGATGCCACCCTGAGAAGTGCTGCCTCCTCCTTGCATCCTAGGACAGGGCACCAAAGCAGTGAAAGGCCTACAAAGCACTGCATTTGGTCTTGGACTGAGGGCAGGCCCAGAGAAAGATGGGCACCCTTGGCTGGAACCATAGCAATAGGTTCCCAGAGCAGTGCATGGCTGGAGATAGCTCACCTGCAGCTCCTCGATCTTGGACAGGTAGTACTGCCGGAGCCCCGTGCCGCCCTTCCCGTCGTCCATCTCCATCTGTGAGAAAACGGGACTCAGCGGGATGCGACTGGGCCTTGGGGGCCTCCCGGTTCCCCAAGGGCCCCGCAAGACACCTCTGCCCCCGGGCCAACCCCCTAGGGGCCCTCGGGCCCCATTTGCCCCGGTGCCTCCTTCCTCCCCGAGCCTGTCCACGGATCAGATCCCAACTCCCTCATGCGCTTCCACAGGCCTGTCCCCAGCGCCAGCTCCCGGGTTCTCCATGCCCTCTCGTCCCCTAGGACCCCTCGTCTCCCCCCACCCTCCGCGCCAAGACTGAGGCGAGACCCGCCGAGTCACGGCGACCCACCAGGCCCAGGCCTCAAGCCCGCCCTCAGCACGGCAGAACGGCGCGGCCCGGACACCCCGCGGCCGCCGACAGCCCCTAACCCCGCCCCGGATCCAGCCTCACCTGCTCAGGTCCGTCCACCGCCATCTTCTCCGCCGGCATCGGGACACCGGCACCGCCACTGCCTGCACTAAAGATGGCTGCGGTGTCCCTTCCGCTGCCCGCCCCCCGCGCGAGGAGCGCGCTGACGTCACTTCCTCCCCCCAACAATGACATGGTAACAAACAAACATGTTCCAACTCCCGAAGGCTGGGAGGGCGCATGCGCACTGCAGCGCTGGCGGGGTGAGAATGCGCGTGCGCAGACGTGGTACCAGGCGCCCCTGCTTTGCCGCCATCTTTATAAGGTCAAGCGTTATTTTTCCGTACTGTGAAATGTTAGAGGGCTGTAAATAGGCTGAAAACGCACTTCCTTGGGGATCTTCTCCCTTTACTCTCTTCATGAGCGCACGGAGGCCCGTTTCGCCTCTCGCACCGGGGACTCAGTACTGAGACAACACTCCCAAGATGGTGGTGAAGGGCGTCCGGAAGCGGAAGCCAGGCGCCCGGCGGGTGGCAGCCCGAGGCAGCGGGGCGCGCACGCGGGAGCGTGGCGGTGAGCGGGGCCGGGCGCGGCGGGGTCTTGCGTGGGCCCAGGCGGCGGAAGGGGGAACCGAGGCAGCCCACGGGACCCCGAGGCGGGGTCAGACCCTCCCCCCCCCCCAGCCGAGCTGGGCCGGGGCTGGGGAGCAGTGTGGGAATGCAAGGCCGGCAGACACCGGCGGCGGTGGGAGGACACCGGGTCTGCCCTCGCAGCTCTGCCGCCCCGAGCTCACCCCCTTATCCTCCCCGCAGGCCCGTGTGCAAGCTGACCGCAGCTCCCAGACCCACCCGGATCTCAGCCCGACGGCACCATGGGCAAGAAGAGCAAAGTGGGGAAGAGCCGGCGGGACAAGTTCTACCACCTGGCCAAGGAGACAGGTAAACAGGGCCTGTGCACACCAGAAGAAGAAGGGGAAACCTGTAGCCCTTAGTAATCTGTAACCCCTCGCTCTTCTTCCCACAGGCTTTCGTTCCCGCTCCTCCTTCAAACTTCTCCAGCTCAATAGGAAGTTCCAGTTTTTGCAGAAGGCCCGGGCGCTGCTGGACCTATGTGCAGCCCCTGGTGGGTGGTGAGTGTCACCAGGGCCCTGAGCCATGGCTCAGTGTCTCCAGCTGCCCCACAGACCTCCCTCCTGGAGGTGCATGGGTGAGCAAGACCAGCCAGAGCGTAGAGGAACACACTTGGCTACCATTTGGAAAGTGGTCCGTGTAAGATGTGTTTGCTCCTCCAGCCCAGATATCATGTTGATGGGGAGTCAATGAGAACCATGGCTGCTTTTTGTTGAAGCTGCTAAAATGCTTCCCACTACTGAGGGGTTTGAGCCATAAGCCAACAGGCATCTGCTTGCAGGAGACTCAGTTTCTGGGCTGTGTGTAAGTGATGCAGACTGAAATACTCTTTAGTTATCATTTTGTTTGTGTGTGCTGCTAGTCCAGTAGCCCTTAACCTTTGTGGCTTCCCCACATGGCAACATGGGGATATCCAAGTTATTCTGTCTGGGTATCTAATCTGTTCCTGACTCAAGGGTGCCTTTGAAAAAGACTTTCACAGATGAAGTAGAAATCTGGTGGTTTGGGTGGCTGGAACCTTGTAGTGAAGTGGCTTTAATGTTTTCTGCCTTGGTGGTGGCTCATCTTGTTCCCTGTCACAGATCTCAAGGCAGATCCCAAGCCTCAGGCTGTACAGTTCATGGTTGGAGGCTCTCATGGGATCCTGCTGTAGCTTTGAACCTCTCTGCTCTTTGCAGGTTACAGGTGGCTTCCAAATTCATGCCTGTTTCCAGCTTGATCATTGGTGAGTGGTGGGACCTTGTGCTGAGCTGGAACAGGGGTGGGCAAGGATGTGCTAGTGTAGACTGGGTGCAAGGACCTCCACTGTAGTCCATGGATGTGACTGAGGGACACGGTGCTTTGGGGACACTGGTACATGGAGGGAATGAGCTGCAAATCTAGGCTGTGACAGGTTGGAACCCAGGTTGAGGGGGAGAAATTGCAATGTTGACATCTCTTTCTTATACTAGGAGTGGATTTGGTCCCCATCAAACCCATTCCCAATGTGGTGACGCTGCAGGAGGACATCACTACTGAGAAGTGTCGCCAGGTAAAAACCTCCCCACCGCCCCACCAAGTGTCACATGTTGGTTTGGGATTCAGCAGGTCTGTCTGGGATGGGAGTCACCTTAGCTGCTTAATCACGGCTAATTTGGGGGCAGGACCAGAGCAGGGGGCTGAACTGAGTGTCTAGGTTGGCAGGCGGGTGGAAACATGGGCTTTTGGGAACTGGGGATGCCGCCTGCCGGCTCATGCAGAACGACAAGCGTTAGCAGGACTAACATGTGCTTCTGGTCATCAGGCCCTGCGCAAAGAGCTGCAGACGTGGAAGGTGGATGTGGTGCTGAACGATGGGGCTCCTAACGTGGGAGCCAGCTGGGTGCACGATGCTTACTCCCAAGGTAGAGTCCTTGCAGAGCTGTAGTGTGGCCTGGAGCAGCTGTGGGGGGCTGCAAGGGTGGGTCTATCTCATGCGCCAGCATGGATGATGGCACATGTTGTGGGACAGGGAGCCAGGTGATGAGGAGATGACAACTCTGTTGACTGCTGCTTTCTCCCACTTCAGCCAACCTGACTCTCATGGCCCTAAAGCTGGCCTGCGAATTCCTCTGCAAAGGCGGCTGGTTCATCACCAAGGTTTTTCGCTCTCGAGACTACCAGCCTCTCCTGTGGATCTTCCAGCAGTTCTTCCGCAAGGTCCAGGCCACCAAGCCCCAAGCCTCCCGCAACGAGTCCGCTGAAATCTTTGTGGTGTGCCAGGGTGAGTGGCCAAGGGGAGCTTGCAACTGTTGACAGCTTGGGGCACTGGGACAGGGCAGTTCCTGACTGTTATTTCTGATTCCCATGTCACAGGTTATCAGGCTCCAGATAAAATTGACAGCAAATTCTTTGACCCAAAATATGCCTTCAAGGAGGTAGAGGTTCAGACCAAATCCGTGAGTGAGCTGATCAGCAAGAAGAAGCCAAAGGTATGAGGATGGTGCGCTCCTGGGGTGGACTAAGGGTCCTTCAGCAAAGAGTTGACTCAAGGGAACAGCCACAGCCTGAGAGAGCGTCTGTCTCCGTGGTGCTATTTTCCCTGTTCTGCTTGTCCTGGGGAGCCATCTGCCTTCCCAATTTCAACTCTGTCATGGGACAGACGAGCAGCAAAAGCTCTTGTGGGGGCAGCAGTTAGACAAAGTCTGTGAGGAGCAGGAGGAGATGGTTTCTGGGAGCTCACAAGCACCTGAATAGCTGCAGGAAGGAGGAGGATGTTGGGGGGCAGCTGGCTGATTTGCTTTGCTGGGCAGCAAAGCCAAACACACGTGAAAGGGGCTGGGGATGGTGGTTAAGATACTTAATCAGGAGTGCTGTCTGGGAAGTTGAGAGACTGCAGGATACTAGTGGGTGGAAGAGCTGGTAGTAGAGAGATTCATAGCCTTTGAAGGTGGTGAGGGGGAGTTGTGAACAAGCCATGAGGCTGGATGGGGATAGACCAGTATTGTATTCTTCCTGCAACAGTTGGCCACAGGGCTTATGTCTCCGTGAGGTGTCTTTGGGGCACAGGATGCCAATGGCTATGTGAAACAGCTTCAACTTAGAGTGGAGCTTCACAAGCCTGTATTGCCATCTCCCTTCTGCATCTGAGATTAGGTTGAGGCTGGAGGAGTCATCCTAGAGCTGGACCTGATACTCAGCAGGTGGTAGAGGCTGGTAATCTGTTCTTGTCCATGCATCACTTGGGCATGTTTAGGTGGATGCTGCAGCTAAACACAAATTATGTGAAATGATTTGACTTCTGGGGGTGGCTGAAGCTGCGTGGCTCATAAGGCTTCCTTCTTCCATAGGCAGAGGGCTACGCAGATGGTGACACGACCCTGTACCGCCGCTTCACCCTGATGGACTTCCTCAAGGCTCCCAACCCTGTGGACTTCCTCTCCAAGGCCAATGAGGTGAGTATCTGAGGCCAGAGGAACTTTGGTGGCCCCAGAGCCTAGTCCTCAGGAGCACAGAGCAGTGAAGGAGGGCAGCTAGCTGCCCCAGTGGTGGCTCCTAGCCCTGCTCCTGCAGAGGAAGGGGAGGCAGGGCAGCGGCTGGTGCTTGGGAGTGGCAGTGCTTTTTCTTCGCTGCATCCAGATCACACTAGGGGATGGTGAGCTTGAGAATCACAGTGCCACCACAGAGGAGCTGCGTCAATGCTGCAAAGACATCCGCGTGCTGGGGCGCAAGGAGCTCAGGTACTGGGAAGACTGGGACTGGGACAGGGTGGCACGCTGGACCTGGACAGGTGTCTCAGACTGGCTGCCTCCCTGTACAGAGCCCTGCTGAACTGGAGGACAAAACTGCGACGTTTCCTGGCTAAAAAACTGAAAGAGCAGGCAAAGGAGCTGGATATCAGGTAGGAGACACCAGGGCTGTCCCAAAGCACCAATGTGGTTGGTTGGGGCTGCCACCAGAAGAGACACTCTGAGCTGCTTCCTTTTGACAGCCTGAGCTCTGGCGAAGAGGAGGAAGGCCAGGAGGAGGAAAAGAAGATGTCACCAAAAGCCACAGCTGATGAGATGGCAAAAGAAGAAGAGGAAGTAGAGCTGGCATTGGCAGAGATGAAGGCCAAGGAACTGGCAGAGTTAAAGAGGTGAAAACTGCTCAGATGAGGAGAGCCAGGGGAAAATCATGCTAGTGTAGCATAGCAGGGCTCTAAATGTGCGGATGGGCCAGTAACGTCAGGGCCTTTCTCCTTCAGAGAGGAAGTGGTGGAGAAGGTGACCCCCAAGATCTGGGGTCTTTGGGGCCAGCTGCTCCTCCAGGCAGGTGAAGCAGCTGTTCCCAAATGTTGTGGGCTCTCGTTGCACCAAAGCTGGGGACGCCTCGCAGTGGGATGATGGTGTTCTTGGGCCCTTTGGTCTGGCAGCAACATGGCAGTGGATTGAGACACTGAGATGTGGGGGGGCCGGTGTGGCCTCGTTTCTTCGCCTCCTCTTTCAGGAAGAAGAAGAAGATCCTGAAGGAGCAACGGAAGCAGCGTGAGCGTGTGGAGTTGAAGATGGACCTCCCCGGTGTCTCCATTGCTGATGAGGGTGACACTAGCATGTTCTCCCTCCAGACTATCCACAAGACCCAGGTATGAGGACAGTGGGAAGGTTCTTAAGGCTACTGGCAGGACTAGGATGTTGGCAGGCAGGAAAGAGATGGACTTTTGCTCATGACTATCATTTCGCTCATATTGTAGCTGCTGAATGAGATGGCCCGGGGGGACATGGCATCAGCAGACGCCCTCCTGGAGATGGGGCCTGGGGACGATGACATTTGTCTCTCAGATCGGGACGAAGCAGATGATGTGTCCCTGGCCAGCGATCTGGACCCAGAGGAGCTGGTTGAGATAGAGGCACGTCAGCGCCAGCTGGAGCGGGAAAGGCGAGAGCAGGGTACAAAGAGGTGAGAGCAATGAGAGGCTGTCCTGGGGTAGAGACTCCCTTTGGAGCAGCTTTGCGGATTGGGGAAAGGGGAGGCATACCCTGTCCTAGCTGTGGGCACTGATCTTGCTGCTGTCTGTTACAGGGTGACCTTTGAGGAGGAAGAGGACGCAGAGGAGGAAGAGGAAAATCCCCTTCTGGTGCCCCTGGAGGAGAAGTCAGTGCTGGAGGAACGGCAGACTAGTTTATGGTTTGGGAAGGTGAGTCCCCGTGGCCCAGAACTGATGGGACAGCCTCGGCCTCAATATCTCCTCCCCAGCTCTACCCATTTACCTGACATACTATCCCCAATTCACAGGATGCCTTCGCTGGCATCGAGGATGATGCAGACGAGGACCTGGAACTGGGACAGTCACAGATGCTGGCTCAGAGACAGCGGGAGTCTCGGACAGGTCAATGAGGGGGCTGCGTTGCTGGGGATCCCCAGAGCTCCTTTCCAGCCTGTAACATTATACAGTTAACAAGCCTGCATTAATGTAGCATTAACAAGAAGTGTCTCTGGAGGAAGGGGTTAAGTTCTGGAGTGGGGTCTGCCTTCATCCTCTCTCACCCACTGACTCCTGTCCTGTAGACAAGGAGAAAGGAAAAGGGCAGAAAAAGGTTCCTCAGGAGGAAGCCGTGACCAAGCCTAAGACTGTAGTGGACACAAGACCAGATGGTGGTGAAGCACAGGATGAGGAGAGCAGTGACGATGACAGCAGCAGCGATGAGGAGAGGTGAGGGGCAGGAGAGGAGCAGTCTGGATGCTCTATCTTGCTCCACAGTTCAGGAGAAGGGGTACATGGGGACCCCTGCGTGCATCTGCCCCAGCCCTGACAGCTCACCTCCCCACAGGCTGCCAACATCAGTGGGGAAGAAGCGAGCCCGAGATGAGTCGAGTGGCTTCGAAGTGGTGCCCATTGAGGACCCAGGTGAGTGGCGCTGCAGTCTGGGCCCGTGTGTGCCAGGTGATATAACAAGTCCCTCTTTGGGGACAGGAGGCAAGGGCAGGTCCTGTGTATCTGGCCTGGGAAGGAGTGGCTACTGGCCCTCTGGGTCTGAGGCTGCTTGCAGACAGGACAAGCTTTAATCTATCTGTGTGCTGCAGTGAAGAAAGCCCGTGTCCTGGACGCAGAGGGCCTGGCACTTGGTTCGGTCATCGCCACCTCTAAAAAGGCCAGACGGGATCTGATTGATGACTCCTTCAACAGGTACTTCCAGCTGTGGTTGCTGGAGGGGGAGTAGCGTATGGTCCCCTGACAGGACAGGCAGTGGGGGTGGCAGATGTATTGGAGTTGGCAGGGAACTGGCTGGGATCCTGTGCGCTGCTCACAGTCTGTTTGTCCCCCAGATACTCTTTCAATGAGGATGAGGGGGAACTGCCTGAGTGGTTCACAGAGGAGGAGAAGCAGCATCGACACAAGCAGATACCCCTAGACCGGCAGACAGTGGAGGAGTATCGGCAGCGCTGGCGCGAAATCAATGCGCGGCCCATCAAGAAGGTGGCGGAGGCCAAGGCCCGCAAGAAGCGGCGGGTGAGTGGGGCTGTGGTCCTGGACAGGTATTCCGTCCCCTCTGTCCCAGATGTTCTGTCCCCCAGTTTTCTTTGCCTCTGAGCTTTGCTGTCCTTGCAGATGCTGAAGAAGATGGAGCAGATGAAGAAGAAAGCAGAGGCCGTGGTGAGCACGGTGGATATCTCAGAGCGGGAGAAAGTGGCCCAGCTGCGGCGGTGAGTGGTGAAGCTGGGATCTGGGTGTTTTGGATTGTGCTAGGCTGGATGGCAAGGCAGTGTGGGAGCAGCTCCTGAGCATAACCCAGCGGGGCCAGGGAGAGTTGGGCTGTACTTGTGGGTAGGCTGAGGGTTGGGAAGATAGAGGAAAGGGAACAGGACAGCACAGCAGGAGAGCAAGCGAGAGCTGGGAGGAGCTGGGTACTTGTCCTGGGGAGCCCCATCTTGAGGTATAGCTGCCCTGCAGAGCCTAGTATTGGCCTTTGGATGTGTGCTGATGCCAAGCTCCTGGACAAATCCTGCTATCTGAGCTCTTGGTAGGGCTGTGGTTTCGGTTCTCACCTGTTCCCCTCTTCCTGCAGCATCTACAAGAAGGCTGGACTGGGCAAGGAGAAACGACAGGTCACCTACTTGGTGGCCAAGAAGGGTGTAGGACCCCGCGTGCGCCGTCCCCCTGGGGTCAAGGGCCAGTTCAAGGTGGTTGACAGCCGCCTGAAGAAGGATGTGAGGGCTCAGAAACGAAAAGAACAGAAGAAAAAGCGCCGTAAGTGATGTGGAACAGACTCTGTCCCAGGCAAGGGACTTAGCTAGAGGGTTCTGGGCAGGGCCGGCTCCTGCCCTCCCTCCACTGGACACTGATCCAACTGTGACCCTAGGAGCAGCCTGCCATTCTCTCTGGAGATGGAGCAGTGAGTTAGCAATGTGCTCCTGTTCCTCAGTGCCTTGATTTGACGTTGCCTCCTGCCCTCAGTAGTACCAGCACACAGGCAGGGTTAACTTGACCTTAGTTCTGTGGCATTGACCCTGCCCCCCTTCAAATGCTCGCTGGATGGCAGCATCTCCTGGTCCCTGTGGTCATGCTGGCTCCCCAGCTTGGCCACGTTGCTGGGAGAATCTTAGGCTGCAGAGATAGAGGGAGCACCCATGCCAGCCCTTGCTGTCCCGGGAGGAGTCATGGCTCTGAGCAAATCGCTCCTGGGGCCATATTTATCACTCAAATCCTGGTGAAAGGCCGGTCCCCAGAGCCATTCTGCACACTCAGGACTGTGTGGGGCTATTGATGCTGAGCTCTGAGGCAGACAGGTATCAGTCCCAACAATCTGCTCGGCACAGAACTGCTCCTTGTTTGCAACAGAATTAAACCCTGGTCTGAGGATGCCCCAGGATGTGTCCTGTGTCTTGGCAAGGCGAGGGGCCTGCACCGTCGTCGGCTTTAGAGGGACTACTCAGGAGCTGCCACATCTCATCTCAAGTTGTGCGCTGTTGTCAGGCGCAGGGAGGACCCATGGTTGTCTGGGGCAGCCCTGTGCCTCTTTATTAATTCCTCAGGGAGCCAAACTCAGTCTACCGACATTTTCTCACTGACAAAGAAGCTGGGCGTACACCAGCTTGCTCTGTAGCAAGCTGACACCAGGAGCCCATAAGCACTCTGAAATCTGCCCTCCTTCCCCCAGGGAACAGTCCACATGAGGCACCCCAGCCCTCCTGGCCAGCTGCAAAGATGACCGCTGCCACCTCCAGGTGTGGGATGCAGCAATTACAGGGAAAAAAAAAAGGCAGCAAACAAAAGGTGCAGTTAAGTGAACTTATTTATTTAGGCACAGGACAGGGCAACCTGAGCTGCTGCTCTCCAGTGGCAAGGCCAGAGTTTGCTTCCATCGCCCACCACGCCTTGCTGAGCTCCTAGCACAGCCTAGTCAAACGAATGTTGATGGGATCTCATCCCTGGCTGCCACTGGGAGTGAAGTGGCTGGGTCTGGAGTAAGCCCTGTCATGCTGTGCCAGCTGCTGGCAGTGCTGTGAATGTTTCTGAGATGCTTTCTGCCTGCATGGAGGGATTATGCTGTGGCCATGACAGGAGCAGACTGTTGGCTGTCCCGGTCATCAGGGGCTAGCGCTGCTGAGGGAATCAGGGCAAGCGAGGTGACCAGCTGACAGGGTCAGGCTTCACTAGAAATTTTTCTTCTTCTGGGCTTCTGCCTCTTCAAAATTGAATACAGGTGTCCTGAGAGAGAAGAGCAGCCCCTCTGCCATCCCCCAGCCACCCCTGGCTCTGTGCATGGCTGCTCCTGTCCTTCCAAAGCCATCCCAGGGATCTCTATTTCCTCCCTGTCCCCCCGTGGCCCCTTCCCAAGGTCCATGTGCTGCCCCCCATGAGGTTTCCTTTACATGTGCCTGCATGGTGGGTCACTGTGTGACGCCAAACCCAGGGAGAGGAGCTCCACAGAGGGACAAAGAGGGAGGCCAGATTTGCTGTGTATCTGAACCCAACCTGTCTCAGTGCCCACCTCAAAGGGAGCAAAGCACCTCTTTGTACCCACAGCTCTCTGCAGCCTGTCCCCTGGGTCCTCCCTCGCCTCTAGCCAGCAGAACCCATGGATCTAGCTGGGGGCTCCCCTCCTGGCTTGACTCCTCCATTCCTGCTCCCTGCCCTCCTTCTCTTGGATCCAGGGGCAGCCCCTTTGGGGATGGCAGATCACTGCCTGGAGGTCCTAGTGATGGGACCAGCCCTACCTGAGCCACAAGGAGCACTGTACGCTGCATCCGTGCGGTCACCTGTAATGAGAAGGACCATGTTTGTCAGGACCTAGTGCTCCTTTGTGGGCTTACAGTAAGCTGGCCCTTGAGCTTCCATTAATGAGCCAAAACTCATCAGTATTAACCAATAACCCAAATTGTGCCTGATCTTGGCACCAGCTGCCATGCAGGGCCGGGACAATATGGCTTCATTGCTCCCTCTTTATACACTGCTTGTGGAGCCTTCCCTCTCCTTGCTGCCCTCTTGGGACATTCCTGGGCTTCAAGACAGCCAGGAGCCATGGAGCTAATAATGGGCTAATGAACCATGCCTGGGATCATGAGCATAGGGGTAAGGCCTGCTGCTCTGTCCCCATGGTCTTGTTGGGGCTTTCAGCTGGTCTACATTGGATCCTAAGGCTGCCTTTGGGGCACTGGAGGTTCTGTGTGGAGCTGGGGCTTCAGTGGTGCGGACTTTAGCTGTTTTGGGGGAGCGAGGGGTAGCAGTGGTGCCAGACCCTTCCTGGCACCCCAAGAGGGCAAGTCCCTGGCAGGGCTCACCTGTCTCGTAGTAGTCATACAGTCTTACAGTGGCTGGCTGGAGGTTACTCACGGGGAAGTCCTGCGTCATGGAGAAGGCAAAAGTCTCCTCCTCCTTTGTGAGCTGCGGATGGAGCCCAAGGGTGAGGCATAACCACATCCAGCTGCCTCAGCCCTCTCAGCTGGAAATGGTGGGGAAATGTCCCCACACTCCAGCCCTGCTCCTCAGCCTCCTACAGCGGGCTGAGGTCCTGGTCTTGTCCCCATCCTCTCATCTCACCTGGTCCAGATAAAGTGTCACTTGGTCGCTTTGCATTTCCACCCTCTTCACCAGCTTCTGCTTCTTCAGCTGGAAGCACAAGGAGCAAATGGTTCAGTCCGGAGAGAGGCAGCTCGACTGGGTACTGGGGGCTTCCCAGGGCCACACATCCCCCACAGGTGGCCCTCTGCCCAGGCAAGGGTGCTCAGTGCTTGGAGGAGAAAGTGAGCACCTAGCGCCAAGGTGGGATGGAGCAGGGGGGGAGGAAGGGTGGTTGCACCAGCCTGTCTTGGCCCTGGAGAGGTGCTTGGAGAGGATGCCCAAGGCAGCCAGGGACTCTCACCTCTGTCATGGAGCCCTTATCGGGGATGTAGCCAGATGGTAGCTTGGCCTCGATGACAGCCATGTTGGTGGCAGGACGCTCCCCGGTGTAGCTGCAAGGGCAGAGCCCCAGATTGGGAGCAGGGTTGGGGTTTGCCTTCCTGCCTCCCTTGTCTGCAGGGACCACACACCCTCCACCTGCTCTTGCACCCTTGCCAATGCTGGGAACCCCTGGCCTCTCTGTATGCTGTCACTGTGGGCAAAGAGGTTTTGGGGACACAGCTCTGCTGCATACCGTGCCCGGAGGATGAGCCTGAAGCGGGCACTGGCATCCGCAGTGCACTCCTTGGGCTCCGTCTCCACGCGCAGGTCCAAGGTGCCTGTGCTCGGAGGGGGAGGCACGTTGTAGCGCAGAGTCACCTGGGGAAGCGCAGAAGGGTTAGAGAGCGAGCAAGCTGGGGACAGCCACACAGGGATTGGGGCTGTACCCACCTGCACCAGGGCGCAGCCCTGCCCACGTGTCTGCACCACGTACTGCCCGGGCAGCTCATGCAGGGCACCTTGCTGCAGCACCAGCCGGTTGTTGTTCTCCAGGAAGAACTCCTGTGTAGCACCTGTTGCTGACTTCACTGTCACCACCAAGTCCCCATTGCCACTGTACGTCAGGGTGGCATATTTGGCCAGGGCTTGCAGGGCCACCACGGTGTCCTGGGGAAAGAGAGGCACTGAGGCAGCATCACCCCGAAGTGCAGGCTGCTGCAAGACACTGGAGTATCCCCAGAGCAGCTGCAGCCTGGCCCCCGCTGGGCCCCCGGCACCAATACCTGCGTGGAGGCAAAGCCTCCGTAGGGGTTTTGCTGCTTGCTGAGCCAGCGGACAATGTGGGAGGCAGTTGCCAGGTGGGCAGAGGAAACGTTGGGCTGGGACAGGTATGCCAGGAGAATGTAGGAAGTCATCTCCACCTCTGCCGATGCAGCTGCTGCCCAGTGGGGCTGTGAGCTGGACAAAGCCTTGACCTTCCTTTGCCAGTAGAGCTGGCCTTCTAGAAGAGCAGGAGATGGAGGGCAGCCCCACAGCTCTAGGTGTGAGCTCAACACCATGAAACTGGTGCTGGAACAGGATGGCTCAGGGCAGAGGACGGTACTTCCTGGGGCAGGAGCTGCCCTTCCAGCCCTGCCTTGCCCTTTCCCTAGTGGTACCTGTGCTGACCCCATGCTGGGCCAGGTTCTGCAGCAGGGCTTGCCACTTCCCTGTGGTCCCTGCCAGCCCAAAAACATAGGCTAGCAGCGCCTGCGTGTAGAGGTCATCCGTGCTTGCTGCCTCCAGGCACTGAAGGGCCTTGCTCACCATGGGGTCCTGGCATGGGACAGGGGACACCAAGTAGAGTCACTGTCAGGAGCCAGCCCGTGCACATGGCCATCACTTGGAGGTCTTAATAGCCTGACTTGGGACTTCTGCCCAGTGAGACTGGTTATGCCTGGGTCCGTCTGGGAACAACCTCCCTGCGCAGACCTACATGGGCAGACCTTGGCATGGGGCTGTTCCTATGCCCATCTCTACCCCACCAACCACCAGGGAAGACCCAGCTTGTCCTCACCGTGGGGGTCAGGCCTAGCTCCAGCAGCGCTGCCGTGACATAAGCCGAAAGCGAGAGCTCATCTGAGACGCCACCCTGCAAGGGAACCGCAAGAGATAGGTCCAGCCAGGCTGTGCCATCAATGCAAGGATTCATTCCTGTCTCCAGCCACATCCCCACCAGGTCCCCAGGAGCTGGTCCCAAGCAGGGACTGCATGTGCACCCCTTGGCCCACCTGCAAAGCATTGTTGAAGAGCTTTCCCGTGCTCCGGAAGCAACCTGTGTCCTGCTGCTGTTTCTGCAGCCAGCCCAGCGCATCCCCAATGTGCTGCTCATCAATGGCTATGTAGGCTCTGGCCTGGCCAAAGGACTTGAGGACAAAAGCTGTCAGCCTGTGAGTGAGTGGGAGATCAGAGGGAGTGGGAGCCCAGGGGAAGAACATGAGTCTAGGGTACATCTGGGGCCGAGGCAGCGCTGTGGGGGCAGGAAAAGCCCTGGCAAGGCTGGCCCCTGAAGGGACATGCCAGCATTCAAGGCATGGCTGGCCAGAAAAGTCCCTTGCTCAGGTGACGGCTCTGCCTGCCATGCAGTTCCTCACCAGGTGTTGCCTTTGGGATCACTCTTCCCAAAGGCGCTGTAAGAGCCATCATTGTGCTTGTAGAGGAGCTCTCGCTGGTACCCTGTGGGGAGGAGACAGGGGATGAGTCTTTACGTGACAGTTATCAGCCCAGAAACCAGACACACCCCGAGGAGCATTCAGAAAATAGGGAGGAAGATGTGGGGCAATGGTGGCCCTTGCCAGTAAGGCAGGGTAGGACAGGGCTTTCCAAGTGACTACAGGGTGAGGAGATGGGCCAAGGACTCTCACCACTCTGCAGGAAGCCCTGAGCCTTGGCCCGGATGTCTGGGCGCAGCTGCCCGCTCTTCTCCAGGTACTGCTGGATGTAGATGTTGGGAGCGAAGCGGACCATGTTCTGCTCCCCACAGCCATAGGGCATGGCCAGGAGACGGTCTAGGTTCTGTAGAGCATTGCCTAGGATGTCACCTGTCCCAGGGGAAGCAGGGACACCATCACAAGTGCACTACTCCTTCCTCCAGGAAGCTGAGCCCAGTGTCCCATATCCCATCCCATCTCTGCTCTGGGCATTCCCAATCTTTGCCAAGGGTGGACCATGCAGGATCCAGGGCACTGCTGGGAGGGAGTCTCCCATGGGCACTGGCATCTCTTACCCCAGGAATCTACCATGTCCCTCCTCAGAGGCATTAGAGCACCCAGGCAGCTCTCCAGCCTTCCTGCACCACACAACCCACAGGCCTCTGCCCGTGTCTTACCCATCACGGTGACTTGGGCTCGCTGGGAACCCACCAAGATGTTTGCAGGAATCTCCAGGGTGATTTCTTCAGAGGCTGCAGGAACAGAGGGAAAAGACAACTGGCAATGACCAGCTCCTCCAGGCCTGACCCATGGGACTACCACCTACCACAGCCCTGCTCTATCCTTCCCCTCCTCCATGTGCTCAAGGATGGGGATGGGATGTCTCGGCTGAGAGCACCTAAGGACCCTGCCCTGGTGGCCCTCGCAGCTGCTGTAGGGCACCCAGTAGTCAATTGTCCTTGTCCCACATTCCCACAGCAGTGCCAGACACCACTGGCCAGTCCTACCTTCCTGGCAGAGGAGACAGCTGTGTGCCTTCTCCTCTAGGATTCCTCCAGGCTGCAAGAAAGCAATACCAGAGAGCTGGTCAGGAGGAGGGACCAGTCAATGTCCCCCCACCACCCAGAGCCATGCCTACAGCCTGCACTTGGGTGCCAGAACTGCCTTACTCCCAGGGCCCTGTAGTGGTGCTTCCACTGCTCAACAAGAACTACTCAGAGCCCAGCACACCTCAGGGCTTCATGCTGCTCTGCCCCGCTCCGTCCAGGGAGCACTCCCCCCAGGCCCCTCACACCCCATCCTGCTCAGAGGCATCCCTGTCTGCAAACCCATCATCCTCTTTCTCCTCCACAATCCTCCCCAGCCTCGCTGGGCCGGGGCAGTGTGAAGCAGAGAGGTGTCAGCATTGCGAACGGTGACATTGCAGTGGCAGGGGATGACAGAGTAGCCTGAGGCTCAGAGGAGGCTCAGACTCTTGTTATCCCTTGGCTCCGCAGCCAAAGCACCCCTGGCCCGGCTGACCTGCACCAACAAAGGCTTTATCACGGTGTCCACGCGCCCCTGGGTGGGCACCACGGGATTCTCATTGCCGCAGAGCTCTTCAGAGTGCAGGGCCTCCGTGCTGACAGTGACATTCACCTCCCCTGCAGACGCACACAGAGCACCCAGTACTGATAAAGCCCCCCCCAACCTGCACCACAGTCCCACAGGTTGGCATAGCCCAAGGGCTGCCTGGGTAGGGATGGAGGGGACCAGGGAAAGGAGCATTACTGGCAGATAGGTGAAGATGGGGAGGAAATGGGGAAGGTAAAAGTGTAGCAGAAGCACATTTCCAAAACGGCGTTGCTCCTCTCCTCAACCTCCCTGCCCACCCCATCCTCTGAGAGGGTTCCCAAGCAACAGGGCAAATGGGTCCCAGCATGGCCCCAGCATCCCATACCCAGGCTGGTTGCTCTCACATCCCACTGGAAAGTCCTCCCTTCATCCGCGCACACGCAGCCGCTGTACACCCCCTCCACGCTCGCTGACACCTCCAGCTGCGCCGACTCTGCCAGCGTCACCCGCACCTGCCAGACCATGGCCAAAGCCTCCATCAGCCCTCACGAACCCCCACCAGCCCCAGCCCTGCCAACCCAGCCCCACTCACTCGCATGCACTGCTGCAGGTAGTTGAAGACGGTGGCCTTGAGCGTGAAGGCTTCATTGCGAATCACAGCATAGGGCAGTGCCAGCTCCACAAAGAAGGGCTTGAAGGCCGTGAGGGTGATGGTGGGGGAGAGCCCAAAGCCCAGGCCCGCCATGCAGAACATGCTGGTTTTCCACTCTGTGATGGTGTCGGGCACTGTGACTGGCACCTCTGCAGAGCCTCCCTTGCTGCAGCAGGGTGGTACAAGAGCGTCACGAGCACCGATGCCATCCTGCCCATGCTAGACCTTCGGAGAGAAGGAGCTGGCCTGGCCTTGTCCCATGCATGAGGAGCACTTGGTTGGGGACCAGCCCTGCAGAGAACATCTTCACTTACCCCACAGGGACCAGGTCCCACAGCCACGTTTCTGGGAAATATGTCCGTGGTGTTGGTGATTCTTCCTGGATCAGAGGCAACTCTTGCACGTCGTTCCTTTCTATCACATCCCCTCCTATCTCTTTCCTCATAGAGGTTGCTGTAGTTCTAAAGGTCCCTAGAGAAAGCAGAGTAGGATTTAGGGTCTGCTCCTGGATGAACAGAAACATGGGTATGGGGTGCCAGTGGATCTCTCTGCATCTCTGCTCCTTTTCTGTGGAGTCTAAGGCTGGACCTTGGCTGTAGCCAGCCTGAGAGTGGTCAAAAATCTCTTTAACGAACTGACACCTGAGCATGGAAAACACCCAGTTGCTCCATAAGGCAAAGCTGTGTGAGACAGCCTTTCCCTCTACCCTGTTGAGAATGGGGAGACCTGCAGCCCAGCTTCTGCTTCTTTGATGCTAAGTGAATTTTTGGGATGGCTCCAAGGCCCCCTGAAGGCACAGGAAAAATGTGACCTGACTGCTTTTGTGCCAGGGTCAGGAACTAGCTCCTATTTCTCCTCTTCTGACTCTCCATGTGTGTCTGGCAGAGCAAGCAAACCAGGGCAAGTATGCTGACCTTTGGGACCCAAGGCGCCCAATCCGAGCATCTTGTACCTCTCTTTGCACTTGCTCCTGATCTTTGCATTGGTGAAAATTTTCAGTGCTGCAGCCTGTGAAAAAGAAAACAGGTCAGCCATCTCCAAAACCCTGAAGGAGGAAGAGCCCTATCAAAATCATTTTGAAGAGTCATATCAAAATGATAATTAGTCATTGGACTGCAAAATAAGGGAAGTGGAGAAGTAGCAGAGTCTAGGATCTGCAGGAAGGGGGAAAGGCGTCTGCTAATGCCACGTGAGCAGAGATATCCCCAGCAGAGCACAAAGGCAGTATGGTGGGTGACTACTCTGCAGACATCCCTGCAAGGCTGCGTGGGGAAAGGTGAGCTTCCAGCGTTCAGCAGCCTCTGTGGGAGATACACCTCACCGTGTGCCTGCAGAGACAGCTGACATGGAGGCTGCTGGAGGGCACCAGAGCCCTGAATATGCCCCAAGTCTTCCCACATCCCTGCCTTGGGCATCATGGATGTTTCTGAGGGGAATCCTGAGGGAGGGAGGTGAGGCACCACCAGCATCCTCTGGAGACCAGGCATGAGTGTGGCTTTGAAGGGATGTTATCTTGCTTTCCAGGGACCTTGTGCAAATCACAGTCAGCTCCTGGGCCGAAAAGGAACAACTACACATAAGTAGGCAGGAACTCTACCTGAAACAACTTATAGGACTCCATCCTGACAGAATTTGAAAAATATGGAGGCAAAAGATGCCTCCTTTGATGGGGAAACCTCATTGGCTCTCTCCTTATAGAAAAGGGAATGAGAGGACCAGCAGGTTCTGGCAGGAAGTTCCAGTAAGAGTTTGGACAATAAGGTGGATCTTGAATCCTTTCAGGATATTCAAATCTGGGGAGCACTTTGTAGACCTAGGAATAAACATAGGCATTAGGCATAAAACAAGCCTGGAGTCTACACCTTGACTACTTAAAGCCCCTTGAGAGGAATGCCCAGGGGACACCACAGCACTGCTGTGGCCAGCAGCCCACAAGCAGTCAGGGGATGAACATTCACTTGGGGACAGCCCAGAGCCCCCAAATGGGAGGCCCTAGCAAATGTCCTTCCACCTCCCATTCACAGCTGGTTCCTGTCACTTCAGAACGAGGTGAAGCCCCCACAGTGCCCCAGGCAGCTGCAATGACTCACTGTGTCCCTGCTGAGCTCAGCTTCGGGTTTTAAGAGTAGCACACTCCGATCCACAGCACGAACTGCACACAAGGACCCAGGGGCAGCCTGCATCTCCAGGTAGAGCTCTGAGCCAGGCAGAGCCTTCGTCTCCGAAAATGCCAGCTTCACCTGAGGAGTGACATGAATACTAGGTGGTATTCAAGAGTAGGAGAGGGAATCACCTCCCAAAGAGGAGCTAGTCCCAGCTAGAATAACCAAGCCATGCGCATGGAGGTCTCTCCTGGAGCTGCACAAGATGATATTCAGGCTCAGGGACTTGGGAATCAGAGCACAAGTTAAAGAGACAGCAGTGCTGCAGTACAAGCAGAACAGGAAGGAGCTCTGGGCACACAGCTTTAGATAGGGTGAGGAGCAATTCTCCTGTCTCCTACAGGCTTCACTCACCTTGTTGGGGAAGCATTTGACCACACGGAGCTCCGTGCTGTCAGCAACCATCTCCCCATTGGGCAGCACCACATAGCACAGCACCTTGGCAGTTGGTGCCAGCTCCAGGCCAACAGGCAACTCCAGGGAGAAGGAGCCTCTCAGCCCTGGGACAAGGGAAACATGGAAGTAGATCAGCTCACAGTGCAGACAGCAGAGCCTTCTCCATACAAACGGGGTCACAGTGAGCCCTGCACATGCCTATCCATGATTTGAGACCTACCAGCCTTCTCAGGCAAGTACAGCTGTTTCCTGAGGACAGTGGCAATGGTTCCTTTGGCAATGACCTGCAGAGGAGGAGATGGGAATGACTAAACTGTTGCTTTGTGTGGATCTAAAATACCCTGATGGATCCAAGGGCTAGAGTCTATGGAAGTTTTTTTTGACTTTTGCCAGTTTCCAGCCCCCCAACTTCTTCCACTGGCAAACAAGTCCAATAGTGTGAGTAGACACCTCTACTAACTGGTGTATGTCTCTCAGTCATCATAGCAGTGCTGTTTGGAGGTAAGGAACAGAAAAGCATGGGCTAAACACCTCAATCCAGCCAGGAGAGACTGCTCACTGTCTTGTCCTCAGGTCAAATGGGCCAAAGAGTGCGATCACAACTGGGACACAACCATGCACTTGTGTGTGGATATGGACTTTCACACACAAAGTCTCACATGCCCTCTCTACTGCCTGTTGCTCGCCCTCCCCATGCAGGCTCACCAGGAAGACCACATCCACACTCTGGAGCTCAGTTCCCAGGGCCTCCCTGGCAAGGGTGTAATCCACTTGGAGTTGGTGGGCTTGGTTGCAGGGCAGCTCCTCTCCTAGCCTGCGGATCCTCAGGAAGCTCTGGCTCTCCGAATAGAAGGGTCTCAGGGAGAGGAAGGCAGTTTGGTATCTGGGTTTTGACCCATCATTCTCCTGGTCATGGTCTGCCTTGTTGACTTGACCCTGAGCAGTGGAGGAAGAAATTAGGGTGCTGAAGGGTGAAGACAGCTCCACAGCAATGAACTGATGTAGCAGTTGAGATCACACCGTTGCCTCAGTGCTGTGTCCAGCAGGGCAGAAGAAATACTGTGAGATTTGCAGCAGAGCATATAGCCAATCATGAGGTGGTAGTCCCAGCACCAGGCACCACTGATGTAAGTTGTCCTGCCTCTTTGGAAAAGGTGTCCAGCCCCATTCTACCAGAGAATGCATGGCAAGGGCCCCTGATGGGCTGAAACATGGGTCACTTACACTCAGGGAGACACTCTGAGTCCAGCCAGAGGTGTCCAGCTCAAAGGAGGCTCTCCCAGATTCATCTGTCGGGAAGATATGTCTTGCGGTGTTTCCTCCAGATGTAACAATGAGCAGCAGCTGCTTCTCCTTCAGCAGGGAGCCATCAGCTCCCCTCAGGAGCATCTGTGCTAAGAGGAAAGGAGAGATGTCCAGCTCTGGGAGGGAGCTGCGTGGCAGACGGTGGAGGTGGCAGAGCAGGGTTGTGGGGTTGGCACTGGTATAGCAGGGTGTGGGATGAGCTCTGCGTGGAGCAGGGAATCCCCATTACCGTCCCAGTGTAGGGGATTCCAGGCCTGTAGGTATCATCAGTGTTTTCAAAGGTCACAGTGAAGACTTCAGGCAAGATCTCACAGCTCTTGGTGCTGTTTATCTCCAGCCCTGCACAGAGGAAGAGGGAAGCTAAGGGTGTTGCTGGAACACAGGGCACAGGTTAGCTGCTGCTGGAGTGTAGGCAGGGCCCTGGGACATTTCAGTTTTCTCTCTGCAGCTGGCAGCTCTGAGCAGTTTGTACCATGTACAAGTGGCCGGTCAGTCAAAGTCCGGCACCTGCCTTTCACAGAAACATGGGAGCCCTGACCTGCCCCACCAAAGATCAGAAATTATTTTTTTTTCTGTTAATCTCCTGCGTTTTTCCACCCAAAACCCATTGAACTGAGTCACTGAAGTGACTTGTTTGTATCACAAGGACTAGAGTCATTGCTAGCCATAGTGTTAACTGAATTGTTGGATCCTGACAAATCATTTTTTTCTTCCTGACCATTCATCTACTTTGAATTAAGAGTATTGTCTTGCAGACCTGACCTACATTCCCACCTGGGCCTCATTCCCTCACGTATGTACTTTGAAACACAGCAGTGCTTTATGTGCATTCGTATGTGTACAGGGATGAATGCAAAAATATGCAGTGGTAACTGCACTCATTCCTGTGCAGGAAGACACTATTGACCCTACCTGTCCCCTCCTCCACCAGAGAGGCCTGGACTTGGAAGCGCTTCTGAAACATGGTGTTGGTCAGATTGAAGGCAGCCATCAAAACCTCTGTTGAAAAGCAGCCATTCTTTGCGGTCTGGAGGAAGAGAATCAACCAGGTTAGCAGCACTCCTGGGAATGGGCTGCCCTGACACCCCAGGTCTCTGATTTTAATTGTCCTGATGGTACTTGCAGGGTGACTATGCAGTGAGACATACCATGGTCCCCATCATGGTACCAGGATGAGATGTGAGCCAGGACCTTGATTATTCATGGTCACAGCAGACCTTCTGGCACTGACTGCCTCTTGTGAGACTCTCCTTCTGGTGCTGATGCTGAGCTCAGCTCACCACCATGCCCCAGACAGGATGTGATAAGCACTTTGAGGCATCCCTGTCAGCAGCATCCACACTCCCCAGCTGCACTCACCTGTCCAGAAACCTGGATGCAGTTCTTGTTGTGGGGTGACAGGACGCCTGGAACATTGTGGCTCCTGAGATACCTCAAGGGCTGGCACAAGCTAGCCTGGACTTTCCCCTGGACAGGCTTCCCATAGGTGTACCTGTGGGGCAGAGAGTGGTGAGGGTGTGCCAGGGATATGAGGAGTAGCACTGCCTGATGGGCCACATCATGTCAGATCCTTCCATTCACTCTATATTCTTGACACAGTGTTTCAGACTCACCGGCCACAAATCTCCATCTGGAACTTCTTGTCCTTCTCCAGGACCATGGGGGGAAGATCAATTGTCATCTCAAACTTGGGTAGCACTGAGGGAAAAGCAAAGTGGAGAAGGGATGGTCTCTCCCAGCACAAGGACATCGGTGCCTGCATGGCTAGAGTTGGACAGGCACCACCACCACCCTTGGATCCCACAGCAATGACAAAGGGCTCTCCCTGGGGAAGTTTGGACAATATCAGATGCATGCTGATGCATGCTGATGCATGCTGATGCAGGCTGCATCTCAGGAGCAGAAGCTGGAAGGACAAAGCAGTGAACCTGTAGCCTGCAAAGGAAGAGGTCTCATGTGGCAGCTGAACTGCAAAAGAGCCTGAGATGTGTTTCCCCTGACAAGGACCATTGGACACTCTGCTCACAGTGCCCCGCCGATATCCAGCTCCCCTCTGCTGCCTCCTGGCTCTGCTCCCCACATACCGTATTCCTCCACACTGAAGGAATGTCTCGTCTTCCCCACTTCGATGGTGTACGTGCCCAGGGCCGGCTCTGCAGACAGAGGCAGGGACAGGTCCACAATGCCCTGCTGCGGGCTCACATCTCGCCACTGCGCAATGCGGTTCCTACTGGGGTCCTGTGCGAATGGACACACTGTATCAGCCCCTCACTCCCAGGGCATCTCAGGTGACCCTGTGCACCTGGGGCAGGGCAGCACCGTGCAACCCAGCAACACCCACACCACAATAAAAAAGACCATGACCACATTACATTTCTCCTCTGCCCTTCATGCTGTCTTCCCAAACCCACATCTCCCAGAAGCCCTGTCTCCCTCCTTCTCTGAGACTGACCTTCAGGATCACGAGTGGTAGCTGCAAGGGAAACAGAAGATGGTCAGAGGAGAAACTGAAAGCACAGCCCAGGGGTCTCACTTGGATGGGAACATCTCAGGGGCCATGGAGTGGGTAGAGTGAAGATTATTTGTGGGATGCTGTGTACTTCTGACCTTCCAGATTGCTTTGGGACTGATGTGAGCTGTATGGATGGCTCTAGCCAGAGGGAGCCAACACTGGTACTGCCAGCCCTGCATGAAGAGGTGGCACCCCCTTAGTGTCTTAGCAACAATTTAACTGGGGGCCCTCCTGCATTTTCAGTGAGTAGGACTGCTTGGAAGTGATAGAGTCTGAACCTGCCTGCAACTCTGGTATCTGATGACCTGTTAGATACTGATAGAAAAAACTTTTCTTGCTTCTCTCTCACCAGTGTGATGTTCCTGACCAAAAGTTTAACTGGGTACAGTCCCAGATCACACATGCCATCTCTTTCCTTATGCTGCCAAAGCCTACATGAATGATACCAGCCATCTCTGCACCTGGGAAATTCACCCTCCTAGGCAGAGCTGGCTGAGGCAGGATTCCCAAGGGACATGGTGGTAGCTAATTCCCACAGCTCTCTCACAGCTTGGAAAGCAGTGTAGAGGAGACATCTCACCTCCCCCCCTCCCCAACACTGCCCTCACCTTGTTGTTACTGGGAATGAAGTCTTTATCCAGACAGATGATTCGAAACTTCACTGGAAAGAGCAAAAGAGGATGCAGGAGTGAGTGATGGCTGCATCCACTGGAGGGAGAGTCCCAATGGGGAAGGCTGATAGAAAGCCACTCCAAGCCCTGAAAAGGGGCACTGTCCTCCAAGCAGCACAGCCTCCCATGTTGCATGCTGCCACGGTGTCTTGGCATTGCCCTGAGCCCAGCCAGGCTTCAGCATCTCTGCTGAAGGTCCTAATACCCCCCAGGGCAAGGCCTCCTGTTTCTGTGGGTAGGAGCAAGACTGGGCCTCCTGCTCCTCACAGCTGTTCTGGTAGCTGTGGCACTGGCAGATGCCTCTCTCCCACTGGTTCCTTCAATCAGACCCCAGCATGGGGCAACCCATCCTGCCCCCTCACCTCTCTGCCCAGGCTTGTAGACAGCCTTGTCTGTCTGTACCAAGATCCCAGGCTCCAGGGCTTTCAATATCACCTTCTTCTTCTCGGAGATTTCCAGGGAATCTTCTTGGACTGAGACGTGCAGGACTGCAATTTCTTCCTCCCCGTTGGAGGGGGCTGGAGCCTGCCCAGGGGAAATGCCGGAAGAGAGGCTGTCATGATGCGTGGCTGCTGCAGCAGGAGTGGCCAACGGTGCTTGGCTCTGCCCTGCTGCCCCAGGCACGAGGAGCGAGGAGGGACGAGAACAAGGGATGCGCCACACCCAGGATCTGCTTGCTCCAAGTGACCTGGAGCACTCCTCACCCAGATGGACACCTTCCAACAGGGATCATTTCAGCTACTGAACAGCTGGGCTGGGCCTGGGGCTGTTTTGCATGCATGAAGGATGAGAGTACAAAAAGATGGGGAAATTACACCTGTTCCCATCCTTTTCCAGCTCCATAGCTGTAGGACTACACAGCATCATGAAGAATGTCATGTCAAGCAACCCCAGGCTCAGGGATGCTGATGAGAACTGCTTTGCTTGATGACAGCGTCGTGTCCAGGGCCTGGACAACTAGGGTTATGGTTATGCCACAGGAATGAGACTCACAGGGAAGGTGATGTTCAAATACAGATGAGACTCCTGGACCTCCCTCTCCAACAGGGTGATGTTACTTGTCACATCTGGTCTCTCCAGCTGGACAGTCACCCAGACAGACTCATTGACACCACTGAGATGGACCCACAGCATGGCTGTGTGTGGGTAGTAGATCACAGCTGGGGATGTGACCACGTAATACCTGGAAAGGAGAAGTGCCAACATGAGGGGTGTGGGGATGAAACACCTGAGCCAAGACACATCACAGGACAACACACTCCTATGAATCAAAGAGCTCTCAGGTGCACAGAAAACTGAGGGCATAGGCAGTGCTGGGCCAGAACACAGGTCCACCTCATCCCGTTCCATCTCAGATTCCAGGACCATACTGACTTCTTGGCTCAGAAAAGCAAAGGCTTTGTTCACGTATCAGCTTGTCTGTGAGGTTACACCTACAACAAGCCCAGAGACACCAGCCCCAGAGCCTCCAGGTGCCAGGTCTTCTATCACCATGGGCAGGGACAACCCACCACCCAAAGCATTTCCACCTCAGCCAGAAAGCACAGACACAAGAAGGATTATCACCCCCTGTGCACTGCCAGGGAGCCAAGACTGAACATCCTCCCACCAGGCTTAAACAGACAGACATGGACAGACGCGGAGAGGACTTACGGTGCTGCACATGCTTCAGCTATGAGATGTAGGATGTAAAGGAGCAGGCATGGCAGGACTGTTGAGGGCATCATGCCTTCAGCTGCAAGTCGGTGCTGGGGACACCTACAATTTCCAAGTTTTGGACTACTGTGGACCCGTTTCTTCTACTCAATTGCAGTCACTGAAATGAGATATTTGCTTTCCATCCAGCAAGCAAGCAAGAGTTGTGACAGGTATATGATGGGGGCCAGGAGATATAACCAGGGCAATGTTTACTGTCTGGCCACAGCTCCCTCAGTTCAAGGCTCTGATAGATTTTTGCAATTTGAGGAAAGGTTTACATAGGCTATTGGGGTTCAAAGCTTTAGGGACAAGATCCTCCTACACACAGTCATGCTGTAATACCCCAGGTGCTGGGAAATACTGGCAGGAAGAGTGGGAGAGAAGTTCCTGATATGAAAGTAGGCAACACATCATGGGATCCGTACATCAGCTGGTGACAATTTCTCAGAAATGTTTGTTTCCAGGTGTTTCAAAGTTAGCCAAACAGTAGCTATTTGGGCTGGTCTCAGGTATCAGGTCGTCTTTTTTCCGAATTTCCTTCATTGCAGTCAAATCAGTTGTGAGCACAGGAGCCGAACTGACTCACGCAGTTGTGGTAGTGCCAACCATTCTTCCAAACACTCACTTTCCTCCATTTCCAGGGCTGGGGGGGGGGCTCTTTTTGTCCCCATGGGCATCCAGGAAAGCCAAGGCAGCCCTAGGACAGTGACATGGTATCAGGGCTCTGGAGCACACGCTCACACTCTCGGGGCTCGGGGACCATGCAGCTGTGGACTGGAGATATGGAGAGAGGCAGCCAGGCAGTGCTGCAGGGTGGGGTGGGTGGGGGGGACAGCTGGGGCTGATCCCTCCTCCCACGGGTGCTGTTTAAGCTGCAGCTCTAATGCTTGGCCTCTGCCTGTGCTAAAGCTCCTGCTGCATCACTGCTGTCCCATGCCTGGACATGCACCCCAGTGATCCAGGCCCAGACCCATGGATGACTTCCCAGGTTGACCTTGGACCTGCCTCCAGCAAGAGCACACTGGCCCTGAGCCTGTCCCAGAGCCACAGGATGTGGAGCCAGGTCAGTGTCCCTCTGTGTGTCCCCAGGGGCAGTTCAAAGTGACAGAAGTCAACAGCACACAGAGCCCTCTGGGGCATGGGTAAGGAGGTGGAGGGGGACCTAGGCAGCACAGTGAGGAAGAGAAGAACAAGTCCTCTATCACCGTGGGCAGGGACAACCCACCAATCCAAGCATTTCCACCTCAGCCAGAAAGCACAGTCACGAGAGGGATTATCACCCCATGTGCACTGCCAGGGAGCCAAGACTGAACACCTCCCATCAGCCTCAGACAGACAGACATGGGGAGGGCTTACGGCTCTGCAGATGTTCCAGCTGTAAGGTGTAGGATGTAAAGGAGCAGGCAGGGTAGAGTTGCTGAGGGCCTCATGCTTGGGGAGCATCTGGAAACAAGGTGGATCCACAGCTCCCCTCACTGGGTCTATCGTCTTTCCCAGAGCTCACTGCTGGAAGCCAGCCTGCTCTGCGTAGCTCACAGGGTCATTGCCTTCCATCCAGCAGGTAAACAAAAACCAGTGAAGTCTCTGGCTGGGACCCAGGGATTCAGCTAGGACAATATTTAGTTACTCAATCCATTGCTGGGTTCAAGGCTCTGTGAAACCGAATCACATCCAGGGTGGCAGGTACGTGGCAGGAATGGGGGGTGCTATTCCAGTCAACAGAATAAGCAGCATGTGGGGAGCCCTAGAAGGCCAGGAAGACTGGTTTTCAGAGTTTTCTCCAAAACAAGCCAGTCATTCCTACGAGCAAGAACAAAGTCAAACCAGGCAGCTGTGTCCTCGCTTAGTTGTGCTTTGAATATTTTAAGTAAGTTGACAGCCACCGTCATCTGGAGCTGGAACCTGAAAATTTGCTGGGATAGCACCAGGAAGAGAGAATTGCTTACTTCTGTCTCCACCAAAAGCTGCTCTGCTTGAGAAATTAGAAATGATGTCCCTAAAATGCTCTGTTACACAACATCAGTATAATTTCTCAGAGGTTCACTGCTAAAGTCTCTGAACACTGGACCTGTGTCCTGTCTTCTCTGAGCAGCACTGACTCCAAGCACCACGCGGGACCCCGGGGGGCTCCGAGCAGGACAAGGAAAGGGTTGTGCCTGTCCAGCTGGTTAGGGGTACATCCATGCTCAGTGGCATAAAACCCCTGGCTGGTGACAGCTAGCTCATTTCAGGGGTGTTGCTAACACTGTCTCAGGCCATGGTCCACAGGGGATTGTCCACTCTGTGCTCTTCACAAGCCCAAAGATGTAGGCCAGCTGCGCTGGAGTGCAGAGGTCTCTTGTGCTGGAGGATGCCTCCAGGCACTGGAGGGCCTGCTTACCATGGAGTCCTAGCATGGACAGGGGTCACCAAGCATAGTCGTCATCAGGAGCCAGCCCAGAGGACAGTCGGGACATGACCACAACTAAGGGCCTCCAGTAACCCAAACTTGAGCTTCCTCTGCCCTGGAGAGGCCCCAGTAAAGTCCCAGGAGGAGGCGAACCTTGCCTGCCACACTCCCAGCACTGAGGGCACCCACACATCGCCCTTCCCTCCGCCCTACTGTCACTGCAGCAGCTGCGGCAGGAGCTACTCCACAGGAAAGGGGCCAGAAAGTCCCTAAAGCCCTGCATGGCTCCGTAGAATGGGCCAGGGGTGATGAGGGGCTTGGAGGAGCCCTGCAGAGCTGGTAGCTCTAAGTGGAAAGGATGACTGGTTGTGCCAGGATCCAGAGGTCATAGGGAGGTGCAAGTCCCTCCTGCTTTAGCTGGGCATTAGCCAGGCACCACTTCCCCTCTGAGGTTTCCAGGCCTTACTAATGCTCCTTCTCTGCAGTGACCACTTGTCCCCAAAGCAAGTCTCAAGGGTGGGCTAGGGCTCCTATCTTGAGTGCAAACCCAGCCTTCCTCAGTGTAACTCTCACCCTACCATACGCTCTTCACACTACCCCTGTCCCTTCCCCTTCGGTAAAAGCTTTGAGACCTTAGGGATGTGCTGTGTGCTTTGAATTGGGGCCTCAGCACAGCAGTAGGACAAGGATCCCCCTTCCCACCCACCCCTCAGTACCCCAGGCTCAGGCAGGATGCCATGCACACATCAACAGCTATGGATTGTTTAATCTTACATCCTTGTCTTGTAGCTCAGCATAGAGAAAGCTTTACACAGGTGGCAATATTGCCTTTATCTCCTGTCCCCCTCCGGGTCTTACACTGAGTTCTGGACCATACTCCCTGCCCTAGAGGTGGCTGCACTTGAACAGCATTGCCAGGTGGACTGTGGCTTGCAGGTTCCTCTGCAGGAATCAACCCAGGCCCAGGAGGAAGAAAGATGAACTCTACTCCAAGTTACACTGACAGGTACGGTAAACGGCACATTGAATCCCCAGGGCTGGAGAACTGCTTGCAGCCTGCACCATACTAGCTGCACTATCCTCCACCTAAGCTGGAGGTGTGGGCTCTGCAGGGCCGTGATCTCAGGTGTGTCCAGGGTAGGTGGCTTTTGCCAGGTTTGTGTGTCCCTGGTGCAGTGTCTGTAACCAGTGGTGTGACCCTGCACTAGCACGTGGCATTGTAGGGGCTGGTGTGCTTCAAAGGGGTCATGGTGTCCTGGCTGCCGCAAGGAGAGGGTACAAGGCTGTCTGCCCAGCACAAGTGTCCCCTTGCCTGGTGTGCAGATGGGAGCTGTGCTGTTGGGCAGAGGAGCAAGATTGACCTTGCTACCTCAGGCCAGCCACAGGCACCAGGCTTGGGGGGACATAACATTGCCCAAGAGAAGGGATAAGAAGGGATACACAGCCGTTGCAGGAGGGAGGTGCCTAAGGCACTTTGCCCTGTTTTCGCAGTGCTGCCTGGTACCCATCTTGCACTGTTCTTCTTCGTCTTGTACCAGGGCACAGGGCATCTTCTTGCACTTGCAGGATGCCAGGGTGATTGCAAGCCCAGTGGACACGTCTGGAGGGGATGGGGGCAGCATGGCCCAGCCTTATACCCCTGAGGGGCTCTGTGCCTCATTGCTGGTCCCAGTTGTGTCCTCCTCATGCTGTGGACTGCCTATCTCCTTGATAGTGTTGGCTCCAGCACTACATGGAAGGGCAGGCTGCTCAGAATGCTGATCCTCACAATTATTTGCAGACATCTCAGAGAGGACATCAGTCATGGCCTTGCGAACGGTCTCTGTCAGATTGGGGACATCCTCTGGGCTCAGACCCTGGGTTTCTATCCTGGGGAGAATTCGGATGGTGCATGTCCCTGGAGAGAGAAGGGAAAGGCCAAGGAGGCTGTTAACCAAACCCACCAGGACTCAGGTCTCTCCACCAGCATCCTTAGCCACTGATGTCTCAGAAAGACACCTCCAGTCCCTATGTATCCCATCCATGCTGCCATTTCTGTCCTCAGACAACGGTGTTCTTGGTTCCCCACTTACCAGGGATGAATTTCTTATCCTTGGAGCTGAAGAAGTTCCAGTACGGGGAGATCACAATAGGTATAATGGGAACCTGCAGGAGATGTAGAGTCAGGTGCATCTTCCATATTGACTCTCTTTCTCCTTAGGTAACACCCATGGGACTACAGCTCCCACTATGCCTCAGGCTTCAGCAGGGCTCTGTCTCCTCCCCGGGCCTTGCTCAGTGGTGTACCCATCCCAGGGACTACACACCCCAAAGACATTAATCTCCTATATACTTTCACTCCTGGGTACATGCCCACCCCACCCCAGCATGGCTGATTAGGAGGGAAAGAGGACCTTACCTGGGCCTGTACTGCCAAGTGGAACGCCCCACGCTTGAAGGGCAGCATGGATTTGTCCTGGTTCCTGGTGCCTTCAGGGAAAATCCACACACGGAGCTGCATGGTACAGGGACAGATAGGAATGTGGACCTCAGCTGGCATTGCCTGCCCTTCCCGTGGGACTAGAGGACCCAGGGACACAGTATGTCCCTCTTCCCTGTACCTCCCCCGGCTCTCACTGCATCGTGTTTGCTTCTTGACCTCCCCACTGCTACTGTTCCCCCTTACATTTTCATGCCGCATGATCCTGGCAGTCTGGGTGATGACATCAATAGCATCTCCTTTTTTCTGGCGATCAATGAAGATAATGCCACTGAGCCAGCAGGCCCATCCCACGGTGCCCATGTACATGAGCTCCTTCTTGGCAATGGGCACACAGCGGTCAGGCATGATCTCCACCATGCCTGCAGGATGGACAGGAGAGGCAAAGATCAGACCTTTGGTGGTCCCTGCGATCATCCAGCCTGGAGACACTTTCCATTCTGCAGTCCCACTGTCTGTAGCATGCCCACAGCCCTGAGCTCATGTCCCACCAGCTTTTCTGCTCCATGCCTACTGCACTACCCTGTACAAATCCTAGCACTGGCTTAGCTGGGACTCCCCAGGCTATTCTGCTCCTGCAGCACCCCAAAGACTGGTCATGCAGCGATGAGACCCACCTCTCTCATGCACATACCCATAAGGTCAAGGGAAGCTTGGTGGTTGCAAACCATCACGTAGGGCTCCTTGATATTTAGATGCTCAGATCCCCATACCTGCATCTTGATGCCAAAGAAGCGTTTGAGGGGCAGGATAGCAGCACACAGGATCCTAGGGCAGAAGAACATATGTGGGAAGGAGACCAACACAGATGGGGCCCATTTGATTTTTCCAGCCCTTCATAATCACTCAGCTAGCAAGAAATGATATGGACTGGGCTAAAGCTGAGTAAATAGTGTGTCCTTAAGCGGGCCTATGATCATACATAATCTCAGCTGTGCTGTGTGGTGCTTTGCTTTTCTAAGCGCATTTCTAGCCTGCACAGCTCAGTGCTAACCTTGTAACCATTAGTAAGGTGATACCAGCTCCTGTCTCAGTAGTAGAAAGTGGATCTGCTGACAAGAGAGAAGAGCACCCAGCACAAGTTGGTGGGATTGTGAAGGAGAGATGAAGAGGAGGAAATAACAGATTTGACATCCAAGGAAGATGAAAGAGCAAGAACAGAAAGGATGGGATGTGTGTGTCTGGAGCCAAAGTGAAAATCATTGCATCCCAATGCAGGCAAATGCATCCAGCCACGTGAACCTCACCCCACACTCTACTAACTGCCCAGGTAGACTTCTGTGTGCTAGTGGGGAAACTGAGACAGTTGGCTTAGGAGGAGGAACTTTCACTGCAGACACCTAAAACCAGGGGATCTGGATCACAGACAAGACGTGCTGAGCTGTAGATGCATGAATGCGAAAGACAAGCACAGAGAAACAGCCTTGCAAGAGCCAGATCTACAAGGCTGTGGATGTATCAATACTTAAAATACGTGGAACTGTCCCTGGGGAGCAGCCAGAGCAATGCTCCCTGCTACAGGCACGAAGCTTCATGCTGCAGATGGAGGTGGAAGAGGCTCCTGACAAAAAGTAAGGAGGGAAAAAAACTGCTCATCTTCTTCCATTAGAGCAAATGACAAAGGATAGCTTCACTAAGCCTGTGGAGAGGGGTCATCCTGGATTAGCCCTGTTCCCAGTAGAGGTAGCTGAAAGCTCAACAAGTGTGCCTGCAAACACGAATTTTGAAGGGCAGTCTGCAGGGACATATCCGTAGAGACTTCTAAGATGTGGTCCTCTGCTGTGAAACTGGGAAATAACCTTCCGGTGTGACTAACACAAAGCCAACGCAGGGAGAAGGCAGGAGAGACTCGTGCAACACCATGCCTCATGCAAAGAAGAGCTGGAGAGGAAATGAGATAAGCAAGGAGGTGTCAAAGGGACTAGGAGCACTGGGGTGAGGCAAGGAAAAGAACTGCGCTTACATAATCAAAATCAAAGCAACAACACCAGCTCTGCCGGGAGCTCTACCAAAGCCAAAAGGGGACAACTGCAATGTCTGCGTGTGAGGGCTGTCCAACAAGAGCTTTGGATCAGTACAGGCCGTAGTACAGGAGCCATATCAGGACTGTGCTGGAAGGGATCAGGAACAGACAGAGGTTTTTTCATCTGTACTGATGGTGAGGAAGTCACCATTCAGGGAGGGGTGGACAGGAAGGGTGACGCTGACATGAGGATGGCAGCACTAAGGGTGACACTGAGTATGAGAATACCGAGAGGAATGGGAGGAGGATGGAGCAACAGGATTGCAGCAGAGGCAAAACTTGGAACATTTTTGATGTTGAAATGGTTGAAATGGGACACACTGACTTGCAGTTTAGAGAGCATAAACACAGGGGACTGGACATCCAGAGGTAAATGTTTCAAGGGAGTCTGGCAGCACCTGCAGGGGACAGAGCTGATAGTGAGACCTCAGCAGCAGGTGGGGATGAGAAGTTTGGGAGGAGAGAGTAAAGGGAGGCCCAGAGGGAGAAGGAAGTAGAGGAAATGCATGGTGGTTAGAGGGAGCTACGTTGTGTCAGAGGACCTCTTGGGAGATGTGGGCTCAGAGATTCCAGGGATGCAATGGCTGAGGAGAAGCAAAAGACAATGCAAATACAATGTGGCAGTGCTCCAAAGCCGGAACTAATGACAGGAACTTGCTTCAAGCCAGAGGCTTTGTGATTCGGAGGCTGAGGAGGAGGAGATGGAGCCGGGCATGTTGCTGCAGAGGAGGATGGCATGAGGTGTTGGTGGTACAAGATAAGGCAGCTGTGACCCAAGACTTTGTCACACAGGATATTTCCACTAAGCCAGAAATGTTCGTGCCAGGGCTCAGAGTGCCTGTGTATACCATGCACAGTGTATGCATGCGTGCATGGCATGTCTGCAGAGAAGGGATAAGGGAGAGATTACTCAGTAGGGCAGATAACGTCAAATCTTTGAACACACTCCTGCTGAGGGCCCAAAATCCATCAGCACAAATACACGGTGGCTCGAGCTTGACAAATATCACAGGATCAGACATCTCTCTCTCTGACATAATTATCTCTTTTGGTACGCTCTCGTACTCAGAAATCCAGTAACAAGATTGCAAAACCTTTGAAAGCATCTAGACCTTCCTCCTGTGTTACAGTGATGTTATCTCCACTACCACCACTCCCTGGGAGTGCAGCTGTCAGCTGTCTGCTGCAGAGCAACACCAGAACAAGATTTGCCAGAACACAACCGCACCATGCCCAAGAGACAACGGCACTGAGAAATCCCAAAGACCTTCTGCCAAAACCTGGTCCCCAAAGCTCCCACTGAGAAGATGTGGCTGCATTGCTAGGGAGATGGAACTGTATGTACATGTGCCAATGATCAACCTGCTAATGATTGTAACGGTCACCTTGCCAACTCCCCCCATCTGCCACCCAACTGATAACCCCAACTTTGCAATGACCAAGAGTAATCCATATTATACTATATCATCCTCCAAGGATCAGCTAGTCTAGACACACCTGGCCAACTCCTTCATTGAGTTAACTCTCCCTCACCACACCATAGCCAGCACCTCTTGACCACATCAGAAGAGGCAGATACATCCTTCACAACTATGCAGACATGACTACAGCCTTCTCTGAAGCTCTAGGGTTAAACAGTGGCCTCACCACATGGACATAGCACGAGTTCTTGGCCATAACGTGGCTGCAGGTGTGTCCAGGGCAGGAAAGAGTATGTGTCCACAAGAGAGTGCAAATTCCTCCAACACAGCTAAACCTCAAATATCTCTGCATTGGAAACACAACCCCAGGCTGTACTTACTTCATGTTCTCCACACTGCGTCCCCGAAGAGCAGCATAGGGGGAGAGAAGGGTTGCCATGGCTGCAATCCAGCAGTTAAAGAAAGCCACCTTACAGAAGTACTGGATAGTGGCACTGTACCAGTAAAGCAACAGGGCTGTGAAGGGAAGAAGGAGCAGCAGCCCTTGGAGCAGGACCATCTCCATCATGCTGCCAGGGAAAGAGGATGCTGGGGAGCTCAGCCAACGTCCACAGGAACACGACGAGTTGAGCATGAGGATGCTGAGCAGCGTGGCAGATGAATCAGGTGTATCAGTATGTAGGCGTTTTGGGCTGGTCAGGGGGAGGACCTGTGCGTCTCTGACTCTGTACAAAGGCTCAAGGACAGACTGGCTTGGGCTGGGGGCAGGTACATCAGCCAAAGTGAGCAGTGGAGAGTGGAGGTGAGACAACACAGGAGACCCTGGATCACCCAGAAAGATATTGTCAATAAATGCCCTGCTGGGTGATTAAAAGCCATTTCAGTGCCTTCTAGTGCCTTTGAGCTGATACAGCCAGCTCCATTGCCCAGAGAAGTGTCTGTACATCCCCTCTGCTCTGGGGGGCACAGAGCAGTGAGCAGAGACAGGTCCTGGGCAGGCATATGGGTGCCAGGAGTTCAGGTCCTGGTGCTCTCAGCCACCTGGCTCTGACTTCCAGCCTCTCCTGCTAAGCTGGCAGTTGGCACCTTGAGGACGTGCTGGAGCCCTCTTTCTATGCTGGGTAATGTCCCCAGTGTGAGCGGTATGTGTGGAAAAGGGGTGTGTCCAAAGCAGGCTGTATTACGGCCAGTCTCGTGTCAGCCCCTGATCTGCCCCATGACCCAGATGCAGCTTCCGAACACTGGACTCTGGGATACTCCCACTACTATCTGAGCCTGCCAGGATGGAGCATCCCTGAGGCCAGATACAGTCCAAGCTCCAGCTCCTGACAGCCCCAGGGCAGCAGGGACCTCCGGACTCCTGTCACGGCCACAGGGATCCCCAAGCCAGGAAAAAGGGGGAGCCCAGCAGGCCAGCACAAGGGAGCTGGCTGTGATCCACGACCATTACTCTAGTGAGGTTTGTTGCAGCAACTAGTTGGCATTTTAGTTAATCTCCAACCCTCACCCTGCAGATTATTGGATTATTGGTGAATATCTTCCTGTTGCTCTCCTCCCAAGTGCACAGCAGGCACTTGGTGCTGGTGCTCACCACCTCGTTGCTCTCTCACTGGGGTTGCAGGAGGCCCTCTGCCTTTCCCCTGCCAAGATCCTGCTCCTTTCTTGCCCAGCAGCGTCACATGGGTCTGGGCCCTTCCACCTGCTCCGCTCCAATCCTAGCAGCTCTGAAGGAAATGCCAGATCTCGTCCCAGTTGGCAGCCAGGGGTTGCATTGCGTTACATGTTTACTTAGGTGTAATCAGAAAGCACAGGACTGTAATTAACTTCTCCTCCTGTTCTAATGCTTTCATGCTGGGCACACAGGATTCAGGCCAGTTCTGCGTTGTTCTGCAGAAGTTTGGAATCTCGAGTCTTAGGTTTAAAAAGCAAATGGTTGTCATTGCATGATACCTGTCCTGGCCTGCCAGTAGTCAGCTCAGCTGTCAGCAACATTGCCTCGCTGGCAGGATCACAACCCCACTGCACTGGTCCCCAAGCCCTACCTGAGGATATCGAGGTGCTGCTGCCCAAACCAGTTGGTTCCTCTCTGGCCCTGTTTGTTGATGCAAACATCTTAGGAGAGGAGAGTGGCTGTGTGCCCTGGAAAACTCCATGGTCACCATGCTGCATCCCTTTTCAGGTGGCTGCCTTGACTCACATCTCCTCTGGGAGAGATCAACAGGCCAGGTCCCACCAATCACCCTGTGCCAACAAATTCCCCCTGGGCTCCATGGGGCTGCAGAATCCGGCCCTCCTTGTGCAGTGCTCAGCCAAGACTGGTGAGCGAGTGCGGATAGGAGCAGCATGTTCAGCTTCTCAGGACTGGCCATCAGCAACTCATCTCCCTGTATTGCCCCAGCATCCACGTTGGGCACCAGTTCTGCCCAGGCTTGAGAGAATCACAGCTCTCCTTCATCCGCACTGCGGCTGGCTAGGAGGGAGCTCTGCACTCAGGCACAAAGCCAGCAGTCTGGGTAATTACAGATGTTTAATTAGTGACAGCAGGGAGTTTTCTTAACAAAGCAAATGAATTACAGGCAATGTGCTGTGTTAAGATCTGAAGGGAATAATAGAGACCAAGGCCACCTGGGCTGGCATAGCCCCCCTGGGGTGTCTGCATCTCGCAAGGGGGCACAGCACAGCCCACACTGAGCCTGTCCTGCAGAGTCCTTATAGCTTGGCCACAGCAATGACATGTTGTTCAGCCAGGACTGGGATGTCACCACCATCCTGCTGAGGATGGGCTGGCTGTTCGCCTCTGGAGAGGCATAGCCGGGACCCTGGACAGGGAGTCAAGGTCTGTCCCATTCTGGGCTTATGCAGTCATCCAGGTTCAGCAAACAGCTCCAGACAGCTGAGGCTGGTGCATTTTGGTGGGCACATTCACTTCCTTCCCATGAGTCACCCTGAGGCAGTGGGTGGGTGTCATGGGGTAGTGCCCTCAGGACCTGCTTTTGCTGCAGTGTGATCTTCTGAGGTCAGGGGCTGGGACGTGCAGCAGGACATCTTGGGAGGCACAGAGCTCACAGCCTGCCCTCCATCAAGTCATAGTACTCTGCAAAGAGAAAGGAGGACCTGGAATTTGGGCATCGAGAGCAGCCCTGTCCCAGCAATGCCAACAGCCAGCAAGAAGCCAGGGCTGTGCAAGAGCCACCCAGGACCTGATGGATGGAGGGAGCAGGGAGGGCTCAGACCTCAGCTAGGAGCTGGAGGACACACTGAGGTGTTTATGTAGGAGAACAAGAGTGACCATGGAGGGGAGAGAGAGCTCTCCGTGGGGTGTCCTTACCTGAGGCTGGCAGGACATTGGCTCCCACGGTCCCTGTAGCACTGGGAGGTGGTGGAGGAGGCACTGCACTGCTGGAGAGTATGAAGGACAGGAGTGAGTGCTGGCCTAGCATTGCTCCCAGCTTGGACTAGAGGTCCCATTGTACTAGGCACTTTACAAACACAGAACCCTGTGTGGAGTGGCACAAAGAGACACCCTTGTTACTCACACCTCCTCATCCCTGACTGCTGAGACTGGGCCCACGTAGCGTACAGCAGCTGGCCCCCGAGCCTGTGCTGGTGCTCGGACTGGCCAGGACAAGACAGGAGCAGGACTCGGGTAGGGAACGTAGTAATGGTGGAACACCACAGCTTCTCCTTCCCCATCAGTCTGCCAAGGCATCACAGTTGTCTGCAGGGAGAAATAAAAAGCAGAGTTGTGCTTCGCCCCTTTTGACTACCTGGGTCTCTTGCGCACGCACACGCTCTTCTCTCCGAAACATCTGAAAAGTGTTGCCACAGAGCTGCACTTGGCTGCAATGCTGCCTGCAAGGCAGTGGCTCTCCCAGAGCCTGGCTGGGTGGGCTCTGCCCCACACAAAGCCTCACAGCAGGCAAACATTCAGGCTGTAGCTAGTCCTGAGCTGGCTCTGAATGGGATGTCAGCAGCATCCCGGGGGGCACCAGCAGCCATGTGGGAACCTGGCAAGAGGAGAGCCAGCACTGCTGAAAAGTCTCCCCGTTCTCTCTGGGGAGATTTTAGTCCTACAAAGGGGACCTCCACATGCTGCTCCCATTTGTTCTGACCACACTGATGCCATGGGGTTGTTTTGGAAAGTTTTTAGATCGAGCCAGTTCAACAACCCTGTTCCAAACATGGCTGCAAGGGCATGCACTGAAGTAAGGATGGGGGCACATGGCACTGAGGGCACCACCAAAACTGGGAGGCCATGTCAAGAGCCACTCAAAGAGCAGTATCAGTTCCTCCACTCCTTGAGAGAGCTGTGATGAGTGATGATGAGTGGGGCTTGGTCTCCATTGCTGCGGTGAAGCAGTTGGCCCCGGGTAGGCAGCATGGGCAGGGTGCAAGCCTGAAGATGCCAGCTGGCAGCAAGCAAGGCAACTGTACATCTCTCGCCTCCGCTAAGAAAGCACTAGTTGTTTCTCCCCATGGAGATGAAATGTTTAATCTGATTTTGTTTCAGGATTGACTTTTAAATGAAAACCTTTGCAGAGCCATTCTGCTTAATGAATTGCACTCAGCCTTGCTGCTCGGCAGCTCTAGTCCAGCTTTACACCCTGTCCATGCCACGATGAGTGTGGAGGGACCAGGATTGCTTTACAGCCAGGACAATGCCACATGGGGAAGGATGGCCAAAGAAACACAAGCCCACACAGGGCAGCCCTGGGAATTGCTCAGAACAATCTGGGATTGGTCCTGAGGGGACCAGGGAGGGAGGAGGACAGCAGAGAGACAGGGATGGGGAGCCACATGGCCACTGGGAATGGGCAGTAGAGACAGTTTTTAGCAGCTGTTTCTATCCAGATCGACTAAATCACCTCTGAGCAGCTTGGAAACGGTCTAAGCCAGCAGAGCTGGGTGTCAAATCAGCAACTCTGCGCAAGATAAAGATTGTCCAGACCTCAAGGGTCTGCAAGCCAGGGCCTGAGCTGGGCTGTGATGGATGAATGGCTGCAGTCAGAGGGATGCCACACTGTGCTGTGAAGGGTCATGGGTGTCCTGCTCTCCTGAGCAATGCTGGTAAGAGCCCTTTGCCCAGCAAGGGCCTGTGTTGGTGTGTCCCAGCTCTGCAGCCATGATGGACTGTGAAGGGAGGAGTAGAAGGTCAGAAGCAAGAAGCAGAAATGTGTCTTGGAAGAGTGCGTTAGGAAGACTATTGCCAGCAGGTTGAGGGAAGTGATCCTGCCCCTCTACTCAGCCCTGGTGAGGCCTCATCTTGAGTACTCGAGACCAGTTCTGGGCTCCCCAGTACAAGAGAGACATGGAGCTACTGGAGAGAGTCCAGCGTAGGGCTACAGAGATGATCAAAGGGCTGGAGCATCTGCCCTGTGAGGAACGGCTGTGAGAGCTGGGCCTGTTTAGCCTGGAGAAGAGAAGACTGAGGGGGGATCTTATCAATGCGTGTAAGTACCTGAAGGGAGGGTGTCAAGGGGATGGGGACAAACTCTTTTCAGCTGTCCCGTGCGAAAGGACAAGAGGGCAAAATCTGAACCACAGGGAGCTCTGCCTGAATGTGAGGAGGAATTTCTTCGCTGTGAGAGTGACAGAGCACTGGAACAGGTTGCCCAGAGAGGTTGTGGAGTCTCCTTCTGTGGAGAGATTCAAAACCCGCCTGGATGCAACCCTGTCTAATATGCTCTAGGTGACCCTGCTTGAGCAGGGAGGTTGGACTAGATGATCTCCAGAGGTCGCTTCCAACCTTATCAATTCTACAATTCTATGATTCTGAGAAAGCCTTGGCTGAAGGGCAGCACAGTGATCAGTCCAAGAAGAAGAGGGAAAGACCTGGGGCCACATCCTGACCCTAGTAGAAACATGCAGTGTGATGAACTGCAAGGAGAGTAAATGAGATGAACTAGCTGTGTGGGTCTGTCCAGTGTGTAGGAGAGCAGGATAACTGCCCCAAAACAAGTTGCCAGCCCTAGCCACAAAGACACGCAGCAAAGTCATGTCGTTGGGGCACGGCTACTCTGCCAAGCCAAAGCCAAGACATCCTGCTTTCGGTGTAGCAAAGTCACCAGGGAAGGACCTAATCCTGAGAGAGCCTTGGTGGGGAATGCATGGTCACCTTATGTCCCCAGCCTTATCCAGCCTCCATGGCCCTCTTACCTGGGAAGTGGATGGAGATGGCCCGAACCCAAAGGACATCAGTGCTGACACAGCCAGGCTGTTCATCACCACCTGGTGCATTTGGGAGTTTTGAATCATCATCAACTCAATTAAATCTGCCAGAGAGTAAGGGGCTCTGCATCAGAGAGAGGGCAGAGTAGAGCAAGCACACAAGAGACACAAGAAATGAGCACAGTTGAGTAGAGGTCCCCACAGTGCTGTAATGGGGCAGCAGAGGCTTTTCCCTGTGCCCAATGCGAGCTGAGCTAGAGCCTCCCAACCCCAATGTGAAAGGCTGAAATGGCATTTTAAGATTATTTTGCCTAGATAAAGCTTTCATATATGTATATATATATATGCATGTTTTTTAACTTTAAGTGAGTTTAAATGATTAAATGTCTGGTCTGGCTTCCTGCAGTAGCCCTTGCCCAGCTCCCCTTACCTGTTAGCAGAGTCACCCTCTAGTCCGCTCGCTCCACAAGGGTCAGCAGACTACAATGTCCAACACAGGCTCCCAAAGTTCAAGGCAGAGCCGAGACAGTGCTGCGCCAACTGCTGCATCTGTTCGCTGCCTCCCTTAGCTGCCTCTTCAGCCTGTAGCCGAGAGCTGAAGCAGGCTGCTCTCTGCTCTCAGGCAGCAGAGCTTTGCTGCAGGTCCCATAGCACCCCCCAAGAGCATACAGTCTTTGGGCTCACCTAGGCTTCACCCTATGGTGTGTCCCAGGGACCACAAGACCTCCTGGCTCTTCTCTCTGCTCCTTTGCCCCCTCTTAGGCCAGCTTTTTTGGATCCTGGATTGGATGAGATTGGGAGAAACCCTTGGAAAGTGTCCTTCTTTGCTTCTGCTTGCCACATTACATGGGCTTTGGGGCTGGCATATGTCTCCTCTGGTTTCACCTAGCATGCCCAAGGATCTTGTATCTCCCTGGCCTAAAATTTTGGGGAAGCTCCCTAGACCAACATAAAATGAGGTTTCAAAGGCCAGAGAGAGCTGGATTTCAAAGAACAGCCAAAGCCCCAGGAAGATCTTGGCGTGCCCAAAATCAGCCCAAACTACAAGTTTGGCAGAGCCACCGAAAATAATATCTTGTAGGGCAAAAGAACCATCAAAGCACAGAGCGGCCAGCCCTGCTGAGATTGTGGAGTGCAGAGCATGGGCGCCAAAGCTCCGGCAGCCCTGTGTGACACAGACATTATACACACACATGCTGACACACGAGCGATAACCTCCAGCCCTGGGGGAAAGAGGGGAGCGTGAGGAAACAGCGAGCAGTGAATCAGCTCTCGCTTGCGTACCGCGTCCCCCAGCCCTTGTCTCTCATCCCGTCACATGGAGGCCTGTGGGGACATTAATGGTTTCATCTTCTCCCTCATTCCACGTGATGGGTATGCTCTTGGGCAGGGAATGGGCAACGATGCCTTTTCAAATGCTCAGATTGTCACAATTTGACATTGCAAAATGGTTTGGAGACAAAACTGGCTTTTTATAGCAGCATTACTTAACTTGTCTTAATAAGGCTGGAAAAAGAAGAGGCTAACATAGAGGCAGTTTCAACATTGGCATGGCAGGGTGGAAGTGCTGCAATGTCTACTGTCACGCACCTCCCCGGACATGCAGGGGTCTGGCCGGCCGAGCCAGGGCAGCATTGGTCCCGGGAAGCTGCTGGAGGATCATCAGCGGCTGCTGGGGAACCTGCAGAGCCCCCTGGGGAGATTGGATGTGTCAGTGCTAAAATGAAGGAGGGGAAGGGAAGTCCTAGGGATCTCCCACTCTACTCTTAATTTACCCCCCTGTTTCCCCTCAGCCAAGGCAGAGAGGGGTGTCAGGACAATGCTGAAGAGTCAAGGTGCATTTAGGAGCTCCCCTCTTTTGGGTGGTCCCACAGCGAGTGTGGGAGCCAGGGCTGAACCCCAGCCTGCACAGAGTCGAGAAGGGAGAGGAGATGAGACCAGGGAGAACAGCAACGCTGAGCCCAGGCAGGGGACAGAGATGAGTATCTCAGAGAAAGGATGGCCTGAGCTGACCATTCTTCCAGGGCTGCAGCTCTACAGGCCTGGACCCCGAATGCAGGCCTGCACAAGTCAGCCTGTCCCCATGCTTGGGGACATGTCCCCTTGTAGAGTGTCCTCCAAGAGGTGCCTGAGGCTCCTGGTAGACAGGGAGTAGGGGGGCATTTTACAAGCAACCTTGTCAGAGACTGGCCTTGATGGTCAAGACCCCAATGCCCACCCCTAAACCTGAACCCCAACTCCTCTAACCTCCTATCCTTCTTCCCTGCCCTGTCCAGCCCCAGACTGTTTCCCCAAAACAGGGTGCACCTTGAACCACAAGGACCCTTGTGAACTCTAACTGTCCCATAAATCCAGGAGACACAGCCGCATCTCCAGGGCTTACCACTTGTGGGACAATGTAGGTCCCTGCTGGAGTCTCTCCCCAGGCCCCACCGGAGTCCCCTGCTTCCCCCATGTCCATGGCTTGGGCAGGCATGCAGGCAATGGGCAGCCAGGGATGAGGAAAGCTGCAAACACGAGCAGGACTCGTTGCTATAGCTGCTGGGCCTAAACAAACCCTCCCCAGAGATTTGGCCAGTGGAAAAGGAGTGTCCTCAAACTGTTTTTCCCCACAATGTATGCCTAGTACTGGTGTAATCCTCTTGGCACAGCCAATGCAGTGATTCACAGAACAGGGGTGGCTCATGCCCCCTGGACAGTATTCCCAAATCTGGAGGGCGACCTTCCCGTGCCTTCAGGGAAGCAAGCAGTGCTCACTGGGAATGGGGGGCTGCAGGCTAATCCAGCCCAGGCACCTGCCCTGGTGGTGCCAAGCACGGAGTCCAGGGCAAAAGGGTGCAAATCCCAGACGCTGGACCCTCTCTCAGAGGGAAGCACTGCAAGGGTGAGCTAAGAGAAAGCAAAGCTTACCCAAGGGATCACTGCTGCACCCAGCTGCCCCAGCCCCCAGGCATGGAAGTGGTGTGGAGCCAGGTGTTGAAGGGGCTCAGCACCTGGAGGACTGGTCCCAGCAGCCTCTCATGACTTTCAGCTTCATTGTCAGAGACAATCCTGTCTTTAATAGCTTGATAAACCTTTTCTTTCCTGAATGCACCTCGTTATTGTGAGCCTGGAAAAACTTTTGACAGCTGCCAAACCCCACGGCAACAAGATCTACAGTTTAAGAGACATTCCCTTTCGTTAGCTGTGAACCCACTGCCAGATCATCTCACAGGGTGCTCTCTAGCTCCAGTTTGGGGTGAGGCAGTGGAAATCCCACCCTGTTCATGCTCTCCTTGCTGCCTGCAGCCAGGAAAACAAGGAAATGGAAGTCCGGTGGGACACCTTTTTGGCTCTCCAAAGCTCAGGGCTCCAGAAAGCTGTAAGCCTGGCTGCTAAACTCCCTCATCCTGCCCATCCCACATGTTGCTGCTCTCTGCCTAAGACGAGGATCATGACACTGCAAGACCGCTGCCAGTGAGTGGAGCAGCTCTGACGTGCCTCACTTGCTCCTCGCAACAGTGCCTTTATGAAGCCTTTGCTTGGGACTTATGGCAAAGCCCTTTCCAGCACCTGGAGGGGACAGGAGCCAGCCGTAAGGCACCAGCACATTTGTCTGGATAGGAGCCATGTCACACACACCTCGGGGTGCCTTCAGGCCATCATAGCAAAGCTAGGCCAGGCACCTTTTCAGGGAATATTGGCAGACAAGTCAGGGTGACCAGCTGCAGTGAAAACCCAGGAAAACCTTGGATGGCAGGCCCTCCCAAGGCTCAGTGGTGTCTGCCATTGGATAGGGCTTCCCTGCCAGCATGCCACAGGCTCACGGTCTCCCTAGAAGGAGGGAAAATGTCCTTTCACCCCATGGGATGACCTGTTGCAGTTAGTGAGATGTAACACGCTGTAATTGTGATGGGCCGTGTGCCACCAGGCTCTCCTACAGCACCGAGTATGGATGGAGATGGTCCTGAACCCTGCTGTGTGCAACCTGAGACTTGGTCCCAAGGGCAATGGGGCACCCAGGGACCAGTGTTAGGGTCACTTCAGCCTAGACCATTTCCCCAAGGTGTGTAAAGGGCAGTGGCCATATCCCTCACGAAAACCCTGGCCTGTACCAGCTTAGCAGGTGCATGACTTGATTGCACCAGAGTCTGGCTTCTTCCTGTTGTTTTCTGCTAAATTCCTCCCATTCTGACAATAGCTCAGTGCTAATAAGGGGCCCAAAATGACCCACGAGCGAGACCTGCGGCAGAGGCTCTGCATGGCACGGTGCCGGCACTGGCGGACCTCCCAGCGTGGAGCCCAGATGGTGTTGCTGCTGCTGTCCCCCCACCTTGCACAGCTGCCTGGTGCACAAGGCCACACTGGGGCAATCTGAGCTCTCAAAACTAGTGTTTATTTTGTACTGGAAAGAAAATAAGTCCTTTCCAACATTCTCACAAAGGAAATCTTGTGCAGCAGGCTGTGCTCAGACAGAAAAAAAGCTCACGTTTTCCATTTATCTCCCTCTGGCCAGAGAGCTTTGGACTTCCAAACTCATCTCAGTGGAATGCTGCTGCTGAGACCAATATTTCTGCCCAAAATCTTTGTGCCCCAGCAAACCCACTGCAACAAAATGCCACTGTTCCCAAAAGAGCCCAATCTCCTGCTGTCCTCTCTCCCTCTGCAGGCACTCAGGTATCTTTTCTCCACCTCTATTAGCATGCCTCCAGTCTGTCTCTGTGATCTTTTCCATCAATATTGAGTCCAAAATAAGATGGCTCTTGCTTCTGCCATCAGCCATGTCACCTTGCACAGATCTGGGAGCATTTCCCAAGAGCCCAGACTGGAGCTAGCCCTGCTTACTGAGCAGAAGCAGATCTCTCCAAAAATTCCTGTCCTGCCTCAAAACAGGACTGGAGACACCTCCAGATGCCCCATGAGGAACACATGCTCTTTCCACTCCAAGATCATCTGCCTTAGCCCCCAGCCATTGGCTCTAGTTTGGCTATTTTCTGCTTGAATAGAATTTGCTCTGTGTTCCCAATTTCTTCAGGCCCCTCTGGAGTACTTCTCTGTCTTTCGTTAGAACTCCTAAATTCATATTGTTTACACATTTAATTACTGTGCTGATTACCCTCTCTTTCTGGCAGAGCCTAGCTGGCTTCAGACAAATCCTGGCTATCAGCTTTGCTGATGCTAATATCATTCCAGTCTGTAGGAAAGATTCAGATGCCAGGGCGAAGGGCTTAGCCAATTGCAGGATCAGGAGACTTTCTGCTGGTGGTGGGCAACAAGAGGAGCCGAGAGACTCACTTTGAACTCCTGTACTGTGTGGAAACACCCACAGTAGCCAGAGCCCTTTTGGAGATGTTATTAGCTACCTTCCTGCATACATGATTCAGGCAGATTTGGGGGTGTTTTGCATAAGTCGACATAAAGGCAGGGATTCAGCCATGACCTGCAAGTACTGCAATAACCACAGTGGGAAGAAGCAAGCGTCACCTTAGGTAGGCCATAAAACAAGAAATCAGCTTCAGGGAAAGCACTGCAATACGGATAGGGGCTTTTTTGCTCTGTGCTCAAACTGAATCAAGTGCAGGCCAAGCCAAAAGGCATCAGTGCAAGCCACAGGCGAGATGCATCGCAGGCGGTGTTGCAGGACAAGGCAGAGGCTGGGGACTGGCTCCGTGCTGGAGGGTCTCATATAAGGGCATCCCTACTCCGCTGCATCTGGTCACCGCAGTCTGTCCCTTCTCATGTATCTGACACCCCGGCATGTCCCCCAGCACATCTCCCACACAGAGAGAAGGGAAGGCCAGACATGGGCACCAGGCACCTATCTGCAAACATCAGTCCAGCTTTCAATCTTCCTTGCAGCAGGGAATCATCAAATTAGGGATGTAGATACCAGGACTGGGGCAATTAGTGTCCAGGCCTCCTCCAGCAGGGAACATTCATGGGCCATGTGGTGCTAGAAGCAAACTGGGTAAGAATTACTGTGAGGTGATGGATGGTGCGTGCTGAGCAGCAGAATAAGTGCGTGCCAACACGTAGTGCCGGGGAAGCCAAGGGGAAGGATGGGGCTGGGAAAGGCCTGAGGAAATACAAACGTCGAAGCACACGCAAGGGAAATGGAGCAAGGCAGCCTCTGGCAGAGCTGCCCAGGATGGCTGTCTTCAAAACTGCATCCATAAGACACTGGGCTCAGGCTCTATGTTTGCCCAGAGACACCTTTTATAGAAAGAAATGACTCACTGGCTGGAGGTACGGCTTTGCTCCAGGGAGATAGGGGTGAGGACCACAGTTAGGTGACTTTCCTAATGTACCAGGGGAAGCAACAGCTCGGAATCAGTTTATATTCCCTGTTTTGGTGTGCTTGGTGATGACACGTGTGCTGTTCATGCTTAGCACACCAGGGAACAAGGGCTCAGGAGAGATCAGAGGATTTTAAAGTTATGATGGGAACTGGCCCTTCTGTCCCCAGTAAGAGCCACCTTGTTTAACCCTTCCTCTAGACAGAGATTATTCCAAAAGAAATCCTGAACACCTGGACTAAGGATGATCAGATACTAATTTTAACAGTAGCCCTCTAGCCCTCACTTTGGCGGGTGCTAAGCCCCTCTCTTACTATTAAAAGTCTGAGATTGCTTAATCTGGAAACTCTAACACAAATCTTTATGCTAAATCCAGATGGACCCCAAGGCCAGGATCTCAGCCACATCCTCAGGTTAAGCAGGCTGAAGGTGAACTCCACGAGCCATTTGGCTCTGGGCCACAGTCAGGACCAAGATAGTAGTCCCATCTGAAACAGGACCAATCTCCTGGAACTTCCCAGGAGGTCTCATTGTCCTCCAGGCCCAGCCATGGAGGGGAGACATGCATCCTCTCCCATCACCTGAGCTCAGTGCAGCAGAAGGGGAGCCAGGTTGGTTGTGAACTCTTAGCTTGGCCTGGTTAGACTTCTCCAAACCCTCACGCTAACAGGAGAGTTGATGACAGGGGAAGCTCATGTCATGGCAAGACCAGGTTACAGGCAGGTTCGATCACTTTGCGGAAGCACCAAAAGGAATACCAGAGTGGAGCTTACCTGAATGACTCATATCGGTACCTAGGGCATGACAGAGAGCACCAAGGATGCCAGCAGACGACCTACGCTCTGGCACTGATGACTCATAGAGCTGCCCGCTGATAACTGGAAGAGGGTGACAAGGTTACGGCATGTCCTTTGTGCCCTCCCTCTTCCCAGAAGGCAAATTGGAGCCAGACAGATACCCAAAATGAAGTAATGCAGACAACAGGCAGTAACCTTGCCTAAGACCTGTGGAAGATGAAGAAAGCAAGACTGAGGCAATAGATCCCCCTAAAATCACTGTTGGGTCCTAGGAGGTATAAAAAAACAGTTCAAAAAACTGTCATCCCTAATCAAGACAAACTATGAAGTGAGGACTCAGCAGCTGCTGTCCCCTGTCCTCTATCACATGAAGCTAATCCTCAGCACACACCTCCATGGATATGGGTGTGCAAGTGGGTGGAAGTATCTCACTTTGAAAGTCAATGAAAATTAAGCCACCTTCCCCTTCCAGGAGATCTCACAGGGAGTTTTGAGTCCCTGGTGCAAAGGAGAGGTAGCTAGTCGCAGCCCAGTGCCTGAAATAACCATAGGATGAAAGTGGTCACAACACAGGGACCCTGCTAGTGGCCCCTGTGCAACTGCCGGGGACAGTCACCTGATGTGATGGAGGCAGCATGGGCTGGCATCTCTGCAGGAGTCCAAAGCTTCACTTTTGGCTGAAGCCCCTATCTGGAGAAGCCACCCTTGGATGGGTGTGTGGGGAGATTGGTTTTGAGTGCTGGGGACACCTGGCTGCTTCAAGGTACGACAGAAGTGCTCAGAGGAAACATAATTACTCCACTCAGTAATTCCCACACTCAGAAAATAAGTATTTGTCACTCGCAAAAGATAACTGCGAGTGACTTCATTCGCTTTGGAAACAACTGAGTCATTTGTAATTGCTGGCATGCATTAACCGAAATCCCAGCTCCGCTGTTTGATTAATGGGAGTGCCAGTGGCTCGAGGCCAGCCTCCTGGGAGCTTTCCTGCAGTTTCAGTGTGGACATGAGGCCTTACAAGAGCTGGGAGTTCTGCCAGCCCTGCCACCCATGGCCATGTTGGGGACTGGTGTCCCCTCACAGTTGCAGGGTGCCACCCACATGCTTCCACCCTGGTGCCCTGCCGGCACTGCTCTGCGCCCTGGGCACATGTGGCCACGAGACGGTGGGGGATACATCATTTGCCCAAAACCAGGATGGGAGATCAAGCTGCTGTTGGCTGGCCCAGTTCATCCTCACTGGAGGAAGGGCAGGATTGGGTCTGGAAGGCAGAGATGCTTGGGCATCACGTGGATATCCCCATGCCACATCCCCTGTAGGATGAGGTGCTGCTGGGGAAGGATGCTGCCCAGCTGTCAGCGATGCTCTACTTGCATTTTGCAAGCCAGGCAAACCACATCCGGCCTTTTGTATCATGGGGACCAGAACAGCCACATCTGAAATTGGGCTGTTTCCTACCAGCTTGGGACCCATCCATCTAGTGAGCTTACCACTAGATGGCACAAAACAAACCAGCCTTACAGGGAGATCTTGGTAGCTGGGGGCCACTGGGCCACTGTGACTGTGGAGTCACCATGACCATTGAGCCAGACCCCATAACTGTTAATTGTGCTCCTCTGCTGTCCACATCTGTTCGGAGCAGCCCAGACTTGTCAGCAGCACAAAGCCTCAGGCCCCACAGCACGATGCACCCTCACAGCAGAGCCTTGGGCTCAGTTAACACGCAGGGCTATTTGCATCAGATATGGTTTTATTTGGTTTTAGCAGTATCTAATAAGGCACCCTGCCACTTCATGGTTTATTATTTTTGGAAAATTAAATTATTAAGATTTGTTGTTTGCATTCTAGCGGAAACCATCAGACAGTAATGAGTTTGCCCAGGTCGCAGAGCTCTTCTGCGTCAACATAACCACAGGTTCAGCTTTTGCCAGCCCGGGCATAGGAGACCAGCGTCAGTCACTTGTGATAACATTATGTTTAACGTAATGTTAAATAGGTCATGTTTAACATTAAGGAGCCAGTTCCTTCCCTATGTTTTTAGGAGTATTTAATTTACCCAGTAATTTTGACTGAGGTCTTTGAACAGTAAAGTAATAATGATGGTTCATTCGTTCACTTCATATCTCATTATTAGAAGTTGCGGAAGGAACAGATAATATGGTGTGCTGCCTCGTTAAGAACTGGTCATGATGCAGAAGTACTAAAATTATAGACATAAAATTATAACGAAGTGCTGAAGTCAGCTCTGGGAAATGGCCAAGGTCACGGCTGCCTAGAGCTCCTGCTGGATCTGGTGGGAGAGGCTGCTGGTGTCCACCCTCCCGCACTGGCTGTGTCATACCTGGCACCGGTTTTGGCGTAGTTGAATTGCTCAGCTAAGAACCTCCACCTAACTCATTTAACAAAGCCACCTGTGTTACGAAGCTTATTTATGCCTCGAGAGGACCTGGCAGTCCTCACAGGGCACCCGCTAGGGCCATTCTCCAGGGCAGATACCCTCCTAGATTGCTTTTGGTATCTCTGCAGGTGGATTTGCCTCTGCAGGCTTTTGTGCAGCTGCAGTGTGTGCTCAACACCTCCGCTTTTGCATCAGCTGTGCATATTATTCCCCTACCTGTTTCCACTCCTCCCACATCATATATAGGTGCAGAACAGCCTTCTCTGCCTTTTAGCAAGGGCCCTTAGGTGCTTTTCAGTTCCTGCTTTCACCATTGCCCACACTCATCCTTGGTGAGTAGGATTTTGTGTGGTCTGTGGCTGCAAAGCTGGCTCTTTAACTCAGAGATTATCACAGCTGCTTTCTCTGCACTCCTGGATTTCTTTTTCTTCCAAGCAGCTCTGCTCACTGCTCCTGCCCTTCTTACTTCATTGCCAAGAGCATTTTTTATTAAAATGGTGTGGTTGCAGTTGAAATTCCCCTTGCTAAAGGGGCTGGTGCTTCATAGCATGGAGGTTGAGCCATATGCAGAGAAGCCCCCAGATGAGGACCTTGGGGACCACAGCTGGCCTCAGGGCAGCTCCTGTCCTGGGTGTCTGCTGAGAGGGTTACTGTGACAGGTATTTTGTGTTGAAGGGAGGCATGTGTGTTTGCAGCCATTGCAAACCTTGCATGGGTGCCCCTGTTTCCTGGGGTCACCAGCACCCTCTGCTCAGGGGCTTGGACTGACTGCTGTTTTCTGTAGTGCCTGGAGTCCTGGAAGCACCAAACCACTGCAAACATGAGCTCATCTGAGGTTAAAAGTCTCCACTGCACCCTGCTGGTTTTTCATGCAGCTCTCTGATGTGCTGGACATCCCATGTGAGGCCTCTGGGCAGGGTGGGGATGGGGCAGGTTAAGGTGGAGGGTGCACTGTGTCAACCATGTGAAGGGGACCTTGGGCCTCACTGTGTCAACCATGTGAAGGGGACCTTGGGCCTCACTGCTCAAAAAGGGATGCAGAAAGTGAGTTGGTGAGAAGGAGCCTGCTGGCCATCACCCAAGGGGCTTCTGTATGTTGCCCCTCTACTCAGCTCTGGTGAGGCCTCATCTTGAGTACTCGAGTCCAGTTCTGGGCTCCCCAGAGAGATATGGAGCTACTGGAGAGAGTCTAGTGTAGGGCTATGAAGATGATCAAAGGGCTGGAGCATCTGCCCTGTGAGGAACGGCTGTGAGAGCTGGGCCTGTTTAGCCTGCGGAAGAGAAGACTGAGGGGGGATCTTATCAATGTGTGTAAGTACCTGAAGGGAGGGTGTCAAGGGGATGGGGACAAACTCTTCTCAGTTGTCCTGTGTGAAGGGACAAGAGGGCAAAATCTGAACCACAGGAAGCTCTGCCTGAACGTGAGGGGGAATTTTTTCACTGTGAGAGTGACAGAGCACTGGAGGAGGTTGCCCAGAGAGGTTGTGGAGTCTCCTTCTCTGGAGATATTCAAAACCCGCCTGGATTCAACCCTGTTTAATATGCTCTAGGTGACCCTGCTGAGCAGGGAGGTTGGACTAGATCTCCAGAGGTCCCTGCCATCCTTACCCATTCTATGATTTTATAGGCAGGGCTTGAAGAAGCATCACTGCCTCCACCCTGTGTGCACAGATGTGCCTCTGTGCACATGTGTTGGGACATGTGTTTGTATGTGTGTGTGCATGGCCCTGGCACTCCAACCTTTGGGCTTTTTAGCCTGAGGTCCTGCATGGAACCATTTGAGAAGCAGTGTGACCTTTGGCATGGCCCCTGTGCCCACTCTTGCTGGCCTGACTACCTCCTACACACATTTCTCAAAGCCTCTGACCAGCAGGTTTCCAGCTCAGCAGCATCTAATGGAGCAGGTAAGAGACCCCTCCATGTGGGCCCATGCAGGGCACTCCAACACTCCAATGGGAGCAGATAAGGGGGAGTCAGGATCCCAGCAGGGACCAGACTGGGGTGTTCCCCCCACCCCAGGGCTGTTCAGCACATCCAGCCTCCTGTGTGGGGAGGGGGAGTGGAGGGTGGAGCCTGCCATACTACCAGCTCCAGGAGCTGTGACATTCAGGCTCACAGAGAGACTGAGCCCACAGTCGGCACTGGGCAGGGAGCAGGAGGCAGGGAAAAGAGCATGTGGTAGCCACAGCTGGTGGGTGAAGGATGGGACTGCCCAGGTGGGACCCAAGCAGCCACCGCTGAAAGGGCCTAGAGAGGGACCCAGGAGCAGCACAGGGCTGGCAATGCAGGGTTAGGAGGAGGGTGCTGGGTGCAGACAGGTTACATCTCCAAGAGCTGGGGTCTTGGTGTGGCCCCCTGCACACAGAGCTGTGGAGAAGGAGGTGGGCTGTCTCCAGACCTGTGGATGCTGAGCTGGGACGCTCCACGGACAGAGTGGCACAAGTTCTGCTCCAGCCATGGGACCCTCACACCAGCCCCCTGGTGCCTGCAAGCTGCTGGTTCTGCTGCTCTTGCCTTGGGTAAGTGTCCATGGGACTCTGGCATGGGGCAGCAGAGTGGACCCTGGGGAAGAAAGGTCTGCGGGGGAAGAAGCTGGTTGCTGACAGCCACTTCAGGCTTTGGCCAGCCCTGGGGACCAAAGCACTCATGGCATCTGCAGGCAGACCCCACCGTGGGATAGGTCTTGCCCAGCATGTACCCATCCCCATCTGTCTCCCCAGCCCCTTCCCACCTGTATTGCAAGGGTGATGGCAATCTGCACCCCTGCAAGCAGCTCGTGTGCTTTTGCAGCGGCTTCCAGAGGCAGATTTGCTGAAATCAGGAGCTCGGACAAGCCAGGCAGGGAGACGCACAGTGCAGAGACCCGCTGTGCTCCCAGCAGCTTGCAGGGAGCCAGCTGGGGCAGCCTCACTGCTTGAGGGTACAAGGGGCAGCCCTTGTGCCAAAGGAGGGTGTGAGTTCATGCAGACAGAACAAAGTGATGGCTGGTGGCGTGGGAGGCCGTGCTGAGGAGACACCCCCGGGAGGGCTGGCACTGAGCCTGTGCTCTAGACCTGGGCGACACTGGAGGGAACCAAACCGTTTTGCTTCCCTGAGCAATGCGCGGCGGGTCTGACAGCCGTCTCCCACAAGCGCTGAACTTGTCAGATTGCTTCGGCGGTGAATGCTGACGGGGGTGGATGGATCGGGCATGCAAGTGTTTCTGCTCAGCTTGTCTCAGCGAAGCCTTCAGGATTTCTCCTGGCAATGCTTTGCTTGGTGAGTTCCTGATCCAGCATAGTGGCTTTAAATAGTGAGAATGGAAAGAAAAAGAGAAATGAGAAGGAAAGGGAGAGAAAGGGGAAGGAAGAAAAAAGTGGGAAAAGACAGAACATCTCACTTGATGTTGAGGGCATTTTTCTTCCCAGCTCCACAGGGTGACTCTGTCACTCTAGCAGCTCCTCAGCAGTTCCTATCCCACAGCACCTTGCTGGCTGTGGAGCATCAGCCCTAGCAATGCCATAATTCAGGGCAGGAGCTGGTGCTGGAGCCCCCCATGCACCTGCTTTCCCCCCCTTCTTCCCCCCCACCCTGAGCATGCCCTGATGCTGCAGCACAGAAGGGTGCCCTGGCCCTGCTTTACCCGAGGATGGGTGCTGCACGGGTTCCCCTGCTTGCATAGGAGAGCTAGCTGCTCCCTGTAGAGAGAACAGTGGGCCCTGTTAATTAGCATGCAATTAGCAGTGGCTGAACCCTCTGCTTTTACAGGCTGGGAAGTCCCATCTGTTGTATCAGGGCAGGGGCCTGGAGCAAGTACTGGTGGCATTTATTTGGGGACAGCAGCAAGCCCAGTCCTCTGGGCTTTATAATGAGCAGTGGAACTAACCTCCATCACAGACGGGGGACACTGAGGCACAGTGAGGGGTGCTGGTTGCCTGGAGGCTCGGATGAGAACACAGTGCATCACCTGGTCCACAGCTCCAGCTATTAGGCTTCACTGCTGTAAACAGACACCAGCAACTTCCCAGCTAAAAGGGGCCATGGTGCCTGCGCCCCACCTGGTACTGCACGAGTCTGAGAGCAGCCCTGCCTGCTTTCTCAGGGCTGTGCACAGCAGCTGCCACCAAACTCTTTTTCCTTGAGAAAGGCTTATTTAGCAGGAAAAGAAATGAAATCTCCCAGGGAAGGTGAAGAGACACCATGTGAGCAGCTGCACAGTGGAGGGGACAGAGCTCAGCAAAAGGATGCTTCATGGTCCCAGATTTCCTCCTAGTCCTTGGGCCAATTTGCCTACCATCCGCACCTCTTTCTCCAGCTGGATGTACCCTTCCACTTCAGTCTGCCCACCTAAAACTATCCATAGTCCATTGAACTGCCTGTGTTCTGGCCCAAAAATGACCTGCCCCAGTCCAAGGCAAGCCTTGCTGCAGCAGCCAGGCTTCCTGGCTAATGAGGCCATGAGCACAGAACTGCCCCTTAAGTGCTGCTGTATGCTCACCTAGGCATGCAAAATTCATGGGCTGGCCTCAGTTCAGCCTTAGTCTTGCAACGTTCCAGTTCTCCACGTGCAAACAGACAGGAGCAAAATCCAAACTTCAGTTCAGTGGAGGCCCTAGGGTGTTCAGCTCCATCACCCCAGCACTGCATTGCCAGCCCTTTGGGGAGTCACGGGATTAGAGCATGCTCCAGCACCTTGTTACCTTGGCTCATAAAGCTTTAACAAGGTTGGTGTGTCCATTTTGAAGCACCTCCCCAGAGGGCTGTGTAATAGGAGACAGTGATCTCCAACAGCCATAGCAGATGGGGTTAAAATAGACCAGCCTGAATGTGAGCAAAACCTACTGCAGGAGCAGGCCTGCCCCAGCTGACAAGGGAAGGATTAGATATGCCCAGATAGGTGGGGTTTATCTCTAATTACATGGTTCCCTTGCTCTGGCTTTGAACATGCTCCAATCTGCCCTGTTAGTGGGGTTCAGCCCCTACATCTTGAAAGCTCAGTTCCTCCTTACGGTGCTTGCACCTTGGCAGAGTGATGCCCTTAAGCATAAAATGCTTTCGGAGGGAGTTAGAAATAATTGCTCTGGTTCTTTATGGTGCTTACAAGGCAAGCAATAGAAAGCAAAAGGAAATGTCAGGGCCCCAAAGCACAGCTGCATAGATAGGCTCTCCTGGGGCTGGTTGCAGCAGAAAATGAATATTGGCTGGTATCCTGCATGGCCAAGCCTTTTAGTGTCCTGCTGTTTGTCCATTCCCTCCTCCAGGTGCAAGCAACACATCCCGACTGCTCCGTCATTCTCTGTTTCCAAGATCAAGAGGCTGAATGTCTGAGGGTTATCAAGAGTGAAAGCCAAACCCTAGGCTCCCCGGAGCACCCTGGGCAGCAAGGTGAGAGCCACTGGCTGTGCATGGGGCATGTCTCTCAGGAGTGCTGCTAGGGAATGGTAAACATTTGCTAACAGGCTCTTCAAGGAAAAAAAAAAATGCTTGTTAGAGGGGTTGCAGCATGTATGGTGAATGGAAATAAGGTATTTCCAGGGAGCTGGAGAGCAGTGCAGAGGCAAACGCCAGATGCAGCGTGCTTGGAGAGCCCCAAAGTACGTCCCTGCAGTGTGGAGGGAGCCTGAGATTGTGGCAGAGGGATTCAGGTGGGCCAAGAGGCGCAAAAGGACACAGAGGCAAGTCAGCCAGGCTCTGGCGTGGCTTCCCTTGATCAAACCAGCCTGGGGCAGAGCCAGTGTGGGGGGTGTCTGTGTGTCCCTCTGTCCAGCTGCATGTCAGGACATGGCATGCACATGATGCATGCTCACAGCCCTCCACTGTGCCCCACCACCTGCCTGTAAGCACCTCAAGCTATGCGGTACCTGTCACCACTTATACTTTCTTACTTCCCTAATTCAGTTAGTTTTAATGCAAAACACGTTTTGAGTAACTTGATTTTTATGTATCTGGCACTTTAAAATTGATTAACTAATTGAAAAACAGTTTTAAAGTGCTGCTTTTGTACACTTCTTTTTAAATTGCATTTCAGTTTCCATCCAAATGCAGCTTGGCTCAAATTCTGGGTAAAAATTATCACCTAGTGAATAAGACATGCGTCATTCAATGGGTTTCATCTAATACAACAGTAAAAAAGAAGGATCTCAGTAAATGCATGTAAAGGTGCATAATTGCTTAAGTAACTGTGCAGAGATGTAATATATCCTGCTTAGCAGAGAAAAGCCAAGCTGATTGGAAAAGGTTCTTTTTGCAGCCCATATTGTGCCGGCCAGGGGAAAGAATCTCACTTTAAGAAAAAAACTAAGAAGCGTGAATGTATAATTAAAATCAATATTTAATCCGAGTTTTCCTGCTTGGTTTAAGCATGACTAAAGTCTCCACTGCCCACCTGAACTGGCTTTACCCTCTTCCCCTTGCTTGCCACTGTGGTGGTCTAGCGCAGAGCCTGGCATGAAGTGATGATGATGGAGGCTGGGCAATTCTCACCCGCTGTGTGCCCACAGTGTATGGGGACAAACCAGCTCAGGTGACCAAGAGATCGTGGCAATATAGTGTGAGGGAACAGCCCAGGGACCTTGGGTTTTGGCATTGTGCTAAGTAACCAGCAGAGGGGTTGTAACCCTGGTAGGTCTATGTAAAATGAATCAGTAGAAATGCTGAGCAGGAACTTCTTAACCTACTTTACCTTGGGGAAAAAATAATCTGCCATGTCAAGAAAAATGTCACAAGAATAATGTTGGTCTTGTTTCCCAGTAGATGACTGAAATTTCTACAGGTTGCTTTGGGTCAATCCAAGCCAAATATCTTGGGCTGCAGGGCTAAACTGGCATAATTTGGTTTGGCTTGCTGCATATTGCTGCAGCCCAGCATTGGCTAGTTGAGATATAACATGGGAGCCTGGGGAACTGGACAGCATGAGAAAGTGGCCAGCCGCAAGAAAAACTGCAGAGAAACTGAAGGTACAGCTCCTGTCCACCGCTGTGGTTCTCTTACCAGTGTGGGCAGACTTGCAATGATTTGCATTGGTTCCTTTGCTTGTGTTTTCCTGAGCTCTGTCCCACCAGAAGTCCCTTCCATCACCTTCTTTGTGGTCTTCAAAGGGGACATCCCCTATGCCCCCATTCCTGCACAGCTCTAAGAAATGTTGTTCTTTAGCCCTCACAGCTGCACAGAGAGGGAAAGAGTGGTAAGTGGGACTTAAACCATTTCTCCCCATCCCTGGTAGATGAGGCACTTTGCCTGGTGATCTACCTGCCCTGCTGTTTCTAGGGTAGATCTACAGGACAGCACAAGGGCTTCCTGCCCCGCAACAGCACTTGCTTTGCATGCTGGAAGGGCTTCTTCGTACAGTGGAAGAGATCCACTTAAAACTCTCATACAAACAGATATAGCACACCAAGATGTTATCAGCCTCCAAGAAATGAACTGCCCTCAGTATCTCAGTCCAGTAGTTGTGTTCATTTTGTCAGTCTCCCAAAGCAGAAATTAAGATGTACCTTGGCTTTATAGTGACAGCACCGCAAATCCCTCCAAGCCTGGCCAAGATACCCAGTCAGCTTTGAAACCAGAGAAAACTAATTAGACTTGTCTGATTCCATATTCCCTGAGTGGGAATAAATGTGACTCCAGGTTAATAATGTGTATCTACAAGGTTAATAGCGTACATGTGCTGGGAAGAGCTGTCCTGCAAGTGTGGTGTCTCATCCTAGTGTACTGTGCTGCTAATTCTTCAAGGCCTGCTTGGCTGTGCTCGTTTCCAAGGCAATTGGAGAGTTATTTAAATACAAATTCAGTGCTAGGCAAAGAAGCAAAATATATTTAAGCTAATTGTTCTCCAGCAAGCCTTGCAATGTTTTCTCCTTTCCTCCTCCTGGGAGGTGGAGAGATGTCCTGGCTGGCACTGCAGAGGGTGCTCAGCTCTGCTTTCTGCTTGCAGCTCAGCAAGGGACAAGTTTCCATTTTCGCTCTTCATCTAAGCTGCATGCATTTTCTTAGTTCTCTCTCTCTCTCTCTCTCTCTCTCTCTCTCTCTCTCTCTCTGTGTGTGTGTGTCTCGTCCTGCTTGGGTACCACCTATGTCCTAGGGTTGTTTCTGTTGTGCTTTGAGAATCATCATTTGAGAAATTCAAAAGGTATCCGGATAGGGTCCTGGGCAATGTGCTCTAGGTGACCCTGCTTGAGCAGATGGGTTGGACTAGATCTCCAGAGGTCCCTTTGAACCTCAACTGTTTGTGAATCTCAGTGCTTCCTGTACCTGTGTACCCCCAGGGTCTCTCCACAGGAGCTTTAGGTCTGATGTAGCCCCAGAAAGTATCAGGCCCTTGCTTGCTACAGGGCTAAAAGGAGAGCTCAGAGCCCCAAGGAGGCAATTCTCAGAACTGGAGCCAGGATACTCCTAATTCCTGAAGCGGTACGGCATGGCCTAGTAGATCAAATGACGACTTGCTGGTCTCTGCTCTCCCATTACAGCCATGCAGCACGTCTGGGCTGGGCAGCCACTGACATGCCTGCTTCAGGCTGTCCCTTGGGACTGTGTGCCACGGAGTTGCAAGTGTTTTCTTCCCCTCACTACTCCCCAGTTCCCTGCCACCAAAAGGGATTTGTCCCTGTTTCCCACTTGGATTTACCACCATGGGGGTGTTTCCTGGGGAAGCCCAGGTGGCTGTCTCCTTGCAAGAGGTTCATCTTTAGTGCTCTGCCCATTCCCAGCAGCACTAACTGGTCCATCTGTCCCCAGGCTGCCTGACAGAGTGGGATGGAGTGAGCTGCTGGTTGGCTGTGCCTGTTGGCCAGTCCCATGCTGTTGCCTGCCCTGACATCCACCACGTCTTCAAGAAGTCCAAAGGTGCGACACTGCTGTTGGGCTCTGAATCCAGACAGTATTGTGACTGGTGGTGCTCCTGGGATCAAGAGATGGAGCTGCTCTGCACCCATCTCTCCATGCCCAGGAGCCCTGTGTCAGCCCTTCAGGTACTTGGCCCCATGGGGCAGCCCCATGGCAACCACCCTGTCCTACACCTTAGTGTGTAATGCAGTTGAAGCAGGGGATGGCTGAAAGCAGAAATGTGGGACACTGCCACCCTGAGAAAGTCCCCAAGTGCTCTCCCTGAGTGAGCTGGGGACAGTGTGGATGGAACACTGGGGTCCTTGTTTTCCAGCTAGGTGACACCATGCCAAGTCTTTGCTGCTTGGCACCTACCTCTCCCCATTCACAGATCAGGCAAAAGCTCCTGGCCTGCTTAGCACTGCTTCAAGCTGCATGGATGACAAACATTGCAAATGATCATTATTTCAAGGCCTCCCACTCTTCCCAGGTGGGTGCTGCTTCTGAGGAAAATGCTGCTCCATCTGTTATGGAGTTGGCCAAGTGCAAAGCAAAGTGTCTATCTGGCCCTTGTGACAGCTGAGCACTTTTTGCATGGATATAGTTGGAAAGGGGGATGTTTTAGGGCAGAACAGCTTGGGAGAGGCTTGCTAAAGTGTTCATAGGATTGGAAAAAAAACATTTAATTCTCTCCACAGGGGGAACCTACTTTGGGTATGTCCCTGGTCTTTGGGTATGTCCCTGCCCTGTCCTGCTATTTCTGGGTATAGCACTGGACAGTAGAGATAAGATCTTATTTCCATGCTGCCTATTTCTCCTTGCTGTCCATGCTGAGCTGCTCTGGTGGAATGTCCTTTTCAGCAGCCAGGCCATTTGGGCAGTATACTGATGTTAAAGCTGCTGGTAGGATTTAACCACCAACCTGGAGATTAGAGTGCTGGTATAGGTGCTGGCACTGGGAAGGACATATTGGGGATGCTCCCACTAAGGTCGGGGAGCTGATGTGGGGCCATTCTGCAGGGTGATCCCTGCAGCTCTTATGAGGTCCCTTCTTGCCACTGCAGCTCTGATCCGAAGGAACTGTACAGAGTCAGGATGGAGCTTTCCCAGCCCCCCCTACTACAATGCCTGTGAGCTGGAGATTGTCAGCAGCAATGACACGGAGGCCAAGGCAAGTGTGGGGCCCCAGCGTCTCCTGGGCTGCTGGCATCACCCTACCCTTGAGGCTCCCGTGCTGTAGGACAATGCAATGCGGGGATGCTGTCCAAGATATCTCCCTAGTCTTGTCCTTGTTTATGGGTGGCTCTGTGGGTTCTGGGCTAGTTTGTGTGATAACACAAGTGGGCAGCACCTAGCCCCTTTCCCAGCCCACCACACCAGCATCTCCAAGGACTCCAGCATGCCCATGTTGCCCTGATCCCTCACTTAGCCAGTGATTTCCCTTCCAGAAAAGCTACTTTGTCACCATGAAGGTACTTTACACCTGCGGCTACTCCACATCCCTCGCAGCCCTGCTCCTGGCCATTGGTATCTTCTCATGCTTCAGGTAGGGCTTAGCACTGGCCTCTCCAAGCTTGTCCGTGCCAAAGTATGACACGGATAAAAGTGCAACATTGTCCTTCTGATAGACTGTCTTTGAACTCTCAGCTTCCTCTTTCGAGCCTCACTTTTGCAGACCTCAGTGTGCTGCCAGTAGGATGCTATCTAGAGGTGACTGGCAGGATCGTCCCAGGCCCGCAGCCTCCAGTACAGCAAAACTCCTTCCTTTGGGGAGCTCAGAGCAGCAAAATGTTCTGCAAGGCTTTCTGCCCTACCACCACCAAGGCGCAGCCCATGAGGCCAGGGTGCAAGTAAAGGAAGAGGCTCTGAGCTGCTGTGCCAGGCGCAGGAGGGACCTGGGAATCAGAATTTGGACCTGCTTCCTTCCCCCTACACACACACATTTTTACATGAATTGCAGTGTCACTTGGGTCACAGTAAGGCTGTCTGCCTAGATGTCTTTGGACAAGCCTGACACTCAGAAGTGATGGTCCAGAAATGTCTTAGCAGCAGTGCAAGTTTATAGAGCATCTCTGGTGCAAAACAGCGCTCTGCCTGTGTTATTTGCAAACAAAATGCTTCTCTGTCCATCTGCTTTTTCTCCTCCTCACTGGACACACCATGTCTCTTCCTTAACCTAGAAAGCTGCATTGCACCAGGAACTCCATCCACATCCACTTCTTCACCTCCTTCATACTGCGTGGGGCTGCTGTGTTCATCAAAGACTCCATCCTCTTCTCGGATGAGTCTATCGACCACTGCACAATGTCAACGGTAAGTTGTTTGAGCCCATCCTGGACATGATGCAGGAGCAGGTCCCACGTGCTGCCTTCTGGGAGTCTGGCTGTATTTACAGAAGATTTAGACATACAAAGATGAGGGGAAGAGTGAGGAGGAAAGGCTGGTTTGAGTGGACTTTAGGAGATTCACAACAGTGTTTCTGCTTGGGTCCTAACAACATACAGGGAACATCACCTGCCTTCAGAGCTCTCCCTGGTCTTGGATATGAACTCCCAGTGGGACTATAGGTTTGCACAGCCCCAACAGTACACCATGTACAAGCAAACAGGCAGGTCTTGCAGCTCCTGATGCACAGATTTGGAGTTGTAAATAGAAACAAAATCCCACACACACAGCCCAGTTACAATGCTGTGGACATGAACCATAACAAGCCCAGGGCAGGTTTCTTAAAGGACCTACAATAACAGCAGCACAGGCCTGGCCCTGCAGTCATGGGCACATGTCGCATGCTCTCTGCACAGGGAGAGCAGAGAATGCTGTATTTGCTGTGTGGGATCAGTGCAGCTCCCCTGGTGCACACAGGACTTTCTGGAGGTAAGCAGCAAATCCTAAGCTGAAGGGAGACCCCAGAGGGTTGGAAGGGAGGATGGAGGGTTGTAGGTGGGGAGAGGCATTAGGAGCTGAGAGGTGTCATAATGTCACTGCACTGAAAGGGCATTGCAGATCTTCTCAAGAGCTCCATCACCTCAAAGGGTCCTGGAGAGATTTGATTCCCCAGCCATGAGAGCAAATCACCATCTCCAGCTTCTTGGTCCATCCTGCAGCTCCACAGCCCTGAGCTAAACTGTACCCAGAGCAGCAGGAGAGGTGGTCTGAGGTACATTCGGCCACAGGAGGGAAGGCAGTTGGGGCACCTACAGAAACAGCAGGAACAAAGATACTGGCCTACCCCCTGCTCCCTCAAGGACCAGATCCACCTGCCAGCCAGCACCACTGAGCTGTTCCCCTCCCCATCCTTACTAGATGAACTGCAAAGCAGCCATCACCTTCTTCCAGTACTCGGTCCTGGCCAACTTCTACTGGCTGCTGGTGGAGGGGATGTACCTGCAGACCCTGCTGCTATTCACCTTCACCTCCGACAAGAGGTACATCTGGTGGTACATCCTCATTGGCTGGGGTGAGTGCAGTGCCCGCCTGGCACATCAACATCTCCAGCGAGGTCCTGTAAACACATCCTCCTCTCCATCTCTCTGCTGTGGCTGGGGAGCTCAGGACATTGCCTGAACTTGCTGCTCTGAGACCACCTGGCCAGCAGACCACAGGCAAGATATTTCCAGTAGTCACTCTTGGCACATCGCCTTTTTGTGCTCTTCTCATTGCCTAGTGCGTGGTGGGTCCTGCAAGCCCCACTAGAGCTGGTCTGGCATTGGGTGGTCTGTTCTGATTCTTCCCCTTGCAGGAAGCAGGTGCTGGGGGAGAGGTTAGCCTTTACCACCAGGGCTAAGTATGAAAAAGGGAACCATTTACAAGATCAACCTGAAATGTCAGCTTTGTTTCATAGCTGGGGGTTGCAGTGGGCTTGCTCTCTGTTCCTCCTAACATTTCCATACTGACATTTGAATCACAAATTGCTGTAGAAACCTAGCTTTTGATCTAGAGAGGTTTGCATGAAGGAGAATGCCACTTAGAGATGCGTGGAGGCTGGAGATGGAGGTCCCTGGAAAATCACTGAAAGAGAAAATATTTGTTAATGCCAACAAATTGTTAATGAAAGAGCCTTTGGAGCATCTGCTGCCAACTCATCTCTCATGCAGGTTTGATGGAGACAAATCTCCCACTTCCCTGGCCTCATGCACCTGGGGCTGCACATGCCCCTCCCAGGTTAGAGATAAGGGGCAGCAGGGAGGCAGGAGGGACAGCCGAGGAGGTATCTGTGGGTGACACAGGCAGGTACAGCACCATTAGTGGACATCATCACCTTGTAAAGCTGGAGAAGCAGGGAGAGGCTACATCTTCCTGTCACCTCCAGGACCCCAGCCTGATGCCAGGCCCAGATAGAAGGGGCAGGGAACAGAAGGGAGCCACAGAAGCTCCCCAGAGTGGCTCCATGTCCCACACTGGTCCTGTCCTTGCAGGTGTCCCCATGCTGACAGTGTGTGTGTGGGTCATCACCAGACTTCAGTATGACAACCATGGGTAAGAGATGCTATCTCTCTTCTTGCTCCAGGCTAGCTTGGCCACATGTACTGGGGACACAACTTTTGTATGGAAAACCAGGCAGGGGTTGTCCCTTGTGCCTCAAGGGAAGAACCAGAGAAACACTTAATACTATTTCTGGTGGTATGTAGAAATTCTTGCTATGGTGAGGAGCCTTTGCAAGAAGTGCTATGCGAATGGGGCAGCAGGCTGGGGTGGCCGGAGGGGCAAGACCTGGGCTAAAAGTATGCAAGCAGGCAGCAGAGCCCTGCTGGTTCTCTTCTTCCATAGGTGCTGGGATGACTATGCTAGCCTGTACTGGTGGGTGATCAAGGCTCCCATTCTCCTGGCCATATTTGTGAGTATATTCCCAGAGCATCCTGGTGCTAGAGCCTGGCAGTCCCACACAGACATGAGGACACAACCAGGGGGCCACTCCAGGGGGCCTGAGACAAGGCTTCCCATGCCAGGTGAACTTCCTCATCTTCCTCAATGTCACCAGGATCTTAGCACAGAAGATCCGATCTCCAGACATCAGCAAAAACTACAAGCAGCAGTACATGTAAGGACCAGCTCAAGGAAGGCTGGGATTTCCCTCCCCCCTCTGGTTTTGGGGGGCACCTGGGGCATAGAGGAGAGCTAAGGAACCTCTGAGACATGCCTTTGATGGAAACCCACCTCTGGATTAACTTCTACATTTTTGGGGGGAAGGTCTTGGCTCTCAGAGGGTGTTTCTGTGTCCAGGGAGAGCCTCAACTGTGCAAAGTTTTGCTTCACTTGGGGGGTGTCTCATGCTCTGCTTCCTCAAAGTTTTTGCCACAGGAGGGCCTTGCAGGGATGTTTCATCAGGGCAGTGGGTGACCATCTGCACCTGGGCTCCTGCTCATGCTGCAATGCTCTCCAGGAGGCTCACAAAGTCCACGCTGCTCCTCATCCCTCTCTTCGGGGTGCACTACGTGGTGTTCGCGCTCTTCCCTGAACACGTTGGTGTGGATGCCCGGCTGTACTTCGAGCTGGTCCTCGGCTCCTATCAGGTGCTAACAGGAGAAGGCAGGAGCAGGTCCCCAGAGCCTGTTTCCCTGGACTTCTCCTTCAAACCTTCTTCCAGGGCCAATCCAGAACTCCTTCACTGTAGTCCAACCTGCCCCTTTTGCAGCTTCTTCCTCCTTCATCAGGCTGCCCTGAGCCTGGGGCTTAGCTCCCTGTCATACCAAGAAGCAAAGCTTAACTTTCCACATGGCAAAATCCCTATGTACCAATTCCATCCCATCCTGAGATCATGGTGGACACCCCTGGGGTGCATCACAGGGGCTGGGGCCCAGTGTTCATTCAGGAGAGGGCTGTGTCCCAGGCAGACCTCAGCTACTTAGAGACCAAGCAAAGGGGCTGTGGTCCAGCAAACAGACTGCATGAATCCCATCCTTGTACTGCACATGTGGCTGATACCCAGGTAGGAGAGGTCCTAGAAGCTGGTCCCAGGCCTCTCTACCAGCAGGCTCTGAGCTGGACCCTAGAGGCAGCTTTGCTCTGGGAGGATGCTAAGCGCAGGGCAGTGGATGTGCATGGAGAGATCCAGTCACTTCCCTTGGGTGAAGCTCATCCTTCCTGTGCATTTTAGGGCTTCCTGGTGGCTCTGCTGTACTGTTTCCTCAACGGAGAGGTGAGTGCCCCTGTGTAGCAAGCACATCATCTACCCACCAGCCATCCACAGCCACGTGTGTGTGTGTGCACAGATGGATATCACATGTATGCAGCCATGCATGTGTGCAAACTTATCCACACAAATATGCATGCGTGCACACCAAATGTGCAAACATGTGCATGTGTGCATAGCAAATGCGCAAGCATGCTGCTTTGTGGCCCCACAAATGATGACATTTACAAGTGGGAGCATGTGGTCAGGCAAGCACGGTGCTGAAGGGCGCATGTGCATACCAGACCCTGCCATCGCTGGGGTCTCTTTCTTTTTCCACCACCAAAAGCCTGTCTCTGAGCCATCAGTGCCATGTGAGGAAAGGCAGCTCCTGCCCGCTTTGTGGGGTTCTGGCTGGCCTGGCGGCACCATGTCCATGGATGCCAGTGCTGCTCTGGTGCCCGTCCAGGTCCAGGCTGAGATCAAGAGGAACTGGGGCAAGTGGCAGTCCATGGAAAGCAATGTCTTCAACCTGGTGACGCAAGATTTCACAGCGTGATGAAGGTTGGTAGGAAATTCCTCTCCAAGGACAGTGGTGGTACAGCTCCATGGTTACAGTCCCGCAGTCAGAAACACAATAAAAGAGATTTTTTTGATGTGTGGGTCTCCTATCCTCAGTGACTGATGTGGACAGTGACTGGGAAAGTCTCTAGCTACTTGTGTGCTGGCTGTTCTTGCAGCTCCTTGCTAATTTGTGATTATATCTCACCTGCCCAAAGCATTCATAGCAGTTTGATCAGTGTTTTAGGCAAACCCAGGAATACTTCTCCATCTATTTTGCCCTCGGATTGGCTAGGAGGCACAAATACCATTTCACAAAGGATCAGATGCAGGTTTAGCATTTTTCATTTGGCATCACTATGAAAGCAGAAGCATCCCCAATACTGGAGAGATTTAATGATGGATTATTTTTTTTTCTCCTCCTTCCTTTGTTTACAAAATTGCCTAAGCACAGCCCCCAGGAGCCATTCCAGGGGTGGGAGAAGTAAAATTGCAGACAAATGACAAATGATAGCTCTCTATGAGCTCCTGATGACTCAAATCCACCCCCTGCTCCTGAAATTTTTCCTTTCCTTTCCCCTTGTGCCTGTTGCTTCAGCCACTCCTGGATGCCAGGGAAGATGGGATGCCCTTAGTGCTGCATCAGCAATTCAGGGGGCTCTGTGGCTTCTGAGTTTGATGGTTTGAGTCCTTTGCAGCACCAGGACCCTTTACAGGCTGCAGCCCTTCCTCATTGGCACAGCCACAGCCCCACACGGCCTCCCAGCCCCGTCCAGGCGAGGTGTGGAAGACTGCAAGCAGTGGGGCTCACCTGGGTGTGCTCACAACTCATTTGTCTGGGACCAGCAAGGTTTTGGCCAATAAAATATTGTTCAGAAACTCAGTATCATTTTTCAGTGGTCTGATTTGTTGTGCAAACACCTGCCCAGGTAACTTGGTACCAGCATAGCGAGAGGGTTAAAGCCCTGCCACTACCTGTAATGTCTGGAAGTGCCTGTGGGGAAGGAAATCTGCTTTTGCTTTGCCTGGAGAAGTGACCAGGGCTTGGGCATGGATCAGTGAGCAGAGATGAGCAGCAAGGCGGGAGGAAGGGAGGAGAGTGTGATGGTTGCAGCTTGTGGTGGCCCAGAGGTGCTAGGCCTGCTCATGCTCCCCGTCTGAGCCCAAATCACTAGCATCATGTCCTCATTTCACGCCCTCCCTCATCTCATCTGCAAAGCACAGGAAGCCTGCTCCCCAGAGCAGGGCATGGCCAAAAGCCCCACAGGCACCAAAATCTGCTGGGGACCCTCGTTGCTCCCCCAGAAGCATTCTTGCTGCTCACTGGCCAGATCCTGCCTTCATCTCCATTTTTGCCAGGAGCAAGTGAGACCTCAGGTGCCCTTCCACAAACTTCCTGGTCTCTCCTCTGTGCCAAGCCATGTTTTCCCAAGACCTGAGCCATTCGATCTCAGCAAAGCTTCTCGAACTTCCTGCGCTTTAATTTCTCTGTGTAGCCACATGTTCTTCCTTAAATAAAACTCATCCACTGGCCACTTTCCAGACTGCAGGATCTCCAGTGATCACTGCATGCTAAAGGGAGAAGGGAGAAATAGGTACTGAGATGTTAATACAGAGCCCTAGGCTTGATTTGAGGTGACATGGACAGTGCTCCATTAAATAACCCCCCAGGCTAGCAACATCCCTGCATTGTTGGACAAGACAACTTCAGAGGACTACGGCAGCTGTCAAACAAATGCCTGTCTGCAGGCGGGGTGAGATCACAGGTGAATAATCATCCCTCTCCATCATCAGCAAGGAAGATGCAGCTGCTGTGGGACTCCCCGGCAGGGAAGGCAGATTGCACCAGGGTGGGGGACATTTAGCAGCAATGTCACGGTTGCCGTAACACTTTGCAAGCTATCACGTTTTACATGTATTTTCAACTGCAAATGGCCATTTCTTGGTGATAAATCTATGCCTAAAATGACCTGCTGGTGATGGCTGTGCACCGACCCGCAGGCTCTCGGCAGGCAGCAGAGCCTGCTGAGCACACTGCAGACACGGGAGGGATGATGCGCTGTTGCTCTGCACCCTCTCAGCCTGCGAACAACGTTTTCAAGGATGCACCCACTCCTGGGGGGAGGGGGGGGGTCACTTTTGCTCCCTGTATAGAGGTGTCCCGGAAAAGGGGGGGTGTTTTGCCTGGAGCCTGAGGGTGGCACTGTGGCCCTGCAATGCCACCGCGGGCACTGACATCAGACCCAACCTGTCAGCCCTGGAATGAGCCAAGTCCCTGCACAGCTCGCCCTGGACGCAGGCTCAGCTGGCGTGAAGGGACCCCTGCACTACCCTGGGGCTGCTGGCCTCTGGGTGCTGGCCCCAAATGACTCTGCCTGGGCCCCGAGAGCCCCCAGAGAGTAAGGTAAGGGGTGCACGGAGCCCCGCGTGTGTCCCAGCACTTCAACGAGACCTGGGGACTCTCCAGTGTCCCCGCCACTGCCCTGGCCAGGAGAGGATTAACCAGCAGCAGAGATGGGAATATCGCAGAGGTTCAGGCTGTGCTGGCATCTCTGGGTTGGGAGAGCTGTGCTTGCTTCTTCGCCCTGCTCCTCTGAAGAGCCAGGACCACAGCTCGGACACCTTGGGGTGCCTCACTGTGGCACCCACACCAAGGGCACAGAGCTGCTCCCCATCGCCTGTGGCCCCATCCTCTCCACCGATTGGCACAGGGATGTGCCCTGTGCCAATGGCTTGGGGAATTCATCCTGCTGCAGCACATACCCCTATCCCCATGCCCCAGCTCGATATCAGTGCAAGCAAAGACCCCCCCCCCCCTCAGACAGACACTGAAGCAGGCCAAGCATCGCCTTTATCCCACCTCATCACCTCAAGGGCACTTCTGTCTCTGGTTATCTCATCTGCCACCTCCCCTCCTCACTTGTCCCCAGTGCTCTGCCTCCCCCTGTTTTCCCAGGGATCAGCATTTCCAGGTGGGCCACCACAGTGCCCAGCAGCAAAAGGGGATGCAAGGAGAAAGAGGATGAAAAATTTTGTGGGCCATGTGAGCCTGCACAGTGGGTGCCTTGAGTTAGGGTAGCATCCACATCCCGTGGTCTCCACCCTGTCACACTTCATTTCAGGTTCACTCTCGGCTATATTCAAAGCAAAAAGAAAAATGCAGCTTGCAGAGGCTTCCTGGGAGCAACAAAACCTTGGCCATCACAGCAGCTTTGCTCTGAAGGGCCTGGGTTCAGGGCCAGTCTCCTCCCGGGGCAGCTGGCGGTACTTACCAAACATCCCCTGAATTCCCTGCTCTGGCCAAAAGAACAAGTGGAAATTCCCTGTAGCCACAGAGGGAGGGTGTCCTGCTCCCGGCCCTCCATGGCCACTGCAACCACCCAACACCAGACGTTCGCAGCCCTGGGTCAGGTCTGGGCTCCGAGTCTACCAAAGAGACCCAGAGACGGTTTTCAATGGAAGAAATCCAGGTTAGGCTTCTCAGCGCACACCTCCACCTCCGGCATCTCCCGGCACAAAGCTGATCCTCTAGACCACGCCGTCCTACCTCCCCCCTGAGAGCTAAACTCGGCTCTTTTGGGCTGCTGCATTGACACAGCCCTGAATGGAAAGGATACTTAGGAGGGGAAAAGCAAAACAGAACCAAGTTGATGGTTTCCCAGGCGTTGATTTGCAGGCTCGGCCCTGTTTCTGAACTTGGTTCATTGATTGCACAGGATGCTGGCATGTGGGAGCACAGTGAGATCTTGGGAACCAGTGGCTAGAGGTGAGGAAGTGGCGAGATTGCCACGGGAATGGGCTGACGAGGGCTGCCGGGCTGGGGAAGGCTGTGGGCTGAGCAAGGAGGCTCTTCAGCACGCCCGTGAGAAACCCCAGGCTGGCACAGGAAAGTCACCATGAAATATTTTGGGAGGGAGAGGGCTGGCCGAAGTGTTGAACAGAGCCTGTGGTGTTTGAAAGGTGATGAGGCCCCTCCAGGAGAGATGTTCTTAAAATATTAGTTTGAGTGTGGGGAAGGGGTCAGCTGGCTGAGTCCTGACCTGGGTGACGGCAGCGTCCATCCGCTGGGCTCTCCCTGTGGCCAAGGAGAACAAGAGCTGGATTCTCACTCGGGGAATATGATTTAGCCCTTCAGTTTGAGGCCGATCCGAGGAGCCATTAGCATGGAAATGTCATCTGCTTGGTGGGAAAGTGGATGCAAGAACTCGGCCGAGGAGCAAAGCATGGCTGCAGGGTGCTTGGGGGTTCAGCCTTACTTGGCACATGCCTGATGCTCTTGGTGTAGGAGGAAAGGTGCCGCTGATGCAAGACTAGGTAGAAGCGGAGGGCAGGCACAGGGGGAAATAACGCTGATCAGGGAAAACGGGCTGAGACGCAGGAGCCCAAAGTGGTAGGACGCCCTTCAGTGTCCTGCCTCGCTCACAAGCTAGAGGAGGAGTCGAGGCCATCCCACAGCCGCTGCTAGGTGCTGCAACATCTCAGTAACGCTCCCCAAAAGCCACCAGCCAGAGGCAGCCCAGTGCAGGGGAAAAAGTTGGCAGTAGGGCTGCTGGTGGCCCCCCCCCTCCCAGCCTTGCAGTTGTCTCACCGCCCTTTCCAACTGCCTGTCGTTACCCCGCGTGTTGTAAGAGCTGCAGGGAGACACCAGCCAGGGTCCCTCTCCGCTGCCCCGTGCCCAGTTTGGTGCCAAACCAAAGCCACTTCCACATCTGGTGCGACCTCCTCCTCGGCCATGGCTGCGTCGGGCGGCCGCGTCCTTGCCAGGGTTCGGTGCGCGCCCCGCGGTGGGGAGGGGGGTGCCGATGCCCGCCTGGCGTGCATGCCCCGGGCGATGCGGCCGCGGGGCTGCAGGCGCAGCCAGCCCCTTGATTGGCGCCGCGGGGGACGAATGCCACAGCTGAGACGCGCCGAGGCTACCTGAAGGACCCCGCATGTCCTCAGGTTTCACTCATGACCATCTGACAGCAGCAGCAGCTGCTCTGCCAACAGGCACTCGCGGAGCCGAAGGAGAGGAAAATTCCGGCCCTAAAAGGTCCTGCCTTGGGTTTTTGCTCTTTGCACCAAAAAGTAAGTAACTGATTCGGCTCTGGGTCGATGCCAGGCCACCGAGCGGTGTCTCCGGGCTCTTGACTGTCACCGAGTTTCTCTTTCTCGCGGGGGCAGCCCAGGACAGCGCAAAGTAAGAGTCCCGCTTGCCCGGGGCTCTGCCGCCCGTGCGCTCCCGCACGGCTGGAGGTGGATGGGAATAGTAAAGCCCCGGAGGTCAGTTGTCGGAGCTGGTGCTCGGCGGCGTTGCAGTCTGTGCTTTTGGCAGCCCACCATCCCTTCGGCGTGCTGGCTGGGGTCTGGAAAACAGCTCGGGACGGGGGAGAAGGTCCCTGCAACGAAGCAGGCGCAGCACGGGGAGGGCAAGGTGCAGGGACGTGGCCAGCAGCCCTTGGACCTTCAGCGGCCATGAACCGGCTGCCAGGACAAGAGGGGAGGCTGGGGGATGTGACGGGGAGCGCATTTCTGACCCACCTTCCCAAACGGAGCCACAAGTGCCATTTAAAAGTCACAAGTCGCCTTTCTCCTGGCTTCGTCTCCTGGAGATCTAAATATAAACCTTGGCTTGGCCAAGCCAAGGTTGCAGGAAAGGTCTGCGTGGTGCTCTGCAGTGTCTCCTTTCGGGAAGGCGCCTTTCCCCAGCGAACTCAGGGGAGAGGCAGGGACTTGGGGAAGAGCCGATGGGAAACAGCAGTGACGGAGGGGACACTGCGGTGCAATGCCATCGTCTCCCTCCTTTGCACCCGGAGGCGGTAGGCTCTGGCGGTATCCGCACAGCCGTGGGTGCCAGGGAGGTCAGGAAGAGGCAAACGGGGGATTGAGGGGTCAGATCTCTCCATAAGCAGCTAGAAGCAGGCAGTGCCAGGGTGGGATTCAGCTCACCATCCGGGTCCCAAATCCCGCGGCTGCATGCAGCCAGGGTTGGAGTCTCTGCCCTCAGTGGGTGCATGGGGCTGTACAAAGCAGCCGTCACTCATTGCATGCTCAGTGCCACTGCACAAGGCTCAGGTAGACATTTCACCCCCTGCAGTTATTATTGGGTTCATCTGGAGGGACTCAGACGCCCTGGTCCCTCCGTCGCTCGCAGTATCATCCATCCCTCTCCTCTGGGCCCTACGTCTCTTGCTCCCTGGTGCTGCCGCTGAGCAGCAGAGAAAGGCCTGTAGGTAAAGGCAACATTTACCCACTACCCACACTGATGTTGAAGGGAGAAATCGGCCTGAGAAAGCAGTGAGCAAAGACGTGGCAGATGGGCAAGCTTGTGCAAAACCCTGGGAACGGCTGGATGGCCCAAACAGCCCTCTCTTGCGCTCGGTTGTACGAGGAGCAGGAGGAGCATGCACAAATATATTTGATGGACAGACGCTGCGAGCATTGGAGCTGCCTCCTCTAGTCCTTGCTTGGAATATGCCTGACATAAAAACAGTTAGTGGAAAAAGGGCATATTTACGGGAACTGGTTAAAGAACACAGCGTCCTGCCTCGACTTGGCTGGGCTAATATTTGAAGAACATTTTCTGATTTCCACACTCTAGCATATTTAGACCAGAAAGGTCCCTCGAGCATCACTTGCGGCAAAGGGGCCTTGTTGAGTCACTCCAACGCAGCTTGAAGAAACCTGGCTGGATCTGGGGATAGGACGGATCTCACAGCCGTGAAACAGAGCGGTACCAGGTAAATACAAGCCATTTAGCATCACTTTTGTATTCAGCAGGCTACACGAAGCACTAGTGAAGTCATCTTTACCAAGAGCAGGAAGGGAAAGAACATGACAAACACTTTTGATGGTTTGGGGTGAGGAATAAAGCCAGAACATCCCAGCTAGAGACCCAGAGGAGCCAGGAAGGGTTTTCAGGCCTCTGTGCCTGTCTGTCTGTCCAGCTGCCTCCTCCCTCGTTATTTATATAGCCCATATGAACATATCATTTCAGAGTCTCCCTTATCCAGCCGGATGAACAGGTCAGATCCTAATAAGATCCCTGGGGAGTTGGAGGGAAGGAGCTGTGGTGCGGGGCCATGCTCAGCCTGTAGGGCAGCTCTGGCCATGGGTGGCTTGTTGGCAGCAGCGGTTGTAGATGTCGTGCGTTGGAGCAGTGCGGTCATCGGTGTGCACGGTGCGGGACCCACCACAGCTTTCTCAGCTGGGATGATATAAAGCAGAGCACCCAGGCTGGTAGGGGGTAGCGGGGCATGGGGGCTGCAAAGGGCAAGTGGGTTCCTGCTGCTACCAGGGGCACAGGGGAGAGCATTAACCAGCCCAGGGATGCTGCGGGGACTCCGAGCGCATGAGGTCTGAGCACCAGGTCTGTGACCTGCTTCCAGCATGGCTATTTGGTGACACTGCTGAAAGCCCAATTTGGCCAGCCAGGGGGATCTGCATGTCCCCTGCTGTTCCTCAGACCCTCCAGGCCCTCCAGAGCCTGCACCTCCAGGGAAGCGTTTCTGCACCGCCGGCATTTGGGGGGTTCAGAGGATGTAGAGGGGAGGGCTGAGGACATGCAGCGGACTGCTAGGGACACTGGTGCTGGGTCCCCGCACTGCCTTCCCCTCCCCCACGTCGTCCCCTCGCAGCCGCCCGGCTCAGATCTTTTTAAACGCCTGACATCAGAGAAGGCTGGCAGGGCTGCGAGGGAGGAGCCGAGCAGCATTAGATGACACCCGAGTGCAGCCAGTGGGCAGTGGGAGAGCGCAGGGTCTCCGCTTTAACCCTTTGCCACCCGCCTCGATGTCTGCTGTGGCAGAAACCACCCAAATAAATCCGTGCAGCCCCTCGCACGTCCCCTTTCCCAACATCCCCTCGTAGCAGGTCCATCGGGAACGCAGGCTAGAAGCAGTCTGAGGACAGAGGGATATTCACCCCCTTGCATCCTCCCAGCTCCAGGCAGGAGGGGGTTAGCATGAGTTGCTGCAGGATGTTGCAACCTCCTATTTCCATCTGCAGCCCAGGAGAGTATCCGAGGACTTCACAACTTGCAACGTATGTGTATATCGCCCCCGCTCCTGAGCACATCGAAGTACCCTTGGCACGACTGTGGCCAAAAAGGCAGCACTAAAGTGCCTGTGTTCAAGCAGATTCGAGTCAATATGATCGACAAGTCGTATAAAATGAATCTCTGGGTGGTTTGTGGTCAGAGTTACAGTAGTGCAGGTGCAGATATAGTGGCTTTAAGAGATTTAGGCATCTATGGTGCTATGGCTCAGTGTGCTGTTACCATCCACTTGTGTGTAACCATGAGCAAGCCTTCACGCAGCCTCAGACCCTCAGAAAAGCAGCAACGCATTGCCTCTGACTTACTTTCTTCAATTGCCCAAATGCTGCTGGTTTTACCATGCAGCCTTCAGCTTTCCTGCCTTTCCTGGCCCACAGCATATGTCTGAGCGACAGCAAGGGTTTCAGTGCAAACATGCAAGGGTCCTGCTGGATGAAGGTCTGTTCAGGAGGTGCCTGCAATGGCAGTGTGTTTAATCCAGTGAAGCAAGCTGAGCCACAAGCATTTTGGGGTCCGAAGGGCTATTCCTGAACACGCGTGAGGTTTCTGTGCAGGGGCTGCAGCTACTTTGACTGTGGTCAGAAAGCTGAGGGATGCTCAGCGATAAGGATTTGGCTCTTCAGGGATGACACAGGTTCAGGCACATCTTTGCAGGGAGTTGTGGCTAAGGAGCATCATCCTGTTTTGCACATGTGTGGCACTTAGCATGGCTGGGGCCAGGAGCCCGGCTGGAGGTGCTGCCACAATGCAAATACATGTCGTTAAACAGGGGATGGTGTGTTAGATCCTTCTCATGCTCAGAGCAAATCCCCAGGCCCTGCCACCACCTTTGGTTTGCAAGAGTCCTTGTCCCCAGGTGATGAGGCAGGGGGTGATTTGGTCATGCCAGGATGGGAGCTGCAGAGTTTGCGTCAAGCTGCAGCACTTCTCTTGAGGGAGCATCTGATGGGCAGAAAGCAAAGGAGCAGCATCACTCCCATATGCAGCATCACTGCAGTGAACTCGGTTCAGCAGAGCTTATCGTGTGCATAAAATCCAGCATCTGCTCAAGCATCTTCTTTGCCTCCTGACTGCTACAAATCTTTAACGTGCAATGAGTGACCCTGTGCAGTCTGCACTGACCTGGGGGACCATGACGACACCTGAGGAGTGTGAACTCGATGCAGTATCTTCATCCCTCTATTCTGGCTCGAGAAAGGCATCTGCTGGCTCAGGGCAGAGAGCTGTCCTCATCCAGCTTTGTTTTCCAAGGGCAGCTTTCAGCAGAGCAGCCCTTTTGCTCAGCATCAGGCAAACACCAGCTGAACGGTTTCCCTCGGCTCCCCGGTCTAAAGGATGCTGCTTGGAAGCATCTTGCATTCCTGTCAATGCTGTTTGCTGAGGCCAAGCATCAGGCAAAGAGTCCAAATACACTGACAGGAGGATCAAAATCACTGCAGCGATAGGAATCAGCACGGGGTGCTGCGTGGCTAACACAGCAAGCGGCTTTCACTTGCCTTGGCTAGCGAGAGGCTGGTGAATGAGCCACACAGCCCATGGGGACTTCGCAGCTGAGCTCTTAAAAATCCCAGGAAAGAGCAGGCTAGCAAAAAGATCGATTTTTTTTCTCTCTTGTCTTCTATAGCTTTGGAGCCTACCGTAAAATTCTGAGACAGTCCGAAAGTGGGCTGGAAAAAGGCTTGGAATTATTCTCTTTGTATGTTATAATTCATGTTATTTTCTTTTTGTTAAAACCTAGCTCCAGCTCTTTAAATATGGTAGCATAAAAATGCAGGGAGTGCATTTTTGTGGTGTACATGGCTTTCAGTGAGGACCATTACAGTACCAGGCATGGAGGTGATCTAACCGGTGATGGATGTGGGAGACGTTTTGGTTTTTGATATCTCTCCTGGTGTAAGAAAAAATGTTCTCCCGGAGCTATGTGATGGGCTCAGAAATACAGTGGTGCTGGAGATGCAGCGTCCTACAGCAGACTCAGAAGAGGCATTTGCTTGCAGAAGGAAAACTTGAAAACTTCACATACCTTTCCAGATAGTTTCTGTAATGCAGTTACAGCTGAGCATTAAGGGACCACAACACATCTGAGTATAATAAACATCAGACTCTCCAACAGCACATTATCATGTTACAGAAAGGGACATGAACTTGTTTATAAAATGGCTAATTTTGACTGCCACAACTGAACCGTGTTTATCCTCGTTGCTAACAGAAACTCATATAATCTTGAAAACATTACTGCAGCTCCAGTTTCCGCTCTTTACTGCGTCCAATTGCAAATCTGCAAGACTTAAACCAAGCCTCTCTATCCTCTGTGCTCTCTGCGGGAGAGAAAACATTTCACATTAGACTTCTTCCAATTTTCCCACTTTTCTTTCCAATCTTTGGGAAAACATAGTGGGAAATATGCATATCATGGGAATTTTTCAAGCTGTTACATCACTAGGACCATGCCTGAAGGAAAAAAAAAGGAGGAGGCTTGCTCCTCATGCATGGCACCTCTGCACACACGATGCTTAGCAGAGAGGTTTTGTTAATCCTTGTGCTGGGTTCAAACTGAATACACACGTTCCCCTGGGATCCTCTCACGGTCCTGCAGTGCCTGAAGCCTGGGAAAACCAGCTGCCTGCTTGGGTGCAGCTTTATTTGGAAAGCATCTATCTATCCACTGTTTTATGTGGCAAGTTGCTCAGAGAACTGCAAGCTGGCCTTGTCCCACGCAAGGAAACACGGGCAGTGGGTATCTGAGCCTACGTGTTAAAAAAAAAAAAAAATTGTCCAAGATTTAGCACACCGTGGGGCTGCAAGAGCAAGACCTGCAGCACGGCTCCAGCATCAGAGGTGGGGGAGAGCAGATGCAGGGAGGTCCCTCCTAGGAGAGCATGAAAACTGCCTCTGGGATCAGCAGTACAATAACCTGATGGGTGATAGAGACACATGCAGCAAGTCTGACAGGGACGGTACCGTGTGTGACATGCCTGGTACACATTGCAATCGCTCCATGAGCTTGGTAGCACTGTTTTGACTGCCCACAGCAGCTGTTCATCAGGATTTCTGTGCAGCCCAACAGAGCTGTTGCTTTGACCCAGCCCTCACTTATGGTGTGGCTGGAGCAGGACTGTGTCCTGCACCTTGCTGGTTAATAGCCTTGAATCTCAAGCACTTGATGAATGCAAGTCCCTTCCTCGCACAGGCTGTTTCTAGTTGTGCTTGAAATTCATGTGGCCAAGAACTGAGAACTGAGCTGTGACTCATCCCCGAACCCTGTGGTCCCAGCTGGTCCGCAGGTTGCATCAACCTGCCCAGCCCTCGGTGTCCTCGTGGAGATAAATCAGTGAGGGATGAAGCACTTGGGGATAGGTGGTCTTGCTTGCGGCTAGCCTCTGGGTACTGCTTTGTTTGGAAGTGATGTGCACTAGGTTGTGTGCAGTAAGGAGAGGCTATTTGGTGAGTGTGGGTGCAGCAAGGGCAGATTTGCTGTGGGGTGTGATTTTTTTTGGTGTGCTGCGGTGGATTTTTGGTTGTGTGCACAGCTGCTTTGGGGTTTCTATCTCTTCAACTGCTTAGGCCCTTGGATGCTGCCCTGTCTCTCTAGTAATTGCTTGCTGCTGAGGAACAGCAGCTACAAGGGTTTGGGTCAGGGCTCCAGTTCTCCTGGAGCTGGTTGCTCTCTAGCTTTGATGCAAGAGAGGAGAGAGGAGATCCTCATTTCCACTTTAATCCCTGCTGAAAGGAGTCCTCTCTGTGCTCTGTACAGCTATAAGCATTTGGCTGTAACTTTGCTTGGTCTGGCTTTGCTGTCTCTCGGTGAGTGAAGCTGATCTATGTTTGACAGCTCTTTGCGTTGCTCTTCCCTTGGACTTGCATCCCAGTCAGCCTCTTCTAGGCTTTTTTACACATTATCTCTTATGGCACTTCTGAAGTGCCAGGTTTGGGCAGGATGGCTTCCAAGCAGTCATAGACAGGGCTCTGTCACCCTTCTGTCTTGGTTAGGTGGTACTAGTTATGCAGAATCTCTAGTAGTTTTTAACCCATACCTGTTTTTTCCAGAGGCCGCTTCCCTTATATTGCCCCAGAGTAGCAAAAATATTGGAGGAAATTGCATTTCTATCAAGGCAAAGACCATGCACCTGCCCCTAAGTAGGGAGACGCTGCCAGACGCCTCCTGGTGCTTGGTGATGCTGAACTGGGGTGGGGAGGATGCTCCTCTGCAGCTTGCAATGCAGAGGATGTGGGCAGCTTGTTCAAAAGCAATGACTCAAGTGTGTGCATCACACAGTAAAGACGAGTTATCCAGCTTAGCTGTAAGTCCAAAATCTGAGAAAGCATCTCATAAATGGTAGGGATCAGAGCTTTATAGAGATGTTTCAAGTCCCTGATTTCTTCCTTGCTGCACAAGCTGGCAAGATGAGAGTCTGTCTCTCATATAAAATAGCTGTTGTGTGGCTGGGTATGGAAGTGTGAAGGGCTGTGTGTGTGAGTGGCTGCTCACATGTGGGCATGTAGGTATTTTTATTGCTGCAGCCACAGAAGCACCATAGGCGCTGTCGTGGAGGCTTTGGGGTCCCGTTTGACTTAAATCCAACACTGAGAAAGGAAAATAACAAAGTGCTGATTCTGACCTATTCAGATCTCTGCCTCTCCAGTTGCTGAAGAGGCAGAAATTCATTCCTGAGAGATTTGCACTATTTAGTTGTTGAAAGGCAATTTTGTTTTCAAATATAGTTTTCATGTAAATAATGTTTTCCCTAGGAAAAGAAAATCCTGTCAAACTGCTTAATGGAGAACTGATTCCTCTCTGATCCCAGCAGCTCCCCACTTCAAGGTCTCAAGGTAAAGTTTTGGCACTTGTGGTTTCTGCTTAGACAGGCCAGTAAACGGGTAGTTGTGGACTATGCCATAGGGAACTGGAAGAATGCACTTCTTGCCATGAAGGTGCCCAACTTGAGGGCTGCTGGGGCTTCCAAGACTGTCATGGTGGCAGGGCAGAGCTGGAGCTGAGCAGTGCAGGAGCTACTGAGGGCAATTAGCAACTGGAGCTGGTCCTGCTGCTGTACTTGAACCACTCTCACTTACCAGAGGTGCAGAGTTTGATCTGTTACTTATAGCAGCTGCTTTCATGCTGAGGTCCCCCAGGTGAGGGGATGCTAGGTCTGGGGAGAGCTGGGTTTGCTTGTGAGAGTGGTGGGACCCTCCTGTTCACACATTGCTAGTGCATGCACTGGACTTGCTGGGGGCAAAGAAGTGTGCGGGCACCAAAGTGAACCTTGCTGAACTCATACTTAGCTCCTGACACTTTCTGCTTTGGGAAGTGGTGTTGTCCAACCAGTGAGGCTGATGGATCCAGGGCTGCAGCATGCAGAAGCTGAGGATCCTGGCCATGGGCTTGAGGCCCTGACTTTGCTGCCTGGTGTCTCTAGGGGGACTGTGGAGGAGGCTGAGTGGGACCAGACACTGGAAAAGTCTTCTAGCATCTCCCCTCCCTGCAATGGCTGGCACAGCCAAGGACTGCACTGTTGGCAGCCAAGGCAACCCAGATGGGCAGCATGATGGATCTAGTCTGGTGAGCAGAAGAAAAGGCACGAGAGGAAAGGCTGGCCAGCGTCGCTTGCCCGCATTCCCTTCTTGTGCTTGCTCCCACTGCAGGAGGAATGAGCAGAGTCATGGGGCTGCTGAAATCTGACTCCTCCACTGATAGCCGACAGCAGCTGGAGCCACAGCCACCTCCACAGGCTGCTCTGCCAGGGACCGCAGGCTGGTTGCAGCAAGCAGGAGCAGGGTATGGGGCCTTGCCGTGGGTACTGGGGCAGCAGCAATTCAAGGCTCCTGGAGAAGGCATGGACTGTGCAGTACCCGGGGAACCAAAATCTCTGAGAGCACTGTGCAGCCAGAAGAGCTACAGCCTTGCTGAGCGCTGGTGTGCCCTGTAATGGTGGCCCTCCCAAACAGCTCTTCAAAACCCTATTTGCAGGCAAATTGGGACTCACTGCATGCTAGGTGGACTGGTAATCCCAGCAAGCTCCTCCAAGTCCTTGGAGCCCCCCAGCCCCAGGGGAAGGGGCTGATTCATCCCCTTGTGGGTCTTGCCTGAGTGAGAGTCAGGTATGTCACCACGGGACTGATGATAGCCCCGTGCCTTCAACTTGAGTTTTGAGGCTGTTGGCACTGGCAGAAGAGAAGGCCAAGAGAAGGCTTCCAGATCTGGTCAAGCAGAGCATGAAAAAGATATAAATCAGGAATAACTCTGGTGCCATGCAGAAGAGAGGTTTTGTACCAAAGGACCAGGCATCAAATTTCCCATGATGGGTCAGATTAAAAAGAAGTAAGTGTAGCGGCTGGACACTGCAATAAGGATGGCCTCTGCCTGAGAGGTTGCACCAAAGGATGAAACTCATCCTGCCCCTCACCACCACATCTAGCAGAAGTGGGGTTTAAGTGGCGTGCAACACCCTCTGCCATGGCAGGATTGCCAGCTCTTGGGACTATGGTAGAGCTTAAGGAAAATCCACTTTGCACATTGAGATTCAGTTCAGTGGTAGTGAGGAAGTGTGGTGTTTTTTTTCAACATAGTTATCCAGCACTGTTTGAAACCAATACCTCCCTTTGCCATTGCTTTAATCTTTGGGTTTTATAATCGCCATAGGAGCCATGTGTCAATACAGTTATGTACTGAGTCTGTTCCCATCGGGGCTATAAATGTCTGTTCTGTTAACTACAAAGAGCTGAAGCTTTCCAAACCTTGGCTTTAAACATAGTAGATTTTGAGGTTGGGGATTATGAGAAGTAGTTGAGAGAACAATTTTTCTGGGGCAGATGTAAAGCCTCAGTATACTGAGGCATCTGAACTGCTGTTGCTACTTGCAGGGCCTGATGCTTGTCTTGGAGAAAGCAATTCTTAAGCAATGTCAATATTGGAACAAAAAACTTTCTGCTCTGCCTCCCCTAAGAGCAGTATTTTTCAGAAAGATAATTTTAGAGAACTTCAAGATTCTAGGTGAAACCATATGTTAAAATAGCAGAATTCTAAGAAGGGGGGAATAAACTTAATGTAGGGCAACCCCACAAACTATGAAACAGGATCAGTGTAACTCTGCAAAGTGGGATTGAGCGTACTGATATACTGAGCATTTCTGAGCAATTCTTCTTCCCTTGGTCTTGCAGCCTTACTATTACCTTAGTAATAGTCACTTTTCCTTTTAAGTCCTTTTAAGAGTTAGGAGCCTAAGTATCATTAATTCTTAATGGTCCTGACGATCTAAGTCCTTTAGGGCTCTGGCTCAAGCTCAGCTTCCTAAATGTCTGCTGTTTTCCAGCTGTGTTACCGTCTTTCTGCCAAAGCCAGCTTTCTTTCCTGGGGAGTCTCTAAAAAGAACTGAGCCCTGGTTCAGTGCCATCACATGGGCAGAGGGCAGTTCTCCATCCAGCCCATACCCACCTTCCTGTGACCACCGATATCTGCCCATCCCTGGCACTGATCCTCGACAACCTGGTCTCTGCTGATGCTAGGGAGGATCTAGAAGTAGGAACACTTCCATGGATACTTTAACCCAAAAATTTGCCACTTGGTTCTAAGGAATTTAAAACTTGGGTGGCTTTTTCAAGTTCTAATGAAAGCTTTGAAAGACTTTCTTTCCAAATCTAATGACCTAGATGCTGGGTTTGGGGGCAGCTGGGGGAGAAATGGCTACAATCACTTTACGAGAACAGGCTCATTTTGCAAAGGCATTTGTCTCATCGGGTGATGGCTTGGAGTCCTGCTCATAGCCCTGTCTTTGCACAGCTATGATATGGAGTTAGGACAGAAACATGCTGTGATCCAGTTGGCATCATTTGCGTGATAATAGGATGGTGGTATCCCAACCCCACCAAGGAAGAAAGTCTTGCCAGGACACCCTCAGCCCTTCCACAGAGGGAAGGAGGAGAGGTAGAGGGGAAAATGATTAATGGAGGTTCCCAGCTGGAAACTGAATTCTCTCGTCCTGTTGGTTTCTAAGAGCATCCTGCTCTTGCAGTGCATAAAATGGAAGTGACTCAGATGCTAAGGACTTGCTGCTCTGCAATACAGAGGCCACAGCAAGCAGGAGCCTGAATTAATGACATGGTGGTAGCACAGGGGAATAAATAGTTTGTGGCCCTTTGACAAAATGTCTTGGTCCATTTCTGTTTCCAAGAGGATGCGATGGCAATGGGGAAATTGCAGAAGGTTTTCAATTGCTATTCCATCCTGGGATCGCTTTCCTTCAGGGACCAGAGTGAGAGCACTGGGGGTGGTTCTTACTCCCATCTTTACCCTGTGCCTTAGGCTTAAAGATGCAATCCTAAGCCTATCTCTCTGCTTTCAGCTTTCTACTGCTGTAGTTGAACTACCTCATGAAAAAAATCTTTCCTTTTGCCTATTCTAGCACTTCCTCCAAGGTCTACAGCCAGGCATCTCCAGCTCCTCAGCCCCTGAGGGGTAGCCAGTTCCCATGCTGCGACTACCCCATCAGCAAGGTCGGCCTGATCCCAGCAGCGGACCTGACCTTTGGGGGAAGCGTTCACTGCTGAAACAAACTGATGTTTATGAGTCAGACACGAAGACAAAGCTGAGTTGAGATGCCACAACGAAAGGACCTTTCTGGTCTCTAGGAAACCATTGACAGGCATTTCAGCCTTGGTTCTGGGCATGTCAGCTTGTTCCTCTTCATGTCATTGCCCATTTTTTCCCTACTTTGCTCTCTCCCAGCCCTTTCTGTTATTTGCCTGGTGATTGAAGCCACTATTATCTCTCAAATGGTCCATCCTATTCAGATTTGGAGAGCTGTTCTCTTAGGACTAGGAAGTACCAGCATTGCTGGTGACTTTGAGATAAGACTTTAACCCCTGCCTCTGCCTCTAGGAAGAGGGTAAGCAGAGCAATCAGTCAAACTGCAAGTTACTCATGTTCCTTATGGATGGGAATGGGTGCCCTGACCGCCAGGATGTGATGTGCGATACCTTGGAAGAGTCATAAAAAGCACCAGCAAGGCATAGTACCACAGATCAAAAGGAGACCTGTCTATGTAAATATATAGCTTGTCATCTCCCTAGTTGCAGTGGCACATGGAGGTGTTTGCTCTCTCTTCCAAAATGCTCTTAGTCTTTCCTGCCACATCTATCCGGTTGGTGTGATGAGGGGGGTGTCTGATACATGTTGGGGAGTGCCGTGTGGAAATGTCCTTGCTTCTTGTCTGGAGAACACCTTGTGCATGGCAGGGCCTTATCTCAGCTATGCTGCAATGCCATCAAGAAGTAGAGCTCCCCATGCTGGAACCACACAGTAAAGTTTTGCTGATGTTGCTGTCTAGTTTGGGCTGTAAACATACGGACCAGCAGGACTGTTAATGTGCTTTGCCAGCAAAAGAGGGGATTTTCCCCTTAGGCAAGATGACGGGCAGTGTAATACCTTCCTTATCATGCTTCTGGCTCTGCAGGCACAGTGGGGTGGCAAGCTCCTCTTGCCAAGGAGCCTTTTGTGTTGAGCAGTATCCATTGGCTGTACATAAGAAAGAAGCCAAGGATGCACTGCAGCATGTTGCACAAGGGGAGACAGCTGGACCAGTGCCACAGATGACGAAGGTGTTTACTTTTGTTGGACAACTCTATCTGGATTGTAAGGTTGCTCTTACGAAGACACCCAGCTGCTCAGCTCATGCTGTGTCCTGGAAAGTCTGACACAATGGTGATTTCTGATCAGAGGATGATTAAGGGTCTGGGAAGGGAAGTATCAGACAAGGTCCCCCATCAGCACGTAATCGATTTGTCTAGAGGAATAGTAATGTCACTTGCAAATCCAATATTTCAGGAGCTGTTTGCTGAAATAAAGCTGCTAGCAGAAGTGTGCTGAGTTTCTGCCATCGCCTGGCTTCAAGTCCTGAGTTTTTAATTGACAATAACAGCGTATCATGCAAACGGGCCTGCGTTTCCCCCTTGCCACCTGAGCTTCCCTCTCTCCAACAGGCTGGGTGCAGGCACCCTGAGAGCAGAATGAGAACATGGCTGGCCTGCCACACATCCCAGGCCCCGAGCACCTCCGCCCGTTCACCCCCGAGTCGCTGGCTGCCATCGAGCAGCGCATTGTCGAGGCAGAGGCGCTCAAGATAAAGCGGCAGCGTGTGGAGCTGCCCGAAGAAGAGGAGCTCAAGCCCAGCAGTGACCTAGAAGCTGGGAAAAACCTGCCACTCATCTATGGTGATCCCCCATTGGAGCTCATTGGGACTCCTCTGGAGGACTTGGACCCTTTCTACAAGGATAAGAAGGTAAGGGGCAGAGCTGATGATAGATGTGGGTGCCCCCAAAAGACTAAAGCACAGAATTCCTTTTCCCTTACACACACCCCAGGGTCTCACCTGAGGCCTTCTTGCTGAACCAGCTTTCAGTCACAATAAAGAGTTGTTCTGCTGCCTTCTCCTCTGAACCAGACCCATCTGTGTTGGTGGTGCCTAGCCCCACAGATCCTGGCAGTGAACTTGGCCTTCTGACAGCTTATCATCTGATCCTTCCTTGCCAAAAGCCCCCAGCCTTTTGAAATCCAAAATGTGTATAGAGAGGTCAGCTCTAATTGCAGCACTTGATCGGTGAGTGGGTGAGTGTTTTTGTGATGTGCAGAAGGGCTAGCAAACCTCCCTCCTCTTTTTTCCGCAGACATTTATAGTCCTCAACAAAGGCAAATCCATCTTCCGGTTCTCAGCAACTCCTGCTCTCTACTTGCTGGGACCTTTCAACCCCATCCGGAGAGGAGCCATCAAAGTGCTTATACATTCATATCCTTGCTGAGGAGAGCAGCAGTCTCCCCTGAGATGCTGCTCCATTGCCAGCTCAAACCCTGACGAGAAGACTGTGAGCGCGGCTGGGAAAGGACTGAGATAGGTGTTCGCTGATGGTGTGGGAGTGAAATCTTCTGGGCCAGCCCCAGACATGGCCAGAGCCTACTGCCCATCCCCACTCAGTACTTCTGTCCCTTCCCAAGCAGCAGGTGCTCAAGGTGCCTGACAACTTCTGGCACTATGGTGCCAGCTGGCCCATGGCACTGAGCAGCTTAATCTGAGCTTCGGTTTGGTCAGAGTAGGGAGGATACCTATGGGGTCAGACTTAACAGGAGAAGTCCAAGGTCTCTCAGATCTGCAGAGCCTTAGAAAGGAAGGAAAGTTTTCACAGAACAGGAGATCCTGTCCCAGATGGGTGCCAGGTGGCTTGGGGAGTGCAAAGGATGCTTTGGTGGGAGAACTGGGATGTCGGGGTATGGGGAAGAAAGCAATGTGAGCTGTTCTGAGGCTTTTAGTGTAAGGTAAGCAGACATGGAACAGGAAATCCAGGAAAGGATTCCAGGAGCAAAAGGGGGGCTAGGGTGGATGGGAGCTGCAGGTGGCAGCAGAGGTTTGGGGACCTGGAGGCAAGAGGAAAAAGAAGGTGATTATGGCAGAGTATGTCCTGTTGAGAGTGGTGGGAGCTGTGTTCTGGGATGATGGAGAGGAAGGAGCACAGAGTTCAAAAGGGATACTCATCCAGCATCGGCATTGGACCTAGCCAGGAGACACCCATTGGAGGAGCAAGCCAGGGTGGGGGAACAAGGTGGGAGCCAGGACAAGAGGGATGTAGCCATCTGCTCTGATCCAGGAGGAGCAGAGTTCTCAGCTTCGCACCCTCATATGTCCTTCAGCAGGTGGAACCAATGCCACAGCATTTCTCCTTGACCAGGTTTTAAATTATTCAGCATGTTCATTATGATCACAATTTTAACCAACTGTGTGTTTATGACGATGAGCAACCCCCCGGCATGGTCCAAGAATGTGGAGTAAGTCCCTTGTATCTCGCGACATCACCTCTCCGCAGGGGAACAGCGTTGATGGTTTGGGAAGCTGGGCAGATCCACTCCTTCAGGGAGCATGGACAGCCCGCCACAGCTGGAAGGAAGAAAATACAGAGCTTTCTGCTGTGGTTCTGTGCAGCTGGGCTTCCATGAGGTTTTATGCAGAAGGTGACACTGTTGAGATGTCAGTATGGCCCAGGCACTGCAGAATAGTCCTACCAAAGAGGTGGTAGCTTAAGATCTCTCAACTTCTGTCATGAGCTGAGCTTAGCTGAAAACCTCCTCGTGACAGCAAAGCACTTCAGAAATCCAGCAAGCTACCAAGCTTGCTCCCCAAGATGGGGATGCTGTCACTGGCCACAGGCAAGGGCTGACAAAGCCTTGTGGTACCCATATTTTGTCCTGAGTTGATCCTTGGACCCAGATGAGCATCCCATCTTCCTCTTTGAGTCACTGTTCCCATTTTAGATACACCTTCACTGGAATATACACCTTCGAGTCCCTCATCAAGATACTGTCAAGAGGCTTCTGCATTGACAACTTTACATTCCTGCGTGACCCGTGGAATTGGCTGGACTTCATGGTCATCTCCATGGCGTGAGTTCATTGGGATGGGACAAGGCCAGGCCACCAAGCTCTGGTTTTGCCACCTTGTCTAAAAAAGGGTACCTGGGGGAGGATGGCTGGAAAATGGCAGGAAGGTACCTGTGCAGAGCCTCTGCCTGCCTAATGGCCTCTCCTCTCCCATCCCACAGCTACATCACAGAGTTTGTGGACCTGGGCAACATCTCGGCTCTCAGGACGTTCCGTGTCCTCCGTGCCCTGAAAACGATCACAGTAATTCCAGGTAGGAGTCACAGAAAGAATCTCCTTTCCAAGTTTTCCTTGAGCTCAGGTTTTTCTGTGGTCAAAGCATTTTTTTTTGATAATTCTAAGAAAAAAAGTATTTAATAAATTTTTTCCAACTAATTCAGCTTTTGAGTCAGATACAACTGATTTTACACCTTTAGATTAGCTCCAATTGGGGAAGGCCTCTGACAAGGTGGACACGGTGTTTTTAGAGCTTCTCAGAGATGCTTCCAGTGCTTTTGCTCTAACATCAGGTTTTGTGGTCTTAATTAACATGATCCTAATACACTTTGCTTAGCCTGTGGAGCCTTGAATTTTGTTTTGTCCCCACTGCTGATATTGCTCTGATGCCAAAGTTTAGGTATTCAATGGGTGTTGGTACCAGTGCAAAGTCATAAATGCTTAACATCACTCCATTTCAATTCCACTTCACTCAAGCTTATAGAAATGAGAGACCAGATCCCTGAACAGGCACAAAATTAGATCACAGGCAATAGTTATTGTGGTGAATACCTTCTGATCCATTTTGTATCCCTTCAGCTTCCAAATCTTCAGGGTTTGTTTTTTGCCTCGATCAAACAGGCTAAAAATTGCACTTAGAAAAAAAGTAAGCTTCTTAATCACTGAACTTTTATTTCTGGAATGATGTCCACCCAAGAGGTTATGCAGAAATAGCTATTGCAAAAATAAGCTGTTTTAGAACAGCTGTCCTAAGCAGTTTCCCATCACAGACAAGCCCTTGGAGAACAGGGTTTTACCTAAATACTTGAAGGGGTGGGGAGGGGGAGAGAAACTGGCATGATGACAGAGCTAAAAATCATGCATGTTTGGAGAAGTGTCTCTGTATGAGAAAGCTCTGTGCTCAGAGCTGCTTTAAAAATCAATGTCTGAATGTCCTGGCTTCACCCATCATTCATTTGGATGGAGGCGACAGTAAAAAAAAATTCTCCACATCAAAGACCCGATGAGGATCTGCATGCCAACCTCCTCCCTGCTGTTGTCTGTGGCAGGAAGCTACCAGGCTGGGTGAGAGAAAGACTTAATCCCAGAGCTTAATGCAAACTGTCACTTCCGTCACCTTCACTCAGTAGGAATTAGGCCAGGCTGGAGGGGCCAGCTGAGCTCCTGACTGCTTGCTGGAGAGCAGCACACAGGGGTTTTGGAGCAGGGAAGTTTCTCTGCAGCCAGAGCTCAGAGAGGAGCATTCAGCCTCTTGTAGCTGGGCTGACAACTTTTGTGTGCGCCACAGCAAAGCACCCAGTCCTGGTAATCTAGGCTAAAAAAGGCAAGTTGGCAGAGTTTGGCAAAAAAAAAAAAAAGTAAAACCTAAAAGGAATTGAAACTGCCAGGTTAAAATAATCTGAATTGTGAGGCCCAGATTGTGCCCGGCCTGGGGAGGCTTGGCTAGCTTTTGTCCAAGGGAGTTCGTCTCCAGAGAAGAATTTACCCTGCCCAGAAAAGTACAGGAACAGACAGAGGGGCAACAAGGGGCTAACACAAGCCAGAGCGCAGAGTCTGGGCCCACGGGGTGGGTATGGAGATATTCTCTAGCACCATTTGGCCCTCCCAGGTCCAGCCACCTTTCGAGAAGGATGTAGCAGGTTTGTTGTGAGTAGCCCAGTAAGGATGCCTTCTCCCCCAGGGCTGAAAACAATTGTTGGGGCACTGATCCAGTCGGTGAAGAAGCTCTCAGATGTGATGATCCTCACTGTCTTCTGCCTGAGTGTATTTGCACTAATTGGCCTCCAGCTGTTCATGGGGAACCTCCGGAACAAGTGTGTGCGGTGGCCACCCCCACTCAATGACACTCTACCGGCGGACTTCATAGAGCTGGGCAATGACACGTGGGCCAATGCAACGCTCTACAGCAACCTCACCACCAACAGCACTTTTGATTTTGAGGCCTACCTCAATGATGAAGGTAAATGCTTACAACTCCCATTCTCCACTGACTGATTACCCCGATATGCTCTTCAGTTTACCCTCTTCTTTCTCTGTGTCTAACCAAGGTTTGCTCATGCAGACCTTTCTGCCAAGGTGCTCCAACAGTATTTGGGCTTTGCAGGGAGATGTGGCTGGTGGGTGGAAGGGATTGTGCATGTTCACAGGATGGACAGATGGGATAAATACCACTTCTCAGGGAAAATCGAGTTCCCTGAGGGTGCTATACTCTTCCAGAAAGGGTTTGCTGTGCAGATGTACAGGACTATATGGAAGATACCTGTGTGCTAGGCTGTGCAGAATTACTGTGCTGAAAAATATATTATTTGGGAAAACCCACACGGGGTTGTAGATCAAAGGTAGAAACTTTGCCTAAAGCCCAGGGACGTTCTCCAAATGCTGTCATCTGCAAAGGCTTTGGCAGCCCTGACACACTTCTGCAGCAAGCCAAAGTGCTGCTAGGCAGCCTCGGGGGACTGATTTCTGCTTGCAGAGCTGTGTAGCGGTGGGCTAGGCTCTGCGTGGATGTTTCACATCTTGTTTAGGGCACTCAGCAGAAGGTCAGGTTACAGCTTAGCTGCTTTACCCAACTGTATAAGTAGATCTGAGATTAATTACAGGAAGGTTTCTTTGTAGGACTGCAAATTCAATTTATAGGACGTAATGAAGGCAGTGCAAATAGCAACAGCATGTTGTGGCCATGTGCTCATGTGTGGCTGGGATGGAAGCATCAAGAGAAAGGCAATGGCCAAAGAGCAGTAGTAGGCTGCTTTCCTAGGCTTTCTGGGGACCCCTGCAGCTTCCATGCACCCATTGCCCACTGGAAATGCCCCACTATTCTGTATGCTTTTTCAGCAAAACATATCAGCCCTAGTTTATATGAAAGAGCGAAGATTCCAGCAGCTGCTCACCCGAGCCCACCTCACTGGCATTTCCGAGCGCGTTCATTCACTTCCATGAACGTTTGTGCTGGTAACAGATTGTATGTTAATACATCTTCCCAGGAGTCCTAACCCTGGCCACTTGGCCATTTCCAAAGCTCTTTGTGGGCTTGGGAGCCATCCAGTTGGGTAGATGAAATAAAGCCATAAAATTTAGCTGAGTGGGTGCCAAGCAGTGCAATCCAAACAACAAAGTCAACAGAGAGGAGGTAGCACTGAACCCAAAGCTAGGATTCAGGAGAGTATGCTTGACAGTGAGGAGCTGCCAAGAATTTGGAAATCGATGCCTGCAATTTTCATGTCTTTCTCTTCTCCCAACTGCAAAGCAAATTTCTACTTTTTGGAGGGAGCACTTGATGCCCTGCTCTGTGGTAACAGCAGTGATGCTGGGTGAGTGGAACTCGTGCCGGCGGCTGAGTTTTCCTGAGGTTTCCCTGGGAGGGGGAAGGTAGCCAGTGCAGGCTGTGGGACCACTCACACTTAGCAAAGCACAGGACTAGGGTGGAGGAGTGGGTGGTGGGATCCTAGAGGGCAGTGTGCTCTGGGTGTGAATGGTCAGGGCATCCCAGTTGTATCAGCCTGGGGTGGGGAGGGTCTGGTAAAACGTCTCACTGTCTCTGGGGGTGAAACATCTCACTGTCTCTGGGGGTGAAGTATTTTCCTGGGATTGCTCTTGGGACTGTCAAGGTGCAGATAGGGCAAAAATGCAGACTCACGCCTGTTGCCCTCGTGGCTCCTTTGGCAGGAAGTGCCCTGAAGGATTCGAGTGCATTAAAACAGGGAGGAACCCAAACTACGGCTACACCAGTTATGACACCTTCAGCTGGGCTTTCCTTTCTCTCTTCCGTCTCATGACACAGGACTACTGGGAGAACCTCTTCCAGCTGGTAGGCATATTCCTTCCTGGGGGGAATCTCCAGGGCATTTGCATCACTTGCTGTCTTTAGATGTCCCTCATAGCTGTGCAGGGGTCTGAGGATCAGCCATTGATGGTGTTTTGATTTTGCACAAATGCTCTTAAAGTTTGAATGCAGCTCCCAGTCTAAGATAGGTAGAAAATACCTATTGTCCCTTGACTGGAAACTTGTGGGACCTTGTCCTGTGATTTATGTATGTAACCAGGATCGGGAATGATATGGTCCTGTGCATCTCCCCAGCCTGTAATTTTTTTTTTTCCAAGGGCAAAGACTGGGTATGCTTCATTGGTGCTGTCAATTGTACCACATAAATCAAGAATTTACTGTTGTATCTACTATTGGCTTGAGCTAAGGGAGGGCTCCACCAAAAGGGCAAAAACAGGACATTTATTTGCTGGATTGAGTCAGCCATTAGAGAGAAGTTGCAGACACTGTGGAAATCCTGGCTGCCTTCTAGCCAAATGAATGCCTTTCCTCAGTTGAGGGACTAGTTAGCTAAAAGGTAACTAAGAAAAACAAGTTTGCCAGAAGGCTGAAATCAGTTCTCGGGGTTCCATATGACCTTTGGAAAGTGATTGTGCCCATATCCAGAGTTAGAAAAGGACTGCCCTTGGCCCAAGGGTAAGACCTCTGCACTTAGGTGCTGAGACACATTTTCTGCCTCCCGTTACAGCAATGAGAGTCTGTGATGGAATATCAACCCACATCCAAATCAAAGATTTGCAGCCCTTGGATTAACAGTTAATGTGGAGCAGAGTGGCTGGGTTTGCTAAGATTTTTTGGCCTCTTTAACACCATTCCAGCAGAATGCCACGGACTACAGAGGCATGACTCTCAGCCATGCTTGCCAGGGTCTGGCCTCACTTCTGTCTCCCAGCACTCAGGGGAGATGGGAGCAAAATGTTGTGTTTCCTACTGTGAATGGGTAGGTGCCCTAACCCAAGACCAGACCTTTTGTTGCAAGAGTCACTGAGCTGGGGCAGCATGGGGATAGTGAACAACCAAGGTGCCCATGTGGCATGATATCCCACACCTTCTTCTTTCCACAGACACTGCGTGCAGCTGGGAAAACATACATGATCTTCTTTGTAGTCGTTATATTTCTTGGTTCCTTCTACCTCATCAACCTCATCCTTGCAGTGGTGGCTATGGCCTATGCAGAACAAAATGATGCTACAATGCTGGAAGCACAGCAGAAAGAGGAAGAATTTCAGCAGCTCATGGAACAACTGAAAAAACATCAGGAGGAGCAAGAGAAACAGGTTGGTGGGATACATGGAGACACAGTGAGGCCTGTGGTTTGGGAATAGGTGGGGAAAAAAGAGGAGACAGTGACAAGTGTAATGCCATCTCTATTTCTGTAAAACCCAAGAATAAGCCCTGCTTCCTCTGTAATGAGAAAAGATAAGAATGAGATGATTAACTGTTTGAGTCACCAGCTGAATCCAAAAGTTGAGACATTAAAGGCTGAAAAGATTTAATTTCCCCAACTCCTCTCCAGAGACCAACACAGGGAGCACCAAGAGGTGGTAGATGGGTATAGCACAGATAAGTATTACTCAGGCAAATGAAAGGAGGAGATGAGCAACAACACATAAAAAGCCACAGAACTAATAATACATCTTTGTGCAGCATACCAAGAGCAGGGAGCCTGGCAGAGAGCCTGCGCAGGCAGATTACAACCAGGGTGAAAAGGAGCACTTAAGGAAGTTAGGGCAGTTGCAGCAAAGCTAAATGAATTAGCAAACCATTTGTCTTTGGCCACCGCTGGAGACAAAATAGAGGACTCAAGAGACCCAGGGAGGTCCCTGCATCCTTCACCCTTTCAGTGCACAGGCACGACTCTCAGCTGTGCTTACAAGGGTCTAGCATCACTGCTCTTCTCCAGGACATGCGCAAATGCACATGCCTGATACTGTAGATAGTTTGCACTGGTATTTTGTGCAGTTGGCATCAGAATGGGCAATCTCAAACTGCCTGATTTTCATCTGTTTGCTCCATTGCAGTCCTGGGGTATTATCTTAGGTTCTTTTCAGTCCTTGGGATTCTCTCCTCAGCAAAATAAACCTATAAAAATGTGGTAAAAGGTCCTCTAATATCTAATGCTGCTGCCTGACCACTTTCAATAGCATCTAATCATCATTTTGGCCTATGTTCCTGGCATGCCCAGGGGACGTCCCTGCAAAACTAGTTGTTAGTCTGGGCAAAAGAACAGCTTCCTCACTTATAAAGAGAGATGCAAAACTGTTTTCCTCCCTCTATAACCCCCATCTCTCATCGCTTATCTGCATCCAGCCACAACATCCTCTAAGGAAGTGGCTTTTGCTCTTATCTGGCCATTGCTGTTTGTAGGATGGGTCTGAGCAGGTCCTGCCAGAGGGATGGGGACTCCAGGCCAGGGCATCAATCTGGTGCCATTTGTTCCCTGAATGAAATAACCAGTGAGTTTCCCACAGGCTTTATTAAGGGGTGATTCTTATTGTTGCTTACAGAAGTGGAGAAGACTCAGAGAGGATAGGGCTGAGGGTGTGGGCAAAGCAGCTACGAGAAATAGGCACACAAATCTATTTAATATCCAGTGACTGAGTATGAAAATCCCGTTGTATCTGAGCCATTTGTGGTGCTGGCTCCAGGTATGTGCCAAAATGTGGGTGCAAAGCCCCAAACACTCCCCAAGCAGGAGACCCAGACAGATTCCCACTCCACTGCAGCACCATTAGCATCTGCTTTGCCCAGTAGGTTGTGCAAGTGAAAAGGAACAATTTGCAAATTCACACTCATTGTTTAGCCCCTGGCAGTAGTTGTTCCTCCTCACTGTTTGCACGGGTCCTGAGTTTGTGTTTCTGAGCTCATCTTTGCCCAGATCCTGCAGCAGCATTGCAGGGCTGACTTTGGCGTCACAAAATCCTGCCTGGAGAGGTTACAAGGCTCAATTCAGTCACAGTTTAGCCTGATCACCCATAACTATTGTGGAAAGGTCCTGACGTGCTGCAGACATTCCGGTGATGGAGATGTGATTCTTGGTGCAGTTACAGGACAAGCAGTCCAGTGGCAGTTCCCGGCGCAGCAGCACAGCGGTGAAGAAAAACAACTCTGACCAAGGCCTGAATAGCGACCACGACAAGGCCAAAGACTGCAATGGGCAAGTGGTCCCCAAGGTCATACTGGAGCGATCCGCTACAGTGATTGATGTATGTGCTTGGCTCCGTGTCATTGCCTTCCCTTGAGTGTGCCCACCCTGATATACCCTGGCAGAGGGGTAGGCTGCTGTGATTCAAACTGCCATAACCCAGCATGGTCCTCAAAACCAGTTAGAGATGCCTTGCGGCCCACTTGTAGCTCCCACGTTACATCCCATATCTCTGAACCATGCCCCCCTCCCTTTTTTTTAATCTGTTGTATCTTTAAGCACATTGAATAGTCTCCAGCTCCCTGTGTTCATCCACTGTGGCCTCCTCTCCTTCTAGTTCAATCCTGCCAATGAAGCACAGAAATCGGACCACAACCACCTCACTATGGGCAGTCAAGATGGACCAGGCCTTGAGAAAAGAGTTGGAAGTGCAGTTAGTGTCATCTCCAGCGCTGTGGAAGGTATGTTCTCCCTCAGCCCAGGTAAGGGCCTTTTCAGCCCAGCTGGTCTCAAGGTGCTCAGTACATGCCAGTGATATAGGCTGTCACAAAATCTCCCACCCGGTGCTAGGGGTTGGCCCCAGAGTCTCTGTATGGGATTAGCATGCTACAATGCTGCTCAAGCAGGCCTTTTTGCCCTAGCTCACCAGCATGAAGCCTGGAGGCAATACTACAATACCCCATTCAAATGAATGGGGTTGCAATGGACTGCAGTGGTCTCCAGGGTGAAGTGAGCTGCCCAAATGGCCTCTTGAGCTCCTATCATAACTTAAGCAAAATGTACTGTATACAGGCTCAGCGATAACTGGTGTTTCAGCCCTAAGGTTTTTGACCCTCAGATTTGGAGGGTCAGCTTTACAGGGCCACTATGCCCCAGACACAAGCAGGGTTCTCCATTCAACCCCTGTATAAGATTCAGATGGTCATGAGCTGGTTGAGGACCTCGGGAGGGGCCCCTCGTGGGTTTTGGTGCTCCTCTCACCTTGAGAGGACAGGAGATGCCCAGACATTGATGTCACTTTTCCTTCCTGCCCTCAGAGCTGGAGGAAGCTCACCAGAAGTGCCCGCCATGGTGGTATAAATTTGCCCACACGGTCCTGATCTGGAACTGCTGCCCTTTGTGGCTGAAGCTGAAAGGGTTTGTCAAGCTGGTGGTGATGGACCCCTTCGTGGACCTGGGCATCACCATCTGCATCGTACTCAATACACTTTTCATGGCAATGGAGCACTACCCCATGACAGAGGAATTTGAGAATGTGCTGACCACAGGGAACCTGGTAGGCTGCTACATGCATCCTGTCCTTCCCCGTCTGCAGCCACGCGATCATCCCAAGAGACAGATCCCCTATGGTGCCCATATGTCATCTGAGCAGCACCCATGCATGCCTGGAAAGCCCCTTCCTGACTGCTGAGAAAATGCTCCAGAGGTTTGGTCACAGCATCCCTCCAACAGAAGGGCTTCAGGCTGGCTCAGATCAAGAGAGAGCAATAGAGGTGATGTGGGTGGTGGAATTGATCATCCATTCATTCCTTTCTACTGCAGCTTCTGGGCAGATGCCCATCTCACCTGATGTGTCCCAATATTGCCAATATGTGGCATGGCCTCACAAAGCTTTTCTGAGCCAGCCTGGGGTCAGGCCCAAGCTGCTGCCAGCACTGGCTGATGGCATGGTGTCCTTGCAATGCTGGCAGTGTCCTTGCAACGTTGGATGGTCATACGGCAGAGCAGAGGCTAATTCTCAGTAACCCCAGCATTCGGAAGCTGGGAACATCCAGGTGCTCACTGAGTAGCAGGCACCAGTGCAAGCGGCATTAAAAAGAAAAAAGAAGAAAAGAAAAATCAGGGCTTTTCCCATTCCTAGGTGAAACCACTGCAAATCTGGGCTGCTCTGATTTCATGGCATATTTAGCAGCCTGCTCTGGCTGCTCCTCTTTGGTTCTCATGGTAAACGACTCTCAGCTGGATACAGTCTGGTAGCAGGACAAGTCCATGAGACCCAAAAGAGCAGCCTGGAGGCTAGGGTAGCAGACAGAAAGAAGGGCACCATCGAAGGCTGAACTAGCTGCTGCTTCTCCTCCCACCTTGCCCTGCCTTCTGTCTGCTTCCAGCACCTGCCGAGGCCTTTCTATACACAGGCACTTGAGTGACACAAGCTGGGGCCTGAGCCACGGGCAGGCAGGATGACGCTCTGCACATAGCTGCTTTGTATCTGGTTTCATTCAGGAAATACAAGGGGATTAATTGGCTATTGCTCAAAGAACAGTCGTGCTGCAAAAACGGCTCTGGCTTTTCCTCTGGGCCAGTGGTGTTCTCTGGCTATGTCTAAGCCCCAGAGCCCAGCACAGGGGAGCTAGCAGGGCTGGGGGAACTTGGTGGGGGGGGTGCTGAGAAGGGCTAGATTGGGCCAGGAGCAGGAGAAGCAGCTCTCCAGCTCTCTTTGAGCCCTACTATGGTCTTTCCCCCCTCACTTACCTGTGCTCAAGAAGACCTAACCAGCCACTGCCCAGCTCAGAAAATCAGTGACGAGAGCAGGGACTGAGGTGCCCATAAGCTGGCAGGAGCAGTAAAAGGGCTGGCACTCAAAGGACCGTGTTGGAAACCAGGTCCTTGGTATCCCAGCACCAAAGCCTTTCTTCAGCCTTTCCCCTCTGCAGGGTGAAGGCAGGAACTTGCACATCCCACTGCAATCTGCCCCCAGTGCCAAACTGGCTGTCAGGTCCCTTCTACAAATGCTGTGCCATGCAATTGCACGGAGGATGCTAATTGTCACTTAGCTGATCCCACTCTGGAGTAACGTGATAATGCACAGTGCCATTATAGTCCCAGGAAAACAGTAATGTGTAAAAGCTGGATCAGCTTTCGCAGCACAGGGCTCAGGGCAGTGCCAGGGCGCTGCGGGCAAGGGCAGCCCAGTAGCAGTACAGTTCCCAGTGCTGGGAATCCCCTGTGATTCAGCAGTCGTTTGAAGGGATTGCTTTGCCAGTGAGATTTATTTCCTCTTGCCAGCCTGCACCTCTGCCAAGTCTTTTCTGAAGTAATCAGTGACCAATACTCCCATCCCAGCTTTGCAAGCAATGCTAAGCGCTCAGCTCCGGGCAGGGCTGCAGCTGCATGGTGCACGAGATGCTTTGGGATCACCTCAGAAGTGCAAGCTGCCACCCACCATGCCACCCATGCTGAGGCTCAGCACTTGCTTTCATGCAGACTGATGGAGTACCATTTCCCACAGGTCTTTACAGGCATCTTCACAGCAGAGATGGTCCTGAAGCTCATTGCACTGGACCCCTATGAGTACTTCCAGCAGGGCTGGAATATCTTCGACAGCATCATCGTCACGCTGAGCCTGGTGGAGCTGGGCCTGGCAAATGTGCAGGGGCTCTCCGTGCTCCGCTCTTTCCGCCTGGTAGGTGCCGCGAGGCTGACTGAGCTGTACATGAGGGTTGTAGATGTGGTCACCACTGGAGTGAGGAACGGCTCTTTCAAGCTCCCTGGCTGTGGCAGTCACTAGCTTGCCCTATGTTAAAAAATAATGCTGCTAGTCAAGGTAGATGTTTAGAAGCTTCAGGCTGCATGCCTCTTCCAATCAGTTGAGTGTTTAGTTCCTCCTGTCCTAACAAAACAGTCTTCTGAACATCTAATCCCAGCCTCACAGCCCTGCTGACACCTTGTGGTAATGAAAGCCTTGGGCAACTCCATGCCTTCTCTCTTTCCTCCTTGCAGCTGAGAGTTTTCAAGCTTGCTAAGTCCTGGCCCACCCTGAATATGCTCATCAAGATCATTGGCAACTCGGTGGGTGCCCTGGGGAACCTCACACTGGTGCTGGCCATCATTGTCTTCATCTTCGCTGTAGTGGGGATGCAGCTTTTTGGGAAGAGCTACATGGAGTGTGTGTGCAAGATCTCCCTCGACTGCACACTGCCCCGCTGGCACATGAATGACTTCTTCCACTCCTTCCTCATCGTCTTCCGCATCCTCTGTGGGGAATGGATCGAGACCATGTGGGACTGCATGGAGGTGGCCGGCCAGACCATGTGCCTCATTGTCTTCATGATGGTTATGGTCATCGGGAACCTTGTGGTGAGTTTCAGAGCCTGAGATGGGCACCCAATGAAATGGGGGGCAACGACAGAGTCGGTCACAGGAGAACAAATTTCCATCTTCAGCCTCTGCCTCTCTCTCCAGCCTCTGCCTCTCTCTCCATGCTATCTAGCTTAGCTCATTTACAGGGCTATTCCCGTAAGCTAGACCTTGTGGGAGCCATATAGGAGCAGAGCCAAAGGGTTAGACTTCCCTCTTGTGTACCTGGAGGCCTGTATGGAGATGTGTTGTGCACTCAGGTTTCATAATCTAGCATAAGAAGCAGCTTCTACCTGAGGGACCTTATGCTGAAACCAGATGAGTCAAAGGGGAAGCTGAGGCGCAAATGGTTTGATGATAGACTTTAGAGAGATGTGGGAGAAACTTTGGGACAAGAGGGAGCTCATCTTAAAACAATCCTTTCCTCTCCACATGGCTTCGTATGCTCTCCTGTGATGAGAGATGGAGGCACTGTCGTTTCTCTTACACGCTCACTTCACCCCATGGCTTGCCTTTGCTCCTAAATGCTTTCTGGAGCAGACCTTCCTCTGGAAGGAAGCTGCAGATCCCAGTATTCCCAGTCCTCACCCTACCAAGCTGCTCTGCCTCTCAAGTCAGTTCAGGTGACATTTGCAGGTCCTTCCTCTCCAGTTCTGCAAGCCCCTGTGCCCCGACGAACCTCGGTCACAGTTGCCCTCTCCCTTGCCTATTAGCCTCCTCATCCTCATGCCCAAACCAGGGCCTGTTTACCTCCCCTCTAACCTAAGACACTTGCTGTCCTGCACTGCCGTCTGTGATGTAGAAGCAGGCCTGCAAGTTCCAGGCAAGCGTGAAATCCTTTCTAAACTTGGTAACCTGCTCGCTGATGGCTTTGAAGCTTGTTTTCCAGGCTGCGTGGGCCCTGCTCTCCCTTCTTAAGGAGCAAGGGAGGGGAGGGAACTGCAGTGGCTTGCCAAATCACTCCTATTACTTGCCGTGGTTGTGTAAGCCCTTTGGAATTTGCTTTGAAAAACTATCCACCAAGCGAGCTCCTCCCTCCCCACGCCGGATGGCTGCTCCATCTTCAGGCCAGCACGGCCCTCCAGCAGAGAAACAGCACTCTGAGGGTAAAACCTGGACTGCCCCATGGCTCGAGTCCCTATTAGAGGATAGAAAGCTGGGCCGGAGTTGATCCCACAGCTCATCCGACATATATGAAGCTTTAAACCGACCGTGTCCTGAAACGAAGAGCAGCCACCTCCCTGATTGCACATCGCCCAGCGGCTGGTGGTGGCCACAGGCCAGCACTGCCATGCCTGCCTCAGTCCAAAACCCCTCTAGGGCTGAGCTTTCAGCATCAGTTTCTAGTGGAACATTTAAACTATTTGTTTGAATCATGATGCAAAACGAGGCTGAAAATCACCTGTAAGCAGAAGCATCTCCAAGAGAGTTTGTAGACAGCATAGGAGCTTAGGGACTGGGAAACCCAGACAGCACTCCCAGTCCCACCAGAAGGGCCCTGGAGACATTTCCAGTTCTGCAGCAAGTTTTTGGAGGGGATAGTCTATCCGTCTCCCCAGGGGACTCTCCCAGAGAAGACACAGGCAGCAGGATGCCTCATTTTTTGGCTAACGGGAGCAGAGGGAGCTCTGCCAGGGTTGGGAGGGTTCAGCCCAGACTGCACCCCAGTTTTCTGGGTGTTTTGCAACTCCCATTGTACTCTGTGCTGCTGCAAGGGGATAGTTTAAAGCCCAATTCAGAGCCAGCTCTGCTGCCTTCATCCCCTCTGCCAGAGTCCCCTTCTGCATCTCAGGTACTTCCATTTCCTGGAACATGTCACATACAGTCTTCTGAGTATCCTGGTTGCAGGGAGATGTGTATTCCTCCCCTGCTTCCCATCCAGCGCGATAAGATGGAACCCAGTCATCCTTTCCTGTTAATGACACTTTGAGCATTTCCTTTGGAGTTATTAAGGGAAAAGGGAGGAAGTCAGTCAGGTGACTAGGTAATGGACTCCTGTCCAAAAAGCCAGCACCAACAGCAACAGAAACTATTAGCTGTAATTGGTACTTAACCTAAGTAGTAAACTGATGGGATACTAGGGATTTATTTAAAGATGCGATTTAAGTCATAAGGTATGAGCCATGTGAAAACAGCAGTGACCTTGGATAGCAGCTAATTCCCTTCTCAGATACGCAGCTGGCACCAAAAGGCACAAACATCAACAGCTGTGGGCTTGGTCCAACAGCTAGCTTTGCACAGCAAGTGCATTTCTCAGATCTGCTTTGCCGATGTTCTTGCACCATAAGGAGACTCTATCCCACTCCCCTTCTCATTAGCTGCACTGGAGTCTGGGGTTTTTGCATACAGCAAGTCAGCCCATGCCAAACATTAATGCTGAGGCTGCAGTTGGGTCCAGGGCTGTTTTGGGCACTGAGGAAAGAAGAGCAGAGAGGCCACAGTCAGAACAATATATTGCATTGAGTTTGCATCCCCTGAGCTGGTGTATATTGAGATGAAGTTTTTCTTTCCATGGAGCAGAGCAGTCTACAGCAGAAGAGGGGTGATGTCATGGCTGTGACATAGACTCCTATCTGACTCCGAGGTGTTGGAGACCCTCAGGAGCTTGTTGGGCATCCAAGCTACCGGAGCTAGTGGAGAGGAGGACAAAAAGCTGGAGGTGCCTCCCTAGGAAGAGAAGAGGCTGAGCTGAGCTGTGTCCCCAGAAGCAGTGGGGAGAAGTGCCATAGACTTGGCAAGTCCTACCTGGGGACCAGCCAGGCCAAGAACATGAAGAAAGTGAAGGGAGAAACATGCTAAATGACCCACGTGGGAGATTGTTCAGGAAGGGACATAGTGCAGACTGGCATGAGCAATGCTCGCAAATGGATTGACAGGTTCTCAACAGCACCCAAGTGGACTGGGGTGGTCCTGGGGGCATCACATCCCAGGGAGGAGTAGCTGGATGTGCAACTCACATCCTCCAGGAGATGGGGTCGGTGTCTCTATACGCCCTTGGGGAGCAGACCTCTGCATGCTCTCCAGAACTGGGTGAAGGGAAGAGTCTCAACTAAGTGTCTTCTCCATGGCCAGCACTGAGCTTCTGCTGCCCCAGCCTGTGGGGACCTTGCTGGTGCTGAACATTAGCACTAGTGTCTGTTTTTGTCCCCTCCAGGTCCTGAACCTGTTCTTAGCTTTGCTTCTGAGCTCCTTCAGTGCCGATAGCCTGGCAGCTTCTGATGATGATGGAGAGATGAACAATTTGCAGATTGCTATTGGCAGAATCACCAAGGGCATCAACTTTGTAAAGACCTCTGTCCTCATGCTACTCCACAGGCTGTGGAAGGGGAAGAAGGCCCCAGAGGAAGAGCAAGAACATAATAAGATGGACAACTCTGTGCTAAACCACATGGACACTGTCCAGGAACCTAAGTCGGAGTACATGGACGGAGTCACTGTGAAAGAGCATTTGTTCATGGATGAACTGGACCACATGAATTTCATTAATAACCCCAACCTGACTGTCCATGTCCCCATTGCCTCGGAGGAGTCTGATCTCTATGAGGAAGAGACAAGCACCCAGTCCGACACTGAAGATGCCAAGGTGAGAAATGAATGGCAGGGTTTCATGCTGAAACATAGTTTCAGCACAAAAACTGGGGCTGACCCCCTTCTGTGGTTTGGTCTGCCTGTACCTTCAGTCACACAGTACTTCCCACAGAGAATGCTGGTTTTAGTTGCTTTTGGCTTTTCCAAAATGCAACATTTGGTGTGTGGCATGGGCTGAACTTGGGGAATTTTAGCAAAAAATAACCTGCCATTTTCCAGTATGAACTGGAGGGTAGAACCATGGTGGGGATCCAAGACAGAGTATGGGGTATTTTGGATCAGGCTACAGGGTTAGTGCTAACGTCAGGGGAAACCACTGCAACCGCAGAGTTGGTGCAAGCGTCAAAGCACTCCAGTTTGGGGTTAGAGAGGAATTTGATGCCAGGAATTTCAGGAAAACTGCTGATGGCACTAACATTGGATCCACTGCTAATGCCTCAGAAAGCATCTTTTGGGAGGGGGATATGAAACCAGATGGAGCTTAGCACAAGCAAACATGAAGCGATGCATTTTGGATCCAAAGCTGATGAGACAGCTGACGCCAGCATTGCTACATCAAGGCACAGAGGGGACTGTCAAGGCTTGTGGGACAGAGGCAACCGCCTTTGTGCTCCAAGATGTTGTCAAACAGGGAGGTATGAGACAAGAAACCCAGGAAGATCTGAGCAGGCACAAAAACGAGCCTGATGTTCTGCTGGGAAATTACTGCTTGGGACAAGATTGCACGAAGGACTTGAGGAAATGCAGGGCAGTGGGAACACTGCAGAGAAGCAATTACATCCATTGGAAAAGGGAGAGGTTTTTATGGGAAAGAGAGAGGTTTTTATGAGAGTAGGGGAGCAGCTCTGATCTGGGGACTTATCATGACTGCCACTGGCAAACCTGTCTACCTAGAGGCTGAGGAGCCTTTGGGAAGCTCTGCCTCAGTCCTATCCAGGGCTCAGGGCTGTCTGCCAGCGCAGAAGAGAGTTAGCTGGAATAGGTGCAGCTTGGGTGAGATGTGGGTCTTAGTGGAGCTCCTAGTGCCTGGTACCACTTCCCTGCTGTTGAATCCAGCTGCATTTCAGCCCCTCTGTTTCACTGCTCCACCTTGGCCAAGGGAAGGAGCAAAAGGAATTGCTCTGTTATTCCCACTAATGTTGCCAGTTGGGAAGGCAGAGTTGACCCTGTACGTTTATCCCCCCCATTCCTCCTGCTTGTAAGTCCAGTTGGTTGCACACACCCTTCAGACTGTGCCATACTGCAGCTGTATGCGCTGCATGGAGGCAATGCTAAAGCCAACCCTGCGGCCCCGGGGGACATGTCCAGTATGCCTTGCACGGACCCTTGGGACTCAGTCTCTCACCAGCTAACTCTGCAATGCCTTCACCACAGCAATGTCCTTTGCAACTTGGCTGCTGGGTGATAAACAGTGGCATGCAGCTATCGGACTTCTCTCAGTGCTGGCACAGCAGCCCCGGCGATAACAGGCTGTGTTCAGCTGACACCTAGTGGCACTCGTTCCTACGCTCTGCACTCGGCTGAGAGCAGGCAAGAGCGTGTTTCAAAAGCTAGTCCTGGACGTTCGGAGCATGCAAACCATGATTCTTGGGACCTCCTTGCACCAAATACTAGCTCATCCTATTGGCCGCAGTGGTTTCGGTAGCTTGGATCAGTCAGATGAAGTGCAAATAGGGATCTGCATTCCCAACTAGGCTCCTGCCTGAAGGGGCAGGACCAAGCTGGAGGTTTATCACAAGAAATGACTGCCCAGTAATTAGAAATTGGGCACCCAGTGGTTAAAGCTGTGATAAGCTGAGCCTCAGGAAAGATTTCTGCTGGCTCCATGTGTTCACATGCTGTAGATTAGCTCCAGATGGAGCCAAAGCCCAGCGCACTGCCTTGAGCCAGGGATTCTGGTGATGATTGCAAACTAGGGGCAGTTCTCTGAATCAGCTGCTCTGGAAATGCTGATAAATGCTCATGTCCTTCCAGAGAGACTCCTTCCCAAGGATAAATATCTTCTAAAGATATTTTTCAAGGTGTAATCATAGCAGCAGAAAAGACAGGACCGTGGCAGGACGACCGCTCTCTTCAAGCATCTTTGCCTCTTACGGTTGATTCATTTTTTGCATCACTAAGCAGCAAGGAGGTGACAGAGCAGTAATGTTGGTGTGCGCCCGTTAAGAAAGAGTTGGTGCTGCAGCTCAAGACTCTTTCTCCATGAGTCAGACTACCAAAATCTCTGCCCATTGGGGTCCCCTGGGAGGAGATGCCTCAGACCCTCATGCCCCATGCAAGATAATATTTCCCCTATGATGCTCTACAAAACAGCACTGGTGCATCTAGGACATACTGTCAAGCACCACATGTTACAGGGGATCATACATGAGTCTAAGCACCTAGATGCCAGTCTTCAACTGGTGCTGCTAAGCATTGAAAAAGCCATGGATCAGGCTTTTGGGTGGAAATGCCCAGACAGACTGGAGTTCTCGTGCCAGGTGTATGGTGGAAATTGCCTTGGAAACCTACTGTTTTCCCCACACACATGGTTGCTCAGGAGCCCTCAGGGCTGCTGGAAGGCATGTGGATAGGGGGCTGTGCAGTAGGAACAACCAAGTTATCCCAGTCTGCCCCACAGGACCTGCCCTCAGCATGGGCAAGTGCAGAGCTCCCAAGTCACACAAGCCTGCAAAGTGCTTCTTGGGCATCTCTCTCCCCCAAACCTCGGCACTTTGAGCTGGTTCATCCCTGTCTCCTTCCTTTGCAAGCTTTGTCCTGGAGGCAGATCATCTCAGTGTGTCCTTCCTTGGGGTCATAGCTAGCTTGTCTCTATGCCTAGGCCTCCTAATCCCCATGCTGCTCTCTCCCCACCTTGCAGCATGGCCATAGCATGGTCCCGCTACTCCTGCAGAGCCAGCAGGTCATGCTACCACAGCAGCAGTGACCTGCTCCTCAAGGCAGGACTTCTCACGGCATGCAGTACCCAAGCTGTAAGGGCTCCTGAAAGCAGTGTCTTCTCCTAATGATATGACCATGACCCCTGTGGCTGCAAGCAATGATGGTGCTTCAAAATACCCCAGCCTCACCTGGGGCACCCGTCTGCTCTGAACCAGGCTTCTTGGAGGACCAAGCAGCTCCAGGGCCACCTCCTTTATGAATAACTGAATGCACTAGCAGCCTTGAGGAAGGACTATCTCCTTTCTGTACAAGTCAATGCCATCCTGCATGGCCCTCAACAAGAGATCCTCATCCCAGCAAATACCCTATTTGCTCTCAGGGAGGACAGGCAGGTACGGGGATCTGCTTCCTTCCCACAGGTGGCAGAAGGTCTTCTCTTAAAGCCAGAAAAGGGTGGAAGAAGTATCCCAGAGGCTTGCCAAGGTTTCTCTTGTTATCAGCCCCTGCGGGGCTGCTGAGTGGTGTCTGGGAAGGCAGCCAAATGAAGCCATGGTGTGAGGTGGAGCTATCTGGGATGCAGGTTTTGAACTTGGGTGAACCTCCATCTAAAAGCTCTTCAGAGCAAGCCGAGCCAGGATCTTTTGAGATAAGTGCCAGGGAGAGTGCCTGGATTGCTGCAGGTCTAATTATTACCAAAAGGGGTTGTTAGAAAAATTTGTTGGATGGGGGGGGACGCACAGAGGAGGAGTTATGAAAGCAGCCTGAAATAATAGTAAAATTGAATGGGAGATGGATTCACTGTGCTGGGAGAAAAGGTGGAGTCAGGAGACATTTTCCTCTTCCAAACTGTGCCAAAAAATGAGTCTTGTGTGAGCTCCCATACTACCGGTCCTCCAAGATTTCCAGCCCCAGCAGATCAAACAGCTTTGCTCTGGGCCTCTTCCAAGAGATTACTTTGGTGTCTGCTTTGGCAGTTGCATTTTAAAGGAAAAGGTGAAGGTAACTGTGCTCACAGTAGCCTCCAGGCAAGGGATTTGCACTACTGGGAGGCACAGGAGGGCTCCTGAATGCCCCCAGCGGGCTCCCTTCCTGAATCCTGATGTAATGTCAGCACGTGGGTGGATGAACCTGTTGTACTGCCATAAAATGCCAGCAATGCTTGATATCAGATATCTCCTCATCGTCCATTTTTCTTTATTGGGGTTTGTAAATCCACTAACGGTGGCTTATGGAAGCTGAGAGCTCACTGCTTTTATAAACCTCACCAAGCACACTCGCCAGGCTGCATATGTGCCAGTATCTGCCCACAGGCCAGGACCCTGGAAAGGTTTTAGAAATCCTCTCATGCATATGACCTGGAGTTGGAGAAAAAATATTTTTTATGGAAACTGAGTCTCCTGTGGTAGTGAAGGACAACTGACTTGAGAGCAGATTTGTCGTAAAAAGGCATATCAAACCCCAAAATAAAGCTGGAAATAGGACGTTGCCCTCCAACCTTTCTGCTGAAAAGTATGCCATTCACCCAACCATTTTCTAGTCTGCCAAGACACATCCAGGACTGGTTTCAGGACATCACAGTTATTCACAAAACAGAGCTTGGGCTGAACCCCTGCCATTTCCTAGCAAGGGAGAGCTCTCTGCACGGGCGGCCCAGGCGCAGGGTGGGACAGTGCTTGTCTGTGTGCCCCGCAGCTGGGGACACGCTTGGAGAGACCTGCCACACTGCCAGCCTGACTGCTTCCGGACGAAAGCAGTTAGGTTTCTGTTCTGCCAGCTTTCTGGTAATTGCTCATCACAGTACACAGGAAGCCAAGGTGTGTTTTACCCCTGGGAAGAAATGGTTGACTTCTGCACTGGCCAGAGTATGGTGCTTTGACTGGAGCTAGTAAAAGCTGGATAAAATAAAATAAAATGGGAACCGATGCTGCTGTGTGATTGCTTCAAGTCTAGAGGATTCATCAGGTCTATTCCTTCAATCCGGAAGGTCTTGAAGTGACCCCACATGGGGTTTGACCCCATGGAAAGATGGTGCAGAGCTCCTGCTCAGGAGCAGCCCTACGTCCACAAAGGAGAAAAGTCTGTCCCCATCTTTAGTTCCCTTGGGGCATCCCTCAGTGCTGCCCGGTGCCTCTGGGGGCAGAGGGAGCCGAAGGAAGGCTGGATAGAGGCACCAGCAGACTGCGAGCGTCCCTGCTGGTGCCCAGCCTGCTCTGAGGCTATCTCCCCTGCCCTTTGCAGAATCCCCTGTCAAGCGACAATGCATCATCGCTGTGCAGCACCGTGGACTACAAGCCCCCGCTGCTACTGGAGGAGGAGGTGGCAGAGGAGGCTGAAGACAGCAATGAGCCTGAGGAGTGCTTCACGGAAGGTAAGGGGCCAACTAGAGCTGGGGAAGCCAGCAGAGATGGGAGGTGGACAGAGAAAAGCCATTACAAACTGCTAGGCCAACCACTTGCAGTGTAACAGCACCCATAGTCACCCAGCTCAGTCTCCAAATCCTCCTGCAGCCCCTGGGGAGAGGGTCCCCATGGGGCTCCCCTCCTGCAGACACTTTCCCAGCTCAGCAGGTTCCTGCTCCAGCCTCTTCCTGGGAAGGGAATTAAAATAGCAATAAAAGCATGGATAGTTTCCCTTTTGGGGAAATGCACTGACATGGAGGTAACGTACGGCTCCTGTTCCCAGCCTGCGTGAAGAGGTGTCCCTGCCTCTACGTTGACATCACCTCCAAGAAAGGAAAGATATGGTGGAACCTCAGGAAAACTTGCTTCTTGATCGTTGAGCATGACTGGTTTGAGACTTTCATCGTCTTCATGATCCTCCTCAGCAGCGGGGCGTTGGTAGGTCTCACCTTTCACCCTGCTCCTTTGTTCTGTAGCAGTTCCCCGAGGCCCTGGGCCTGGTGGCAGCTCTAGGCACTCTGCTCTTTGCTTGGTTGTCCCCTGTGGGAAGCAGGGTTTGCACGGCATGTGCCTTGTCCTGCCCTGGGAAGGTACAAGAGGTATTTTCGGATTCATTGCAGCTGTTGTTACCTACTTTTTTGTTTGACTGGCAGCAAAATAACACAGCTTCAGGCAGAGGTTTCAGGCTTAACAACCCATTTGGTTCAGGTCTGCCAAACATACAGCATTGCAACAGGGTCCTTGACCTCCAAGAGCCCTAACCTCGTACCATTAACGCCACCTCTCTCCAGGCTTCATCAGCATGTGGACATTTGCTGTGGTCTATGGGCTCAAAGGAATGAAATTCCCTGCAGTCTCTCTTCCTGCTTTTAATCTAGCACGAGAACTAGCTGTACAATCTATTTAGTTTTATGGAGATGGTTCTTCGTTTCGCCACCTCTATAGGCTGTCAGGAGGTGCTTTACAAATGATTCATGATTATTATTATGCTGTTCAGCACTTTCAGCCACTGACTGCTGTGCCCTCTCCATGCTTGGGTTTCCATTCGCATCGACCTTGTTAAAAAGTTGTGTACGGGACTATAGGCCCTCTCTGAGTGTCAGAGCTGAATATAGCTCAGCTAAACGTGTAAATCCACAGAGCTAACGGAGAGACCAGCTTCTCTGCAAGTTTAGGGGTAAACAGAAAGAGAATAAGGATACAGGGCCCAAATTCCAGTTTTCAGATGTACTTTACAATGTATCTGATCTGCATCAAGCTCTGAAATGCAGTTTGGAGACGCCTGAGATTGTAGCTAGTGCCAGAATCAAAACCATCACTCAGCTCAAACAACTGTGCAACAGCTGATTGCCAAGCTAGTACCTCTGCTCACTAACTTTTTATGTGCTGTGTGGACATGTCAGTGATCCAAACTGCTAAGGGCATTTTTAAGGCTACCTAAGTATCTAAAGGTGCAGTATCTAAGATTTTGTCTTGTGCTGATGAGAATTAGATGCAGGTGGATATTTGCTTTAGTTCAGCTTTGCTGCAGGACAAATGGTGCTCAATGGATCCAACAGGAGCTTGAAAACAAGAGCTAGATCCCATGTTGACCATGTATATGTCACCTGTAGTTAGGTTCTCAATCGTTCAAGCTGCCCTGTGTGCCAGGAAAATGGGGAAGATGCAGATATGGATGTGGCTGCACTGAGCCATGTAGCAAGTCTAACAGAAGAAAGACTGTCACGTAGCTCCACACATTTTCCAGGCTTTTGAAGATATCCACATTGAACAACGGAAGGTGATACGCACCATCCTGGAGTATGCCGATAAGGTCTTCTCCTACGTCTTCGTCATTGAGATGTTGCTTAAGTGGGTGGCCTACGGCTTCAAGGTGTATTTCACCAATGCGTGGTGCTGGCTTGATTTCCTCATAGTTGACGTAAGTGTTTGTTCGTTAAGCACATCCAGAGTCCTATTTAGCCAAGCGACTGGGGAGATAGCAATAGGGGTCTCTAGTAGGCTGTTGCAAATCTACACTTGTATTTTAAAGGGCATTGGAGTAGCTATGCAACAAGGGCTTTAGACATTCATTTAGAATAACAATGGTCCATGGGAAAGGGCCATACCTTTCCTTGGCTGAAAAATCCTTTTTTGCAAGCTGTTCAGCCCATGCAGTGCTTCTGCGTCCCCTGTCAACTCCACCCTTGCACCCAAAAGGAAGGGACCTCCTTGCACAGACTAGGAACACAGTGGCCAAGCAGCATGGTTGCCATGGACCCAAGGTCTTCGGGCCAGTCCCTCTAGTTCTAGGACAACACCATAACCATAGGCCTCAGGGGATGTGTTGCAGATAGAGAGATGCACAGCAGAGCAGGTAGGAGGTGCAGGTATGTGATTCTTCATTGTTTCCAGCTGAGATACTGCTAATTCCTTGGGCTGCTTCCCCCAGGTTTCCATTATCAGCCTGACAGCAAACTGGATGGGATACTCCGAGCTGGGAGCCATCAAGTCTCTGCGGACATTGAGGGCTCTGAGACCGCTGCGAGCCCTGTCCAGATTTGAAGGCATGAGGGTAGGTGTCTCCCCCACGTACTGTTGTCTCTGACATGGCCATGCATTTGAGCACTATGCAGCAGAGCTGGTGCCTTGCTGATTCCCTACATCAGGGATTGATCCCAGTTGGGTTTCACTGGCCTCCAGACCAGTGGGATTAACACTAAAATACACTTGGCCCAGTTTGAATCCACTTGGTACTGCATGGGTGGATAAGATTGGGGCAGCAGGAGGTGAGTGTCCACCCTGATGTGCGCTGGCCTGGTTCTCTGCCTAAATCCTCCATGGAGCCCCTCTCAATCTTTGCTCTCCTTGCAGGTGGTAGTGAATGCCCTACTGGGTGCCATCCCCTCCATCATGAACGTCCTACTAGTCTGCCTCATCTTTTGGCTGATATTCAGCATCATGGGGGTGAACCTCTTTGCAGGGAAGTACTACCGATGCATCAACACCACCACAGGCGAGCTCTTCGATATCAGTGTGGTGAACAACAAAAGCGACTGCTTGGCCCTCCTCTACACCAACGAGGTCAGATGGGTCAATGTCAAAGTTAACTTCGACAATGTTGGCTTGGGATACCTGTCTTTGCTACAGGTGGTAAGTACAGAAAGCAGCTGCCATCCCTCCAAGCAACACATCCACTTACCATGGCAGCTTCAATAGCCACCAGGGCTAAGGGAAGATGCTCCCTCAATATCCAGAGTGGGTCTTCTGGGCTGAGCTGCCTCTTGACACCACAGCTGGTATTTAGCACAGACTGGCAAAGGCCCTGGAGAGTTGAGGAGGAAAGAAACAGGGTAGAAGATGAGATGGAAAGGGTAAGCATCACCAAGGAACTGCTGCAGATGAATGTAGGTAGCTCTAGCTGTGTTGTAGCTGTGTTAACAATCCTCTGCACATCACAGGACACAGGAAGGAGCAGAAGAGTTGACAGGAAAGGAACGAAAAGGTTTGAAACGTTGGGTGCAATATAGTAGTAGGCTGCAAAAGTTTTGCATAGGGAAAAGGATGACTGGAAAAAGAGGTGTGTGTGTTCATTGCAGTGCAGAGGATGAATGCAGCCAGGCAGATCCAGCGCAGGGCAGTGCTTCCACTGAACCCACCACATGTGAGCAAGGCAAGCAGAAGGGGAACTGCTCATCACAATTTTATTAAAAATATAGGTGTGGGTCCTGTTATTGACTGGGTTTGGGTTAGTCCCTTCCAATCCGGGGGAACTGGTGGTTGTTGCAGAATCAGAGCATGACTTGAAGAGATTAACCAGCTATAAATTCAGCTTCCTCTTCAGCTCTGTTGTTCCATCAGATTCAGGAAACAAGATGTTCAGGCCTTTTGTTTAACAAATCAGCAGCAAGAGCCTGTAAAAGATGTAATTTGCCCCCTCTCCCCACCGGGATCAGGACCCATCAAATAAGAGGCAGCAATAGGGAAGTCAGTGTTGTGCAGAGGAGGCACAGGCCTAGCGAGTGGGAGGGAGGCAGTCGTCCTCTGGCTCAGTTCTGCTGTTAGGAAAAAGCACCCTGTTTGGGGGAATAAAAAGTCTATTTGTTCTTTTCCCAGCCTGTTTTGCACTGGCATTTCTGCAAGTGACTGGTAATGTCAGTCACAGAATGGAGCACATGTATATACACATGTAAATGCGCATGCATGTGTATAAAGCCTCAGTATTTCTGTATTAGGACATTTTTCTTGCAGATTCAACCTATGGTCTCTCTTGTGCCCGTGTACAGCACCCTTCGCATGGGGAGGCTGCCCACAGTGCAGCAGTAAGGCCAGGCTCAGCAGGTGTGCTCAGAGCTAAACCACTAGCAGCTCCAAGCCCCTGACGTGCACTTAACATCCTCCACGGCCCTGGATACTTCATGCTGACTTTTCTTCTCCGCTGTCCCCGCAGGCGACCTTCAAAGGCTGGATGGACATCATGTACGCAGCTGTGGACTCACGTGAGGTGAGGGGATAAACAGGAATCACTTGCAACCGGCACTAAATGTCACTCTGACTGGCTTGGTTTCCCCTGGCCGGCTGGGAGCAGAGGTCTGGGGCCCAGGAGCAGCTTGGTGCAGGTTCAGCACAGGCTGGTTACGGACCTCCCGTCCAGAGCATCGCCTCTAACTCTGCCTGCTGGTGCCACGGGGCTGCGTGCATCCCACCCATGATCAGCCCAGGGTTTTGGCTAAGTCATGAGCAAAGAAGGAGCAGTCCCCAACACGCTCCACCTACCAAGCTGCAATGCCTCAAAAAGCGCAGTCTGTTGTGTCTCTTTGGGGGCCTCCTGCCACCCATGCCACTGTCACCCTCAGACACCATCGCAGTGGCACCCCCCCTTCCCTGACACCCTGCTCCCACCCCACCAGGACTCCTTCCCAAGCTAATGCTGTTCCTCTTGGCTTCAGCGTTGTGGCCCAAACTCCCCCCTCTGCCTCTGCATCTCTGCACTGGAGGGCTTACCCTTTGCCCTGCTGCGGACGATGCCTTCCCTGCACCCTTTCCACTTGGAGAGTTTATCCTGGCCAGGAGAAAGTGCCTGGCTTGCCCTGAACAGCAAAGTGGCTTTCAGTAGGATGTTCTAGGGAGAAAGGGCAAGGAGGAAGAAAAAAAAAAAAAAAAAAAGGTGTTTGGAGGAGTCTCTTCCAGAAGCAGTTTCTAATGTGGTTCGTGCCACGATGTGTTCCCAGAGCCAGCGTACATGTGTGCACACGCTGACATGAGCCAATTCGGCAGGAAGAACATCCCAGTGTTTGCTGACAAAACAAAGCAAACTTGCCCGAGTCCTGGTCTGGGGCATCAGCCGCACATGCCACGTAGGTCTGAATGTATTCATGGCCTGTTTTCATGGCCTTTTTTTAGCTTTAGAAACAGCAGCTCTGCTCACCCCAGCTGCAGCTGCCAGCACTCTGCTGAGAGCAGAAGAGCCGTTTCCAGCTCTTTGTGAAAGTGGCTTAAGCTCCAGCCTCCACCAGCAACTGGGAGAAAGCTGCTCTGGGGGAAAATCTTCCCTCCTCTGCCAAGAGCTTCCCTCAAGATGAGAGAAGCTGGGTGCGATGCCTTGAGATATCTTAACTCAAATATAAGGCAGAACTAAATCCCTTGAGATGAGTTTTTTCAGAGGTCACTAGGCTTTGCCCACCCACGCGTGGTGGTGTGGTATGAATTAGTTTTTCTTCTTCCCCTCTTGGCTATATTTCAGTCTTGCCAAGAGCATATTTTCTTTCCCAGAAGCACATGCTTTGGAAATAGGAGCTCAGGGCAACCTTGTCCCCTTGCCTGAGCTGGTGTCCCGCAGATGGCCCTTGCTGTGGCTGCTCCCTGCTCCCCCAAGGACTGCTCAGCCCACACAGCACTTGCCAAAGCATTTGGGGCATCCACTGCCCAGCTCTGTCCAGACATGGAGACCTTGTCCGGGGACCTGGGGACACACTTCTCACAGAGGAATGATCTCACGGTCTTCTGTTTCTCATCTCACTCGATCAGATTGAAGAGCAGCCACTGTACGAGACCAACATCTACATGTACATCTACTTCGTCATTTTTATCATCTTTGGTGCTTTCTTCACTTTGAACCTCTTCATTGGTGTCATCATCGACAACTTCAATCAACAGAAGAAAAAGATAAGTATTTCCTGGGCCCTGGCTCCCACAGCTCCTGCTGCCTTCCAGGGTGCTGGTCCGGGACAGAGGGATACAGCTCACTAGGATAAGGTCATGGGATGAGAAGGTCCAAGACCACACTGTCTGGGCTCAGATAGACCCTAGGATCCCTCTGAAATCTGCACCCTGAATCACTGGCATTGATAAGTTATGTGGCTTTCCACAGAATGAACGAGTCAGGACAGCTGGACGAACAGCACACAGGGCTTGTGTCCTGGCTGTTACAGAGGCTTTCTCTTATGAAGGCAGAGGAACAGCGTGTGTGCAAGGGAGGAAGCGAGAGGGACCCTATTTTCTCTTGTCTGTGCCACAGCAGTTGTGGCTGTTTGCCTGTGTTGCTGCTGCTTTCTGCCAAAGCGCCCTGCAAAAGTCCCATGGGCAGAGCCAGGGTCTGTGGAGAAGCATGTTGTGGGAGCAGACTGACTGGCTGGCCCCATGCTCACTGAGGGCTTGAAGTCACTTTCCACTTCTAGGATGCTCCCAGAGGACAGATTATTTTCTTTTCTTTCCATGCCCTGCCCCAGGCCCTTCTCATGATTTTACCATATATTGGGGAGAGATTGAATGTCTGCTTTTAAGTGAGCAGTACAGGATTAATATCCCTTGATTGTTACGGGGGGAACTGGGTGGACCATGGGCAACCTTAGGTGGAGCAATGTTTGAGCAGAGCAAACTCTAAATGCCACTGAAGTGCTGCCTCACTCCTGGTGGGAGTCACGGTGGGACTTTATGGTGCAGACAAGCAAGGAGCTGGGGCAAACCCTGTGTGGGATACGGGGTGCCACAGATAGAGTCAGCAGGCAATGCCACGGGGCAAGAAGGCTGCATCTCACCTCTGCAGGAGAAAACCACAGTGCAGTGCTGGGGCTAGCACCTGCTGAGTGCTGTGAGCCAGGAGGAGGAAGGCAGAAAAGGGCAAGTGGGAAGGAAAGAGGCTTCACTAAATCAACACTGCTAGAAAGCTCGGTAGGAGTATGACTGGAGATGCTTGGTAAGAAGAGGTGAGTTCCCAAAACTAACAGTGGCAATTCCTTTTATACTTTGGAGGGAAAGACATCTTCATGACAGAAGAGCAGAAGAAATATTATAATGCCATGAAGAAGCTCGGCTCCAAAAAACCCCAGAAGCCCATCCCCAGACCCTCGGTATGTTGGGTTAATCACCCTTGGGTACTGCAGGGAGGGAGCACTTCAAGCTACCAACTGCCCTAAGGTAAACTAGAAGGGTCTAGGGATGAACGTCTGCCTACGCAAGAAGCCAAATCTTGGCTCCCCATCTCTGCTCTTCAGATGGGACCTTGCTGAGAGCTGGGGCTTCAGAGGAGGCCAGCACACCAGGCAGCCCCTTTTGGGTCTGTTCTTCAGTCCTGGATCCACTAGAGGGGCAAATGGGGTATTATCGTTTTTGTAAGGGTTGGCGTACAAGGTTTTCTCCTAGCTCAGCTCCCATCTCCCCTCAAAGGGAGTTAGACTCAGGGAACTGTCAGCTTTCAACACTTCTAGAAGGGAAACTGCTCCAGCTAATGTATATGCAATTTTGACTTGGGCTCGGTTTTGACAGACCAGTTCAAATGAGGCCTTTCCCCATACATTTATTTTTGTCCTGATGCATTAGCTGCAAATACACTTAGAAAGCAAATGGATCCTGAGCCCATACCCTTGGCTAGGTTGTTACAGCATTTGAGCCAGATGGGCTCCATTCTTCAAGGTACTGAGCAGCTTCCTCCCATACCAAGAGCTCATAGTGCCCATATCCGTGAGGCCCTGGCCACAACCCTGACATTTCCTGCATTCTTTTAAACATGGTTACTTCTTCTCTTTCTGTTGTCTTTGTTTTGTTTGTCTGTCACATGTTCGTACCACACCTCTGGTTCTCCAACATCACCCACGTGGCCCATATGACAGAATAAATTTCAAGGGATGGTGTTTGACTTTGTTACCAAGCAAGTGTTTGACATTACCATCATGATCCTGATATGTCTTAACATGGTGACCATGATGGTCGAAACAGATGATCAGAGTCAGTTCAAAACAGATGTCCTCTACAAGGTTAACCTGGTCTTCATTGTCATCTTCACCGGGGAGTGTGTGCTCAAAATGTTTGCCTTGCGCTACTACTACTTCACTATCGGATGGAACATCTTTGACTTTGTGGTGGTCATCCTCTCCATCGTAGGTAAGCCTTGCTGGCTCCACCAGCCCAGTTCCCATTCCTCAGGGACCCCACTGGCTAACAAAGAGTGGAAAAAATCTGGCTGATCCGCTGTGAGAAAGCCATCACTCACCACCCCCTTAAACGCACCCTCTGTGCAGGGCCAAGATGACAGGTTCCCCAAGACAAGATGGATGTGAGGCCACCCTGTGACACTAGGGCAGGATGAGGGGCTGGGGACATCTACTGCCTCCCCTGGGAATGGGGCTCCCCTCATCTCCCACATTGCCAGGCTGTGCTGCTGAAAAAGAGTTGCCATCATTTAACCTTTGCTCAGTGACATTTTTGGACGTATTCCTTTCACAACTGGAGGAGCAAGGAGAGCTGTGTGCTGCTCAGGGTGGCCTCATCCCCACTGTATCCCCACAACACTGGCAGACAGGGCAGTGCTCTCCTGGTGTGATGGGTGACCAAATCAATCCGCCTCCCTGTGACACTGCTGACTAGCAGACACTCTGCAACCCCATGGAGGTGTCAGTCTGGTCCTAGCATTACAATGCAGGACCGAGGGAGCCCTGGGGTTTGCTCAGCACCGTTTCCTCACATCTCTCTTCACTTCGATGTTTGGCACCAATGGTGCTCCAAGACAGGGAATAGCCCCAACTTGCCTGCCTTTGTCAGCTACATAGTGAGACAAACTCACCACTTCTTAATACTTTCACAGGTATCGTCCTCTCAGACATCATAGAGAAATATTTTGTATCACCCACCCTCTTCAGGGTCATCAGACTGGCAAGGATTGGCCGTGTCCTCCGGCTGATTCGAGGGGCAAAAGGCATCCGGACTCTCTTGTTCGCTCTGATGATGTCCCTGCCTGCCCTGTTCAACATTGGCCTCTTGCTTTTCCTTGTGATGTTCATCTACTCCATCTTTGGGATGTCCAACTTTGCCTACGTAAAGAAGGAGGCAGGGATTGACGACATCTTCAACTTTGAAACTTTTGGGAACAGCATCATCTGCCTCTTCCAGATCACTACATCAGCTGGATGGGATGGCCTCCTTAGCCCTATCCTGAACAGCGGCCCCCCTGACTGTGACCCAGACCTAGAAAACCCTGGCAGTTCGATAAAAGGGAACTGTGGCAATCCCTCCATCGGTATCTTCTTTTTCTGCAGCTACATTATCATTTCCTTTCTTATCGTGGTGAACATGTACATTGCCATCATCCTGGAGAACTTCAACGTGGCCACAGAGGAGAGCAGTGAGCCCCTCTGTGAAGATGATTTTGAAATGTTCTATGAAATTTGGGAGAAGTTTGACCCAGATGCCACCCAGTTCATTGCGTACAGCACCTTGTCTGACTTTGTAGACACCTTACAGGAGCCACTCAGAATTCCCAAGCCAAACAAGATCAAACTAATCACCATGGATCTACCAATGGTTGCTGGGGACAAAATCCACTGTCTGGATATCCTCTTTGCCCTGACTAAGGAAGTTCTGGGAGACTCAGGAGAGATGGATGCCTTGAAAGACACCATGGAGGAGAAGTTTATGGCTGCAAATCCTTCGAAGGTTTCCTATGAACCCATCACTACCACTCTGAAAAGGAAACACGAGGAAGTGTGTGCCACAAAAATCCAAAGAGCTTTCCGGAGGTACCTCCTGAGGCGCTCAGTGAAGCAAGCCTCCTACATGTACAGGCACAGTAAAGACGAGGATGCCCTGACAGAGGAAGCACCCGAGAAAGAAGGCCTGATTGCAACTAAAATGAATGAGATGTATGGGAACAGTGGGACAGATGCAGGCACAGCCCCTGCCTTTAATCTTACCCCTGTTCCAAGCTCAGAGACTCAACGTGCTCCTGGTGAAGCAAAGAAATGGGAGGAGGAACGTGTTGTGAAAGAGTCGTTGGTATAACAGAAAGCGTTTTCCATCTCTCATCACCACAAAGCCTGAAAAGACTCCATTTGTATCTCTGCTCCAAGAACTCTTCCATATCCAGATCAATAGATCTTAGATATTGAGCTGATTTCAGATATTTCAAGTATATATATCTTAACTTTTGAAGCAGGATCTCTTAATGAGATCCTGTTTTTTATAGTTCTCTGCACTTATGAAGAATTTAAATATTTTTCTTATGAGATTTAAATGTGAAATCTCTCTATTGCTGGTGAAAGAGAAATATTTTAGTTTTGAAATGATGTAGTCATGGTAACTATATTTTTCAGACATTGATGAATGACTGTCCTTTTATTTAAAGTAATTATTTATTAATATTATTTCACAATTAAAAAAACTTTTTGCATATTATTCTTACAGAGTGCATCCAGGTAGCCAGTGAAAGATGAGCCAAATGAGAAAATATTAAGAATAAATACAGAAATGACAAGGTTTTGTGAACAAAAATCTCCAATGTCTTAAAGTAGCACTTTTCTTTTGAATATTTGAATAAGCTTTACAGATTTTTGTTATATACAGAGAAAGTGCAATTATGTCTTAAAGTTTTGTTTGCATAGCCAAAACAAAGCATCTGCAGATATGTTCTCAGGGTTGAATATTAATTTTTAAAGGTCTCTGAATATGTGTTGAAATCATAAACTATTCAGATCTGTACAGTACAAATGTAAGTTGTATTTATATTCATGCTTCTTTTCTGTTTTCCCGTTTCATCTAGATTATGGGACAGGAAAGCAATGGACAAAAATAGTGTTTGGAGAACGTCCTCCAAGAATCCCCAGTCCTTGTAACAAAACCGCCTCTAGTGTTTCTTCGAGCCCCGTAACAAGCGGAAATCTCCCGCTGAAGTACCTTTGGTTACTGTTAGTTAATGAGACACATCCCTGGTGATTGGAGCAGGCCTTTAAATGGCTTTTGTAGCAAGCTGCTTCAACAGGTACCCTTAAATCCCATCTGCCCCTGAGAGTGGGGATCCTTGCCCAAAGCAATGAAGGCTCCCAAGGAGGGGGGGTTGTACTGAGCCATGTGTCTTGCTCCATACGTTGCCTTGCTCAGTGTGGTGTTGTCCAAGGCCACGTCGTGTTGTAAAGTCTGGTCTGAGTTGGAGGGCCTTTGGTTTTTGGCGTGCCTGGCACATACGGAAGTGTAGGGGTGGCAAGGGTGTGCATGGCTCTGGAGACATCGCCGTGCATGGTGGCATGTGCCAGGGTGTCTGTAGAGCTGGGGCCACAGGCAAAGCCCAGTGACTTGAGGCTGGCCAGCTGCAAGCAGGCCCTTGCCAGGAGGCCCAGTGGTAAAGGGTTTAGCCACCACTTATATGGGTGTCCAAAAGGAAAGTAAATTGGGAAAACATGGAGATAGGCCAGAGTTCAGGCAAAAATTTTATTTCTGGACCACTGTCTGTCTTAAAAAGTGAAAAAAGCACTTGAGATAAAAAAGAACGTGAACCAAAAAACTTTTTTTTTTCAGTTAAAACAAGGGCTATTTCTTGAAGCCAGAGGGTCTGTCATTTTTTTTTCTTGGGCAGATTTTGGCTCCAAGCTGTCACGGACATCCCATGTTCATGTTGGCCAGGAGAGGTGCTAAGCTTGTTCACATCTGTATGCTTTCGCCCAGGCAGCAAGGTCATTCTGCTCGTCATGTAATGCTGTGCTGTGCTTTCATTTCGATGTGTGTAGGGTGACGCTCCCTGGAATAGGAGCCTGAGCTATTTACTATGTGATATGATGCTTTAAATTGCATTTACGTGGGAAGCATCCATGGCACAGTGGTTTCCAGCCTGGACTGTGATTAACAATCAATGCTGCTTGTACATATGTGTCGTCAGTGATGGAAAAATGCCAAAGAGCAGAATTCATTTGAGCTAAAGCCATTTTTCTTTGTACATTTCTTAAAATAAATGACTGTAAATGATCTATTATTACGTTCTCAAATGTGTTAATGTGTGATAGAAGAGGAAATGTTTTCACTACCCTTGGGAAGGCCAAGCTGCTGGAAAAAACCTGCCCCCCCCCCGCTAAAGGCCCCTTCCCTTTGCTCTAGGCCAGAGCCGGGGAGCCTCTGTGAGCTGCCGTGCCTGGAAACCCGCCATCCTCAGCAGGACCCATAGCAGATCTTCAAAGTCAGGGAGAGGCTGGAATAGCCCTAATCTGGGCACGTCCTGCAGGAAAGACCCCTGGGCTGAAACCTTCCCCCAGCACCTCCAACCCAACCAGACCCTCGAGCCTCCATGCTTCTGGTGTATGCTGGTCCCCTGCTATGGGGTCTGTGGGCTCCCCACGATCTCCAGCCGACCTGCAGCAAGGTGCCCCGATGTCTCCATGGGCTGCTGCAGTAGATTATGCCAAGGAGGAGAGGGCTGGGTCCCACTGGCTGTGCAGGAGCCCTTTAGTGCTGGAAGGAGAAGGTAGCAGTGAATGAAGGACATTTCTGTGTCAAAGGGAGGCCAGAGCCGCCTCTGGCACCCACCTGCATCCCAAAGGACCACAGTTTGCCCCACTGCTGTTTTCTCTCCCCCTGGAACAGTGTGTCCCGGGGCTTCATGTAATTCAAGTTGAGAGTATCACTGCTCCAGAGCAGTGGTGTGCTGGGCGAATGAGGTGGCACGACCCCGTGTCCTCCTGCAACTGCAGAAAGGACGGCGATGAAACTCAAGCCATGATGAATAGGGATGGGCTGGCAGAGGACACAGCTGCCTGACAGCTGGCTGCTCCATCTCCAAGAGGCCGCCTTTCCCCTCCTGAATGCAGCTGGGCTACCATGCTACACAAGCTGGGAGCTACTGGGTGCTGCAGGCTGAAGCAGGGTAGCAATGTAGCTGCAGCATAACCCCACGGGATGAGATACAAGGACATGGGGTCACTACCCACCGGACGCTTTTCACAAGATCATCGTGTCTCCCAAATACTATGCTGCTGGGTAAGAGCGGGGCTTGCACAGGGGAAAATGGGACCCTCTTGCCAGACCTCCAAAATGCAATCTGCACCTATTTGCAGGTGCTAAGGAGCCAGCAGGAAGAGTGGGATAGATATGTCCGCTATCACTGTACACCCTCTTTAGTGCGTGCCATGGCCTAGTTTAGTGGGTCCCGGTTTTACCCCATGAGACTCCACAGGGCTTTCCAGGGTATCTCCACCCCTGGGCTGGCTCACAGCTTGTTATTTCTGAGCTAGATCATCAGAGAGTCAGCAGGAGAGCCACAAGATGTTTGAGGACCCCTTGGAACTGGCCTTCCAGTGTGGGCCTGCAAAGATACCTGCAGGGCAGCAAACAGCAATCTCTGTCTTGCCCAGTCTCAGACAAAGCTGAATCCAACCCCATAGGTTTATAAAAATCCCTCCTGGGTATCCTCCATCACTTCAGTCTTGGTGAAAGGCTAAGCCGCACCAGGCTGTGCTGGCAACACAGGCAGCCCACACTGGCTTTTTCTCAGCAAGGTCAGGGGGGCTAGCATCAGAGACTCAGCAGTGCAGCCCCAGCAGGTAGAGGAGGCCCATGTCTAAGCTAACTTCACAGTCTGGCAATGGGCAACTTCATTGCTTGCAGGCCAGAGCCCAAAGCACACACGGACATACATCTCCAGGCTGCAGTGACACCTCCTGACTGCTGTGTAGCTGCATTCCTTGGCTGTCCATGTTCACAGTGTTGTGCCAATGTACAGCACCTTGTACAGTACAACCTGTCCAAGACAAGGATGCAAGCTGGCTGCACATAAGTACAGTGTTTGTTCCACTGGGAAGAGCCACCTCTCCCATCTCTCTTCTTTCTCTCCTGAGACCACTTTTGCTCTGAAAACCTTTATTTCAGGCCCTTCTTGGTTAACATTCCTCAGATAAGGAGAGACCCACACCACAGCCACTGGGTACTCAGAGCCTGGAAGAAAAATCTGCAGAAGGTCTAAGGTTTGGGGAAGCCCCAAGCGAAGAAACCTGGGCTCTGGGGACCATGGTGGCTGGCAAAAGTACCCAAAAGTGTTTTTTCGCATGGAGTTACAGTTCAGTGCTTGCAAACAGGCTGTGAAGTGCAGGGGGAGGCATGTCGTGGCATGGCATGAAGAGGAACCATATTTTTGTGTTAGAGTAGAAGGGGATATGGCCTAACTCTAGGTGCCACTTTGTACTTGCACAGACGGTGGCTGTCTCCAAAGGACTCAAGCAGAAAAATCTCCCTGACGGCAAAAGAGCATATGCAGAAGACCAGGCACAGCTGGCATCGAGGGAGGTAAGTCCTGCATTTTGATCATCTTTCGACTTGTCTGGTTTTCACCCAGCAAGATCCTTCCCTGGACTGGCAGCTGCCGGGACTGTCCAGGACACAGTGAGCTGTAGTGCGGGACGTGAGCTGGGGTACAGAGCTCTGCGGCAACCCACGGTGAGCAAAAGGTGAGCAAAGAGCAGGTGAAATCCTGCCCCCTCCCTACCTAAACCATGCCCCTCTCTTGCTGCGCTTCACACGCTGTTGGGCTTTTGCAGCTAGGCCAACACCAACCCCTATTTGCTGGCTAAACAGCTAAGCGTTTCTCATCACCTGCAACAGATACCCCACGGGAGGCCTGGGTCCAGTCCTGCCTTGTCGGGGGGTGACCACCATCCTCTGCCCCATACTTGGAGGTGGCAATGCCAGAGGTAGCACCCAGGTTCCTTGGCACTGCGCTGACCTCGGTGGCCCCCTCTAATATGATGGGGCAGCAGGTTCTGCATCACTGAGGGTTTAGCAGCCGGGCTTGTCTCCAAGTTGCAGGCATAAACCGTGGTCACCCACAACAACCTTCGTCAGCCAGCGCTGCCGTGATGAGTGCAGCCCAGAGATACAAGGCAGAACATCTTCGCACATCGCTGCCAAGCCCAAAGGCAGCAGCAGGCACAAGCTCAGCCCACCCCAGCGTCTGTGTTGCATTCAAAACTGGGCCCCAGGGAAAGTCCCCACTGAGCCCGATTTACATGAGCAGGAAAGGGGCTGTCTCGCAGAGCAGCAGCTTTGCCATTTTTAGCCAGGGAGGCCAGGCTGGTCAGGGTGGTCACTGTGTTTTGCAGAACTGGAGACTGGATGTTTCCCTGCTGTTTGTAGTGAAATATGGCTGCTGTTTCCAAGAGGCTATGGGTGCTCTGGACGAACCTCTGGATGATAGCTCTGGTCACAGGTAGGCATCAAATCTGGGCTTTGCATTAAGAGAGGGTCTAAGAGCTGCTAAAGCAAGGAAACATGCACTGAGGGGATCAGTGCAGCAGGTGACTTCATTCAGCACTGGCTTTAAATGACTTATATTCAAGCTTTGCAATCCCCACTCTCAGTCCTGCTTTTTGCACAAAACAAGACTTGGGCTCAGCAGAGCAGGGTGAGCCAGGGGAGGCCCACATGGGCCAAGCTCGAAGTGTGACTCAGGCTTAGGGGAATATACCACACTGTTTTCCGTTGCTGCAAGGGAGGTGGAAAGTGTCACGGGATGCAGCAGTCTCAGCCGGACAATATGGGAGACCTCTCGGCAGAGCTGCATGCTTGGTTGGTCACAGCTGGCCAGCCAGCATGGGAAATGGAGACCCCAGGACCCAACTGGTGTGGGGCCTTCATGGCTGTGGATGCAGGTGGGAGGAAAAAGGATTTCACCATTTATTGCTCTCTAAGGTCCAAGGATGGGCACAAGATGGAGCTGGCTGGGACCAGCCCATCACTGAGGCTGTGGCTGAAACACATCTCTTTACTCATCAGGGTTCAGTGGTCAGGAGCTGCAGAGACATGGGAGCAAAGAGGCTTTTGGGGTGCTTTAGGGGCACTGAAGCAGGATAGCCCAGAACCCTGGGCAGCATTTGCTCCAGCCCGTCTCATCAGCTGAGATGGGACAGCTGTGACGTTGACATACCACGGGGCAGCTGGGCCTGAACCACAAGGGGAGCTGGTCCTGGAGTTAGTTAATGAAGCTGCCCAAGACCAGTTACACAGGCAAAGTGCTGGTTCCCTGTGCCACCAGTTTAAACACACACCCCAACTCCTGTCCCTTTGCTTCCCCTCCTCCTTGGGGCAGGGACTTCTGTGCACTCAGGAGAACCTTTAAAGCAAATTTCTATTTGGTTACCACCCGAGTGTGCACTGTTTTGAGGTCCTGGTCCTGGCTCACTGGATCCGCTGGCTCACAGGGTTATATCACAAGTCTCGCAGTGCTGGAAATGCCTCTGCAGCCTCCACTGGTGGCTTCAAGGGAGGCCAGAGGAAGCTCAGTCTGTCTGCTGCTGGCTAGTGCCTAGCTCTTGCAATTGTAATTGAAAGTTTGGCTGTGGGGGGCTGCGAGGTGAGAAATCAGCCTAGTTCTTCATTCAGAAACACCAAAAAACTCAGAGGGAAAATCCTGCTATGCTCTGATCTACACCAGCCCTGCACCAGGATAAAGTACATCTCTCCATCTCAGAAAAAAAATGAAATAAAGCTGGAGAGAAGCGCAAGGAGGGGAGAGTTTGTAGAGAGGTAGACATTGGAGATGGACAGGGCCTGGAAAGCAGAGCAACCTGGTCCTGGGAGAGGCTCTGGGGCAGCTAGGGAAGCCCAGGACTGAGCCAGGACATCCCTGCAGGCTGCTCTTTGGGGTAGGGAGATCTGCACCAGGTCACAGGGCTCTGAGCAAAGCTTAGGCTTGCAATTGAACAACGGCTTCTTCTGGGGACTTCTGCGGCAGCCCGAACCCGCTGGGATGCGGTGCAACCCCCACCTCTGAGCCAGAGTTCCCCGCAGTGGGGTTTAGCTGATGTTCATTAAACGGACAGAAATGGGCACTGAAGCGATGCAGTAAACAGAGCTGGTGCTTCCGGCCCAGCTGCAGCAGGAGGAAACGAGGCACCTAAACCACAGGGCACAGGAGCTGCGGGCAGGGGGACCCGCACAGCATGCAAGGGACCAGTGAGCCAGGGGCTCCCGGGGTTCACCGCGGTTCCTGCACTGTGCCGCAGGTCCAAGCTCCATGTGTGCACCCAGCCCTTGCCTTGTAGGGCCCCCCTGGTCCCTAAGGCTAAAAGCCCTCCTAGCCATCAAGCAACCCAAATCCTACAGAAGCCCCAGCAGGGAAAGTGTTTCTGATTGATTCATATGCAAAAACGGAGACAGGTGACCTCTCAGTGGGCCCAGATGGGCTGAGATCTCCATCTCTTTCCCTGTGAAAGATTGCAGTTAAGGTACTGCCTCTTCCTGGAGGGGTTCAAACCCGCCACTGCCAGCCATGTGATAAGTCAGCCCAGTTTTGTATCAGCCCCATTGCACAGCAATTAAATATTCACACGGAGAGTTTGTGGGTGGCTCTCTGGCTGAGCAGCTAGAGGATGCACTTGCAAGTGAGGGACTAGGACTCCTGCTCCAAAGGATGCTGAAGTCTTTCTTTTTTTTCCCCCCATGCAATAGCAGGAAGTGCTCATCTATGTCCTCAGAGGGGGGAAATGTCCAAGTCATGAAACTACAGACAATTTCATACCTCAGCCTCTCTGACACAGGAAATGTTCACTGATGTTGATGTTGATGTTGTGATGGAGCCCTAGAGTCTGCCTAGACTTTTTCTGCAAGGCTTCATCGGAACATCAACCAGAAAGCAGCCCTGTTCAGTTAGAAAAAATTCAAGAAACAGGATGGAATAGAAGGGTTTGTACCCAAATCACACTGCACTGTGTCCTTGCTAGTAGGCCTTGTCCTCTGAGTAGTGGCTCTGGTTGGGATGCTTCTGCAAGAAGGTTTGACTTTTCTCCTTCCAGACTTTTCTCCTTCTCTATCATGCGTGAGACTCAGAGACTTGCTTCTCCTGGGTCAGCACCCAAAATAGTCTGGTCCCTTGGAGATGGGGTTTCGCTTGTCCTAGAAAGAAGAGGCAGCCAAGCCTTTGAGCTGTAACCTTCTGGGCTTTGGGGAACAAGGACAGAGACCCCAAGTCCCTGCCCCCCAGCTGGATGGAGGATGAGGATGAGGAAGAATGGAAGATGAGGCTGAGTCCTGACAGTGCTGTGGGTTTGGCTGGGAGTTTTGAAGCTGCCCCTGAGTTAGACTAGGTTCGATAGAGATGGAGCCTGTGTTTGGAGCAAAGGGCCCAAACTGTAGGATGTGGAACATCCTACACAAGCTCATCCTACATGAGCTCATGACTGCTATTTCAGGCCCCTTTTCTTGTCTTGCAGGTGGAATCTCAGCAGCCGAGAACAGCACTTGGAGCAATGCAAGTGAGTAACATCTCGGGCCCCTCAGGCTCTTCCCTATGCATGTCTCAGTGGCCCCTTCCCATCCCCAATGGCTATGCTACAAAGGCAATGGTCCCCTGCAGAACTAGAGACATCTCCATCACCACACCCTTCCTCCAGCATCTCATGAACCTTGGATGTGCCAAGCCATGGGACCAGCAGGACTCAAGACTTCTTCAATCCCACCTCTGTTCAGACATGTTACACAGGGACGACCAGGAGGCGTGATGCTTGTCTAACTGTGTCATGGCCCGGACCATAAACCATGTGCCTAATTCTTCTACCTACTTCATGCTAAAATTGTTGGCAGAGCATTTACCCCAAGCACTGGGTTAACTGAATAAACCTTTAAAATTGTGCTTGATGATGTTGAGGTGAATCCCAGGCTGTGATCTCCTCTGCAGCATTTCCCCAGCCCTGTGTCTAGCTCTCGTTCTGCAAAGCAGGATCAGTTTTGGCTTTCCCAAGAACCTGAGCAGTTTTCCTTCATGTTTGCAGAGCCTGTAGCACAGCTCAGGACTAGACAATCGATTCATGCACATGCGGTTTGTGACATTCTCATCTTCAGGGCATTAATCACGAATTCTGCAACCCCAGTTTAGCTCTGAAAGCAAAATACAGGCAAAAACACAAAATACACTAAATAAAACACAATACAAAAAATGCGCAAGTGATGAGGACAAAAGCCAGCTGAAGACATGGCTCTGTACTTGCAAATGCTACATAGTGCATGTCAGCTCCTATAACTCCATGACAGGCAGCACTTGGGAGTCAAGCTGGGACTAACAGGATAAACTGAACTCCGTGGGGTTTTGCTTCTAATGCTTTTAGGTGCTTGGGCTCTGGGCCCTGGTTCATGTCCTACAAGGTGGCAGGAGAGCTATTAGCAGAGGCTTTTGCATAAAGCAGTAAGCTGCTTAGAGCTGCTGATTTAGAGAGCATGTAGAATACTTCTATTTCATCACTCATGTTTTAATTATGTAAACCAAAAACAATGCAAGAAAATCAAGTCTGGCAGCCATATTAGCAGCTGGAATTAAGTTGTGTTTTAGAGGAAAGCACCAATTATGATGAATGTGTACAGGCAACTAACAAATTTTGAATGTGTGTAAGTGACTATTAAAGGCCATGGAACTGTGTCTGGAAACGAAGACATCACCTATGAAGGGATTCTGAGTAAATAGCAAATTAATACATTTCTTTATCACTTTAGGAGGGCAGCTAGATTGTTCATAGACAGGAGTGGGAGCAGGCAATAAATATCCCAGGGAAGCCATTTCTACTGAAAATTGGAGTTTCCACTAAAGGAATATTTTCACAGAAAGTCTCTGATAGCCACTGCAAATGCTGCTGCTTTTTCAAAACAAAGCTAAATGCTCCAGAAAAGCATCATGCATTAGAATGGAAAGCTCCTGATTCAGAGGATGCTGGGGGTGTATCGCAGGGGCTATGGCATCTCCATTTCTCTGGTGAAGCTGTGTCCTCCCAGGGTGCTGGGACCCCACACTCACATGGCCAGCCCAGTGTTCCCTTATATTAATCTTAAGAGCAATTTCTTCTCTTCCTATGTTGCGCTGGTTGAGGGGTGCCCCAGGGAGGGCTGCGCTCAGGTGGGGAGCAGGCTGTGAGCACCCTTCTCTCCCAGCAGATGCTACATGCTCCAGGTCCCACCAGCACCCGCGCTACGTGGCAGCCAAGAGGAACACGCCCGTCCACTTCATCTGCTACGCTCTCGAGCCTGAGCACATGCAGTGGTACAAAATGGTGGAGGGCAGCAACCATCTCTACAAGCTGGATGGCAGCACCTCCCACTTCAGTGTAGAGTGGAAGGAGAACTTCATCAACCTCACCATCTTCAGGATCACCTATGAGGACAATGGCATCTACGTGTGTGACAGTAAAAACCTCACGGAGGAGAAGAAGCAGACGCACATATGTGGGACCGAGCTCAGAGTCACGGGTGAGTGAGAGCACTCCATATGCCCTGCTCACCTCTGTACATTCGCCAACCCCTTCATGCCCCAGACAATGCTTTTTCTCCATATACACCTCTCACTTTTCTCCCTCCATATGAGCCCCACATTGTGCCTTTGTGCATCTACCTCTCCCTAATGCCTGTGAGATCACTTTGGATACAACTTGGGATGTCCCATGGCACCACAGTCACTTTGTTGCACACTACCAGCCAACCAAGCAGCGAAATAACCCCCCTGATTTGCCATAGCTGGTCTGCACCACATCCCAGGGACTGCATTTCCCTCATCAATCACATTCTACTGGTCCTGGTCAATGATAGGTCTTTCCCACCATATCTCATCTCAGAGCTACTCCCTGGGGCCATTCCTGGCAGGTTTCTGCAATTCTCAGGTCTCTCCCTGAGGATGAGGATATGTTGCAAAGCTCCCCACAGCTCTGTCAACACATCTGCCTTGGCATGAACCCATGACCATAGCAAGCTCGTCCCCTTTCCCCAGCAGGCTGGCACTGAGATGGGGCTCAAGACTTCTCCCTATCCTCCTAGGTTACAGCAACATCCAGCAGGTCCAGAGCAGGAACACCCTGAAAGACGCTATCATCATCATCCAGTCCATCCTGCTGGTCATCTTCATCAGCGTTCCCATGCTCTTCTTCCTAGATAAAGTGAGTGATAGTAACTCCAGTAGTGGGGATGTCCCCAGCTTTGCCATGGCCTTTTTCATAGCGGTATTCCCCACAAGCCTGGTACCTGGCCAGGGCAGTGAGGACACCACTAGGGAAGGGGATGAGGAGGTACTGTTTTCTGGGGACATTGCACGGGGTCCCCTGCACCCCATGACATAACCTGCACCAGTGGTTATATGGGTGATGGTGTCACCCAGCCTGTGACTCTCCTCTCTGCAGGGTGACGGCAAGGAAAGCCCCGAGGAGGACCACACTTATGAGGTAAATAGAAATATCTCTATTATATTGGCTTAATCATTGAAATAGCCTATAGTGTCCTTATGGGTGTCTGGTAGGTACCAGAAGCCCTTGCAGGGTGTACTAGGGCATCTTCCTCCCAAGTGTCTGTTACGCATCAGCCTTGAAGAGCTTCTCATAAAAACAAGCCAAGCTCTGAGCACTTGCAGCCTTCTGTCTCCATCTTTTCCCCTCTCAGAGACTGCCCTGATCTCCAGGGAGATCATCTAGAGATAGGCCTCTACCCATGGGTATAGGAGGGGGGAATGTGCCACAGCTGGTGCCACGCTCCCCATCATGTTTCTCAGCCTCATTCCTCTTGCCACAGGGCCTGGAAGTGGAACAGATGGCCACCTACGAGGACATTACTCCTTTCCGGGATGTGAAGGCCAAATGGACAGTAGGGGAGCATCCGGGTGAGGAGTGAGGGGCCCTGCACTCACACCACACAGGCACCTGTGGCACCACTCCCCACTGTGCCCACCATCAACCTGCTGGCCCCCAAGGGAACAGGACTCTGGCTTCTGCCGTCACGGGCAGTCACAGGCGCCTCAATCTTGGGCTGGGATCATGGACTGTCACCAGTGCACAGCAGGCCATCTCTGGTAGCCTTGCACAGAGCTTGAGGCCTGCTGCCCTTCAGTGCTTGCTTTGCCACAGCTACAGCCACATCTAGACCATGCCTACAAAGACTGTTCTGCCCCAGGTGTTGCTTTTACTGCCCTGCTGCTTCATCCCTAATACATATGTAGAAATTAGTAGCCAACTGCAGTCCCCCAGTAAAAAACAGCCCAAAACCTCAGCCAGCCTCATCAACACGCTGGGCTCCTGTGTGTTTAACACAACTGTACCAGAGTGGGCAGTGGGTCTCTTCCAGCCCCAATGTCCCCAAGAAGGAAATGCAAGGGCCAGGCATGATATCTCCTTGTGCTACATGGACCCTCATGAGCTGCAAGACCCCACTGCAGCCACCTGCACTCCTGGCAGAGGAGCCGAGGCAAGCAGCAACCTATGGGTTGGCACAGTGGGTGTTAGGAAAAGTAGACTTTAGACCACCTTCAGGTTTTCAAGTTAGCTATAAAGTCACAGATAGCTAACCAGTAGGCCAAGCTGGTGGTTGTCTTAGATGGAAGATCCTCCAGAATTGCCTTTTTCTATCCAAGGATGATAGGAAAGGCTGGGAAATAGATTGGGCCTAGAGGTTCTTGTGCAGGGCTTGCTCCACTCCAGACAAGAGCTGGCCTGTGTCATAAGGAGGTTGCCCTTGGCAAGAGCCCTGTGTGACCTCAGAACCCATGAGAAGGACATAAACTGTGGGACACAAATGTCCAACACACTTTTTGAAGTCCTAATAAAGGTAATGGGTAAATTCATGTGCTGCTTCCTTCTGCTTCAGGCATTCTAGCTTCATCCTGCTGTGCCCAATCCTGATGTGTCCCACAGTCTTGGTGCCAGTGTCAGTGGGATGCCTTGGGCCCTGGAACAAGGAATAAGGAGCAGTAAGAGCAATTTTACTCCCTGGAAGAGAAGCTGCATGTGTTTTGGATGCACTGGGAAAGGACCACCCTGCTCTTCTGCAGGGACATGGTGGTGTCAGCCTCCCCAGCTAGCCTGGGGGGCACAGACAAAAGATTAACATGCTTAGTGGGCATGGACCTCCTATAGGGTCGAATGGCTATGCATTTGGGGATGAGTGACCTATAAAAAACTTCACCACAGCTGCCTTGCAGGATTGACTAGGGAAAAAAAAGTCACCTCCGGGGATAAATTAGACATGACATTAAGCAGCTGTGAGTGAACAGCTCAGACTGCATGTCTGTATCCCATGTTACAAGAAGGATCCTGGTCTGAATGTGTAGTTTTCCTTGATTTACCTGACCCACTTGAAAAGCCGTATGGTTTGTGTGGCTGAAACTATCTGCTTTTGGAGAACTATGGGTAATCCCATTGCAGAGTCCAGGGCCTCCAGGCTGTAACTACATTTGGGGCTCCAAGGAGAAGCAGACAGGACTGTTCCACTTCCTGAAAGAGCCAGCAGGAAAGTGAGGGTGAAAACAGGAGCAAACAGGGCTTTTCAGCAAGGAACAGGATGGTTCTTGTTTACTGGTAGCAAGCTTAATGGAAACTTGAACTCAGTCTAAATAGCAGAAAAACAGCATTTTAGGGGTGATTTTTATTAGTAAAATAAAACTATCCTAAATTAGTTGCATACATATGTATATAACTATTACTTAAACATATATTACTTATAAAATTGATTAATTAAAGAAATACAGTGGGAGAAGTGAACTGGCTGTTCCTGGTTTCCACGTTTGCCAAGATTTTAGAACTAACAGAGCTCGTCCAGATATGTCTTGTTTTCATTTAGGAAATGGAAGAGGAAGGCAACTTTTCTGGCCTTCTCAATTCCCAACTGCTTTCTCGGTTTGTGTAAACAACTCATTGAACTGACTTAACTGAATAATATGAAATAAGGAGAATCTACTGTTTGCACCTGGAGAGGAAACCGCTGATGTCAAAAGCAGTTTCGGCAACCCCAGTTCCGCTCTGTCACTCAGATACTCACTTAGCCCAGGGCCTTGGCTTCCTTTAAAATGCCAGAAACAAGTGAATATTTCTGTACTATTAGGGTTTTAGTTTAAAATCTTACGTTATTTTCTAGTGAGGCGAGAGTCCAAGGTTTGTTGTAATTTTATATTGATGTAGGCTTGTATTTAAAATGCATTTAATGTAAATAAATGTATTTCAATACATTCAATGCAGGCTCTGTATCGTTAACTGATTTGTATCCCCACCATCAGCAGGATGATTAGGCAGACAGCTGTTTTCAAGCCCCACTAGGGCACAGTCCTGGATCTACCATTTTCAAGCATGTTTGATAGAGTTGGTCCCTTTCCTCTCCATGGAACCATGAGGATGCTCTGAGCAGTTCTAGCTGCAGTAAATAAAAGCACTAGTTCAACCTGAAAAGGAGTGTTTACCTAAGGAGTTAGTAAGCTAGCAGAGGTGGTTAACCTCTGCCTACAACCTGGTCAACCACATCGTTGCCAACCAAATTACTCAGCCTAAGCTGGAAGCCAGCAGCTGACTCCCAGGCCAGGATTCGCTGGAGCTCCAGCTCACCCAGCAGCTTCCAGCTTCCCCAACACAGTGCTAGAAAGGTCTCCCCTACCCACTCACCCCAGGCTGAGTGGTAAGGAGGACCCAGAGAGTATTTGTGCTGCAAGAAAGGCTGCTTCACTTGTTCTGATGCTCCTGGTGATGCTCAAGGCAAGGTAGGTGGATAGGGGACCACCTTGAGGAGAATTCAGGATTTTTTTCTCTTTCAAAATAGAAAAGGAAATTGGAAATGAAGAATGTAATGGTGCTTTATGAGGCACTACTTTGGGTCACAATGTGGGCACCTGAAAGCTAGAAAAAGGTCAAATTGATGCTTGAGAGATACTTATGCAACTGTAATTCTGTTAGTGGCATGTCTTCATGCAGTGCAGACTTTCACAGTCATGCACTACCTTCTCAGCAAAGCTTTTGCCTCTTTTAATGCCCAGAAGTGAAGGAAGCAGGGACAAACAAGGTCTGATGGACACCACTCAGTCTGGAACCTCCTGGCATCTCTGTGCTTGAAATCAATATAAAAAGTGTTGGTTTATCACCATGCTTTTACTAACAGAACTGAAAAGGCACCAGGGCATCAAGGATGGGCAAGGTCTTAGCTGTGAGGCACTGTATGAATCTAGCTGCAGTGGTGGAGTGTCATTGCTAACCAGGGAGCAAAGCCTATGCTGGGCTGGGGTGCCTGCTGTTCTACTCATCTCTGACCAATCCTGACATAATATTTAAACACAATCTGGAGCAGAAAAACACCCCCAGATGTTGCTGGCTATTGGGTGACTGGACACCTGATAGCAGCAGGACCCACTGTTCTTTCTTCTCTAGGGACTGACATTTACGTGGTGACACCACGTCTCTAGCAAGCAAACACGGAGGGGCTTCTCGGAACAGATCGCGCTCTCCCCAGCATGTTTATTAACCAGCTCTCGCAACCTCTGCTCCAGCTGCTCTGGGGATGATGCTGCCTCATGGAAACCAGAGCCATTCCAGGGGGGCAGGCCAAACCCCTGGGCTGGGGGCATGAAGTTTACTGCCCATGAAAGATGGACTGTCCCTGAGAAGAGCCATGGACAAAGGGCCAGAGCAGGGTGGCTTACAGCAATTGGTGCCTTGGGAGCAGTGAAGTCCTTTAAGCTTTTCTAGAGTTGGCCATCTCAGGTCCTGCCTCATTCTGCTCAAAAGCCAGGCTAGATGTGCTGTTATCTTTGCTTTTCCCCCCACCACCTCTGCACCCTTGATTCCACACCTGCCCTCTGCTTAATCCACAGATATTTTAGATTTCTATCTCACACAAAGAGCAGAAGATGGCTTAAAACCAGGTTCTTTTCAGAATTTTGCCCAGTTGAAGATGTGAGAAACCACCCAGAGCTCTCAGATCTGCATTTGCAATGGGGAGGTTGGTACCCAAAGAAGCAAATGCTAGACAAACCAGCTCATTAAAATGATTTTATTCAGTCTCTCTTTGGAAACACCCACTCTCTGTGTTTCACATTTCATTCTCCCAAAGTAGAGCTTTGCAAATGACTTTCTCAGTTCAATGCTTTAACAGTCATATTGGCAAAATTACATTTGTCCTCAGGTGCTTTTAATTCCTTATGTAAATAAATTAACACATTGACTAAAGCTGTGAATCAAACCATTACCTCAAAGGACAAAAAATATTCTTTGCAAAAAGACCTCTATTTCTTCAAAAATTCTCTTTTCCACTAAAACTACTTGCTGAATTTGTGAAATTTTGGTAGCATAAAAGAAGTTACATGGCAGACAAATAATTCACCTTGCAACATCCATCCAGCTCAATCCTCACTAACAATAAATGGAAAAAAATTCTACTTGCTTAATGTCAGAAGTTTCCCAGACTGACCAGTTAGTCCTGTTAACTGTGGGTCAGAGCCTGCCTGGAGCAGGAAGGAAGCCAGGTGGGTTTTCTATCCACTGTGGGAAATACCACTGTGTAAAACAGCTGATCTGATTTGAGTTGGGTCTTCCAACAATGATAAGACCTTTATTTGCAATAAACAGCAGAATATGGAGAAATCATTCAGTACTAATTTTATCCCTAGGCAAACATCCTCCCCAACCTTTACATCTATGTATAAATGACTACAATTAGGTAGCACCATTGCGAACACACATGCATTTATGCATGGAGAAGATATAGAGAGGTTGTTGTGATCATGAACACATATATACATTTTAAACAGACCCCCTACTATATAAGGGGTGGCTGAACAGTTCCCATTACCAGCCTTATATGAAAGGAGGAAACATTCACTTTCAAGCGACACCTGAGCAACCGACCAGACAGAAATGGCTCCAGGTATTTTTTTTTTATTTCAGTTTTAAAGGACTGTCAGTGCTGGTGCATGCCTAGGGTGGTGGGAGATATTGTACACATGGGATGGTGCTGTGCTAGGCCATATACACTCAGTGGCAACCCTAAATCAAAATGTGGTAACTTATAAAGCAATGAAGTGGAATATAATTCCCTGCAGCGTGACTTAAGTAAATTGAAGTAGATAATCATTAGCCAAAACTCATCAAGGCTCACGAAAGGCTCATGAACATGAAGAACAAGGAGAGCTGCAGTTATAGCAGTTACTATTATCAAATATTCTGGCAGACATATTAAAACTCACATTCAGGGTTTAAGCCAGGGATCAGGATTATGTCTAATGCAGAAGTCCTACATGCCCCAGGGTATTCCTCCACTGAAAGGTATTTGGCTAAAATAATCTCTGAGTAATAATAGTCTGAGTAAGCAGAGATGAACACTTGCATGAGTTAAATGTCATGGATTAAAACCTTTCGCTTGATAAAGACCACTAAATCCTACAGGTGCGTCCATCAGAGAACAAAAGTACATTAGTCACAGCATGGGTAAGGAAATCAGCTCGTGTCCCGTGGAGGCAGGCAGCAGATTTCACGTATCAGCAGGATACCATAAACCAAGGCTAAAGTGAGCTACTCCCAGTCCCTCACCTCCCTGGGATGTTACCTTGTACTCACTGTCCCCTGCTCGCTCATGCAATGATGAGTGCACTGCACTCTCCTCATGAGACCGAGGCCTAAAGAAAAACATGATGACCATGTTAGGGAAAAAATGTTTTCAAGGAACAATAATGCCTTCAGCCAGGAAAACAGTGCTTATAAAACTGGGAGCAGTACAAGACTTGAGGCCATTTCTAGTGAGAGGGGAGGGATTTTCATGTGATGTGGGGACGCTACAGTGCTAAGTTCACTTAAATACAAACAAGATGTTCACTGAGGTGAGCCCTCAGCTGGCAAAAGTAGAAATTCACAGGTGCCATCACTCCTCAGCACAGTCATTAAAGGACTGCTAACATCTTTCTCCTTCTCTTTGCTGTAGGGTCGTGGTTTTCTCCTCTCTTCATTGCTGTGATCGCACTGGGATTGCAGTGGCCAAAGGAAGCCGCAACCTTCCCAGCCATGCCCCTTTCCAATCTGTTTGCCAACGCTGTGCTGAGGGCTCAGCACCTTCACCTCCTGGCAGCTGAGACGTACAAAGAGTTTGTAAGTGTCGTGGTATCAGGGCATCTCCTCCTCATTAGTTTGGTGGTTTGGAGACTGTACCATGGCTGTGTCAACCCAGAGCCAATATAAGTTCCTAGAAACATAGACATTTTTAACCATTGGTGTCTTCTCTGTCAGCTCAGGGTGAGGAGAGAGGGCCTTAGTAAGACAAGACGGGTTATGCTCTTTGCAAGACTTTCCTGGGTTGGTCACCAAAGGCCCTCTCCAATTCTGAGTACTTAAAACTATCCAATCTCTGTTATTGCCAACAGCTGACATGAGCGATCTGTTTGGTGAAAGCTGTCACAGGGGTCATCTACTCCTAGGGAGAACCTAGTCCGAGTATTTTGTGCACTTATATTAGTACCTTAACAAGAAGCTGACCTTTAGTTCCAGTAACTGTAACTATTGAGCCAACTTGGGAACTCCTCCTTCCTCAGACAGTCCTGCCCAGAGATACTTTTTATTTCATATTTCTTTCCTGCAAAGAGTACCTGTTCAGAATAGCCTGAGAAAAGTGTCTATGGTATTCTGCCAGTACACAGGCAACAAGAGATCTGAGTGTATTTGGGATATCCCCACAGGAACGCACCTATATTCCAGAGGACCAGAGACATGCCAACAAAAATTCCCAGTCAGCATTTTGTTACTCAGAAACCATTCCTGCTCCCACAGGGAAGGATGATGCCCAGCAGAAATCAGTAAGTTCTCTCCCTTGGGCAAAAACAGATCTATTTTAAGAGCCCAACTCTGTTTTAATATGCGCGGAGGATTTCTGTCTGTAAGGTTTAACATCTCCAGCACTTTTTGAGGTACTGTTCTTCCTCTTCTGTTTCACTGTGCACAGCCTGCATGCAGAAAGACAGATTCTTTTGGGTTAAGCTATAAATCATATTCCCATACCAAGGAGGAGGCAAAAAAAATACTATCTGCACAGGACAGATTTCTGGGTAATACTCCTCAGCTCACAAACAGATTTATATCCGACAAAGCTGCGGAAGTGATGATATTTCTGGGCCACCTTTGGGCTGTTTCAGAGGGATCAGGACACATGGGTAACTCCACAACTCACTTGCACAGCTTTGACCACTGTTTTTCTCATTTCAGGACATGGAGCTTCTTCGGTTTTCACTGGTTCTTATCCAGTCCTGGTTGACTCCGGTGCAGTACCTAAGCAAGGTATTCACAAACAATCTGGTTTTTGGCACCTCAGACAGAGTCTATGAAAAACTAAAGGACCTAGAAGAAGGGATCCAAGCTCTGATGAGGGTAAGTTGCAGCATGTGTCATGATTATAGAATACCAGAGAATTGGATACAAGGCACAGAGCTCTCAGGATTTTTCACAGGATCCAAAGACCATGACAAACTTCCCCACCACTCTAAAGACCAGCAGCATCCCTTTGACTTTGTTTTGGTTTTTGTTGTTTGCTTTTTGTTTGTGTTTTTTTGTTGTTGGGGTTTTTTTGCATAATCAAATCACGGCACTCCATTGCACATGCTTCTTCACAGGCAATAACACTGCTCTAACCACTCAGATAACAGCACAGACTAGGAAGATGATCTTCAATAACATGACTTTAAGGACTAATGACATTTTATAGAAACAAACCTTGTAAGTCTGCGTACATGTGGAAGCTCATACTCTGATGCATCTATCTTAAATGAGATTTACAGTACCAGAGCATCTAGACAGCTGATAGATAGAGAATGATCTTCAGAAAAGTCACTCCATTTCTTTTTTATCTCTTTAAAATGAAACTGTTTATTGCCTATCAGGATCCCCTGTCAGATGAGTGCACTCTATAAGTAAGTCATCTCCCAGTACCACAATGCAGCTAGAGCTCTGAGATCTAGATCTGTGAGAAACGAATGTGGACACTTATTAACAATTTTAAGCATGAAAGCCAAGCCCTGAGAGTAAAATGAGATCTTCTGTCCTGGCACTTCTGGAGAAAGTAGCTGTATGTATCAGTTCCATTTCCAGATGGCAGACCGCAGATCTGAGCTCCAGATGCCCGCAGCCTGGGTCTGGGTTAGATCTCTGTTCACTAGGAAAGTGGGAGGAAAGACAGAATTATTTCCTCAGTTCCCCATCTCTTTGGCTTGGAAGTACTTTAGTCAAAAAGAAAAAAAACAGCTTCCTTTAAAGCTAGGTAGGAAAAGGGACTTGAAACCTCCCTGAAAACGGTGAAGAACAGCTGACTGAACCCAAAGTTGCCACGTGTAAGAAAACCGCGGAGGGGTGCGGGACGGGGCTGGAGGGGAAGCGCGACGCGAGGGAACGTCCCAGCGTCGCAGGAGGAGCCCCAGCGCCTTCGATAACGCTCAGTCCCGGGCCCGTCTGGCTCCCCTTCCACCTCCAGCCCCCTCCAGCCTGCTCCGCTCAGCCTCGTCCCTCCTCCCCTTTAACTCCGCTGCCTCCTCGCAGGAGCTGGACGACCGGAGCCCTCGCGGGCCGCCGCTCCTCAAATCCACCTACGACAAATTCGACATCCACCTGCGCAACGAGGACGCCCTGCTGAAGAACTACGGCCTGCTGTCGTGCTTCAAGAAGGACCTGCACAAGGTGGAGACCTACCTGAAGGTGATGAAGTGCCGGCGCTTCGGCGAAAGCAACTGCACCATCTGAAGGAGGAGATGGCGGGGAGGGGGGAACCCCAAGCCCGACGCGCGGCCCCGGCCGAGGAAGAGCAGCCGGGGGCCGCCCAAGGGGAGCCCCCTCTCCCCGTGCAGGGGATCGGTTTGGCCTGAGGAGAATAAACCCGCTACTCGCTGAAGCTGTGCGTGTCTCGCTGCCTCTGGCGGAGCCCCCCGCTGCGGACGGGGCCGGCCATGGGGGGATACGGATCCGGGGTGCCCGGGGAGGCACGGCGGGATGGAGGGGGGGAGCTGAGGATGGCAGGGCCGGGCCGGGGCGGGCTGAGCCGAGCCAAGCCGAGCCGAGGGGGCCGGGCCGGAGGCGCCTTCCTCCGCCGCAGGCCCGGGCATGGCGGAGGTGGTGGAGTTCCGGGTGCCGACCGGGAGCGCCCAGACGTTGCTGGTTTGGGGGCTGGAGCCGGCGCCGGGCCTGGAGGTGAGGCGAGGCCGGGCCGCGTGTCCACCCCCCCCCCCCCCCCCCCGGAGCGGGGCCTGCCGGCCCCGGGGCTGCACGGCACCGAGTCCTTCCCCCATCCCCCAGGCCTGAGGCCCCCAATTTCCCCTCGCTCGCACAGGCCTTTTCTCCCATCGCCTTCCACACATGCTAATAACACATTTTTTTTTAACTTTTACCATTATTATTTCATGGTTTTGTTGGGCCCAGCGTGTCTGCCGCCCCCACGGGGAGGCTGTTTGCCCCAGCCCCTCTCCGGGCCGCGGCCGGTTACACCGTGCCGGCGCCGTGACCAGCGGCATCCCGGCTTCTCGGCCTCACGAAACGCTCCGATGCTGTTTGAGGAAACAGGGAGATGCTGGCATTCACCAGGCAGCGTTTGTCTGTGAAGCGAAACTCCCGGGAAACCGGCAAAATGTGGAAATAAAATCCTGTTAGTTTATCTGCAAAATAATGCTGTACTGAGGCTTTAAAAGGACAGTGCACACATGCAAAGCAGAGAGCGAGAGGCAGTCTGGGATGAGGATAACTCAGGGGACAGAAAAATCCCATGTCTGTCTTTCCTCCCCGTTCGGAGGCTGGATAATATTGGGAATAAGATACTGGTAAGGTAAGGGGTCGGGCCAGTTTGGGCTTACTTTTATGGGAAGAAAAGATGTTACCTGCCAGATACTCATGTTATCTTCAGTCTTGCTGATTATTCCAGGGATTACTGTTGCTACATGGCAAGAACGGTACTAAAGTACTGTTCATTTTCTAGGTAATTAGGTCTTGGGAGTAGTGCTGTCTCTATAGCTGTTGCTCAGACTCTGGAGCAGCAGCAGATATTCCTCAAAACACCTTCATTTCTCTTGCTTTTCCTCAGCATTCCCTTTTTTCAGCATTTTCCAAATTTGGGCCGCTCTACTCAGTGCGAGCACACAGAAACGCTGCTGTAGCAGGGCCTGGGTATTACGCTGTTGTCAAGTTTTATTCGGCTGGAGATGCCTGCAGAGCCCAGCGTGCATGCAATGGGCAAAGACTGTTTCAGAAGTCTCCCTTGAAGGTAAGTAGAATGGCCCCAGGTGTGAAACTTGCAGGACTCAGCACCCTAACTTGCAGCAACAGGGTAGTGTTAGGTGAAATATTTATTGACCTTCTCAGTGACAGTCCCTGTGCTTTTGCATGAAGGTTTGCTAACTTTTTGCTGGGTGCTACCATGATACCCTGTGGCATCCCCAGCTGCTGGCAATAGTAGCGTCCAGGTAGCATTTAAGAAGTAATCTGGCAGCATCCCTCTGCTAGAGTAGTTTGTGCAAAGCAGGGTCCATTTTTTGGATTACAAATAGTCGACACATGTCAGAAATACCCATATGGTTAGTAAATGCATTACCTACAAACTTCTCTCACAGAGCCACCAATGGTGTGTATGCAGTGGGAGCCCTGGAAGCAGAGCCTGGATAACCAGAGTTCTTTCTTCAACAGGTTTGTGTTTGCACCAAGCAGAAAGCATTTCAGCAGCAAGTTCTCGCTCTCAATAGCAACAAGTGCCAGGAACTGGCCAACCACTACCTTGGCTTTAATGGCTGGTCCAGTCGCATCATCACAGTAAGGGGCCCTTTATGTCCATCGGTTGTTCCTCCCTTTACTCATCCCATGTTCTCAATCAGAGCAGTTAATGGACTTGTCCTCAAATGATTGTCCCTGTTGAAGATAGCCACAGGAGCTTTGTTTTGGACCACAAATGAGGGTGTTCTGAAAGCCTGGGGAGAGAAGATTGCTGTGGGCAAGGGCACTGGCTGGGCTTCTGTTTATACGAATGGGGGGATCCAGTTTTCATGTGGCTTATTTAAAGCAATGCCAGAATTTGACAATAGTCTTCATGCACTGAAAGTGTCTGAGATGACTAGGATTACAAGCTTGACTGACAGAGGATGGGGACCCTGGGATATTTCTGAATTAGAGCCAAAACAGTGAACATCCCTGCTGTGGCTCTGCGGTGTGCTGCTGGCCTGGAGTCACGCACTGCGCAGAGAAGGTCTGTGCTATGCTGGCGTGGGCCTAGGTGGTGACTACATACCCTTTCTATTTAATTGTAATTATTTTGTGGTCTTTCAACAGCTGCAGAATGTTTCTGGCTTTGATGAGAACGAGGAGCTGGGAAAGACATTACAGAAGCGATCCCTTAAATATCTGTGTGCTGTAGAAGTAACAATGCCCAAACATGGGGTATGCACCAGGGGAATTGGCCTCGGTGAAGCAGACATAGAAAATGGTGAAGGTATGCTTTTGATGCAGCTGACAGTCTCTGCTGGCAGCTGTCAGACCCTGGTCATTCATTCTTGTGTTTGCACAGTTCGTCAGTCTGACGTAGTATCTGAGTTTAGCTGGAGAAAAGAATCTGCGGGGGCCTTGCGAGCTACTGTGCTTTACTGCAAAGAATCCTAAGCATGCTTCTTCCCTCCCTGCTTCCTACTGCTATTGCTTTCTTACCCTCTGTTTCTCTCTCTCTCTCTTTCTCTCTCTCACTCTCTCTCTTTCTCTCTCACACCTGTAGGATTATTCATTCCCCATTGCAGCCACTTTTGATGTGAGCATGCTGTGGAATTCCTAAGAGATCCTGTGCCTGTGGCACAGCCCAGATATCTGCTAGAATCTCCACTGCCTTGAGCAGGGTCCTGACAGAGGGCTGAGGATGTGCTGCTTTGCCTGGGCTGGTACACAAAGCCCCTGCGAAGGTGCTGCCATGCTGCCAAATACTTGCAAAACATAAGCAGATTTCTTATCAGATTCATAACGCAGTGTTCAACCCCCAGAGGAATTTCCATCATGTTTGGTAGTATAAGGCAGCTTGTGTGCTTTCATATGCAGAGTGTCATTCCTAACATCAATAACCCACAGCTCCTTTGGTTTAGATCCTCTCGAGTTTGTCACAACCACAAGAAGGGTTCAGAAATTTGCAGTTGGGAAAGCTTTGTCTAGCGCTTTTCAGAAGATACTCCTCGTGGTTTTAGGTAAGGCTTATTTTTGTACTAAACACTAGGGTGTTTGGGCTGAAAACATTATAACTTTCATGAAAGTTATAATTCTTTTTCCCAGAACCTTGCTTAGGATTCAGTGGGATTTTGGGGATCTCCACCAGAATTAAACTTGTGTGGTGGTATGCAGTGATTTCACTGAGTGGTCCTGTCACATAAGCTGTGTGAGTGAAAGGTAACACGTAAGAAAGCTTATTAGCATTGTACATGCACATACTGAGTAAGGATGTGAACACATTCTGCTTCCAGAGGTAACATTAATGGAACTGCAGCATATTCCATGCTCCTATCTGATTCCTCGCCAGGCAGTTGCTGTCAAAGGTCCATGCCTCACTGTTGTATGCAGTGTTGCATCTTTGGGGCTACTATCGCTGCAGTTTGTAACTATAGAAACTGCCTCTGCGCCTACCTAGAAACAGCCATATCTGCTTTCTGTGGATTCTAGGTGTTGCGCTCTCTGAGCTCTTAGAGGACTCCTATTTATGTAGTATCTGAGTACTTCAGTCTTTTATGCATTTCTCTCACAAGGACATAACCTCATATGGTCAGGTTAGTGCTGCTATCCTTCAGTTACACAGAGGAGACCTTCCCAGTAAACACCCCTTCATGCTGAGTCACTGATACAGCAAAGCATCTGAGTAGGAACTTAACTCTGTTGAATCCAGCAGGATTTAAATACCTGTCAGATTCTTCCCATGGGTTCTTTAAGGTGTTTAAGATGTGCCTCTGGACTCAGATGTTTTGCAGTGCTTCCTGCCTTCTGGCCCACTGCATAGCAGAGACGAGCAATTATCATGCTGCTTCTCCGTCTATTTCTGCTTCCTCACTTTCAATTTCCTTTCCCTTTAGTAAGAGCCTTCTGATTTTCTGCAGAGAACACAGGCATGCAGGCCTGAGAAAAAGGCAGCTCTGCAGTTTCACAGCATGCCATTTAAAAGTTGTACGATGCAGTAACTACCACTTTTCTCCTCCCTGCTTCATAATTAACATCATAGACTCTTCAATTGCTGAGCACTTTCAGAACTGTAACAGTCCTTGAAGTGTTACAGCCCAATCCTGCTTCCATTGGCGCTTGCTCAACAGTAGAAGCAAGATCAGCCCTTCTGCTTCTGTGCCCAACCATGACAGTAGGAGGCACAAGCTCTGTCCACATTGCTGCAGCCAGCACGCACTACTTAAACCACCATGGAAAGGTTAATGTTTCACAGTAAAATGGTTATATTATGTAAGAGAACAAATAAGCTAGAACCAGTGGTTTGCCATTGGACAATAAAATGACCTATTCCAATTACAATCATTCAGGACAACCAGCTGACCTCTCCGAATGCAGTTTTGAAGTGGATTCATCCTATTCAGTCAGGTCCCAAGGGGTTTAGGATATGCTTATTGTTATTACACACAGTATTAGCTAACTGTGTTTCTGGCTTTTATTCTGTGTGTCTGTTTCAGACAATGGTAAAGTGGTTGTGGAGTACAACTCCACCCAAGAGGAGCCCACAGACTCTTTAACAGAAGAGGAACTGAAAGAGCTTATTCAGGTAAACCCAGTAGCAGGTATTTAGTTTTGCATGGTAGCTGTGTGATACATCTAGAGATGAGAGATACGGTTGTTACTGTTCAGCCTCCGACCTCTTTTTATGCAATGACCTAAACTTGAAGACCAGAAAGTAATCACATCTTGGAATTATGCAGCATGCTAAGGTTTTAGAGCTCTTAATTTCTTGGGCTCTTTGTGCAGAATTGTGTGTATATTTTAAATAGCACAGGAAAATGAGCAGTTGGATGATGTGGGCTGACAAGTCTTGCACATGATGGTGTCCAGGTCTGCTTTTTCATAAAATCTGTGAGAATTAATATCACAGTAAAGTTACAGTAAGCTAAAGCAAATGATTTTTAATATGTTCTCAAATACGTGAAACTCTCCATCTAGAAATGAATTTCATAAATTTATTTTTATCTTAGAGGGAATGATTGTTAAAAGGCTATGTGAAATCCCTGCAGGTCATTGTGGGATCTGTTAGCATGCAAAGAACAAAAATATCAAGGTATGATAATAAAACTTTTATCATCATGCTCAAAAAGATGGAATTCTAAAAGCTAGCCCTCGTACACAGTAAATCCTGAGCAAGGGATTTTCAGCTTGCTTAATTTGAAAGCAGTGCTCTTTTGAAAGCAAGCATCAGACTCACATGATGTGTCAGCAATGCACAGTATAGTGTCCAACTCCTCCTGCAACTTGCATCAAGGAAATGTCTAATGAACCTTATGACACATTGCTCCATTTGATGACACTGAGTCACCTGATATCCGTGGACAGAACTATCTTCCTTTCTTACAGCAGAGTAACAGTAAAATATGAGGTATTTTTCTGTGTGAAGTAACTAATATTCATCAGAAATATTGGTTGGGAGGAAGAAATTTCTGCTGTTTGTGCTCTCTGTGCTGCACTGCCCCTTTTATCTAACTTTATTTAAACCCACGGAGAAGTGACCTGACATTTAATGGCCATTAGAGAAGCATGCAGCAAAGTGAGCCAGAAAGCCTGCTGCTTCTCAAACTTCTGTTTAACAAAAGAGTCATCCCTCACTTCCCCTGCAGTCTTGCTTTCCTACTGATGGTGCGTGGGAGTTGATTTGGTGCTGTCTCCGCAAGGCACGTACCAGCCTGATGCGGCTAACTAACAGGAATTCAGAACAGCCTGCTTGGGAGGAGAACTGCTGGGTGTCTTTCTGGTTCATTGCCTTGTGATTTTGGTCAGCCATTCCAAAATAGGAATGTTCCTGAGTTTGTAGATTCCATGGGAGTCATTTTTGGAAACATGGTAAAAATACACTGTGTTTCCAGGTGCAGAAAGAAGAAGTTAAAATATGTGGTTTGAACATTGAGAAACATTGCTCACTGAGAAACGAATTCTCTCTTGATTTCTTTTCTCAGGTCAATGAATTGTCCTTGGAACAGTTTGACTTCGAAGAAGAAGAACTTTTGTCTGATCTCAGTTTTGATGATAAGCTCCCTCAACACGAAGTGCTGTCTAATTAGAGTGGCCTGGGTTTTAGATATTTTCCAAAAGTGCTGCAATATCTGACTGAGAGTGAAAGTCCAAAGCTGTGAAATGACATGTGCCTCATATCCAACACTTTCTTTTTCTCCAAATGCGTAACACTGAAAGAAATGGGCAATAAACCTAGTGTTACTAAAATTAAGCCCCAAAACATATGCCATTTTTTGGAGAAGAAAGTGTTTTCCTGTCAATTTATCCAGGTCAGCTATATATGGAAATCAGCTTTAGCTGTATGATTATTATTTAGACAGCATACCAGATGTGCATAGCACTTCAAAATAAAACAAACAGGCCCTTCCTGGAAGAGCTACAGTGCAGGTTAGATCTGATCTGCAAGAGAGCACCAGAGATGGGTGGAAATAGCTGTCTTACCAGCAGGAGTAGCTGTAGGACTTAGACATGTGCACACAGGCACAGAAAAATGTATTTCTGTAGGTAAAATTTCTTCTAAAGAGATAAGCCTAAGTTCTGTGTTGATCTTTTGAACCAAGTATCTGGGACATTATCGTGATGTAAAGCAAAGGTTCTTTTTAAAGCTGTGAACATATGTTTTTCCTTAAATTAAGTAAAATCGTATTTTGTAGCTGTTCATGTGATAAATGAACCTTGGAGGCATGTTATTCAATGGGAAGGTACATCAAGGTCCGCAAATCACAAAGGTGCATGTTAGGGAAGATAAATCTTGTTTTGGTAACAAACCCCTGCACAGTGTTTTTTATCTCTGTGGTTGGAAGAAGGCGACAGAAACACGAGAGAGCTCAGGGAAGAGCCACGGGGGTGACCGGAGATTTGGAGTGCAAACCTTGAAATGAGAAACATCAGGAGTGTGGCGTATTTAACTTAACAAAAAGAGGAAAGGGTGACGTGATCCAGGACACAACAGCAGCTCTGCACAGAGAAAACGCCCGATGCTTGACAAGCTTTTTAACCTGGAAAGTGCAAAGGTGAAACAGGATCCAGGGGCCGGTAGCCAAAGTCAGAGGAACTTCCAAGGGGAAGTAAAATGCGGTGTTTTACAGGTGGAAATAATTAAGCCCTGGACCAGACCTTCACGGGACGTGGTAAATGCTGTGTCGTGGCACGCTCCGAGAGCTCGGTCGTGCTTATAAAATGAAACGCTGGCGCTTGGCGACGAATTACCAAGCTGCCTCGTTCCTGTTGGGTTTTTTCCCTGTTGGAAATACTGGTGGCTGGCGGGAAACTGAAGCTCCGTTGCTCCCCGCTGCCTGTCCGGGCGCGTGTAATACCTTGTCTCTGGCGCGAGGAGCTGGCAGAAGCCCTGCTGCTTGTGTGTGAGCAGGCCGCCTCCATTCAGCAAGCCGCTTCCAGGGCGCCTGGGCTTTCCCGGAGCTGCGGGGTCGGCGCTCCGTCCTCCAGGACAGATACACCTGGAAATTGGTCTCCGCTTGTTAATTTTTAGGGGCAATAAAGAAAGGGGGAAAGCGTGAGCGGAAGGACTGGCAGGGGGAGGGCGGCGAGGCCTGCCCGCGGCCTCCAGGCCTGCCCCCGGCCTCCAGGCCAGTTGCCTGGCAACGGTGCCCCCCCCCCCGGCTTGCGCCATGGGCCCCGCGCGGCCCCGCCGCCCCCTCGTCCTCCTGGCGCTGCTGGCGGTGGCGGCGGTGACCCCTTCCCCGGTGTGGCCCAGCGATACCTGCCCGGCGCCCTGCCGCTGCCACGGGCGGCTGCTCGATTGCAGCCACGCCGCCCTCGCCCGCGTCCCCCGGGCGGCCCACCGCCTGGCCCTCTCCGTCCTGTGAGTACCGTCATCGGCGGCGATGGCGGGGGGGGGGGGTGTCCTGCTCTGGGGGGACCAGCCCCCCGTGACCAGCCTTCCCCGACCTTAACCAACCTCCCCGCACAGCAAGGAGGCAGAGGAAAATGGCTGCTGTGCCGCTCGTGGCGAGCGGGAGGCCACGACGTGCTGCCGGCAGAGCGTCACCCACGTCCCTCCCTCGCCCGGGCAGTCATGGCCCAAACACCCACCTCCCCGGGGAGCAGTTTCTCCCCCAAACTGCAGCGTTTCCAACCGCCAGCTGAGCCCAGTCTGAGCACGCAGAGCAGGGTTGCTCTGGTGGGTCCCGATGCTGAGGTGGGCTGACACATGCAACACCTGGTGTCGTGTCTCCTGGCTGAGAGAGTTAGTGCAGATGGAGGTAGCTGTACTTGGTCTCGTGAATCCATCTTCCACGTTTCCGCTGTAAGGTGCAGCTGCCTGATCCCCGCAGGCAGCTGGAGCTGACAGTGAACAGGCCCTCAGGAAGGCAGATTGCTTTATTTATCTCTCTAAGCAGTTGCTTAACGTTCCCCTTAGACATCCAAGTTTGAAACACGGCTCTAAGTGACGTGCCCGTGGCATCTGCGCCAGTCACCCCAGCCCTCTTCCCCTCCTCCGCTTTTTATTCTGTGAGCACTAACTGGCAAATAGACCTCACGCAGGACGGCAAGCGCTCCTGGCCCTGTGAGCCACTCGCCAAAACCCGCGTAGCCACAGGCCCCGCCACAGACACCCAAGCGCCCGGAGAGAGAGGATACCCAGGAGTGATTCACTGCCAGGAGCTGTCAGTGGTTTCTGAGGGCTCGCGCTGCACCACAGAGGGACTGAAGCTGGGCTAGCTAGGCCATTGCATGTCCATGTGAATTTTGCTCTATCTTAATAGCCAAATTTGCGGAGAAGCAAATTTTTCTGGGCGTGTTGTTCAAGATTTAACCCTCCAGGATGCCTCTGTTTCCCTAGGAAGCAGTGGGATTTGTGGGATGGAAAAGAGGACTTTGTATATAACATTGCAAATACTTGGTTAAAATCCCTGGGTATTATGCTATGGGGAATGAGAAGCTCTGGCACCAAGGAGCATGGTGAGTATATTTTGCAAGTAGTCTTCTTGCAGAGCTTTTACATATAGCACGCTAACAACGATTATGATGCATCAATCATTTCTTTACAGAGATTTCACTGGCAATACTATTTCTTCTATTGACACACCAGTGTGGAGGGAATACCTGTGGGCTGAGTACTTGTAAGTATTCCCTAGCATTTGAAATGTTGAGAGTTATTTTCCATCCATCTGATCTGGGTTTTAAGCCAAGGATATGAAGAACACTAGCATCCACATAAACCATTTCCATTTGAATTCAAAGCTGAGATGCTCATCAAGGAGGGGCATGAATTCTCTGTGCTTCTTGGGACATCAAGAAATACCACGAGCTATGTCCCTCTTGGGAAAGGTTGGTGGTTTCAATCCCTGTGCCTGTTTAGTCAATGATCAGGCTACAGTTTGCTTCAGCAACACAGGAACAAGTGTCTAGTCTTGAGATGGGTAGTATGGGTTCCTGTGGTGACTCAGGGAAACAGAGAGATACTTTAGTAAAGCTGCTGCACAATATTCCCCTGAAAACCCTTTTTCCTCCCGTAGAGCAGCTGGTGTGGCAGTAAATGCTTGTTTTGTCTCATTCCAGAATTCTCCAAGACAACGCTCTGAAGACAGTAGGGAGGCATTCGCTGGAGGGTCTGCTCCTGCTGAAGCACCTGTATGTACCATTTCTGTCCCCTGCCTTGAGGGCAGAGGAAGGCTTAGACCAACCTGTTGCCATGTAGTGTGCACTGGGAGGAGCACAGTATCAACCCCCCCTTTGACGCTCAAACAAATATGCCTTATTTTTCCCCTATTTCAGGATACATTCACGCAAAACAGGGCCATCTTGGTGCTGAGTGTTTCTGCTGCAATGGAGCATGGTGGGAGGATCCCTGTGGAGACAAAATGGTGCACACTGGGTGACTTGCAGTCAACCCCAAATTAACAGTACCTTCCCACAGGCTAGCAGTCTGTTCATCTGAGGACAATCCCTTTAAGGTTGACATTCAAAACCTATAGCAAGGCAAAACCAACACATGTCATATTTCTGCTAGGATCTGGGCAGAAAGACCTCTGTTGCTGTGAAGACAGAGCCCTACATGGGTGACTACTTTTAGGACAGTCTCTGGGGTTGTTTATTATCTTCCTGAAATTCTTCTGGTAGCCAAAGAGAAATAGAGGAGCCCACACTGTCCCTTCCAGTGCTGAAATACCAGACAGACTGAGACTGGGAGGTTTCTTCTCCAGTCTCCTGCTCAGAGCAGAGCTGACTTCAAAGCTAGGTTGCTCAGGGCCATATCTTTCCACTTCCTGGAGGAAAAACAAATGTGCATCCATGCTCACACAATGTTACATGAGATTGCAACAATCCTCTGTCTCTAATACTGTTTGCAAGGAAGCAGAGGAGCATTCAGGTTTTGTTTTCTCCTTTAAGCTCAGTTTTTTACATATCTTAGGTTTTCCTGTGTGGTAAGAGGCTGCAGCACAAAGGAAGTGTGAAAAAAAGAAGAGCCAAATCCTGTCCTATTCTCTGTCTTCTGCTCAGCTGCTATCACATAGTCTTTTCTCATCCCCAGACTATTGAGAAAAGACTAAGAGGCAAAAATAAATTTTCCTATGAAAGCTCAGGATGTTAGTGCCCAGAGCCTGGATTACCTGAGTCTTACTAGATGCATGAGTGCGCGCTTTTTATCAGCAGAAACCTCACATCAGAGGAAAAAATAATGCTCATGTGAAAAAGAAAATTGACAGCAAGGGAAGCCCTGGTTGGAGCAGGCTCACATGCATCGTGTTTTCGGCCCAGCTCCTTAGGCTGTATTAACAGCAGAATAGCTTAACATTACAGAGGTGAACATTTCAGAGTAGCTGAAATAAAGACACAAAGACATGTTGTTTCCCTACAAATCCCTTTGTTGCTCATACCTGTAGATCACTGCATTATCTCAGCTCTGCCACTATTTGCATTTGCAATGTCATTTATTGAGTGTGGCCCTTACATGCTTGCATTTTTCCCAGAAAAAGGGAATTTCTGTGTTTTCTAGTACTCACATTGGCTTGGAAAGAGCCAAGTCCAGGGCAGACTTGGCCTTTTGGAACACCTCCTATAGTAAGCCAGCCCCAGAGCTGCATCTAGGTTTTTATCTCAGTGCTGGGGAGTCAGTGCGAATGCTGAGACCCATTGCTCACACTGGCTCCCCTCTCCTTGTGTCTATTTAGCAGACAGAAGTGACCTAGGTCTTAGAAAACAATGATCCAGGATCCGAAAGCTGAAAGCATGTTCTGCGGGATGCGCCTTATAGGCTAAATGAGTCAAGTTTGGAACAAACAGGCTTACAAACACCCTCTTCTTCTGAAAGCTAAACTTCTCCAAAGCATGTCTAAGATTACATATTCAAAGACGTTCCTCCCACCCGCCCCTGTCGCCCAGCCGCCTGGCTCTCACAGAAGCCGCCTCCGTGGGAGGTCCAAATCCTGCAGGCCAGAGCTGCAAGTGACTTCCTGAACAGTTTCTCTCCTGTAGGGAGGCCAGCTCCTACCAAAGAAACCTACTGCATTCATCTCGTCTAATTTTAGATTCCTAATGATTGCTTAGGATTAAGCTAATTGTTCAGCCTCTCTTTATTCTCTATGGAAAGGAACATGCACTTCCCATTCACCCAAATAATCTTAGGAACCTCTCTGAGGAGGGGATGAATCACTCTCCAAAAATACTTCTCTCTCACTGTTGACTGCAGAACAAGCCCAGGCAGCTAACTCAGGCTGAGACAATGAACCTTTTGATTTCTAAAGCGAGGCCAGGTGAATCCCACAGTGGCTGAGTCTTTATACACATCTTACAGAAGAACTGCGCAGGAAAGTGGAGTTTAGGTTACCCCTGCAGCTCTTTATTGTGCTGTTTCCAAACTTTCATGTTCTTGATTTTTTGCATCCTTAATAGTGTCACTTTAACCTAAATTTTTCACAAAATATTGTGTAGGAGGGAGGGATAAAGAGAAAAAATTTTATTGCACATGATGTTACCAACATGTCCCCGAGCCTTGCAGCTAGAGGTGTTGTTCAGGCTTTTCTGGCTGACTTCAACAAGCAAAGCACAGACGGTACCAAGGGAAAAGAGTCTGCATCTCTATGGCACATCCACAGGGTCACACATTGGTGTGGTCCATGCAGATGCTTCTTCAGCTGCTGAGCTGTGCCTCTCTAGAGGATTCTTTCTCTTCCCATAGGGGCAAATTAAGCCCTAAAATAATTCTGGTGGGATCAGAGCTAGAAAAACATCACTGAGATGAAAGCCACCTCCAGTTATGAGGGTTATCACAGGTTATTTACCAGTGGAAGCTAATATCAAACATAAACACTGCATTAAATCAGAGCCATGTAACATATGTACTGCTAGTGTCAAAGCAAAGGAAAGTAAACGTGACACTGCAAATGCAATTAACATTTCATGTTCTAATTTTAACAGAGATTTATCCTGCAATAAAATCCTGTCGATTGAGGAGCGTGCTTTTGAGCCACTTCCTTTTTTGCAGCTTATGTGAGTTATAAAAATGTTTCTAATGTATTTACAGACGTCTGTTTACATTTATAACCCCTTTTGTGCTAGAAAATGTTCCTGTTATTTTTAGAACAGTGACTAAATTTCTACTGCTAAAAGACTAACTGAGACAGAGCTAAAGAGATCAGTGCAGATGGCTGGGTGACCCACAACAAGATGAGAAATAGTGTGGCTGTGCAAATGCAGCAATAATAGAAGCCATTTCTTGAAGGCTTACTATATCCTGGGACAGAAATAGATTAAGCACATATGTACTTCATTTCCTCTCCGTGACAGGTTAAACAAATGGGAAAGTGGGAGCATTTCCTCCCTATTCTACCTTGGATTTGCATATTTCCTACAAATCAATATTGCTCAGCACCAGCTTCCTCTAGGACAGACTGGATTCATTTCTGCAATCTTCTCTTTCCCCAGAAACCTTGGTGGGAATCTCATCACGCAGATCCGGAATGGCACATTCCAGGCCTGGCATGGGTTGCAGTTTTTACAGAAGCTGTAAGTGTGACAAGGTCTAAAGGTCGATAAGAGCATGAATCCACAGTGACCGTGAGCACAGCAGACTTGCTTTGGTTGTAGGCCAGTGTTAGTTGCAAGATCACCTGCAGGCTGCCAGATTGCAAGGCCAGCATGAAGCACCCTCCACCAGGATGCTGTGCCACAGCCAGTGGGTATCCAGAGCTAGGAGATGAATAAGGGGCTGGCCACCAAATGCCACCAAATGCCTGCAGCTTTTGACAGTCGTGGCCCCCCTTAGCACAGGTGCCTAGAGCCTTTGGAGACTTTCTTAAGGGTGGTGGAATTCATTGCATCAGCGCCTTGCAGGGCTTTCAGTTGCCTCCATTTTGCAGACCCCTTAAACTTTTTGAAAGGAGGTGCTAAACCTTCTGTAAAGAACTGAATCCTACTTTAGATATTATCTAGGGACTTCCAGGAGCCTGCAGGGAGGGGAGGCAGGAGTGAGATTTGGCAGGGAGGATGAGGGAGGGCAGGAGGACACAGGAGGCTGTGGTATCTGAGGTGGGTATGCTGCTTCAGAATGCCCTGGGGAAAAAAAAAAAAAAAAAAAAAAAAAAAAAGGACAAAACTGTGTTTCACCCAGAGAAGGGGTTTTGTGGAAGATATCTTTTTTCCTCATAAGTTTCACATTTTCAACAGAAGTTCCCCCACTCCCCCAAAATAACCTGTTCGACAACAACCAAAGAAGTCATCATTTGGAGCAAAATTGGGTGAAAAATGTCACTTTGTGTATTTGCATTTAAAAGGCAAAATGGCTCAAAAACATGCACCAAAAGGATACTTTGTTCTTTTGGACACCAGTTTCGAAGAAAATATGGCCTAGTCCGTATGTGCTTTGACCAAGAAGCTCTTCTGAGGAAAGGATGACTGTTTCTGTCAGAATCTGAAGCAAGTGAGGAGCCAAAGGATTTTTCCCACCAAGAGTTCATATATATAAGGAAAAGTCCACAGGCTCCCTGCTCTCCTGGGAGAGTACTTTTTCTATGATACACCAAATAAGGTGGGAGAAGAAGGTATGGATGGCAATTCTCCTAGGGCTTGGCCACAGCTTTGCGTAGTTGAATGTAGTAACAGAGTAAAAGCTTTTGGACACTGGAAATTTAAGAAAATGCGGGAAGTTCAGAGTCCAAAACAACATCAAAGTCCTGGTCAAGGAAAGCAAAGAGAAGGTGTGAGCTGAGGAGGAAAGAAAGTGATGTTATATTTTCCGAAAGAAGCACTTTTGTGCTTTTACTCTTTTAGCTGAAGATAATCAGGACCTGATGTATTTTGTGAATCAGCCCATCAGCATCTGTTCCTGCCTCTAGTCTTCATCCCAGAGCCTTCCTCACATGCATAGCAGTGAGCCAAGTCTTTATCTTCAGGCTGAAATTTCCTATGTTTGTTCTCCACTTGAAAGGAAATTCTTTGGGGAGGTTTGAGTAAAAATTGTTCAGCCAAATCCACATCTGCCATCCATAAATGTGGGCTGGATTCTTATCAACAGTGCAACCTCTTTACACCATTCACGTAGTATAGAGGAGCCTGGAAAGGAGATTTCAGTGTAATTCCACATCAGATCCAACACATACAATTCTCTTTGGGCCTCTCTGATATTCAAAGGCTACAAATTTGAAGTCTGGCAAAGAGAAAACCCCTTGATCGCAGAAGTGCATTACAATGATCTAGTGGAAACTTGCTTTGATTTAGTTGTTTTTATACAGTTCAGGAACCACTGGGGGGTTTACTCTACAGTAAGTTTATTAACCATCTCTAATTTCTCCAGTGGCTGCTGCACAGGGTCAGTTGATCTTGGCTTTCCAGGCATCTGGATCTGTGTACATAAGAGGACATGCATGGATAGGCCCCAAACATGTGCCCGTACCCACGCCACTCATGTCCTCCCTAGGACATGACTCATGCCAACACAGTCCCCTGGTGTCCATCTGGCTTGCTGTTTCCCCATTCCCATGCCTTCCAGCAGTACCCACTGCCACCCTGCACCAAGCTCACCCACCTCTTCATGTAAAGCCTTGGCTCCATGTCCCAGGGAGGACAAGTAATGCAGCAGAGGGATGCTACAAAGCAAGAGGGGGACATGATCCTTCCTGGCAGCAAGGGGTCAGAGACCATACCTCCTTCCCTCCTGATCCATCTTTCTCCTTCACCTTCCTTGTCCCCAGAGGAGGTCCTGTGGGGACATGACCCTCAGGCCTGGCCAGACTTTGGGTTGTTACTTCTCCCCAAATGCAGCAATTATGACCCAAGTGCCAGCCAAAATTGAGGCTGAGGCTTTTACAACTGTGGGCTACCACTGGGCTCCAGAGCCTCTCACTGACACCAGAACCAGTGGTCTAACTGGTAGAAGCTCTTCACTTCCCCCTGTTCTCACTAACCTTACTTCTATTCTCAAGCAAAAACACTAGGGGAAAATGTTATGAAAAGAAAGCCAAAGGCAGGGCCTTCCCTTCACCCAGTCATAGTGGCCTGCTGTTTTTTTTCAGGATCCTAAGCCATAACCCCCTGTCCGTTATTGATGACACATCGTTCTTTGACCTGCCTTCAGTCCAATACCTGTAAGTACTGACTTGTCTTTACCAGTACCCTATTTACCCAGTTGACCTGCCACAGCTCAGGGCTGATGATGCCTTGCATCCCACAGCTCTTGCTGTTGTCCACCTGACTTCTCAGCCAGGGAGACATCAGTGGTTTTTGCAGAGGTCCTTTCTGCTTGCAGCCATGCTACCACACAGATCCCCTTTTGTTTCTGCTCAGTGCATTTCCTCTTTGCGCGGGTCTTATCTGGGCAGGTTACTGAGTACTGGCATCATGACAGCTCTCTTATTTTCCCTGTATGGTTGTGCCATGAACACTGTCAGTTCAGTGTCTGCTGGGCAAAGCAGAGTTTTTATTATTTGGCTCTGGGGGCGAACTCAGAAAGCCCTATCCTGATCTCACACAAGGAGCAAGGCCTTTGGGCAGTCCATCTGTACACCCAAAATGCACTGAAGTCTCTCTTTCTACTGTAACATTTGAAAGGTTAGTCTTGCCATACCTCCAGCTCTGTCTCTGGACACTGGGGTTACAACACGAGGACCAAGCACGGGAACGAGTGGGTCAGACCATGGGCTGTGCTCATGGCAGAGCTAGAAAATGGTTTTGAGCTGGGGAATCTCTTCTGTTCACATCAGCCTCCCACGAGATCCGCAGGATCATTTTTTCCTTTAGACCCTGTGGTTAGGAACAGATATAAGGTGAGAGGCAATAGGATTTTGAATTTCTGGGGTGACTGATTAAACAGAGGTGGAGACTCTGTGAATGACACCACAATCATCAGGGATCTGGGCTTGTGCTAAGAGCACAATTCCAGTAATGTTGATTCCAGTAATGTAACCTGAAAAATTAATTTTGCAAATCCTTTCAGAGACCTGGGTGCAACACAAGTGACTCTGCAGACATTTCACACTCTCCTCCTGACAACAGTCCACTTGGAAACACTGTGAGTATGCGGAGACTTGGTCCCAGCTGCCTACAAATCACAATTGCTTCAACAAGGGGTCTGCATGGAAAACAAATCAGCTTGCTACAACATCAAAATAGCTCCAAAAAGCCCAAGTTTTGCCCACCTGGAGCTGTTCATTTTTCCCTAGTATCCATCAGCATATTACAAATGTCTGTTCAAGGCCCTTGAGCAACAGCAGTGAGCAATAGGGTCTCAGGTCCATGACTGGGCTCTTAGGCATAATTACAGCTCAGACAATACAAATCATAAAAAGAAAAAGCTATTTAGTTTTGATACCCCCAAACTCACCTGCTAAGAAACAGGATTTCACCATTTCTGTGATGCCTTCCAGGTTTTCAAAGGGAAGTCTTAAATCAAGCGAGGGTGTACTTTTCTGTTTCAAATTGCCTTTGGGGATTGGTTCTATTTTTGAAAGTAAAATCAACATTTTGATGCCACTGGAGAAAACTATTTTCTACTTGAAAGTTCTCTTAGAAATCTGGAGTACATTTTTGTCCATCAGAATTTTCACTGGGGGGAAAATAAATTTTCCGGAGCTGTAGAAGATATTCAAGCACAACTGGAATGCATTATCTCTGTGTGTTACCTGAGTTGGACCCACAGACATGGATTGAGATGCTGGGGTTTTGTCCAGTAACCTCTTGTCTTTAGCAAACTCCCCAGTGATCTGGCCTGCTGCCTCTGTCAGAAGAAAGACACTATTGAAACCCTGTGCAAGACCATCAAGTTACGCTGTGAGAATTTATGCACCACCGACACTCCCCAGTGCGGTACGTTTGCTGTCAATGGAAAACACTGTTGATGTAGAGTTCTGAAATTTGCCTGGTTTCCTCCAGCTGTGAAAGATGCTAGAGGAAGGATCTTGTGAGGGTTCCCAGCCAAAGTTGGCAGCTCCAATGGCATCAGTCCAGGCTGGTGACCCCCAACCAGTCCATGGGATGCCAAATCCAGGCAGACTCAGCACGGCTCACTGAGCACAGATAGAGAAACTTCATCCAGGTGAAGCCTATAAATCGGCCTGAAGGCCAGCGCAGGCAGCTCAATTGAGACCTGGGAAGGTCTATGTTCCCTGAGCCACAGGCTTTAACCACGTGACTTGGGGGGGGGGGGGAAAGAAAGAAAAAGAGTTGAAAAGTTACTAGCGATTACACATATCTTTTGTGTCAAATTCTATCTTGAGAAGAAATAGCTTGCTGAGCTAAACAAACACAAGAGCTTCCAATGCACACAACTCATCTAGCCAAGTAAATCATTTATGCCCAGTACCACTCCCAGGTGCTGGAAGGCAATATATGCTCATAAACCCTTCAAATTTTCCCTGACATCCTTCTGACCCTTTCCAGTGGCACCATACCTTGGCCAGTCACAGCTCAGCAGTGAGAGCAATCCCAAATACAGCACGGACATGGCGAAAGGGTCTTGTAATGCTCCTACTGTGCCAAAAATGTGGCACATGCTGAGCTGCACCTCAAACCTGCCAAACACACTGGAGACCCCAAGACCAATAACCAAACACAGATGGTCCTAGGCAGGTTCTGAAGAAACCTCCTCTAATGCGTGGTGTATTGGAGGGTGCCTGAGAAATACAGGCTCCAAAACTTGTCTGATCTCACTGCCAATCTGCTCCCCATATGCAGAAGAGAGGACAGTAACCCCAACCTCCCTTGTAGGCCACTAGACAAACACCAGACATTATTATTCTCTTGCTAGTCTGTGCAATGTAAGCCCTGTCCTGCTCGATCTTTGCACATGGTAAATATTCAAACTGGAGGCAAGATAGGCTTCTGCAAATAGATAGAGCAACATTTCAAAGGTCCCCAAGTAACTCATTTTCAAGCTGGATATAGACAAGTGAGTCTAACTTCATTGCAAGCCTGGGGGAAAGCAGGTTCCTAAGCCACTTACAGCTAGATCATCAGAGATATTTTGGTGACTAATTTCCTATCATTTTAACGGCAGAAGAAGCCTGAATACCTTTATAATCTGTAAATATTCTTGAACATGTCATCTTGCCTCTGACATTAGCCTATCTGCAAGGCAGGATTAGAGATAAGGCTGTGTTTGCAGCCTTGGGTAGGCTTGCTCTTGAGTGCTACTTATTCTAATTCTGCAGACTCAGCATGTTTCCTTCACATACCAGGGCAAGAGTTCTCCTGGGCTATTTGCATTGCTCTGAGTCAAATGTCCTCTTCTTCCACTTCTCCTAGGCTTGGGTAAGGGGAGCTATATACATCAGCAGAGAATCAGCACTTTTTTTTCAGGTGCTCACTCTGACTGTAGCCCCACCACTGCTTCGGGAAGCTGGACAACATAGAGGCTTTTTAATGTGAAATATCCCAGGTTTTATTAACTGGATAGTTAACAGATAGCTACTTGGGACAACTGAGCAGGGACAAACGCTTTGTCTTTAGGTATTCTGCTTTCCAGGCTCACTCCTAGTTTTAAATATTATGGGATTTTTAACAGCTCAGCATTGACTCGTATTAAGTTGTGGAAAATTCTCCCACAGAAAACACTTGCCCCCAGGATGTTTCACACTGATTTGGAAGAGTCCTGGGAGAGACCAGAAAAAACATGTATCTATTCTGCCCCAGTAAGATAATCTGATTGATTTAAGATGACTCTTCCCCTTTGTAACGCATCCACCATTTGGTTCACATACTCCCTTGTCTAAAAGAGGAGTGCCTGCTGTTTGGGGTAAACCTTTGACCCTGCACTTTGGCAGAAAGTTTCTTGTGATGTGGGAGTCACTGATCTGCTCTCTTGGTGTTTAACAGCTCACACAGATTCTGTAGCAAAGATGCAAGCAGAGATAATGAAAGTGTTACAGTCCAGAAAACTGAACACCACCATGGTGTTAAACCTCAAGCCCAAGGAACCTTTGCTTGGAGGCCATGAAACTGCAACTCTTGCAGTGGTCCTGAACCTAACAAGCACTGATGCTGATCTCAGTAAGTCAGACATTTCTAGAAGAAATTCCCATTTCCTTCAGCACCTGTCTAGGCAGGAAGGTAAGAACAATAAGGAATTGATGCTGTTGCTGCACAGCATTCAGCACATGGGCTGGACCAGTGAAAGTGATATGAAGAAACTCCATTTCCTAGCAAAAGTGCTAGTGGCTGAGCTTGAGAAGAAGTTGCACAAGGCTAAAAACATCACAACTGTGAAGAACGTCATCTCTCTCCCACTGATGCTTGATATGCACAGGCGCGAGGTGCACAGCACCCCAGCAGTGGAAGAAGAGAGGAACACAACTGCTACAGGTCGGGTGCAAAAGCGGCGTGACTTAAGTTTACACCATGAACCATTAAGCCTGTGGGAAGTAGCTGAGAGCTTAAACACCACTGACAATGTCTTCAGACATCAGAAAATAAGCATGCCTTCTTCAAAGCATTCCCCTTCATACTCCCCAGCAGAGGGCTCTCATTTGTCCAGGTCTTTTAAGATTCAAAATTACTCTGATGGTATGGAACAAGCCAGAAAAAAGCATGAGATGGAGGATGTAGAGGATGGAAAGGAAGAACCACCTCCAAGCCATAGCTACATTTGGACTTATGAAAAGCACGATCAGCAAGAGAGCCCATGTCTGAGTAAAAGTAATCAGCTTTTCTACAGGAGAGACCAAGCAGAGGATCCAGAGGAAGAGCCCACACCAACAAAAAATAAAGCAGAGCAGAGACTAAACACTGCCGGACATTTTTTCTATAACCTATTGGTTAACAGCAGCCACCCTGTTGCAAGGAGTGTGCTAGAGAACAAGTCTAAAGACAAGGCTTCCTCTCCAAGTGGGCACTTACTGGGCATCCATCAAACTGACAAAACACACTGGAAGCATCAAAAGGAAGAAGAGATGAATTTCCTCAATAAACCAAGTAGCTCAGAGAGCCCAGCCACCACACCAGTTCAAGGAGACCTGTTTGAAACCAAGCTCAAATACCACCTGCGCTTGCTTGTCCCAGACAAAGCCCTGCGGATGTTCATCATCCACATGGCGCGAGCCCTGAGGATGGACTGCAGCCTGCCAGCGGTCCAGCTGGCCTGTGCAAAGATGGTCTCAAAGATGGGGCTCCTCATGAAGGTGCTTAGCGAGAGGCAGGATCACCCAGGAGCCTCTGCTCTTGCCAGCCGGTGTTTCCTGGAAGGGAATGTCCCCAACCGCACAGCCCAGCCCAGGGTGGCAGGCAGGAAACTCGCAGGGAAGGTAGGACAGACACTGGATATCACTGGATATGATCCTTCTGGGCAATGGGGAATGGAAGGAATAACAGTCTCTCCTCTCCCTTCCTGAATTTTTCTTCTTTTGTACCAGAAGAAGCCAGAGTATGCCTATGGCAATAGGCTCCTGGTGGCAGTATCAGTGGCTGTCGTCATCATGCTCCTTCTCACAGTGATTTGCCTTATCGAGGTAAGTGATAACTCACTTGACAGACAGCTGTCAGTCAAGCCTCGCAGCTTGAGCACACAAGGGGCAGAGTGGTGCCTCCCTGTGTAGTTTGTGAGACCCAGATAGCTCACGAGCCTTTTTTCCAACCTTTGAAGCTTGTCCTGGCACACACACCACACAGCTCAGCATGAGTTCGGGCCCTGCCGTGGGGGCTTGTCCCGGCATCTGTCACGAGCTGTACGGAGCTCACCTTATCAGACTGTCACAGCTCTCCCACCCACTTCCTAGCTCCTCTGATGGTGCTATGGCTCTCTGTCACCACAGCCTCTCCCATCAGCCTGTCCTTGAATTTTATGCTGCAATCCCTGCCATATGTCACCTGGGGCCTTATGGGATCACCTCTTCCAGGCTCTTCTCCTGACCCTGTTCTGCTCTCCTACCTGTGCCAAGTGCTTTCAGCCATATAGCAATTCTCCCACTGCCTTCACACTTGCCAAAACCAAGCTTTTCCACAAAGTAACAAATGTTAGAGGGCTTCTTTGGCCACCTAGCAGCACTGGGGCTGGAGAAATCTCTTAAAAGGAAGCTGCTGACCTCTTCAGCAAGGTGCAGTGGCTCAGTGTGAGTCAGAGCACTGCCAGAGCCAGGCAGAGGAGAGGGCACAGCCGCATTTAGTGCCTTTCTCCTTGCAGAAAGCTTTTGTTTCTTTAAAAGCCTGCCTACATGTTTAGGATCAGCTTTAAACAGGAGGGGAGTACCCTGCAAAGCACTGCCCAGATAAGAAAGGCAGACATAAACATTTCTGAGATTAAGAGAGCTCTGGGAGTTCAGGTCATTTCTAAGGCAGGGAAAGCTGGTTGCTGAGAAGGGAGGATGGGCTCTTTATAAAAATTTTGCTTCTGGCACAGACTGTCACATGTATATAACGTGCTTGGTTTAAGAAACAACCTTTTGGCCTCCCTTGTATTGCAGAGTATGACGAGAAAATCCTGAGGTTACAAGTCTCTCTCTCTCTCTCCTTGACCAGGTTTGCTCCCAAAAATCTGCAGCCGCTTCCCAACCCCAAACCACCAGTAAATCACGACTGAGATGGTAATTACTCCATCCGCCGTCCCACTGCTGTGCCACAAACAGTTTTTACTCTGAACAGCGCCTAACCCTAGAGTCCCTCAAGCGCTCAGGCGCTGGCTGCAGAGGAGTCACTAGTCACCAGAGTGGATGTGTTTATGTAACTTCTTAACAGACCAAGAAAAGGGACCCCAAAGCATAAGTAATCAGCACTGCTATAAGCTCAGATCTCAGCTAGTGCCTCTGCAGACCCCCTGGCAGCCTTTCTCCTTGCAGTGCAATCGAGCCAGTGACGCTAAACCCCGGCTGCGGCAGACGTGTGGGCCCTGCGCTTGCATGTGGCTCCACGTCCTCTGTTCTCAGCTCACTCAGCGCTGGCCAGACTGAGCTATCTAGGCAAGAGAAAACAGCTCTCTGCCCTGTTGCCCAGCATGACCCTTCTCTGATGTACACAGTGACAGCTCTGCCCCACTTCTCCCTTCCCCATTCCCCAGAGAGGCTGTTTAAGAGCCTGCTCCTCTCCTCTTGAGATGCTCTCTCACTTCCAAGCTTAACTAGAACTAATTCCCAGGTACCTTAGCAAACACACTTCCTTCACTTAAAGGACCTATCTTTATGGGGAGGTTCATTTTTGTTAGGATCCAATGAAAATACCCCGAGCAGGTTGAGGTTTCTGCCCCAGCAGAGCATTGACACCCGCTACAGCCACCTCCGGTCAAGCCCCTCTGCAGATGGACCAGGAAAGGTGAATTCTGGAAAATGCACAAAAGGCTTTCTCTTCCTCCCTCCTTAATCCCTCACCCACTAAATCCAGATGTTTCACAGCACTGTAAATGCCAGTTGCCTGACCATAAATACTGTGCTGTACTGCGTAGGGGGACCCCAACAAGGCAGGGTGCAGGTGAACTTCTTAGCAGTAATTGCCATCACCAGCTTCCTTTCATTTTATCGTTCTTTCCTTAAGGTTCTTTCAGAAATTCCTGCCAGACAGATGGAGTAAGAACACACCTGACCTTACAAAGGAGGTAATGGCAGAGAGAATGTGGGGTGTGTGCCCCTCTGCCCCCTCTCTGCGCTCCCAGCTATTCCTCCTATCTGAAATGTTCCCTTGCATGGTGCTTTCCAGGACTCTCATGTATCAGAGCTGAGCAAAAACAAACCACTGTGGCTTAGAGACATGTACCAGCCCCTTGATTCCCAGCATAAAAGATCCATGGCTCAGAAGCTGTACGATGAAGAGTCCTCAGATGAGGAAGAGATTTTCAACAAGGCTGAGCTAAAGTAAGTGGGATGGTGACAGCACCTGTGTTTGTCTTTCAGCTCTTGTTCTGATGTAGGAGCTGCCAGGGTTTTCCTTTGCTGTCTTGCTGTTGTCTCCAGGAAAGGCTGCAATCGCGGCAAAATGCAATTGCCCAGAGCAATCGCTGCGATTGCTGATGCCTTCACTTGTCACCCAGGTCCACCCTGACAGCGGGAGCAATGATCCCAGTCAGTGGAGGAGGATGCGATGGGAGGCCCTGTGCCGGGAGTGCCGAGTGGCCAGTCCTGCGGGATGGGAGCAGCGGGGCTACAAGGGATGGGAGAAGCGACAGGCACGGGGCAGCGCTGCTGCTGCCTGTTCAGCTGTGTCTCGTGCAGCCCCGGTCTTGGCTGTTGTCCCTTTTCGGGACATGGATCCTGTGAAGCTCACACCCGGTTCGTGGCACAAGGTCACCAGCTCCATCGCCCCCCGGGGCAAAGCCCAGCTTGACGGCTGCTCTTTTCTTCTCTTTAGGAAGCAAGAGAAGCTGCAGGCACAGGAGGTGCTGGACTGACACAGGGTTTGGGGCTACGCTGCACCTCGGGAACTGTACAAAGTTGTGATAGACGCCAGGGAACGACTTCAGAGTTTACTATTAAAATTAGCATGATTTTTGTCGAGTGTGAACGTCCCATGAATGAATGGAGACATGCACGATGTGTGCGTGTGTCTGGGGCTGTGCACACACATGCACACACACGTGTTGGCTACAGGAGGGACCACAGAGATGAGAAGCTTGCTGAAAGTGTGGAAATGAATTGCTTGGGGCCCTCACAGTGCTGGGATGCATAATGTGTGCACATGTGCGCGCACAGGGTGGTGCTGTATGTGCCTCAGTGAGTGTGTACGTGTGCACGCATGTTCATCCACGTGCGCTTGCGTGTGTGCCGGCGTAAGCTTGTGTGTCTGTGTGCATGTGCATGCCTGTCTGCACATGCATGTGCTCGTGGCTGCGCATGCACGCGGGCATGCCCACGCATACCTGCCTGTGCACATGTGTTCATCTGCCCCGTGGGTGCACGTGTGTCCACGTACAGGTGTGCGCACAACTGTGTCTGCCACGCGGATCCAAGCGTGCAAGGACACGCGCGTGGGCGTGCGTGCAGCACTGCCCGGTGTGTGCATGTGCGCGTGCACGCGTGCGTGTGCCTGACCGTGCGACGCGTGCCCCGCGTGCATACGACCGTGCCTTTCTCCACGTACGTGTGCACCACTGCGCGTGCCCCCGCCAGCCCGCTCTGCGCACGCGCGTGCGCCCCAGCGCTCCGCCCCCTGCCCCGGAGGGGGCGTGGCCCCGCAGCCCCGCCCCGCTACGCGCTGGCGTCACGGGAGCGGGCGGGGGCGTGCGCGCTCCCGGCGCGGCCGCCACTTCCGGGTTAGCGAGCCGGAGGCGCGGGGCCGCGGAGCCGGTGAGCGGGGAGGGCCGGGGGGGGTGAAAGCAGCGAGTCGGGGGTGAGTTAGGGGGTGCGGGTGGGGCAGGGGGTGGCAGGGGCAGGGGCGCAGGAGGTGACGTGGATGAACAGGGGCCTGGGGGGGTCAGCCCCCCCCCCTTGGGGTGCAGAGCGGTGGCAGTTTTGGGGTGCAAACAGGCGCAGGGCGGTGGAGGTGCAGGGTGCGGGGGCGTGCAAGGGGGTGCCAAGCCCCTTCCAAGCCCGCTTCCCCCCGGGTGCTGCCCGGATCCCGAATCCCCTCCCGGATCCCTGTTCGGGGTCGTGTTTGGTGGTGCAGTAAAATCCGTCTTGCAGAAGAGAATTCGACCTAGAGGTAAACACAGTGGTGGAAAATCTACCGGGTCTCTCAGTCATTTCTTAATTGCTTCCACAATTAAAAATAACCCCCGTCTTGTCGCTGCTTTTTTCCCTGGCAAATCTGACCCTGTTTTTGTCCGTTGAAGAATTCACCAGCCTCAGTAACCTCCTGTGTGGGGACAGACTTGGACTGAGGCACCTCTTCTACGTGGTTAATCCTTATTTTGCTCTGAGCTCTGGAAATCCCTCCCTTGTGGATCTTCCTGATGTCTGCGAATTGGAGGTGTCTTTCTAAAAACTCTGGATGTTGGAGCTGGACCAACATCCTCACCAGTCCTGCACAGAGAGGCACCATCACCCTTTCTGAAAGCCTTGGTAATCCCTCTTTTCTCCTCATAATGCTGCCTCAGTGGTTTGTGTTTATTGCCAGGGGCCTTTTTGAGATCCCCTCCGGAGAGATTGCTGTCTGCCCTTTGGTTTCCCGCCTTGTTGTTATGTTCTGGCAGTAAAACCTGACACTTAGAGGATTTTGACCCCTGTTATTTCAAGCCCATGTTTCGATGCACGTTTCCACCCAGAGATGTGACAGCTCTGTGGCTTTTCCCTTTATAAATTATGTCAGTCTCAGTGTCGCACGTGAACTTCATCAGCATTTTTCCTTCTCCCCTTGCCCCAGTACTGCTGCCTCTCCCAGGGCTGAAATAGGGTTCCTTGGTGACTTTCACTTCTATTGGCATCTTTCTGGCAAACTGGGGTGACTGAAGTACGTATGCAAAGCCTGATTTTTGCTCTCAAGACAAAGCTGGAGGCAGAAGTGTGAGAGAGAGTGTCAGCTCTTCAAGGGTTACTTCTCTTTTGTCCATAACCATTTCCTCCCACAGAGGATGTCACACGTCTTTGAAATGTGGAATAAGAGGTTACATTGGAGCTTTCTAGCCTCCCCTTCTTCTCTGGAGGTAGAGGCCAGGGAAGAGCCAGCTGGATCAACAGGGCGAGGAGGAGAGGAGAGCTCCATGGGGTGTGCAGCCATCCTTTGAGCTGAGTCCAGTGAGGGTCGGAGCGGCAGGAGCTTCAGGGTGCTCATATGCTTCGTGTCCTCCTCGCTGCATGCCCATGGGAGCTGCACTAAATTCTAGCCTGCTGCTTTTTCAGAAGACCCTAAGAGCGGGGCAAGAAGCCCCCCCTACAACAAGAATGTCTTCTCAGCCCAGCAAGCAGCAACAAAAGGCCCTGGAGGCCTCCTTGATCCTTGGTTTGCCACGTCAGGGTTGTGCCAAAGCTTCAGTCACTCAGAGCTGATGCCAGCCCTGGGAGACACAGTCCTGCCTTTGCCTTGAGCTGGCTGTGATCTGTGCAGTGGGGCAGTGAACTGGATCAGGGAACGCGGTCCTCTGACAAATAATCTCTGCTGGTGTCTGGGCTGAGAGCTGTGAGATTTGAGCGTGTGCTGCTGCATTGCTTGGGTTGGAGAAAGCGGTGGGCTTCGAGATGCTGCCCTGGACTGCACATCTGTGAGGCAAACAAGCAGGACCACGTCCCGGGGACTCCCCACACTGCCGTACCCCAATCCTGCCCTCAGAGCTGCCTGCAGTCATCACACTCTGATTCAGCCTCATATTTACAAGGCTGGCATGATCTTTCAGCCACATGAGTGTCACATGCATGGAGAGCTTCTACTGCCACATGCCCACGCCATGGATCAGCTGCTCCTTTCCATGGGGTCCCTTAGATCATTGCTTGTATCTTGTTATAGCAGAAAACACTGACACTCCAAGCCTCTCAGCAAGGTTCATCCCAAAAGACTTTACAGTGGTCAGAGATGCCGTAGCCTGTGCAGAGATGGTCTCTGCCTGCTAAGCCAGTCCCAGGAGGACCCGGCATGTACAGATAGACAACGTCTATATAGCTTTCTCTGATTAATAGTGTATTATATTCTTTATAAATGACATTGTTCCATCTGAAACGAACTGTTGTCAAAAAACTGGGCAGTCTTGTGCTGAGCAGAAAATGCAGAGTTTAAAGAGCCAGTCACTTCTTGTTAACTTACGTTCAAACAGTGTGATACCCTATTTCCTCCCGTTGTAGTATGTGAACGCCCTGCTTTATCAGATGGCCGGCAAATTATAAGAGAAACTTTAGCCCTAGTAACTAGGAATGACTCAAAATAGAGAGTCCAAATATTAAAGTATCTTGCTGCAACATGTAGGGGGTTTCACAACTTTCCTCAGCCTTGCGTGGTTCATCTGTTAGCTCCCCTGCGGTGGAAGCTCACTCCTGGCCTTCCCTAGAGCTCTGGCAGACAGAGAGCTGTATAGCAACCTGCAAGAAATTCTGCTCTTCGAGTGTCTGAGGAACGTGATCTTGCAGTTGAAGGCACAGCTGGGAGTTCAGCCTCTATTTTGCTTCTCCTGGCTGCCCTGTGCTGGGTCAGCAGTCCTCCGAGGAGATCTTGGGGAGGCCTGGGTGCTCCTGCGCAACCCGCTTGGTGTGGGCGAGCTGCGAGAGATTGGACCCGTTGCAGAGGCAGAAATTAGGAGTTTTGTTAACGGTGAGAGGTAGCTCTTCTCCCTTGCTTGTCAGTCAGCTGTCATGAGACTATTTTTGCAGGGAGGGGATGGTCTGGCTTTATCCATTAGCTGGCATTTTGATATCTTAGAGCCTGTATTAGTGCAGAGGGAATCGTACTTCACATTGTGTGAATAGCACTGGGGTGACAGTTCGCTGGAAGGAGATCGGGTCAGACCTGCAATGCTGGCCGACCCGAGGGTCTTCTCTCAGCTGTGAGCTGGGGCTGTCCTATAACTGCTGCTCCGTCCTCCAAGGCCTCCCCCTTCCTACAGGAAACTCAGCAAACCTTGCTGAACTGTTTTCTAGGAGGTTTATCCTGCAACTAGCCAAGTCATTGGAACAGCTGGCTTTTCTCTTTTGGGCTACCTCTGCCAGGGGTTGGCTTGTATTTTAAGTTCACTGGGTGTGCAAGGGGTCCTTGCAGAAAGCAAAAGCTTTTCTGGCAGTAAAACCGGCTCTGTAGGAGGAGAGGACTGTACTGACACAGGTATTTGGACTGACTGTCCTGTAAAAGCCTTAATTCGCCCCGGGTGGAGGGTGACTAGCGCAAGGCTCGTGCTTGGAAAATGACTGGCTCCGTTTCCAGACCTTGAGTCACCAGTTAACACCATCGTCGACTGTTGTTTTCCATTCACAAACTGTGAGCAGTGACCTGTCGTTTATTTATAACTTGGAAAACATCACTTGTCGGGAGATTGAAGAGCCAAGCTTTAGGATTGAGCGGAGCAGGTCTTAGCCTCTTCTTGGATACACTGGCTTTTAACAAGTAATTCCCGAAGACCTGGCTGGTTTGTAGCATTCTGGTAAATAAACAGCTGTGCTGTTACACCAGAGATCGCTCTCTTGCTTGGTAGGTGAACCACACAAGCTTGCTTTCTGTTTTATTTCTTTCTATTTTATTTTGTTCATCTTATCCGAGGTGTTTTGGTCTGGCTCTGCAGCCTTTGCGGTAATGATCTTTGGGAAATGATGTGATTTTTCTGCTCTTGATGTGTTTATCTCTGCATTCGCGCGTTTGTCCTGTGTCTTATTATTTTGAGAGCAAAAGCAGTGGTGGTGGCTTTCTAGGGAGAGATTGGGAGTCCTTCTGTACTGGCCCATTGCTTTTAGAGCCAGCTAGCAGAGAGCTGCTAGGTTTGCTGATAGGTTTTTCTGTGCTTTGCTGAAAACTGGTGCTACATGAAATCTGCCTCTGAGCTGCTGATGTGGCACATTCATTGTGCTTGTTGTTCAGGAAAATGCTGTCCCAACAGAAACGGTGTGGTTCAGTGTGTGAAATCACAGCACTGGAACAAACTGGTTGGGCTCGTCAGGATGGAGGTGTAGAGGCCTTCCAAGCTGCTCGCGGTGAAGGCGGCGCATGTCCTCCTCTGCATCTCACTTCCCGGAGATGCTAGAGGAGATGCTGGTAAAGGAGCTCGTGTTTTTGGAGAATGCCTCTGTTGGGATCTGCGCTACACCGGCCAACACAGTCCCAGCTCGGGAAGGACTCACCACCAGACCACTGAAGCGGTTCAGAGCAGTGCCTGGCCCTGGAGTCTCCTCCAAACTCCTTTTACTTCCAAGCCTACATGGCTGGAGAGGATTGCTGCCGGTGTGGTTGGGAGGTACATCAGCTCCCACTCAGTCATAACATGGGGGTGTTGTAGACGTACACAACCTGGTCCCCAGACTGTGCAGCTTACAGCTGGTGATGGGGATAAGAAGAATCATGCTGCTGCTGAATAAATGTCAAACCTACTGGCAAGTTCCAGCCCCTGCTTGCTTAGTAAATTCTGAAAAGCAGGGGAAGTCTTTGCAAAAACAGTGCCATCACCAACTCTGCTTCCACAGCTGTCGCGGCAGAGGCCAGCTGGGGACACTGTGGTGGCCGATGCTAAGAGCAAGAATGGCATGTGCAGTCCCAGAGCTGAAACACGGGCTCCTTAACTGTGGTATCAGAAATGTCTTCCTGTGTCCAGAGGTTGCATTTCCCATCCAGAGCAGGGTGGCAGCGGCTGTTGCACCTTGGATTTGTGTTGGGTGATGTGACTAGTTTTTAGGATGTAAATGGGAGGTGATGGGTCTGGTGGCACATGGGGTAGGGCCTGCATAGCCCTGTGGAGCTGGCTGCTGGTTGGATTTCTGATGCGTTACTGCAGCATAGGGCAGAGATGGGGATGGCTCTCTGTGCTCCTCATCTACTGCTGCTGTCACTTAGGCGTCCCTTTGAAACCCTCTCTCCTTGCAGAAACCCCTGGCAGTGACTTCAGCATCTGAGCCAAAGGTTGACATTCCTGTAATCACGGCGTCCCCTCGTCTATGTTGCAATCGAAAGGGAGGAAATCTTATGACAAGTCATGGTGAAAACAGTTTCCTTTTGTACGAAATTGCCTGTGAACTCTGAACGCGCTGAGGATCAGCCCAGAGTTTGTCACTGAAGAGCTCTCGACCTGGCTGAGGCTGATGCGAGCAGGACTGGCTGCCTGTGCTGTCCAGGTCAGTGCAGGGTGTGCGTGGGCTGCTCTGAATTTGGGCTGCTCTGGCTCTGGGCTGCTTTTGCCTTCAGGATTGATGCTTGCCGTGCAAGTGCTTGTCTGCAAACTGAGCTTCCATCGTGGGTCTGACAGCTCCCGACGTGGAGAGAGGGGCAGGTTGAGGCTGTCAGCTTAGTTCTGCCTGGGGAAAGCTGCACGATTTTTTTGTTGGTTAGTAGGTAAAACCTGAAGTATTGATGCTGTACCAAACCCTTCTTCTGCCTGGGTATACACTGAGACTGTTCTGCTGGGCTCTGTCCTCCTCTGCTTTGATGGCAAAGCAGTAGCAAATACTTCCAACTCAAGGGGATAAATTAGCTTTCTGATCTCTTGAGTCTTTTAAAAGCTTCAGAGCAGTAGCTGATGCTGGAGTTGCTCTCAGATTCTTTTAACCTCCAGCACATGTTGCGTCTGAGTTGGGATGCAGCCCTAGGATGGGTGCCTTGCTGACAACTGTTCACCCTTGTTCACAGAGCCACCAGGTATATCTAGATTTTGGCAGAGAGCTTCCAAGAACTGGAGTAAGAGGCTGAAATTCAGGAGCTAAAGGTCCCTTGTTCTCTGTTAACACCCTCCTGTTGCGGATAAATCCAGCAAGGCTGCCACTGTGTGCTCAGATATTACCAGGGTTTCCTGTAATGGGAGGGTGCTGATTTTTCTCTTCTGCGAGAAACAGCTGCAACAGAGCAGCCCTGTTGTCTGTGCTCCCAGGAGAGGAGAGATCCTGGACAGTCAAACATCTGCTGCTGAATGGAGCAATTCAAAACCTTACGGAAAACCTTCGACACTCTCAGTACCCTTCCTTCCTGGGCTCCCAACACACGGGGGCGCGGACAGCTCTCTGCCAGGGGCAAGCGTCCAGGCAGCTCTTAGGGTGGTCCTTCTCGACTGGGTTCGGCAGCAGCATCGGAGGACCGGAGGGGGCAGTTGCTGTCACCTCTCCCTGGGATCCTTCTGTTTGTGCCACTGCAGCAGCAGTGTCATTCACACGTTTTGGTCCCGTCATTCAAACTCTCTTGCTAAATGCATGTGTTTTGATGTCCGCTCTGTGACCAGCGCCTTGTCATTGCGGGCGCTGGAGAAACTGGAGAGCAATAGTCCCTGACCCTGCACGTCTCTCTGTTGGCTGGACCAGCCCTCAGCCCAGCGTCTCACCCAGGTTTTGGGCTGCTTATGGGCAACCTGCAAGGGTTAATTATTCTCTCTTGGTTTCATGCTGTTGGCCATGCTCTGTTTTGTCTGAAACTCTACTACTACTTGCGAAGCGGTGTGCCTTTCGATGTGGTCTTGGATAGGTCCTGACTTGAACATGGTGGTAATCTGGCTGTGAGCGCTTTAAAACCATCTAGGGATGTGATCTACGCCTCTTGCGTGCCTCCGAGTGCCCTTCGCATGGCAGGTGAATTATACGTAGACTGAATAGGTGTTCAGAGCTCAAATATGCTCCTCCTCCTCCTTGTCCCAAAGGTGACATGTGAACGCAGCGCCCAGAGCGGGGACCAGCAGGAGCTGAGATGCATCCTAGCCACGCAGAGGACCCCAAGGAAGTCATACAGGTAAGTGAAACCCCGCAACCCTCTACGACCAAAACTTATTTGCGGTCCGACTCCAGTTACTGGCAGGGAGCGATTGTGGGATGTGGTAGAACATGTCCATGCTGTGAGCTTGCATTGGGATCGTTTATGTGAGCTAAGGGTGGCTTGTGCTCTCTGGCAAAGAGCATCTTTGGACAGTTTGTCTAGTGAGAGTACGTAGACTAGCAGTGGGTGGCCGTGAGTTAAATCACACCAGACTTGGGCTGTGCCCTTGATGGCAAGATTCAGTGTGCAGGGAAGGAGGTAAGTGTTACACCTAGGCAAAGGGGCCTTGCTACTGAAGGTGTTTTGTATGTTCTTTTTCTGCCCAGCTTCTGGAGTCTAGACACGTTTAATGAACGAACTTCAAACACAGCAGTTGAGACTGCATGTTTAATTCATCCTGCAACAGAATTACTCATGCGCTACAGATAAAATCATTTGCAGTCTTTAATCCTGTTGGCCTACGGTGGCTGCTTGCAGGCGGGTTGCTTGTGCTAGCAGATCTACAGGACAGATGCGAAGCAGCTCCTCCTGCAAGGGGTGTCTGCACTTGGGTGTTACAGGCAGGGATAAAGCATGTGTTCCCCTGGCTGTTACCCCTCGACTAGAGCTGCTGTAAATCTTATTTAAATGCATTTTCCTTGCTGGAAAAAAAGGGGGGGGGGGCTGGAAATCTAATATGAGCTGTGTGCAGCCAAGAGAGGTAGATTGCTGGAGAAGGAGAAATCATTTCAGAAAGTGTTTCTGAACATAAAGAGCATCTGTATGGCTCACACAGGAGACATGACTAGAGATGAGCACGCAGGCACTGTCGTAACACAGACCACAAGCAAGAAGGATGGGGTACGGTCTCCCTCTGATGCTGGTCTTGTAACACCCCCTCTGAAAAGCCAGTTTGAATCAAGACTTCCCCTGCCCCATTTGTTATTCAGACTGTTGCCTTTCAGCAAAAATTTTCAATGCTGCATGATTGATACTGAAGCATGAAGTGTTTGATATGATCCCTGCTGAATTTGCAGTGTTTGCCAAATGTCTAGTGGGAAGTTCAGCTTTCATTTTAAATAATGTTCATTGAGACATCTGGGCTGAGCTGCAATAAAAAATCTTCTCCGCTAGCATAAAACAGTTGAATTCACTGAATTTACTTCTCTTTGACTGTGGTGTGAGAAAGAGGGAAGCAAAGCCATTGAAATGTAAAATTCCATGTTACTGCTTCGAAGCCTCTCCAGGAGGAGAGCCGCTAACACCGCAAGCCAGCCTTTCAAAAACATCTGCCGTGAGGCTTTTTGGGGGGCCTGTCCCTGCAGTGCCCTCCGGTTAATCAGCACAGACAGGCTGCTGAGAGCACAAGGAAGATCAATCCATTTGTCTTCTGCTAGCAGAACGTGTTAGCACTGTCGCATGTTGCTTTGGTTGATCTGCATGAGTTCAAGTTGTATCACGGTCTTTATGAAGGATGACCTCATTAGTGTTTCTCGTTTATCACACATGCTTATATAATCCATTTGTTTTGCCTAAGCAAGAGCCTGGAAAGAACTGATTTCTTTTTCTCCCCACCCTCGTAAGCAATTTGATGTATATAGAGGAAGTGCTGCATGCTCTAAAGGCAACCTTGTAAACCCAGTGGGCCCTGAAACGTGAGCTAAAGGAAGCATTATTTGCATAAATTACTCATTAAAAAAGCCAAGTGAACTGTGATGCCAGGAGCATGAGTCTCCAGCTTGACCGGTTCAAATACAGTGTGCTGTAATAGCTACTGTGAAGCACGCAGATGAAGCAAGAATTGCATGGTACATCTGTCTGGATGAGCCTTGCAGTTTGGAGCCCATGTTGTATGCAGCCTTCCTAATCCTTATCTTTGTAATGCAAGCACTTTCCTCTTGTAGCTGATCAAGAAGCAGCTGGTGAATTCCATCAAGGCTTTACAGAAGCAATACGTAACCTCGGATGCTGTTGTAACCAGTGACGATGGGAACGCGAACACTCTCTGCAGCGCCCTCGAGGCTGTCTTTGTGCACGGGCTGAAGGCAAAGCATATAAAGGCAGAGGCTGGGGGGAAAGGGAAGAAGGCAGGGGGCCGGGAGCCTCTTCCTCAGCCTGTCTTCTGGGGCCTGCTGAAGAGCATCACACATCGGTGAGTGACTGTCCCAGCTGAAAGGTGTTTGCACGCTCAGGCTTCCTGCCCTCCTTTTGGCACTGAGAGGTGCCACAAAATTCAGGGAATGACAAACAGAAAGATGGCTAGATGGAAAGGTCTGTTATTACCCCTCCCTTTACCTCTCAACCAAAAGCTGGAGGGACACGATAGTCCCACAGGGTGCCTGGGTGGACAGGGGACTCAGGCTGCCCGGGACCACTGGGAGACACACACAAGAGAGCAAAGCCCCCATGATACCAAGTGGTGATGTGAGGCTGGGTGTCAGGCATCCAGTGGTGTCAGCACTGCCTCTCGATGCGTGCACAAGGGATGGAGGCCTAAAACACAGGGAATGAAACCATGCTGTGCCTGCCCAGGGCTCCTTTCTTATTTATTTTTATGTGCAGGACCATTTCCTGGGGCATTATATCCTTGGTGGTACCCAGGGCAGAGTGACTGTACTAGTATAGAGCAGGGGTGGGTGGGTTACCGGGATGCAAGGTGCAGGATCTGGTCTTTGTATTGACATTTATCTGGAATGACTCACCTCCATTTCTCCATGCATGAAACAGGAAAAACAACACTGACCTTATCTGTGAACTTGGTGGGGTTCTCGTATCTGTAACTATCATTATTTGCTGGGTTTTTTTGAACTACTCCCTGCACAGAATTTTTCTCCACTGAATACGAACAGACAAACAGATGGGTTTGAGAGCCTCATCCAAATCCAACTCCACCAGCAGCTCTTGAATTATGAAAGAGTGAATGAAAATAACTGTTTGACACGCTGTGGGGGATATTTTTGTGCTCTTTGAAATTTTTCTTCATTTTGAGAGACAGATTAAAAAACTTTCAAAACTTCTGCTCTGATTTTTGTAACAGCTGCAGCATCAACTACTGAGACACGAGCTGAGGCCAGAGGGGTTAGCAAGTGTGTATTAGATTTTGGGGGAAAGTACTTGAAATCAGTGGGCTGACAACCTTGAGACTAGAGACAAACCTTGTGATTGTTTTTTGGCTCCTTGAAACTTTTCACTGTGTTTCAGTTGATTGGAAATGTGAAGCTAGATTCAGATATATTGCTACAAATGAGTTTCCAGCTAGACTGTGCTTCCACCACAGCACAGAGACTGCAGGAATTGCCCCCGCGCTCCCTTTCTTGGGCTGGGGCAAGCAGTGCATGGGAAATATCTCCAGCCAGAGAGAGGAGCAATGCACAGTGGTACTCCTGGGGGTGGCTGGGGTCATAGCCAAAATATCCATGTTTGGAGCACTTGGGAGTTCTTTTTTCTCCATAGGAAACCACATTTTCCATGGAGCAGAGATTTTGCAAAGCCTATTTTGACTCAACTCTTAAACTCCCCATAGCAGAGCAGTTTGGACAGTTCCCCTTTTTTTCTAAGCAAAGTGCAGCCTAAAGAACCACAAGGAGCAGCGTCACCACGCAAACCAAACAGCGTCAGATGGGCAGGATTTCGGTTGCTCTTCCTCACACCCATGCCCTGTCTCCTGCGTGTCTCGACGCTCGGGTTGCACAGCCCGTGGTCTTTTGTAACCTGTGCTCTGATGAAGGATCTGGCTCTTCAGTACACCACGGTGATTTGGAAACAGCTGCTCACTTTCTCTTCTGTTTTTTTTTTTTCCCTTCTCCAGCAATATTGTTTCAGAGCTGGAACAATTAATTTTTATCAATACGGACGTTGGCCGCTGCCGGGCCTGGCTGAGGCTGGCTTTGAACGATGGCCTCGTGGAGTGTTACTTGAAGTTGCTGCTCCGGGAGAGATCCCGGCTGCCTGAATATTACCAGTCGACTGCTCTGCTCTTAGATGCTGAAGAGTGTGAGTTTCTCCTTAGCTACTTGCAAGGCTTAACATCCATGACCTTTGAGCTGTCTTATAAATCGGCAGTTTTGAATGAGTGGACTATCACCCCTCTGTCCCTCTCTGGACTGTGTCCTGTTTCGGAGCTGCTGGAGCCGCTAACATCCTCTGCATCCGAACCTCGGAGAAAGGCATCGCTTGGTTCGATCTCGCAGTCTTCGGGCTCTGACGAGATCGAAATTCAACCCTCCATCCTGCCAATTGGCAAAAGCAGCAACAAAATCAAGCTTACGTCGTCCTCTCTGAGCCTGAACACGACGAGCTCTTCCCAGCTGTCCTCCAGCCTCGGCTCCGACGGCATCCTGCAAGCTCACTGCACCAGGAGTCCCGAGAAGAGCGAGGAGCCGCTCTCGTGCGACTCTGACCTGGGAACGGCCACTGCTGAGGACTTGGACAGATCGCTGCAAGAGTGAGTCTTTTCCCAAACTTGCTCCTTACAGTGATTTTTTTTTTCCATTTATTTTCATTCTACAAGCTGGAAAGCTTTTTCCCTTTTTATTTCCAATAAGCTGTTTTGCCTCCCAGGAGTCTAAAAGGTAAAAAGAAGAAATGCTTGATGTGTCTTGCTGGTGCCAAGGAAGAAGAGTGCCTGACCACTGAAGTGTGCATCTGTCTTCTCTGCCAGGGGAGATGCAATCAGAAAAATTCTGATTTCAGGAATGTAGCTGCTCCCTAGTATATGCTTGAGGCTGTTCTGAGGCTTTCTAGGGGGAAAAGAATGGGCTCTGTCATAGAAAAGGGTTATAATTTGCAGCTTCTGCAAATAATTCAAGGGAAGGGAGTTGTTAGTTTGTCATCCCCATGATTTATTTCTGCAAAACACTCGGCTTGTGAGGACAAAGATTTCCAGCAGGTTACATAAGCCCTGAGTAATCAGAAAGTAAATGTTTTGCCTATCACCTTAAAAATGAAGGATGTGCTGGCTAACCTGGCCCTGAATGAGTCTGGCCTTGGGGTGCTGTTTAGCAAATGTACCTTACCCAATTTTGGTTTTAGAGAGGGCTGCAAACCCAGGAACAAAGTTAGGACTCTGTATCTAACTTTTTTTGCTGAGGAAAGGCCACCTTTAAATGCTGTTTGCTTTAGAGATGATGTAGAGCAACAGAAGGCCAGAACCGAGAAGTGCTTTTTCAGTTTGCTACCAAAAAGGCTTTGTTTTACATTGATTTAAAACAGCATGCACACTGAAATTCCCTCAAAAGGAAAAACTCATTGTTTCCAGCTGACTAGAATATCAAGTGACTTTAAAACCTTTTTCTTTCTGGCTATTTTATGCTCGTTCAAAAAATAGAAGCAAATTTTGAAACAAAAACATGGAATGAATGGAAAGGATGAATTGAAATTTGAGACTTTTGAGTGAAATGTTGCCTTTTCTCTAAATATTTGTTTGACTGAAAGTATTATCAGCATCAGCCCAAATTCATTAGGAGTTTTGGAGCATTTGAAACTGCAGTTTTTGGCAAGGTGATTATTTATCCAACTCTTTCCCCCTGGTTTAGACCAGAGCTGCAGTCTGTCTCTCCTCACCGATAACAGCATTGTTCTCTACTTTTAGGATTTTGTATCTTATGATAATCCCGAAGGGAACTTTCCTTGATTTGATTAAATTCATGATGGAAAGACTTTGTTTTGAATTTTAATCTGGGCTGGTTTAATTTGACCTAGTTGATAGCAAAGTAGGGGCATGGGAACAGCATCTTGTCTGGCCAGACTCCACTAATAATTGCATGTTACGGTTACAAAAACATTTGAAATTTGGCGCGTGGTTGTACTGGATTGTGTTGAGGACTGTACGCTGGTTTGGAGCTGTGGGGGCTGTTCAGAGCTCTCCCTCAGTTACTAGTAATGAATCAGAAGCGAGATAAAGTATGTGTGTGTAGTTGGGAAATGCGTAATTTGAAGGAAGAATCCTTTCCTGCTATAACTGGTGCTTTATAGGGGACAAATGACTGTTGTCAGGGGCCCTGACGGTCTGGTTAACGTAGCTACGTTCGATCTGATCGCTGTTTCTCTTTTTAAGGGTATTGTCCGAATTCAGCAAAGCCCAGCAAAGCCTTGATCCCACGGAGGGGCGGCTCATCCCTAGCGTGCTGGGGTCCTCACCACTGCAGCCTGCTTGCCCTCCCGCTGCATCGAAGGCCACCCCGGCACCGTCAGATGTCACGCCGGAGACCTCTGCTTGCTCCGAACCACCTCCTGACACAGATGGTCCGTGTGCTGCTCACACGGATGATGCAGCAGACACCAGCAAGGTAACTGGTCCTCCCTCTGATGTGGCCAGAAAGCCGGCACAGCCTGCGCCAGGCACGCCACAGGCTAGTGCATCATCCAAGCAGCTCAGCAGTAGGAACGGAGAAGATAAAGGTGGCACCAGTAAGACCAGCAGCAGCGAGGAAAACCGGGCAGTCCGCAGCCCTGCATCAGAGTTCCTCCTTTGCCCAGCATCAGGCTGCCCGGTAGGTGGTACAGCTTATTTGCTTTGTTCTTAAATGTCCTTGTTTTCATGCTTGCTGACTAGAAGATCCAATGGAAAAGGAAAATAAAACTGGTGGCTGTTTCTTAGTAGACTCTAGGTTCTCTGACCACTCATCTTCTGTGTTGCCTTTAGTCTCCCATCAAGCATTTTGGTACAAATGGTGCATAGGTCTCAAATTCACTACAAAGTAGTGATGAAAAGTGCTCTATGCTCTATACACAGACCCTGGGACCCTGGAAGTTGTGTCCATGCAGCCAGCCTGGGAGAAATTAGGTCTAAGTAAATGTCCCCTGGCAAAAGAAATATCAAAACCTTTGAAACCGCCTGTGGCAGATCATTCCTTGCCCAGTCCTCCACACGAGCAGCTGCACTGGGAGGTTTTCTGTTTTATTAATGATATCTGAAGGGTGATGAGTTCTTGCACAAATCTGACTTCAGGCTCTGTGTAAGCTGACAAAACAGCCAAAGAGTGGAGTTTCACATGGGCCGGAGCCAAGGGACCTTTTTGATAGTTAATGATCCAGATTTAGATAGTGATCCAGGAGGTAAAAACATTGCCTGGACAGTAAAAAATTTGCATTTTTTTCAGGGAGAAAGATCTCCAAGTCACATCTGGTCCCAAAGTAGGATGACGTTGACTGTTGCTTAGGTTAGCTTGAACAACAATGAATTTCACCTATTGTTGCCTGCACAGGGAGTGATCCACTTGCATTTGCTTTCAGGAAACTCTTTGAACAGTCCTGTCCTGTGTCTTAACTCTGGCTTGTGCCTGACTTATCTTTCCACCCTAGTGAGTTCAGCATATACTTCATACCCCCCTCAACGGTTTCTGTGTTTGGTCCTTTACTTCTTTTGGCTCTCTCCCAGTTATCCTGTTTCCGCTGCTTCCTCGTGGAGTTGGGCCAGTTCGACTAATCTATGTATAACATACAGTGTCAACAGGAAATTCCCTCCTGCTTTCACATGACTCATGGAGCGACCTGCATTCCTGATCCGAGAGTAAACAGAGTCTTCCTATACATTGGGAATCGCACTTCTCACTGAAGGGTGGTAATGACGATCCTGCTGTGATTTAGCTCGTAGTCACAATAAAAGGCTCTTTGAAAGCACGAGAGGAAAATCGAGTGGTTGCTCCGGGTGGGGCACAGCCCTGGAAGGGTTGCTCCGTGTCTAGAGCGGCTGCTCCATTTTGCAGGAGCCCTGAACTTGGTCCTGTTTTACTCCTGCTGTTTCTTTGGGGAGCCTGTCCCAGAACCTCACTCTGCTCTCGACATCCAAACTCCCAGATAAACTACAACCGTGTCTTCTTTTAGCTTAAAGAGTTTTGTTCTCCCTCCTGAAATGCTGAAACAGAGATTTTCTTTGCCTTCTATGCCTCATTTCTTTTTTTTTTTTCTGATCTAATCAGGACTGATGTTTGTAGCATCCACTTTTTAGACATAGATCTCTGCTCCTATTTCATCCTAGACATCCTTCTCTGTACTTTTCCCAGTCTGTGTTCTTCCTGGAACATGAATCATACCACTCTTCAGGTAAGCTTGTACCAGTGCCTTCTACAGCAGAGCTAACATTTCACCGTATCTCCTTTGGAAATACTGACTGGATCAAAGATCTTGCATGCGATACCCATTATTGCAAGGAATGTGCTCCTTTTTCTTAGCCTTTCTATGATTTTAGGGAGAAGGAACCAATCACAATGTATTTTTGAAGTTAAAGTCCCACCAGTTCTTTGCAGTATACCAGATGAGCGCGTCTGGCCCTGCAGTGGCCTGCAGTGAGTTAAAGGGCACTCTAAATTGCACTTGATTATATTTCAACTATGGTTGAACCATGGTCAGAAAGTGATTTGCCTGGAGATGACAACCAGGCAGTGACTTTACTTGGCAAGATGTTCAGGTCGTCGTCTTGGAGTTCTGTAGGGCTCAGTGAGGGCTTGGCAAATTTTGCAAGCTGCAAATGCGGTCTCTTCCAGGGTTTCTTTATCAGAGAAATCAGTGTCTGTGTAGCCGTCATCAGCATGGGGAGGACGGTTGGAGTGATGATAAAGACCTCCCAGCATGATGCAGTTCACTGCATCACCCAAGTGAGGACATCCTGTGCTTGGCTTTACAGAGCTGTGATTAGCTAAACAACCTTTTAGCTCACTGAAATGTATTTTAACCTCTGACTGTGTGCAGTGTATTATAGATGTGCCCAAGTGGCCAAAATCAACATGATTTCATTTGGGGTTTGTTCCCATGTAGGGGTCGCTGTGGACACGTGTGTTTGAGGAGTAAGGGCCTGGGCTTGATAATGAGTTTCTTCTTAGCAGAAAAGAAAGAGCTGGATATCAGAAGATGATTTCTACAGGCCCTGTCCAGGAGAGAGCACAACCGACATCAATGGCTTTGCGCCAGACGAGGAAGAAGAGGGTCCGACCACAGGGCTGATTAGTGCTCTTGATTTGGAAAGGCCGTCCGTGCCTTCCTCGGATACCGGGAAGCCCAAACTGTCACCAGAACGAGAACAAAAGGGCTTCAGCGTTGTGCATCGCAGGCAGATGGGTATGTGTTCCCCTGCTAAACCAGTGTCCCATCTCCTGCTGTAATTGTACCTCTTCTCTGGCCAACGCTCAGGAGTTGGGGTGGGTTTTTCAAGTTATCACCTGTTTGAGAAGCAGCTATTTGCTTTTGCTGAGCTGATGGCATCATTAAAAGCTCCAGAAGGCAGTAGTGGCAGATTACTTTGGGCTGTCAGCATTACTGAGTCTAGGTTAGCTTTGGTGGAAAACATTTTAAGGGGTGGGGAGATGCAGTGAATGCTGCTCTTCCCCATGGCTCTGTCCACCTTGTGGGACAGATTTCTTTTATGCTGTCCCTCCTGTTTTCAGACCTGAGACAAAATGCATATGGACAGCTTATGAAGGCACAGGAAGCAGATCCTTTAAACTCCTGCCCCATCCCATCTTCCACCAGGACTAGCTCTCTCGGCAGCTGTGCTGCCACTGGCTGTCACATGTGTGCATGTGTGAGGTGCTTGTTGGCTTTTCTCTCTTCACCTGATTTCCCCTTTGGTTACACTGAGACCTCTGCTCTTCCCAAAGGTCTTTCCAATCCTTTCCGAGGGCTCCTGAAACTGGGCAGCCTGGAGCGGAGAGGAGCCGTGGGCATATGGAAGGAGTTCTCCTGTGAGCTGTCGCCGCTGGAGTTCAGGCTCTTCCTGGACCACGAGGACCGTATCTGCTTCGAGAGCTATTCCCTGCTGCGGTGTGAGTCGCTAGCGCTGACGCACTCTGACGGCCGTTTCGAGCTGGTTTTCTTGGGGAAAAAGCTGTACCTACGAGCTCCTTCTCGAGACGAAGCTGAGGACTGGTTAGACAGGATCCGTGAGGCATTGCACAAATGCCGGCCTCAGCTGGAGGAGGAGGAGTGGGAGACACTAGAGTATCCCGAAGACGTCAGTGAAAGCCAGCCTGTACCCAGCGACTCAGCTGCTCTTCTCCAGTACAATGACATGCCTGGAAACAGCTTTGACTGGACTTCAACTCACGAACCAGAATTGGAGGCTATAAAAGAATCTGTTCTTTATATGGATGTAGATAAAACATGGGTCCCTTTTATTTTTTCCTTGTCATTAGAAACTTTAAAGTGCTTTAAAGTGAGGAACAATGACAAAATTTTAAGTAACAGTTATGGTATAGAGACAATCCAGGATATCCTTCCAGACACAAGCCTTGGGGGACCTGCATTTTTCAAGATTATAACATCTAAAGCTATCCTGAAGCTGCAAGCTGAGAACGCAGAAGAGGCAGCGTTGTGGAGGGAGTTGGTCCGAAGTGTGCTCACATCCTATCTGGAGACCGCGGAGGAGGCACTGACACTGGGTGGCAGTCTGGATGGGAACTCGCAGGTCATCCTGAAAAGTATTGTGAAGGAAAATGGTTTCTTGTTACAATACCTGGTGGCCATCCCCATGGAGAAGGGCCTGGACTCTCAGAGCTTCATCTGTGCAGGTATATGTTGGCTTGTTCAAATACAAGAAGCCCCGCTCAGCTTTGGAGGTTATTGTTACATTCATTAAGGTTGACGAGGTTACATCAATGTTAAGGAGATGCTCGGAGTCGCTCAGCCAACCTGATGCAGGGCAGCTGCTGGTTTGTTTCCTCATCCAAAGCCCCTCGGTTGGGCTTCATCTCACAGCTCATCTCTCCAGCCAAGCTGCTGGGCAGGAGGGAGGCAGCAGTCTCAAGGCCTGCGAGACAGGAGCTGCTGTTGTGGAATTTTAGACTCTTCCACTAAAAGTCTTTGCTGGGCAGAGGAGTATCTCATGCACATCAGGGGTGAATCCCCCACCCACTGCCCTCCATCCCAGAACAGCTTCCAAGATCAAACAGGGCTGCTACTGGCATCCTGTTTAAGAGGCTCATGGTATAGACATTTGGAGGTCTTGGCTTTAAGGCAACCTTAGATGGGCCTGATGTAGGTGAGAGGCCCAGGGCTGCCTTGCTGGGCATTTCATGGCCACAATCCGTGGGGTAAGAGCAGTTAAGGGCAAATACAAGTCACAAGTGAAGAACTGTTCTTCCAGTAGAGCAGCACTGAGATATTGGCATATCAATAGGAGCGAATATTATGATGGGTGTGATGAGCTGATTTTGTGAAACACTTATTTTCACTAATGCCTCTCAGCACATTGGGGTAATTAATAGGGTATAATAGGGTTGGCTTAATAGGGTAACACTCACTGACCTCTATGGGACGTGTGATTTTTTTGTTACCTTGGTAAGTTAATTAAACTTCAGATTTCTCTCCTGCTCCAGTTATGCTTCTTGTACCCTCTAGATTTTTCAGCATTCTTCTAGATTTCTCTTTCTTATATTTCCCATTGACTTGTCTTTGGTTTTGGTCTCCTCCTTTACCTTCAGCTCCCTCCAGGCTCTGTCACGCATTTTCCACCTACCAATAGATGGAAGCAGCAAGCTACAAAGACAGATTTCACTTCCCAGTTGCTTTGTGAGGGATCCATTAAGTTCCTGTCTGTCCTTTGCTCTTGGGCAGCTGCAGCTTTTATTTCCCTTTTAGGCTAGCTGGGAAACCGCAGATCCAAGCTGGCCAGCACGGGGGCAGGTCTGCAGCGTCCGACGGCTCTGCTTCGTGCTCGCCCCTTTCCCCATCTGACACCTGAGCATGATGTTTCCTTTTTGGCACAGGATTGGTTTCCTTATATGTTGGGATGTGACAAACTAGACAAAATAGAAGCTTTTCTTTTTTCAAAAAGAAAAAAAGCAGTGCAGATATCAACACTGTAGGTTTTGCTAATGCACTCCAGCTACTCCAAAGTGCGAATGACCGAAAGGCAAAATCTTCTGTGAGGGTATCAGTAGCCCTAGCTCTTCACAGGGCAGACACAGCCTGAGACTGCAACGGTTGGAGGTCAGAGATTCGCTTACTCTGTCAGTTATTTTAGAGAAGTGAAGACATTTAAAATAGCACAAAGAGTTTCCATGCCTTCATGACTCCAAATTAGATGCATTCACTTTTTAAGAATAAAAGCTCTGCAGATTTCCCGCCAGATCTGAGACTTGAGCTGGGTTCCTTTGGGGTTACACATCACTCTATAAGAAAAGCTTCTTTTGTTTAATTCATCCCAACCTCATCATTTGCAGATGAGGATCCTGGATGTGTTTTTGGTACCCTGCAGTGAAAATGTGAAAGAGAAGGGCTGAGTGAAGGCAAAATAGGATAAATAAAGTTACTAGCAGAAATGATGGAGCAGTCAGGTAGGGTTTAGGTTCTCCACCAGGCCACTGTGGTGTTTCCACAGTTTACTTTTGGTTAAAAAAAAAAAGTTTAACCATTTGATAGATAAATATGTGACAGATTCAGGATGAGACTCCGTTTTCATGGAGAACATGCGAGGTGGCTCCTGTAGGTCTGTCGTTGTCTACATCATGCCCCCTCGCAGGTGGGAAAGGGGTCCGAGAGCTCTCACCAAACGTGTCAAGGGTTTGGTGTGCTTTTGTACCTCCCCATTGCTCCAGGCAGAGCCTGAGGCTTACGGCAAAGGTTTGGGGGGCCCAGCTGTAGCAGTAAATGCACTGTGATGGGAGATCGTGGGTTGGACCTGTCTAATTTTGACTGGTAAACACTGCCTTTAAATGCAAAAATGTGCTCGCGGGAGTGTGTTCCCGTATGTCCAATATTCCCTCTTTTCTTCCTCCACTGCACAGGGTGGACAAAAATTAGATCGTTTGCCAAGCGTAGGCTCTTGCTTTAGCTGATCTTCAACCCTTTCAAAAGTTCTCTCACCCTATTCCTTCCCCACCAAGACTTTGGTGTCTCTCCCTGTCCCGGCAGTAATGGGAACGGGCTTTTAGGGCAGCACAGGTCCCCGCTCACCATCTCATCTCTGCTCCCTCAAGGCTGCTCCAGGCAGATCGGCTTCTCCTTTGTGAAGCCCAAGCTCTGCGCGTTCTCTGGCCTCTACTACTGCGACAGCTGCCACCAGGATGATGAGACGGTGATTCCCTCGCGCCTCATCCACAACTGGGATCTGATGAAACGAGGGGTAGGTCCGGGGTCAGTCTGCACAGGGAGCAGGGAGAGGGTCCTGCTTCTGCCTAGAGCACTGCATTGATGGCACAGCCCTGGGGAGGGCAGCTGGGATGAGAACAAGCTGCCCCAAGAAGTGGAGTTTGCTGTGGGAAGAACATATGGTAAAGTCGAGGGGCAAACTCACCCCACGTTCATGGGCTGGACTGCAGGGTTATAGCCTAGAGCTCCTGGAGGTCCCTCTGAACATCTTCACTCTCAGTGGAGGTTTTCTTCTCCCCTGCGCTTCCCTCTCAAATCTTCTTGGCTACCAGGCAGTGCTGCAAAGCCCTCCCGCATGCACTGCCTGGGTGGCCTCTCTCTCTGCTGTAGGTTTGCCGGCAAGCTCTCAAGTTCCTGACCCAGATCCGTAACCAGCCACTGATCAACCTGAAGCTGGTGAACGAGAGCCTGTATGACCACGTGGAGAGGATGAGCCGAATCTGCCAGAGCAGGGAGCAGCTGAAGCTGCTCGGAGATTATCTGATCATGTGTCGCAGCGGGGCCCTAAAGGAGCTGAGCAAGCGGTGAGGTTCATCTCTGTCACGGGGCAGGGGTTAAGCCTGAATCCCCTCTCCCTACTTTCACCTTACTTTGTCATGGCTGCTGCTGTATGTTTGGGGAAGTTGAAGTACCCAGAGGGCCAGCCAGCACCCCTGATCGTGTCCTGGTCCTTGGGACTCTTCCTTGTTGCTTATCCTTTGATCGGGGATCGGTGCTGTCAGGGTGTGGATTGTTTTTGAGCTCTGTGTCATCTATCGTGAGGAGTTATCCATCTGTTTGCTGGCTCGGCACGTTGAGATGTGACTAAGGAAACACCTTCCTGAACCAAGGAGGCCTCTAGCTGGACAGGAAACACCTGGGAAAATAGATGTGCTTCCCCCCCCCCCCTTTGAAATGCTCTCACACTGTTTTCAATGACAGGATTTGAGATCTGTTGTACAATGTAAAATCAGATTTGCAGTAACTTTCTTCAGAGGCCACATTGTCTGGACTCCTTCATACTTCAAGGCTGTTGAAGATGGAGTAGAAGTCATCTAATATATTCTTTACTGTGCTTCTTTGAAGGCTTGATCACAGGAACTACCTCTTGGAGTGTCCCCACAAATACAGTGTTACTGATTTGAGGCAGGTGAGAGCTTTGCATTGTTGTAGAGTTTCACTGATAAAACGTCCTAATTTATGTAGAAACAAATGTGTAGAGCTGCGTAGAACACAGCACTTTTTAAGCTTAAATAGAAGAATTCAGCCAACTCAGTTGTCATCATCTCTGTTCTTTTTGCACAGCTCTTTATTATACACCCTCTGTAAATTTGCACATCTGCTTAAAGGCTAAAATAACTGCCATAGGCCTGTATTCACTGAGAACAACGGAGATCACACAAGCTAAATTGTTTGACCTCTCTTTTAAGACAGTATTGCTGCTATCTTGTCTCCATGTAATCTTTTATCGATTGCAAATAATTTGGAGGGTAGTCAGTACAAGGCTCTGCAGCAGTTGAATTTCACATCCACTGCAAAGCCAGACGCCCCAGTCCTGGCAGATAGTGGGTGCTAATGTGAAGTCTCTGTGGTGTCCCGTTTAGACACTAAACCCCAAGGTAGACACATGAGGTTTTTGGATTGCTTTGGGGTATGAGCTTCTTCTTCACATGGTAGCATGAAGCATGGATGTTACATGTGTGAGAAGCAGCAGTGCAGAACCAGACAGAGACAGGCTCCGTGTGTTAACATCTGATGTGTCTCCGCTCCGCAGATAGCCGATGGTATATTTGAGACGTTCCTGCAGTCTTTGATCCAGTTTGCTTCCCATCACGTCTACAACTGTGACCTGTGCACCCAGAGAGGCTTTATCTGTCAGATCTGTAACCGAAGCGACATCATTTTTCCCTTTGAGTTTGACACAACTAACAGGTGAGTGACGCTTCCATCACATCTCACTGCTGTGAGACCACTCAAGGTTATTTCTTAGGAGACGGGCTCACATGTGGCCTATGACTGGCTTTTCTCAGGCATCTGAATTGTCCACTTGGTCGCTCTCAGAGACTCAGAGTGGGGCTCTCTGCTTTCTAGGCCAGCATCTGCGTGTGCCCGCAGGGTGGCCTGTCCTCACTGGCCATTGAGAGTAGAGCTGATTGTGTGCCCATCGGCATTTCTTCTTCTCTGAGAGCTTTGAGGCCAAAATGTGACCACATTCTCACAATAATCAAGACTCAAAGCTTATTTGAACCAAAAATAGGGCATGTTTCGGGCAAGAGGAGGGGCAAACCTAGCAAACCTGAGATATGACCAAGTGGATGGTAGAAGTGAGGAGAGCAGGGAGGCTTTGCAGATCGAGTAGCAGTATCTGTATTGCATAGATTTACACAACATCTTGCTGTCGGCCTTCAAAAGGCTCACTGTGTGCTGGGTCCCAGGGTGGAAGGGGGCTTGGGAGGAGGAGCGAGGATGGGCACATGCTGGGAGGTGCTGTATGCCCTGCCTCACTCATCTGCTCAATGCCTCTCCTGTTTTAATTCGATCTGCAATTTGCCCTCTCAACGGAGGCTATTCCTGCTCAGTGCCAGTCCCTGACATGGAAAAGACAGAGATGGGGATGGACAGCCTTGTGGGGATGCAGGGGAGAGACTGGGACCATTCCCTGCTCGAAAGGAGAGAGGCCGGCCATAGAGGAGATGTCTAAAGGAGCTGAGCAGGGACCTATGCAAATCTGAAGGGGAATAATGTGCTTTCATCTGTCTTTTTCTTCTACCTGTGGAGCTCACTGCTGCTCAATAGCACAAGGCTCAGCAGCTACGCAGATTTTGAACAAGGATATATATGTCAAAATGGGTGTGCTTATCCCTGCAGATACAGTTTTGTGTTTTCTAAGGAAATAGGTATCACATCCTTCCTGCATGGTCCAAGGCATAGCCACTGTAGGTGGAGGGAGATTCATGTCTTTCAGGTTATTCAGTGATGGTCCTTTCAGAATTGGTTAAAAACCTTTTCCTGCCTTAGTCACTTAACTGGCTGACAGTCCGCATGGTTTTGCTTTGACCTGGCAGTTCCTAAAACAAAGCAGTGATATCCAAAGGCTCAAGAAAACATCTGCATGGCTAAAGTCATGGGGTGCCTCATGCATTTTGTGGTCGCAGATATTTCCCGGGTTGCTGATAGGGTTTCTCGTTATCACTGCTTGCTGCAGGGACAGCATCATTCCTGTTAGAGATGGCAACATCCACAGAGGAGCGGTTTTCCTCAGAAAAAAAGCCCGCGGGCCCTGAGAAAAGCATGCTGCTCCACACAGGCGCGCGAGGTTGAGCTTTGCTGGCAGCAGGGTGGAGATCTCACGTCCTGTTAGCCGGAGCTCTGCAGCTGACCTCTTTGCTCGTGGAGGAGGCTGAGCTGGGTTTCGTAGCAGGAAAGCAGCTCGAATACATCCTCGCCAAACTAAACCCAGCTTCCTGCCTCTCTGCTGCGCGTGTGACAGCCAGCTGCTTGGGTCACACTATTACTCAGCGGAGGATGCGTCTGAAATGCCTCCTAACAATAACCTCTGAGACCATTGCACCGCAGGTGGAGGCAGGAGTCGCTTCCTTTTGGCAGCAGCTTGCTCAGAAACACACAGGACAAAACCTTAATTTCACCAAAGGCAAAACTCTCTGCAGCGGCCGCAGAGGGGCTGCACTTGCACCCATCTCTCCCGCTCCGCAGCGGCTGGGAGGAGCTGAGCTGGCGCCGGTAATTGAGAGACGCTGCATGAAAAATGTACCGCTGGGAAAATGAACGGTGCCAAGCAGCGCCTGCTTGTTCCTCCCTATCTTTACATGTAGCAGTTCCCATATGCTGAGTAACTGCAGCCTTGCACCCACCTGTCAGAGCAGGATTTAACCCAGAATCTTGCAGGCTGGAATAGTGCTGTTGTATTTTGGTTGTCTCTCACCTGGTAGCCTTGCTCTGTGATTCTTCACTCCCTCTGCATTTACCCTCTCCCCTGAGCACCCAGGTGGACCGCTGTTTCTTTGGAAAATGGAGCTGAAACCTTGTGTCTTTTGCATCAAATTCAGCACCGACTTGACAACTTTAAATGAGGCACGTGCGCACAAGATGTTTGCGCTTCCCAGATCGGGGCATTTAAAATCTAGCTAACCCTTTGGCATGTGGCCTGGCAACAATTTTGCTGCTTCTTACAAGGTGAAATAGGTGAAGGCTTGCAGCTGGAAAGAGGAGAGTAAGCTCAGCATTTGTAGCACTGCCTGTTTCTGTTTACTCAAGATAACCAGTGAACGCCCCTTGCAAAGATGGGTGTCTCCGCTGAGACGGCCCAGCACAAGGTATAATTTGCGGCTGTTTACATTCCTGCTGCGTTGCAGCCCTGAGTCAGACGGGAAGGTCCCGCAGGAGCACTCGCGAGGTCTCCTTGCTGCCCGCTGGCTCGCCCAGCTCCGTGCACAAAGGCAAAACTTTCCCTGGCCACCAGTTCCTCCTCTGCCCATCCCCAGGGCAAACGCAGCCGTTTCCTGCGTCTCTGATGTCCCCGAACAATGTTTCTCTAGCCGTCTGGCAGCGCTTCCTGCCGCGCGCAACGCAGAGGCGGTCGGGTCCCACGGTCGGGGCTGGGGTGCCCTGGCTGCGCCCCAGCGCTGGCAAGTGGAGGGAGCATCTTCACTCTTAACCCATTCGGCATGCTTGGCTGCAGCCCATCCTCGCCGGTGCCGCTGCGTGTCGAGAGCTGGGCTCTCTCAGCAGCTTTAAAATTGCCCTGCACCCTCTACAGGTTTTGTGACTCAGCCCCAAATGTTTTCACTCGATCTTGTGCTGCTTGAAAGCCTTTTCTCCCCGCCTCCCCCATGCTGAAAGCAAGGTGTAAAGCTCGCTGCTTGCTTAGTATCTCCCTCTTTCATCTGCAAAAACCCGACATCGACATCGGGGAGGCAGCTGGCTGCAAGCAGCCAATGCTCGATGCTCGGCGGGGCGGGTTGTTCTCTACCGGCTTGCTGCTGCTTTTATTCTGTGCTTGCTGGAGGTAGCTCCTTCGGTTGATTTGGTACTGCTGCTTGCTAGAAAAGTTTATCTGTTTCATATGCAGCTAGTGGCTGACTTTTGCTGTGGCCAGTCTAGGTGTTGGCAGTGCTCTCAAGGGGGACTTGGAGGAAATAGAGACAAGGAAGTATCCAGTCTGCTTTGCTAGAAGTCGTTTGGTCTTTGCTCTGATGTTGCCAACAGGGTGGGGTTTTGCCTTGTTTCTTGCAGGTGCAGCCAATGCAAAACAGTCTTCCACCGGGACTGCCAGGCCAGCGTGAAGTCCTGCCCCCGCTGCGAGCGCCGGCAGAGGTACCAGCAAAAACTGGATGCGGATGTCGGCGTGGAGCCAAATCTATAGTGTCCAGGCAGCGACCCGAACACTGCACTTTGCTTCTCTGCAAGCTGGAATAGCGCAAGGAGAAATGGGATTGCATGCCACAGGCCTTGGAGGTGTAGAAAGTAGATTCCCACCACCCAGGAACGGCTCCTGCACGGCTGTTTCCCAGGGCTGGAGGACAGGAGCGGTCAGTGCTAGGTGATGTGCGAAGGCATGGGTGCTCCCGCTGCACGGAGAGGGATATCTCCCCTGCTGGGGCTGAGCAAGGAGGCCTGGAAAGGTCCAACCAGGAGGAGAAAGGCCAGCAACTCGCAAAGTAACATTCCCCCTACTCACACAAACCTGGTGCTGCTCTGGGCTGGTCCAATTTTCCTTCTTGGTGACAACCTCCATTCTCTTTGGCCTCATCGCAAAGGCACTTCACCTCGCGATGGAAACTCAGTAAGTTTCCAGGGTGTAAACATGCAAGATATCAAATCAAGGGTGTTGGATAACTGAGGTTGATTAAAGCTCTAGTTTTTTAGGATATTCAGTACTGAAAAAAAACAGTATTTTTTTATGTGGGATTTTGCACAAAACTTGCTTGCCCGCTTGGGGAAATCAAACCACGGCCACACCACGGATCCAGCAGCACGGGGCTTGGGAAGGGGCACTGAAATGAAACTAGTGCCTTTAGCGCTGTGAACACCGGGGGCCGCTTTAACTCACGAGCCCGGGACCCGCGCCGAGTGGGCGGTGGGAGCCGGGGAGCCGCAGCGGCCGCAGGGGGAGGAGAGCATCCCGCCCGCCTGCCTCGGGCTCTTTCGCTCTGAGAATCCGCCGGATGGACAGCACAGCGTGGTCTCCGTGAAGAGAGGAAAGAAATGAGCCGGTCTGCTCCTCCCTGGCTGCTGATTTTAACTCTTGGCCGATTGTGAGGCCAGACAGAAATAAATTTTATTTTCCTTTCACCCTCATATAAAAATGATTAAAGTTTATTTAACAACGAGCGCAGCTGTCTTCTGGGTTTTTTTCTCCACGGCAGGCAACACAAGAGGTTTCCAGACCTAAAGCCAAGGTCTGGCCTCTTGTCTCAGCCGAAAGGGTGGAGGGACGAGGTCTGCTGGCCCAGATCAGTGTTACCTCCCCTCTCTGCTCTCTATCTTCATTTCAGAGAGGCTGTGTTGGCATCGAGGGCTCCCTGGCTTTCCGGGCTCCCTTGGGTACAGCTGAAGGCGCAGGTTGTCTGCCGTCACTTCTGCCATCTCCATGGGCTCATCCATGGGTTGGGCAACCAGACCTTAAACTCGAGCTTGCCCCCGTCTCTCTTAGCAAGCCGGAGTATGGGGGACACCTTCTCCGTACCTGAGATGGCCGCCACGGGGCTGGTGACTGAGGGCGACGGGGCTCGTGTCCCCCAGTCCCGGCCGCGCGGGAAGCTGCTGGGAGCCCCGCGGCTCCTCTCCGAGGGCGCCGAGGCCGAGCCCGCGGGCCGACGGCTGCATTCGGGTCCTGCCTCCGGGCCCGGCCCTTCCCGCGGCAGGAACCTCCCCGAGGAATCGTTTCCTCCCGCCGTGGCTGCGAAAGAGAAACACTCCCCCCCAGGATCGAGGGGGGACGCGGCCGTGCCCCCGCGTCCCTGCGGCCCCCCCGGCACGGGGGACCTGCCCGCGACCGAACGCGCGCCCCTGGGCCCGGCGCCGGCGCTTCCCTCCCGCGTCCCCCACCCCGAGCCGTGGCCGGAGGCGGGAAGCGACTTCCCCCTCCGAAGCAGCCCCTGCCCTCGCTCCGGTTCCTTCCTGGGGCCGTCACGGGCCTCCCGGAGAGGAAATAGGCCGGGCCGCCGAGCCGGGCCGCCCCGCCGAGCCCGTCAGTCGCCGGAGCCGTGGGCGGCGATGCCGGGCGCCCCGCCGGTGGTGCCGCCACCGCCGCCAGCGCCCGCCGAGGCCGAGCGGCCGCCGGGGCGGCGGGAAGCGTGCCGCCGGGCGCCGCCGCGTTGAGGCTCGCCCCTCATCCGGGCGTCTCGCCTCCTGGCAGCGCGGAAGCCGGCGCGAAGCGCTCCGCAGGAAACCGGCGGCGGCGGCGGCCCGGCAGGCAAGTCGAGACCGGCCCGGCGGGCGCGGGCAGGCTCCGGCACCGGCGGCTGCTCGGAGGCCCGGGCCGGCCTCGGCGGCTCCCCGCCGCGCGCGGGGGGCTCTGAAGGTAAATGCCGCGCGGGGCGGCGGGGGAGCTGGGGGGCGACGCCGAGGCTTCCCTCGGTCCGCCGTTTTGGTCCGGTTGAGGGCGCCTCGGCGGGGAGAGCTGGAGGGGGGGGGTCCGGCAGGGCCGGCTCGGCGAGCTGCTTCGCTGGGGTCGGGGTGGCGGTGGGTGGGGGGGGGGGGCCGGATGCGGTGCCAGGGCCTGATCCTGCCCCCGGGGAAGTGGGGCCGAGGGGGGGTGGGGGGAGGGCGCGGCTGGTGCTGCGACACTGGGGACCCACCGGGGTTTTGGAGGGGGGGGCACCCCATCAGCTCCGAGCCGCAGGCACCCCCGGGCCTGCCGCTAGCCCTTGGCGGGGGGGGGGGGGGGACGGGTTGGGGCACCGGGGGGTGGGGGGGGACGGGACCAGCGTGGCGGGTTGAGTCGCCCCGGGGTGGGGTGGTGATGGGGTGGGGGGAGATTCGGCAGCCCCCTTCCCCACGCCGTGCTTTCCAGGCGGCGGGAGCAGGCCCGCGCGCCCGGGGGCGGGGGCCGCCATGGAGCCGGCGGGGCCGCCGGAGGCCGAGTACGTGCTGGTGGAGTACGGCTTCGAGTACCGCGCCAAGGACGGCACGCTGGTCTCCATCAAGCCCAACGAGCGCTACGTGCTGCTCAAACGCACCAACGACCACTGGTGGCACGTCAAGAGCGGCGGCGACGACGCCCGGCCCTTCTACATCCCGGCCCAGTACGTCAAGGAACTGCCCCCCATGGCCGCGCCGGCACCCCGCCACCGCCGCCGCCGCACGCCGGCCGCCCCGCCGCCGCGCGCCGGCCCGGAGCAGCCGCCGGCCTACGAGTACCGGTTCCTGCACGCCGGCGCGGACGCTCTGCCCTCCGGCGCGCCGCCGGCGCCGAGCTCCTTCGAGGCGGCCCGGGCCCCGCCGCGAGCGACGCTGCAGCCCCGGGCGGCCTCCGAAACCCTTCACGCCGCCGGCAAGGACGCGGAGACGGAGAGGGGGCGGCCGGCTGCCGGCCAGGCGGCTCAGGTACGGTGACGGCGCCCGTCTCTCCTGCCGCGGCGTGCCGGGGGTGGTGGTGGTGGTGGGGGGGGGGGGCTGCCGAGGATCGGCCTCCCCCGACGCCGTGCCTCGGTTTCCCCGACCGATTCTCAAGCGCCTGCTCCCGAGCACGCGGAGACAGCGGTGGCTCCCGCGGAGAGAGACGCTCCGCTTGAAAAATGGCCCCGGAAAAGACTAGCTGCAGTGCAGAAGCCAGAGCAGGCTTGAATATCCCTTACGCCCCGAGCGCTGGGCTCCGCCGGGCGAATCCCTCCAGCCGAGGCCGCCCGGGTGCACCCAAGGGTGCCCCCTCGCCGGCCGTGGCGCCGTGCGGGGCGCTTTTGGGTGAAGGCAGAAAGGGGTTAAAAGCGAGTTGCACCAACTCCTCCCCTCGGGAGCAGGGCGAGTGGCTCACCTGCCCCCGGAGCACCCAGCGCCGCAGGGCGGGAGCAGGGTGCATCCGGAGGGCGGGAGCTGGGTGCATCCCCGGCAAGACGGGTGGGCCGCCTGGAGTCGCCGGCACCCCCCGAGGCCGCCGCTGAGCCCCCCCCCCCCCCCCACGAAGGCAGTAAGTAGTGCCGGGCTTTTCCCGGCCGGCCGGCCGCGGTGGCGGCTCCCGGGCCACCCCAGGGTGGGGAGGACGTGGGTGTCGCTGCCTGCTCCTGGCTGCACCCGCCGCCGGTGGAGCGGGGAGCCGGTGCCCTGCGGCCCCTCTCCTCGGCCAAACCCCTGGGACCTGCACGTGGGAGCACGTTTCCTCCCCCCCCCCCCAAGAAGTGCTGCGTCCTCCTTGATCCCCCCGGGATGGGCGATCCCACCCCGGGACGGAGCAGGTTGCACGGCCATTTTACAGCCGCCCGCAGCTCCGGGGAGGTCTCTTCGCACGGGGGACGAGCTTGGCGGCAGCCAGGGCTGGCTTGGCCTGGGCACACGCTTGGCGAGGTGTTCGGCCAGTTTTAAATCGGATGAGCAGCTCTCCCTTCCTGTTTTGAGCTTTGCTTCTGGCTACAGCCTCAGCATGGGAGCAAAAACAAAAATGCAGCCCCCCCCCCCCCCCAAAAAAAAAAAAAAAAAAAAAAAAACAGGGAGCTGGGAAATGCAGCAAGACACCATCCAAAAAACTCCGGCACCTGGTCCGTGCGCAGCCAGCCCAGGACTTTCGCGCGTCCGAGCATCCTGCGCCCACCTCGGCACGTGGCCCCACGTCCGGTCGCCGTTTCAGGGTGATCGAGGCTGGGCGATGGAAGCCGGAGCCTCCGCCAGGCTCTCGGGAAGAGCCTCCTTACGGCCGCCACCGCCGGCCTCGGGGGGGGGGGGGTCTCTGCCAGACGGGGAGCCACAGCTGTGCCGGACCCCGCGCAGGAGCCGGTGAGGCACGTGCTGGGTGAGGGGGATCTGACCTGGGTCCTTCTGGCAAATGGAGAGTCCGAGGTGTCGGAGTCCCTGTGGCGGGGGCGGAATTTTATACCCTGTTTATTACTTTACGATGCCATCAAGGCTGATCTCTCCCGCGAGCCGAGCTGCCACCCCGGCCACGGCACGGAAACAGCCGGCAGGGAGGGATCAGAGCCGTTGAGGGTGGAAAAAGCATTCATGGAGGAGCTGTGGGTTTCCCCCCAGCTTTTTCCATGCCATCCCTGCTGGGGATGTGTTTTGCGAGCCGCCTCGGTTGGAGCAGGACGGGGAGGGCTGCTGCCCTGCTCCTCTCCGGGAAACCGTAGGGTCGGGAATGGCCTCGCTGCCCCTGTGTGATGGCAAAGCCAGAGCTCGTGCCGGGAGGTTTCTTCACCCTTTCCCAGTGTTGTCGGGGCTTCCCAGCTGCTACCGCAGCCTTCCTGGTGCTCTTTGCTCAGCCGAAGCCCATCGATACCAGCCGGGGTGCGGAGTGGCACCATGGTCAGGCCCGCGGGGCAATAAGAAATCTCCGCTTTTGTGTGCCGATGTGCTTCCACGGCCCCAAAAACCCGGGCAGCACTTGGTGCCCAGGACCAGGCACCCCACGTCGCCCGGCTTTCCGCACCCACGGACACAGGCAGGCGAAACCCCAAACCCATCTCAGCTGCCGGGGCGTGTTGTTCCCCGCGGTGGCCCCACAGCGAGCTTGCTTCGGCCGCGCTGCCCGCTCCCGAGCCGGCGCTGCTGAATCCCGCAGGCACTCGGAGTGATCCGCCCCATCCGGAGGCTTTTGCGACCCGGGGACACGTTGTGCCATCTCGAGGCTTCGGCAAATCCCGACTTGTGCTTGTTCACTGGCGTTTGTTGCCCTGCAAGAGGCTTTCACCGTTTGGGCTGCCTCTGCAGCCCTTAAGGGATGGAGACTCTTTAAAGGAGGATTTAATGCCCGTGGGAATCTGTCTGGCTGTTAGCCCTGGCATCGGGCCGGGCTTGGCCTATCTCCTCAAGACCGAAGAGCCTTTCCTTGTTCTCATCCGAGCCTCCTCGCCGCTTGCAGGAACCAGCCGGCAGGACCTTGAAATCGCCCGGTTTCAGGCTCCGCAGTGCACAGAGCTTGGCTCGCCTCTCGTGGCCCCGTTCCCCATCCGCAGGCTGGATAATGAGGCTGCAGCGTATCCGTATTTAAGCAACATTGCCCAAGAGGCATGCCACCACCGCGTCCCAGGAGGGCAAAATCACCGTGGGGGCAGTGGGAGGGCGATGGCACCGGTTGTCACACCGGCTGATCCACCACCAGCCATCGGTCCCCTGCCATGGGCTTTCCCACGGTCCTGCAAGGAGTGACTTGGCCATGCATCTCCAGGCTGTCCAGGATGGAAAACCCTTTCTTTCTGGAAGCATCCTGGGTGGGCGGTTAGCATCAGTCACATCCCCGGGTGCAGCACTTCCCAGGGATATTTGCTGCTCCCCGGAGTGATCCGTGCTGCATCGCCGCCGCCACCGCTGGGATTTTGCGGTCCCAACTGCAGCCGGCGGGTGGCAAGATGGTGTAAAACCGTCAACGAGCAACTAAGCATGCATCGCTCAAAACTCGGGTCTCCAAGGCAACTCTTCCGCCCCAAAAACCCCAACAGGAAGAGCGCAAAGCGCTCCGGCCCATATCGGGGCAGGTTCTCATTTCTGCCTCGCCGGCGGGTCTCGCCGTCAGCCGCACGGTGCCTCGCCGCGGCTCCGCACCCGGCCTCGCTGCGCACCCCGGCCAGCCGAGATGGGCGACCGGGCGTCCGGCGTGCTGCACCGCTCCAAGAGCAGGGTGTCCCGGCTGCTTAATTTGGGCAAGGTAGGGAGACGAGGGTTTTGGGGGAGCACCTCGGGGGCTGCCCCGGAGATGGGCTGCAGCGGGGTGCGGAGAAACGCCGGGGCTCTTTCACCACTTTCCCCTGGGTGCTTTGGAGGAAGCCAAGGGCAGGTGGTTCCCAGGGGCCGTGGGCAGCACCCCCGGGCTCCGAAACGCCCGAGTGGCTCACCAAGAAGCTTGCGAACCGGCTTGTGGTTTCCCATGGGGAAAGGGCAAACGGCCGAAGATGCAATCGGTGCAATGAAGGGGAGGTGCTGGGGGAGCCGCGTTCGAGGTGGGACCCGGACGGCAGAGCAGCGTCCCATATCCCGAGCCGGGTGCTGCCACCAAAGTCCTCCTCCCCATCGCTGCCCCCACGTCCCGCGTCTGCAGCACAAGGGTGGCCTCTCGCCCTGCTCCCCGGTGCCCTGCACCCCGAGGGTGCCCGTGGGCACCGCGGCAGAGGGTCCTGGGGCGTCACCGCCAGCACTGCTGGGGACACGGGGAGACAGGCAAGACCGGGAAAACTTTGTCCCCGTTGCCGCTCCGGGAAGGCAGTAAAAGCAGGGATGATCAAAGGGTAACAGGCCCCGCGGCGGCACGGCTTTGGCGACGTTCCTGCTCGGGGCAGTTTCGAGCCCTGGGAACGTTCCCGCCCCGTGCCGGTAGCCGGGGCCACGGCGGGGACGAGCTCTGCAAGGAAGCAAGGCAGAAAGAGGATCTTTCTCCCTTTGCAGTGCAAAAGCATCGATGTTTTCCCTGAGTTTTTGCAACTCGTGGAGGCGCCCGGGGGTTGCAGAGCTGTGCGTTTGGGAGCGCCCGTTCGGGCCGGGCTGCAAGGGGAATTTAAACGTCAAGCGCCGGAGCAGAACCAGGGCAGAGGCGAAAGCGGGGGGCTGCAGAGCACGGGGCCACGCCGGCACCGGCGTGCCCCAAGCAGCCCTCGCCGGCCACGCGAGGCGGCCGAGCCGGGGGCTCGCAGGGCCGGCTCGAAACCTGCAGCTATTTCGGGATGCGGCGGGGAGGCCGTCGGCCGCGCAGAGCCGGCGGGGCGCCGGGACGGGCCGGGGCCGCGGGGCTCCGAACTCCTCTCCCGCCGCCCTCCGGCCGCTCTCGTTTTTCCGAGAGCCCAGGGAGACGGGGGAGCGCGTCCGGGCGGGCCGTGCCGCGGCTCTGGGCCGGGGGGGCCGACGCCGGCGTGACGCGTCGCCCGTCCCGCCGCAGGTGCGCAAGGAGCCGGAGAAGCCGCCCGCTCCCGTTTACCTCAACATCCAGGAGCTGCGAGAGGAAGCGGCGGCCGCCGGCCCGGCGCCGCCAGGCCGGGAGCAGCCCCACGGCTCCCCGGCCCACTGGGAAACCCACACGGACCCGGAGAGCGGCCACTTGTTTTATTACAACCCGCTCACGGGCGAGACCACGTGGGATTGCCCCTTTGAGGAGGCAGAAGACGGAGTGAGTCCCGCCGCCTCTCCCGCCTGCGCTCTCGCCCGCAGCCCTGAGCCAGCCGAGTGGGGCCAGTACGTGGACGAAGGCAGCGGACAGGCTTTTTTCTATAATTCGGTAACAGGTGAGGCGTCGTGGGACCCCCCCTACCCGGGAGACGAAGGCGGCTCCCAGGACATGTACCCGGGGGTTGCGCGGCGCGGGCCCGTGGAGCAGCGGGTGAGCAGCGCGCGGGCGCGCGCGCGGGGCGGCCGGGCGCCGGCGGTGGCGGGCCGCGGCCGGCCGCCTTCAGCCGTTCGCCCTTCGCAGCCGCCCACGCCGGAGACGGACTATGCCGAGGCGTCTCCCGACGAGCTGGAGGGTTACCCCGAGGAGGACTACGAGCCCGTGGGCTCCTACGAGCGCGGCGCTTCGCCCTACCGCCTCGCCGAGCCGGGCTCGCCGGCGGGCTGCCGCGGGCCGCGCCGCGCCGAGGGAGCCGTCTTCTGCGCCGAGCCCTACGCTGCAGAGCCGGTACGGCGGCAGGAGGGAGGGGAGGGCAAAGAGGAGCGCGGCGAGGCGACGCCGGGGGCCGCCGTCGGCCTCACCGGCCACGCTCCGTCCCTCCGCAGGTGCCGGCGCTCGGCCGCCGCGACAGGGGCAGCAGCGGCTCCAGCCAGGACAGCGGGCCCTTCGCCGCCTGGCCCGGCAGCGCGCCGGCGCGCGGGGAGGAGAAGGTGAGAGCGGCCGCCGCGGGCCCCGCGCGGTGGCTTCGGCGGGGGGGGGAGCAGGATTCAACCCCTTCCCCCCCCCCCCAAACCCGGGTTTTGCCTTCCAGCTCAAAAGCCTCGAGAAGGCCGGTGTGCTCAACCGGACCAAAACGGCGGACCGAGGGAAGCGGCTGCGGTAAGGGGTCCGGCCTCGCACCCCGGCATGCCCCGTCGCGGCACTCGCGTGCCCACGGCTGACCCTGGCGCGTCTCATCCCCAGGAAGAACTGGAGCTCGTCCTGGACTGTCCTGGAAGGGGGGATCCTGACCTTCTTCAAGGACTCGAAGCACTCGTCCGCCGGCGCTTTGGTAAGCGGCTCCCGGCGCGCGGCTGTTCTAACGTTCGGACGCGCAGAGCTCAGCGCCTTCGGCTCGGCGGCAAAGGCAGCACGGCAAAGCCCGGCCGTTCCCCCCCCTCCACACACACACACACACACACACACACACAGCCCCCAACCCCAGCCCAAAAAGGCCCGAGCGGGACCCAAATGCAGAAGCTGCCTGTGGCGCCCAGCACCCTCGTGCCGGCGCCGGCTTGCAACATCCTGCGGTGAAGGTTGCAACGGGAAGAGAAAGAGGCCAGGCTGAAACCCTCGGCCGGGGCTGGGGGGGGCGTCCCACGCTGCCGCCCCCGTGGTGGGAAGCGCGTGCACAGGCAGTTTGGATGTCTGGTTCCTGCTAAAACCCCGTGGGTGCGCCTTCCTCGTGGACACCCGCCCGACACCCAGCAAAGACGGTGCAGCGCTTCGCTGGCCTCCTTTCCCGAGGTTAACGCTGCTGCTGCAAGACGCTGCGACCAGCCCAGACCCTAAACCTTGAGATCCTCCAGGGCTGGGGCTCGTCCCACAAGGGGACGGTGTCTATCATCGGGCACGGCTCCGTCCCAGCCGGCAGCCGCGACACCCTTGGTACAGGCTGGGGAGATGAGAGCGGTTCCTGCCGCGTGGCAGCAGCCTCCTGCCCCGGTCCAGACGGCTGCAGGGAGGAGATCCGGGAGCCTCGGGAGGGGACGGACCCGCAAGGGGACGTTTGCTGCTCCTACAAGCAGTGTTTGAAGCGGAGGAAAATAGAAAGGGTGCCGCCGAGGTGCCGGTGTCAGGAAGTGAACGTGCGGGCTCACTTCTGTGGGTTTTTTTGTCCCAGTGTGGTGGGACCAGCCTCAGCGCCTGGCCCCTGCTCCCCCGCTGCGGACCATGGCAGCCCCACCGGCAATCCCAAGCGCCCCGAGCATCGCGGTGCGACGCTGCCCTTCCTTTGGGCATGGAAAACCAACCCAGCCTCCTGCCTACAGGGCCGGAGAGCTGCTGTGTGGGAGGTGGCAAGCAGCCCTGACCCCCCCCCCCAAACCCGTGACATCCCAGCTGCTGGTGTCCTGCTTCGGCACGTGCCCAGCAGGGTCCTGTCTTAGGCCGGTCCCAGCAGCTCCGGGCCAAGTGTCCAGATGTTTTACCCCAGCCTCGGATGCGGGCAATCCCAAGACGTTCCTCGTGGCCCTAGCTTCTCTGGCTAGCCTCTGCTGATGCCACCATCTCCTTGGGCTCCACAGAGACACCCTGCCACTCTGACCACGCCGGAGCACACGGTGGAGCTACAAGGGGCCACCGTCACCTGGGCCAGCAAGGACAAATCCAGCAAGAAAAACGTCCTAGAGGTGGGTGTCCTGGGGGCAGCGGGCCATTGACCACCTGCTGGGGTCCATGCATGTCCCACCTGCCCAGCTCTGGTTTTTCTCACTAGCAGCAAAGGGGAACAAAAGCCACCGGAGCGGGATTTGCTGTGATTTATTGCATTTAGTCCCTGAGAACATGTTGGGGGCTGTGCCCATGCCAGGGTGAGGGGGAAATGCTGTGTCCCCAGGCCCATTCCTAGGAGCTCACATCACCCAGGGACGGCCTCACCACCCCATCCGGGCTGGCCCCACCACGTATGTTCACGGCAGGGTTTCTCTTCCTGAGTTTTGCACATGGAGGAAACTTGCAGCAAATAGCAAAGGGCCCCGGGGGAAGTTTATACGGAAATCAGAGTGACAAGCCCAGGCTTTGCAATGCTGCGCAGTCCCATCCCTGCAGCAGCTGAAGCCAGATAAAAGAAGGCAGCCGGGGTCATTAGTGCAATGAGTTGTGCACCGGTCTCAGCTACAACCTGGCCCTTGCCTCACCTGAGGGCAGGGCCAGGAGAGATGATGAAGGTAGGGCAGGAGATATGGCTAAATGCAGATAGGGTCCGGCAGAGCCCCAGAGTGGAGCTGGCTCACGTTGGGGTGGAGGATGCTCCCCAAGGGATGTGGCTGCGTCATCTTTAGAGCACGGCCCAGCTCCGGCTCCTGCGCACCAGGTCTGGGGCAATAGGGACTGCAGAGCCAGGTGGCAGAGTGGAGTGGTGCCCCTGCCCTGACTGCTGCCTGCTGCACCTGTAGCTGAAGACGCGGGAAGGCTCGGAGTTCCTCATCCAGCACGACTCGGAGCAGATCATCGCCACATGGCAGAAGGCCATCATGGACAGTATCGGGCGGCTGGTGAGCAGGCACTTGCGCGGTGGCCAGCCCCTTCTCCGGGACCTCTCATACTTGAGATTGGCACCTGCATCTCACCCTGCCCCTTTCCTAGGGTGCAGACTTCCCTCCAGAAGATGATGTGGAAAATGGGGCTGAATTTGGGTCCAGGGAGAAACTGGGAACTATCGAAGAGAAGAGGACTGCAGGTGAGCGAGCGGCTCCTCCGTCCCAGGAGCAAAGCTTTGGGGGCCGCGGCATGGCAGATCTGCTGGGACAGACAGACACACGGGTGGCGCTGGCAGAGCAGGACACATCCATGCAAGGATGGAGGAATGGCAGAGGTGCCACGTTGGCCAGATGCACAGAGGCCTCGCGCCGAGCCCATGTCTGGGCCAGGCAGCAACGTCCCCAGCATCTTCCTTGCTGCCCCCAAGCCAGCTCCTGGCCCCGATCCCCTCCCTGGTCCCATTTGGGGGTATCCTCACCTCTCCCCCATCTCCATCAGCATCCGGACAGGCAACGGGCAGTGCCAGCAGCGAGAGCGACTCCAGCAAAGTGCGCAACAAGCTGCGCAAGTTTCTGCAGAGACGGCCCACGCTGCAGTCGCTGCGGGAGCGGGGCTACATCAAAGGTAGGCGTCTGGCTGGGCTCGTGGGATGTGCTGGGGGGCCAAGCCGGCTGTTTCTAGCACATCTTACAGGGATGCCTCTCTGTCCAGCATGTTGCAGGCATCTTCCTGCTGGAATGGGGGTTCTCTCCTTGAGACTTGCCTCTGGGCATCTTTTTGGCTCCATCATCTGTGCTCAAACCTTCTCCATCTGTTTTTTGCAGATCAAGTGTTCGGTTGCTCCTTGCAAACGCTGTGCGAGCGGGAGAGGAGCACGGTGCCCCGCTTTGTCCAGCAATGCATCCAGACAGTGGAGAGGAGAGGTAGGGTTGCACCCAGGGCTCAAGGACGGGCAGAGCACCCAGGGAGCACCCTTGCACCAGGTTGCACCTAACCAAGCATTTTTCTTCTACCCTCTGCCAGGTTTGGACATAGACGGACTGTACCGAGTTAGCGGCAACCTGGCGACAATCCAGAAATTGCGCTACAAAGTGGATCACGGTAGGGCTGGGGGTGGCTCGTTTCTCTTCTACCCCCTCAAATATCTCCCATCGATTCTTCTCATCCTTGTATGGGGAGTCAAGCCCCAAGGATGCTGGGAGCACTTTGCAGCTTGCAGGGCATCTTTTCCTGGGGCAGAAAAATCACATCTGGAAAAATCCATACTGGAAATAAGATACAAACATAAAGCTGAGGGTCTCTGAGGGCCTCACACAATGAGGGGCTCCAGCTTGAAGGGGTGAAATGTCGCTGGTACTCAGCTGGAGAGGAAAGGATGGGAGCTCCATGGATGTGGAGATCCTCTCCCCTCCTTTGAACTCTGGGAAATCCCCACAATTCCTGGCTTGTCCTGGCCTGGTCTTGCCAAAGTGAGCTGGGCCCCAGCAGGGATCTGCTAAGCAGATCTCTCCAGATAGGAGAGGATTTGAGGGGTGTACATGGAGCTTGCTCAAGCAGAGCTTGGCTTGCTTTTCCTCTTGCTTTCACTCTGTTATGTGCAGGAGCAAAGAGCCCCAGAGCAGTGGGAGAGCCAAGGGTGGCAGGGGCAGCCCCAAGGTGTCCTGGCCATCCATGTGGGCTTGGATGACCAATCGGGACCAGGGGGAAGTCCGTCCAGTTCTGCTGGGCTGTACAGGCAGCACAGCCAGCAAACAGTGTGGGTCCCACGTTGTGTCCTGGGACCTGCCTGATGAGCATCCCCACAGATGAGCATCTCGACCTGGATGATGGGCGGTGGGAGGACATCCACGTCATCACCGGGGCCCTGAAGCTGTTCTTCCGTGAGCTGCCAGAGCCACTCTTCCCCTTCGCCTACTTTGACAAGTTCATCGCTGCCATCCGTAAGTCCAGGAGACAGGTCCAGCCTCAGTGCCAATGTGTCCTCTGCACTTTCCCATCACATTTCACCTCCAAAACCTCTTCCTCCTTGGACTGCAAAGACTTGGAGCTGTGAGGTGGTTCCACAGGGATGGTTCCCTCCTTGAGACCATCCCAGGGTCAATGTAGGAGGAGACTGCAGGGAAGCGACATCCCCACCAAGCACTGGGGACAGCAGTAGGTACCAGTCACGATGGGTGAACCCACCCTGGCCGAGAACAATGCTGGGGACGAGGCCAGATCAGGGACACCCCAGGATGTGAGCGGGTCCTTGCAGCACCCCTGGGACCTAGGAGAGATTCCTGCAGTGCTGCAGGAGCCATGCCATGGAGATCTGCCCCACTCCATCCCTGTCCCCATCTCCACAGTCAGGCAGGCCCCAGATGGGGCTCCCAGCTCTGCAGGACAGATCCAGCACCCCAGCATGTCCTGTTTGTCCTTCCCTTGCAGAAATGCACGAGCCAATGTGGCGGAGCCGGTGCGTCCGCGACCTAGTGTATTCCCTGCCACCCGCCAACCACGACACCATGAAAGTCCTCTTCCGACACCTCTGCAGGTAACACCCATCATGCATCCCAGGGACCAGGGACAGCCAGCCATAGAGGGGTCCAAAATATGAGTGGCAGCTGTAAGCCACCTGGTCCCTGTGAGCCAAGCCAGTCCTGGGCAGGTTGGCAGAAAGGGAGAGCGGGCAGAGGGTCCCAGGGCCAAATTGGCAGGAATGTGGGGCCAGCACATGGGCTGGGGTCAAGTCTGGTGGCAGATCAAGGGCACTGGGGGCATTGATGGCACCGTGACACTGTCCTTCTCCCCGCAGGGTGATCGAGTACAAGGAGGAGAACCGGATGTCAGTGCAGAGCGTTGCCATCGTGTTTGGCCCCACGCTGCTGCGACCGGCGAGCGAGGAGGGCAACATGGCCATGCACATGGTCTTCCAGAACCAGATAGTGGAGCACATCTTGAACCAATACAGCTACATCTTCCCAGACGGCTAAGTCTGGCAGCACAGGGACGTGCAGGGACAAGCGCAGTGGCAGGGACTCAGAGGAGCAGAATAGCAAGAGAAGGACTCTTGGGGTTGCATCGCATAACGCTGGCCTATCCTCAGACTATGGACCATGGTGGCAGCGATTGTTGGTTCAATAAATAGGCAGGGCCAGAGCCCGGTGGCCTGGCAGACTCCACAACGTTGACTGCACAAGCCACATGAACCCAGGACGTGGTTCAAGGGACAAGTGCCAGAGCTGGTGGCACAAGAAACAGTCATCCTCGGCCATCGCTGTCGTCTGCTGCTTGTCCCCGGTGGGGTTGGTGATCTCAGGGAATCAACCTCGGGAAGCGAGCAGCTCCTGACATGGAGGTTGAGCTCCAAGGGGCACATGTGGCTGGGGAGGGTCCCTCTGATCACAGCCCCCCGTGGCCATCCCCCCATTGAGACAAGCCCTGCGAGAACGGGACCCCCCAACACAGTCCTGAACCCCTCCGGGCATGGCTGGAGGCATCAGAGAGGAGCACATCTCACCACGATGCACTTCCCTGCTCCGACTGTCTATGGTCCCCATTTTTCCTCTCCTTGCCCACTACAGCGTTTTAATTTTCGTCCTCCCCTTGCATCGCCGTTGTTCCCCAGTGTCCCCCTCCGATGTGATGCTTTGCTGGGGAGGGGGCAGAGGGGACAGTGGGTCTGTGTCCTGCACGCAGCTGGTGGCACCGTGCCACTGTGCAAGCAGCTATGACCAATGGCAGGTCCGGCTGGCGGAACGGGCGCAAGGACCCCCAGCACCTCATGTCAGAAACGTCCCTCCGGGGGCTCGGGGGCTCTTGGGACACAGCTGGGGGGGGTGCAGAAAGATGGGCAGCCCAGTGTGGGGGGCAAAAAGGGGCCCCGTTGTCTGGCAGGGGACTGTCCCCAGACCTGGGACAGGCGGAGGAGGGCAGAGAGCCGCGGACAACTCGCGCACCCAGCACCGGAGCGGTGCTGGGACCGTCCCGCTCCTCCGTCTGCCCCCGCCGGAGCAGATCTGCTGTGCGTAGCTTTAATCCTGGCTGCAAAGCCGCGGATGCGGGTGCTTTGGGAGCACGAGGGAGAGAGCTCGGCCCCGCGGAGGGGTGCCGGGCGCCGAACCGCTTCCCCGGGGCAGAGGGCGCGTATCCGGCAGCCGTGCCCGGCCGCGCTGCACCACCCCGTGGCAGAAACGCCACGTTTCCGTGTTTCTGTCCACCGGAGCCCACAGACAGCCAAGACATGGACGGCAAAGCTGGGGACACGGTGGGGGGGGGGGGGTCCCTGCATTGCTCTGTCCCCGAAGCTGTTGCTATCAAATTCAGGCTTTTGTCGGGGCAGGATCACAGCTGCCCCCAGGTGCCCTTTGGGACACGACGGAGATGGTTTGGGACACGACGGGGACAACACAGAGCACAAAAGGGACGGTATGGGACACAGCAGGAACGGTTTGGGACATAACGGGGACACCAGGGGACGTGACAAGGATGCTTAGGCACATGATAGGGAGGCACTGGGACCCGACAGGGACGCCGTGAGACGTGATGACGATACCTTGGGGTGTGACGGGGACAGTTTGGGCACGGGGGTGATGCTCTGGGATGGGAGGGGGACAGTTTAGCATACAACAGGAGTGGTGTGGGACTCTGTGGGGACCCGTTGGGAGACGATGGGGACACACTGGGATGCAGCGGGGATATTTCAGGACACAACAGGATGCTTAGGACACGGCGGGGACATGAGAGGAAGCAGTGGGGAATATTTGGGTACAAGGGATGCTTTGGGGCAGAGCAGGGACACCAGGGGACACTTTGGGAGGCCACGAGATATTTTGGGACACAAGGAAGATGCTGGACACATGAGAAGTACGTTTGGACCCAAGGGGACACTTTGGGACACAACGGGATGCTTTGCGACATGAGGGAACTATTTGAGACGCGATAAAGACATTTGGGGACACGAGGGGACACTTTGGGACAAAAGAGAACCCTTTGGGGCACCGAGGGGACACTTTGGGACATTCGGGGACACTTTGGGACACAGCGAGGACACTTTGGCATGCAGTGGTGACACTCTGGGACACTCTGGGACCCGCTGGGACACCCGAGGACCCTCCGGGCCGCGGCGGCGGCGGGGCGGGCGGCGCCGGGACCCCTCGGGGCGGCGCCGGGACCCTCGGGGCGGTGCCGGGACCCTCGGGGCGGTGCCGGGACCCTCGGGGCGGGCGGGCCCGGCGCAGCCCCGGCCCCGGCCCCGGCCCCGGCCCCGGCCGCGGCGCCCCCCGCCCCCGCCCCGGCCTCCATCTTGTGCGCGGCCGCCGCGGCGCGGCTCCAGGTGCGGCGGGGGGGGACGGGGCGGGGGGCGCGACCGGGCGCTGGGGCCGGGCAGAGCCGAGCCGAGCCGGGCCGGGCCGGACCGGGCTGGGGGGCCTCCGCCGCCGGGAGGGACCGCGGCTGCCGCGACGGCGCCCGGCCGGGCCCCGGAGCCCCCGGCCCGGCCCGGCCCGGCTGCCCGCCCGCTCCCACGGGACGGGGCGGGGGGGACCGTCCGCGACCACAGCGGGACCCTCGGAGCGACCTTCCCCCACACGCGGGGGTCGTGCGGGACCCCCGGAGCGACCACCCCCCCCCGGGGCTGTGCGGGACCCCTGGAGCGACCTTCCCCCCCATACACCGGGGCTGTATGGGACCCCCGGAGCGACCCCCCGGGGTCGTGCGGGACCCCCGGAGCGACCCCCCCACCGGGGCTGTGCGGGACCCTCGGAGCGACCCCCCCCCCCCCGGGGCCGTGCGGGACCCCCGGAGCGACCCCCCCCCCGGGGCTGTGCGGGACCCCCGGAGCGACCTTCCCCCCCATACACCGGGGCTGTATGGGACCCCCGGAGCGACCTTCCCCCACACGCGGGGGCTGTGCGGGACCCCCGGAGCGACCCCCCCCCCCCGGGGCCGTGCGGGACCCCCGGAGCGACCCCCCCCCCGGGGCTGTGCTGGACCTCCGCAGCGACCTTCCCCCCCATGCACCGGGGCTGTATGGGACCCCCGGAGCGACCCCCCGGGGTCGTGCGGGACCCCCGGAGCGACCTTCCCCCACACACACCGGGGCCGTGCAGGACCCCCGGAGCGACTCCTCCCCCCGGGCCGTTTTGGACCCCCGGAGCGACCCCCACCCGGGGCTGTGCGGCACTCCCAGAGCGAGCCCCCCACCTCGGGGCCCTGCAAGACCCCCGGAGCGACTCCCTCCCCAGGGCCGTTTTGGACTCCCAGAGCGATTCCGCCACCCCAGGCCGTCTGGGACCCCTGGAGATATTCCCCCCCCCCCGACCGATCCCCTCCTTGGGCTGTGTGGGACCCCAGGGACCATGTGGGACCCCAGGAGACATCACCCCCACCCCCTAGAAGCCAGGCAGGAAGCCTGGGGGAGCCCTGGCTGCACCCGCTCCCCCGTATGCCCCATAGATCCCCCCCCACACACACGAAGGTGCCCCTACCCCAGCTGGGGGGGGGGGAGCCTGGAGGGCTGGCAGCCCCCCAGCACCTCCCTTCCCGGCGCCCCCCAGCTCGCGTGGGCACCAAGGGGTTACGGTGCAGAATCGGCTTTAATGGCCAAAATCCTCCCGGGGGGTGGGGGGAGACGGACAGGGGGGACGCTGGGGGGGTTGCGGGGTATTAAGGCACTAATCCCAGTGGGAACGGCAGTGGGAAGGAGGTGAGCGGGTCGGTGCCACGCCGGCCGCAGCCCCCCGCGCCCCCCCCCCCCACCGCGGGCATGGGTGCTGGGGTGCCCCGTCCGGCTCCCGCTTCCATAGGGATTGCCCCCCCCCCAAAAAAAAAATATATATACATATATACATATATATATACATATATATATATATATATATATATATAGGGGATGGGAGGGGAAGCAGGCGAGCGGGGTGCCGGGAGCGAGGCGAAGGGCTGGGGGGCGAAGGCGGGCGGCCGGAGGGGCCGGGGGCCCCCGTGTGCCGCCGGGAGCCGCCGAGGGTGGAGCGCCAGCGGCGGTGCAAAGGTCGGGCGCCGGCGGCCGGCGGCGGCTGCGGAAGCGGCGCCGGCGGCTGGCAGGTAGGGAGGCGCGGAAGTTGGGCTGGTGGGGCGGAGGGGAACAACCCCCGCGTCCTGCGGCCCCCTCGGGCCCTGGCGCGGGGCCGGCTCGGGGGTCCCGGCAGCCCCGTCAGGGCGGTGACTGCCCCCCCTCCCCGGGGCCGGGTGTCTGCACAGCTCCAGGACGGGCTGGGCGCAGGGCCTGCCCGCGGGCCCCTATAGAGCAGGCTCGCGGCATCCCTGCAGCCCGTATAGACTTGAGATCTGCACGTCCCCACAACCCCGTGTAAGCTGGGCTCTGGGTGTCCCCACTGATCCATATAGACTAGGCTCTGGGTGTCCCCACAGCCCCATATAGAACAGGCTGTGGGTGTCCCCGCAGCCCCATATAGACTAGGCTCTGGGTGTCCCCACAGCCCCATATAGAACAGGCTGTGGGTGTCCCCACAGCCCCATATAGACCAGGCTCTTGGCATCCCCACAACCCTGTATAGACCAGGCTCTTGGCAGCCCCATATAGACTGTGCTCTGGATGTCCACATAACCCCATATAGACTCGGCTCTGGGTGTCCCCACAGCCCCATATAGACTGAGCTCTGGGCGTCCCTGCAGCCCCACATAGACCTGCCTCTGGGCCTCCCTGCATAGACGTAGCTCTGGGTGTCCTCCCCCACTGCCCCATATAGCCTTGGTTGGGGGTGTCCTACAGCCCCATACAGACTTGGCTCTGGGTGTCCCCATAACCCCATATGGGCTGGGTTCTGGGTGTCCCTGCAGCCCCATATAGACTTGCCTCTGAGCCTCTCTGCCTAGACTTGGTTCAGTTTCCCCCCACAGGCACCCCCCCCCCATACGACCTCACCTGTGGGTGTCCTACAACCCCACATATGCTGGGCTCTGGATGTCCCCAGAGCCCCATATGGACCAGGCTCTCTGGGTCCTTGCAGCCCCATATAGACTGAGCTCTGGGTGACCCCCAGCTCCCTACGGACTGGGCTCCGGGTGTTCCTGCAGACCCCCGAGCACGATTCCTGCCTCCTCCCTACGGAAAGGCTGGAAAAGCTGTTGGAAACCGGGCAAGAAATGGTGGGCCGGAGCGGGCAACGCCTCCCGCGGACCTCGTGAAACGGCTTCCCGGCTTGCTTCTCGGCCGCCGCGCGGTGCCCTGACCTCTCCTTCCCTCGCAGACCCCGCGTTCCCGAGGCTGCCGCGATGGAGCTGCGCGCGTGAAGGAGCCGGAGCGATGGAAACGGTCGTCATCGTGGCCATCGGCGTGCTGGCCACCATCTTCCTGGCTTCTTTCGTGGCGCTGGTCGTGGTTTGCCGGCAGCGCTACTGCCGGCCCAAGGATCTGCTGCACCACTATGACACCAAGTGAGCGGCGCCGCGGGGGTCTGGTGGCTCCATCCGAAGGGATCCTGTGTCCCCCTGCTCAAGCAGGCTTGTCCTCACCATGGGGTGCCCCGGGCCGCAGTGGCTTGGTGGGTCGGGACACGTGGTGGTGGGTGCCCCAAGCCCTCGAGCTCAGCAGAGTGCTGCTGGGCATCTGCACCAAGGTGTTTCCTCCAAGTTGATGGGTCCTGGGGGCTGGAAAGACGTCGGAGACCCCAAGAGAGGATGGAGACGTGTCACCTATGGATGGAGAGGTGTCACCTATGGGTGCCCCGGGTGCCAGTGCCCCCCCTTGCTTGCCCCTGTCATGATGGCCCAACATCTCCCGCACGTGCCCCAAAGCGGCTGCCCCCCCCGCCATTGCTTGGCCCCCACCTATCGCACGTGTGGGGGTGCAGCGGGTGCTGAGGTGGTGCCGTGCCCCGCTGCAGGCCCATCGTGGATCTCATCGGGGCCATGGAGACGCAGTCGGAGCCCTCCGAGCTGGAGCTGGACGACGTGGTGATCACCAACCCCCACATCGAGGCCATCCTGGAGAACGAGGACTGGATCGAGGACGCCTCGTAAGCTTGCCTCTGCCCCGAGCGCCCCGCTCCGGGCTCCCGGCGCTGGCCGGCCCCGAAGAAATGTCACTTCCCGTGGCAGTGGGTAGCATCAGTGGTCAGAGCACCGCGATTTGGGGGGGCCCTGAGGCCCAGGCCAGCTCTGCTGGGTGCCCTCCCATCTGCTGCCCCATGTTGCTCCCTGGTTGGGTGCAAAATCCCTTTGGAGTGTTCCCTTGGGACAAATCGCTTCCCGACCCTGGACTCGGTGGGCCCTCTGCAGATCCCGGGGCAGGAGGGTGGGGGGTGTTTCCCAGATGGGAGGCCGAGATCCCGGGCGGACATGCCCCCGGGCTGGTCTGGAGACATCTCCGCTGGGATGGAGGGGTGGATTAGGCTGCGGGTGGGGGTGACGTTGGCGGTGGGGGGGACGATGCCCGAATTGACGCCCTCCTCCGCGTCCGCAGGGGCCTGGTCTCGCACTGCATCGCCATCCTGAAGGTGAGTCCCGCTGCCGAGCGGCGCGGAGCGGTCCTTCGTCCCCCACCCACCCCACCCCACCCCACCCCACGGGCTCCCGCTCTCCGCCCCGCAGATCTGCCACACGCTGACGGAGAAGCTGGTGGCCATGACCATGGGCTCGGGGGCCCGCGTGAAGTCGCCCGCCAGCCTCGGCGATATCATCGTGGTGGCCAAGCGCATCAGTCCCAGGTGTGTGTGTGGGGCGGGGGGTGATGGAGTTGGGGGGGGGGGAGATCCGGACCCGGCAAGGGGGGGGGGTCTCAGCTGCTCCTAGGCAGCCCCGAGCACGCCAAGTTGGAGGGGGGAGCACGGGTGGCAGCCTCCTCTTGGCTCCCTCCCCCAAAAAAAGGCCCCCAAGAAGCAGGGGCTGGTGGGTTCCCGGAGACCTTCGTGGGGTCCCGCGGGTGCTGAGCGCCGCAGACTGACCCCCGTGTCCCCCCTTCGCAGGGTGGATGATGTGGTGAGATCCATGTACCCGCCGCTGGATCCCAAACTGCTGGATGCGAGGTAAGGCAGCGCGGTGGGGGTGGGGGGTCCCTGGGCCTCCCCCTCGGCCGGGGGAACGGCCCTGTTGGACGGGGCGGGGGGCACTCCGTGACGCCCTGCTTTTGCTCCGGCCCCGAATCACGTGCTGCTGGTGGGGAAACTGAGGCAAGGCCAAGGTGATGACGCAGCCCGGCTCCCAAAATGCCAGGGGCTGCCTTCCGCGGTGCCAGGGAGGGGGTGCGGATGTGGAGGGAGGGGGGGGTCTCCTTCCTCCGGCGGCGGGTGACGGCCGGCGCCGCCGCTCCCCCCCCCCCCCCCCCGCAGGACCACGGCGCTGCTGCTCTCCGTGAGCCACCTCGTCCTGGTGACGCGCAGCGCCTGCCACCAAACCAGCGGCATGGACTGGATCGACCGGTCCCTGTCGGCGGCCGAGGAGCACGTGGCGGCGCTGCGGGAAGCGGCGCTGGCCGCCGAGCCGGAGCGGGCGCTGCCGGGCGCCGACGGCGGCTTCCTGCAGGAGCAGTCGGCTATCTGAGGGCGGCCGCGGCCCCCCGCCGCCCTTCCCCGGCGTCCCCCCCCCCGCCCCGAGCAATAAACGGCTCCCGGATCCCGACGGCCGCGGCGTGGTGGCGTCCGTCTCTCCGGCGTCGACCGAGGCCCGCGGCAGCGGGGTGCCCCTGGGGGAGCAGGCGGGGGGGGAAGGAGCGGGGGGGGGGGGGGCCGCCGCGTGCGAGCCCGGCTGCTCTGCGGTCTCCGCTTCTGCTTTCGGGCCGGCAGGAAGGCGAGGGCGGAGGGGCGGCCGGGACAGGAAGGACAGGAATAAGTGGCCGTCCCTCAGCGCCCCGTCGTCCCCGGGCTCGGGCGCCCGGCACGGGGGGTGCACGTGCAGCTGGGAGGCCCCTCTTGGATCCCCTCTCGCCCGGAACGCGGCACCGACGGGGCCCGGAGCCCAGGGGCGCCGTCACCGAGGCCTCCGGGGTGCAGGCCCTGCTGATGTGACCCCGGCCCCAGTTGTGTGTGTGCGGAGCGGGGGGGGGAGGATTTGGGGGCGCCTCGCATCGCCCCTGCGCCCTGACGAGCTCCGCGGGGCGCCCCCTCCCCCGCCCGGCCTGAGGCCTGGCAAACTCATCGCACAGCCCTTGGGGTCAGGGTGTGTGTGTGGGGGGGGCGGTCATGTGACCGCGTGTCACATGACCCGGGGAGGTGCGGGCTAAGGGTGAGGGGGCCGCGCAGCCCCGCTTTCCCCGCCCCTCCGTGCGGTGGCGGCCAATGGGAGTGAGGCAGGCCGGGCCGGAGGGCCAATGGGAGGTAAGGGGGCGGGGCTTGCGGCTCGCCGTCGCCGCGACCCTTGCGGCGGTGCCGGTGCGGAGCGCGGGGCGGCAGCGGCGGGGGCAGCGGGGGCGGCGCCGAGTGGACGGACGGACGGACGGACGGACGGACGGACGGAGACACCGGGGACGGGCGGGTGGGCGAGGTACAGCGCCGGAATGGGGAGCGGGGCGGGAGGCACCGGGTATGGGGGTAGCGGGCCCGGGGGGCTCCAGGTGGGCATAGGGGCGGCTCGGGGGGGGGCGAAGGACGCTGCGGGTGCTGGGGGGCGTGGTGCACTGGGGGCACTGGGAAGTGCTGGGGACACTGGGAGGTCCTAGGGGCGCAGGGCTTTGGGGAGCATGGGCACTGGGGAGCACTGGGAGGTGCTGGGGACACTGGGAGGTGCTGAGGGCACAGGGCTTTGGGGGGCATGGGGCACTGGGAGGTGCTGGGGGCCCTGGTCTTTGGGGGTGTGGGGATCTTGGGGGCACTGGGAGGTGCTGGGGACACTGGTCTTTGGGGTGTGGGGATCTTGGCACTGGTAGGTGCTGGGGGCACTGGTCTTTGGGGGTGTGGGGATCTTGGGGACACTGGGAGGTGCTGGGGACACTGGGAGGTGCTGGGGACACTGGTCTTTGGGGGTGTGGGGGTTTGGGGGGACCTGGAGGTGCTGGGGGCACAAGGATTTAGAGAGTTGGGGGCACTGGGAGGTGCTGGGGACACTGGGAGGTGCTGGGGACACTGGTCTTTGGGGGGTGTGGGGCTCTTGGGGACACTGGGAGGTGCTGGGGACACTGGTCTTTGGGGGTGTGGGGGTTTGGGGGGACCTGGGAGGTGCTGGGGGCACAAGGATTTAGAGAGTTGGGGGCACTGGGAGGTGCTGGGGACACTGGGAGGTGCTGGGGACACTGGTCTTTGGGGGGTGTGGGGCTCTTGGGGACACTGGGAGGTGCTGGGGACACTGGTCTTTGGGGGTGGAGGGCACTGGGAGCGCTCACCCCACAGCGGCCGCGCAGGAGGAGCGCTCCAGGCAGCCCTGCAACCTTCCCCTGCTCCGAGGGGGAAACCGAGGCACGGCAGGGAAACCGAGGCACGGCGTGGCGCAGGCGCTTGCTCCGCGTCCTCCCGGCAGGTCTGAGCTCGCTTGCGGAGGGGAATTTTCCTCCTCCGGGGCCCGGCTGTCCGCAGCTGCGCGAAAGAGGAAGCTCGGCCTCGCAGTTGGGCCGCGGGGCCCCCGCTGCGCCCCGGCCCCCCGCCGCCGGGCCCCGCTTTCCCACCGCAGGGCTGGGGCAGCACCGCAGGGTCCCGTGGAGGAAACGGGGGGGGGGGGGGTCCAGAAAGGTGCCCGGTGTGGGTTTTTTTTTTTTTTGGGGGGGGGGGTAGGGGTGCTGTGCCCCCCCGCCCGGCCGCAAAGCTGCGGGTGCCGGGGCGCTGCGCCGCAGGCAGATGTTATCGGGCGGCTGCGGCTGGCGGTTGGGGTTGGCGGGACGCCGCGGCAGCCGGCACCGCCGGGAGCCGTCGCTGGGTGCCCGTTGGGGTGGTGTTGCCCACGGAGGGTCCCGTGGCGGTGCTGCTCCCCCCCCACCCCCCAAAAAAAAACCTGCTGCCCGGCGGAGCGCAGCTGACGGGAGCGACGGGGCTTCCCCGTGGCCGCGGCAAAAAGGGAAGCGAGAGGTAGCGGTACCTCGCCGGGGTCACCCGGGGCCACGGGCAACCGCCAAGGGCCGGACACCGGGGCGCTGGGCTGGTGCCGGGCCGAAGAGGAGCCAAAAATCGGCTCCTCGCGCGAGTGGGGAAACTGAGGCACGGCGGGCTCACGGCGCCACTCGCCCCGCTCCCCACAGGTGCCCGCTCCGCCATGTGGACCTTTGCGCTGCTGTGGCTGGCTCTGGCCGGAGCCGCGGCTTCGCTGCGATGCCCCGATGGGCGGCCGTGCGCCGCGGCGCCGGTGAGCGCGGGGCGCCGCACCAGACCCGCCGCGGGTCGCGTGCACCGCCTTTGCCGGGTCTCTGGCGCGGAGCCGGGGCCGAGCGGTGCCCTCGCCCCGCGGGTAACTCGCTTCCGCCGCCCCGCAGTCCCTGCCCATGTTCTCCGCCAACAGCGTGAGCGAGCCGGCCGGGAGCGCGTGCCAGGACGGGTCGCGGTGCCCCGCCGGGTACAGCTGCCTGCCCGCCGCCTCCGGCTCCTTCGCCTGCTGCCCGCTGGCAGAGGTAAGGATGGGCGCCGGGGGTGGGGGTGCCCCCCCCCCAGCTCGTGCCTCAGTTTCCCCGCCGGCACGTCGGGAGGAGCAGCAAGGGACTGGCTGTGCGGCCGGCTGCCCGCCCGCGGCTCTCCCCGCAGGGCGTCCCCTGTGCCGGCGGGCACCGCTGCTGCCCCCGGGGCTCCCAGTGCAGCGCTGACGGCAAATCCTGCTTCACCCGCCCAGGTAGCGAGGGCTCAGCACCCCCCCCACACACCCCCCTCGCCGCCCCCGTGCCCTCCCCGAGGGGGCTGGTTGGCAGCACCCTCATCCCCCCCCCCCGCCCCGATCCGCAGCGCTCAGTGCCATCCAGTGCCCCGATGGCGAGTCCGAGTGTCCCGACAACTCCACGTGCTGCGCGATGCCCAGTGGCGCCTGGGGGTGCTGCCCCATGCCCGAGGTACGGCGGGGGGCTCGCGCCCCTCCTCGGGTTTGGGGGGGGGGGGGGTTGTCCCAGAGCCTCGGGCTGCAGCGTGGGGCGAAGGGGCGTTTGGAGAGGGTGGTTGGGGACGGGGGGGGGGGGAGAGGCTACCGCTGCGGTGAGCGGCCGGGCTCTCGCGCCCGCAGGCCTCGTGCTGCGCGGACAAGGTGCACTGCTGCCCCCGCGCCACCGTCTGCGACCTGGCCCGCGGCCGGTGCCTGGCGCCCGCCGGCCCGCTCCCGCTGCGCGCCAAGCTCCCGGCGCGCCGCTCCCAGCCCTGGGTGCCAGGTAGGGCCCGTCCCCCGCGTGTCGTGTGTGTGTGTGTCCCCCCACCCCGGCCTGGCACCGCCGTCCCGGTGCGGGGCGAGGAGGGGGGACACCGCGGTGACGGCGCGGCCCCTCTCCCCAGCGCTGCTCAGCCGGGTGACCTGCCCCGACGGCCTCTCGGCGTGCCCGGACGGCACGACCTGCTGCCAGCTGCCCTCGGCCCAATACGGCTGCTGCCCGCTGCAAAACGTGAGCGCGGCCCCCCTGCCCCCCCCTCCCCCGCTCTCAAATCGCCCCTTGCGCACCCCAGCCCCGCGGCCGGCACCCTCGGGTGCGCACCGACGGGGCGCCGCGTCCTCGCCGCGCAGGCCGTGTGCTGCAGCGACCGGCGGCACTGCTGCCCGCAGGGCACCGCCTGCGACCTGGAGCGCTCCGAGTGCGCGTCGGCCCGCGGCGCCGCGCGGCCGCTCGCCCGCCTGCCCGCCGCCCCCGCCGCAGGTAACGGCCTCCCCCACGTGTGCCCCCCCCACCCCCAAATGGCGAGGGCGGGTGGGTGCCCCGCGGGCCGTACGCGGGCGTCCGGCTCTGCCCGCCCGTCCGTCCATCCGTCTGTCCCCAGTCGGTGACGTGAAGTGCGACGAGGAGATGAGCTGCCCCGACGGGAACACGTGCTGCCGCCTGAGCTCGGGCAAATGGGGGTGCTGCCCCCTGGAGCAGGTCCTGGGGGGGCTGGGGGCTGGGGTGGGGGGCAGCCCGGGAAGGTCCCTGCCTGTGGCCGGGGATGTAACCTTGGTCCCCGGGGATGGGACTGAGCCCGCGGGGGAGGGTGGTGGCACCCTAGGGTGTCCCCAAGGACCCAGGAGTTGGCTTGGCGCAGGCATGTCCCAGCTGCCAGGGCAGAGGGACCGTGCCAGCACCCCAGGGGTGCGCGGGGAGGGAGGGAAGCGCCCGCTGGGCGGGTTGGCACCCACCGGGCGCCTGCGGGGTGTAGCTGCTCTGTGCTCAGCATCTTTTCTCTTGTAACCCCCCCCTCCAGGCCGTGTGCTGCCCCGACCACGTGCACTGCTGCCCCCAGGGCTACACGTGCGACCCCGAGGGGGGCAGCTGCCTGCTGGGGGGCGTCCGCATGCCCTGGCAGGAGAAGGTGCCGGCGCTGGCGCGGGGCCGGGACGTGAAGTGCGACGAGGAGACGAGCTGCCCCGACGGGAACACGTGCTGCCGCCTGAGCTCGGGCAAATGGGGGTGCTGCCCCTTAGAGCAGGTTTGGAGGGGCTTGGGGGGGGGGTCCTGCCCCCCAGGGCTGGGTATGGGGTAGCAGCAGCGAGGTCCGTGGCTGAGGACCCTGGCACTGGGATCGAGGAGCAGGGTGGGTTCCTGCAGGGACAAGGGGGTGTGGGGTGCCCTGGCTGGAGCTGAGCCCCTGGGGGGCCCACGCTGGGTGGGGAGGACCCTGGCAGTGTGCTACAGGGGTCAAGGTGGGGTGGGCACCATGGGGGGCAGGACCCAGGAGTTGGCTTGGCCCAGACATGTCCCAGCTGCCAGGGCAGAGGGACCGTGCCAGCACCCCAGGGGTGCGCGGGGAGGGAGGGAAGCGCCCGCTGGGCGGGTTGGCACCCACCGGGCGCCTGCGGGGTGTAGCTGCTCTGTGCTCAGCATCTTTTCTCTTGTACTCCCCCCCCTCCAGGCCGTGTGCTGCCCCGACCACGTGCACTGCTGCCCCCAGGGCTACACGTGTGACCCCGAGGGGGGCAGCTGCCTGCTGGGGGGCGTCCGCGTGCCCTGGCAGGAGAAGACGCCGGCGCTGGCGCGGGGCCGGGACGTGAAGTGCGACGAGGAGATGAGCTGCCCCGACGGGAACACGTGCTGCCGCCTGAGCTCGGGCAAATGGGGGTGCTGCCCCTTGGAGCAGGTCCGGGATGGGGGGGGGGTTGTGCCCACTGTGGGGGTCCCGTGGTGGTGGTGGGGCTGTGCTAGGGGAGGAGGCTGGTGCATTAGAGCGATGGGGGTGGTGGGTGCCATAGGGCCCGGCTGGCAGCCCGTGGTGGGGGCAGCGAGGAGGGGGCTGGGCCCTCTGGGGATAAGCAGGGCCAGTGGGGAGGGGGGGGCCCCACCGGGGGTCCCCACTCTGGCACCCTGCTCTGTCCCCTCTGCCCCAGGAGGGCCGGGCGTGCTGGCCCTGCTGCGGGTGCATCGGGGCCGGCGCAGCCCCCAGGAGGGTTGGAGCCCCCCCGGCTTCTCCCTGCCAGCGCCCAGCCCCGCACCCTCCATCCCCTGACCACGTGCTATTGCCCCCCCCCCCTCCAGGGCTCTGGGTGTCCCCCCGAGGGGGGCAGCTGCCTGCAGCCGGGGGTCCGCCTGGCCCAGCCGGCGGTGGCGACGGCCGCGGGGGCTGGCTGGGTGCTGTGCGACACCCGCACCGCCTGTCCCGACAACACCACGTGCTGCCGCGCCCCCACCGGACCCTGGCTGTGCTGCCCCCTGCCCCAGGTGGGTGCCTGCCGCGGCCGGGGGCACCCGTGCCGACCCACCGCAGCCCCGGGGGTGTCCTGCACTCGGCTTACCGCTGCCCGCTGAACCCCACCCCCCGCCCCCCCAGGCCGTGTGCTGCTCCGACGGCTTCCACTGCTGCCCCTCGGGCTACACCTGCGACCTGGCGCAGGGCACGTGCCACCAGGAGCAGCTGGCGGTGCCCTGGGTGGCCAAGACGCCGGCGGCCCGCCGGGGCCGGGCCGTGAAGTGCAACGCGACGGCGAGCTGCGCCGACGGGCAGACCTGCTGCAGGAGCCAGAGCGGCGACTGGGCCTGCTGCCAGCTGCCCAGCGTGAGTGTGGCACCGGGGGGGAGGCGGGGGGGTCGGATGGGGACACGGGACCCGGACGGGGGGGGGGGGGGGTCGCGCCCCCCGCCCCTGCCACGGGTGCCGGGGCCGGGGTGGCAGGCGCGCTCTCTGCTCGCCGGCAGGCCGTGTGCTGCAAGGACCGGCAGCACTGCTGCCCCCGGGGCTACACCTGCAACGTGGCGGCGCAGAGCTGCGAGAAGCGGCGGGCGCCGGGCCCGCGGGTGCAGAGCGCCCGCTCGCAGCCCGCTGCCGCCGGGCCCTGCGCCGGCGCCCGCTCCTCCTGCGCCGGCGGGCGGAAATGCTGCCCAGGCCCCGGGGGCTCCTGGAGCTGCTGCCCCTTTTTGCAGGTCAGTGTGCCGGGTGCAGGGGGGGGGGGTGGGTGGTGGGGGCTCCCCCCCCCCCATCCTCCTGCCTCGCCTTCCCGTCTCTCCGCAGGGCTCCTGCTGCTCCGACGGGCGCCGCTGCTGCCCCGCCGGGTACCTCTGCACCTCGGGCTCCTGCAGCCGGCGCCGGCCCCTGCGCTGGGACCTGGCCGGCCCCGACCCCGGCAGGGTGCTGCTGTGACGGGCCGCTGGCCTCGTACCCCGGGAACAGGGAGGGGGGGTCCCCGTCACCCGCCCCCCGCGGGTGACACTGTGCCAATAAACGATTTCTAGGGACGTCCCGGCGCACTGTGCCTCGCCGGGAGCCCGGCGCTCCAGGAAGGGGAAACTGAGGCAAGAGGCAGTGACCCTCCCACACACACACACTCCCCACGCCCCCCCCCCCCCCCCAACCCCGTAAGGAAGCAGAGGCGGACGCGGCGCTGCGTTGACGGGGTTTTTTTTTTTATATATTAATACCATTCTAACGAACAAGCAGGAAGGGGGGGGGCAGCCCCGGGCTGCAGCGGGCACCGGCTCCCGGCCCAGGGAGGGTGCGGGGGGGGGGGGGCCCTGTGCTCCACCCCCCCCCTCCCCGGTACATGCACGGCCCCAACTTTCCCTTCTTTTTTCCTCGCCACGTATAAAACTTTTAGAAACACGATTAAAATCCCAAGGGATTAAAATCCCAGCGGGTGGCAGGGCCGAGGACAGGTTGTTTTTTTTGGGGGGGGGGGAGGACCCCGGTGGCCCGCCGGCCCCGGCGCTTGCCCTCGGGCCCCGCTCCTATGCCAGCTTGGAGGCGCCGGTGGCGCGGGGGGCGCTGCCAGCCCCCCCGGCCCTGCAGGGACAGAAGCAGGGGGACCTCAGTCCTCGGTGTCCCCCCCCCCCCCCCGCAGGGTGGCACAAGGTGGTGGTGGTTGGGGGGGGGGAGACACGGGCATGCAGTAGTCGCCGGCTTGGCACCATGCGGGTCCTGTGGGTCCCCCTGCCCTTGTGGTGGTGGTGGGAGCGGGGGGGGGGTCCTCCGTCCCTCAAAGCCACCCCCCCCCACCCAGCAAGGTCACAGCAGCAAAAAGACACTGACGGCAAAGTCACGGTGGTGTGGGGGGGGGGCGGGAGGTGGCCCCGGGTTCGGCGCCCCCCCCCCCCCCCCAGCCTGGACCCCTTCTCATGGCACCCTGGGGCTGCGCCAGCGAGGGGGCAGGAAGGCACTTGGGGGGGCTGGGGGGCAGCAGGAGCCCATGCAGCAGGTCCTGGTGTGTGTGGGGGGGGACACTCAGCAGGGCGGGAACGGGGGGGGCCACCTGGGGGCTGGTCCCTTGGCTACGTCCCCCAGCAAGGGGGCAGAGGGCACTAGAGCTGGCCTGGGGGTGCCACAGCCCTTGGTTGGGGCGGAGGTCCCAGCTGCCTATGGCGGACGGGGCAGGAGGGTGGCCCAGGACGCCCTCCATCCCCACGTCCTCACCACCATCTCAGGGTCCTGCAGACCCTCCCAACCATCTCCTATCCCTTTGCCAGCACCGGAGAGGGGCTGGGTACCCTCGCCGGCTCCATGCCCGCAGCATGGGGGGGGGGACACAAGTTGGCGGAGGGGAATTTGGGGGGGAGGGGGGAGGCACGGAGGGGGACGGGCCCTGCCGCTTACTTCACGTTGAAGACCATGAGCGGTCGCTCCTCCCGCTTCTGCCAGGGGCTCTTGCGGTCGCCCGGCTCGTCGCCGCCCTCGCCGGCGTCGTTCATGTCGTCCTCGGGGCTGGTCAGGGAGTCCCGGCGGGGCTCGCTGGCGCTGCTGCGGGAGCTGTCGCCGCGGGCTCGCCCCCGCCGCGGCCCCGCGCCCGCCCGGCCCTCGGCGGCCTCGTCCAGCAGCGGCGTCAGCGAGTTGTCCTCGGGCGAGCCGCCGGCCGTGCGGCTCCCGCCGCTGCTGCTGCGCTCGGCCTCGTCGCCGGCCGCCGGCGCCTTGCCGGGGGCCGGCGGGCGCTCGCGCTCCTCCTTGGGCCGCCGCCGGGCCTTGGGCTCGCCGTCGGCGTCGCGGCTCTTGTCGCCGCCCTGCAGGTCGATGTAGGAGTGGCGCACCTGCGAGGAGCGCCCGTCCAGGGACACGAACCAGGCGCGCGGGTGCGGCTTCACGCCCAGCTCCAGCAGCTTCTTCTCCGTCAGCGCCTGCAGCTCGCCGTTGAGCTGCGCCATGGTGGACTCGTTGAAGAGCACGGGGATGGTGACGGAGCCGCTGACGGAGGCGGCGCGAGCCCCCCAGCCCGGCGCTTCGCCGGCCTCGCCCGCCCCGTAGGCCTGCGGCGGCAGCGGGAAGGGCTGCGGCAGCAGCGGGCGCTGCTGCTGCTGCTGCTGCTGCTGCTGCTGCTGCTGCTGCTGCTCCGCCGGCCCCAACGCGTGGGGCTGCCCGGCGCCCGGCGGCCCCTCCAGCTCCGCAGGCCCCTCGGGCGGCCCGGCGCCCGGCTGCTCGCCGGCGGCGTAGTCGGCCGCCAGGCGCATGTAGTGCGCAGGGATGACCAGGGTGGGCATGACGTTCCTGTAGACATCCTCCTTGACGTGGTCGATGGACCCGCAGAAGATGAGCTGCCCGGGCTGGCTCAGCGAGGTGGGACGCGCCAGGTGGTCCACCGACTGCGAGAGCAGGAATTCGGCCGCCTTGGGCTCCCCCTTGGGCCCCCCGTAGTGCTCGAAGGGGGGCGGCAGCGGCGGCGGCGAGGGCGGCTCTTGCAGGTAGGCGCCCTCGGGCCGGGGGTGCCTGCGGGGGGCCGGGGCGCCCCGGTCCTCCACGCGCTGGTGCGAGTAGCTCCGCTTGTACTCGTCCAGCAAAGCGGCCTCGGCCGGCCCCGGCCCATCCATGGAGCGGGCGGCCTTGAGGCCGAAGGCCTCGCCCGGGCGCCCGTAGTCCTCCTTGGCCGTGCCGCGGTGGCTCAGGGTGTCCGTGGGCGTCTTGGGGACGCTCCGCAGCTTGGGGGCCGAGACCTGCTTGAAGAACTCCTCGCGGGAGCTCTCGAACTCGCGGGAGGCCGAGAAGGCCGACTTGAGGATGGGGGTGTGCACGTCCGTGTCGCCGCCGGACGACGCCGTCTCCAGGTGGCTCGTGCAGATGAGGTTGATCTGCGACATGGAGGTGGCCTGGTCCTTCTTGGAGGCGTCCAGGGTCCCCGAGACCTGCAGCTTGCGGTGCTGCTGTCGTGGCTTCAGACACCTCCTCCTGAGTGGAGAGTTGGGGGGGACAAGGCAGGGTCACTACAGGCTGGGTGCCACCTCCGGCATGGCCCAGTGTCCCCCCTGCAAGCCCCAAGACGTGAGATGCCATGGTGGCACTAGGATAGAGTACTCGGGTCATAGCAGGTCATAGGAGACCCCCGAGGGGGCGCCTGGTGGGCAACGGCCCCCATAACAGGTCATAGGAGACCCAAGGGGGTGCCTGGTGGGCAACGGCCCCCATAGCAGGTCATAGGAGACCCGAGGGGGTGCCAGGTGGGCAACATCCCGCATAGCAGGTCATAGGAGATCCAAGGGGGTGCCTGGTGGGCAACAGCCCCCCATAGCAGGTCATAGGAGACCCCGAGGGGGTGCCTGGTGGGTAACAGCCCCCCCATAGCAGGTCATAGGAGACCCTGAGGGGGTGCCTGGTGGGCAACAGCCCCCCCATAGCAAGCCATAGGGTGCCCAGCAGGCAATAGCCCCCATAGTCAGTCATAGGGTGCCCAGGAGGTGCCAGGCAGGCAGTAGCTCCCACAGCAGGCCACAGGGTGCCCAAGGAGTGCCAGGTGGGCAAGAGCCCCCCCTCCTTCCCCCATAGCTGGCGAAAGGGTGCCCAGAGGGTGCCGGGCAGGCGGGGCGGGTGCTCACCTGCAGTAGTAGATGAGGAGGCAGAGCAGGATGAGCACGAGCAGGGCCAGCGCGCCCAAGATGGTGAGCAGGAAGATGGTGTGGTACGTGGTGATGTCCTTCATGCCCGCAGCCATCGCCACCAGCCCTGGCGGGGGGGGGGACACCAGGTCAGACACATCCCACCCAGGGACAGCAACACTCATTGGGGGGGGGCACATCAACCCCCCCATCCCCTCGCCCTGGCACAGCGCTCCCCAGCCCCCAGCAGTGACCTCCTCCCACTGCGGGTGCTGCACCCGTCCCTGCCGCCCACCCCAGGAGGGCCCTGGCCCTGCTCCCGGCCCCGCAGGGTGCCCAGCGCTGGGTGCAGAGAGGCAGGAGGGTCCGTGGGGGTGGTGGTGGGGGGGTCACCGTGCCTGTGCTAGGAGAGGGCAGAGCCGCCGCCCAGTAGCCCAACTGGGGGGAGACGAAGGTCCAGTAGAGCTGTTGCCCCTCCTTGCGGATCAGCCCCGTCCCGTTGCGGACCCACAAGCCTGGAGGGAGACAGAGAGGGAGAGAGGCACCCGCCATGGCCGCTGCCCCTTCGCCGGCGCCGCCGCCGGCACCGCCGCCGCCGGCACCGCCGCCGGGGCGAGGGCTGAGCCCTGCCGCAGCCTCAGCCTCCGCCGGGCGGCTGGGTCAGCGCCGGGAGCCGGGCGCCGCCGCGGGCGGCACGGCCGCCGCTCCCCGCCGGCGCGGCTCACCGCTCTTGCCGTCGAAGCGCCAGGCCGGCACGCTGGTGGGCACCGCGGGGCCGGCGCGCGGCGCCAGCGGGATGGAGAGCTGCACGGGGCCGGAGAGCTGCACCTCGGTGCCGTTGCCCGTGAAGAGGTGCACGCTGACGGCGGCGATGGGCGCCAGCTCGAGCCACGTGGCGTTGGCTGCGGAGGGCGGGCGCCGGGTGAGCGCCCGGCGGCGCGCACCGCCCCCACCCCAAAAAAACCTCCCTCCCCCCCGCTCCTTACCGCTGCCGTTGCGCTCGGCGCCGACGAAGCAGGGGAAGCCGCGCATGCCGGGCTCGGCGGCGGCCGTCAGCGAGGCCGAGAGCTGGCTGTACGTGGAGCTGCGGGGCAGGCGGGCCGCCTTGCGCGGGAACTGCGCCCACGGCTGGCTCCGGGCTCCTGCGGGGCACAGCGGCCGGGGGGGGGGACGGGGGGGACCCCAGGGGCGGCGCTGCGGCGTGCCGGCACTGCCACCGCCACCGCTGCCGCCGCCACCACCGCTGCCACCGCTGCCACTGCCACCGCCGCCACCACTGCCGCCGCTGCTTCCGGCGCCGTCACCACCGCCACCACTGCCACCACCACCGCCACCACCGCCACCACTGCCACCGCCGCCACCACCACTGCCACCGCCGCTGCAACCACCGCCACCACCACTGCCACCACTGCCACCACCACTGCCACCGCCACCACCACTGCCACCATCGCTGCCACCGCCGCCGCCACCACTGCCACCACCACTGCCACTGCCACCACCACTGCCACCACCACTGCCACCGCCGCCGCCACCACTGCCACCACCACCACCGCTGCCACCGCCACTGCCACCACCGCCACCCCGCCGCGCCGCTCACCTGGGGACCCCAGCAGGATTTGCACCAGGTCCTCGTAGAGGATGAGGGTGGCGGGGCGCTCGGGGAGCAGGTAGAGGCTCACGGAGGCGTACACTGCGGAGGGAGGGACGCCTTGACGGCCGCACCCCCCCCCCCTCCAACCAACCCCAAAATTTCCACCACCACCGCTTGGCCGTGGCCGGGGAGGAGGAGGAGGAGGAGGAGGAGGAGGAGGAGGAGGAGGCAGGATCGGTCCCGGCCGCCCCCCCACACACACCCGCGTGTCCCTTGGTGGCAGCGCCGTCGCCCTGAGCAAGGTCACCCGCATCGACCCTGCCCGGCGCTTCCACCGCCACCGCCACCATGGGCACCCAAGGGCTGGCACCGAGCCCAGGGTGCCCCCCCACACACACACACACACACCAGTCCCCCCCCCGCCGCTGTGCTGCAGTGGGATTGGGGAGGGGGCTTCAGGGCCGAGCGGTTGCGCCAGGACACGGCTGTTCCCACCCCGCCATTACTGTCCCCAGCGTCACGTCGTCCCCGGGGGCCACCCCCCCCCCACAGCGATGGACAGCCCGAAGGGGCCGGATCCCCCAAAAAAGCAGCCGGCTCCCCCCCCCCCGAATCTGCCTCAAGGCAGCACCCAAACCCCCGCTCCATAAGAGATCGCCCCAAAAGCCCCCCAGAACCCCCCCAGTAAGGGCTTGGGGAACCCAATAAGAGACTGGAGCCCCCCTGGAAGGGAGGAATTGGGGCCCCATGATGGAACCAGGCCCCCCCATAAAGGACTGAGGTCCCCAGTAAGGGCTTTGGGTCCCCATAAGGGCAGCTCCCCCCAAAAATCTGCCCCATAAGGGCTCCAGCCCCCCCAGTAAGGGACTGTGGTCCCCCAATAAGGGCCGTACAAAGCATCAGGGTCCCCCCATAAGGGATCAACTTCTCCCAGTAAGGAACTGGGGGTCCCCCATGAAGACTCAGAGCCCCCCAGTAAGGGCTGGGCCCCCCCAATAAGGGCTTGGGGCCTCCTTAAGGGATTGGGGTCCCCCCCCCACAGGATCAGCTCCCCCAGGAAGGAACTGGGGGCTCCCCCATAAGGGCTCAGAGCCTCCCCAGTAAGAGAACAGCATCTCCCCAGTAAAATAGCTTGAGGCCCCCTGGAAGGAATTGGGAGGTCATCACTGGTATTCCCCCATAAGGGATCGCCCCCCTCCCAGTAAGGGACTGGGAAACCCCACAAGGACTCAGAGCCCCCCCCCACTCAGGGCTTGCCCCCCCACCCCACCCAGTAAGGGGGAGGGCTGGTCCAGGTCTCAGGGTCCCCGCGCACTCACGCGGCAGCTTGTGGACGCGCCAGGGCACGGAGGCGGTGACGTAGCCGCGGCGGGCGGCGGTGACAAGGACCCAGGTGCCCAGGCGGTAGGCGATGGGCAGGATGCCCGCACCCTCATGGTCGGTGGTGTCGGTGGCCAGCGAGCTGCGGTTGCCGAAAACCTCGAGGGTGGCCTGGGCCAGCGGGGCCAGGGTGCCGCTCTCGTACACCTGCACCTTGAGCAGCACCTCTGCGGGGACCGAGGGCACGGCGTGGGCACGGGCGCACGGCGCCGGACCCCCGCTGCCCCGCCCCGCGGTGCTGCGCGCCCGCTGCGCCGGCCGGGCACCGGGTAGAGCCCTGGGCCTGGCTGCGCCACGGGGACCTGGGGACCTGCCACCATATCCCGGAGAAACAGGGTGCCCGCGGCACCCCATGCGAATGCGGGCACCATCCCAGCAGGATACTTAGCACCAGCCCTGCAGATCACGGGCACCATCCTAGTGGGATCACAGATACCATCCCAGTGGGGTGGTGCACATCATCCCAGGGGTGGCAGGCATCATCCCAGTAGATCATGGGCACCATCTCAGTGGGATGATGGGCATCACCCCAGCAGGTCATGGGCACCGTCCTAGTGGGATCACGGGCACCATCCCAGTGGGGTGGTACACATCATCCCTGCTGGTGGACACCATTCCAGCATCTCATGGGCACCATCCCAGCGGGTCACAGGCACTGCCACAGCAGGGTGGTGGGCACCATCATAGTGGGATAGTGGGCACCATCCTGGCAGGGCAACAGGTGCCGTCACAACAGGGTGGCAGGCACTGTCGCAGCAGGGTGGTGAGCATGTCCCAGTGGGATGGTGGGCACCATCCCTGTGGGTCATGGGCACCATCCCAGCGGGATGGCAGTCACCTTCCTGGCAGGTCACGGGCACTGTCCCAGCATGGTGGTGGGCAACATCCCAGGGGGTCACAGGCACCGTCCCAGAGGGGTGGCAGGAATTGTCACAACAGGACATGCGCACTGTCCCAGCGAGAGGGTGGTCACAACATGGTGGTGGGCACGATCAAAGCAGGATGGTCTGGTGGGCACTATCCCTTTGGGGCGGTGGGCACCGTCCCAGCAGGTCGTGGGCACCGTCCCAGTGCGGTGACAAGCACCATCCCTGTCCCCAATCCGTGCCCAGCCTGTGCGGACGGGGGGGAGGGGTTGCACCCAGGCGCCAGGGTGCCGTGCCCACGCCGCTGGGTGCTCCCAGGCGTGTCCCCCTCCACACCAACCTCAGCCCGGCACGATGACCCCAACATGTGCCATGAGCTTGGGGGGGGTCTCCACCACTTCCACCACCACCACCACCACCACCGCGCCGGCCCCAAGGGCGGCCGGGAGTCCCAGCACCCCCCCGCCCCCCCTCGGCCCGCGCGGCAGCCCGCGGTCCTTGGCAGCGGGCCCGGCGGCTCCGGCGCCGTCACCCGGGCAACGACCTGGTTCGCGCCCGCCGGGCCCGCGGGCCTTCTCCATGCCTCCCCCCCATCCCCGGCGTGGACACCCCCCCCCCAGGACGCCTGGGCCCCCCCTGGCTTCGCCCAGCCCTCGGGCTCTCAGCACCCCCCAGCAGCGCTGGGACACCCCAAAACCCTGTTCCGCCCCCCGCCTCCCCGGTGTGGGGCACCCCAAAGCACCCCCCCAGCCCCAGATGTTGCCCAGATGTTGTGGGCGAGAGCAGGAATTTCCCGCAGCTGCTGCGAGCGAGCGCCCGCCCGGGGTGGGTCCGGCCCGGGGTAGGGGGCTGCCGGCCCCCCACCCACCCCCACGCACATGCCGGGAACAGCCGGCGCCCGCAGCTGCCAGGGTGGGGGGGACAGCTGGCACCGCCTGCCACCCCCCCCACCCCCGCCCCCACCGGCCACCCTCTGACCCCAACCGGGACCCAGCCCCGCCGCCGCCGCTGGGGACGGTCACCGCCTCGCCTGGGTGCCCTGGCACCCAGGGAAGGGGTTTTGGGGGGGTGGCGGTGGGGGGGACACCCCGTCACATCCCCCAGTGCCAAGCAACGGTGGCATCACCGCGCCAGGCAGCCTGGGGACGCCCCGGGGACGGCGCGGCCAGCAGCGACCCCCCGCAGCGCCGCCGCCATGGGGGAGTGTGGGGGGGGAGGCACCGGGGCAGCCGCGGGTGACGCGGGACGAAGGAGAAGCCCGAGCAGGGCATCGGGGTGGCACGGGCAGGAGCGGGCCAAGGCGCTGGGCTCCCGGTGCTCCCGGCAGGCAGCAGGTTTGGGGGTGCCGGGGAGCCTGGACGACCTTGCTGAACCCCAGGAGTGGGCAGAGGTGCCAGCCCCAGGGTGGCCCCTGCCCCCTGCCCATGGCCCCCCACCGCTGCCTTGCCCCCCGCACCCAGCACAGTCCGGAACTCCCACCCAGCACCTGAGACCCCCACCCAGCACTCCAGCACCCCCCAGCACTGCCTGGGCCCTCCATCCAGCACCCAAGACCCCCAGCCACCTCCTCTGCATGCCCTCGGGACCACCACCCACCCACCAGCGCTGCAGGCCCTGGGTGCTGCCTGGGATCCCCACCCAGCACCTGAGACTCCCCACCCGCCGGCCCTGCACACCCGGCACTGCCCAAGACCCCCATCCGCCACCACCCGCTGGCCCTGCACACCCTAGGCACTGCCTGGGACCCCCACTCAGCACCCAGGACCCCCACCCACCTGCCCTGCACCCCCTAGGCACTGCCTGGGACCCCCACCCACTGCCCCTGCCTGCCCTGTGCACTGCCCATGACCCACACCCAGCACCCAGCATCCCCACCCAGCTGCCCTTCACCCCCTAGGCACTGCCCGGGACCCCCACCCACTGCCCCTGCACGCCCTGCGCACTGCCCGGGACCCCCACCCACTGGCTCTGTACACCCTGGGCACTGCCTGAGACCTCCCACCTAGCACCCAGGACCCCCACCCACCCACCCATCACTCCTGCACACCCTGGGCATTCCGGGTCCCCAGAGGGCCCCAGATCCCAGGGTGGGGCAGGGAAGGGGGGGGGGCCTCGGCCTCGGCCTGCCCGGCGAGTGGGTGGGATGGAGGGACAGACGAGGGGGGGGGGTTCGAAGGGGACCGACGGGGTGGGGGGGGCAGGGCAGGGGGCTCTAAGTGGAGGGAAAGGCCTGTGACCGGGGGGAGGGAGCAGACAGACGGACAGCGAGGGGCCGCGGGGTGGAGGGAGGGAGGAAGGGACGGACAGACAGAAGGATGGGGGGCAGGCGGAGGGACGCCTGGAGGGAGGGGGCGCAGGTGAGGAGAACGGGGTGCAGCCGGACAGACGGATGCCTGGCCGGGGCGGGGGGGGGGCAAACGGAGGGTCCGGAGGGCAGACGGACAGACAGCTGGGGTAGCCGGAGGGCTGCTGGGGCAGATGGGCGGGGGGGGGGGGAGAGGGAGGGTGCGGACGGACAGACGGCGCGGCCGCTACAGGGATGCTCGGGCGGCCGGGGAGGGGACGGGCGCGGTGCGGACAGACAGACAGCCGGGGCAGACGCAGGGAGGCTGGGGGTGGGGTGGGGTGGGGGGGGGCGGATGGATGGAGGGAGGGCGAAGCCCACCGTGGGGGGGACGGACGGACGGACGGACGGAGCGGGCCAGCGGCGCCGCCGCCCCCCGCGCACACAAAGGCCGCAACTCACCGTGGGCGCCGGGCGCCGCCGCCGCCGCCGCCGCCGCCGCCGCCGCGCCCCGCGCCCGCCGCCCGCCCGCGCCCGGCAGCAGCAGCGGCAGCAGCAGCGGCAGCAGCGGCAGCAGCGGCGGCAGCGGCAGGAGGCGGCGGGCCCGCATGGTCGCTCCGCGCCGTTACCCCGCCATGCCCGGCCCGCCCGGCCCGGCCCGGCCCGGCCCGGCCCGGCCCGCCGCCGCCGCCGCCCCGCCCCGCGCCGCCCCGCGCCGCCGCCGCCGCCGCCGCCCGCGCAGCCCGGGCTCCACCTGCCGGAGCATGCGGGCATGGCCGCTCCGCACCGCTCCGCCCCGCTCTGCACCGCTCCGCACCGCCCGCTCCGCTCCGCACCGCTCCGCTCCGCTCCACACCGCCCGCACCGCACCGCTCCGCACCGCTCTGCACCGCTCCGCTCCGCACCGCACCGCGCCGCACCGCACCGCTCCGCCCCGCTCTGCACCGCACCACCCCGCTCCGCACTGCCCGCACCGCTCCGCACCGCTCCGCACCGCCCCGCTCCGCACTGCCCGCACCGCTCCGCACCGCTCCACTCCGCACTGCTCTGCACCGCCCGCACCGCTGCGCGCCACTCTGCACCACCCCTGCCACCCCACACCGGCATCCCGCACCCAGCCACTGCCCCCCTCGCCCCCCGCCCTGCCTCGGCATCCCGGGCCCGATCCCGCCCCCCCTCCCCTCAGAGCAGCACCCTGGCACTGACCCAGCGCCGGCATCGCACGGGCACCGCGGTAGCGACCCCCAGCACCCCAGACCCCCTCGGGCACCCTGGTACTGATCCCGGTTACTGGCACCCCAGCACTTCCACCTCCCCCCCCACCCCCGCCCAGCACTGGCCCAGCATCGGCACCCCAGTAGGGACCTCGCTGGCACCAGCACCGGCACCATGGCACTGAGCCCAGCTCACCCCCATCTCCCTGCACCCTGGCACCCACCCCCGTACCAAACCCCCTCGAGGCCAAGGGGGCCCAAACCCCCGGGACCAGCACTGCCAACCTTCAGCACCCTGACACCAACTGCCGGTTGGACCATCACAGGGGCACCCATGCCCCCGCGGGGACCCCATGGGGCAGAGTGGGCAGCGGGGGGCTCACCCGCCTCCTGCGCCTGTTGCCCCCCAACATGTGTCACATCCCCTCCGGGCACCCCTGTGGCACAGCTGTCTGTCCCCATGTCACCCCAGGTGGAAACACCACGGTGCCAGGCAGGGGTTTATTCTCCAGGAAGCAGCAGTGGGGTGGCCATGTCCCATAGGTGCCAGGAGGGACATCAGGGTGGGACGCATGAGCACCCAAGGGCATTGAAGGCATTGCGGTGGGTGGCCAGGTCATGGAAGCAGGGCCAGAGCATCCCTTGCGATTGGTGCCACGGGGGGCATGTGGGCTTGCAGTGGAGCTGGGCAGGGGTGCGGGGGGGGGTGCGTGCCCCCCGCTAGCCCTGAGCATCCCCGGGCTCCTGGGCCTGGCCCGGCGTCAGCTGCTGCTTGTCATCCTCCATGGGTGGCCGGGTCCTCTTGAAAAAGCCCACCTGGAAGAGGGACATGGTGACAGCCCAGCCACAGGGACCCACCCTCCCCCCCGGGATGTGTCTTCCTGGGCCACATCTGGGCCCCGTCTCTGCCCCTCCACCCCTGGGTGCCTGGCAGCACCAGCACCCTGCTCCCGGCCCACTCACCTTCCACATGACGAAGATGAAGATGGCGAGGAGCAGGAACCCGGCCAGGGCACCCAGCACCACCCACCACACTGGCACATTCTTCTCAGTGCTGGGGCTCACACGCACCACCTCCGTGACGGCCTGCGCAGGGACAGGGTGGGTGGCCCAGACCCCCCCCCCCCCTCGCAGGTGTCCCCTAGCTACTGTGACCATGCCCAGTCACCTCAAATACAGCCCTGCACCCCAAGTTGGCACCCAGCCCAGCCAGGTGGGTGCCAGCCTCCTCAGGCCACCATGCCAGCCCTACCGTGGCCTCCCCGCTGGGCAGCACGCGGGGCTGGATGCGGTACGGCATGCCGGAGACGTTGAACCACGCCCGGGACTGGATGAGGAACTGCTTCAGGAGATGCTCGTGCTGGGCACAGACACGTGGGCCGGCATGAGGGGTGTTGGCACCCACAGCCCTGCACCCAGCGTCCCCATGGGTGCCCTCTATGGAGCCTGGACACCAGGGTCTCCAGCTCTGCAAAAGCCTCAAGACCTCGGCCAGGCAAATCCTCCTGGGCACACGGTGCCTGGGCCCCGCCGCGGGCTCCTGCCGCGGTGGCCCCAGCTGCTTGGTGTCACCCTTCAGGGTACCAGGAGGGCACCCCTAACCCGGGCACCAGGTCACGGTGGGCAGGCAGGGCACATGGCACGTGCTCCCCGGGGACCCGCCCCACGGGGACGCTGTTGGTGACACCTCCGGGCCCTGGCAGGCGTGGGCGCCGTACCTTGTGCAAGGTGTCCATCCAGAGCAGGGCATGGACGCTCACCAGCACCCGCTGGTCCTTGGGCAGGCTCTGCACCTCGCACACGATGCTCTCGCACGGCTCAGCGCTGCAGTTCTGCCGGGGCACGGCGGGCCCGTCACCCCCGGCGGCACCCGCTTCCGTCCCACGAGGTGCCCAGGGAGCCGGGCAAGGCCAGCGGGGTACAGAGCGGTGTGCCCCACGCGAACGTGCTCCAGGCAGTGCCCCACACATGGCTCAGCCCATCCAAGAGCACCCCCCCAGAGTTGCCCAGGCCACCCTGCCGGGTGCTACCCACCCCGCCGGGTGCTTCCCACCCCACAGCACCCGCTGCTCACCCCGAGCACCCTCTGATGCACGGCACCTCCAGCTCGGTGCACCCACTGCCCACGAGGCTGCTGCAAGGCCTCGGCACCCGCGCTGGCAGGGGGCACCCCCACTCTCCGTGCCGCGAACGGTCCCTGCTCACCACGTTGACGGGCTCCCCAGGGGTGGCCGGGGGCTGCTCACCCACCGCCCGACGTTCCCGCTGGTGGCTGCCGTTGCGGGCCGAGGCGCCCGTGGGCCGGGGGATCTCCAGCTGCCGGGAGAAGCGGACGCGGCCTTGGCTCGGGTGCCCCCCACACCCGCTGCCGTGCCGGGGGCAGCGCCCCGCTGGCCGCCCACCTGCTGCGGGTTGAGGCCGGGGGGCTCGGTGCAGCTCACACCCCCCTCGGTGCCCAGCTCCAGCAGGTAGAGCAGGAGGCTGCCCTGGAGCCGGCTGGGCACGGCGAGGCGCAGGGTGACGCCGTTCACGGTGCCGGGACCCTTGTTGTGGAGCTGCGGGACGAGAGAGCGGGGTGGCAACGGGGACGGCAGGCGCCGGGATAGGTGTCGGGTGGGCACCGAGCCGGGCGCCGCCACGTACCTGGTAGACGTGTTCCACCTTGATGCCGTGGTCCTCCAGCCGTCGGCTGCCCTCCACCGCCTGCCACACCGGCGGCAGCACCGCGGTGGCGGGCAGGGAGGTCCTGGGCGGGAGAGAGGGGCTCAGGGGCGCCCACCTCGCCATGCCTGCTGCGCCCACCACCCCCACCCCGACCTCACCCTCGCAGCTCCATGGCCGCCTGGGCCTCCACGGGCACCCTCACCACCTCCACGGCGCTGCTGGGGCTGTGGCTGTTCTTGCTGCGGGAGGCGAGGCCGAGAGGCGGGTGAGAGTGGGCAGGGTGGCACCGAGGCCTCCCCCCCCTCCACCCCCTAGTGCCCACCCCTGTTTGGGGGGACAACACGGAGAAGCAACGGGAGCATCCGATCTCAGACGCCTGGGCCCTGAGGGCACCTGGCAGGGAGGGAGGCGGGAGGAGGGTGCAGGCAGGAGGGTGCCAGTGGGTCCCCAGCACCCGCGGGCACCGCGTCACCTCCGCAGCTGGAGCCGGAAGGCGATGGCGTCACCCTCGTCTTCCAGGCCGGACACACTCAGCTCCATGTTGACGGTGATCTGCGGGGGCGGCTTCAAGTGGGCGCTGGGCAGGCCCGACGCCAGGGTGAGGGGCACGGCCGGCGGGCCCTTACCCGGCTGCCGGCCTTCATGGGGTTGCCCAGCTCGCAGACCACCACGTGGCTCCCGTTCTCCTTCCGGGGGTTGCAGCTGAGCTTCTCCTGCCCCCGCGGCGGTGGGACAGCGTTGGAGGGGGCGGGCGCGGAAGTGGCACGAGGCCCGGGGGAGGGAGAGGGGGGACACGGAGGGCAGCAGCCTCCGCCGCCTCACCAAACCCGGGCACCCACCTGGACGTCGCTGACGGCTTTCTGGTAGTGGGTGCCGGGGGGCAGCTGCACCCACAGCTCGGCCTCGAAGGCGCCCTCGCCGGCGTTGCTGGCGTTGGCGCGCAGGCGCACCACGTTCTCCGCCCCGACGAGCAGGCGTGTGCCCGGCCTGGGGCGACACGGCGTGAGCGCCCGCGGCGGCGCCGTGCCCCGCAGCGACGCCCCTGTTCTCCCCCCACACACACCCAACCACCACCACCCACAACGCCCGGCCCGGTGGGGCACCGCGCCACCCGCGCCCGCCACCCCGGCCGCTCACGTGTCGGCGGCGAGGCGGAGGTCGGGCACGCAGATGTTGTCGTCGCCGCAGTCCAGCACGATGCGCGTCTGGGCCGGCGGCAGGGCGAGAGGTGGGGGGCAGCGGCAGGGTGGGCAGGGGTCCGTGCGGGGGGATTGGGATGGGGGTGGGGATGGGAGTGGGCATGGGTCTGTGCTGGGGGATGGGGATGGGGGCGGGCAGGGGTCCATGCCAGGGGGATGGGGATGGGGTTGGGGAGGGGGGTGGGCAGGGGTCTGTGCTGGGGGAATGGGGACAGGGGTGGGCAGGGGTCTGTGTCAGGGGATGGGGATGGGCAGGGGTCCATGCTGGGGGATGGGGATGGGGGTGGGCAAGGGTCTGTGCTGGGGGCATGGGGACAGGGGTGGGCAGGGGTCTGTGCTGGGGGGATTGGGGGGGATTGGGATGGGGGTGGGCAGGGGTCTGTGCTGGAGGATGGGGATGGGGGTGGGGGTGGGCAGGAGTCTGTGCTGTGGGATGGGGAAGAGGTGGGCAGGGGTCTGTGCCGGGGGGGATGAGGGACACAAGGGTGGGCAGGGGACCAGCGGGGCGGGCAGGAGCGTGGTGGCGGTCCTGGCGCCACGCAGGCCTCGGCGCCACGGAGGGGACGTGCCCCGGCGCGGGCGGCCTCGGCAGGGCGCCGGGCACCCCACGGGCGCAGGGACCCCACCTGCTCCTGCACCAGCGTGTCCCCGTAGAGCACCAGCGCCAGCCCGTCGGCGCCCTGCGCCGCCGCCAGCGTCAGGTTGAGGCTCACGGCGATGGGGCTCAGCTTGTCCTTGAACTCGGCCTCGTCCTGCGGGCACCCGTGAGGCCCCCGCGCGCGCCGTGTGCCGCCGGCGCCCACCGCCCGCCGCCCCCGGCCCGTACCCGCAGGTAGGCAGTGAGGTTGCGGCACAGCGGCGGCGTCCCCGGGGCCAGCGCCAGCTCCTGGCGCCAGGACGACTGGCCGTTGGCCAGCAGGGCCACCCTCCGGGCCAGCTTCTGCTTCAGGCGGTCCAGCTGCAGGTCGGCCAGCAGGCCTGCGCGGGTGACAGCGGCGACCGGCACGGTGGCGGCGGGCGGCCCCTCGCCGCCCCCGCTGCGCCGCCGCGCCCCCGCGCCCGGGCACTCACGGACTCTCTCGGGGACGCGCTGGCCCGAGACGCTCACGCACAGCGAGACGGAGAAGCTGCGGGCGGGCCGGCGGCGGGCGCTCAGCGTGGTGCCGCGGCGCCCGCGCTGCCCGCCGGCGCCCGCCACCCGCCGCCGCCGCCGCACTCACCAGCTGACGCGGGTGCCGGAGCCGGGCGCCGCGCACGCCTGCTCCTCGGCGTTCAGCCCGTCGGGCACGGTCAGCCCTGCGTGGGCCACCACCACGGGCTGCCCCCTGCGGCCGCCGCGGCGCAGGGCACAGCTCAGGCGCCGGGCGGCCGCGCAGACGGCCCCGTGCCCCGTTCCCGCCACCGCCGCCTCCGCCGGCCCGGGGCCAACCCCGGCGGGACTCACCGGTACACGGCCACCGCGGCGGCGCCGAATGCCCCCACCAGCAGATCTGCGGGAGGAGCACGGGGCTGGCACCGGCGGCACCGCGGCGGCGGCGGCACCGTGGCGGCGGCCCCGAGCGCCCGGCCGTACCCGGGTAGCCGTTGCCGTCCAGGTCGGAGCCACCGCGGAGGGCGAAGCCGAAGGCCGCCGGCCCGGCGAAGGGGCTCTCGAGGCGCTGCGAGGGCGCCGGCGCCAGCCCCTCGCTCTGCCCCAGGAAGACGAAGACGAGCCCGCTGCCGGCGTCGCCGCCGTACGGGGCGCCCACGGCCACGTCTGCCCACAGAGTGGGGCGGCGCCGGCGTGGCGGGGGGCTGCTGGCGCCTCCCGCCACACCGGCCCCCCCTCCCCTTTCCTCCCCTCCACCGCCTTGGTTTCCCCAAGACCTGGCACCGCCGGTGGCGCCGCTCAGGCAGGAGCCCCGATGCCACCGGGCCCCGCACCGCGGGCATCGCCGCCCGCCCGGCGTTACCGGTGTAGCCGTCCTTGTCCAGGTCGCCGAGGCTGGCGATGGCCGAGCCGAAGCGGCCGTATGCGTCCGTGCCCGTCAGCGTCTGCCAGGGTTGCCCGTAGGGCCGGGCGCCGCGCCGCAGGTAGAGGTAGACGCGGCCCACCTCGTAGCGCGTGCCGTCGGCGCGCCGCTCCAGGAACAGCGGGGCCCCCACCAGCACGTCGTGCCGCCTGGCGGGCGGGCGTCAGGCGGGCGCTGCCGGCGCCCGGCCCAGGTGGGACGGCACACGGCACACGGCCCACGGCACGGCCCCAGGCTCTCACCCATCCCCATCGACATCCGCCACGGCCACCGTGTGCCCGAAGTATGATGCCACCTGGAGAAGGTCCAGCGGTGAGGGGCAGCGCTGGGGCGGGCATGGGGCAGGGAGCGGTGGCGCCTGGCGTGGGGCTGGGGGTGGCCCGGTGTGGCGTGGGATGCCATGGGGCGATGGAGGCAGCGGGATGGCGGGTGGCAGCAGGGTGCAGTGGGGTGATGAGGCAATGGGGAGAGCTGCAATGGGCACTGCAGGGGTGCAGTGGGGCACTGTGGGGTGATGGGGGCACTGAGTGGCAGTGGCACCAGCATTGGAGGTGACGGGGGCAGTGAGGTTGGTGCTGTGGGGTAATGAGGCAGTCGGACAGGGTGCAGTGGGTGCTGTGGGGCAGGGCAGAGTGGGGCAGGGTGCTGCAGGGTGGCGGTGCAGAGGGGCAGGGCACAGAGCAAGATAGGGTGCTGTCTGCTGATAGTGCTGTGGGGCAGGGCACAGTGGGCGCTGTGGGGCAGGGCGCAGCAGGGTGCCAGGGCAGGGAGCCACGGGGGGCCGGGGCAGCGGGGCAGGGCGCAGCGGGCGCTGTGGGGCAGGGCGCTATGGGGTGCTGGGGCAGCAGGGCAGGGCGCAGCAGGGTGCCGGGGCAGCAGGGCAGAGCGCAGCGGGCGCTGTGGGGCAGGGCGCTATGGGGTGCTGGGGCAGCAGGGCAGGGCGCTATGGGGTGCCGGGGCAGCAGGGCAGGGCACAGCAGGGTGCTGGGGCAGCAGGGCAGAGCGCAGCGGGCGCTGTGGGGCAGGGTGCTATGGGGTGCCGGGGCAGCAGGGCAGGGCACAGCGGGCACTGTGGGGCAGGGTGCTATGGGGTGCCGGGGCAGCAGGGCAGGGCACAGCGGGCACTGTGGGGCAGGGCGCTATGGGGTGCCGGGGCAGCAGGGCAGGGCGCAGCAGGGTGCTGGGGCAGCAGGGCAGAGCGCAGCGGGCGCTGTGGGGCAGGGTGCTATGGGGTGCCGGGGCAGCAGGGCAGGGCACAGCGGGCACTGTGGGGCAGGGCGCTATGGGGTGCCAGGGCAGCAGGGCAGGGCGCAGCAGGGTGCCGGCGCAGCAGGGCAGGGCGCAGCGGGCGCTGTGGGGCAGGGCGCTATGGGGTGCCGGGGCAGCAGGTCAGGGCGCAGCAGGGTGCCGGGGCAGTGGGGTAGGGCGCAGCGGGCGCTGTGGGGCAGGGCGCTATGGGGTGCCGGGGCAGCGGGGCAGGGCGCAGCGGGCGCTGCGGGGCCGAGGTACCTGCTCGCTGGCGATGCCCTGCAGCCGCCGCAGGCTCCGCCCGGCGCTGAAGATCTCCACCTGCCCGCAGCAGCGTCAGGGCCCTCGTGCCGGCACCGGCACCGGGTGCCCCCCGCCGACGGGCGCCGCTCACCTCGCCCTGGCTGTTGCTCTTGTTGGGCACCCCGACCACGTACTCTGCGGGCGAGCGGCGGCCCTGAGCCCCGCAGCAGCACCGGGGCCGGGGCCGCCCACCCGGCCGGCCCTCGCCGCGCCCGGCCCTACCTACCCACCGTGTCCGCGTCGTCGTCCAGCTCGCCCACGGCCACCGAGTACCCTGCGGGGAGACGGCCGCCACCTGAGCCACCGCCGCGGCGACGGTGGAGAGGGTGGCACGCAGGACGCTCGGGCCCCTCGCCGGGCCGGCAGCGCCGCCTGCCATCGCCCCGCCGCTCACCCCGGTACCCGTCGTCGTAGTCCCGCGACGCCTCCTGCTCCGTGGGGCGCCCGGGGGCCTCGGGCCAGAGCAGCGAGGCGCCATGGTAGCGTGAGAGGATGGCGGTGGCGCTCACCGAGTACAGCAGGCCTGCGGAGGCGGAGCGGGAGCCGCGGTCGGCCGGAATAACCCCCTCCCCCCCTCCGCCCCACAGCCGCCCCACGCCAGCCCACGCCTCGGGGAGCGCAGCGACACTCACCCGCAAAGTAGTAGCCGCCAGGGGCGCCCAGCACCAGCGTGCCGCCCTGCAGGGAAGGCCTGGGGTTGATGTTGGCATTGGCGTTGGCCTTGGCGTTGGCCTTGGTGTTGGCATTGGCCTGGGCCTTGGCCTTGGTGTTGGCCTTGGCCTTGGTGTTGGCATTGGTGTTGGCCTTGGCATTGGCCTTGGCCTTGGCCTTGGGGTTGGCGTTGGCCTTGGCATTGGCGTTGGCCTCAGCCTTGGTGTTGGCCTTGGCGTTGGCCTTGGCCTTGGCCTTGGCATTGGCGTTGGCCTTAGCCTTGGTGTTGGTGTTGGCGTTGGCCTTGGCGTTGGCCTTGGCTTTGGCGTTGGCCTTGGCGTTGGCGTTGGCCTTGGCCTTGGCTTTGGTGTTGGCCTTGGTGTTGGCCTTGGCGGCGCCTGGCCGCCCCCCGCCGCCCCCCACCCCCCGAGGGCCCGACTCACGGGGCCGGCGGCGGCGCTGAAGCCCAGCTCGCAGTAGCGCTTGTCGTAGGCTGCGGGAGCGGGGCGGCGTCAGCGGGGCGGGGGCCGCCATCACTGCCGCCATCGCCACCACCGCCGCCGCCACCACCACCGCCGCCACCACCGCCGCCCCGCCAGCGCTCACCGTAGAGGCTCTGCCGGTAGGTGTTGGCCATGACGGAGTCGCGGCAGGGCGCGTAGCGGGCGAAGCGCTGCCACCCGCCGCTGCCGCCGCCGCCCACGAAGCAGGCGCCCACGGGCGTCTGGAAAGCCTCCTGGCGGCCGGCCATGGCGTTCCAGTGCTGCAGCGGGGCGCAGGCCTGCCACCGCCGGCGGCCTCAGCCGTCGCACGGGGCCGGGGCGCCGCGCCGGTGACGCCCTGCCCCGCCGCCACCGCCGCCGCCGGCACCCACCACCAGTTTGCCGTCCCAGCTGGTCACCGACGCCCCCAGCCACTGGTGCGACTTGTAGGTGCGGAGCTGCAGCGACGCCTTGGTCTCCGTCTCGTCGCCTGGGCCGGGGGCGCGAGGAGGAGGAGGAGGAGGAGGAGGAAGGGGCTGGCGTCACCCGGCCGCCCCCCACCCCGTCCCCGTCCCCCCCAGCCCCCGCCCCCCTCGCCACGCACCCTCGGCGTCGACGGGCACGGGGCGACACGGCGTCTCGCCGGGGGGCCAGGCGCAGAGGAAGACGGCGCCGGGCTGCTCCAGGCCGGGCTGCGAGGTGTTGGCGCGGGGCGCCCCCACCGCCACGCTCGTCCTGCGGCGCCCGGGAGCGGCGCGGCGGCGTCAGCGCCGGCCGCCCCCCGTCCCCCCCGTCCCCCCACCGCCGCCGCCACGGCTCCTTCCCACCTGCCCTCGTCCGCGTGGAAATCCAGAGCGAAGCCGAAGTAGCTGCCCGGGGGCCCCTGGTACAGGGTGGGCCGGGCGCCGAGCAGATCCAGGCCGGGCGCCGAGCGCGGCGCCAGCGCCAGCACCAGCACCCAGAGCAGGGCAGGAGCGTCCCGGGCACCCGCCATCGCCGCCCCGGCTGGCGCCCGAATGCGCCCCGGCACCCGGCAGCACCCGCCGCCCCCCCGGCACCCGGCGCTTATCTGCAGGACGCAGCCGGGGCCGGGGGAAGCGGAAGGGATCCCACCCCCCGCCCCCGCGCGACCAGCCCCGCTGGGGACCGAAACGGGGGAGCCGGGCGGCTGCTTTGTGGAAGGGGGGCGGCGGCAGTGCCCGGTGTGGGACGGGGACCCTTCGCCACCGCGCTCGGCGCCCATCCGGAGGAGACGAGGGTCGCCGCAAAGCGCTGGGGCCTGAAGCCGGGGCCTCGCTGCGCCGCAGGAACTCGGCGCTTCCCGGCCTCCCGGCAGCCGCCAGCTGCTCCTCGCGCCGGGAGCCGACGGCAGGGAGAGGGACCGGAGTCGGAGCCGGCCCTCAGTGCCGAAAAGGGGTTTTTCCTCCTTTCAATCCACCCAGCAGAAATAGGATCGGTCGGGGACACGCGAGCTGCCGGCGCCAAACGCCTGCCCAAGCGCAGAGCGGCGCGGCCGGACCCGCCGGGCGCCCAACGGGGTGACGGCGGGGGCCCGGGCGACCGAGCGAGCCGAGGAAAGGGCTCGGAGCGCGCCCCGCTGCCGGGCCCACCGTCCCGGAGGGGACGGACGGCGGCGCGGGGGGAGCCGCGGAGCAACGGCGGCCGAGCTGGCCCGGAGGCGAGGGCCGCACCTGCCCCTCGGAGCAGCTGGAAGACGGCTCGAGACTTTTGGCTGCTGTTTAATAGCTGCAATTTGAAACGGGCAGGACGGGGCCGAAGCTGGGGCCAGGATGGGGGCTTCCGAAGCACCGAGCCCAGCGCGTGAGCTGGCTCCGAAGAGCAGGAACGCCGTAGCTAAGGAGCACATGCGCCCCGAGCCCGGTGCAGATGGCTCTGCTACGCTCTTGGACCGGCTTCGGTCTCCCCCTGCCAAAGCGCAGCCAGGACCCCGAGAGCCAGGGCTTGACAGCGGGCTGGAAACCACGGCAGGGGCCGTCGAGCATCAGGCCTCTGGGCACGAGCTGGGGGCTACACGCCACGCGGAAGCTGGACGCCGAGAAGCGGCAGCTGCTTCTCGTAGGGACGGCTCCGCGCAGCCCGGTCGCGGCAGGCATCCAGACCCCGACGGGTTCCGCCCGAGAACGCTGCCAGGCGACTCGTAATTCTCTCCCTGGTCAAACCGCTTCATTTCCTGCCTCTTGCAAGACTTCGGCACTGTCGTTCGTCCAGCCAACGAGCACCAGGGCCAACCAAAAGTCACTAAGGCAAAGGCAACTTTGCTCCCCACCGCGTTCTGGGCTTCGAACAGCACCAGCAAGCACAGTACCCCCCCCCCCCCCCCCGTGTTTTTAACCAAATCGAGTTTTTCAGTTAAGAAAGCAGATTGCTGCTCTTGGCTGTGAGCAAGTCCCTCATCTGTCCTCGTTTCAGGCTTGTAAAGACGGGGTTAACGCTAAGGCAGCGAGGCATGGGGATGGAGGGGGCACCCCGGGCAGCTCCAGCTGACACACGCCCAGGCGAGAGCACACAGCCGCAAGCAAGCGGTTGCTCCACCAGTGGCTTTCAGAGATGACCATGGCCACACGCGTCTGCTTCGCCCTTCTGCTGGAGGTTAGCGTCCTCCCAGCAGGAGCAGGGGCACAACCCATCTCCCTGCCCCATCGTGGTCATAAATCAGCAATGAGGCAGACGGAAAGATTGCAAGAAGGGTTGCAGGACACGGTATCGTGCATCGCTGCAGCTGCCAGAGGGTAGCTCCTGCACACGCTCCCGCTTTTCCCTACCCCTCTGCTGCTGGGAAGTCCCTGCGGTGGGTGGACCTTTGCTCTGGCTTCCAACAGTGGTGGCCAGCAGCAGCGGAGACGCATGCACTCGCTCCGGCACTACAGCGACAAGAGCAGCAGCCCCCGGCACAGGGGCAGGGAGGGCAGAGTCGGCGCTGCAAAACGCTGTGCCTGGGCGAGGGAGAGCCCAGAGCACCACGACTAGGTGCCTGAGGCTCAGCACCGTTCCGAAACGGCACCCAAACCAACCAAAAGTACCTTTTAGCAGCACCTTTTCCTGCTTGATTTCACCTTCAGTAGCAGCTTTGAGAGAAGCTGCGAGAGAAGCTTGCAGCATACTGAGGGCTCCAATCCAAAATCACGTCCTTTTAGTATCAGAAATTCTTAACACACACAAATTAAAAGCACTCTCCAGTTCACTGTGTTCTGACTAAAATATTCCAACCAAAACCAGATTTACTCGACAGGAAGATAAAGAAAGCAATCTAATATTCTTATTTTAGAAAAAATAAAATAAAAATAAAAAAATAAAAAATAAAAAGGGCTCTGTGCTACATCCTGAGCAGAGGGAGCAGCTCCAAATCATCTCACACCTTTGGAAAGAACCACACATTTTTTCCACAAATCATTGGTTTATTAGAAAGGTTTTTTTTCCCCTCATTTTACAGCATATATATATATTTATATATATATCTTATGTGACAAAGTTAAATACAGTCTGTTTATGCTTGTTAAGTAATGATAGGTTAATTATTTTTAGCACTATTCTGAAAGTCAAAAAACCCCTGACTGCACTGTGAAGGGTGCCAGAACACGCATATTGAATCTAGAAGCTAATGAAGCTCAGCATTGAAACATTAATACTGTATTCTGTTAATTATTTACAGAGAAATTGAGTCCCTTTTTTTGACCGTTGTGATTCAGTCCGACCTGTTCAAATGCAAAGTTTCTGGTTTAAATAACGAGGAAGCTCAGCGTTTTTCAAGCGTTTGAATCTCTTCCCCCGTATCTCAGCTGCGCGCTTCCGGAGAGGATGGAGAAAGGGAACGCCACGGAGACCCGCAGTGGTGGCCCGCGCTCTGCGTCTCTCACCGCCGCCCGCCCCGGCCTGGTTCGACAGGGCAGGAGCGCATCTGCCTGCCTGCTCTCGAACTAGGCCGTGCCAAGCAAACGTAAGGGCACCGCTAGGAAGCGAAACCGGTTCACCGACATGGCCCAAAACTGCACTAACCCAAGGAGATTCGGAACCTGAGACCTCCAGGTCACACGGGACAGGAGGTCTCGGTGCCGACGTGCTAGGAAGAGCTCCTGCCCTTGGAGAAACCGTCCACGGTTAGTGTTATCCGAAACCAGTGAGTGATGCAAGAGAGAACCCAGAAATCCCTTATGAAACGTCACGGACAGGAATAACCGCAATGGATCAGGCATAAACCCAAACTTCTCTCCCTATGCAGAAGATGGCAAGTGGTTACAGGTAAAAGGTTCCCTTCATCCGCAGAACAGAGTGACGAGCTGCGTACCTGGCCTGACACCTGCCAATCACCATTCTGAACCCAGAGGGAGGGGAAAAGGAAAAAAAGAAAAAAAAAAAAAGAAAAAAGGTATTTTATACTCTATGGGAGACAACCCAAATTCCTGACACTCCTGAGACTGCCTCCAGTGTCAATTCCTATAAAGTTGCTGCTTAGTAAAGACCACAAGCATGCAAAATGCCTATGTTGCTTCCGTTCATACACCGTTTTACAAAACCGGCAGCCACCACCTTCCAATGTGATGCCCTTCATTAGCTGTTAGAGTCACCGGTGTCATCCATGCACCTCACGTATTCCAAGTCTCACATTTTTCTTCTGCAAAATGCTAAACGAAGATTTTTCTTCTTTTTTACATTGTATAGTACATAAAAACTTCAAAAATACATGAGCTTGATAAAATATACATGCTTAGTCATTTTGCATCTAGCTGAAACTATAAAGTTTAACCTTTACAAGTGTCTTATTTCACCTACAGCAAACATATTTACACAAAAGCCACCAGAACAAGTACCACTAAAAGAACTGGCTGTAAAAAATATTATTGCAGTATACTACAAATGTAACCTTTTTATATGAGCTACAAAAAGCAGCATCTTTGTTTACAGAGTTCAGTGCAATTCTTTACATTAAAAAAAATCCTATAAATTAATAAGGAAACCATCAGTATTACAGAGGAAAGAATACATTTTACATATTCTGGTTACTCTCCCCAGTCCTCTGTATTGCTTCAATTCCTAAAAGGATTTTCCCCTCTTTCTCATCTGAGTGCCTCTTTCACCTCAATAGATGGAAGTCAGAGTGATTTTTCCCCCCTCCTCAGGAGAAGAGTGGTCAAAGCCTAGATTGAAATCACAAACTACCAATCTGAGAACCTCTCTCCAGTCTACAACACACAAAAGGCGTCAAGGTGCAGTCCCCACACAGGAGGAGAACGTTAATGCAGGATGGAGAAGGGTCAGAGGTGCGAACACACACATAGCTCTTTTGTTCACTTCGGCTTTAAAATAAGATCTTACTTTCACCTTTGCTGCTCATATTGGGGGGGGGGGGAAATCTAAGTATACAACATTGGGGTGCCGAGATATCGCCCTGCAGTGCCTGAAAACTGGTACTGGCCCAGACAGAACAGTGGCAATGCCCTTCCAGCAGTCTCCGTGCCAGGATCCACAGCTGTCAGTTACTAAATGTTTTATCACTGATTACAAGTAGGATTCAATCATGCTAACTATTTTAATTAGATGACCTCATTAAAAGGATTTTAGAGACCTATTAGTGACTATGAAATATCATTTATCATATACAAGGCAGCAGAAGGAAGATCATTAAGTGTAAGAATCTAGGGGGAAAAAAAGCCTTTCCGAGCGTCTCATTTGCCTACGTGCGAGATGATTCGTCTAGGATACAGTGCTGCTACGTACAGGTGGGAGGTGCTGGGAAACACGAGACGATCCCTGACTGTGGGTGCCCACATCACAGACTGACCTGCCGCCTGCCTGCTACCCAGCCTTCAAGCCATACCTGGCTTCTCTGGCTGCTAAAGACTGAAAAGAAATTCTCAGGCCTCACCTGCCACCTGGATCAACTTCAACCCCTTCCCAAAATGCAAAATATTCTCCTTCCTCCAAGGTTACTTCATTTGTCCTTCATGTGCCATGACTTGGCGGATGCTGCAAGTCCTGACCTGAGAAGATGGGGTGCAGCAAAGGGTGAAGATGTAACGCTGTAGCGGCTGCAGCAGCAGCGGGTCTCGGGGCAAGAAGGGTTGGATAAAGAGCATGTGGAACTGGATGAAAAGTAAAGGGGCCCGGATGGATAGCTGACGCTGGAATGATGTGGATGGGGTGGCTGGCTAGAAATGTAGCAGGATGCCCTGGAATAATTGAGTGGGTCAAGTGGGATAACGAAATAGGTGTCAAGTGGGGCTGGGGTATGTGATGAACCTGAGCGAGAGGCTGGGGATGGGGATGGGGGTGAATCCCAATTGCCGCGGCGGCCGCAGCAGCATGGTGCTGTAAAATGGCGTGCTGCACCGTGGTGATGGAGGTTGCAGATGCAGCCGCTGGCTGCTGAATGTGGATGGGCTGCAGAGCAGGCGCTGCTGGAGCCAGGGCTGCTGAGGCAGGAAAGGCCTTGACTTGCTTTGCTAGAAGTTGCTGCTGAATGTGCTGCTGAGCAGCTTGCTGAAGCTTACTGTATTTCTCCATTTCTTCAGGTGTAAAAGTGATCGGTTGGCTCTCAAGTGGTGCTAGGGATGAGTCTTCTCCTTCTCGATCTCCTTCAATACTTGGCTCCCCACTCTGAGGCACATACCCAGGAAAGTGCTCAACATCTGGAACTAAGGGCATCATACTGGTTTCCACAGGGACAGGCTGGTTGCCCCCATCCATAGGTTCTAATGCATCGCCATCGCTTGGATCTGAGAGAAAGTTGTGTGGCATCACCAAATCTCCAGAACTAAAGCACTCTGGGAGCGCTGGTGCTTCGAGGGAAATGGACGGCATTTCCTCAGTAGCTTCCTCATGTTTCTGTTCATCCAGTGGTTTGTCCTGAATTACCATCACTTCTTCTAGCAGAGACTGGCTGCCCAATTGAGCCTCCTCAATACCTTGGGAAACATCCTCAGAATCAGACAGGTCTTGTTCTTCACCCCTCTCCAAGCCAGACTCCTCATACCTTTTTGCATTTGGTTTTCGAATGGTAGGTAATTTCCCAATCAAGGGGAGAACTGGTTTGTTGCCTAAGGAAGGAGGCAGTTTGGGGCCAAAGTAACCCTGTGGAGGATCTTTGAGTTTTATGCCCACCTTGTTTGCCCCTGCTAGCATTTCATCAGTGACACACGGCTTCTTCTCAACCTTCCTGGACTGAACCTTTTCTAAGAGAAGTTTTGCAGTAACCGAGTTTCTCTCTTCTGGACTGCAGTCACTTTCTGAGGCCCTCCCCATGCCAGAGCTGCTGCTGTTTTGGGAAAGAGAGCCAGATCCTTTCATATCCTCTCCTTTGCCATCCTCCTTCTTCAGAGATCCTTCACTTCGGCCTGTTCTGAAATAGTGAGGAGATTGCGAACGATAGATTTTCGATCTGATGAAGTCTCTTCGTCCAGACCTCCTCTCTTCAGGACTCTCATGGCCTCGAGAGCCCTTTCGGGAAAGAGATCTCTGCGAGTGGCTTCTGGTACTACGGCTGCGATCTCTGCTATAGCTGCGACTCCGTTTCCAGCTGCGACCAGTTACACTTCGGCTTCTCCTCTTGCTTCGACTGCGGCTGCAACTGCTGCTTCGTGTTCTGCCCCGACTTCTTGATCTTCCTCGAGGGTGGGTTCGGCTCCTGCTTCGACTTCTTGACCTGCTCCTACTTGAGCTGTAATCATCCTCAGAAGAGGAGTACTTGTGCCGCTTTGATCTGTGATTTGAGCTGTTGTACTCTGAGTCGTCCTCCGAGTCATGGGATCTCTTTGAATGGCACCTTGACCGGTCGCTGTAATCGCTATAGCTATCATCTGAGTAACTTCTCCGACGGCTGTACCTGCTGTGGTCCGAAGAAGCGTCAGAACTGGTCGAATACGACCTTCGAGACGAATGCCTCCGCCCCGATCTCGAACGGCTTCTGGAGTGGTCACTGCCAGAGTCATAGTCATCACTGTACTGCGACAGAGATTTCTGCCGGCAGTGCTTCCCGTGGGAGCCCTCGTCGCTGTCATAGTCCCCGCTGCTCTGTCGGCTCCTGTGGCTGGATCGGCCAAGGGATGGAGCAGAACATCGTCTCCTTGAGGCGGACGGTAACTGCTGCAGGTCAACTTTGTGTTTTTTGCCACCGTGTTCTTGGCAGCAGTTACCACTATCCTCTTTCTTACCACTACTTCCCTCTTCAGCAGACAGTGACTTCCGCTGGGACTCCTGAGAGCACCGCTTTTTCTTCTGGAAATGGCCACAGTCTTCAGACAGTTCAGTTTTTAGTCCCCGTTCAGATTCAGTAGAAAGAGAGGATTTGCCCTTTCTGTGTTTGTGTTTTTTTCGCTTCTTGGGTTTCTCTTCCCCTGGGTCAGCTTTCCGGCTCTTCTCTTCAGTTTCCTCCTTGTGTTTACGTTTGTGTTTGCTAGACTTTTTGTGCTTCTTTTTCTTCTTATGTTTATGGGATTTCCCCGATTTGCTCTTACTGGTTACATTTTTACTACTGTCATCTCCCTCTACTTTACTAATGCTTGCCAAACTGGACTCCTGCTTGTTTTGGGAGCCACAGCTAGACAAAGATTTGTTTTCCATTTTTAGAGCAGCACTGTTAGCTGTGCTCTCCGTCTCCTTGGGTTTGCTTACATCACTAGATTCTGCAGCCTGTACATTCTCTTTACAAAGACCTCCTGGATCCTTCAACTTCTCTGCTCCTTTAGCTTTAGCATCTTTGTTGCGAGAGAGCTTGAAATCAAAATACAAAGGATTACAACTGTATGAAACAGATGGCTCTGCTTTGGTAAATATGAGAAGTTCTGAAGGCCACTGCAGAGTAGTGCTCTCATCTTTACTCAAAACTGGAAAAAAGGGTCCTGTTGGATGCTTTGGTCCTTCACTGACATCTTTACAGCTTGGGACAGGCTGGGTGACTTCTTTAGTAGTGTCTGGCTCTGGGAGACTGCTTTCCATAAGATGTTTGTTCTCCTGCACAGTTGCATTTTCTGCGACTTCTTTTGGTTCTGTTTTGCTCTGCTGAGCTGTAATTTCAGTAGTACTCTGTTCCTTCTGTTGCACTGTGCTCTCAGTAGTCTTTTCTGTGTGCTTTCCTGGCTTAGGTTTTGGAGAATTACCCTTTTTGATTTCATGTGCAGTTTTTTTATTCACATTTTCAGCTTCCATTTGTTCTGTAGACTTCATAAAAAGCAGGAATTGAAAATTAGGCTTTACTTTACAGTGGGCTGGGGGAATATAATGATAATATTCTGGTTCAACTGCCATTGGTCCATCTTCTCGTCTCATCTTTTTTAGTTTAGATAATGTAGTGGCTAAAGACCCACCATCTTTGTCATGTTGGTCATCTTCCTCTGCCTTGCCATCAGAACTATTCGTGCTCTCACCCTCACCAGATTTTTGCAGATTCCCTGCATCTGACCCTCTTTCATCAGCTTTTGTTCCATCTGCAGAACTTGACTCCTCCACATGGTCCTTGAAAACAGAAGCTATGGTCTCAAGCTTTACTGGAGTCTTCTTGGCAAATGAAAACGACACGCCTATCTTTTGCAGTGGAGTCCCCAAAGTATTCTTAATGCCAAAACTGATTGCTTGTGCCGTCTGGATGGGCATCTGGCTTGACATAACAGTGCTGCCGACTTGTCCAGTGTTTAGGAAACCTCTGTCCATAGTCATCTCTGTAGCCTGGCCAGAAGTTGTCTGGATGAAAGAACTGCTGTTAGCTGCAGAATCATCGTCATCTCCAGCTTCCTCATCCACAGCCACAGTGGTGGTTCTGAACATGGGTCCACTTCCAGGAGCGCTATATGAACAAGTTAAGATACACAAATGGTAGTCAGCTATATGCTCTCTCTCTGCAGTTGGCTTCATGCAGAATCTAAGATGTTTTACCCATTTCCAGTACTCTTGTATCCAGAAACAGATATATTAAAATAGTACTGCAAACTCATGCAATTGTTTTACAGTATTAAATAATGAAAGAAACTAGCTATTGTTGGAGAATTTGGGGATGCTCTGGACTACCAGCTTGGAGCATCCACTCTCATTAAAAACAGAGCAATAGGCTAAACTCAAGTGCAAAGCTTTTCTCTCAAAACTTGACTCAGGATTACAGAAGCAAGAACACCGCTGCTGCAGAGGGCCTCAGTCTCAAGCAGGACTCCTGCATACTCGCTCCAAGGGCGCTCAGGGATCACCCCTACTCACCACTCAGGCTGCCTTCTCTGTTCAGCCAGTTCGTGTAGACGCCGGAGGGCTTTCTCCTGCTTCCTTTCATCTTTACGTGATCTTGAAGACACGTTGCGAGCAAATTCCCTTTGTTTAAGATCTTTCAATCTCTGAGGCAAAAGAGAACAGGAATAGATTAGACAAAAGAGGCTAGTGGCAAGGGTTCTGAAGTGTCTCTCTGCTGCAGCACTGGAAAGTATGTTGTAAAGCACTCCCTGCTCCACCCCCATCCAGTACAAATTTATTGAGCTAGGATAGTGAACAGCATCTTAGCTCAACAAACCAAATGGAACACATTGCCATCCTCCCAGCAGCTACATGAAAAGTCAACCGTTGATCACTTTAAGCTATGACTTCAGGCCTGTGTATGCTTTTCTAATCAATTTGACTCGTTTTCTTTAGCTTGTTCAATAATGCTGATTTCAAAGCAAAAAGCAAGTTCTGGAAGGGAAAAAGAACAACCGCTTACTCTACTTCTCTTGCAGGGTACAGGTGTACTTGACACACAGTGCATGACAGAAGTCTTAATAGCATGGGCCAAAGAACAGAAAGGGATTAGCTGGTGCAAAAGTTATCCAGGTATTATATCTTACAAAAGCAATGTGCAAGTTACATTGGAGAAAGTGCCAAAAACCCTGTGCAAATGATACAGCAAATAAATAACAGAATACACACCACAAACAGTTGCTTGTTTTCCTGACAGCAGTTTTGAGACAGTCTGTAATGAGCCAAGATTCACTGGAATGCAGTGGGGTCTTTGAGGGTTTAATACTTTAGGGCAAACCCGAACTCAAGAATTTTCAAACACATGAAAATCATCAAGAGAATATAAATATCCAATTTAATAGGAACAGAACCTCAAATTATTTGGTCAATTTTTGAAAATCCTTGTCTTCAAGCATTAGGAAAAGAGGCTGTTTTTCCTTTGATTGCATACAAATCTCACAGGCCATTTTTAGTGTGCTATACGAAGGTTTAACAGAAAACAGCAAAGACTTATTTAAACCATCAAAAGGGACTGAAATTCTTTTCCTCTTCCTTTTCTGGTGCACAATTTGAAAACCTTTCAAAAGGCTCCATTCTCAGAAAGCATCGTGTATCCACCTTTTGAAAAAGTTTCATATCCTTAAACATTTTATGAAGGGCCTGAAAGACTAAATGTACTCAAAGCATTAGCTACTTCAGAAAAAAAAATGTATGAATCATTGCAAAATTCTTAGAAACCCTTCTGGCTGACTCTGCCTCTTTAATGGAGCAGTGTCACAGACATGTACACACAAAACAGTCGATCTGAAAACTAACCCAAATACCAAATCAGAGAAAAGAATTTGCCCAATGTAAAGAGAACATTGCTTTGTGAAAAAGAGGAAGATTCGACACAACAGAGGATGCTCTTACCAAATCATTATTTACTAAATGTGGTTGAGCTTTACCAAAATCAGAGGGGAGGGGACACACACAGAAAAAAAAAATACAGCTACAGACACTAGTAGAAAGAAACTCACTCTTATGATCTGGACTCCAAAATTAGAAGGATTTGCTTTCAATACATCAGCTGAAAATGTCACATCACAAAGAAAAAAAGAAAGTAAAAATATAACAAGAGTGGAAGAGAGGAAAAAAATAAAAAGCAAGCATTACTACACAAGCCCTCAGCGTGTCTGCAAGCTATGCTATGGAGGAGGAGCTGAGCCATCGACACTACAGGGTTGAGTTTCAGGGAGCCTGGAGGAGAAGGAAGACATACATACGCACAAGCACAGACACAGCAATGATCCCACCTGGAATAACAGAGCTACTTTCACCAGGACAAGTAAAGGGCTCAAGGGTTTTGTGGTGCATGTTCAATGCTGAATAGTGAATTTCTTTCTAAAGGAAAAGAAATGGACTAAGCGATGGTATCAGCTTTTTCATGCTGACTTAAACAGCATATCTAAAATGCTCCAGGAAGTTAAAGTCACCAACAGCTGACAAAACTATTTAATTGAGGTTTGATGCCATGTCTCTAGGTCACTCATCCATTTGGGAAAAAAGTATCACCCAGTCATTTATAACAGAAATGAATTGTGACCTTTTACTTTAAAGGGGGAAGTGCAATGCTGAACTCAGAAACCCCCTTCCATCCTCCAGACATGGCTTGATACGTCTCCCCATGAAATAAAACAGGCTTTCTGAAGTCAGCGGATGATGATGCAGCTGCCCACGATACAATCCTGTCTTCACCACAGCATAAAATTTTAGAGAAAACAGAATACTATCCCCATTTCCCTAAATACTGACCCTTGAGTGCCTCTGCTCCCCAAGACCTCCCACCCTCTTACTGAACAGCACTTAAATCAGAAGTGATAAAGCAAGTGGCATTATCCAGACACATTACAACTTCAAACTATGTAACATGTAGCAACAACAACTAGCTAAACTAACTGATACTTGCAGGTTGCAGGACAACAACAATTAACTATGTTTTTCAAGAGTGCTGAGAATCTATTACTCCCCAACTCGGCAGAAGAAAGGTCATCTGGTTTTATAAAGCTGACTTTACGAAGGAATAAGAGATTTCAAGTCAAAGAGCCTGTCGCTCTAAGAATGTCTGTCCATGGTTGGAGGGGGAAAAAAAAAAAAACACTGTTTTTGCTCAGTGAGACTGTCTATGCTGCTCTCAAGCGTGCTAGATGCTCATTTACAGTATGCTCTTCAATCCCATGAGCTGTGAGCACTAAAAGGATTAAGCCCACTCCTTCAAACAGCAGTACGCGGCCTCTGAATGCATCCAGGAGGGAATTACGCAAATCTGAATTTCCTTTTGCAGCACAGGGGACAGAAGGAAGAACGGTCTTGCTGAGTAAGTCTAATGCACAAAGTCTCCACGAACAGCACTGTGACATCTCTCTTTGGGACTGTGTCAAGTGAGATGTAAAATAAGGAACATAATGTAGCTTAGCATCTTTGACTGACCTAAAATGATGCATCCATCATGAGAAATGATTTCTCGAGCACATATAAAGCTTGCAAGCAGCCAAACTCCAACCTGGCTGAACTGCATTATGTTACAGAAAAGTAATTCCAGGGAGGAGGGAACAGAAGAGCAGATTGGCAGTCTACAAAAACAAACTGCTGCAGGAATCGATCCAAAAGTCTTTCTTCACAGGCAGCCAATTAGCACAGAGCCGTTAAAATGGCAAAAAGTTTTCAAAATACCCTGCCACAGTAACTCTTACTCTACTAACTGTTCCAAGTGCATAACAGAAACCAGTATCCTGTCCATGAAAAGCACAGTGGATAATCAATCAACTACAACTATCCAACTATCCCTACCATCATTCCCCAAAAGTATCAGGAGTGAAGCAATGAAAAGCGCTAAGGACGTTTTTACAGTAATAAAAGGAGTATATCAAAACAATGAAATGCTTTTCAGCACACTTTGGTTCTCAGAAAGCTATTTGAACTAAATCGATACTTAAGCTAGGCTTTTCCAGCAAGCATTCATTATTCTAATACATCAAGAGCTCTAAATTACTTTTTTGGACTGGCTAAACGGCCACAGGAGACGAGTGACGCAGCTGCTCCCTTTTCCCTGCAAATACAGTGCGGAAATAGGCTCTTCTTCAAGGAGGAGGAGGATTTTACACTTTGGGATTGTGCTCAATCACCATCTGGGAGCCTCTCCCCACTGACTAAAGAAAAGGAGCCTTGGGAACCTACGTTGCTGGGGTGAAGCTAGTCTTAAATCCCCCCCACCATCCTCAGCAAGATTATAATTTCTTAAACAGAATTGGGACCAGCAATCTGTTACACACTTCATTATAAACACGTAATTCCATGCTATTACAGGACTGAAAAATTTTGAAGGTTTCTCCCCGACAAGTGGTACATACTAAGTTTGCTTTCTGAGAAAGCAAAAAGCTTTTGAACACATTTATAGATAGAATCTTCAACCCCAAATTAAAGCACACTGTTTTTCAGGTTCATGGCCAACAGCAAATGGATTTTCTGAATTTCAGGTAAGAAAGCCATGCAATTTCACTCAACTGAGGCCCATTTAAGAGCTGTTCTATGCCTAAAATTGCAGAGCAGAAAGATCAAGTTATTCTCAGAAGTTGCTTTTTTAAAAAAAAAAAAAAAGAAAAGAAAAGAAAAAAGCACTTCTAGCACTTCTCATAAATCACTCTACACAATGCTCCGAGACTTTCACAGCAAACCTCATCTTCTGAGGACAGGGATACACTGTGTTCAGGTACAGCAAGATTTCTGCATGGGCTTGAAACACAAGGCAGCTCGTGTGACAGCACAACCCCGTTACAGAGCCTGCTCCTCCCCAGCTATTGTTCGAGTCTCTGCCAATTCCTATTAAACAAAATTATAATGCACTTCTCATTACGTGCCAGCACATTCTGGCTTTCTGAAATTTGTACATATACTTGATTCTTCACCGCACAAGCTCCTGGGAGCAAACTACATCAGTAGCTAAGATGGCAATCTTTGCTTTGTAATTTTATATATGTGATAATACAAGTCCTGCTTATTTTCAGGGATTAGTGTTTTTCACACCACCATAAATGAAATGGAAAAAAAGCAGAGGGGAAACAGCATGCAATTGCAGTTTTATTTCCTCTTAATTTTTTTCCTGACATCTCATTTTCAATCTATGAAAATATACTACAAGGTAATGGAACTCAGAAAACCCAATGACACAAATCCGTTTATCCTTCAGGAAGCTAGTAGTGCTTGTGATTACTTTATTTACTTTACCCTGCACACTGAAGACTTATTTTACTGAACACTTTCCACGTATGTACGGACTAAGTGCTCTTCCCCACGTGTGCTTGCATTGAGCAAACAAGCAGTTAAACCGCTCGAACCAGATTAAGAAAAATCCTCCCTTTTTTTTAAATAGGAAATCATTTCTGTATTAGAAAAGTTTCTCATGTAACAGCAAGTATCTTAGAGATACACTGTTAAGTCTTCTACATTCAAGTTCTGCTTGAAGATACAAGTTTTTGGAAAGCACCAGTATGCTTCCCCCCAAACTAGAAAGCACAGGTTTGGGTTTTAACAGTATTCAATTGTAGCAGTGACTGTGTTTGTAATTTTGTTGTGCCTTAACAGCTTCCTCCCTCTCAGCATTAATCAGGGCATGAAGACAGCAGCATATGTATGCGTGTGTATATATAGTTTCACATCTTAGTTTCAACATCCTCCCAAAGACTTTTTAATGGAAATACATTCCCTTTGTCTTTTTATAAGGAGAATCTAAGTAATGCAGAATTAATTATCTATTCCTCAAAAATGCCATGCATTCAGGAGCAAAAAAAAAAAAAAAAAAAGAAAAAAAACAACAGGAAAGCTACATAAAAGTCATTTTAATACCGGTTAGAGTTCTTGCAGCTAGCTTGGCAAAGGTTCACTCAGGAACATGTTCTTCACAACGAAATCAAAGGTGACTCTCTTTATTCTGTAGGGTCAGTGACTCAGGGAATAACACAACCTCTTTTTAGGCATGCTAGTAGTGAACTGAGGACTACAGCATAAACCACATATGAGAAGTAAAAAAAAAAGGGGGGGGGGAGGAGGAAGAGAGGAGACCCCAAATGCTATGTTATTTAAAGGTAAGAGTTCCAAGCTTAGCAATCTTAGGAAGCTCTGCTAAGTGACACGTGACATTCATTCATACTGCTCACAAGCTTGGTACAACCCCAGAAAAGGTGACGCACATTCATTTTTCATGCGGGTCTAATGTGAAATATTTTATCTTGAAGTCAAAATTCAAACAAATTAAGGGTCAGCTCCAATGTAATATTGTAAAGATTCACCTCCACTAAATCCCCCAAATCCAAAGATTGTGGGAACTCTCAATCACCCCAGCGTCATTTAATGCAAAGCTGTAGGAATGAATCCGCTAGTTCCATCAGTCCCACGTCCAGCATCTAAGCTCCTTGCTAACTGCTGCAGCAGTTCTTTCTACATCTGCCGTATCGCATTTGATCCGTTAGAGACAGTCAGGACTCTGCAATTTCAGAGGTAGGGGCCCTTCACAAAACTGTCCTTTAGCTCTAGTTGCCAGGCTCAAGAACTCACAGCTAAAACAAACACTCATTAAAAGTATCAGTAGCTTTTGAGGGTACCAAGAGATACCAAAACCAAGAGTTTTTAGGCCTATGGTAACAGCTCTTTTCATCTGCTCACTTGAAAGTGAGTACATGAATAAACTTTTGAAGAACTGGGTTTACTTTTCCTCTTGCAGTGCCATCTGTATGAAAACAAGTTGACTTTAGTCCTCTACCTTCCCCTTGGAGAGGCTGAGATAAAGTTAGTCTTTTTATGGACATCTGTATTTGTCATTTCAAGTATTAACCTTTTTTGAAAAAAAATGTCTAGAACACATTGACACTCCAACAACATTTAAAACACAGACTTAAACAGCCCAATGGTTTGTGCTAGTAAGGTTAAGATCATTTTCCCTGTTAAGGTAATCTAAAAATACTGCCTTTTGGATCAAATTTCAGTGTTCAGGTTAACTGTGATGTCAGGTAACTCTGTTATATCCACACACCATGAAACCAGTGTAGTCAGGACATAATAAAATCTCCCCTTAAGTTGTTTGGTGTTGACAAACTGGTGGTGGGTTCAAAATTTATCCAGTAGGGATCAATACACTTACCTATTGCCCCTGTTTCGCAATAATCCTGAGTTCCTTCCTGGAATACAAGACAGTGTCTTTATAACTTGGGAGCAAAAAGGGAGTTGGGGATGGAATGCTATTTATAGGGATAGTCTAACGTCCACTGAGCCACATAAGGAATAAGGCAAAACTTCACTGTGGTGGGTATTTGTAACTAAAAATACTCCAAAGCAGAAGTGACCCTGCAGAAATCTGCTTAACAAGATAAGAAAAAGACAAACTGAAATATTGCTGCCTCAAGAAATTTTCCCAAGAATACATCTGCAAAGTTTTGTCACACATATCAAATTGGTTTGCTAGAGTTATCTAGGATGCAAGAAGTTTTACTGACACTTAGCATTTTAGTTTAGGGAAAAAAAAAATCTTTAAGTCACATATACTTTACATCTAGTCTGCAAATGCATTAGATAATCTCTTCCCTCTGTTCAGAGGATCCCTTGCCTGTAATACAATTTTTTTCCCTACAAGCATCAGACAAAAAATAATCTTAGTTCGAACATGTCTTCTCTCACGCACTTCACTTTTTCTTTAGGAACTGTTAATCATGAATACCCTTACTGAACAAAACTGTTCAGCACTGAAAGAAATAAAAATAAAAGACCAGAGGAAATCTTTCTACCACAGTTATTTTTTTTTCGAATGTTACAAAGCACTAAGTCTCATTAGCCTACTAAAGAAAACAATTATGTTTGCCTTTACGTAACTGTGCTTTCTTGTCCAAAGATGCAAACTGTGAAACAACACGTAACATGTTTTCAAAGGCACAGTGGTTATTTTAAGTACCACCTCATACTTCAGAAGACTGTCAGAAATGAGCCCATCTTGAGTGGTAATGAACAACACACATGAGATAATGTTACTTATGTAAATTTACTTGGTTATTTCTCAGTAGTTTCAAGTTCACTACTGAACACCAAGCCAACAGGGTGACAAACATTTCATTCAACATCAAACCAGACATGTAATTTTTTTCCTAAGTAAACCACAACTGCTTTTGTGTATAAGCTCCTGTATAGCTTGAAATTATTGCTGGACAATTTATCAAGAAATTTGAAGGTCCATTTTCTCCAACACCTGCCTGAAGTTGCTGCAACAGTTGCAAATTATCCAAGAGCATCAGTTCCTTCAAAAATGCCTAATAGGATCAACAAAACCAAGGATCCTTTCCACTAAAGGGAAGATTAAGCCACAATGTATTCCCAAGACACTTTTCTTCCTCATCACTCTTCTTGCACCCCTAACGATGACTGTTTTTATACCAGTAAGATGGTGGTTATTTTCCACAGGTTTACTTCTCCCTCCATAGCATCTCTAGATGCTAGAAAATCTGTCAATCTAGCAATCCTTCTACCAGTCTCCCTATTAACCACCCAACAGTTTTAAACAGGAGCTGTCATAATCATACGGTACCACCACATTGCAAGAACGTGCCATAAACAGGTCCTTCCACCTCCTAAACAGATGCATGTAACCGCACTCAAGTTTCAACCAAGTAGCTGGAAAGCTCTAGATGAAGTACACTGCTATCTGATATCACGATTGTGCCACTAGCTCTCTCAAAAACAGCCTGTTTTCCCAATACCAAGCAAATTCATGAATTTCTGCTCTTAATTCTACTGAGCTGCAATTCACAGTGCTCAAACAGTCCTGTCACAAGATCTCACATCAAAACTTCCTTAGCGAATTTCTTTGAAATAGCACATTCTGTACTTCATATACAAAAAATTATATACTGTAATGCCATATTCATGTTTTTAAAGCTGTTGCTTCACTGCTATTTTGCAAGATTCAGAACTCTACAGCACATCCTCCAGATATTCACAGGAGTTATCAATATTTTAATGACTATTATTACAATTTATCCTTAGGATCAGAAAACCTCCTCTGTGCAATGTCCTCTCTAAACGAGTACAATACAGCTATCTGTTGTACATTTGCATCTCATTTAGCAGCTTCAAATATTCAAATAGATTAGGCTAAGGCATGAACTTTTATTATTATTTATTATTAACTGTGCAGTATGAAGTGTTATATAGCCACTACAGTGCATCCCTACTTTTCGGACCAAAAGTAATTCCACATAAATCCTGAACCCATCCTCTCATGAAGGTTACAATATTTGGAAACTGCTCTTTTAATCACTCTTTTGACATAGTCTGTTATTTCCTAGTCTGTTTTCAGTAACTTGACAAAACGCAGACTAAAGTATTAAAGTGTGCACACACAGCAGATTGATGGCCTTCAAAGTTGTATTATTATAAAGCCTGATACAAACTGGGAAATATCCATACCCATGTGTCATTGCCTTAGTTTAACAGCAGCCCATTCCTGCTCCTGAGTAGGTCAAAGCTGAGCTGCTTAACGCTAACCCTCCCCTCTTTCATTATATTTATTATTTTTTTAAGATGAATATTCTGCTGTGGGCATAAAAATCTTAACCAGTATCGTCAGAAACCTATTCCTGAGGCTATAAGGAAAATAAACACACTAGGGAAATTCAAAGTATCAACCACAAACAAGACCACTGCAATGAATACAAAACTGATGAACTATGCTGTCAACAACTGTTTACCTGTTTGTGAGCATGATCGTAAGAGTTTATGTGGTTGTCAAACTCTTGGTGCTTTTGATACTGCTTGTCACAAAGTTCACAGTAGAAGTTTGCTCTGAGGTCTTCCAAAGCCTTGGCAATTGCCTTTTCTTTATCAACATAATCCTGCAAAATTAACAAAAAACGCTTCAGTTAAACTTTCTATAAAGCAATCTGGAGACAAATTATTCCTTTAAGGAGAACAGTCTTGAAGAGAACCTTGATGTACACACATCACTAAAGTATTTTTATTAAGCAGGCTAGTCTTTACAAATTAAAAGGATGAAAAATACTTTTGCAGCACTATCAGCCTAATCCCATTTCAGTTTCCTGACATAGAACATTAAAAAAAAAAGAAAAAAAAGAGTTAGTATCAATAGCAGTCAGGCTTCTTCCGGGCCGCAAGCAAAGTGCCTGCTAGTCTGAGATAATAGAAAGAGCTTTAAATCCTCAAGCTAACACAAACTGGCAGCCGCCTGCTCACGTAAAATGAAGAACAAAACGCACATCGGAGCAGGAAGATCACTGCTTTTGGAACAGAATCTTAGAACTTTAAATGCTGATGTTTCCTCCATTTTGAGTGCTAACAGATGTTTACTTGATCTCAGCTTGTCTGTAATTCAGGAAAGATGAATACAGACACACAGTTGGGCAAGCAGAGTTCAGAAACCATTGAGTCTAACTCACTCCAGTGTCATTTTACAGTAATTTCTTCAGTCAGTGACATTTTCCCAGGCGCAATGCTGTCCATTAAGCAGCATTCAAGTTCAAGTACAGCAATTACATGGGGAACATACAGGTAGCTGCCATTTAGCAAAAGGAGGAGGGGAGGATCTCTCCTTAATGCTTGTACAGACAGTACTTTAGATAATACAACTTCTGTACAAGTACTGAACTAAACCTCCAAGCAAAGGGGAGATGACTACACCGGTAATGGTCACTTCCTACCCTCTTTTGCTATAAAGAAAAGCAGCAGCTTTTGGATTGGCAGCATCAGAAAGCTCTGGGTGTTGCAAGCTCAATGTTTCACTCTCCCAATGGAGATTTCAGTCCCGCAAAACGCAGTGAGGGCTCAAAGCACCGCTGCTGCTCTAGTCAGTGACTCCTGGTAACAGGACGCAGCTGGACGGAGACCTCGGACAACTCTTCTCTCTCAGTGGGATCTTCTCTCCCACTGACAGAACTAATAAAATATTGTCATCCCTCAGAAAAAAGCTAGGGAAGGTTTACTTTAATAAAACGGAAGCACTTACGTTGATGCATATTAGTTAAAATATTACAAATGCTGTATTAGAAAGTACACTACACTAACAACAGAATATCCAGCATAACTATTTACCAGCTCCACCCTCCACTGGAATAAAGGCAAATTATGGGAGACAAAAAAAATAGTATAACACTTGAGAAAAAGCACATGAGAGTTCAAGAGTTTCAGTCTCCAAAACAAGCTTCCTATGGGAAATTTCCTTGCATTAGCAAGAGGAGCTTAAAAAAAAAGCACTAAGTTCGTTCAAGGGAATACTATTTCACAGCCCTGTCAAAATCACATTAAAACAGTATTGCTGAGCTTGTTTTCTATACTGCAAGATGCATTTCAAAAATTTCATCACGGGGCGGGGGGGAAAACACACACACAAAAAAAATCTACTGCTAAAAGTTTTTTTCTTTTAATAATTTAAAGCACTTTTCGACTTCCAAATAGAAATCTATTTCAAGCTCCTGCTTTCAGGTGTCTATTACCCAAAGCCCTTGTTTAAAAAAAAAAAAAAGAAAGAAAGAAAAAGAAAAGAAATTGTATCTGCAGGTTAGGACCTGAAACAGGTCTCCACAAAGACAGGAAAGGAAAACAGAACAGCATGAGATACACAGAACAGCGATGTTTAAAGTTTTTCTGAAAACATGAATGTGCTTCCTGCACAATGTGTAATTTCTTCAGAAAGCATCCTGTGGCTAAACAATGAAAACATGGCTTTACAAAAGCAGGGAATTAAACAACATTTCTTGCTTCTTTTTTGTTGCAGAGTTATCTAAAATTCCTTTGAGACTCACTGAATGGCTAATCACGATGTGGCCACAGTTGGCAATTACATAATGGACTCCTGTGGAGCAATGAAAAAAAATTATGCTTGGAGAGATTTTCCACAGATTAATACGGAAATGCAGAAGTCTAACGATAGAGCATGCTAATAAAAATAAATCTGAGTTGTGAGAAACTGCTACTGCTCCACAGAGTTCCTGAAAGAACGTGCACTGAATACTGGGAGGAGAATAAAACTGCTGCAGAAAGTGAAGCACATTCAATTGCACTTGAAAAGACAATTGCAAAAAAACTAAGAACTGCACCATAAAAGTTGCATTGCAGACTTGAGACAAAACATCATTACACGCAATTCACACAAGGGCTCCTACCAGCCACCCTCAGATGAAATAATAATTTGCACTCTGCAGCTGCCGCTGCTTGAAAATCCCTAGCATCGCAGATAGGGGCATACTGTAGAAAGAGATCCCAGCTCTCGGTCATGTGCTGCTTTAGAACAGCTAATGTCACAACTAAAACCTCCTTCTCTTTGTAACGTGCCAACAGTGTGCCGCCCAGCACGACACTAAAAATGACAAAAAGAAGAAACATCTTCAAGCAGAACGTGCACCTGGGCATAGAGGAACTGTTCACCCCAATCTGCATAAGCCCATTAAAAGCACACTTGTATTTTAAAGCATGCCAGAAGATATCATTAACTCCATTTGCTGCCATAATTGGTTTTAAAAGCAATTATAATGGCTTTTATTTTAAAACGAATATGTATACCAGCAACTCCCTTACCAAGGGAGTTAAAGTCTTAACTTAGCCAAAAAAAAAAGTTTCAGGAAAAGATAGAATTTTTTGTAGCTGAATAAACTGCCTGCAGCATTAGCTCTTCAACCAGTGAAAAGGCATTTTAGATTTGCCATGGTTGTTTAATTTTAATGGAATGGAAACTACCTTTCTATTATTCCTCGAAGAATCACAATTTATGCAAAACTGATACTTTAGTCTGATATCTACCACTCTTATTCAACCCCAGTCCTTCTCAAATCCCAAGGAAATTGGATAAGCAAGCTTTCCTAAGATTTGATGTACTTTTTAGGCTGGTAAGCAGAGTAATGGATTAAAGGACTAATGAAGACCATGTTTCCCCAGAGTGCAAACTGGAAAGTCAGTTACTGCTAATCTAAGTATGTTTCAACATGTCGTGCTCAGTGCCAATATGATGGCCCACTTTTATCATTAAACAGATGTCTTTTGTTTTTTACATTGTTTTTTTTAGTAAGCCAAAAACCCCAAAATAACAGTTTAAAAAATCCTGTTGAAACACAAAATGCTTATTTTAATGCTGCCTGGGAAACTCTCCTGAAAAGATACAGCCCACTAATTTCTCAAAACAGGAGTCATATTGCAGCTTTTTAAAGAAAATAGGATTTCTGTAGCAATATGATAACGCATTTTTTCCCCCCATTACTCTACTCCACTTCCAGTTGACAATTGTCCATCTTAAACCTGCATATGCAGATTTTGCACTGAAGACATAGGAGGTTCACTAGAAAAACTTGGTAGCCCCAAGTCTAGGGAAAGAAATCTTCTGCCCACCACAGAACTGCTCTTTCCAGAACAGCAAAAAAGCCTACTGGTGAAAAGCCTTGCTATCTTGCAGCTCTTTAGGAGCTAAAGAAACACCACAGTTAATGCAGAGAAGTGAATAATCAGTTTGTTGAAATCTAAGTAATCTTAGAGGAGGAAACAAAAGAGGTGGGGAGAAAACCCACCACACACACACAATAGTTAATAGTTAATTCCTACTACCATTAACCACAGCCTAATGACAAGACATCTGTCCTATCAGGATAAATCCTCTCTTGTTCAGCCCACAAGAACTTCGATACTAATGCACCTATTTCAGTACCTTGTACTTCTGCCTCAGCTCCTCAGTGTCTTCTTTCTCCACCTCCAGTACACGCCTCCGCTCAGTGGCATCTTCAGCATAGTCGAGCTTTTCAGAAAAGAAGAGATGCGGTTTGCCCAATAAATACTTTGTGCTACTGAGACTGCCAGAATGTGTAATTTAAAAGGTGAGGTTTGAAACAGAATCACTGCATATCATACTTCACTTTCCTTGTTTTGCCATCCCACAGTGAAACCCACAGATAAAACAGTTCATTAATCCTTCCGAGCTGGTGGCTCCCAACAGGCCCATTCGCTGCCAGCAGCGGCCTTAGCTTTAGGGAAATGAGTCTCACAAAGCCAAGGAATTTAGGATAGTATCCAGACCTCAAAATTTAGGTAACCAGCAGTAAAGAGAATCTGTATTTTGCAGAGAAATGTTTTCTAATCGCGTAGTTCTAGGAGTTAGGCTTTCTTCATCTTTGTCGCAAGCTTTTCTGCTTTTAAACGTCTTCCCTGTAAACTCCGCGGATCCACGCAATAAACGGCAGGGTGCAGCGCCAAAGGCGGATGAGTCTACTTACCTCCATCTCCATCCGCCCCATGCCCATGACATCGTACTTGACGACGATAGGGATGGGATCCGTCCTACCTGTAACAGGAACACACAAAGGCGGTCAGAGGCCGGTCCACTGCCACAACTCACTTTTACACATTGGGTTTGGGTGGTTAGAGATCTTGCCTTGGAGTGCAGAGACCAGAAAGCTACAGTGAACCAAACACAAGCCATTCTCACAGCTTACATCCAAACCTGCTTCTCAACTCCAAACCAGTTAAAGCTAAACGCACCTTTAGCGCTGATAAACAGCATTCTTTGAACATTAACTGGTTATATAAAATGGACTGGTGGTTAATGTTCCATCTTGACAAGTCCTAGTGTAGGACATTAACAGGACTTGAGAAGGGAACCTTCTCAGTGCTTCCACATCAGGCAATATATACCTCTAATCTCCTGATACTGAGGGGGAAAAGAAAAAACCTATTAAATATATTTTATTGCACTACCACTCTAATAATTAATTATGTGGAAGCCTCCCTCCCACAAAAATTTCGCACCTTCCCAAGAAAAATGGTAACTACTCAAGTCGAATGGCACGTAAGCCAAACTTCTCTCCTCCAAAAGCCACCCGTCCATTCCAGGACGCATGGCTAATCCCCATCTGCTTCCCCAGGCTCCTGCGGAGAGATGTGCTAGCACTTGCCGTGTTATCTGTAAGCTGTGAAAAGGACTAGTTGCGAAGAAAATTGACTTTGAACTAATCAAACTATGCTGGAGATTTTTTTTTTTAACATATCTTTAATCCACTCATAACCAGCCAAACAAAGCAAAATGGGGCAGACAAGCACTTTACTACCACAGCTTTTTTTATTGTTATTATTATTATTTTACATCACAACTCGCGCTGTTTGTTGTGATGTAAGCCCACTGAAAAAGTACTTACCTTATCCGGTGCATACCTTGAGTAAAAAAACAGAATGTTTACTTCCCTTATTATTGCTCTTGGTTTGGTGTAAACAACTGTTTTGTTATACACACATACACATATATTATACCTTTGGGCTAAAAGATCTGTGGGTTTTATCACGGCAAAAATATTACATTGCATTCCACGTGCACAAAAGGCTGAAGATCTTTAAAACTGCCTCAGAAAACCTGTGTATATATTAACTTTCTCTAAATCCTGCAAAAAAATTACAATCCATGGATTTCAAACTCCACAGAAACCTCAAAGGAAACCTGCTTCAGACTTGTGTCTTTTTAACTCTCTGAACTAGAGAACAGAGGCACCTATTTCTCTTTCAGAAACAAGTCCATTTAATTAAATAGTTAGTTTATATTTTTGTTTATATGCCCAGAAATTTACTGAGAGGCATATTTACCAAGTTCAAAACTTATTTGTTGAGATGATCCAAAATAATATTTGGAATCAAGCTTTCATTTGGGTATTTTAACAACGTTTGCTATTTGAAAATGTTTCTCTTACGCCCAATGGTATAATAAAGTAAGCAGTGACTGCAATTTTTAGCAAAAGGACCAAATTAAAGACAGGTTATAAAAATGACCTCCTAAGTGCAATATCACTTTCATAACGTCTCAGCCAGGGATTTACTGGTTAAGCGGCAAACCCAATGGAATCATTGGCAGCAAGTGCCAACAGTTTTTGTTCTTCCCCCCCAAGCTTTTTGTTTGTTTGTTTTTTGTTTCTCCAGCAATCGAGATCTTTCGATGCAGCCTCATTGCCCTGGTAAACCCCTGCATCCAAACGGTGCATCAGTTCTTTTGCCTTCTAAGGCAGTCAAAGTTTTCAGAATCTATTTGTAAAATGCAGTAGCAAGTGCTAGTGCCCATCGTGTTGGGGAAAAAATCAAGTTTGGACAGTATTAGAAATTTATGTCTCAATTGATTTTGGCAATTCTAACACAAACAGAAACATCCCTTCTTAGCAATACCCTTTAATGAACAAGGATCAGACAAGTGTGCATAAAGAAAGGAAAGGAAAGGAAAATGAAAGACCAAGCAGAAGGATGATGGCTACAACAGAGAAAGTAAGCCTAACATATTGGTGCACTGATGACAAAAGGAGTAATTCAGTCTGAAAATAAAAAATTACCACTGCTAAGTTTACCATCACCACAACAAGTCCAGGATCATAACGCTGTAAAAAAGAAACACCATTTGTTAGGCAGAAACCATTAGGGGCAGAAAATAGGCCGTTTGTAGTAGGCAGGTAGGATGGGTTTAAAAAATAATAATAATAATAATAATACGAGGCTTCTTCCTCACCCCTCCACCCCATCACCGTGCTCTGCCCTGTGGAATCAGGGAGCAGGGAGACTGTGAGCAGTTGCTGTTTGTTTTCAGAGCTGCTTTTGCAACCTGAAATGAGCCAGGTGTTAGAAGAGGGTTAATTCCTGGTAGCGACCCAAATTTAAAAGATGCACGTTGGCACATTTAGGCAGGCAGTTTAAAAAAAATACAAAATGAAACAACAAGAAAAAATACCCCCAAACCAAATCAGGATCTTATGGTAATTGCAAATATTTTGGGTGAAAATGAGCCATGTTTGCCGGAAAGAGAAGAACATCCAATACTAAAAGCAATGCCTTTGTTTTAAATTTAACCATTATTTCATTAGGCATGAAATAATAGGGCAGCTGGCCAAAGAGGCTGCCCAGCGTGACAGCCAGTCGACCAGTGCCAGGTTCGAGCGCTTGGAGCACGTAACGCAGCCACCGGCAGCCGTGACATCTCCGCCAGCGAAACAAGGGCTCTGCCCAGCCGCCCGGGGGGAGCACAACCTGCAGCCAGGCAGAAACAGCGGGCGGGCGGTCATCGGTTCTGAGCCCTCGGGGCCTGGAGGGCCTTGTTTCACGTCCAGGAACCGAAAGAAATGCAGGATGTGTTCACAAAGAGCCACCTCTAACCCTGTTGACTGCAAAGCAGGCATCTTGGTAAAGATGGAGAATAGCCAAAGGGGAAAAATGGGACTTAAGCTATTAAAGTTTCTTTTAAAGAACTTCAAGAAAACTTACTCCAAAGCCGCTGTGCATTACAATGTGATCTTTACCAGCACCTAAAGGTGCTTCTCAGAAGTTGTGAGACTCCCCAGTTTAGCGTTCCTGCTGCCCCTTTTCAGGTACATCAACATACTTTCATGGGAAAAATGGAGCTTTCACAAAAGGGCAAAAAAATTCAACATTTCAGCCCACTCTAGAGAGTTGCAAGTGCTGCCACATGGACAACTAACCCTCTCCCCTCCATAAGGTAGGTAATGCAGAAATTGTGTCCATATGCCTTTCCTCCACAGGCCAAAAAACACCCTACAAGTTTTACATCCTTCCTGGAGCAGCCTGTAAAATCCTTCCTTTACAGGCTGTTCGCAGTACGCAGGCTACACACCCTAAACCACACAAAGGGTTAAAGTATTTCCACATAAGGGGAACATCCCTGTAAAAGGGACAAAGCATGAACCCCAGGCTGGATGGGAAAAGCCAACAGCCTACATGAGAACTGAATCTTGGAAAAAGCAATCTCTTAAATCACATTTGCAATCATTTCTTTATTTCAAAGAAATTTCAAAACGAGCAGAAAATTTGCTTTGCTTCCCTCTTCCCTCCTACTTTACAAAGGAAAGGCAGAATCTCTCTGCCAGCTTGTGAAAAAACTGCTTATCCCCTAATCTGGCCGGGCAGCAATGCCCCATGCGACGGCCCTGCGCCTGCTCCGCAACCTGCGAGCGGCAGGGAGGAAGCAGACTGCAGGAAGCACCTTGCTGAACCACAGTGGAGGCAGATTTCTCTGAATTTCATAATTGCACCAAGATATTGCATAGGAGCAAATATGAGCAAAAGTATCTTTGTCCACAGTCAACAAATCTTGGAAAAGAGTGATTAACGTTCATGCTTCAGGACTTTAAAACAGAGTATGAGGTACCGAGTCAGGCTCTATTCTGAGGATTATTTCACAGTTGCCAGCTGCAGGGTGCTTGCTCCTTGTCCGGACACAGTAGGTAGATGATGCTCTGCTCTTTGAAACAGGACACTGCACCAGGTGGACCTGCCATCTGAGCCAGTCTAGAAATGTTGGCATTGTCAATACTAGTGCAAATTATATTTTTTTTTAAACCATCAAAATAGAAAACAGTTTTCAGCAGCAGCAACAAGGATTTACAGATTCAGAAGAATTCCTCCCTCTGGCAATACCATGTATTACAACACAAATAAGATAGCAATATCTTTTAAAAAAAAGATACAAAGAATAGGATGCTTTGGTTGAACAAAAAAATACCCCACAAATTACGCCTTCACTGTTCAATGAAATATGTTTTCACAGATTATGCAGATCCATAGCATATATGCATCACAGATAACAGAACAGCCTTAATCCTTTTCTATCTCAACAGCTATTAAAATCTTCATCCCCAGTATACGGTTTATGGAAAACAATCCCAGAGGACTGACTCATATTATACTCAACTGCAGAGAACTCCTTGGAACGAGCAACTTCCAAGAATATAAACAACAGGACATGAGCACGCTGAGCACAGCTATTCTCCTCACTTGCTGCCATTATACTACGGTGAAAAACAAAACTACGGATAAGAGACAACTTTCCAGGAGAAAGTAACTGTTCTTGGAGAGGTATTACTGCAGAGATTATAAACAAAGCTGCCTAAAGGCAGCCCTGGGGAATTTCAGGATCGCATCCTTTGACTTGCTCCAATTCCTAACGGTCAGTTTGTTTAGTTACCTATGGCACAAACTCCACCGCCGGGCTGTGAAAGGCAAACTGAGGTCTGGAGTCACCTACCAATGCCTACAGCAATAAACCCACAGATGTGGGATGTGACCACCAAGCAACTGCACCACCTCTACAAAGACTTGAAAGAGTCCTCTTTGTTGCAGACAAGTTTCATTTTCAAAGATTAGGATTGTGGAAGTCTCCTCCTGGGTCTACTTTATCTTTACCTTGTCAAAGAGCTGTCACTTAGGAAATTCTAATTGCTTATCCAGAACATAAAACTGGAAGGGATGAGGAAATCCAATCATTTTTACCGGTAAGCAAGCCCTGACATGCGCTGCACTCCTCCTTGCTGATTAGAACAAAGCTACATTATCAACCATATTCTGAGCACTGCCAGAAGCAATTAAAAAAAAAAAGGGGGGGGGGGCAACATTTTATCTTGGTCTACTCTAGGAATAAGATTTGTTTGCTCCTGAAGTAACATAAGATTTTTGAAAAGGGTCACAAACAAATCAAGAGACTCCAAATAGGTCTGAAATTTAGTTTTTACAATTTACAATTTTACAATTTACAAATATGCAATCACATGACAAACTTCAAACATGAGCTCAAGTTTTCTTAGACATCCAAGCCATGAGTGAGCTGCACAGAAAAAGCCAAGCTTCATCGACCCCAAAGCTCATGTAACTTCTTTAGGGGAAGGCACAGAGTCCAGGTCAACAGAACATCTTGAGCTTCCCAACCTACATAATGATGAGTACTAAAGAATAACCTGGACATAAATCTTGGTTGACCTAGCATATAAACTCAAGATAGAAGAGGCTGCCTTACTTCATCTCTACGATAGTGAGGAACATTATTGGTCCTCAGCATGGGGGGAGCACTAAAAAGTGTCAACTGATTTCAGACTGCGCCGCAAACCTGGGGCAGCTCGTGCATAGCCCTTATTACTTGCCTCTCACATACACATCCTTCACAGTTTTAATAAAACTGCTCAGACAGCATACCACCTTGAAGGGCAATAAAGCGTGGTATTAAGCCAACAGAAGGACATCTCTATGTCACAATAAACTTACGTTACTGAAAAATTACTGATTTCATTGACATTCTAGTAACCCATAAACTTATAATCCACTATTTGAAGGGTTTTGCACAGTTGAAACAGACCAAGGAGACAACCGCTCACTTGAAGGAGACACAGACTTGAGGCATTAAATAAAACCTTCCTTTAGCCCTGCAGTCTTGTGTATTTTGACATGGTAATGAAGATTTGTATGATACGAGACATTCAAAGCCACATTACCCTTTTTTTAAACACTAACTAATCACAAAACTGCTTATTTTTATTAAAAACTATTGCAATAATTTATGTTGCAAAAACAAGCATAAAAATGTTAGCCTATGCCAGAATTCAGATCCCCTATGAGGACACATCAAGATATAAGAAGGTAAGACTGTGTTCACATTATTTTGTCATAAGACTGCCAAATCATTAAATTCTTAATGAATAAAGGCACTCTTAAATATTTTTATCTTTCTATTCCATATTTTGTTGCATTTTATTACAAAGCTTCAAAGCCCAGAAATAAATAGAAAATTCCTCATTTCCTTGTGACATTTCTTCCCGGGTCCATATTGTTTTATGTTCTCAAGGCCTCACAAGCATCTCTTCTGTTTACCTATGTGAGATCAGAGGATTTAAACAAATGGAAAAATGTATTAAGATATTAGCTTGAAGCCATTTGGTGAACTGGTGCCAGGTCAGGCCACCGGACAAAATTTTGCAATAGTAACTCTTATAGAGCTTGATTTCACAACTGAAAACAATCACAGAGGTGGCCAGAAAACAGGTATTTCTTGCCTTACCCACAAGATCATTTTCTCACCTGCAGGCCCTTCCTCTTCACTGAACATCTTTTAGTGTTTCTTTAGACATTCCTTGCTTTTGCTCTACACATAGTAAATAAGATGGAAAATCAGTTTGTCTGAACAGATTTAGTAAAGAACATGCCAAATAAGAACTGCATCATAGTAATATATTGAAGGGAGGGGGGAAGTGATGATTATATTTATCACAGAATTTGCAAGTCATGGAGCAGAAATCCATTTGTACTTCTCTTCTTGGCACAGTTTTCATTTTAGACTAAAACACAGTTAGGAAGGATCTGAATTCTAGCATTTTCTAACAAATTCGATCCCCCTGACTTTGCAAGGTAGTTTAACAGAACTTTAGGATAATATGTGGGCTCATGAAAGGATAAAAATAAAAATCAAGTTCTATTACAAACACTTGTTACTGCTACCACCTACGTGTCACCAGTACAATTTATACAATGAGTTTCCAGCACACCTTAATCAACAGGAACACCATTCTCTTGGCCATGGTTAAAGGCTTTTCCTCCCCCCGTCTTTTTTTCAGCCTGGTTGGAAGACAGCAAGTCCCAAGGAAAGGGCTCATAGATTTGCACAGCACTCCTGAGAGCTCCCACCCAGTGTGTCATCCTCAGATACAAAACTTGCCTCTGACTGCAGGTAGCCTGCCTGCTCCACTGCAGTAAAACATTAGCATTGCTGCTCTCCAGGAAGATTCAACTAGCCTTTTGGAATATTCACGCTGACAAGTTGCCAAAAGTTTGCTAAAAATATAAGCAAGGAAAAACAAAATTATTACTCCATGATAATAAGCCCTGATCAGGAATCAGGGGACAGAAGACACAGATACAGTCACTGCAACTTCTACAAACCTCTCCAGAAGGAATCTCCCCTTTGAAGGCATCACTACCTGCTTCTTCTGTTATCTGAAAAAGTGACATAACCCAAGTACTAAAGCAACACCCCACAAAGTGTTGCCATCCCACCCTTAAATTTAAAGTTTCACACTGAATCACATTTTCATCTCTGCAATTATCAAATTATGAAAGGGCTGCCCTAGTCCTCTAAAAACTAGTGAGAAGCAAGCATATGTAAGGTTTCAAGACCCTCTTGCAATTCTACATCAACAACCCTATAGTATCCAAGTTATTTGATTTGACAACATAAATACTTAAGAGTAACTAATGCTGAGACAAAAATATAAGTTAACATGATGAAGCATGCTAACGGATCAATCTGCACTTTTCAGACCACCTGTATTTTCAGCAATCTGTTTCTTCAGAGCTCCCCACCCTCTTTCATTTCACAGTCCCTGCTACAACAGAGCAAACGGCAGGATAACCAGAACAAGAGAATGACTGTGGCCAATGACTTGCTAATATCAGAAATGGGGCTATTAAATATCCTTTAAAGTCTGTCTACTAGCTCCTAGCTACCAGGCTACTTTTATCGGATATCCTGCACCACTCTATGGTCCTGACCTCATCCCCTCGATAGCCATCTAATTCTTTGTACGTGACTCGTCAAATGAGTTGCATGACTGATTCAAGAGAGACAATTTAAAGTCTCAGCCACTTTGAAATGCCAGGTCATTTCATCATGTGCCCTAAATTTTGTCCTCTCTATCTGAATGCATTCCAATAAACTCCTGAATAGCCTCTCTCTTGCTCAAAGATAGATTTCATCTATTCTGTTTAATTTTCCTGTACCCACTTAAGTTAAAGCTTCTAATTTTCTGCTTGCAGTTATACTCCCTAGAATATTACTATCTCAAATTAAACATGCAAGGATCAAGAGAGAAAACACAAGTTTTTAGCACAAAATGGCTGTTTTCTGGTAAGACTTGCAGACCAATTGGAGCCCTTGGGTAAACGTGAACAGAAGCTTACAAAAAATATTTTCAAAAGTATGATTAACATTTTACTACTTCTGCATGTCAATCTTTCAACGCTTCTTACAATACTGTAACTTAGTCTGAACTATCTATTTCAAGACAAAGCATTAGAATATTTGAATTCAGGATTTTACTCAGCCCTCTGGTTCGCCTTCTGAGCCTTGCCTAACTTTTCTGGTTTATTCTCAGTTCTTGATCTCTTTTAACACAGGACTCATGAAGGTCAGACAATGCTTTTAGCATATTCCACCCACATTTTATGCTAATCTTTTTTTTCACTAGATCATAGAGTTCTAGATTATCAATTACACTTGTCCCCCACTCCCCCATCCCAAAAAAGGGATATAGTCTACAATTACCATTTTCTTGCTTGTTAAAACAGAGCCATTGTGTAATCTTTATAAAGAAATGATTTACAAAATTGTACTTTTGAGATGAAAGGTGATTCCAGTCTGCTGGCAAACCTGTTCTGCTTTTTCACATTCACTGGCCGTTAGCAAATTAAAATATGCATTTCCAAAGATGTTACAAGTTGCTTGTGGGCGGAAAAAAAAATGGGAAAAAGCAAAAGAAGAGATGAGCAGAGGAATGACTCTGCTGAATTTATTATGAGCTTATCTGAGCCAATATTCTAGGAGTTTCACGGTCAGAGATGGCAGCACTATCCATGCCTAATAGTCCATTCAATACATATCTAAAATAAAAAACAAACATGCAAACGTTACAGTTAGAATACAGCTTCTCTTATGACAGCTACTTCAGTAAGGACTTAGATTAGTTGCTCTCTCATCCAAGCGATTCTGCTTTTGTGCCAGCATTACAAAGACACCTGCTGAGATGGTTAACAGGGCCACTGCCTTGTGGTGCAGTTCTGTTCTGCTTCTGAAACTTTGCAGAGATTGAGCTAATCAGCTGGGTATCATCGTGTTGCAACAACAGCAAGTTTTACCACTAGCAATTGGCAAGTGTGAATTTTAGCAGATTCCAGCAACCGTCCAGAGAAACGATAAAACACCCTCACTGCCGGATTATATCCGCAGCAGCTAGTTAACGTAAAGGAAACCATTTCAACAGTAGTCATACGGCATGGTTGAACAGCATAATGGCATTACTAAAAAAAAAATAAGAGTATTTATGACTGGCAAATACAATGTAGCATAACTTTTACATTCACTGAAACTAGAGAGGGAGCCCCACCCTAGAGTTCAAAGCTACATAACAATGAAAAAGCACACTGAACCGACCAAATTTGTATTTAATCAAAGCCAACTACATGAAAAAACGCTCAACGGAATCTCAGTTCAATATATGTAAACCAAATTTCGTTTGCTTCAAAGGCCTTCTTGTAGCCAAACACAGGAGGTAAGATAACATCCACAGCAAAAGATTACTTGAAGTGGCCCTACTTCTGCTATGTCACTTAACCATAGGCTAAGTTAAAGATTTTAGCCCATGGGGCTAAGCAAGCAGTTAACACCACAGACATTAGGCATTTTCTATTCTGAAGTCTCTTTAGAAAGCCATCTTGGACCCCTCTGCAGAAGAGGGGAGCATGGAAAAGGGGAAGAACTTTTTGCTTTGTTCTTTTCTTCCATTCTCAATGCCCAAGTGACTCTACTCTCCAAATAGCTCAAGTAAGATTGAGATTAGATGTGAATGTTTCCTTCCTGGCAGTTTATATTTAGATCTTGGGATGATCTCAGATTCACATAAAAAGGTCACTGGATAAGGAATGAGACGCTCCCAAAATGATCATCCTCAATGCCACAGGCAACACACATAGGCTCATGACTACCAGGGAGTGCCCTTGACATCTTACTTGTCAAGCAGAACTGGACCAGCAGCACCTCCCCATATCCTTCTCCTTCCTTCTTCCTCCTCACCTTCTCTGACAGAGGCTGTTTACCTACCAGGCAGCACAGTGCTCTCCTTTTGGAAGATAAAAGGTGCTAGACAATTTTCACATACTCTGCAAATTCTGCATTAGGAAAGTTTAAGCATCTAGAGTTAAACTAGACAGGCTATTTTTATTCCTGCATCTCTATTAACACAAGAGTCATAGGAAGACCCTCACAGCTCATGCCCACAATTTGTCTGTAGCTTCAGGTCAGTTTAAATCATCAGAGCTTCAAAAATACATGAATAAAAGATACAGTACAGACTCAGTAGTTTGAAATGCACAATGGGGGGAAAGGAAAAAAAAATCAAATCTGGACACACAGAAAAATACAAGTGCTTGAACAACCCTGTGGGGAGCCTTGGTTCCCTAGTCCTCAGGACACAATGACACCATCCTCTCTGCCCCAAATTCAAGACTCTGTACAGTCATCTGCGGTTTATTCTGTTACATAAGTGCCTGGAATACCACACTGCATAGTGCCCCTAAGGGCTACAGTCTTCACTTCGGCTGGGGTTGCAAGAGGGCTTTAGCTTCTTCCAAGTCTCCATGTTTCCACATTTGTGATGCACAGAGCAACATGGGGCACCCAAAAGAGAAAACAGACCAAATTACACATCCAGTGAATGCCATTCCAAAGCAGAAGCCCAAGAGGTGACAACTACAACCATTTCCTGAGCTCTGGCACCAGCATGGAGCACAAGAGGACTTTAGGAACGCCATGCATTAACAAGAGAATTTAAAAGGAAACTATGTTAGAGGAAGCAAGAAGCATTTTAACCGCCAAGCAGTCCTGCCTGCAAAGTTAGAGTGCCTTAGTTCAAGAGATTAATATGCATTTCCAGAGTTCAAAGAACTCATTACCTCTCCAACAGTCCTCCACAGCAAAGAAATACTCATCTCTCTAATGGGGTCACTGTAGGGGCATGGAAGTCCAATTACAAGCTCCCAGGTCTTCAGACTAAGGGTATGGGAACACGAGTAAGTCACTCTGAGGACGTCAGGGTGCATTTCAATTCCAAGCACTTCATGAGGTCCCTCCAGAGAACGTCCAAGCACACGGTCACATGCCTGCAGCAAATACTGAGTAACTTACTGCTTAAGTATCACAGGCAGAGACTGTACACAAAGGCAGCTAATAAGGAATAGCTAATACGAAGGACTACCTTGAGTTTTTCCTCAAGATAACATGGTTGTTTGCCTTTGCCCTGGCAAGGACCTCTGCAGAACAGGTACCACTGGCAAGGTGAATAGCTAAAGTCGACCCCACTGCCACCCACATGAAAGAGGCATTATTTGCTCAATGTAAATCAGGCATCTCTAGTATCACAGGAAGAATTTAGACTCAAGACAGAATGAATTCTAAGTGCATCGGTTCAACTAGCACTACAGAGTCTCAAGGAGATACGCTAAATCCATAGCAAATAGACAGCTGAGTAACCGAAATAAGTCAAACCCTTGAAAGCCCTCTGGAGAAGCTAGAAATGAGCCTCTTCCATCCACATGAACCTCTGCCACCACTTTCAGGCTTCAGTGGGCCCTTTTACTCGCCTTCTAATGGCTTCTGACACCACTGTGAAATGTGCACACAGATCATTACAACTAGTTTGTATTTTTAATTTTTTAATATCAAAGCATCCAGCCAGCAGAACATCACTGTAGTTTTAGAAGCTGCACAACTACCTGTTAGTAACTAGGCAGTTAATTTGCCTCCCTCCAGAAAGGCCAAACACTGTGATTCTTACACATACACAACATACACAGAGCATCGGCTAACCTGTACCAATAAGTGAGGCAGCAGCTTCCACTTGCAAATTGCTAAACATGAAACTCAACAGTGCATTTGTTTGGATATATTAATAATGGAAAGAAAATCTAATCTAGAAACAAAAAGCAGAAATAATTTTATTAAAGACTGAAGCTGGTGTGGAATGTTTCAGACATAAGCTACTGAACTTACCCTGCAGTGACTTTCCCAATCCCTGGCCCAGCTTCCACCCATGTTTCTGGAGTAAGCGGTGTCCAATATTATCCTGACAGACAGAACAGAGAAAACAAACCAAAAATATTCCAATAATATATTCTTCCCTTCCCACTGACATTTAAACATGTGATGAGCAAGAGATTTTCTACATATATATGCATGCAAAAAAATGCTACCAAAAAGGCAGTATGTGCCCAATAAAAGGGAAAGACAAATGTCAAAAATTGCTGGCTAGAATTTTTTCCAGGGGGACAGGGTATCATGGAGGATCACTTTCTGATGGTGTGCTGGGCAACTTTTGTGCATCACGTTTAAAATAAAAATAAAAATAAAAAAGCAAGGTGGGAGAAAATAAAGTGTACCAATAAAAATTGACAGTAAAAAGCATAAAATCAAGCTATTTATACAATCATATCCATCACCTAGACAGCACCACTTAAGATTTTTTTGTAAAGAAAATCTACAATGTGTTTAGTCATTTTGTTTGTGTGTCAGGCTTTTATAATACTGAGTAAGTTGTAAGTGCAAGACTGCCCCACCACTAGAAACCAAAACACAATCATAGCAAAATCCAGGCTAGACTTGATTGGGTTTTTTTATTTTTTTATATATGTATAATATATATATATATAAACTAGCATGCAGCCAATATTAAACTGAAAAACAGTGAGGTTAGTAAAAACAAAAAAAAATGAAATCAATTAAATAAAATGAGCTCAAGCACAGACTGGGTGATGCATTTCACATGTAAACTAACAAAAATACTAAGATGTTAGAATGAAACAGGCCTAGCAATAAGTTAACAGCAAGGAACCATTAGTGCATGTAGGGGAAAACAATAAGCATAATGTCTCATCTTCCTAAAGGAAAAAAAAACTATTTCAGAATAAGGTAAGTGGAGAAGTACTGATGCAGCAATTAAGTGTCAGCTTTTGAACACTGCTAAACAGGGCTTTGAGCAGAGTTCACCGTGGTTTTAAGAAAGATCTCTTCCCCCAAAGAAGAAAAAGCAGGAGTGCTAGCAGCACCCTTGTAACCATCTTAAAGCTTATCCCCTATTGATCAATTTACTATTTTACTAGCAGTGATCAGAACAATTCTGTCAACTCCTCAGAGAAGGACTCTCGGTTACAAACATGCTCACCACCTAATCACAAGGCAAAAAAGGAGGATACGTATTCATTGGTTGTTGTCATTACGCAACTCAACTAAGGATATCACCAAAATATCCCAAATTATACAAGGCTGCAAATCCATAACATTCAGCAGTACATGGAATCTTAAAAAAATAAAAAATAAAAAAAATAGAACAAAACCAAAACAGCTAGGAAGGCTGCAAGTTTTTATAATTAAATAATTACGTAGTCAACACAAATCAGAATAGCAGTGTTTTTTTTCACTCACTCCACATCGAAGAAAATGACCACACAGTCTGCAGAACTTTGGTGAATCAACTGGAAAGACACAATCTTCCTCAAGATATTGGCTGCATGGATACATTTTTCCTCCAAAAGAGTGTATTGCATGTGAATTTACTTTTTTCCTGATACGCTAGTAAAGCAATACATTTCGTCTCACTGTATTTTTCAAGGCAACAGTGTACACGTTTCCCACACTACTGGCTCTCCCTCAAGACATAATTAAGGCTACATGAAAAAAAAAATAAAACAAGTAGTAAGGAAATATCTGGTTATAAAAGCTTAAATCAGTATATGCAACGAAGGGAAAATGAACAGATATGGATTCCGGTCACAAACATCATGGAAAAGATTATAAGTTTTGAAGCTTAGGAAAACTTACCTGCAAACATATCTGCTGCAGACCGTTTATGTAACGGCCAAAACAACTGCATATTCCTTCATGCAAAATGGGACTGAAGTTCACAGATTTTGCGGATAATGCATCAATTGTTCTACCATTAGCATTTTAACTGTATCTGACAAAGGATTATTGAATCAGATTTTCAAAGCTGATGCTGACAAAAATGGCTGCATTTTCAAAAAAGGACAAGAAGTACTTTACAATCTTTTGCTAAGTGGAGATGAGACATTGTGCTGACTGTGTTGTGTTATGAATGCACTAAAATAAACAGACAGATGAAGCAGTATGCTATTTCCAAAAGCAGTGCAAGTGGAGTGAAAGCATTTCCATACGAACCTGGCTTTAAAAACTGGGCTGTCAAAAGAACAGTTAAATGTAACACAAAGTAAGAAACTGTCCAATCACTAATGGTAGTTTTTCTTTTGCTTTGTTTTCAATTCACTGCTTGCAAGTAATGTATTTATTAAAGAAGAGTGAAAGCATAAAATAAATTCAACAAGTCAAGACCAGCTGGGAGATTCAAGAGCGGTGTGTTGTGACTGACACAGTGAAGGGGTAAACAAATGTTAAAGGGAAAAAAGAAAAATTTAGAGGGATTATACACATTAGCACCACTTTTACAAAACCACTCAAGAGGATGGTCGCAAGTTGTTTAACATAAATTGGAAATATGCCTAAATATCACGTCTCAGTTCCCAGGAAGGGGGTGTTTCCCCCCACCATCTCTTCCATTTGTTCGCTTAAGCAGTGAAACAACTTCCTAATTAAACAAAATACTAGATTGAAACGAAGTATCTTCTGTTTCCATTAATAGGGAGAACAGCTCTAAGAGTTTAACAGTAATACTCTAGATGGAACCTAGCCATCACTCTACTCATAAGGATTTCTAGCCACGTTCTACCTTTTTTTCTCCATTTCAGATTATTATTGCAGACATCTCACACAGGAAGATTGGCAAGAACACTCTTTAGCTTAAATGCTACCCCTAAAAATTGAATTAGGTAAGGCCAGAGTTGCTAGGTTCACATGTGAGAACTGCTCTGCAAAGCCACAAAACCCTGGTGGCATTGTCAAGTAACTGGAGATATTAGGACCAAAGCCTGACAGAGCACAGCAAGTGTTGCAGCAGCTGGTAGCTTTTTTCTTAATTACTTTCCCCTCCCACCCCTCAAGTGAAAGTTCCCCAGAACTGTAGACTCTTCTTTCACAAGGGGGGGGGGGGAAATCTCCCTCTTTACACCAATATTTCTGCTGACATCAAGAACTATCATTCTTTTTGATTAAGTTACCCTCACATTGTAATGATTTTCCTACAGAAGAGTTGCAGTGATTTACAAAAACACCAACAGCCCGAGCAGGAAATCATCCATTTCTCAGAGAAGAAAAGACATTGCTCTCCCAATTTTCTCATGCTATCATTTAGAGCTCCTTGAGTTACAACCACAATTATTGAGGCGGCCAAGATAAGCCTCTCAAAAAAGGGCTGAGTGAGCGAGGCAGCTCACACTTGCAGTCAAAATTATTTAGCAGAAGCAGCCAGTTACACACACACCACAGCAGTGCTGTCTCGTGCAACCAGCTATAGACACGATACTAAAAAACAGATTGGGGAGCACACGGTTGTAAAACAGAGAAGCTTGACAGGCTCTTGATGAAATAAGTTACACTTCTCTGCATTAATCTCACCACTTGATAATAGAAATGACTGCTTCTATTCAACAATTTCAGGTGGGGAATTTGAGATTACAGATGAAGGGGTAACTTTGTAAAAGAGTAAAATTTTCATGGGAGTTGGCTAAATTATCTTTGAAAATCTTATCCAAAGTGACCTGGTCCAAATAGCTGGAGTCGGCTTCCCCAGTTGCCAGTCTTATGCCCTGCTAAATTTCTGACAAAGGTCCTGGCAATAGGAAAAAAAAAAAAAAAGAAGAAGAAAAGAAAAAAGATGAACACAATGGAAATATGCGTACAAAAACCTCAAACTTTTGATGATGCATGTGGAATATAATCCACAAGGATTTCAATGGGTGGATTGAGCTGCATTACAAGTAAGCCGGAACAAGTTTTGCCTAATACTGTTTTTCCACGAGATCCCCATGCCACCCCACATACTGCCTTCGCTTGTTAATCTTTCAGCATAGGCAAAAAACCATACGTCTCTTGAGTGGATTGTAAGCTGTGCTGACTGTGTATTGAGGAATCTATAAGCAAGGATTGGATGCTACTGGGTGAACCCATGCAAACGAGAGGTTGAAAAGATTCCCAAAACAAAACCTATAGCTCACTACAGATGACACAATGAAGACTAGAGAGAAAAGCCAAATAGTAATGCTACACCATTCAGCTTCAAGAAGCACATTATTTATAGCGCTGTCCACATATGGCTACTGCTAAATGTCAAATCAGCAGCCTTATCAAATTACACTTTGGAACTGGTGGAGTCCACAGATCTGTACAGATATACAGTGCGACAAAACCCAACTTCAGCTCAGACATAAGTCTACAATAGCCTGTGATCTTCAAGCAACTAGCAACTGAAGTCTGAACCCTTGTGAAGTTAAAGGACCTTCTTATGTAACTGAACAGAATTAGAGAGAGGGGAAAAAAGGACATTTGTTAGTTATGACAAGGACAAACTAACAAGCTTCAGAATAAGTGGATGATTCGCAGTCTCGCCTCCAACCTGCAACGATGACAGCTTGGTTTGACTCCCTGACACTATGCATATTGTCTGCAGGGGAAGAGGGGCTGTTTTCTTCCGTAGGCTCTAAGGGTATATCACTATCTCCTACTTGAGTTGTACTGCTGGGACAAAGAAAACCATAAATTCATAGCAACGAGATTCAGTAAAGCAGTAGAAATAAATACTTAATGTGATGCAAATCTGGATTCGATTGAAGCTGCAATACTTTGTAACTTTCCATACAAATACCTGAACTCAGTGCACTTAAAATACTTCAGAAAACACATGCAGCTTCTTCAGCTAAAAAAAAAAAATTGCTCTGATTTTCAAGGACATAAAACACCAGTAGTTCTGACTTCAGCCAGTATGAGTGCAACATCTTTCAAACCAGAACAAAAAAAAAATGTTACTTGTGGGTGGGGAAAAAAAAGAAATCATAATTAAAAAAAACAGTATTTGCAGCTATGAGTGCATTGATATAAAAATTTTTTCTTCAGTTTAGTAATGAAAAATAGCTGGCTTCTCATTTAGGGTACATACATCTACTAGCTCATGTCAGTCCTGTTTTCCATAAATGTACTTTGGTTATAGTCGCATGTTTCAATCCAGACGTCTTTAGCCTAAACAAGCTATACAAAGCAGGATTTCCACAGACACAGAGTACTAGTATGCTAATTGAGGACACATTGCAACATTGTAATGATCTGTAGACTCCCAACCCTATTTTTCCAGCCACCTTTGAGTTGCATGCTGTAGCAGTACAGTCAGCACCTCTCAACAGATAATGCTGCAGAGATGGATCTAACTTCAGCAGTGATTGTCACATGTATACTTCCAAGTGAAACCCTTTGCCCTTTGGGATTTCCAAATAACAGCTACCTTTAGCTTTTAAGAGAGCTTTCAGATTACTCAAAAGATGCGAAAAGCTGCAAGAAACACACGTATGAGAATATACTTAATCCACTCTTGAGTCTGTAGAATAACCAAACTGTAAAACTTTAACTGGAAAGTGCTTTGATCTGCTATTGTCAAAAACAACCTTCCTTGTACAGAGAAAGACATTTGTCATCTGAACTGTTTCCATTATGTGAAACCCAGGCTCTTACTCATTACTATGCGCCGATTCCTTTTTAAAGGTCAGTTGAGTTGCTAACAGAGAACTGAATAAGGATTATAAAACAACTTGCGTGTAAACGTTAATATTGCAAATATTAACATGTGATATTTGCAAATTCTGTATTTGTCCCTACTCCTTCCCTCTTAACTTTGGTTCAAGGACATTATTCATTTTTGGGTAGGCCAACAACATAAAAGCCAGAAAAAACAGCATGAACACCATGCTACAGAGCATAAGAGAAATCTTGCAGGAGAGGTACACCAATCTGACAAAAAGGCCACTCTTTTCTAAGTTCATAATTTGCCATTTAAAAAATAATGCATAATTCATTAATAGCATGGGAACAAAGTCATTATCACTAGCGTCAGGAAATGTGACAAGTTATTTCTGCTTCCCAAGTGCCGATTTTCTTTCAGAAGTCAACTATGTACTTAATGAAGAAATGTGAAAATTAATGCTAAAGCTGAGCGGTCCGTTTGCAACCGTCTTTTCTGAAATCAGGCTTGTTCATGAGAGGAGTCCAAGAGGATCACTGTGCTGCATTCCACAGCTTTTAAATTCTGGGACTAACATGAACAGCCAATTCAAGCGTGCTCCAACACACAGCACAGTTGATTTGATAATGTAAAAAACCACATATAATCAGTTCTGTGACTCTTTCCAAGAGTTCAATGTCACAGGCTAGCAGTTTCATATCTCAAATGCTTGCTTCTGTTATTAGAAGCAAAGGAAAAGTGAAAAAAAAACAGGTTGTAAACCAAGAACAACTTGAGATATTAGCTCTTTTTTCCTCCCAAAGAGCTAAGGCATTCTCTTATTCTCTCCATCAAATGATTTTCAAGCTCTAACCTCAAGGCTAAACTGTACATTTTCATATTAAAACTTACAATAAAGTTGTAAAAAATAATAATGTCATTATATTTGGATTATGATACGTGTATGAATAAAATATTAAAACTGTAATTTAATTTATAATTTCTGCTGCAGCTCAACATTAATCAAATCGCAACAAAATAATATATTTGCAGATAATCCAAGCAGCTCTGGTAGTCTGCATTCCCTTTTTCGGGTCCAACATACTCTTCTACAATTTATGTAATACTGTATGCATCACTTCCTTCAAAATACCAAAAACATTCAGTCTTCTAAAGTAACACTCATCTGCAACCACTTCTATTCCTCTGTTTTGGAAAAGCCTTTCAGAAATCAAATATACAGTCTAGTCTGTAGGTAGTATTTGAATTACTTTGTAAATGCTGATTTCCAACATGGCACAGAATAGGATACCAACAAGTATTTCTCATTGTATTTACATAAGGAAACAGGCTTGGCCTTTTTAATTAAAAAACTCCATATGACAATGTTAAATCGAAGTATTCAGAAGAACATCGAATACAAATTCCCATCTCTGCAGCATTATCTCATGCGTCATCAATTACTGCCATGCCTAAATCTAGCATCATGCCAGCACATTAAGACAGTAGGTACTATATGCAGTGTTCACTGGACCAGAAGAACAGAAATAAGAAGGGGGAAAGGAAACCCTAGAGAAGAAATTAAAAAAGGCAGACCGTGCAATACAAACCAGATCATGGCTGCTTAGCTAATATGGGCCAACTGCTGCGGAAGAAAAATGTCGAACACCCCAAGTTGTGTAAATTTTTTGTAAACATCTAAACACGCACACAAACACACACAACACCAACCTACACATGAATGAAAATATATATACTGATCTTTTGCTAAAACTAGGTTTCTTCTAAGTGCACACTAACATGTGGAAACTTAACAGAGAACTTAAATTACTGTAGAGAAAAGAAATATTTAAGAAGTACTAGCTTAACAAACATCTAGCCTTAAGCAGAACACCACTAAGTGACCCTTTACTGTTTGCTACTAGTTTTATTGCTATTGTATCAAAACTGCAAATGAACATTAACTTTGAAAAGCTAAAACTAAGTGCCAACCTCATAGATGAAGTTTAGGCAGAACAGTTATTAAGCTCAAAACTAGCAAAAGATGCATTGCAGAGAGAAAAATTAAAAAGTTCCAAAAAGCTTAAAAAAAAGATAAAGCTAAACAAAACTTATTTTCCTCATCTTACAGCTTTATTCTCCATGCCAAATTCAACATAAAACAGTATTCTAAAGAAATTCACAGCAGAGTTTGAAATTCTAGGGGAAGGACTGCTGTACTGATGCTATAATACATCAGTGTGTCCCTACGGCCAGATACCATTCTAACACGTTTAACACTCCAATAATTATCCAAAAATATAAACTAAAAAGGATGAAAATACATTTTACTATGCTATTCCATTAGGTTCTCCAAGAATTAAACTGACCCTTAAACAAAAAGTATAAAAACTTAAAATAGATTCTATAAGTGAATGTATTTTAATTAATTTCTGAAATACCAAGCTTAAATTTAAGTTACCTATAATTTTAGAACTACTTAAAGAGCAAGTCCCCAGCCTACTTAACATTAAAGTAGGGCATGCAGTTACACTACAAAAAAAATTAATCCTGTTGCACCTTTTTCAAAAAGGTGCCCATTCCTAACAATTGACTGCATTCACATCAAGTACCATCCGATCACGGCCTAATTTTTGGCAGACTGATGACGATGATAAATACGTATCTTACCGATTCTATAGGCTTGTCTAGAGATGCTTGCTCGATCTCCAAATGCCCTTCTTCATACTGATCAAAGTGATTTCCCTGTAAAAGAAGGAAAATTATTTTTATCTCTGTTATCTCTATTATCTGCTGTTATTGCTATGGCAGACAAAACATTTTCAGAAGTCGAGTTTCAAGATTTAGAAGGCTTGTAAACATGTGCAAGTTTGTATATATTTAGCTAGCAAAACAAATGAGCTAATTAAATGCAGACTCAGTTCAGTAAAAAGAAGAACAAAAAAATAATTCTGAAACCCAACTAGGCTAATCCAACAATCATCACAAACCAAATCAGTAAAACAGCAAACACTCAGGATGACCCTTTTAAAAAAAGAAGACTCTGTGAAAGCACTAAATAATCACCAGTAGGGGTCAAAACCACACAGGGCAAAAATCAGAAGGAACTAACTCCACCACCACTATGAAGTTTGGGGGTTTTTTTGTTTGTTTGTTTTTAATGAGTAGAGCTTTCCTTGCATCAGGAAGGATTACATGTATGCCCCAAATTGCTTGAGGCATACATGTAATTTCACACACCTTATGTCAACAAAAGCCCGCAACGGTACCAAAAGAAACTTCTCCCTGTGCCCACAGCACTTGTCTGTGGTCTGGCGCGCTCCTTTCCTTGGATTTATACAGCTGCAGAGGAAACAGTTAGTGAAACTGATCCACTAAACACAAAAAACAAGGCAGAGAAAAGACAGAAGGACCAAGAGAGGCACAGTTAAGTAGACTAAAGTATGAAGATATTCACACAGCAAAGAAAACGCTGTACAGAACCATAGCTTCCTTACACTCCAGCAGTAACCCCACAAAACTTCTGTGATCCTAGAGACTGGCCACATATAACATGCTACATATTAATCTCAATCCCACTGGGAAACAAAGCAGGATTGCTAGTATCATAGAATAGAATCATAGAATCAGTAAGGTCGGAAGGGACCTCTGGAGATCATCTGCTCAGCGCAGTCACCTAGAACATAGTAGAGCAGGTTGCATCCAGGCCAGCTTTGAATATCTCCAGAGAAGGAAACTCCACAACCTCTCTGGGCAATCTCTTCCAGTGCTCTGTCACTCTCACAGTGAAGAAATTCCCCCTCACATTCAGGCAGGACTTCCTGAGGTTCAATTTCTTGTCCTGTCACATAGGACAACTGAAAAGAGTTTGTTCCCATCCCCTTGACACCCTCCCTTCAGGTACTTGTACACATTGATAAGATCCCCCCTCAGTCTTCTCTTCTCCAGGCTAAACAGGCCCAGCTCTCACAGCCGTTCCTCACAGCGCAGATGCTCCAGCCCTCTGATCATCTTTGTAGCCCTACACTGAACTCTCTCCAGTAACTCCATGTCTCTCTTGTACTGGGGAGCCCACAACTGGACGCAGTACTTGAGATGAAGCCTCACCAGGGCTGAGTAGAGCACCAGGATCACCTCCCTCGACCTGCTGGCACCATTCTTCCTAATGCACCCCAGGATACTGTTGGCCTTCTTGGCGATAAGGGCACATTGCAGGCTTGTGGTCAACTTGTCATCCACCAGCACTCCTAGCTCCTTCTCTGCAGAGCTGCTCTCCAGCAGGTCAGCCCCCAGCTTGTACTGGTGCATGGGATTATTTCTTCCTAGGTGCAGGACTCTGCACTTGCCCTTGTTGAACCTCAGGAGGTTCCTCTCCGCCCAGCTCTCCAGCCTGTCCAGGTCTCTCTGAATGGCAGCACAGCCCTCAGGTGTCAGCCACTCCTCCCAGCTTGGTATCAGCAGCAAACTTGCTGAGGAGGCACTCTGCCCCCTCATCCAGGTCACTGATGAATAAGTTGAACAGGATGGGACCCTATATGGTGTACTGTAATTCAGCCAGGAATAACCATGCTCTGCACATCAAATGCTCCCTTGTTTTAGAAATAGTTATAAATTTATCATCATTCAAATCATATTGAAAAAAAAATACTTTGTCTTGCAAATCAAGCATATGATTTTCAATAAGATATGTACTCTCCAAATAAAAAAAAATATACTTACAAGCCAAATACTGCTCATGTGAAGTTTCAAACACAAGTTATATACTGCAATTAAAAAATAATTTCTCTAGTTCTCTCAAGTATCATACACTTCTAAATTGGTAACTTCTGAACAGAGCAACCTTTCCACTATCCCTTCCACCAAGGGCACCATGCCCCTACGCCACGCAAGCTCTGTAATACACACAAATGACAGCAGTTGGAATAGAGACTAAGACGCAAGCAATTTTCCTCAAGCATCCACTATGGCAAAATTCAATCCTTCCTTGCTTATGCCCAGACATTAAGCATACAGGGTTCATAAACCAGGCAAGTAAATGTGTGGCAATCTGTCCTCAAGAATAACTGCTGGTGCTGTCAAAGGCAATTTGCATCCTCAAGAATAACTGCTCCAACTCCTGGTGGAAACACCAGCTGTGTGAATGGCCATTTCAGGGAGGAGAAAAAGAAAAAGCAAAGCCCAAAGCTGCCACCGAAATCTTTCTGGCTGCGCAGTGAGCACCAGACACCCAGCAATTTTCATTTGTGTGGCAGCCCCGCCGTTACTCTGAGAACACCTAGCACCACTGCCAAGAGAAGCATGTTGTCACTCTCCGCCTTTCTACCAACACCGCTTTTTCCTCGTGTAAGAATCTTAACAAAAGCCAGCATGAAAACGAGCAAGCTGTAACTCTTATGGACTGCCTGCTGGAATTTTACAAGTCAGACATCAGGCTCCAAATATTCTCTGGAAGGAGAGTCCATATCCAGTGATGCAAATGTGCAACAGAGCATCTTGACAAAAAACCTGCTGCCAAGAGTACGTGCTTTGATACATGCGCCCTAACTGCCAGCCCATACATCACTTGCAGCCTGCAACGATCATTCACCCAGTCCAGGCTCCATTTTCAGCAGTCCTTTTCCCACAGACCCTCAGAAGCAGATTTGGGGCTTATTCTGGTGGCAGGAACCCACTCCCATCTGCCCGGTTTTTCGGACAGCCCTCAGGGAGCAAGTTGAACGCAAGCTTACTATATGTACACGCATTGCTTGAGCTGCTTAACCAGCTTAGTGATTTCAGGGGGGGGCCATCAGACACAACATGAACATACAGATTGTACGTGTATTGAAGTTAGTGAGCCGAGCCGTCCAGCAGGGGAAAACAACATAAAAGGAAAGCTGTCTCAATGCAAAGTACGTGGCCCAGCCTCCCAAAAAGTAGTGCTCAACAGAACAAAAGCAGTCGAGTGAACATGCTGCTAATGAATTTGCACTGTTGCCTGCTAGCAAAAATGCATCAGTAAAACTTTGTAGTATAGATACTGCCTTCACATATAAAAACAAAATCCACAAGCATCATAGTAGTAGCATCTCACTAACATTTAGATAACTAAAATGCTTAAAACTCTCAGGAAAAACAAAGATATACATATATTTCACAATGTGATTTGCTGCCTATAGATAGCTCTGAATATGCCAGCTAGATTACCTGAAGCTGGCAAAATATTTCTGCCTACTCACCATCTCCTTCTGTGCACTTCCTGCCAAGACATTTTAAATTGCTGTTACAAAGGCAAGGGTCAATTCCATTTTGAAGGAACGCCTTGCCAACTGAAGCTTTACAACTTAATTTTTCTGGGCTTAAAAGAGTCTTCTCCCAGACATTATGCAAAAGACTGAACACAACATCGTGAAATGCACTCAAGAAAAAAAAAAAAAAAGCACAGAAAGCTATTTTCCCTACATTTTAGCAATCCCACTATTACCTACTTTAAGCAAAAAAACCCACAGTCAGAGTGCAATGGGTAATGGGAGCAGAAAGGAGTTGCTTCTCCCCAGCCTGCACTCCCAAATAACAGCAATACTAATACTACAGCTTTCAAAATAGGCAAGGTGCTCACCATCATCTTGAACTACCGCACATGCAAATATCATCCACACCCACTGTAACAAGCCCTCATGGGATTCTGACAAATATTCTCTATTTTAGGAAGTTCACTGTCACAGGCTCTGCAATTTAAAGGCATCAGAAGGCATGAAGTGTCTAAACTGACCTGAAATCAATACATATCATGGGGCTATTCATTATTTATCAACACCTAATGAAAAAGGAAACATTCTCCTTACATCATAAAGCAGTCCACTCCAGAAAAAAAAAAGGCCAAAAAAAATGTGACTGTCACAACAAGTTCAAATTTATGAGCACGTTCATTTTAACGGTACCTATGAGGAAGGAGAAAAATGTTTCTTGCTTCCAAGGCCATTATAAATAGCTTGTTAAAGTGGTGATGTCTGCCATCTTGGTGATTACAGGCCTTTTGGAGCTGGGATTCTGCGGGACAGGAGGCAGCACAGTTTGTCCCTTCACTTCCTCAGCCCTGGAAATTGCTAAAAAAAAACAAGTTAGGGGGAATTCAATCTGTTTTTCTTGTTTTCCAGTCCTTCAACCTGGCACACTAAACTGACATTTTGTATTTCTGTTGTGCTGTATCTTAAGACAATGAATCAGAAAGAGACAAAAATCCTTTAACATTTAAATCTAACAATCAATTAAACCCTAACCATTGAATTTGTTAAGAATAAACTGCATTTCTGGCAAACACAAGCCTTAAGCACAGATGACATTTTAATATGAATTTGATCTGTATCTTCTGCAGACTTGATTGAGGTTTCCCTCTTTACAGGAAACCTTCAAGTGGAGAGAATAATTCAATCGCTACAAAATGGAGACCAGATCATAAAATAAAAGCTGCATAAAAGGTATCAGTAATATTTAATACAAAGCAACCAAAACCTAGTCTCAAACTTCCTTTCTCTGTATGGCTATTCTAGAAATATGGTAAAACCCTGACCCCACTAGCTAATGACAAAGTTCCTACCTACGCCAGCAGAGAAGGATTTCAGTGCTGAATAAAATGCCCTACTCCCTCTCGTCCTCTGCTCCTCCATTTTAAAACTGCCTGCATCAGACTGCCTAACTTCTGCTGTGTAAAACAAGATGTGTTACCCTGCTTATATTACCGTCTTACAAATGCTTTACTCCATCCTAAAATAGCAGGGCAAATAAGATAAGCAGCTTCCACTTAACTATCATTTATTGCTGTTTGTATCACACTGCTACAGCAAACACTCCAACGCGAGGTGCTTCACCTACGAGCATATTGAAATTCAATATATTTTACTATTTCAACAAGGAAAAGCCATTAATATCTATACACTTACCCACTACACATACCATTTAGTTTCCTTATTGCATTTCATCTCTAGAAGCCAATATGCGCGTGTCCTACAATTTTTCTTGTTACTCTCATCCATACTTTGGCTCACTAGACATTTTGGTTACTCACAGTCACATGTCCTTTCCTCTCTCCTCATCTCTGCATGAAGCTCTCAGACAAACTTTAAGCCTTGGAGCCTTCATACCCTTCACTGCTGAAGTATGAATCTGGCATTTGAAAATCAACTCTAACAAAAGCTGTCTCCATGCAGGATTTTAGGCTCGCATGCTCCCTTATTTGGATTGTAAATGCTTTAGCACTTTAGTCCAACAAATGCTGTTTTGTCCAAGATTAAACATAGGAGAGAAATTGCATTCTCAGATATAATTCAAATAAAATAGCTGAGGGAAAAGGTTGCCAGTAAACAGCTCTTAGTCAATGTACATGAAATGAATTTGATTAAAGTCCATTTATCAGTGTGAGTTTAATGATCTTACATGTATCACAAAATAAACTGTCCCCTTCGAGACAGCTGGAATAATGCGAAAATGAGTTACATGAGGAACCCCTTCATGAAGGTGGGCACAGACTTAGCACATAAAGACACACAGGTACTACTAGGAAGAAAAATCCTTTTAGAAGCATCTTCACAGCTACCAGGCAGAAGAAAATTATGCTGGGCTCCTTCCCAACCATTCCCTGTAGTACATATCCAAAACCAGACCCGACTTCTGAGCACTGAACCTTCTAAGTCACCTGCAGCTTTTTCTACATAATGAGGAAAGAGTGATGAGTCACTTCATCAACTGCTTCAAGGCTATTACACTTCCTTGGATATTCATTATTGGACTGCATTTTGTAACCAGCTCAAACGCAGTGGATATTAAGATGTCAGCTTACAGAATGCATTCCATATAGTACACATTCCTGATGAGAATTAGTGGTTTCTTTAATGACCAGCTGTAAGCTATCCATATATTATTTCAAAAGAAGAGCAAGTGTGGTAGTCTAAGTAGCTATGCCAAACCTTTAAACAAAGTTCTCATTTGGAGAAGTGAGGAAACTACAACAGAAAAGTAGCACAATGGGAGGCAAAACCAGTAGTTCTCTTCCAGAACCACCTTACTCAGCTCTCCCTTCAGTTATTGCTCAGCAAGAGAGCTCAGTTATTTGAGCATTATTAGTAGTACGAAAGAAGATCTTAAGTTTACACGAATTAACAGAAGTCAGACACAGAAGGACTTAAACTCCCAAATGTAAAGTCAAAGTGCTAAAAATCAGATTTTTTTACCCAGCAATGTCACTTACAATCATTTAATCAAGCCCATTCCCCATTTTTGAAAACTCTGAAGCCAGTACATTGTAAAACAGCAGCTGAGACACAAGGAACATCTATGAAGAGAAATTAATACCCGTGAAAGACCATTTCCTAGTGCAGATAAAGCTACAGTTGACTGTGTTTGATAAAAATTACAGAGTACTTTGCACCGCCCTACAGTTTTGTTATTTTAATCTCGTTTTAAAGGAGGCGCTCGAACAGTTAGGAGACTTTTCTAAAGACAAGGTTATACAATTTCCATTGGCTTTTTTCAAAGATGGCTAAACTGTTCTTACCAGAACTCTTGCAAGCACTCCACATCTAGGATACCTTTATGAACTTTGCTAGTCCAGCACCAATGGTGTCACCAAAAACACAGACATGGGAACCACTTTGAAAAGACTTGACTGAATGCCAGAGATTCTTGCCTAATCCAAAGTCTTAACTAGGAATTACATGGAGTAAATCACAATCAACATTAATCTCATTTTTGTGCTACATTTTATTTTTAATTCTGTTTTTAAAAATCTCTTCTGCTTGGTCAGCTTTTATTAGACCTGTCAATTCTGCACAACACTGAGCTCAACTTACACACCTCTCCTCACTGCATGAAGGCGATATACACCACTGAGCGCAGCTATAGAGTTATACTCCAAAAGGCAACAGAAGACTGGCTGACCCATGGCAGAAATCAAACACAAAAAAGGTAAAAGTGACAGAAAAGTCTGTTAGTACCACCTTATATTTTCCTTATTTGTGGGGCTCTATCAACTATATCACATGCTAACCTCTCCGGGAAATCTCAGCCAACACAGATAGGACAGGGAAAGTATTAAAAACAAGGCAAGATCATCGTGACTAATCAACTGTTTATTACATACACTCAACTCTTAATGGTTTTATAATTTCTCTGTGAGATCCGTACTGCCGTATGTACATCAACTACAAATATCTCGGACAATAATTTATACTACCCTTATTAAAAAAAAAAAAAAAAGGAGGACCTGATGATTCTGTAAGATGAAAGAGACCCAAAAACCTAACTGATGTAGACAGCTGTGTTGACATTTAGAAATCTGTCCAAAGAAACTGAAAACAACTCCAGAAAGATGTAGCTTAGATGTTACTTGAATATTCATTATGTATCCAGAACAAGATAAATTTTTAAGATCAATATGGGCCAACGAAGATGATCCCATCCACTCTCCTGCTTGCACTGGAAGGTTTCTTGAATACTTTTAGAAATCACGTGGTTTCTGAAAACTACAAAAAACAATACAAAAGCAACTTCGAGATTCTGCTGGTACCTGGAAACTCTGTTAATGTGTTCCAGAACAAAACTATTAATCTCTTTTTCCTTTTGTCTCCTGATGGTCTGTAATGACCCACAAAATTTATCTTTTTCTGGCAACACAGAAGGAAAGCATTCAAAAACAGCTAGTGTCTTCATAGCCTTTCAGCATATTATAAACTGCTTTCACAGGCCCTTTCTTGTAAATAAGTAACACAAGTGTGTAAGAGCTGACAATGTATGTCTTAACACCCTCAGAAATAGCTTAATACTTCCAGTCAATATCATCTGAAAGCTGCAGCAAACCTCATTTTAGGCAAACACATACATCGTAATTATTCTTGAGAATATTTAAAAGGAAAATCTTCTCAAGTCAATACAACAAAAGCAATCACTTAAGATTAAGAAGTTGCTAATTTAAAATCAATTCTCAAAGAAGCACCTTGTAATTATATGTTGAGATGCTGATTGCACCTTTAGTTTACCACACTAAAAATTAATTTTGACGACAGAATTCTAATTGTTATATTCAAAAACACCAGATGAATCCCCACCAGAACGCATTCAAAACTACTAATAGGTCAAGAGCTTTAAACTGGAAAAACATGCATACGAATACCTAGTTAGAACTGCCCAGTTAAAAACATGCTCTATAGTTCAGAGATAAACAGCTTGTTCAAGAGGCCTGTAAGCCAGAGGCAGGTCCCTGCTTCACTATGTTTTGAATAGTTTGGCATCAAACAAGATGAATTTAATGTCTTTCGGATTCTTTCTCCCATTACCAACGCCAGCTATAAATCTATTCCAGTATACAAGGCATACTGTTCGATTCTTTAACTCTTTCAGCAACTGTACTGGAGGGTAGTAGCACCGCTCTAACCCTATGCAACCTTCTTAGTCATTTCTTAACATATCCTGATGCAGAAGAGTCTGGAGCTTACAGTACCCATGACTAACAGGGGCTTTTAAGGCAGGAAAAAGGAAAAAAAAAAAAGAAAAGAAAAAAAGAAAGAGAAAGAAAAATCATCTTGGTGGGTAGGTTTTCCCCCATAAAAGATTTCTGAGGCTCAGTCTTCAGAAGTTGGACTGCAGCTTCCCAGCACTATGTATATCCCAGGCTCTCTCAGATCACAATTTTCCTGGCTACCAAACCTCTTCTCGAAACAGACAAACATGAAAAACACGTAGGCAGAGAATTTGGGCAAATAAACACCAAGAAAAGGTTAAAAGCATTAATAGTACGGTTTCTTTAAAGAGTTTTTTTGACCCAGTAAAGGATTGCTTATAAATCAGAACACGACAGAAAAACCTCACTAAGGAGCACATTAACTGGACTCAACAGGAATTCCACATGGCTCAGTACGATTCAACAGTTTTATTGATGGGCAAAGGGGAAACAAAATAACTGACGACTGGATTTGCAGATCACAGAGTCTGATGAACAGTAAGTAACAATGAGGACGATGTGTTTGTACTGACCAATTTGACCTGTATAACAGTGACCTGAACCTACTAAAACAAACCAAGTTTAACAGAGCCATATACAAACATACCTACTGAATAGGGCTGCACTTGAGAAGGGAGGGACTAAAGTCAATTAAAACCTCTCCATGCAATGCTGTGGCAAAAGGGCTAAAAACATGACCCAAGGATGTGAAACAAAAGAACAGCAAATGAGAATAAAGTAGTAAGAAAGAAGCTTATCTCTGAACCTTGTACAGATGGGATCTAATTCTAGATACTCCAAGAAAGTCTTCTAGTCAAATTTTGAAGATGTGAAAAATTTTATGACAGCAGTATCAATGCATAAGGGCTGGAAAAATGCCTTATAATGGCAGAATTCAAAGATCAGTCTGTTGAAGTTCTCAAAAGAAGCTAAGAGTAAGGCATAAATGTTATATGTGCCGTCACATAAAGAAGAGCCAAGGCACTAATGGGTACTTTAGCACAGCAGAAAAGGATGTAATAAGCAGCAATACTAAAGCTGAAAGCGGAAAAATCTACATAGAAAATAATGTGTATCTTTCAGTGCACAAACCACTAGAACGACTTGTAACAGAAATTTAAGTTCACCATCACTTGCTGTCTTCAACAGAAAGATACTGTAGTCAAGCACTAGCTACTGTATTCAAAACAGGGTTAAATGATTGAAATCAAAACATGTGCAATTTCTAGGTATTCAGAGTAGACATCCTAATATTAACTTCTAGCTTTAAAACTATGAACTGCTAAAATTTCAACTGGATTAGTTGCTCATGGAGCTGGTCAAAGACAGAAAGCACCAAGCATTATTACTGGTTTAAAACTGTATCATATAAAAAGGTATACCAACTGAGGAAATCTTGCTGAGAACTCAGAAAAATGCTTCTGGATCAGATAAACTCCTCAAGCTCTACAACCTCATGTAGTGGTAGATAGAAGAGCTACTTAGAAGGGTTTTTTTAATTTTGTTCTGGAGGGGGCTTAAGGAAGAGGTGACTTAGAGAAGCCGAGATAATCTACACATGGTTTATGAGCCTGTAGCATTGAGAAAGAGTTTTCTTTCCTATTTAGCTAGCCACTGCAATAGGAAACATTGCTGCACGAGAAAACAGAAGCGACATTAAAAAACAGCATGGAGAGGTACAAGTAAAACCAGGAAGCAGCAGCATCTAACCCTAATCTAATGACAAATGAAGATCTCCAAGCAATGTTACTAAATTTTAAAAAATTCTGAGATTAATTCTTTAATAATAAAACAGGCTATGGAGAAGAGCTGTCTCCTTTACTGCAGTCATGGTCTGTTCAAGGATATAAAAATCAAATATGTTTGCCTTAGCCGGCACATAAGAAATGAAAAAAGGTTCAAGCAACTGACAACACAGACTCCTTAAAAAGGCAGAATTTAAAACGTCACACTGCTGGCCCAGATGTCCAGTAAGCTGGACTGCATAAGCTGCTTGGGAACAAAACTTATCCCTGCTTCTTGTTTTCCTGACATTCTGCCAATTAAAAAAAAAAGTAATATCCACATGCCATCAACCTTTGACTGAACTTGCTGAAAGTAGCACGACTTGTAGAGCAAAAACCAGCTAATAGCAGCAATGTGCTCGTTTAGCTCTTAGAATACACTTGGAAAAAAAATGCCTGTCTTCTTGGCATAAGCAAGACTATGAGAACTGAGGTTCAGGCTGTCCACATTTCAAACAGTCTTGGAAAATAAGGCATTTCTGCTTAGTAAAAGTGTTATTCTATTATACTGATTATACAACAAACTCCTATTAAAAAAAAACAAAACAAACAAGACAGAACAGTTTGTGTTCCGTCTGGCTAATGATGCAAGTAAGTGCAATGTATGTAGGAAGAGGAAATTATTGTACACATATACACATATGGCTTGTAATATTTCTGCTTCAACAATGAAAAGGAGAAAGATAAGGAAACATAACATTTTCTCAACATCTGCATGTAACATCAGAGCTTCACAGGACTTCAGTGAACCAGAGACATCCGTAGTATTCATTCCTTGATTCAGTACAGTTTATCAATAGAAAAAAAATGTATTGCAATGACACAAAATAACACTGTAAAATATAGATTGAGTTATTGCAATCATACGTATATACACAGTGTTCAGCAATACTTTCAAAATACTGTATTAAGCATTTTCAACAGGTATTGCTCATAATTACTCCAGTTGCAATGGTTCACAAGTTTGTCTCTGCCAAGGGGAATCAAGCAGACTGTAAAAACAGACAAGTGACAGATCTCCCTGCAGCAGAGCAGTTGCACAATCTTTTAACCAAAGGACTAAGCTTGTCAATGACCCAATCAAATATAACCCTTCATGTAAAGGGAAGGAGAACTGGGGGATTTTTTTTTTTTTTTTTTTTGGGGGGGGAGATGGGCAACCATCCAGCACACTTAACTTACCATATCAGAGGCTAAATAAAGGAAAGAAAAGAAAGATCAGTAATGTGCTTCTTTCTTCAGTAGCTAATTTCACTGCAGTCTCCCAGACAGAAACTGCTGTGATGTCCTGGTGAGGGAAAGACCAAATCTTATCAGACAGAGCAAAGCTAAAATGCATTTCACTGGTGCTGCCCTAAAGCTCAACATCTGCAAAATAAAGTGTCAAAAAACAGGTGCTTTTGCTCGAGTTTTTCCAAGCTTTAGGAGTATGAAGCAACAACAGCAAAGGACCTACGCCCTCTGTGCAGCTTCTAAAGCTGCACACTACTAAAGCAAGACTTTTCTGCAAGCCAATCATACCCAAAAAAGGAGAAAAAAAGCTCATAATCATATTATTGCAGTGATAACCTCTGACTGTACTTCCTTGCTCCTTTGTGAGTTTATACTCTCATATTATCCTTAACTTTGAAGCTCCTTTCACCCTGCTGTAAAGGACTCAGGAATATGTTCAGAGAATATGTAATCTTTCTCCTCCTGCTCTGTACCACGACCTTTATTCTGAAGGATGTCTCACCTCCTTATACTAGTTACTCTCTCCTACAGAATCTTCATTCTCTCCATTACCTTCTCTCTACCTATCACACCATTTTGGCTGCTGTAATTCAGATCTACCACCTCTATAATTTTGCCAGTTCTGAGCTGACCTCCCTCCAACAATTCTCCTCCTCATTCTTAAGACATACTTCAGACCATTAATACCTTCTGCTTCCCCGCTGTTTTAGGCCCTTTTCTTCCTGAACTGATTTCCCTCCAAAGCTGTATATTTCCATTTTCCTCTTCTCCCTAATCTCATTTAGCTCCCATTAGCTAAGCATGCAGGAGAGAATAGCAATCTGCAGCTCCCTCACCTTTAATCCACTTCTGTTGAGCGTATCAGAAACCCAGAAACCTGAATATCGTCTCTGTTGACTCTGCACTGCTAACCTCGTCTCTCCCCTGCCCACATTAGTGCTCAGCTTGCATTCACTCTTGCCAAATTAATCCTCTCAAACCCAGACTCTTTCCAGTTTCTTTCAAGAAAAAGGGCTGATAACATTTAAAGAGAACTCTAGTTTTTCTTTTCCAATTACTCTCTTCCTTTAGCCACTTCACTAATTCCAAGGCATCTGCTTTCTTCCAAACAGCTAAAAGCTTCCTTTGACCCATGCACTTTATTACTGACCTTTTGTTTCTCTTCCTCTCATGGGACTGTACACATCCTTTCACTTCAAGACCATCACAAGCACAGCACCTCAGAACTAAATCTGAGGGATTCCTCTACGGCCTTCCTTACACTGTCAGCCTCGCCCCCTCCATGCTACATCAATCCCCATTTCAACTTGTATAATTTTAGAGCACAATCTCTTCTCCGTCATGCCTACCTAGGTCTCAACAGACTAGCAATAACAAAACAGGTCAAATTCACAGTCATGCTCCTTCAAACACAGAATTTTTATGTGCTGAAACTTAAGAGTTGCAACTGCTCTGTATTGCATGAAAAAAAGTATTCTTAACACTGAGAGAAACAGCCCTACAAATGGAGCCTACATACAAATTTATGACTAATGATCAGAGAAAGAATTTTATTTTTGCTGTAGTTTTGAGATCAGTATTGTATATAGACCATCAAAAACAGCGTGCTACAAGTAAATCTATTTTTACCTGTGCTTAGCCACAGTATAACTTTCACAGTGGACCTGCAAATAAACATTCAAAATAGCAAACTATTTCCTTTATTCCGTACCAGTGTTAGATCTCAAGTAAGACCACAGTGTAGACATGGAGAAGAGAAAGACAAAAATAGTCTTTGAAAGTAATTTTGATGAATAACTAGAAGGGAAAACAAAAAAGATCAGAAAAGCCGTCCTCCACCAATACACTTCAGGAAAATTATTAGAAAAATTAACTGTCAGAGATCATCGTACCGGTGCCCAGTCTCCCACAAATTTAGTGTGATTTTGGCCAAGTCACCTAGGCCGACTTTCTCCCATGATCGCCTCTTTCATAGCTCATCACTTTCATATGTTCAGTCTTCTGCAACGACTCTGAATTGCTCTGCACTCACTTTCTTCCCACAGGGCCGATTCCCCTTTCCCCTTAAAGAAAGCTTTAACGCACAAAATAAAATGTCTGCTCATCTGCAAATTTTGAGGGAGAAAAGAATGGAGAAGTTATACCATTATAAAGATAATCCCTACCTTTTTAAGATAATCTAAGGGCCTGACAATGAAAACACGACATTTGGCACAGATATAGTCCTAATTAAAAATAGTACCTTTTCTTAAAGTGAGAGGAAAACACAGTTGTGACTGGGTTATTGTTTCCGAGCATGCTCGGCAGCTTTTAAGATTTCAGCATCGGGTAATGGAGCCCTGTTTCCTTTCTGACATCACTACACATTCTCCCTGCACAAACAGATCAAGGCAATGACACAGTAACAGGTTTTGCTGCTACAATTGTTTTTTTTTGAAGCAGGTTGCCCTGCAAACATACCAAATCAAGGACAATAAGAGAAACGCACACCGTGAAGAAGTTGCAGAATATATGATTACAGAGCCTAGCTGTTTCTGGGCTATTATCCTGCAATATCGTAGTTGTTTCAGGTTCCCGTCATCTCCCCTCCAAAAAAATAAAAAAATAAAAAAAAATACTAGTAGAAATGTATTTTGAAACTGCAAATTTGGCCAGTTCCACTTCCTGAAACAGGAACTTCAGACCATTTCAATATTAACCATGAGGCATTTTTTTGTTTAATGAAATAAACTATGCAAACCATCCACTGTATTTAGGGTGACATTAGGAAGCCACACTTACGATCCACAGATAAGGTAAATAGTGAAGTTAACCATGTTGACACACAGTCTCCCTGTATGCTTCTAATATAGTTTAATACTCACAAAATCTGCATCCACTAGAACATCCAGAAGGAACAACACAAATGAGTTACAACTGAATGTCCTGACTGTTTCAAGATTATATCCTAATGCCACATAAGGTGTAATTATGCAAGTTCCATATATAGAAAAAACAAGAAAACAAAACAAAAATCACTCTCAGCTCCTTCAATGAAAAATGCGAGTTTACGTGAAAAACGCTATTGTGACTTTGGATTCTTGAAATAAGAATGAGCACGTAAGAAATAATCAATAGCTGTTCTCTAGCTGTGTTTATTCCCACTCTCTTTGTTTTTCCTTGTAACCTCAAGACTCTCTCAGACTCAAGTCAGAAAACAAAATGTCTTTGTTTAAGCTTAATGAGTCAACATTAATTTCACAGTTTATTTAAATCCACTTTCAAACACCGATAATAGCATTAGTAAAGTAGAAACATTGTGTTTTTTTTTTTTTAAATAGAAGGAAAATGAAATTTCCACAAAGGCTATGGGATATTATCCCGTGCTGAAAACGGCTGGAGGAACGGCAGAGACTTCTTCGTAGGGTATTTGCGGCTCTATTTGGGGAAAGCACGCTGTGAGAAAGCAGGAAACACTTCAAAAGCAGGTGAAAACAGCGGCGAGGCAGCAGTGCGAGCAGTATCCCACCGGGGACCGCGCTCCTTCACCGCCTCCGCCGTTGCGCGCCGTAAAAATAACCGGGGAAAAGCCCCGCTCTTCGCTTTAGGAGGCAGAGAAAGGACCACAGCGGGGCGAGCCGCCCCCGGCCCCGGGGGGCGCGCAGCCCTGCCGCAGCCCCTCCGCCGCCGCCCGGTCCGGCCCGGAGCGGAGCGGCCGGCGGGGGAAGCTCCCCCAGGGCGCCGCGGCCCCTTCGGCGGCCCTTCCCGCGGGTCACCTTGACAGCCCGCAGCGCCCGGCCCGCGGCCCGGCACCGCGGCGGCCGCGCTCGCGCCTTTGTGTCGTTACCCGCCGCCGCGCAGCGCCCGCGCACAAAGCCCCGGCGGGGGGCGGCCGCCGCCCGCCCCGGGCCCAGCCCGCTGCGCCGCCGCAGCCCGAGGGGCCGCCGCGGCCCGAGTGCGTGGGGGGGGGGGGGGAAGGCCCCAGGGTGGGGGGGGGGGCTGCCGTCCGCCGCGCGGCCCGGCCGTTACCTGGAAGTCCCTGTCCTCGTTGAAGCGGGAGAATCTGTCCGCCATTTTGCTCCTTCGCCGCCGCCTCGGCCCGGCCCGGCTCCGCGTCTCCGGCCGCCTCCCCTCAGCGCCGCGGCAGCGCGCCCACCCCGCCTGCCGCCGCGCGCCCCGCCCCCGCCGCGCGCATGCGCGCGGCCGGCGTGCGGGCCGCGGTCACGTGCGCGCGCGCACACACACGCTCCTCACCGCCCACCCCCTCACGGGGCTCCGGCGGGCTACGGCGGGCGGGCGCGGAGCTGGGCGGGGGGAGACTGCCCGCAGCGAAGCACGGGGGCCGGGCGGGCGGGAGGGACGGCGCTTGTTGCTAGGGGCTGGGCGAAGCAGCAGCAGTGCGCGGGGCGGTCCCAGGCAGGCGGTTCCCGGGGGAACGGGGGCGCGAGTCGCGCTGCGGGGCCGCAGCTCCCTCCGCCCCGGCGAGGCCTGGAGCGCGCACTGCGCATGTGCGGCGCGCCCCGGCGACGAGCGAGGACGGGCGGTCACAGGGTAGAGCCGCCGCTCTGCGCACGCGCGGGGCCGGCTCTCACCCCGGGAAACAGGGGAGGCCGCGAGTGCTGCTTTAGTCTTCCCGCCCTCGCGACACGAACCAATGGGGCTGCTGCACCCTGTTGAGTGATGTCAATTAGAACCAATGGGAGGGCGGACTCGCCACCGCCCCCTGAGGTGGTCGGCGTGGTGCTGCCGCCTGGCGGCTCCGCGCGTGCGCACTGTCCCTTTAGGCGGGGCATGGAGGGGGGGTCCGGGCGTTCGAGCATTGCCCCGGGGCGGGGGGGGTAGGGCGCTGGTATAGCGGATTCCCCGAGGAGCCATGTCTGGGGTGTTGGGGATGCCCAGCACCCCCTCCCTGTGTGGTGGGGACAGGCCCCCGGCCCCAGCCAGCATGGAGGCCTGGGGGGGGGCTGGAGGGGGGGCGGCTGTGGTGCCTGGAGCCACGCTGTGGCCATGGCCCTGCTCCTGCCCAGCCCACCTCAGGGCCCCCGGGGCCGTTCCCCAGCCCTGTGTCTCTCAGCAGCCCACAGGATTTTGAGAGCAAGGGCCGTGGCCCGTCTTTGGCATTCACCGCCTCAGCTGCTAGCAGCTGTCTCTGAGCATGGCGTGTTGCTGTCTCTCTGCAGTCCCCGACAGCAGGAAAATCAGATTCCATCTGTCTCTCCATTCATCCATTTCCTTCTCTCACCACCCAGAGCCTGCTTGCATGCTGCCCTCTGCCGCCTTGTCAAGGAAGGGTGGACGGAGAGGTGTTCACCAGACCATGCTTCCGTATGTCTGCAATACTAATGCCTCTCGAGACGAGCCCTGCGCAGTTTTCTGCAGGACCTTACCTGCCAGGTGGCCGTCGGATGCAGGGGAGGCTGAAGTTGTGCCTGCGTGGGCAGGTCCAAAGTGCTTTGTGCTCTGCAGTGTGCTTTTAGCAGAGCTGATGGGATCTATTACTGCAGTGTGCCAATCTAGACTGTGCTGCCAGAGCTCTTCCCTGGAGCTCCATCAAATACCTCCTGCCGCTGACAGCAGAGGTAGCACTTGCCAGGAAGGATGCTATTCTCATCCCGCCCTCCCTTCGGCAGTCCTACAGAGACACCCTCCGTCCAAGAGCTTCCCCTAACGCTGGCTCTCCCCCTGCCACCCAGAGCGAGAATTTGAATTGAATTCACCTTCCTAAAGCTGCAGCCTTTCTGTGCTGTTCTCCGGCCCCTCCAAACACCTCAACGCTGGGGGCTTCCCAGCTCATCCTGAATCAGCAGATCTGTGTCAGGACAGAGCCAGGGCCCTTTCCTGGAGCAGCCGCGTGGCTAATCCCCTTTCCCGCAGCCAGTCGCTGCTCCCTGTTCCTGCCACAGCAGCAGCACGTGGCAGGGGATGTGTGTGAACAGATGGTGCCGCGAAACTGCTTCTTGCCATCCTGCTAGACAACGATTTTTGGAGAGGCATCTCCAGGCAGCTCTCTTTCCCCGTCTCCCTCTGGATCTTGCTCCATCTCCGTCTGTGTGAGGAGCTGTGCTCTGTGCCAGCAGCACTCCCGGATGAACAGAAGCGGTCTCTGTGCGGATGTGCCCTCTGTGCACCTGGATTTATACCACTGCCAGTGGAGGGAAAGGCTCAGAGAGGCCGCAGTGTTAACAAGGGGCAGCTGAGAGCAGGGGCAGAGCAGCAGCCCAGAGGGACCTCCAGGAGAGGCTGGCAGCAGCGCTCATGCTGCCGCGAGCCGTGTGGGGCTGCGAGGCTGTGGCTTGGACGTGGGGCAGCTTTGCCTCTCTCCCTGCTGGCGTCCCCACGGCTCTTCGTGCCCAAATGGCTGCCCTGCTGCCTAGCCCGGGGTGGGATGGGGAAACCGAGGCACAGAGGGCAGCAGGGTCACAGGAGGGGCAGAACACAGGCTGCAGTGTCCCCATTCCCTGCAGCCGCTGCTGCCAGGGTCCCGAGGAGTAGGAGCTCAGCAGCAAGTCCTGGGGCCAGGGAGCCTGCGTCCATGGGAGCGCTGGAGCACAGCTCCCCTCGCCACCAGGCTTGGCCTGAGGAAAGGGCTCCCAGCTTTGGCCTTTTGGCTTCCTGGAGTCACCTCAGCATTTTTTTTTTTTTTTTTTTTTTTTTTTGAGGGTATCTGACCCGCACCACGCTCCTGAAGCACCCAAAGCGGGCTGTGTGGGCAAGGTGGCCTGTGCTGGCACATCACACTAGCCGGGAGAGGGCTTCCTCCCTGGGGACACTGAGCATGGCCATCACCATCTCACATCCACTTGGCAGGATGGAGCGGTCCATTGGGTGGCTCAGTCAAAGGGACACCCATGTCCTGCAGCCCTCCCTCACCCCCCCACCAGCAGGTCCCACATGGGTACCCAGGACCCTGGGCCCAGCACCGGGGCTGTGCCCACGAGAGGGAGCTCCTGCTCCACCCAGGGCTGCCCAGCAGGTAGTGGGACCCCCAGCCCAGGTGGGCTCCCCACCCGTATGCTGAGACCCCCACTCTGCTCGTAGTGCTGGGGCTGGCACAGATAGGGCCAGGCAAAACAACACCCCACCTTTGGGGTGAGGGATGTGCCAGGCCTCCGGTGCTGGGGCACCCACAATTCGGGGCTCAGCATTTGCAGAGTGGGGGGCTGCACTGGGGAGGGGGCCCAGGATCAACCCAGGGCTCTGGGGCTGGACGCCAGTCAGCAGCAGACAGCATTCGAGGAGAGAGGCAGGAGCCAGGCACCCCCGAAGTAAAGACCCAGCTCCTGGAGTCCCGTTACCTGGGCTCTTCTCCTACAGCTGGCATTGCCCCAGCTCACTAGCCGCAAGCAAGCCCCATTTTCCTGTCCCCTCCTGGTGCTGGGGCCTGGGACACATGGCGGGGGGACATCTGCAGCTCACAAGGGGCACCCAGAGCCCCCTGAGCTGGCCGTGGCTGACCAAAGGGCTGGCTCCTCGGAGGCTCAGGAGACACGCGGGTGGCTCAGCTATGGGATGACTAAGCCAGTCATTAAGCTCTACAGCAAGATGCCATTTCCCAACCTGAGCTGGAGCCATTTCAAGCCTGGCAGGATGAATCCTGGGGCAGGGAGCAATGGTGCCTGCCGCAAGAAGGTGGCTGGCACCCAGCATTCCAGTGCTGGCGGCACCGGGCCCACCTGGGCAAGGAGAAGAGAGTAGCCCTGCTTGGGTGGCAAGTCACACAGGAGGACCCAGGCATCCTGGTAGCTTCCCAACTTCTCAGTGAACCCCGTCCTGCTGGGTTCACAAAGCCTCTGTTTCTTCTTATTAATGGGTGTAGGGACTTCAGCCCCGCTGTGGGTTTGGGGTGGGGGGAATCTGGCACCCCAGGGGTGCTGAGCGGGGGATGGGGGGTGACTCCCTCCTCCCAGTGCTGCCTGAAGCCCCAGCTTGGGCCATGTTCCCCTAAACCGTGGGTTGATGGGGATGGAGTGGCACCCATTCCACCCCAAGCCTGTCCTTGCTCTGTGCCTCAGTTTCCCTGAGTGCTAAAGTAGAGCCCGGCTAGGGCAGCAGGGAGTTGGAGCAGGGACTGAGCCTGCTTCAGGGTGTCAGCGCTGGGTGCTTGGTCTGTCCCCATGCCATGAGCACTGTCCCCTTAGTGCAGGGAGCCACTTTGATGCAGAGTGGTGTCAGGGTGCTCTGGGAGCACCACACCCTCCATGGTGCCTCAGTTTCCCCCATGGGTGCCACAAGGCCCCCTTGCACACCCAGGGAGGGCTCAGACTTGCTCTGCCAGGGTGCTAGAGGGCAACGGGTGCTCCTGTGCCAGAGTCCCTGTGCCATGCGATGCCCCCGACCAGGAGCCACGGCCAGCAGAGACGGCGCCTGTCCCACAGACCCCTTGCCATTACCCATGCCCTGCATGTGCCCCCACATGTGTGCATGTGTGAGACACACCGTAGGTGTGTTTGTGTGTTTGTGTGCACAAAGCGCGTGTGCGTGCACGTGCACAGCCGTGGTGTGTGTGTGTGCAGCACACCCCACAGATGTAGCTGGGTGCTTGGGTGGCGTGTGGTTGTGTGTGTGTGTGTGTGTGTGCATATGCAGCGCACAGCCTGAGTGTGCACATTTGTGTGTGCGTGCAGCATGCGCCAGCAGGTGTGAGTGTGCACAGCTGGTGCTCACAAGCATGTGCATGTGTGTGTATAATACATATGAGAATGCATATGTATGTGTGCATGTTTAGCACACACCGCAAACGTGGGTGCATGTGACGCGTGCACACTAGTGGGTGCCGAGCTCTTTGTGTGTGTGTGTGTGTGTGTGTGTGCAAACACATGGGTACACAGTTCTCTCTGTGTGTGTGTATACATGTGGGTGCCAAGCTGCGGTTGTGCACCCATGGCTGGGCTCCAATCTGGGCTCCCACCCCCCTGCAGCGTTGGGGCTGTGTCCCAGGGTTGGGGGCTGTGCCCCAGGGCCGTGCTCAGGCGCTGGGGGCCACGCAGCAGCGGGCTTGTGCGCGGTGCACCGGGGCCGTGCAGCATGGTGGGATGGGTGCCCGGCGTTTGGGACCCCAGCGGGAGGATGCCGGGAATTGCTAATAGGAACGGAGGCCCCTTTCCGCGGGGCCGGCAGGGCCAGGCACGAAGGGCCGGGAGGCGGAGGCCTGCGGCGCAGCGCGCACCCTGGGCCCCTCTTCTCGTGCACCAGCCTGCCCTCGGCTTCCCTCCACGCCGCTGGTTTGTGCCCCTGGGGACCGGTGCTCACTGGGGGCTTGCGCCCGCCGAGACCTGAGCCTGCACCGCTCGGTCCTGCAAGGCTCCCCAGCCTCGATGGGCTTGGCATGGGGACGGCTCGATGCCCCCATCAGGCACGGGGGTGGCTCCATGCCCCCGTTGGGCACAGCTCTGCGTCCCCATCGGTTGTGGGGACGGCTCCATACCCCCGTTGGGCACAGCTCTGCGTCCCCATCGGTTGTGGGGACGGCTCCGTGCCCTCGTTGGGCACAGCTCTGCGTCCCCATCAGTTGTGGGGGCGGCTCCGTGCCCTCGTTGGGCACAGCTCTGCGTCCCCATCGGTTGTGGGGACGGCTCCGTGCCCTCGTTGGGCACAGCTCTGCGTCCCCATCAGTTGTGGGGACGGCTCCGTGCCCTCGTTGGGCACAGCTCTGCGTCCCCATCAGTTGTGGGGGACGGCTCCGTGCCCTCGTTGGGCACAGCTCTGTGTCCCCATCGGTTGTGGGGACGGCTCCATGCCCTCGTTGGGCATGGAACAGCCTGGTGCTCCCGTCGGTCACAGCTCTGTGTTCCTGTCGGGCGTGGGGACAGCTCAGTGGCCCTGGTGGGCACAGCTCTGCGTCCCCGTCAGACATGGGGACAGATCGATGTCCTCACTGAGCACAGCTGCGGGCCCCCGTTGGGCACAGGAACGGCTCAGTGTCCCCTTTGGGCGTGGGGACAGCTCAGTGGCCCTGGTGGGCCCAGCTTGGTGCCCCGTCAGGCACGGGGACGGCTCAGTTTCCCCGCTGGGCACAGCTCCGTGCCCCCCGTCGGACATGGAGCGTCCCCAACATGACGGCCCCTCTCCACCCAGTACGTGGAGGCAGCTGAGGTGGCCGTGGGACACCGGGAGAGGGAGGGTGGCAGGAATCGTCCTCACGGGCCCTGCAGCTCCAAGGGGCATGCTGGCCCGGCGGGGGACAGGCAGGCGCCCAGGGGACCCCCAGGGCCACCGCTTGCCCGCGGCACGGGCTCCGTGAGTTCCTGGGGCCGGTTGCCCCCCAGCTGCGCCCCAGCGCACCCAGGGGAGAGCCCCCCACGGCCCCGCACCCAGAGCCTGCCTGGGCACCGGTATAAATAGCCGCCGGCTCGGTCACCTCCTGTCACATGCCCAGTGCTGGCAGGGTCCCCCCCGGCCTCCGCCACAGGCACAGCTGTTCCTGGGACGCAGAGGGACAACCGGGGCCATGGGGACACCCCCCACCACCACCACCGTCCCGTGCCCCAGCGCTGGGCAGGGGGGCCAGGAGGCTTCCCTCCCCCCCCAAATCGCCCTGTAACTAAAATAAAGGGAAACTTTGGGGCGTTGGGGGGGTACTCGGCTCTCAGCGGTGGCTGCCAGGCCCGCCGCCTTGGCTCCCCCCCCCAGCCGCTCGCACGGCCAGCGGTCGTCCCTGCTCGCCCCCGACGCTCCCGGACGGCTCTAAAAATACCCGCGGCGACAGCTGTGGGGCTGCGGGGGTGAGGGGAGGCCCAAGGCTCAGTGGGGGGGGGGGGCAAAGGCCTGGTGGGCCGGGGGGGGGGCCAAAGGCCCAGTGGGGCCAGGGGTGGGGGGGCTGAAGGCCCAGGGGGGTTTGGGGGTCCCTGAAGGCCTGGGGGGGGGCAGGGAGGGGGGCCTGAAGGCTCAGCAGGGTCGGGGAGGCCCAAAGGCTTGGTCCTTTTGGGGGGGAGGGGGAACGAAGGCTGGGGGGGGGGAGCGAAGGCCTGACGAGGCCGGGAGGAGGCCCAAAGGCCCGGCGAGGCCGGGGTGGCCCCAAGGGCCCGGCAAGGCCAGGGAGTTGGGGGGGGAGGAGAGGACACCCGCAGGCCCGGCCTTCTCCTCCCCCAGCCCCCCGCTGCCCGCGGCTCCCGGGCCTCCCCTCGGCCCTCCCCGGGCCTCGCCGGCCGTGTGTCCCCCTCCCCCTTCCCCCCCCCCCCGCCGCCCCCTAATCCCTGTGGCGCAGCGGGAGGTGCCTAAGCCGCCTTTTGAGGCCGGCGGCGGCGCGCGCGAGCTCGCGGCGCTCTCAATGCGGGCCGCTGGCGGGAGACATGTCCGACAAGCTCGGGGGACCCCCCCACCAGCAGGGTCGAGCTGTGCCTGAGCCGGCTTCATCCTCCACCCCCCCTCGCCCCCCCAAACCCAGCTCGGCTGCCCCATGGCGCCCCCGGCCCCGTGGGCAGCGGACGGGGCCCTCCCTCAGCACCCCTAAGAGCACCCGCCTGCCCCACGGCTTGCACCGTGGCAAAGCTCGCGGCTTCCCCCCCCCGCCCTGCGTTGCAGCCCGTGGCTTGCGCCGTGGTCCGTCCCACAGCTCGCCCCACGGCTCACCCCACGGCTCACCCTGCACCCCACGGCTCGCCCCACGGCTCACCCTGCAGTGCACCCCACAGCTCACCCCATGGCTCACCCTGTGGTGCACCCCACGGCTCACCCTGCAGTGTACCCCACAGCTCACCCCACGGCTCACCCTGCAGTGTACCCCGCAGCTCACCCCACAGCTCACCCTGTAGTGTACCCCACAGCTCACCCTGCAGTGTACCCCACGGCTCACCCCACAGCTCACCCTATGGTGCACCCCACGGCTCACCCTGCAGTGCACCCCACAGCTCACCCCATGGCTCACCCTGTGGTGCACCCCACAGCTCACCCTGCAGTGCACCCCACAGCTCACCCTGCAGTGTACACCACAGCTCACCCTGCGGTGTACCCCACAGCTCACCCCACAGCTCACCCTGCGGTGCACCCCGCAGCTCACCCCACAGCTCACCCCGTAATGCCTCCCGCGGCTCACCCCATGGCTCACGCCGTGGCTCACCCCACGGCTCACCCCGTAATGCACCCTGCAGCTCACCCTGCAGTGCACCCCATGGCTCACCCTGCAGCTCACCCCGTAACGCACTCTGCCGCTCACCCCACGGCTCACCCCATAATGCACCCCGTGGCTCACCCCGTAATGCACCCCGTGGCTCACCCTGCAGTGCACCCCACACCTTCTCCCACGGCTCACCCCACAGCCCACTCAGCCAGTTCTGCTCACAGATTCCCCCAGCCAGGGAGCCATTGCAGCCCACTACACCAGTACAGACCAGTAGGGACCAGTACAGACCAGGCCTCAGAGGACAGCAGGCACCAGTAGGCGACCTCCCTAACCCACACGACAGGGTTCTTCCCCACAGCGTTTGCAGGCGCCAGGCACGGATGTGAAGCGACACAGCTGCAGGCAGGTGTGTGTGTGTGTGTGCACGCACATGGCTGCACGTGCACACAGACACACACGCACACAGAGGCATGCACAGACACGTGTGCGCACGCATACACAGACATAGGCATCCACACACGCAGGTACACCCACATGCATGCACACACTTGGGCACGTGCATGCTTGCACGCACACGCCTGCACACACAGTGTGCACATATGTGCGCCCACACACTTGTGATGCACATGTCTGCACACATGCGTGTCCACACACACGCATGCATGAAAATGTGCACCCCCACACAAGACCACACACTACCGTGGGGCACACACGCACGCACACACACACTTTTATCCCAGCGGACTTCTCACACAAGCACTCTCCAGTGCTCCCACTGACCCCCCATCCTGCTTGCACGCTCTCCCCCAGCACTGTGCATGCGTGTGCAAGCATGTGCCCACTCACGCACGGGGTCAGGAGCGCCTGTGCTGGGGGCCCCGCGGGTTCCCATGGTGACGGACCCCCATCCTCCGCTGGCACCTTGAGCATGCAGCGAGCCAGGGCTTTTGTGGCTGGTTTTAATTAGAGGCTCTTAAGTGTGAAACAAAGACGAGGGCAGGGGCCGGGGGGGGGGGCCCTTCGTCGGAGAGCTCAGGCCGGGGGCCGGGGGTCCCCCACAGGTGGGCGCAGGCCTCCTCGTGTGCCCGCAGCAGGCTTGGAGAGGGGCTGGAGCTGCTATTGCTGCCCCTCGCCAGGCTGCGGGCACCCCGGGGTACAGAGGACCGTGAGCCCAGTGCCACCAGTGTCCCCCAGTGCTGCACTGGGATGAGTCCAAGCAAAGCACGGGGGAATTGAAAACCCTCCAGCCCCTTGGCCAGGCAAAATTTGGGGGCCAGGAAGACTCCTTGGTCCTCCCTAACCCTAAGCAGCTCCCGGTGTGATGAGGATGGGAGCCTTGGGCGGGGAGAGAAGGGGGGGGGGGCTGGGCTTGCTATGTTGTTCCCAGTAGCACCCAGTGTGTTCTGCCAGCATCCACCAGTCCCCTCCCACTGGGCCGATCCGTTGGTGCCAGGATGGGGGTCCCTGTTCCTCCCAGAGTCCCCTCGCCAGTCCCATCTGCCCAGAACTGTCCTCAACTCCAGAGCCCCAGCAGGAGACTTCCGGGGGGGGGGGGGAGGGGAGCAGAATTGGACCCTCTTCCATCCCCGGCAGCTCCCGGAGACCCGGCTGGGAGCCTGGCCAGGGTGACGAAGGAGAACGAAGGGATTTTCCAGCCACCAAGCGTGCCCCGGTGGGGGGAAGCCCATGAGCGGGCAGGACCCCCCAGGGCTGTTTGGAGGCGGCCCCAGAGCCGCCCCCCCCAGGTGCTCCCAGGGGTCTTTCCTGGGGGCTATCTGGCAAGTTGGCTCCGGGTCAGCCTGGTTTCGGCACCCCCAGGAGGGCTCAGCACCGTGTCCGCCCGTGTCCCCGGTGCCCAGAGGTCCTGGGGACCCCCTCGTGCCAAGCCACCAGCACCCAGGAGGAGGGGAGGCCCGGGGACAGACCCATCCACCTGGAAATGGCATCACCCCGTCGGGGCGACCTGCACCCTGCCCCATATGGGGTCCTGGCGTGCCCCAAAGCCAGGCCCCAGGGCACCAGCAGCAGCCGAAAGGGGGGGGGGGGGGGATTTAGGAAGAGAAAATCCACGTGGCTGCTCCGACACCGTCCCGGCCGCAGCGGCCCTTCCCCCAGCGCGGCCGGGGCTGCCGGGAAGGTCACTGGCGCGGAGGAGAGGGAAAGGGGGGGACACGCCGGGGTTTAACACAAGCCAGACCCCCTTCCCGCAGCCGCTCATGGGGCCGAGGAGGGGAGCGGGCCCCCGGCACGCCGCGCTGAGGCCTGCAACCCGGGCGGAGGCAGCGGCGTTGGGGGGACGGGACGGGACGCGGCCGAGGCCGACGCCGGCGGGAGGAAGGCTCCGGCCGGGAGCCGGCTGCAGCTCCAGCCCGCGTGGCCCTGCCGGGCACTTCACAAGCAGACTTCCCCCCTCCCTGGGGCCGGTCCGGCAGCGGAGGCGGCGATGGCGGCAGCGAGCGCCTGGGCGGACGCCAAGCGCCGGCCTCTGGCGCAGCCCAGCCACGCGCAGGCCTTCGGGCCCCAAAATGGGGCACCGGGCCGGGGCCAGGGCCGGGGAGTGCCACGGACGGCGAGGGCCGAGCGGCCTCCTTGGCCCCGCGGGGACGCCACCAGCCCGGGCGCCCGCCCGGGATCGGGGCCGCGACCGGGGCCGGGCGGGAGGCCGGGCGGGAGGCCGAGGCGGGCAGGAGGCCGAGGCGGGCCCCGTGGCGGAGGCTCGCGTCCCCCCACGGCTTTGATTTCTGGAGCCCCCCCCCCCGCCGCCCTTCCCCCTCCGCCAGGAGCCGCGCAATGGTTTCAATTACGCTCTGAAAAGCAGTGGGGCCCTCTTTTCAAGGCAGCCCGGGTTTCTCTTACTCACAACAAAAGCTTAAGTTACAGGAAAGAGAGAGAAAGGGAGGGAGGAAGGGAGAGGAGAGAGAAAGAGGGAGGAAAGCAAAAGGAAAAAAGAAAAGAAAAGCCCCTCTCAGGAGAAAGGAGGCGGCGAGCGGCGCGAGGACGGGACCCCCGGTCTCCCCCCGGCCTGCCGCCACGCGGGGAGGCCCGGCAGGCCCGGGGCCAGTGGCGGGGGGACAGCGCAGTCCAGGCCACCGGCTCCGGGGCGGATGCGTAGTGCCGAAACCGGGGCCGGCATCGCGAGGCGCACGGCGGCGGGTGCCCTTACGGGGACGTGCCGCCCTGCGCGTTTGGGGACCGAGGGCTGGGGTTTGCCGGCGCTGGGGATCGGGGCGGCGAGGTGCCGTGGGTCCTGCTTGCGGCGGGGGCGGGGTGCAGAGGGCCACGTCCCTCCATGGTGTGTGGGCTGAGACGCGGCGCCGGCGAGGGCTCCCCCCAACTTCTGCTGCTGCTGAAGGGCAGGAAAGCCTCGAGCAGCACGTCGGGGTCCGGGGGGGGGTGAAGGGGAGCAGCCGTGGGTCCCAGCTGGGACGTGGGGAGAGGAGCCGCAGGGCCGGGCGGAGGGCTGCCCCACGGCTCCTCCCGGGGGCACTTTGCCCAGCGGGGAAAAGTTTGCCGAGGCGGATGCGGGATGGCGGAGGGTGTCCCCCCCCATCCCTGGGGGGGCGGCCCCCTCCCCGGTCAGCACGGCCCCTTGTCCCTGGTGGTGGTTGGGGGGGGGCAGGTCTCTCCGCCGCCCGGTGCAGCGGGGAGGGGCGGCGGCGGCGGCGGGAGGGTGAAGGGGGGGCTCGAACCCGCGGCGCGGGGGGGGAGGAGGGGGGAGAGGGGGCGGGGAAGGGGGCGGGGCTGCGCGGCCGTTTGAATCTGATTGGCGGGGCGGCGGGCGGGGGCGGGGCGGCCGGGCCGGGCCGGGGGGCGGGGGCCGGCCCGCTCGCGCCGCGCCGCTCCGCTCCGCCCGGCGGGGCCCCGCCGCTGCCCCGCACAAAGGCGGCGGGAGCGTCCGGCGCGGCCGCTCCGCTCCCCGCTCCGCCGCCGGGCTCCGGCCACCCCGCCCACGCCGGGCACCCTGCGAGCGGCCCCCCCCCTTCCCCCTACCCCCCCCCCGCCGCCCCGACTCCGGGCGCGCACGGTGCAGCCGGGCACGGGACGCGCCCCAGCCCGGCACAGCGAGCAGCGCGACGGAGCACCGGGAGCGCCGAAGCTGGGCACCGGGCACGGAGATCTGGACACCGGGAGCCGTCCGCGGAGGAGCTGGGCACCGGGCGCGCTTGGTCCAGGCAGTGGGAACCGGGCGGCCGGGCGGCAGGAGCAGTAGATCGCGGCAGCGGGAGCCGTCCGGGCCGACGCCGAGCACCGGGAGCCGTGCAGCCGGACACCGGGTACGGGGCATGCTAGATCCGGACATCGGGAGCCGTCCAGCCGGGTACCGGGCACGCTAATCCAGGCACCGGGTGCCGTCCGGCCGGACACCGGCTAGCGCGCACGCTCTATCCGCACGGCGGGTGCCGTCCAGCCAGGCAGCGGGCGCTCTCGATCCGGGCACGGGCACCGGGCACGGTAGATCGGGGCACCGGGAGCCGAGCACCATGCACCCCTCCAGCGTGCTGCACCGCCTGGCCTGGCTGCTGCTGGGGCTCAGCGTGCCGGGGCCGAGCCGAGGCCAGCTGCACGGCGAGAAGGGCATCTCCATCCCAGACCACGGCTTCTGCCAGCCCATCTCCATCCCGCTCTGCACCGACATCGCCTACAACCAGACCATCATGCCCAACCTGCTGGGCCACACCAACCAGGAGGACGCGGGGCTGGAGGTGCACCAGTTCTACCCGCTGGTCAAGGTGCAGTGCTCGCTGGAGCTCAAGTTCTTCCTCTGCTCCATGTACGCGCCGGTGTGCACGGTGCTGGAGCAGGCCATCCCGCCGTGCCGCTCCATCTGCGAGCGGGCCCGCCAGGGCTGCGAGGCCCTCATGAACAAATTTGGCTTCCAGTGGCCCGAGCGGCTCCGCTGCGAGAACTTCCCCCGGCACGGCGCCGAGCAGATCTGCGTGGGGCAGAACCACTCGGAGGACGGCGGCTCGCCGGCGCTGCTCACCAGCGCCACGCCGCTGGCCGGCCAGGGCACCCCCGGCGCCCCCCGCTACGCCACCCTCGACCACCCCTTCCACTGCCCACGGGCGCTCAAGGTGCCCAGCTACCTCAACTACAAGTTCCTGGGCGAGAAGGACTGCGCGGCGCCCTGCGAGCCCACCCGCCCCGACGGCCACATGTTCTTCAACGAGGACGAGATCCGCTTCGCCCGCATCTGGATCCTCATCTGGTCCGTGCTGTGTTGCGCCTCCACCTTCTTCACCGTCACCACCTACCTGGTGGACATGCAGCGCTTCCGCTACCCCGAGCGACCCATCATCTTCCTCTCGGGGTGCTACACCATGGTGTCGGTGGCCTACATCGCCGGCTTTGTGCTGGAGGAGAGGGTGGTCTGCAACGAGCGTTTCCAGGAGGACGGGTACCGCACGGTGGTGCAGGGCACCAAGAAGGAGGGCTGCACCATCCTCTTCATGATGCTCTACTTCTTCAGCATGGCCAGCTCGATCTGGTGGGTCATCCTCTCCCTCACCTGGTTCCTGGCCGCCGGCATGAAGTGGGGCCACGAGGCCATCGAGGCCAACTCACAGTATTTCCACCTGGCCGCCTGGGCCGTGCCGGCCGTCAAAACCATCACCATCCTGGCCATGGGGCAGATCGACGGGGACCTGCTGAGCGGCGTCTGCTTCGTGGGGCTCAACAACATCGACCCGCTGCGGGGCTTCGTGCTGGCCCCGCTCTTCGTCTACCTCTTCATCGGCACCTCCTTCCTGCTGGCCGGCTTCGTGTCCCTCTTCCGCATCCGCACCATCATGAAGCACGGCGGCACCAAGACGGAGAAGCTGGAGCGCCTCATGGTGCGCATCGGCGTCTTCAGCGTCCTCTACACCGTCCCCGCCACCATCGTCATCGCCTGCTACTTCTACGAGCAGGCTTTCCGCGAGCACTGGGAGCGCAGCTGGATCAGCCAGAACTGCAAGAGCTTGGCCATCCCCTGCCCGCTGCAGTTCACGCCACGCATGACCCCGGACTTCACCGTCTACATGATCAAGTATCTCATGACTCTCATCGTGGGCATCACCTCGGGGTTCTGGATATGGTCGGGCAAAACGCTGCACTCGTGGAGGAAGTTCTACACGCGGCTCACCAACAGCAAGCAGGGCGAGACAACGGTGTGAGCCGCCCGGCCGCGGGCCGTCCCAGCGACCTTGGGGCTCTGGGTTTTCCTTTTGGGGCTTGAGGATTTTTTTTTTTTTTTTTTAAGATTTATTAACGTCTAAGGGGTGTCTCTCTCTCTCTTTTTATTTTTTTTTTTGTAATTAAACCTGTAAATAGCATTTGTAAATTTAATTATATATTTCTATTTAAAACAAAACCAAAAAAAAAAGAGGAAAAAAAAAACAAGCTAAAAAACAAAAAAAGCCGAGAGCACGGAGAGGCCAGACTGGGAGAGGCGTCTCTTCTTCTTCCCTCTCTCCCCCCCTTCTTCTCGCTACTAAGAGTTTGGGGTTTTCTTTATTTTTTTTTTCTCTTTTTTTTTTCCCCCGCTGCCTTCCCTCCCCTCTCTGACTTGGCAGCAGCTCCGCTCGCCGTGGAGCCATAGAGACGGATTCGCTGTTTGTGTTGGCCGGGGGGTCCAGGGAGCCGGGGGGGGGAAACGCTTGCAGCCGAACTTCCATAAAAGCCAGATCTGTGATCGCTCCCCCCGCGGCCCCGACGTGCCGAGCACGGGAGCCGCTCCGCGTCGCAGGCGGCCGCGGATACGTGGAGAGGAGAAGGCGCCGGGGAGGGGGGTGAAAAAGAAAAAGAGGAAAAAAAAAACTTCCATTTTTCTCTTGGTTTTTTGGAAGCTCACCAAGAAAGTTGTGATTTCTTTTTTTTTTTTTTCTTCCTCTCCTTCTTCTTTTTCTCCCCCCCCCCCAGCCCACTGCTGTCTCGGAAGGGACGTCGTTTCGGGGGCCGGCTGCCCTCCCTCGGCCCCGGCAGCGCCCACGGCCTCTGCAAAGCCGCTTCCGCTCCTCCTGCCCGGCCGCGTGCGGGAAAGCAGCGGCCAGCTGTGATTTATTTTATTTTATTTTATTTTTTTAATCAATCTCCCCCTTTCCTCCACCGTCGCCCCGTTGCAAATACAACCGAGTTAAACAACCCGCTGAGCTACTCCTAAGGATTTTTTCTTTTTTTTTTTTTTTAATCAAAATCAAAAGCCGCGTCCTAAAGGCTGGATTTGGTGTTTTGGGGAGTCGGACGTCATAATCGGGTGCGGAAAGGGCTTTTCGGGGCTCACGAAGGCTGGGGGAGGAGGCGAAGAGCGGGGTTTTGTGAGACCCCCCCCCCCTTTCCCCCCGGCCGAATCGGGCCTCGCAGCTCAACTAGCATCTCCGAGAGCCGGAGACAAAAGAGTTTTTGCGATGAAAAAAAGTTGTTTTTTTTTTCTTAAAAAATAAATAAATAAAATAAAGGAGTTCCCTGCCCCGGGATGTGTTTGGCAGCGATCGGCCGGGAACATTCGCTTCACCAGGGCTCCCTGGCCGCCCACGACTCACCCCCAAAGGAAATAATTCACGTTTTCTTTAGGATTGGGGGGGTTTCTTTTTGGCTTTTTTTTTTTTTTTTTTGGTTGGTTGGTTGGTTGGTTGTTTTTTCCCGGCTGTTCGCAGGCCCCTCGAGAGCGCGCGGCTACCCGCTCCGGGTTCTCCGGCCGGGCAGCCGGACGGCTCCGCTCGGCTTTCTTGCAACTCGTGCAACGTCTCCGACTGAGCCCCGGCAGCTCCACGCCGGGGACGGGACGGGACGGGACGGGGTGGGGGGATTCGCCGGCGGCGGCGGCTTTCGGAGGCGCCGCAAACGGGCCGCGTTTCCGATGATGAAGAAGGAAAAAAAAAAAGCGTGGAAAAAAAAGAAAAAACACTAAACCCCCCCCCAAATCTTTGCAAAACGAAGCGCGGGGCGGACGCTCGGCCCCGCGTCTCGCTGGTAAAACCGGCCCCGCGGAGCCCGGCGGTTTCGCCGGCTGGAGCTTGCGTCCGGCGCGAATCCGTACGATCCCCCCCCCCCACCACCATCGCCACCGGCCGAAGCGGGACATCCGCGGACGCCCCGGCTCGAGCCCGGCTCGGCTTTCCGAGGCGACGTAGCTCCCGCCGCCGCGGGCCAAAGGGTTAAAGCATTTTGGAGAGGGAAAAACTCTTTGGATCCGGTTTAATTTTCCAGCGATGAGTGGCGAAGGGGAAAGAGGGGCGAACGGATCCGTTTTTTTTTTTTCTTTTTCTTTTTTTTCCCCCCTCTTCCTCGCCCCAAGCTCGGCGGTTTGGAAAAGGCGCTGCGGGAGCCCGGCTGGCCGGCGCGGCGCGCCGCTCCCCGATCGTTAATTAAAGCGGGCTGGATTTTATGGAGACGGGCTGGATTTTATGGAGACGCGTGTCTTTTCCTCGCTCCGTTCCGGAATGGGGGGGGGAGGGCGGGGAGGGGGCGAAACCGCGGGAACGCTCACGGGGCCGGGAGGGATGGCGGGGGGGGGGACACGGACGGACGGACGGACGAGTTCGCCAGCGGATTGTCGAAGCGGCTCAGTATTAAAACCTCTCCCCGAGTTGGGATGCTTGGAGGGCTTTTATTTTATTTTATTTTATTTTATTTTATTTATTTTATCTATTTCCCTCCTTTTTTTTTTCTTTTTTGCAGGGAAGCCTCGGGAAGCGGCTTCCGGGCGGCCGCGCCGCAGCGCCCGGGCTGGCACCCGGCGCCTTTGTTTTTTTCGGGAAAAACGCTGGGCGACGACGCGAGGACGGAGCGGCTGGGAAGGGGGGGGGGGGGAAACGTAAACTCTCCGCCCAGGAATGCAAGATCTGGGTTGTTGGGTTGGTTTTCCCTTTTTCTTTCTTTTTTTTTTTTGACTTTTCCTTTTTTGCTTTTCCTTTTTTCTTTTTTCTTTTTTCCTCTTCCTCCCCTTTTTTTCTTTTTTTCTTTTTTCTTTTTCTTTTCTTTTCTTTTTTTTCTCTCTTTTTTTTTCTTTTTCTTTCCTTTTTCTTTTCCTTCTTCTCGTTTTCGTGGTGCGACCCCGCTCGCCGCACGTGGGCTTTCCGCACCGTCCCCCCAGTCCCCGGACCCCGGCAGCGGTCAGGGCTGCTCCGGCGGCCCGTGCGCCCACCGTGCCGGACGAGGGCGAGGAGGCAGCGGGCAAACGGCGGCCCCGGGCCGGCAGCCCCGGGCACCCGGGTCTGCCGAGCCGGGGGGGGGGGGGGGGGGGCTGCTTTGATGTGCGCTGATTAGCCCCGGCTCTGTTTTCGCAGCTGCCCCCGGCGCGGCTCGGCTCGCCTAAAGCCAATTAAAACGCGCCCCGGGGGGGCCCCTCGTGCCGCCGGCGAGCCCCCGAGCTCCCTCCGCTCGGCTCGTCCTGCCTCCCGGCTGCAAATCCGCCCTCGCCGCCGCGTTCCCAAACCGGCTGCGGTGGGGGCAGGCCCAAGGCAAGACCCTTATCATCGCCCTCCCAGCTTCAAATCGAGGACGGGATCCAGCAGGCGTAAGGGACCGTGGGGACGGGGTGGCCCTCCCCGTGCCAGGACGCGTCTCCCACCAGCAGAGAACAGGCACACTCATTGCAGTGGTGAGCCCAGGCCGTGGTGACCCCTCCGCGCTCCCCTCTTCCCTCCCAGAGAACACGCGACCTGTGGATGTGGTATGCTGTCTCCATCCCAGCATCCCTCCTGGAGAACATGGGACATGTGGATGTGGTTTCCCATCTCCATCCGGCATCCCTGCTGGAGAACATGGGACACATGGACATGGTCTCCCCTCTCCATACCAGCATCTCTCCTTGAAAACACGCGACATGTAGATGTGATACCCCTATCTCCATCCCACCATCCCTTCTAGGAAACACGAGACACATGGCCATGGCACTTCATCTCCGTGCTAGCATCTCTCCTGGAGAACAGGAGACGTGGACTTGGTACCCCATCTCCATCCTAGCATCCCTTCTGGGGGACACATGGCCATGGCACCCATCTCCACCCCAACATCCCTCCCGGGGAACGTGGGACGCATGGACGTGGTCTCCCATCTCCATCCCAGCGTCACCCCTGGACACCGTGGCACCCGCGTGGCCGTGGTTCCCCCCCCCCCCGCATCCCCATCCCCATCACACTTCCCGGGAGCGCTGAAGGGGGGGAGAGGAGGGGACGCGGACGGTCGCGCGGCGCCGCGGGCGCACTCTTCCGGCGCAGCTGTCCCGCGGCGGCGGAGGGAGCCGGGGCGCGGGGGGCGCGCGCGGGGAGGAATTCGCCCTGGCCTGGGCAGGCGGGAGGCGGCTCCCGGAGACAGAGCCGCCTCTGAATGCTGGGAATGTTTTTGCAGCTGGAGTCTATTAGGGGAGGGCTCCTCGGCTTTATTAATCCCAGCGTTATTGCTCAAGAGGCGCGGGAGGGTGTGCGTGCGAGGGGGAGGCGCCTGGGTGTGCAAGGAGAGGGGGAACCGGGGGGGGGTGTGAAGGGGCGCGTGTGCAATGTGGGGGGCGGTGCGCGTGGGGTCTGTGCGTGCGCCAAGGGGAGTGTGCACGGGTGCAAGGGGGCTGTGTGCAAAAAGGGCTGTGAGTGCGTGTGCAAGGAGGGGGGCGTGCAAAGGGGACCGTGTGTGTGTGCACAAGCAGTGTATGCAAAGGGGAGTGTGGGGGTGCAAGGGGGTGCATGCAAGGGGAGGTGAGTGTGCAAGGGGAACGTGCGTGCACGAGGAGCATCTGAGCCAGGGGGAGTGTGTGTGTGTGCAACAGAAGTGTGCACTCAAGGGCGAGCCTGACTATGCAAGGAGGGAGCAGGGGGAGTGTGCATGTGCAAGGGTGGTATGTGTGTGCAAGGGCAGTATATATGCTAAGGGCAGCACGTACATACAAGAGAATTTGTATGCACACAACAGGGATGTGCATACTCTCTGTGCGTGTGCAAAGAGAGTGTGTGAGCGTGCAAGGGGGAGCGAGTGCGTGCACCGGGGAAGCGCGGGGCTGTGAAACAGGGCGTTGTGCAACGAGGGCACACAGGATTGCCAGGGAGAACGTGGTGCGCGCGTGCGCGCTCGACAAAGAGCACGCAAGTGTGCAAAGACGGGGCAGCTGTGCGCACGCACGTGTGCAAGGGGAACCACGTGTGAGCATGCAGAGGGCTGCGTTGCCACGCTGCGCCGGAGCGGGGACCCCGCGGTGGGCCGAACGCCTCCACGGCGGCGCCGGGCACGGCGGGGGCACACGCGCGTGTCACACACCAGCCTGTCGGCCCCGTCTTGGGCCCCCCCCGCATCGGCCAAGATCCGAGCTCGGCCGGAGGCAGTCGGCTGCAGCGGGAGGACGCGGAGCTAAAAACACGGAGGCGGCGGCCGAGCGGGGAGCCGGCGATTTCCAGCCCGCGGCCCCCAAATTCCCCAGGCGGCGACGGTAAAAGCGTGAAAAACGAGGCCGAGCTGTTCCCGGCCGGTTTCCGCTCTGTTTTTGGGCAGAGCCGGCGGACGTGCCTCTCGCCCGGGGAGGCTGAACCGCGGCGGGCGCGAGCCGGGGCCGGGCGCGGGGGCGGCGGCGGCGCCGGGGAGGGGGCCGGGAGGTGCGGAACGCCGCCGGCTCGCGCTCCGGCCGATTCCTGCCCGCCGGAGGTTGGTTGCGGCAGTGCCGCAGCGGGGCTGGGCCGTTCGGGGGCAAACTGGGGATCTCGGGGACTGGAGAGGGCTCGGGGCGGGGGGGGGGGAGTGCTGCATGAGAAGCGCCTGGGGGAGCGGGCACTGTCCAGCTCAGTCCAGGGCCATCCAGCACCATCAGCCCCATCCTGCTCCATCCAGCGCCAGCACGCCTCTTCTAGCCCCACCCAGCCCCATCAGCCCCATCACATCCCCTCTAGCCCCATCAGCCCCAACAAACCCCATCCAGCCCCATACATCCCCATCCAGCCCCATCAGCTCCATCCCATCCATCCAGCACCATCATACCCCCACCAACCCCATCAGCCCCATCAGCCCCATCACATCCCCTCTAGCCCCATAGCCCCAACGAACCCCATCCAGCCCCATACATCCCCATCCAGCCCCATCAGCTCCATCCCATCCATCCAGCACCATCATACCCCTACCAGCACCATCATACCCCCACCAGCACCATCAGCCCCATCCAGCCCCATCTAGCCTCATCCAGCCCAATCAGCCCCAAACAACCACATCGGCCCCATCCTGCTCCATCCAGCACCATCACCCATCCCCAGCAGCCCCATCAGCCTCGTCCAGCGCCATGAGCCCCATCCAGCTGCATCAGCCCAATCAGCTCCATCCTGCTCCATCCAACCCCATCACCCCACCTCCAGCTCTATCCAGTCCCATCAGCCCCATCACACCCACTCTAGCTCCATCCAGCCCCATCCAGCCCCACCAGCCCCATCCAGCCCCATCACACCCCCTCCAGCCCCATCCAGCACCATCAGCCCCATCCAGCCCCATCAGCGCCACCCCGCTCCATCCAGCTCCATCACCCACCCCCACCAGCCCCATCAGCCTCGTCCAGCCCAATCAGCCCCATCCAGCTGCATCAGCCCGATCAGCTCCATCCTGCTCCATCCAGCCCCATCAGCCCCAGCCAGCCCCATCACACCACCTCCAGCTCCATCCAGCTCCATCCAGCCCCATCACACCCCCTCCAGCCCCATCAGCCGCATCACCCCCCTCCAGCTCCATCCGGCCCCACCAGACTTGTCCAGCCCCATCAGCCCCATCCTGCCCCATCCTGCCCATCTCTGCCGGCCTCCTCTCGCCACCCTCGCTCTGCTCTCGAGGCTCCCGGGGCGCTGGCAGCTCTAAGGTGCTGCCGGCCGGGCGCCGTTATCGCTCGATCACTTCACTCGCCCCCCACCCCGACGCGGTCAGATGACGGGGGCCCTTCACCGCAGAGCCCCCCCCCCCGCTCTGCAACGAGCGCTGCCTTTTAACGAGCGCCCCGTGCCGCGAGCACCCGCTCCCCGAAATAAATCGAGGAAACGGAGAGTCGCCCGCGAACGCGCGAGCCGGAGGGCCGAGACAGGGCGAGCTCTGCTCGAGCCGGCTTTTCCCGGGCCGCCGGCTGCCGAAGAAAAGCAGGATCCAGCGGGCTGGCCCAGGCAGGGCAGAGCAAACACCAGCGGGGCTCTGCGAGCTCGGCAGCCCGTCCGAACGCCTCCGGTCTGGGAGAAACCGTGCCAGGCTGGCGACGGTTAGGAATAAATTGCCGGGCCGACAAAGGCCGGTTTCTTACGGCGCGGGGTAGGAGGGCGGCGGGGCGGACGCAGCCCAGCGCGCTCTGGGACTCGGCGCTCGTGAGCCGGGTCGGATCCGCCCGAGCATCCTCCTCGCCGTCCTCCGGGAGCAGCCCAACGCGGAAAGTGTCCTGCCCCGGAGCGCGGCTCGGAGCACGCCGGGATAAATCGGCGCTTTCCACTTTTCCTGAGAATAAATCGGCGCTTTCCACTTTTGCACAGAATAAATCAGCGCTTTCCGCTTTTGCACGGAATAAATCGGTGCTTCCCAGTGTGGGTTGCTCCCCGCGACGCTGGGGCAGGCGCCGGGGCCGGAGCAAGGACCGGGAAGCACCGCGTAGGGAAGCGCTCTCTAGGACAGGACCGGAAAGGCTCCTGGAGCTGTGCTGTGCCCAGATCCCGGTAACCCCCCTCTCCTGGGCTGCCTGGACCTGGCCCGAAAGTCTCGCGTGCCTGAGCTGGAGGCAGGAGGCACAGAGCGATGATTCCCGGCCCGCGGCGCCCCGAGCGGTGCCCGGCGCTGGGGCACGCCGGGGTTGGGGTAGGGGGGAGTCGCAGAGCCGCTGGCTTCCCAGCAACGCTTTCATCCTTCCCCGGCAAACTTGAAAGCCGGCCGGGGCGTTATCAGGAAAGAAAACAGAGCCGGTGTGATTTATGTCCCGGGGTCCGGAGCGAGAGCGAGCGACGCCACTGTTATCAAGAGCCGCGGTGAAAAATGGGGCTGGGGGGAATCGGGGTTTAACCCCGCGTTGGGACCCACAGAGGAAGTGGAAACGGGGTGTGTGGGGGGGAGCAGAGTCCCTGGGGGAGTGCAAGCAAGCGGGGGAAACCCGCGGGGCTGCCCTCCTCCTTGCCCTTCGCGACGGCCCAACTCGGTGCACGTCCCAGACGGGACGTGTCCGAAGGGTCCCGGCGGTCGCCCGGCCGTGCCCGGCGCGTCTTGGCCATGGCGGCGCGGTGGGGACACCCCACTGCTCCGACGACCCCAGGTACGTGTCTCCCCCCACCAGCTGGGACAGCTGGGGTCATCCCCATCCTCATCCTTGTCCCCATCCTCATCCTTATCCCCATCCTCGTCCCTGTTTCTATCCTTATCTCCACTCCTACCCCACCCCCATTCCCACCCTATCCCCATCCCTGTCCCAATCTCCATCCCATCCTTATTCCAATCCCTATTTCTATGCCTGTCCCTATCCCCATCCCTATTGCCACCCCATCCCCATCCTTATTCCGATCCCTGTTCCCCCTCTATCCCCATTTCTATCCCTATTACCATTCCCACCCCATTCCCACCCCATCCCAATCCCAATCCCCTTCCCCATCCCCATTTCTATGCCTGTCCATATCCCCATCCCTCTTCCCAATGATTCCCACCCTTGTCCCTGCCCCCATTCCTAATTCTGTCCCTGCCTCCATCCCCATCCCTATTTCCATCCTTATCTCCGTTCCCACCCCATCCCCATCCCTGCCCCCATCCCCATTCCCATCCCATCCCAATCTCCATCCTTCTCCCTATTTCTATCTGTGGGGTGTCTCGGGCTGTCACCGTCACCGCACAGCCCTGCCACGGCGTCCCGGCCACCGGCTGCACCCCGTTCCCGCGGGACCGCCGCTCCGCCGGCTCTGCCGCCCCGGGGGCCACCTGAACTCCGGCGTGAACTTTTGTCCCCGGTTTGCACCGGAGGAGCCGAGGGGAGTTTTCGGCTCATCCCAGAGCCCTGAGTCAGAGGTGCTGGGGCGGCTCGTGTTTCCCACGGGCGCCCGGAGCAGCTGCCGGGGAGGAGAGGGAAGAATGCGGCACGGGGGATTTTTCGTTGTTGTTGGTTTTTTCCTTAATATATTGGTTGTTCTGAAGCTGCAAAGAAAAACGTTCCTGTCCGGTCCTTATCAGAGTGAGCCGGGAATATCCGCCGGGCCAGGAGCAGGCGGCACCAATCCGGGGAGCCCGGCACCGCTCGCATCTGGAGCCCCGGCGTCGGGATATGCGGACCCCGGGCGTCCTCTGCTCGGCCGGATCCGGGCGTCTGGGGCCGCGCGCGTGCTTGGTGCCCGCGCCGGCGTGAGGAAGGCGGACGCCACCGCCCACGTCGTGGCCCCTCGGCCCCTGTTGTCCTCAATCCACCCTGCGCAACTGGCCTCCCTCCCTCGCACACGTAAAGCACCCTTGTTCGGCATGGGCGTCCCAACAGGGGACTGGGGGCCCTGGGAGGACACGTTGGCCTCGACTCCATCTCCACTTCTCCGTCCCGCTACCCCCAAGGTCCCCGTGGCTCTGGCCCCAGCACCGTGGCTGCCCCGCAAGCGGGATGGGAGCTGAGCAGCCCACGGGATGTACAGGCTTTCACGGCATCGCTGGTGCCTACCAAGAGTGAAGGTCCACAAGCGGGATGGAGGGCATGGTGGCCTTGGGAGGGTCTCAGCCGCGTTTGTGCCCATGAAGGGGGGACCTGGCACGGCAGTGGCTGTGACACAGGCTCCTCTGGGTCCCCCAAAATCTGGGGTCCCATGAGAACTCGTAAGGTGCCTCCTAGCCAATATGGTAAGAATGACTGCTGGTACCTGTTGCTTCACAGTCCTCTAAAACAACATCCTCCAGCCCCCTACTGCTGCTCCAGATGTCCTCACCCCCAGGGAATCCCAGAGCCCCATGTGTCCCTTCATCCTCCACCCATGGGGGCCTGGGCAGAGCCTGATCTGGGGGGGGGGGGGGAAAGGCAGCTGAAGAGGAAGGCTGGAGAGACTGGATGTATGGATCTGTGGACAGAGACATGGATGGAGGGACTGTCTTGATGAATGAATGGGTGGGGAGACTGGATGGAGAGGATGGAGGCACGGATGGATGAAAGAATGGATAGAGGGATGGAAGGATGGACAGAGGGAGAAATTGCATGCACAGATATATAGATGGATGGATGGATGGATGGATGGATGAAAGGAGAGACTGGATGGAGAGCATGGATAGACGGATGGATGGAGAAAATGAATGACAGAAGATGGATGGAGAAGACTCATGATGGAAAGGACGGATGGATGGAAAGGATGGATGGAAATATGGAAGGATGGATAGAAGGAGAGACGAGATAGAAAACACGGATGATGGATAGGTTGAATGGAGATGATGGATAGAAGAACGGACAGAAACATGGAAGGATGCAGAGACCTGGACAAGCGCCGTCGCGAGAGCAAGAAGGGGGAAAGGAAAGAGCGAGCGTACACACGTAAAACCACGTGCTCGTCCCGCCACCGTGGAGCTTCAACCTGCAGCCCCCCGCGGGTGCCCAGGGAAGGAGCACCCCGGGGTGGGCTCCCGGCTCGGCGGGCGGATGGCGCCTGCCTCCACCACCCTTTCGCATCCATCGCTTTGGCTAGAAATGCCCGGTCTGGTGAGGCCGGGTTTTATTTCAGGTCAAACAAAATGTTCCCTCGACCCAAAGCTTTTTTTTTTTTTTTTTTTTTTTTTTTTTTTTTTTTGCTTTTATTATTATTATTATCGAGGCAGGAAAAGAAACCGTCCTCCTTCAGATCAAAGCGTTCTGCTTCCTTTCACCTCGCCTGGCCCCCGCGCTGGAACAGCCCGCTGTCCGCCCAGCTGCGCTCGCCTCCGCCAAGTCCCCGTGTGCGACGCGGGGGTGACGCTCCGGGTCTCCGGCAGCCCAAACCCATAGCTATCCCGTTTTTTTCCAGGGGAGGGGAATGGATAGACGGGCAGGAGAAGCAACATGCCCTTTACTGGCCCGAGTCCGCTTTTGGTTTTGGGTTTTTTTTTTTTTTTTTTTTGTCCTCTTGCCCCCCACCAGGACTGCTGCATTTTTTTTTGTTTGTTTTTTTTTTTTTTTTTGCATTTTGCATTTTGCATTTTGCGTTTTGCAACGTTTTGTCCGGCAACGTCGGCTCTTCTCTCCGCGCAGCGCCCCTGGCCGCCCGGGGGGTGGCTTCGACCGCTGCTCTGTTTGCTCGCCCGCTCGCAGGCACGCACGGGTTTATTTAGCCCATTTCCACGGCCAGCTCGGGGCCACGCGCCCCCTCTCCCGCCTCCTAAACCGGTTTGGGGGAAAAGGCCGGGGAAAAGGGATGCCTTTGCCTGCAACACCCTCTGCTGCTTGCTGCAATTCCTGGCGGCGGGAGCTCGGCCTGGCTGCACTCCCGCGGGGGCGCCCGGCGCCTGCCCTCCTGCTTTCGGGATCTCCGGCTTTTCCCGCCGGGAAGCGAGCCAAGCTTCCCCGAAGCCCTTTTCCCCAGCGGCATTGGGCTTTGGACGCCCAGAGGGACGCGGGGACCCGCGACCCAACGCGGCGCCGCCGATTCATCGTTCCTGCTGCCTCTGCCGGCCCAGACCCCCTGCAGTGGGGCCACCCGGGTGCCCCACGCCGCCCCCCCCCCCCGTGCCCCAGACCTCCTTGCAGCAGGGCCGTCCCAGTGCGCCGCACCCAGGACCCTGAAGCAGGGCCACCTGGGCGCCCCATGCACGGGCCTCTTGCAGCAGGGTCACCCGGGGCCAGCACCCCACGCTTAGGACCCTGCCGTGGGGGCACTGGGGTGCCCCCACGCCAGCCCCCCCCGTGTCCCAGACCCCCTTGCAGCAGGGCCACCCAGGTCCCCCCCACCCAGGATCCTGCAGGGGGGCCACGCGGGCACCCCACGCCCGAGACCCCCTGCAGCAGGGTCACCTGGGCACCCCGCGCCTGAGACCCCCCACAGCGGCGCCGCCCGCCCCGCACCTGCCCGCCGCGGGGCCCCTCGCCCCGCCCCCAGCCGGGCCCCGCCCCGCGCCCCGCCCCTCCGCGGCCTCGTGCCGGGACTACAAGTCCCAGCATGCCGCGGCGCGGGAAGGGGCGGGGCTTTCTGCCGGCCGCTTCCGGGCTCGGCGTGAGGAGGGAGTGAGGGAGCGGTAAGATGGCGGCGGCGGCGGTGCTGGAGTTCCAGCGAGCGCAGTCCCTGCTCTCCACCGACCGCGAGGCCTCCATCGGCATCCTCCACTCCATAGGTGAGGGCGCCGCCGCCCGCCCGCGCCCCGCCGCCCGCCGGCCCCCCGCCGCCCGCCCGCCGCCGCCGCCGCCGCCCGCCGCCGCCGGCTGCTGACTCACCGTGCGCGCCGGACGGGAGCGAGGCCTGGGCCCGCCGGCTCGGGCCGCCGCCGGGCCGGTCCCTGCCGCCGCCACCGCTGCCGCCGCCGCCGCCGCCTCCTCCGCGGCTCGGCGCCAGGGCGCGGGGGGCGGCCGCGGCGCGGGACACCGCCGGCAGCGCCGTCCCGAGCGGCCCCGGGAGCCGCTGCTCGCCGGAGCCGCGGTTCCGGCGGGGCAGCCGGCCGGGCCCGGGGGCGAGCGGCGGCGGCCGGCGGGGGAGCCGCAGCGCGCCGGGGGCGGCCGAAGTTGCGGCTCGCGCGGTGCCACTTGTGGAGCCGGGCGGCTTCGCCCGCGGCGTGCGGAGCTCCGTGTCCAGCCCGGCCGCTTCATCCCGGAGCCGGAGGCGGCTGGTGCCCGGGACGGAGCCCGCAGTCCGCGCCGCCACAGGCTGCTGGCGGGGAGCTGCGCCGCTTGCACGCCTTAAAATGCGCGGTGCTGCTTTTACCCCGTCCCGGGCAGCGTTCTTCCTCGGCAGGCGGCGAGGGGCTGTTTGCGGAGCTGCTCGCTTGCACCGGAGCGTTGCGCTGGTAGAGGAGGCCTGCGGTGCGTGCGGCGAGGTGGTCTGTTATGCTGGAGGGTCAGGCAGCTCTGCTGGAGCTGGTATTTCCTCGTACGATGCTGAAATCTGTTATCTCTTTAAATTCTCTCCTAAGCAACGCACAAAAAGTTTTCAGGAGTTGACGTCATTTGTGTTGTGTCTGGAGTTTTAGCTTCCACGTGGTGTAAGACAGATGCTGTTTACGGCACTTACCTTTCCTGGGCTGTCCCAAACTTGCAGCAATGCCAAGGGATAACTGTGCTGCAAAAGCAAATGGTTCTTTAGCTTCTTTAGCTGTGATGTGGGATGTTCACCTTTATTAGGGGATCTGTGGTGCGCAGGGTAGGGAAGAGGAATGCCTTAGAAGCGGGCATCAAAAAGAATAACTCTGGACCTCTTATCCTATGGGGATTTCTGAAAAGATGCTGTGAACTGTGTCTTTTCACTCTCTCCAGCAATTCATGTTTCCTAGTTTTCGTATTAGATCTTGAAACTGGAATTGCAGCAAGATCTTTAAAACTTTTTTGTCCCTCTTGATTTTCTCTGGTTAATTGGCAGCTGATGCTCTCAAGTCTGTTGACGTGTCTACAATGTCCTCTCACGGTCAGGCTCGGTCAGAAGTAGTAGTTTGTATTGCTGACAATGTAAGTTGGAGTTGACCAGTGTGTGTTGCTACAGTAACTCTCCTGCTTGAGAGAAGTTACTTCGCTTCTGATACTGCTTATATTAAATTATGGGGACTGAAAGCCATAGTCAGTGCTCTGAACCAGTGCTGAGAATTTTAATTCCGTCTGTAATGCTGGATATTGTCTATTTGGCAGCAAAGGTGAAATCTGTTTATTTAGAAATTGGACTAACTCAACTGCTTAGAGGATGCTGGAGATTTGTATTTACACGTTACCAGCAGGTAACAGGTAGCAGATGGCATGGTATGTTGCATGGAAGAAAGTGTATGTTTTGTGGATAATTTATATTTAATTGATGTTGTGTAAGTACAGACTTTAGTGTTGCTCTGTTAGCCAACCCTTCTGTGTACTTCAAAGGCAGAGTTGTATTTCTGCACAAAGTGCTGTTAAGATTATCAAAGTTTACTGTTGGAAAGTGTATTGACTCTTGCACTCTGGTGTTAAAAGCAGTGGTTGTAATATCTGATATGCTGCTGAGCAAAAAGGGTAAATGGAACAAGTTCACCTAGCCTTTGTACAAATAACAAGTTGTGCTACATTTTGACCAAGTGATTGTAACTTAATACACAAAGTGGCAACATCGGAAATTCCAGCACCAAGCTTTCAGTATTCAAGTGCACTCAGTGGGAGGGGGGTGGTGGTTGTTGTTGTTGTTTAAACAAAACTTGAACAGATGGACAAGCTTAATGAGATTACTTTATAGCTTAAAATGTCTTCAAATTTGAGCATACAGTTGTATGTATGAGTGAGGTTAAAGTCTCCATGATTTTCTAGTATGGATAAAATGCTATAGTACAGATAAAGTGCTGTTTATAAACTGTACACTTAAACTTTCCACATAATTTGCTCTTCAGATCTTGAAGGCCAGGCTGGATTTACTATTACCTGTTATAACAGTTACTTGTTGATGTCTTTCCAGGAAGTGATTGGTAATGATTATGTTGGAACTGCTATAGTATTCAAGGTAAATTTTCTACTCTTTTCTAGTGAAACGTGATGTCCAAGAAAATGATGAAGAAGCGGTGCAAGTCAAAGAGCAGAGCATCCTGGAATTGGGATCACTTTTGGCCAAGACGGGGCAAGCAGAAGGTGAGCCTGAAATAAACAACTGAGGTATTGGAAAAAAGATACGTACATGTGAATGAATTTAGCCTCCTTATTTCATAGGATAGAAGTAAAGCAGATTTAGACAGGCAAAGCTTTCTACTCTAAGAGACAGAATAGAAACTAGAAAACTAGATAAACAACAAAATATTAATCTCATGTTTTATGGCCCAATATTCCGAAAGATTCCTGATGCTTTGGGAAGTGTAGTTTATGAACCTTTGGCACGTAACCATTTTTGTGTGAGTAAAGTTTTGATAAGTTGTCATACAGGATATGAGAAATTTCTCCTTTGATTTGTTTTTAAAAATTTCAAACCTTGTTTCAAATTGGAAAATTTGTCAAAAAGCCTTTTTTCACCAGCAGTTTCTTTCTCAATTAATTGATTCATCTGCTGAAACGACATTACATCAGAAAATCCTTGACCAACTCTACACAAGAGCAAAACTTGACAGTCCTCCTTTTTGTGAGTGTGAAAAGGCATAAATGGAGTAATGTTCTCTATTCAATGGTCTTTGAGTAGGATTCATTCATATCTTCTGTTTCCTGGAAAGCTCAAGGCAACATGTTTGTTGTTTTGTGCTCAGCAGTTTTGTTTTGTTTTTTTCTGAAGAATGCTTTTGCCTTTTGGGAGCACCTTTCACCTCAAGCATTTTAGAAGCTGATACACCACGTCCGTACAAAGAGCGTTCTGTCTGTGGCGGACAGTTGGCCCTGCTATAGCCTTGCTGTTTTCTAACTGTGCACAACAATAATTCAGAATGTGAAGTGAAGCGTGTGTGCTTTTAACAAACTGAAACTGGTTGGGGAAAACAGGCCAGCAGAACATTTAATCAAACTGAAATTCGTCTGGGATGCCAAAGCTAATGTTAGAGTAGTTCATAGAAAGCAGTGTGAAGTCTCATGTAACAGCTGATCAAGATCACAGTTTTATATTTAGTCTGAAACCTTTACCTTTTGTCCTACTCTCTTTGTAAACATATATTTTGACTTGACTATTTGACTGATCTGCCCACATCTACATGTGTTTGAGCATTCTGGACACTGATCCTGCTGTGATTTGCAATTGAACAGAGCTTGTGACAAGTAGATTACTTGCACTTAAAGCAATGCTGGAAACAAAGGTGCTATTCATCTTACCTAAGTGTAGATGTTCACAGCTGATTACCTAGTCAGGACTGCCTTTATAGTCAGTGGAAAAAAATAAGCCCTTCCAGCACACAGTTCATCTGTTCTTACAGGGAGCATTTATTATAAGATAAATGGAGCAGGCTGTAAAAGTGTCTGTTGGTTTAATTGAATTTTAAGGACCTTAGTTAGCTCGGGTATAGGTATCTGTGTCGTACGTGTGTCCTTTGCACTCTGATGTTTACTTCTGTAAAGATGACTAAACACAACTTTGCTCCTGCACCGAGGAAGATCATTTTGGGCTGGACTGGGGAGAAGTCATGAGAAGAGCAATTGGTCTCTCCAAGTAAATAATTTGATGTGGTGCTGGTTTACAGAAGTCTAAGAGAAGAGATCTCTTAGGTGCCCAATGGCTTCCTTGCTATTGCAAGATTTTGAGTATTTTTAAGTTTAAGACTAAGTCTGATACACAAGTAGGAAGAACTTTGGTGTATACCTACAGAATGGCTAGCTAATAGATCTCTGTGGGGAAAGCTAAGTCACTGAAAATGACAATGTTAATTTATCAAAACCAGGTTTATGAAGGAGTAAATGTAAAATGTATTTGATATCTATTAAAGAGAACACTAAACTGCAGAGCAAGTGTATTTTGAATGAAAGTAAATGGATTTGGCAGCATTAAGAAGCAAATTGCATATTTGTAGATCAGAATGAGATCACCGTACGTTCTGGAGATTTCTGGTGAAGCTGAGGAAAGAAGAAAGGGGATGCCACAGTTAAGAGGTGCACGAGCCCTGCAAAAAAGACCCTGCCACCTCCCCTTCTGTCATCTGCCTAGCGTGAAGTAGACTAGTAGAAGTGACAAGTAGTCAAGGCCAGCAACCTTGGTTGCTGGTACAACTGTTACACCTGGTACAATTATTCATAAAGATATTGATAGAGGTAAATGCACCGATCTTCATATTCAACAGGATTGAATCTGGTTCCAGTTCTTGTTCCTGCAGAGCCTAACAAGAAAATTATTGAGACTGTGCAGTTCCTGGCAGGAATGAAATAGATTCCATTGTTGATCTCACCACATGAGTTTTAGCTAGTGAAATTTCTTCAACAAGTTCTAGACATTGCACTGGCTTGTTGGTTACTTTAAAGTGATAACTTCCCAGAGATGAAAGGGTCTGTGAGTTGCAGTGGGGAGAAAAGATCAGCTCCAGTTTGGTAGGATTTGACAGTTATGACTGCCGTGCCACTGGCTGGCTGAGAGTGTAAAATGAATCTGTAATCTTCAGAGAACTGAATTTTAGTGGAGAACTGTCCTTCTGTGAAAATAAGCAACCAAAAACAAATGGCCGTCTCTCTATCTGCTGGATAGAGAATAAGGTTTGAACTAGTAGATAATTACTTTTTTTCAAACAGTGCTAGATTTTGTAGCACTGCTTAAAACTATAGCATTGGAATAACTCTTTCAGATCAGAAATTCAGAAAACTTTTTCAGAGGCTGAACAGCAGACTTAATTTTCCAGGGCTACTGCTCATCAGCTCTCTAAAGTTGTCAATCATACCAAGCATTGCTTTCACTTAAAACCCTAAAAATAGTTGACAGTTACATTGATGGGAAAGAGACATTTCTATGGGAACTTTCAGCTTGCATGTCTGAATTTGTAGTTTGAAAAATATATGGATTTCCTAGCTGGCAACTTGGAATTTGCTTTCTAGTGAATTCTCAAGCAGCTGTTGAGCAAGTCTACAGAAAGAAGAAGACTGCAGTGTTTTTCATGTGATTTTTTGTTCTGAAGTTCATTTCTTTTGTTAAAGAATATGTTCTGCATTAAAAAAAGCATATCTTACTTGGTCGTGAGAAGCTGGTGTAATACAGGAACCCACAGTGTTAGAAGTGGTGCTGTGTAATGTTTGAGAATTGGTGAGCATTGGTGGAGTCTTGTTTATTCTGGGAAATTCGTAAGGAAGACTGAAAACTGGGTAATTTCTGGTTGCAGAGCTCAAAGCTAAGGATATAGTGCTGTGACCTGAACAGAAATGGACTTGCTCCCTGTGTTGTAATGCTATGTTTTTAAGTGCTCGTATTAGTTGCGTCAGAGAAGAAATAATGTAAGTGCCTGCCAGCAGCTGCTGGGGAACTCAAGTTTTTGTACTACTTCTCTTCCAAGCCCAACAAGCAGCCCAGCTTTCTAAACTTGTGTCGAGAGAGAGATTTGAGAGTAGCTCTGTGCAAAACAAATGCAATTAAATTGCCATGATGCTAGAAAAGCAGCTGTCTGCTGCTGTCACGATAGTTTGCTCACTGCGTGCGAAACCATTGATGAAAATGTTTACTTTTCATTCAGATGATCAGGACGTGGCGTGTGCAAGTGGTGCTGTGGGCTGAGTAGTTTGCAGTGCAGTGTGTGTCCTCAAAGTGGAGGCAGTGCAGTTAAGATCGTCACGTGGCAGTGAGTGAACAGTGCTCCTTGTTGAATAAAAGCTGACTGCTGATTGAAGTTGTTATTCAGTGGGGCTCAATCTCTGAAGTTAAATGAGTACTAGCTCAGTTCTAGAAAAATCTGCACATGTATTTTTAGGCACAGAGAAAGTAAAACTTTTATGCCATTTTATGCAGTGCTGTCATAATGACTTGTTTTACTCCCTGTGTGAAGTCCTGATACTTCATTGTGGAATGAATCATGGTTTCTTGTCTTGCTGTTTGGAAAATAAGGCTCCTTTAGGATGTAAAGGCACTCTCGAGATTAATACGTTTCATTTGATCCAAAACTACACTTCTAGTTGCATAAAAATGTCAATACACCACTATTAGCATATGGGATAGAATAAGCTGTGCATTCAATATCTTTAACAATGTAAGAAATGCGATTATATCAGACTTGGTTTAATTTTTTAAAAAACATTTCAACCTATTTATATTAAATTCAGGTATCATTAAGATATTATAGGATAATTCTTTTACATTAATGCTAAATGAAATATGAAACAAACCTTGTTTTCAACTGTCTTCAATGGGATCCTTCAAAAGTTAAATTCTGCTCATACCCTTCATATACTAGGTGAAATAAAGCTGTACTGAAGGCTTTCATTTTAGTTTTGATTCCAATACAAATTTGGTATAAGGCATAATTAAGGTTTCTAAGTTGTTCAGTACAGTTCTTATATGGGAAGTAAGTTGTAATTTCAGTGTGTGACCCCACTGCCTTATGAGTCAGCACTGAACTGTGCACTTGCATGGTGCTAGTCTGCTGGAAGTATCATCTTCCGCATAAATGTAAACAGACATCAGCCCGACTTGCTGCTGTAGACTGTGTGTTGCTTATCACAGGAGAAGACTTTTAACTTGTGCTGCACGGATTCCACCATGTGCGTAGCTACCTTCTGCTTCCTTGAATTCTGAGTCCCGAAACTGCTGTGATGTTGACCGCCACGTTCCTTCAGTCTGTAGGCTGGCATGACATTTTAGTGTGTCTCCATGAAGACGTTTCCTTTGTTAGCTTGAGACTTTGTCAGTATAAAGTAACGTGCAGACTAATGCATCCAGTTGAGTAAGCAAAGATCTAATCAGGTAAGGTGAGTAGCTGAAGCATTAAGAAATGTGACTTTTTTCAGCAGTGGAGTGTGAAGTGTATCTGACTTTCTAGGGGGTAGGTAAGTCTGGCAGCTGAAAATTTTAAATTGTAGGTCAATAAAACATGCTTAAACTGTAAACTTCGTTACCCATTTTGTAGAAAAATCTCAAAGCATTTAAGACACTTAAGTCTTTAAAATGTGCCTGAGGCAAGTGTAGTTAAAAACAGTTTTATAATCAGCTTAGCCAAAGTAACAGAAAATGTGTGCTTTGTGGGTAAGACTAGAACCCACCAGTCATCTTTGCCAGTACTCTCCTTTACTGCAATTCACTCCCTCAGGTGACATTTTCACTGTTTTCCTGTATATGATGTTGAGAGACTGCTGTAAAATGTTGAGTGTAGTAAATATTACTGTGTACAGACACATTAAGTGCTCCAGTTGCAGTATAACTTTTGGCTGTGTGGTTGTATTTCATGACTTTTTTCCGGTATACAGAACTAGGAGGACTTCTGAAGTATGTTCGACCCTTCTTGAACTCAATCAGCAAAGCAAAGGCAGCCCGCTTAGTCCGATCTCTGCTTGATTTGTTCCTTGATATGGAGGCAGCAACAGGACAGGAGGTGAGATTTAAATTTCAGCAATAGTCTGTTCCTCAAAAGCTTGTTGTACTGGTACCTGAGCTAATTTGCTTTACACTGAACAATCGTTCATGTCAGGAAACAAATTTATTTAATGCATTTGGATATATTCTATTAATAAAACATTACATAATTTAAGTCACTCAGAACTGTGTTTTTCTGCAAGCCTCATACTGCTCTTACCCTGAGCGTTTTTCTTAGTTTTATGTTGCGTGCTGTTGAGTGTAGAGCATTCATAGTGTTTGTGGTATTAGAGGTGAGATGTGCTGTACTTACTCCAAGGAATAAGTGGGAGCAACATATGATGACACAGAGCTAGTGGAGCAAGTGTTTAAGGTCTGTTGAGGAGTAGGTGGGGCTAGAAACTGGTGAGTATTATTTAGCAGCTTTCAACTGCAGACTTGAAGGTGCTTTTTATGGGGACACAGCGCAGGGAATGTTGTTATTTTACAGAGGGTTTTTGAGGCTTGAAAGTTGCTTGTGAAGTAGGAGTGGAAAATATTTTGGAGCTACCAACTGTAAACTACTTCAAGTAAATGAACTTATTTTTCCTTATTCTGAGGCTTAATGTATATCACCACCAGAAAACTCGTTCAGTCCAAGTGCATAGTTAGGTTTTATTTCATTCTCATTAGCTCCCCAGAATAGGGATATTTTGTAGTCAAATGACTGTTGGTTATTTGGGAATGGGAAAAGGAGGGGAGTACTGACAATACCTTTTGTCCTGGATTTGACAGAAGAGATTAAGGGAGGAAGTGGGTTGACACTGGGGTGTGGATTTTCAGGTGAGAAGAAAACCCCTTAAAGGCAAGGGAAACTGACTGGCTTCAGACTTTTTCTAAAAGTGACTTGATGTAAATGATGATATTTGGATGCAGTCAGTGCCATTTCATGACAAGAACTCAAACTGGAGTAATGCTGGTGGAGATGTGATCCTGTTAGTTAAAACATTCACTTTCAGATGTATTTGGGAGTCAAACCTGAAACATTAATGAACTATAAGCAAGGTCCTTGATACAATAATCCTGGATACTATACTGCCTCACAAAAGTTCAGAGGGATAACGCATTGCTTCCCCAATGTAATATTTATCAAGACTCCCGAGAGTCCAGTAAAGCAATGGGCTTAAAAGTTTTTCCAACTCTTAGTACTGTAGCTATCACAATGCAAAAAAATGCTACCTCATGCTTTTTTTTTGTAAACTGCCCCCATTTAATCAGAAGTGACAGGGAGCTGACAAGTCCTGCTCTGTACAATAGCTGCAGATCAGCTCCAGAAACAGCTGACATTTGAGAGACCTCGGATAAAGGTGCTCCTGAGCCTAGCACTTCAGGATGACTTGTTGTATATAATAGGCCAGTACTAAATTGGCACCCTTTCTAATTGGGGTGGGTTGTGATTGCTTCATTCATCAAAGGAATGTCAGTGATCTTAAAAGTTTGAGAAGCCAGTTGGTTCTTTTACTTTGCTTTGAAGCTATAGATAAAACTTCTGGTGTCGGGTATGACTAGGTGTGGGTGCCTAACTCAGTTGTAAATAGTGGAGCCTGGGTACCTCTATAGCTTTACACCTTCAGTAGTTTTATATTCTGTTTATTTGAAGGCTGTAATTTTGTACTATGTCATGTACACACAGTGTGACTTATATTTAGGCCCTACAACACATGCATTTCATTTTCCTTCCTTTCTAGAACAATTAAAAATTTTATTCTTTCCATGACCAAATGAAATGGTGCAAAACAGGGCTGGAAAAAAACTCAGCGTCTTTTAGTCCATCCCTTGCCCTAAAGCAGAATCAGTTCTCACATACCCAGATGTTTTTATTTCAGACAAAAACACAGCTGTTTAAGATACACTATTAGGATTCCAGTAGTAATTTTTAACTGGTGAAACTTCAGAAACCCGATCTTTATTTTCATATTACAATGTGGGAGAGTTGTCACTGGTGGTCAGAAAAAGTTTTTGGAAGCCAAATGCGTTAGAAAAGCAATGGAAGAAGGTGGTCTATTTTTTGGTGACAGCTAGAGCTTAAACTACAACTTACTTGCCTTCTGAACTTCAGTTTTTGTTGCAATATGTGTTATAAGTAGTATAATATAGTGATCATCAGTTACAAGAGGCAGGAAGTTAATTTAATAATGAGAATAATGGAGGTATTTAGCACTGGCTATAGTCATTCTGTCTCATTTTGCTTGATGTTTCTGTGAGTGTAGACTGTGGTGTCAGTGTGATGATACCTGAAGCTAAAGTGTATTTTGTGTGATTTCCATTGACTGCTTGCTTAACAGAGGTCACTTAACTTTGCAGTCTTGAGCTGCTTTTCTAGTCGATGGTAAACTGCATATTAGCTAGGTAAGACTGAAGCTGTGGTTCATCAAAACACTTGGGGTAAGTTTATTAGTTACTACAAAGTCATCTGCTTCTAAGACTGCTGGCTAATCTCAAGGCTCATACAAAGTAAAACTGATCTGATGTTTAGCTGGGCTGATGTTTGGACTGGTATGACTTATTTCCTTAAACTGCATTGTGGAGATTCAGGCTTTGTTGTATTTTTGTGTTGCTTTGTAGGAAATGATTGAACCATACTGCTGTTTTAAAGAGGGGCAGCAGAAGGCTTTACAAATTTCTTTCTACTCCCTTTAAGGTTGACCTGTGTTTAGAGTGTATTGAATGGGCCAAATCAGAGAAGAGGACGTTCTTACGCCAGGCTTTGGAGGTATGTTACATTTTGGATCCCAAACCTATGTAATAACATCTTTCCTTTGTCAGTTTTAATTTCTATAAAAGTAGAGAACTTATAGCATGTTGCCCATTTCTTTGTGTTTGCAATGGAAAGACAATAAAGATTATTCTAAGGTTAGCAACAGTTCTTGAATAGATGCAATTGTACTCATAGTATTTAGATCTAGCCAATCTTCCAAATGGTAGATCTTGCAGAATTAGGCAGTATGATGTAGTGAATACAGTACTAATTTAGTGAAATCTGTGCAGATAAAAACAGAAAGTTTTGTTTTACAAAATAAATCTGTACTACCTTTTTCTGGCTTTCCTCACAGCAGTACCTTTTCTGTTCTCCAGGCGAGGCTGGTCTCTTTGTACTTCGATACCAAGAGGTACCAAGAAGCACTGCAGCTAGGTAAGTTTCCCGCTAGGTGGTAGTAGTAGTTCTTTGCTTTGAAATTAGTTTTGAAGCTGACACAGGAAATGACCAACTACTGTAGTTTGTATAGGACTTGGACGTTGAATTCTCAGTGCTGTACCAAATCTGCTATCTTTTACTGTAACTCAGTGGCAAAAGCTTTAAGAGAGCTCTTCATTCTCACCATGTGTTAATTTCAAATAATTCTGGAAGCAAAGGGGAAATGTATCAAGTTCAAGGCTATCAGGTTTAGCTTCTGCTGTAACACACACTGTGTACTGCTGTGTTCAGTGTGGTTGAAGGGAGACACAAGGCTTGCTCAAAAATGACCTCTATAAAAATAGTAGTAATGCCAGAAAATGGCAAACCTCTAAGGACTTAATTATACAACCTTCTGTGAAGTAGTGTAAGGCTTTAAGGATTTGCTTCCACACCACCTGAGATATGGTAATTAAGCATGTGAACTCTCCTACTCTGCTATAAAGCAGAGTAAAGCAGGTCATCTTAGACAGCCCAACTCCCTTTGGTGCTTTACAAATGCTCATTTTGCAAATGACTGCAGTAGTGTAAGAGGAGGTTTTAGCAGGCTAAAGGGTATTTGCACAGACTACTCTGCCAGCTCAGAGGGTGGATGGAGCAGGGTTAAGGGATAGTTTCCTTGACATGGATGATAGTGCTCATGTGCAGAGTGATGAGGCTTCACCAGAGACCCGAAACTATGGCAGCAAGAACATGTGGGATGTCCAGTCACCTGGATGACTTGTATCTGATCAGAATGTAAAGTTATGTTAAGTACTCTGATACATGGACTTCAGTATCAAGTTAGAGTTGATCTGCATGCAGACCTCAGATTTAAACTGATCTGAATCCACACAGCAATGCTGTGCTTAAGTAATTTAATGACTTGAATGATAGCAGCACAGGTTAGGGAGTTGTGAATGCCTTTACCTACTCCAAAAGCCCTGTCCAGATATCAGCATTTTGAGCCAGCGTTTCCATGTGGCTGGCCAAGAAGGACTGTGTCAGCAGCTGAGGAGAATAGATGCAAGAAGAGAGTCTCTGCAGAGGAGAGGGTCCCTTCCCCTCCACCTAGTCATGCAGGTTCAGCTGTGGTTATCAGCTTCTTCCAGAGACAGCAAGGGGGGGATGAGGTGCTTATCTCTGCTTGCTTCCTAGCAGAAGATAAGGGAGAAGACCTGAATTTGGTCTGTAGATGTCTTGTGCTTAAAACATTCCTTCCTCATCCCAGATTCTTAGGACTTGCCTCAAAACCCTCAGTTCTCACTCTAGGGAAATGAATGGGAAAAGGCAGTATTTCAGGTTTGCTTGGAGCTCTGAATGTGAATGGTAAATCATACTGTACTCTGGGAAAGTGGTATCAGAATGACAGTCTGAACTGCACAACCCATCCTTGACTTTCTGTTGAGCGTCTGCTGCCCATGATGAGGTGGCAGAGACATGCTCTCCACATACCCAGTTTCTTTCACTGTCCTCTTGCACCTCTAGTACAGAATTGGTTTGTTCTTCTCCAGGTCTGGGATAACACTGTACTACTATTACTTCTTCTCCTTTGTTTGGTAGCAAGTTCCTGTTATTGTTCCTGTTGGAACAACAGACTGTGTAAGCCTAGCCTCCCTTCCTGAAAGCCAGTACTGCTGTGGAAGAAGTAGTGTCACCTGGAAAGTCTCTTGGTTTGTGTAGTCACTGGTAGCGGATGCAGAGCAGGTTACAAAGAAACTTTTTCTTCTCCATTGCTAGGTTCTCAGCTTCTTCGAGAATTGAAAAAGATGGATGACAAAGCATTGCTGGTGGAAGTGCAGCTGCTAGAAAGTAAGACTTACCATGCCCTGAGCAATCTGCCAAAAGCAAGAGCAGCTTTAACCTCTGCACGAACTACGGCCAACGCAATCTACTGTCCGCCTAAACTGCAAGCAGCATTGGACATGCAGTCAGGTAAAGCACTTCAAGACAAGGGCAAAGTCTAGGACTAGTCATGCATCAATTGACTGATATTTGTTCTCTCCTGAGTGAATCATAGAAAATGAAGCCAGACGGGGCCTCAGTACCTCCGCTAGTCTGCCCAGCTGCCTCAAGGCAGAATCAACTATAACTACATTGTTTCTGACACATGTTTATTCAAACTATTTTAAAAAATGTCTAGTGCTGGAGATTCCATAACTCCTCTAGGTTACCCCATGTTAGTGTTACTGTAACATTGTTTCGGAGCTCATTTGTGAGTGCTTACCCAAAGCACCCAGAGCTTGTCTGTCTTAACCACTTCACAGACTGCCAGTCTGTCAGTAGTGTCTGCAGTATCAGGTGAATGATGGTGGGAAAGATAACCACAAGGCATACAAGAAGGGGGCAATGATCTTTTTTTGGTAGAACCACAATTTTTGTGGAAGTTCTGAGTTTGCTGCCCACTGTCCTGAAGAGAGGACATGGATGCTCAGCACTTCTGACAGAAATAAGGTAAAGAGGGCACAGAAGAAATAATTCCTTTTACTGAGGTGCCGATGAAGCACTGGACCAATTCCTTTCTCTTCTTCCAGTGGCATTCAGGATTAACTCTGGTGTCTGTCTGTTGTTCCTTTCAACAGGTATTATCCATGCAGCAGAAGAGAAGGACTGGAAAACAGCCTATTCATATTTTTATGAGGCGTTTGAGGGATATGATTCAATTGACAACCCAAAAGCCATCACTGCTCTGAAATACATGTTGCTGTGCAAAATCATGCTTAACATGTAAGTGGCAAATGAGTCTGCGTAGAACACTTCCTGCATTTGAATGAGAAAGTCCTATCCTATATAAGACACTCCACTAAGAACTCTAAAGCAAACAACCTTTGCTGTCTATGTTTGTTTATAACCTATTCAGTGCTTCTGATACAATATTGTTTGAAGTTTAGTAATTGTCTATGAATTGGGAATTTCTGAGACACACACAGGTTTAAGCTGGTCATCCTGTTGAATAAATGCTCTCTTCCCTTTCTTCCCTGGTCTAGCCCAGAGGATGTGCAGGCATTAGTGAGTGGAAAGCTTGCGCTGCGGTATGCAGGAAGACAGGTATGGAAACTTAATATTTTCTATCTTCCTATTTTTGAGAATATTCTTTTTGTCAGGTATTGTTGTCTTTTCTTACCAAAAATCCTACTTCAAGTCCCAAAAGTTTTTGTTGCTGTTGTGCTTAGGAATTTAATACTATCATTTCTGAGCATCCTGAGCCAGATTCCAGAACTGATTAAATTATCATAAGTCAATTTACTTCAAAAGAAATACAGTGATTTTCACCAGCTGAGAATCTGGCCCTTCTCACTTCATTTTCTCTTTGTGTTTTTCTCCTGCTGATTTCTTTATGAACTACTAAATGCCTAATGCTGTAAGATATTGTCATCTCAACACTAGACAAATGCTCTTGAGCCGCAGACCTGTTGTATTTAAATCGGAGCTATGCATTGTTCTTACTTGGGTCGTAGCAAGTCCCGTTCACAGCAGCATAGCTGAGCAGCTTGAGACCTAGATGACTGTAAGGTGGAAGTCAAGCAGCTGGGGACTTGTTAAAATCAACTGCTTATTCTAACATGTTAACTTGCCAGTCTGTGAATGCCACCCTCATATTAAATCCGAGAATGCTTATATAAAGCGCAGGGCCAAGAGCTCAGAGTGCTAGGGTCTGAGCCAGGCTTGCACAGTGATGCTCTCAGTGGCTTTGGTTGGTGAGGTATTTGCTTTGACTTGGGAGGTAATGCCCACCTACCTCACAGAGGACTGGGAAAGTTATTAAATAGAGGAGGATGAGCACAGAAAGCACAAGGGCTTGAAAAGAGCCTGAAGTGGAAAATTGCATTATCCCTGATGGATTGTGAAGGGCAGCCCTGGTCCTGCTTCATCTCCTTCTCTATAATGACTGCTAAGTTAGAGGCTCCTTCCGGGCACTGAAGAATCTCAGCTGTCCTCTGCGCTGTCCTCCTGAGACAACAGTGATCATAAGTTCCTGCAGCAGCTGTGAAGACTGAGGTTAGGGAGCAGAGAGAATGTGGACAGCCTTGGGGCAGTTCAGTGAGAGAGATGATAACAGAAGCCTGGGCCTCATGCACCGTTGCCTCCGAGCTGTCCTAGTTTTCTAATGTGCTTGTGCCTCTCACCACTTGGAAACTATTGTTCCAGCGATGTTACAATTCTGTATAGTATAAATACAGTAGTTTGGTTGTGACTGGGTTTTCTTTCTTTCAACAATTGCCTAGTAGACAAGGGTTTTTTGATGCTATCCATGATAGGGTATCAGTAAGACTTTTGCCGTGCTTCTGTTCCTCAGCAGGGGCAATGTTACATTCTGAAGGAGAGAAATACAACTTAAGGGCTAAAAATGGCCATGTTCACAGATTAAGCAAGTGCCAAAATGTGCATTTTCCTTAAAAATTGTATCTTACTTGCTCCCAACCCGCAACCTGATAGGACCTGCAGCTGGTATTCTTAAGCATTGCAAAACTCGAGTTCTTTGTTGACATGAAGCTGATTTCATGCTGTGTGTCCTGCAGCTGTTTTGTATGTTCTCTTTATTAGCAGCTGTTCTTACTCAGTGTGTGGAAGTAAAATTGACAGGGCTTTGTAGCAAAAGGAACGTTCCCTCTACTTCTTGAGTGCATTTTCTATAAACTGCACAGTTGTCATAATAGCACTGAGAGGAGAGCATCCAGAAAAATAACCTACTGTTATTTTTTTCTCTCCAGACAGAAGCATTAAAATGTGTGGCACAGGCCAGTAAGAACCGATCACTGGCAGATTTTGAAAAGGTGAGTCAAGAGAAGGGTAGAACGTGTGAGGACTGGCTGGACAAAACATTGAGATTCTGTTTGTAGGAGTTTTTATATCCCACAGCACGAAACCATAACGGCATTCATAGAAAGCAAACAGTGTGTCAAGTACAGTCTGGCTGAAGCAAATACCCCACAATAATCAATGGGTTTGGTTCCTGCAGCATGGGAAGTAGTAGCCTACTTGAAACTAGATTTGGGATTTTTGGAGAGCCAACTCGGAATCAGCTGCCTGTAATTTTGTTGCTGTTCATTGGGATTTGTACCTTCCTAAAAGTGTTTCTGAATACAGCAAGAACGCTGCAAAGATAGAGGAGAGAATTCCCACATCAGGAAACAATTCTGTTGTGCTGTTTCCTCACTGAAAGCCAGAGGTGCTGGCTTGCTAAGCTCCAGCAATGTAAAGATGGAAGATACCTGTTTCCAGGTGCTTAAAGGCTGTTAGGCTGTCATGACCTCCTGGCCTTCTATCTAAGTCATGGGATTGGATTAACCACTTCTGCTGTGCTGGGCAGAGAGGGAAGACTGCATTTCACCCTCTGAAAGGAGACTGGTTGCTATCTGAATTATTTGTTCCCACCCTGTCTCCTGCAGGCTCTGACAGACTATAAGGTGGAGCTCAGGGACGACCCCATCATAAACACTCACTTGGCTAAGCTCTATGATAACTTATTGGAACAGAATCTGATCAGAGTCATCGAACCCTTCTCCAGAGTACAGGTAAGCGTATCCAAAAAGCACACTGAAGTGCTTGCACCTCTGTCTCCTGCTGTTGGTGTGAAACTAGATGAGGGATTTGCTCCCAAACAGAATACTTTTTGCTCCGAATAACCTCTGATAGCTGCTCAGCACATCCAGAGCTCAGAATTCATCAAGTTCAGCTGAAAAATTATAAGTAAAGGGCTGATGGGAACTTGGGAAGACCCAGAGTTCTGAAATTGTTGTCTTCGCTTATTTACTGCATCCTGAAAATGGGATATGCTTTTAACACTGAAGGTCATGGTGTTTGGCTTTTTAAAGGGCTCTTTTAGGGTGTGGGAAAAAGCTGGAATAATACTAATCTTAGAGATGAAATGAGTTATTTCATGTTTAACAGTGAAATTGTTTTCATTGTCTGGCTCATGCCTAGTTCATCTTCAGTTAGAAATAGATATGAAATCTGAAAGAGATGAAGCTTTTAAGTGAAGCCATTGTAGATTTTAGACCAGAGTGTTGACAGGTCCCTTAACTGTTACATGGAAGAGCCCCATACCTGTGTTGCATAGCAAAGGTATAGCTAAAAATTCATTTAACTGTATTGATCTCTCTTATAGATTGAACACATATCCAGCCTCATCAAGCTCTCAAAGGTAAGAACATTGCTAGAAATCACTGACATGTCTTAAAGGCCAAGGAACTGAGAGGTCAAATTGCATTTACCACCAAGAAATAAATGTAGGATATTAAACTTGGCAGGTTGGCTCCACAGCAGTTAGAGGCAAATATCACTTGAGAACCGAACTTAATACCGACAGTTTCCAGGGGTCATTTAACTGGCTACCTCTACACTAAGACTGCCTTTAACATCACATTCTTTTGCATAGTCTTATTCCCTTTGTCAGCACTTGCTTCCTTACTGAAGACAGATCTTCCTTTGCTGTTAGAACCTGTAACCACTTGAGTTTACCCTGTTGACCTGCATTTAATCCTCATGAGCCTGCACAGAGGAGTCTTTCTGAGACTCTTAAAATACGGGATCCAGCTAGCCTCTGTGGTTGGAATTTCATTAGGGATGTGCAGGTCACACTGACTATTGTACAAACTGCTTTAAAGACAATCCTAACCGCCGCTGCCACTGCCTTAGATTCCTAAGATTTAAATCTTAGGAAAATCCACAACAGTCTTCAGTCTGTGGCATCCTGAAGTGCTTTTGCCCTATACTGTCATTAAGGCTTGTGATTTGGAACTGTTGTGGGCTGCAGCCTGCACAGTAGTTATATCATCTCTCCTCCTTTTATATCTGTGAAGCCTTTTCCTAGCCCAGCCCTTGGTGTTTAGTACCTGCTTAGCAGTTTGAGTAAAACTAGACTGCAGTTTCTTAACTACAGCTCTGTGTCCTCTGTCCAGAGAATGGAAGAGGAAGAACTGATTCCCATGGGACCCCTGATTGGAACTGGGCAGGAGATAGTCTGTGTTGAGTGGCTTCCATACAGCTTGGCCAGCACCTCACTAAGTATTTGCTGAACCAGGCTAGAATGCTCCAAAACCCCTAATGAGTCACGCTTCTGTGAAATGACAGATGCATTGTCTTCTGTGGAACAGGAGGGCAAAAGCATCCTGGTGCTCTCATCATTAAAAGTTAGTGCTTACTACCATAAGCGTTAGAGGATTGGAAATTATCAAAGCAGCATGCAAGAAGAGATCTGTCCTGATGTCATGTTCTGTGATAAAATTACTTCATTGAAGCATTGCTTATATCCTGCCAGGGCTGTTGAGTATGAAGTAGTAAAATTCAGTTCTTTGTATAGTTCTAGGAGGCTTTTAATTCTTTTGCTTTGATTTCAGGCTGATGTAGAAAGGAAACTGTCACAGATGATCTTGGACAAGAAATTTCATGGTGAGTCTCTGTGTCCTTCAAGTCTCTACTCTTGCCACTCGCAGTCAGCCTGTGTATAAGAAAGTTGTGGCTAGCCTCCTCCTCATCACCGCATCTTTGAGCCTCAGGTGTCTTCCTTAGACTGCTCTTACTTCAGATGGCAGACAGGCAGGCTAATGGGTGTTGCAGGAAGTGATGGATTTGTCCGTGACATATGGAGTAACCAGCAGTTTAAGTGCTGCCCTTGAGATGAGTCTTCTACATTACCTGTTGTGACTGACCTTAAAATGCTGAGATCACTGGGTAGCTACTAGGAAGCAGTGTGCATCTCATAGGTAGTTTCTACTATAAGCCAGAAAGGCTCTCCAGAAATTATACTTGCTATTGGCTATTGCCATTGCTCTTTTCATCTGCCATCATTAAGCTTGAGGGTTAATTTCTCACAGATCAGAAACCATAGTTAATTCCTTATTTGCTGCAACTGCATTCAGGGACAGTTGTGAGCCCATTGGTGGGCTATCTAGCAAAGATGTGCTATTCCACCTTGGTGCCTAGTGGAATATGCTGCTTATTGCTAAAGCAGCTGCTTCTTAGTAAATCCTCTGCCTCTGTGAGGTGGTCTGTTAGCAGCCACAAACCATTCATACTGTTGGGCTGTTGCTTTTCAAGTGGGGCAGAGATCCAGCAGTTGATCCATGCTGGCAAATAGCGATACCAGTCTGAACCGCTGCCCGTTGTCCACAGCATTAACAAGGCAGCTGTGGAGATGAGAGCTGAGTGTGATGCAGAGCACGTGATGCCCCTAGCTGTTGTCTTCCTGGCCTTCTCTGCCATGTGAACTTGCTGAAGAAGATCAGCAGGTCCTGGTAGGGAAGAAAGATAGCTTTGGGGATACGGCACTGGGTCTGCATTCACCAGAGCAGTGTGTGGAAGGCTTGAGACCCCCGCCTGTAAAATGGAGATGGTCACCATCCCCAGTTGATTTGCACTGAGAGCGTTTTGTGCAGGAATGCTTCTTAACATATTCGTCAGGGCACCCACTCGGCATAATTGATTGGTTTGGTTTTGTCTGGGACTACAAGAGGCTGCTCCGCTAATGAGCCCTCAAGGAAACAGCTCCGTTCTTGTTTACATTGTCCCTACTGTCAGCTTAAAAAGCCCTCTTGAAATGGCTAAGCAGGATGAATGGGAGCTGGCTAAGATGTGTTGGTTAGAGAATAGCTCAAAAATTGCGGAACCCAGCTGCAGTGCCCATCTGGCACCTGGAAATAGTCTAATTAAAAATAGTGTCTTTGCCTTCCACTAGTGTCTGGCTTGCTGAGCCGTGCTGCTCGGCACATGGGCCTTGAGGAAGCAGGTAGCTGTTAGGGAATATGCAGTCATAAATATTCTCCTCGATGTGTTTTTAGGCTGCTCTCTGGTCCCTTTATTCTGGGTATGCTTCCACTACTGCAGTCTGACAAAATCAGTCAGCTAGTCTAATAAAACATATTAGCCCCTTCCAAACCTGACGCATCGGAGCGAACGCTTGTTGGGTACATCCCTGCACGCCTAAGGTCTGGAAGACCCCTAAGAAATGATGTGATCTGCTGAGCGTTACACTGGTAACCGAAGCTTTGTTTTCATAGGCATCCTTGACCAAGGCGAGGGAGTCCTGATTATCTTCGATGAACCCCCAGTAGACAAAACTTATGAAGCTGCCCTTGAAACTATTCAGAATATGAGTAAAGTAGTGGATTCGCTCTACAACAAAGCCAAGAAGCTAACATAGGTGAGTGCATGCAGGAGCTGGAGGTCCAGCTGCTCTGGACCTGTCGTTTTCCCCGGGCCAAGGTGCAGTCTGTGTCCTTGAGGCTTGTTTTCTTTCCTCTTGATTGACATGGCTCTGTTTTCTCTTGCAGAGTTGAATTTGGTAGCTGTCATTTGGAGAGTGTGTGTGACAGGAGAGTGAAACCTTTGGGAAAATGTTAGGAGACTTTTTTCTTTGTTCTACTTTTCGCTTGGAAAGTTTTTAAACTTCCTCATCCGGTGCATCTTGTATTCCATACGATGCGTGTTCCAGTTTCCATGTAATCTTTACTGGCCGAACTTTGTATCTGGGGGGGGAATATTGTTTAAACAAAGAGGGTATTCTAAATAAAAGGAAAAAGGCTTACACTACCTAAACATGTGCTTTCCACTTCCTGAGGGATGTCAGAGAGTTAAGCAGGGACGAAGTTTTGTTACCATTAGGTGCCCAAAACAGTTTGTTTCATCTCTCCCTCTACTCTGAAACCTGAGACTTACTGACAGTGTATAAGCAGCCAAGTTTATTCCATTTGTACTGAACCAAAAAACCCTAAATGTACAGACTGCTGGTTTATTTTTCAATCTCAAATAAGGCCTCTAATCCCCTCAAAAGCAGCTCCACAATGATTTTCCTGAAGGCTTTCACACCCGAGGAACCTGCTTCAGAATTGTCATTGTGCCGTGCTAACCTGGACTGACCCTGCGCAGCCAAAAACTTATTAGCGACAGCTGCAGCCACTGATTAGACCATTAGGCCAGTTTCTAGCAAAGGGAACAGCACAGGTTTCCCCTGGAGGCCTGTATTGCATGCTATTGTTTTAAAAATAGACTAGATTTTAAATGTTTTAGCCCTCCCCCCACCTGCATTGGTAGGAAGAACAGGTGAGCAGGCGTTCCCTGATATTCACCTCCCTGCGAGAGCCAAACCTTGTCCAGCAGGGAGGTGAGCTGCTGCCCTGGGCGCTGATCAGACTGTCGTTATTTACCTCTGCTGTATAGTGTTTCTTTTAAACATCTGATGTGAGACAGCTTGGCCCTTCTGGAATGACCTAGTGTAGCACTTGCTGGGGAGCTTCCTCGTTACTGTTCCAAAGTAATATATGTGGGGGGTGGAGCACGGTGTATTCCAGCATGTTTCATTTTATGGTGAGATTACTAGCTAGGTTTTAATGCCATTTGGGCAGTGTAAGCTTCTGCATCTCTGTCCTGCTAATCTTTTATTTTTCCTTTCCCCTCTGTTTCCCTTTCTCTCTCCCTCTCCACGTTTTCTTACTAAATTTATATTTTGTAAAAGGATTCTGTTTTATCAAGAAATATTTTGTCTTCACACTGAATCTTAGACTGGCTGATTTTTCTGCTTTCTGTTCACATTTTAACCTTCTCCAACATTTTTTTTTTAAAAAAAACAAAATACTTTCCATCTCATCCAGTCAGTCACTGTTTGGGTTTTTGGCACCATCAATATCAAATGTACAAACGGTTCTTGCTAACCAACACCAGGTATATCTGATGTTCAGATGAGTTCCAATAAAATAATTTTTTTTTCAAAATCCGTCTCCTGTCTTCAGCTGTTGAGTCAGATAATGTGCACGTTTGGTGCTGTTTTTCTTTTAGCTAAGGGAAGTGCGGCTTGCGACGCTTGGAAAAATCTGTCCAGAGTTCACAAAAGCACCTTCAGCGACAAGACATTTCCGAGACGCTGAGCGTAAGAGATCATGTTTTAAGCAGCAGCACAAAAGATTTGTGGATGGTTACCCGTTCCTGGCAGAGCAAGTTTGAGCTTTACAAACTGAAGCAATCTTTTAATTTGTTTTTCTTTTAACTATAAAAGTTTAAAAATTAATTCCACCTGGCCTGATGCACCTCTAGCCTTTCTTGAAAAAGCTCTGATTTCTTTTGGAGAAAGAATCAAACTGTGTAGAGCAATGCAGTGCATCTTAAGGCTAAAGAGGATTTTTAGTGTTCTGTCTAACCGATGTGAAATCTGTAGATTTCATGTGTCAAACTCATACATCAACATCTGGTTGAGCTAATGCAGGTCTTTGGCAAGAAATTTGGTCTTTAAATAATGACCTCAAGAGATGGAAAAATCTGGCACACTGCTTGGTAGTTTGTCTGGAAGATCATTCAAGCCACTTTCCTAGGTAAAAGGCATAAGGATCTTTGGTTGTTTTTCGGGGGGAGGATTTGTTTTGGGGGAATCTGCTTGTTTCTGGATTGTTTCAGATTCCAACATAAGCTCTTGCTGTGCCTTGTCCACTAGACTGAAAAGCTGTCAGTGACCTTCCCACCTGCACGTATTCATAACCGTAGTCGGACTTCCCCTCAGCTTCCCTAAAATTGAATCAAATGTCTTCAGTTTCTTGCCGTACAACTTTTCTGAGCCCTTTTCAGCTTCTCCTCTTGAGAAGGGAAGCTGGTGTGCTGCTCGCGCAGCCGGGACCTGGCAGCCTGGCCGTGGCCTTGGACCATGAGGATGCTGCTGCCCGGCTTCAGGTGCCGCTTCCCCGAGCAGCGCTGGCTTGACAGTCGTGCAGCCAGCCTGCATCTCGCTGTGGGCTACGGATGGGGACGTATGGCTGCGGTGCTAACGCGTGTAGGGAGAAAAATGGAAAGGACTTAATTCCTGTTCTTATGCATGGCTTTGGTTTCAGTGGAAATGTATTTCTACACTTCTTAATAGGGTTTTGAACTATATATAGCTTGTAAGATACTTCCCAAAAGCTGCTCTGGCCAGTTCACTGTAATGCCACTTAAGCAGCATTTTTCCTCGGGGATGCTGAGCAGCGGATATGAATCACTGATTTTAGGTCGCTAATCTTAGGTGAATCAGTGGAAATTCATTCATGGAAATGGATCGGAAGCCTCTGGGCGCAGCATTTACGCTAGCAAAGTGCGGAGATGGAGAAGAGTAAAGAGATTGCCGTAAAGTCACGCATTCCCTCAGCAACAACAGCATCCAGGCCTGGTTGCTATTTCTCAGAGGGCAAGGAAAATATATACAGGGTCCTAACCAGCAGCTAATAACTGGGGGGACCAGAACGGCCTCTCTGCTGGAGAACGAGAGGATGGGACTCGGAGCACCAAAGTTACAGCAGGTCCGCAGCGATGCTGTCTTCAGCATAGCTTGGCTCCCTCATGCTCAAGGAGGGGGGTTAAGGAGGGCTAATTGCACATTAGTCGGTCAAACGGTCGGAGGAAAGCTGGGGTTTTCCGAGCCGTCTGAGAGCCTGTGTTCCAAGTCCAAGTGTATTAAAATTAGGGCCAAAAAAGCTCAAATGTTAGGTCTCGTTAAACCCCTTTGGCTTAAGCTTCAAAAGGCTTAACTTAAAAAGCAAGCGTTGACACAAAGGCAAGTTTCGTGCCGCTTGGGACCATGCAGTATTTTTAATGAACAAAGAGATTTCTTAGTAATAACCGAATTCAGGAGTGCCAATCGGACTAGATTTGCACAGTCTATTTCTGACCATTAGGCAGGAGGCCTTTAAAACTGTTTACCAAAAGGGATATATTTCTCTTTTGACCAGGCCTTCTAAAAACCTTCCTGGCTCCAAAACTGGTTTATGAGAAGCAGACAGCACTTCTGGGCATGAATCACTAATGGGACAAAATGTTACTTTAAAGAAGCAGCTGGGTTTTTAGGGCCCAAGCGGGGCTGTATCTGCTGTGCTGGTGCTCTGGTCGGAGCAGTCAAGGAAGAGGTGCCGGGCTAACGCCACCCTTGCTCCAGGACAAGGATGCGGGACTTGAGTCTGCTGAATGCCAGGCTGGCGGTGACCGTGACGTGTCACGTCGTGAATATAAAGTCACGAAACCCTTAGGTGGTCCGCACTGGCGGCAGCCGTGCTGCAGCGCTTCGCCCGGGGCTTTCCTTCGGCGGGCTGGCTCTCGTTCGGTGCGAGCGCGGATTTTTCGAGCCCTGCTCGGCGGTGCTGACGCCGCTGAGCGTGGTCTTCGCGGTGCGGACTGGGGTCGCCGAGCTAAAGGTGCTCAGAAAAACGGTGCTGCAGCTTGGGCATGAAAAAGAGGGATCCATCAAAAAATCTCCTGGGTTTGGCTTTGTACTTATGGCCCAAACCCAGCTGCAGGGAGACTACGTGGCTGGGAATGCCTGGGTGAGGCCACCTTAGGATAGTTTTGGGTGGTTTGGGTGACGACGGCCCTTTTCTCTTTCTCCCCCTCCTTCCCGGCGGGTTCTCGGCTCCTCGTGCGCTGGGACGATGCCATCGTGCCCGACGGCTGCAGAGGCCGAGGCGGGAGATGCTCGGTGCTTTCAGAGACTCCTGCATCCTTGGAAGGGGACAGAGGCAGCGGGGGCTTTTGGATGCAGATACGTGCCTGCTCGCCAGCCTGCGGCTGAACCCGGCACCACGGGGCTGGCACCTTTTAAAACAGAGCAAAAAGCCGCCGGAGAGCAATCCTGACGCTTGTTGAATTGCCACTTGCAGGATGAATGACCTGAACCGAGAGAAGGGCAAATAGCTCAAGAAGTCAAAGTATTCAAAAAGCTGGGTTAGGAAGCAGGGGGAGCGGCTGCTGCGAGCAACAGGCTTCGGCATCTCCCTTTCCGAGAGAAGCCTTTGACAGCCTTTGAGTGTCGCTGCAGCTCGCCCAAAGCCGCGGGCGGCCGTGGATTTTCACCGGCGCCGGCCGGGGGGGCCGCTTTGCGGCCGCTGTGCTCCTCGCTGCCCGTGGACGGGGGGCGGGCGGGGGGGCCGGGACCCCCGCTGCCCCAAGCCCTTGTGGTTTTTTAAAACCCACTTTGAGACGGAGGCTGTGGAGGCCCGAAGCCAACCCGCTCCGTCTCCAGCACCTTTCCAACGCCGTTGCCTTTCGCCGCAGGCGCCGAACTCGGGCTTTGCGGGACGAGCTGCACAGCCAAGGGCGAAGCGACGTTTCAGACGCCTGGCGCGGGGGTTGTCTTTGGTTTGTCCCCTGCCAGGCTCCAGCCGAGGCCGCGCAGAGCTCGCTGCCCCACGGGGCTGGTGCTGCCCCACGGGGCTGGCGCTGCCCCACGGCTGTGTGCTCGGGGCGCCGGGGTCTCCGTCCCAGGGGCACCGGCTCCAGCGTCCGGCCAGCGCTCGGTGCCCTTGGCCTCGGGCCTCAGCCCTTCCCGCCAGCCCCGCTGGGACCCCCCGGGCCGCCGTCACGAGGGCGCCTGCGGGGTCCCGGGACGAGCCGGGACCGGGGGGTTCCCACGGCGGCACCGCCCCGCTCCACCCCCGGGGCGGGGCGGGGCCGGGCGCGGGGGCGGGGCTGTATCGGAGGTGGGGGTGTGGCCTTGGCGGGGGCGGGGTTGCCGGGGACGGGGGCGGGGCTGGTGTCGCAGAGGGCGGGGGCGTGTCCTCAGACTGGGGGCGTGTCCTCATCGGGCGGGGGCGTGCCCTTAGGCGGCGGGGGTGGAGCTGCAGTGGGCGGAGGCGTGTCCTCAGGCTGGGGGCGTGTCCTCAGCGGGCGGGGGCGGGTCCGCACCGCCCCTTCCCCGCCGGTGCCGCGGGCGCACGTGGCGGCGCGGGGCGGGGCGGTCCCGTGGAGCGGCGGGCGCGCGCACTGCGCCGCCGGGAGCGCGCGCGGCGGCGGGGCGGGGCGAGGCGCGGCGCTGAGCGGCGGCGGCGGCGGAGCGGGCAGCGAGCGCGGGGCCGCGCCGGGGCCGGGGCCGGGGCCGGGGCCAGGGCCGGGGCCGGGGCCGGGGCCGGGGCCGGGGCGGGCGGGCGCGGGCGGCGGGGCCCGCCGGTCGGCCGGCGCCATGGGCACGGTGCTGTCGCTGTCGCCGAGCTACCGGAAGGCCCCGCTGTTCGAGGAGGGGGCGGCCACGGTGGGGCACTACACGGCGGTGCAGAACAGCAAGAACGCCAAGGAGAAGGGCCTGAAGCGGCACTCGCTCATCTCGGTGCTGCCCTGGAAGCGCATCGCCGCCGTCTCCGCCAAGAAGAAGAGCTCCAAGAAGGTGCAGCCCAACGGCGGCTACCAGAGCAACGTGACCCACCTCAACAACGAGAACCTGAAGAAGTCGCTCTCCTGCGCCAACCTCGCCACCTTCGCGCCGCCGCCGCCCGCCGCCGCCGCCGCCGCCACCGCGCTCGCCTCGGCGCAGAAGGCGCCGCCGGCCGCGCCCGCCGCCGCCGCCACCCCGCGCCGCGTCGTGGTGCAGGCGTCCACGAGCGAGCTGCTGCGCTGCCTCGGCGAGTTCCTGTGCCGCCGCTGCTACCGCCTCAAGCACCTCTCGCCCACCGACCCCGTGCTCTGGCTGCGCTCCGTGGACCGCTCGCTGCTGCTGCAGGGCTGGCAGGACCAGGGCTTCATCACGCCGGCCAACGTGGTCTTCCTCTACATGCTGTGCCGGGACGTCATCTCGGCCGAGGTGGCCTCGGACCACGAACTGCAGGCCGTGCTGCTCACCTGCCTGTACCTCTCCTACTCCTACATGGGCAACGAGATCTCCTACCCGCTCAAGCCCTTCCTGGTGGAGAGCTGTAAGGAGGCCTTCTGGGACCGCTGCCTCTCCATCATCAACCTCATGAGCCCCAAGATGCTGCAGGTCAACGCCGACCCGCACTACTTCACGCAGGTGTTCGCCGACCTCAAGAAGGAGAGCGGCGCCGAGGAGAAGAGCCGCCTGCTCATCGGCCTCGACCGGTGAGCGGGGCCCGGCGCCGCCGCCGCCGCCGCCCCCGGGGACGCTCTGGCGGCCGAGCCCCCTCCGCTTCGTGTGTGTCCCCGTCCCCATCCCCGCGCTTCGCTCCCCCCTTCCCCAAAACAGCCCCCTCACACCCCCCCCCCCGGCCTCCTCCTGCCCCCCCACCCGCCGCCGTCGGGGCGCGGACGCGCGGCTGCCGGCGCAGGGACAAGCGGGGGGGGGGGCGGCGATTTTTTTTTTTAAATCGGCTTGAAGGTCACGAGCGACCCCCCCCCACCCCCACCCGGGGCTTTATCAGCCGTGGGTGAAGCCAGATGTGCGAGGAGCTCCCGGCTAGACGGGCGTTATTAGGGCGTTAATGCAGACAAAGAGCTGGTACGGGGGAAAAAATATATATATATATATGTATATGTACACACACACACATATATATATGTATGTGTGTGTGATTTTATATATATATATATATATATATGTATATGTATAGATATATGTATGTGACCGCCCCCCCGGGAGCTGCCGAGCGCAGGGAGCGGCTGCCGGAGTGTCCCCCCCCCCCCCCCCCAATCTGAGCCATTGCCCGACGGCGCCGCCGCCGCCGCTTCCCCGCTTATACCCCGTTAATTTATTTATTTTTATTTTATTTTTTCTCTTCGGGAGAGAGAGAGACTCGACTTGCCCGAGTGGGTCGGGGAGAAGGGGGGGGGGGCTGGGGAGGGGGGTTAAGGGACTGTAACTGCTACTGTATCATTTCCATCGCTGTGAAATGTGTTGTCCCCCATCGTGCACTGATCGTGTGTCGTGTTCAAACCAACAAACCCAGGAGAGAGGAAAAAAAAAAAAAAAGGAGCTGCCTGAACGCGCAAACAAGGGAAGGAACCTACATGCTGCTATGTGAATACTTCTAGGAGGACGGCGGAAACAAAAAAAAAAAAAAAAAAGAGGAAAAAAAACAAATAAACCACAAATACTAACCTACGGGAGGAGGGGGAAAGAAAAAAAAAACAAAACAAACCCAACCCGTCTTTATTCTTTCGTTGTTGCTTTTACAGTGGTATTGCGCATGCAAAAAAAGAGAAAAAAAAAAAAACACAAAAAAGGAGCATTTTGTGTCTTCGGAAAAAAGAGGAAAAAATCACACAAAAAAAAAGAAGAAAAAAAAAACCTTACAAGAGATGGCTGTAAAAATGACACCCATGCACAAAGACCCGACACCACCCCGATACTGCAGTCTTGAGTTGGTATTTCCTTACCAGGCCTGGACACTGATAAGTTTTTTTTTTTGGGGTCTTTTTTTTTTTTTTCCTTCGTGTGCACAGTTCTTTTAGTTTAGTTCTGGTCCATCAGTTGTTCAACTTGCAAAATGAGAGGGAGAAATAACGTGCCATTTTTTTTTAATTTTTATTTTTTCACTTGAAGCTCTTCATTGCTGTACATTGGAACCTGCTAATTATACATGTGTATGTACGGTTTTTCTTTTTTTATTATTATTTCTTTTTTTTTTTTTTTAGTGCAATCTCTTCCGTAGCTCTTTGTTGACCAAATTGGTGGGTATTGTTACTGATTAATTTATATTTGTCTCATTTTTGTATGTATGTGTATAGTGCGTTTGTAAGTATGTGTGGTTTATAACCTGACAGACTGTGTCATGGGGCTCAGTGTGCCTGTAATTTAATCCCCTCCCCTTATTTTTATTTATTTTTGTACTGTGCCGATTAAATAAAAATGCACTGACCATCCATTACACGGAAGCCGGTTGCAGCGGAGTCGTTTCTGCAAGCGCTGCCGCCACCACGGCGGAAAACTGGGTTTGCCGGGCCGGCGGCGGCTGCGGTGGGTTCGCGGCACCCGGCGCGGTGCAACCCCGGGGCCAGCGCGCGGAGGGAGGCAGCACGGCACTCTTTTATTTCTTATGGGGTTTTATGTAAACAACAACCCAGGTCCATTATAGTAGTGTTTTTTTTTTTCCCCTGGTCTTTTATCCATTAAAATATGAAGTAATTTATTAAAAAAAAAAAAAAAGTTCATTGCATTATCGCCCCAGGCTTAAAATTGAAGTACAATTTAAAAATTGTTAATTTATGGGGGGGGAGGATAGGAATATATATATATATATATATATATATATATATATATATATATATATTTATTTATATATATATATATATATATTTGTGTGTGTGTGTGTGTGTGTGTGTGTATGTGTGTCGATAAGACCAGGAGCAGCTAATGCAGTTTATAAAGCCACGTTTCATCCCGGCCAATGGTGCCGCCTTTAGCGTTCGAAAGGGCCTCGACGGCGGCGCGGTTTTCCGGGAGCTGGAGGCGGCGCCGGGCTTTTCCCGGGAGCGGCTCGGAGGCCTCGTCCTGGCGAAGGAGCCGGGCTGGTCGGTGAAGCGCCTCGCCGAGCCCTAAAACAGAACCCCAAACGCTGCCCCCGGTTGCCAGCGGCGAGCCGGGAGGATCCCGGGATGCGTCCAACCTCCGGACACCGGGCTGGAGATCCTGACCTGACCAGCAGAGCCAGAACATGTGTGTGTGTGTGTGTGTGTGTGCGTGCGCGCACGCGCGTGTGTACATACATATATACATATATATATATATACACACACACACACACACACACATACACACACGATTTTTATATATATATATATATATATAAAAAATATATACACACACTTTTTATATATATATGTGTGTGTGTGTGTGTAATATTATATATACACACACACACATATACCTTTTTTATATATATAGATATACACACACAAAAACACATGTATATGTGTACACATATATGTGTGTCTATATATGCATATATACACATACACGCTATACACACACACACACACACAAATTTTATCCATATATATATATATATATATATATATATATATAAATAAAAATAGGCACAAGTCTATATATATATGTATATATATCTATATCTATATATATATATATATATATATATTTAGTGTATATATAAAACCCCCATGTCCCCCCGCCTCCTCCGCGCCTGTACCGCAGAAGCAGCCCCGCTAGCCCAGCCATTGGCTATTAGCCCTGGCATTAAATAAAAGCTCGTTAGCGAGAGCTGGCACGGAGGCACCAGCTCCTTTTGTCCTTTACAAAAAAAATATGATATCCTCACTACACTGGGAGCAGCGTTGCTGGGGCAAGCGGGGGTGGTTGTTGTTGTTGGTGGTGGTTGGTGGTGGTGCTGGTGCCGGTGGTTGACGGTGGTGGCGGCTGTTGGTGGTGGTGGATGGTGCTTGGCGGTGGCAATGGTGGTGGTGGTGGCTGTGGTGGTTGGTGGCAGTTGTGGTGGCTGGTGGGTGGTGGTTGGTGGCGGTTGGTGGTGATGGTTGTTGATGGTGGTGGCGGCAGTGATGGTGGTGGTAGTGGTTGGTGATGGTGGTTGTTTTGTTGGTGGTGGTGGTGGTCGTAGTGGTTGGTGGGTGGTGCTGGTGGTGGTGGTTGGTGGTGATGGTTGTTTTGTTGCTGGTGGTGGTAGCAGTGATGGTGGCGGTGGTGGTGGTTGATGGCGGTGGTGCTGGTGGTGGCGGTGGTGCCGCCGTCACCTTTGCCTCCAGGACAGACTTGCCCGGAGCCAGTGCCTATGTAGCGCAGGGCCCCAGGCTGCCGGGCACCACGGCGGGGGCGGGGGGGAAGGGGGAAAACAATAAAACAATAATAATAATAAAAAAAAATCAACCCCCCCCCCCGGACCGCTCTCCTTGGGGCTGCGGGAACCTCGCCCCGCGCCGACGGGGACGGGGGGACGCCGTGGTCCCGCGCGGCACCCAGCCCCTGCACCCCCCCCGGGGATTCGGGCCGGCGCCAGGCCCTGCGGCGCCGGGGATCAGTACCTACGGCCGCCGTGATGATGATGATGGTGATAGTGATGATGATGGTGATGATGATTAGTATTATTATTATTATCTCTTTTTTTTGGGGGGGGGGGGGGCTAATTCATCTTCCTGATACTCCGGCCGGTTTTGCAGGGTGGCCACAGGCCCCGGTGGCCTTAGTTGCGCGCGGTAGTTACAAAAATAAAATGAAACTAAACAAAAAAAGCCATCGCTTGATTTTGGGGGGGGGCTCGGCCAATTCAGAGCGTTGGGGGGGAGGGTTGTGGTGTGTGTTTTTTTTTTTTTTTCTTTTTTTTTTTTTTGCCGGCTCCCTCGACCCGTGCGCCGCCGAAACCCTTCTCGGTCACCGAGGCGGCGGCGGCATCAGCGGCTGCTAGTTGCCCGGCACGCAGAGGACGAATCCGGAGCGGTGCTTGGTGAAATCGGGCTGCGCTTGGTTGAGCTTCGTTTCCACGGAGACGGTGCATTTGCGCCCGTGCAGGCTGCACTGCACCGGGTTGGTGACGGTGACTTGCAGGGAGCGTTTCTCGCTGCCGGAGGGGGAGATATATATATATATAAAAATAAAAAGGGGAAAAAGCGTTAGGAGAAGCAGCGGAGCCGGGCGGGATCATTCCCCGCTGCCGGGGAGCCCGTTTGCCACGGGCCCCTCGCTTGCTGTGGCGTCATGCATGCAAAAAAATTAATAAACAAATAAAATAAATACCCTCCCCCCTCTGATCTGGAATAACCATAGACTTCCCGAAATTATTAAAAAAAAAAAGAAAAAAAAGGGGGGGGGGGAGAAAAAGGAAAAAGAACAGGGAAAGCCGCGCCAGGCCGGCCGCGGGCGCGGAGGAGGGAACGGACCCGCCGGCGAACCCTCCCTCTCCTGCCGCGGGCGCCCGGTGCTTGCGGCGCTTGCTCGGCTTCCGGCGTTTCTAGAGTCACATCCCACGGTTTAAGGACTCGGCGGCATCGACTCGCCCACCTTTTACCCAACGCCCAAACACACCAGGGCAGACGGGCGCGAGGAAAAAAAAAAAAGAAAAAAAGAGCTGCTGTCTCGGTCGGAGGGGTCTCGGCCGGGCAGCACCACCTGAAGCCCTCGCATCATCCCAGCTATTTAATACTTATTTACTGGTGCCTCAGCGCGTCGAGGCTACAACCCTACTGAGCTGGCTATTTTTACCGTGTCTTAGCAGAACGGGCCATCTACAGGAGAGCCTCGCTGAGACGCCCGCCGCCGGGCGCTTGGGCGGCAGGGTCAGCACCAAGCGCCTTCAGCAGGGATGAGCGCTAATTACCTTCCTTCTCCTCTCCCACATCCCTCGTCAAATTATACGTAAGGAGATGGACAGGTTTCGTAGCTGCTAATAGTCAAACTCTGTTGACCCTTGAGCACGGCACTAAGCCAGCCCCAACGACGCAAAAGGAATCTCATTAATCTGCATCTTGGCCACAAGCAGGACCCAAGGCTGCAAAGCAGGAGGTCCTTAATCTATTTTGAGCTCCTCTAGGCTGAGTGACCTTAAGCAAGAAGCTAAATCTCTCTAGGTCTTGGCTCCTGCTGGTTCTCCAGGAGGATCCACTCGGGTACATGGTGACTTGACATGAACAGTGCTCTGGGATGCTGAGCTCTGGAGAAGACTCCTCTTCAAGAAGCTCTTAACTTCACTCCCTGTAGCAGTTTCCATTAAACAGGGCTCCACTCTCCCTCCATGTTCTCCAGATCCCATCACTCTTGATCATATTGATTTTTTTTCCATGTGAGAACAGGCTTCAGCCTCAAAACCTTTTGCCTGGGCAGCAGGACAGCTCTTGAACAGCATCCAAAGAACAACCCCCCTTGCCCAGATAGGGATTTCAACCATCTTGGTCTTCCCTGTGAGACAACACAACCTTGAGCGCAGCCACCAGTTCCACCAGCAGCTCAGTCTGCCGGGACCTTGAGTCTCTTGAATGCTGCTCCTGGGGTAGGTCAATCAATCACCAGTAAGGAAGAAGTTGGAAGAAACGTCAGCTTGGTTTCCAGTCCATCGATCACATCAGCATCACACCTGTCGGCGCAGTGGCAAAAGGGGGAGATGACAGATGCTGGCTGCCCTGGAGTAAGATGGTTTATTTTTGGACTGAAAGGCAGAAAACAGCTGTCTGCAGTAGCCAATAAACCAAAGTAAAACACCTTCCAAAACTCACTGATACAACTAGATTTTACCAGATGACAGCACAACTGGGGAGATCCTTCCCAAGTTCCTGCAGAATTTCGATCCCAAAGAGATGGGAAGAGTCTGAAATGGGGATGGCCCAGCCGTAACCCTCGAAGTCCAACAACGTATTTCATGGACATGGGCAACACACAGTGCAACTATCCCTTCGGGCGGTCACTGGTGCTTTGCAGGTCAAACTCAGCAAGACGTCGATGGCAGCAAAGGCAGAGCGAAATCTCCCTTCCAGGGCGTGCTTTGGCTAAAGGACTGAATGAGTTTCCACCGCATGTTCCTCTCCCACCCCGGCGCTCTGCTGTTCCACCTCTCTGCCTCAATGAGACGATTCACTCAAGAAGAGGTTGTAAAGGTGGAAGACTATTTGCCCTACTAAATTTCAAGCTGGGAAACGCGCAGCTCTACTCATTTTGTCTCAGCCCTGCCTGTTCACCATCCTTGCTTTAATTCCTTAAATACTGGCAACCATTTAACTGCTTAAGGAACATTTCTGAATTTGCTAATTACTTAAGAACGATCTTGCGGCCTTCCGGATAATTCAAAGGAACAACAGAGAAGCTTCTAGCTATGACCAGATTGATCCTTACCATACGCTGCGTATGAAACCTTGCTCCAAACTTCAGCCTCTAGTTTCCATCAGACACTTCCTAGACTCTCCGGTCACCTCCCTTGCACAGGGATACACGTTTAGGAGACCGTCGTCACGACGTCAGCGCTAACGCAGCCGTATGGACCACGCACAGCCCTGCTCTGCCTCCGACATCATCCTTCTTCGAGCTTTTTTTTTTTAAGGCAGATTTGGCTATTCACCAAGTCCAGACCTAACCTGAACGCCGAAGTTCGGAGCACGTCCCCGACCGGTGGCACCCGGGCACCAGGACGGGAGGACCCGGCGGTGCGTTACGCTTTCCGTGAGGCTCTGCGAGCCCGCGGAAGCAGCTAGCCAAACCGCGGAGCGGGAAGGAGGCTCTCCGGCGAGGAGCAGCGCCGACGTCTCAAGGTGGGTTAAAATGCTTTTTGGCAGGCGAGGGGCAACCTCGCCGCTGCGGGACCTGCAGGGATGCCGGAGGCGGCAGAAATAATAAACGTTTCCGAATTCCCGCCGGTGCCGTTTTTGGAGAAGAGAAGCGGAATATTTAACACCGCGACCCTTTTTTCTTTTTGCTCTGGAAAACCAGCAAAGTTTTATGCTTTATTTTGAAGCCAGTCCTGCACCCAGATCGCCTGCGTTTGGGCAGAGCCCACCCTAACCGGGAGGAAGCGGCTTTTCCACCAGCGCTTTTGAGAAGCGGCACGACAAAGCCGCGAACGGCCGCGCCGTGCAAAGCCGCCGAGCGCTCTCCCGGCGCGCTTTTGCACTTCTTTAGGAGCCGGGGGTGCTCGCGCGGCCCGTCCTAGCCGGGCGGCGAGCTGGGAAATCGCCGCTTGCTCGAGCAAAGCGCAGCAGGGTCGCACCCGCGCCGGGACGCGGCCGCACCGTTACGTCCGTCCTCCTTAATCCGCAGCTCGGGGTAAGAGGCCGATTCCAAGAGAGACTTAATCAGCTTAAAAGCAGGTTCGTAGGCACCAGAGGCCGGCCAGGGAGCATCCCTGCGTCACCTGCTGGCATCGCGTCCCCCAAAAGCTCCTGTTTTACACCGGGAAAGCCCAGACCCACCTTTCCGAACCCGTATTTGCGCCGAAGACGGGGATCGCAAGCAAAACGCGCGGCGCGTCCTAATGTTTCCTTCCCTCTGCCCCGGCGGCACCGGCTCGGAATAAAAACCAAACCCGCTTCCCACTCGGTATCATCATCGCGCCAAAATTCGGAAGAGGGGGCAAAAAAGGGGCCTCGTGCATCCGCCCGCCGGACCGGAGCCCCGAGCGTAAGCGCTGTCCCTAACGTGACCGAGCTGGGCGCTCGGAGCGGGGCGATCGCCTTTCTGGAGCGAAGCTCGGCTACAAAATACGCCCTGAGCTCATTAGGGCGCTTAGGCTATGAATAGAAATTGTTCCCCCCCCCCCTGCCCCCCGCACGAACGCGCCGGCTACAGCTGCAAACACGACGCCGTGGGATCAACGGAACAGCCTGCAAATTAAAAAAAGAAAAGAAAAAAAAAGGAAAAAGTAGGGCGTTAAATATTTTATTTTCTGAAACAGCAAAATGAAAAAAAAATTCAAGAAACCCCAGCACGGGGAAACGCGGAGGAAATAAAATGTTCTCAGCGTGAAACGGAAAAGGCAGCTCGCAGCACGGGCTGGCCGGGCCGGTCCCCGCCGCGTGGCGTCTGCTCCTGCCCGCGGCGCTGCGGAGGGTTGTCGCTCTAACGGCCCGGGGAGGAGAGACGGCCGCGTTACGAGGCGCTACGGGGGAAAGCGGGAAGACGGGGCGAGCCGGGCGCGACGTGCTCGGTGCTTGCTCGTAGGACGCGGCAAGGAAGCGGGGCTGCAGCAGCAAAGCCGCCCAGGTGCTTTTCAGCTTTTGCAGTCAGTAGGTTCCAGAGGTAACGTGAAAGAAAAGCGTCGTTTTGGGCTGCCTGCGGCCGTGTCCCTCTGCACGGGATGGGAACCGGTTTTGGGGCACAACTACGAAACGAGTCGGGTGGGAAATCATCTCCAAGGCGGCAGAGCCTCCCCCTGCCCTCCCCGCCGGCACGCGGCGGACGCGTTTCGCGGCTCGGTTTAAATTCCGCTTGTTTTTCACAGAAACGGAGGAATCTGTTTTCCGAAGCCGATGTCACGCGTGTTACAGCCCGGCTACGCATGCCAACGTCTTTTGCCGCTCGCCTTCATCTTCCGCTTAAATTGTTAATCCAGTTCTTGAAATCAGCAGCGCAGGCGTAAAAACGGCGGCTTCTCCCCAATTCTCCAATTAGTCATGTTTGGTTTTTGTTTTTTTTTTTCCTTCCCCAGCTATTCTGAGCACTGGCGAAGCTTTGGAGAAGCGGTTCCCATCCGGCTTCCCGCTCCGGTGGGCTCAAAATGCGGCCGCGAGACGCTCGAACGTTACGGACCTTACAAAAGCAGCGTGCCAAAAATACAACCCCGAAGCCCCCGGCTACGGCCGGGGCAGAAGCGGATGATGCAGCCGTTTATCACTCGAATTTGCAAGGAGGGGAGCAACAATTTTCTAGTAGTAAATAGCAGTGAGAGGAGGGGACGAATGCTAGGCGCGCGCGTTATTTTGCACTGTCGCATCTCAGCCGTCGCCCCGGCGTTTCCCGTCAATACGGACGCAACCCGCCGGCGCTCTGAGGCTCCGTTTTCCCCGCTGGCACCCATGGGGTCATAATGTAAAAACAAAAAAAAAAAAAAAAGGGAGAGGAAAAAGAGATGAGGAGGAAAAGGAGACGGGGGAAAGGGAACGGGTGGGCTCGGATGTCCTGGGAAAATGCGCCACCGGGTTCCCGTGGCTCAGCCCTGGCGCAATTCCTGCAGCGCCCCGGGAGCAGCGGGCGCCGCCGCTCTTAGCGCGCCGGCTCGCGGTGACTGCGGCGATCTGGGTTTCTGCTGGAGATCATCTGAAGACTTCCACCTCCTTTAAAATTTTGCAAAAATAAAATTAAAAAAATAAAAAAAAAACGGAAGGGACCCGGGCGCCGCTGCCCGCTTCCTCCGTTTGGCGTCGGCCGCGGGTATAACCCTGCTCCGTCGGCGCGAGGCTGCTCGCCTCCTCGCTTCCCGCGTGCTGCAACAGCTGCGCTTAATCCTAGCTACTTCCAGAGCTGCTCTGAAAACCCAGATTTTTCTCCCTTGCTTCTCTCATTTAATAGGGAGAAAAAAAAAAAAAGAGAGAGAGAAATTAGCTACAGCTTCAGGGCACAGGAAAAAAAAAAAAAAAAAAGGTGCCGTTGTGCCGCACGCTACTGCGCGAAGCAACGGCCCTGTGCCCCCTCCCTGCGCCGAGCGAGATTTTTATCGCCAAGCGGCCGACGAGCGGCGGCGGCTCCGCGGGCAGGGAGCAGCCCGTCCCCGAAGCGTCCGAGTCGCTCTTCATTTAAGGACGGGCTTCAATTTTAAGCTGCTGGCGCCGAGTTTCGCTGAGGACGCGGCAGCAGGGTCTACGCAGGCGGGACGGGGTTTTCTCCCCAAACCAAACTAGCTTAAAACGAGTACCAGACCCTGCCGAGCGATGCGGCACTAAAGAGAGGGTGATGGGCAGGCCGGGGCCGGGCGAGCAACAAATCTGCGTGACTCAAGGCACAGCCGTCTCGATTGCTCCACCGTGTCCGGGTTTGAGCGTTTTAAGCAATCGCTACTTCCCTCCTCGTATTTCCTGGAGGCAACGGCGCGCTCAGAGGAGCCCGAAAGGACCAAGCAAGTCTCTACCAGCAAGGCTTCGAAAGCGGGGCCAAACGCAAGCAAGGCTCGGAAGACGGGAGCAAAGCTAGGAGAAAAGGAGAAACAACCCAGTAAGAGCTTGGGGTTTGGGCAACGAGGAGAACACAGCTCACAGGAGTGCCCCGGCACATGTATCTGCGCTGCCTTTTTGGCTGCCAGTGTCCCCACGTGCCACCAGCCACATCCTAGAGGCTGTCACTATCCAAGGATGATGCTCAAGCAGGTCCACCACCGCTTGTAGCGCACCGGTGGCCAACACACCTTGCCTGCATTAAGCTTCCCCAGAAATGACAGTTTTTGAAGTCCTGAGAAACTTTGGCTTTTGTTTCTCAATCCAGAACAGCTAAAAGGTGGGAACGGCTGCTCGGTGACCCAGGAGACCACAAAAAAGAGAAGAAAAGAGCAGTAAGTGCAGCAGATGATAACTCTAAAGTGGACAAAAAAGGAGGAAGTAGGGGATTTCAGAAACGTCAGGAAGGAAGAGAGAAAGAGACCTGGCCTAATTTGGATGGTGTGGTTTCACGAACAGCCTAAGCTGCGTCTTTCATAACACAGGGCAAGTCGCTTCTGTGGACGTCTACTGCCTTGAAAAATAAGTTGCATAAGGTTGTCCAGGCAGAAAAGCCCAGCTGGAACCGGTACCTAGATCATGTTGGAGCACCCCAGTGAAACATTTTGTTGTCCAACCAAGTTTCAGGCATGATAAAAGTCATTACTGTTAGAGTAGAAAGCATCAGCGTGAATCAGATTTTAAGCAGTGACATTTGGGGAGAACCAGGAATGAGGTGGATTTTGCAAGAAAGCTTTTTCCCCTCAATCATGAAGCTTAAGAGTTACAAAACAAAATCCTTCCAGTGATGCGTGGCGCCAAAGAGGTATTTTAAAAGAGGGATATGATTTTGGACTCCTAATGTCCTCTCCAAGGACTAACCGCAGTCAGATTTGCCCAAAGCAATGTGACCAGTTCATCTGCCAGGAGTTTGGTATCAGCCACCAGCTCCATGGAAAGAAGACCAAGCCAAAAAACACAACCCTATGCCTGAACGATTAAAGGCAACCAACTTTTCTACCTTTCAAGTCAAATGATTCCTGAGACTACCACGCTTTTTCCCACGTTTCCTTAATATTAGGGACTCCTGATGCCTTATGAGATGCCGAGAAGGCTTCTAAGAACCAGAACTTGGGGACAGCAGGAGAACGATCTGCGTGTGACAGCAAAATGACGGGAAGGATCTTCAGCGGACCTCGTGCATGGAGAAAGGTGGGCGACCAATTCAGCTTCACTATTTCAGGAGCGTTTGCTGAGACGTTCCAAAGCGATCCCAGGATTTCTGCTAAGTAAAGGGATTTGCAGCGCGAGCCCCAGATTAAAAACGGTGGCGCTTCGGCTCTGCTTTGTTCCCTCCTCTTTATTCACTGGTACATCAGCACAATTCGCAAGATAGAAGAAATTAAAAAAAAAAGAAAAAAAGCAGTGAAGAGAGAAAACTATGTCTCAGCTATGTCTCATTTAAATAACTGACCTATTTCTGCTTTTGCTTTGCCTAACTTACTCAATAAGAAGCCTGGATTTACAGAAATAGCTGAAATAACAGTGTTGAAGCGCGTGCAAATATTCTTCCTGTGGCCACGCCAGCTCGAAAAAACAGGTGCATCAACAAAAAGGTTTTTTCGCTTACACAAATGAAAACTTTTGGAGAGGAAATGCCAGTACTCGACTGCCTCTGAAACGGCTGATCCCCCCGCTCGGCTCAGCGGTTACGTTCTCATTGCAACCCGTTTCAGGGTATTTATGCGACGCTACGGAAGGGCAACACATATGCGTGCAGGTAGGTATTTATCATCCATCACCCGACCTGGAAACGCTGCAAAATCCCATCGATCGAAATTCAAGTTCTGGTTCGGCAGGAGAGGCGATTCCTTTCCGAAAATTCCACCTTCCGTCCATTTTAGCAGCATCGCCACCCTGTTAGATGGTTTTTTTTAAGCGATGCCAGGAGCATATCCCAGTTTACGGAAAGGTGCAATGCAGGGAAGGTGCAAAGGATGATGCAGAACGAAGCGTCGCTCAAATAAAACCGGGTCTGTTCGAGCCCGGGCTTCGGATGCGAGCTGTAGAGCCTGGACACGTTATCAGGCACTGCAGATCGCTTTTAATTACTGTCTGGCAAAAACATCGGTCCCTCTTCCTACGTCCCCTTGCAGCGCAGGGTATGGTTTTGAGTTAAACGCTGTCTTCTCTCGACGACGCTCGGCTTCAGGCTCCCCGTCTAAGGGGGACGCTAACCACTTCGGGGGGGTTCCCGAGGACGGATGAATACCTAAAAATCGCAGGCTACATCTAACGCTACCTGGAGGTGCCAAACAGCGGCACAGCTGCAGCTACCATATCCATCACTTTGCAGGCAGAATTATCAATATTTTATGCTTCTGTATTTCAGAGTCCAGACCAGGAGAAATCAGCAGATTTATACGCGGCCCTGACAAATTTGCTACATCAACCAAATGCCTGCAAAGCTAAAACCATTAACAAACCAAATGTCTAAGGATCAGGCATTCAGCATTAATTTATTTTGCTGCAGTCATTCCAGCTGAGCAAAATATCTTCCCCCACCCCAGTCTGTAATCAGCTTCCATCCTCCTCTGGGCTTACCGGAGTTAAATCTTTTTGCGCTGCTCTCTGCGATAAATGAAAAAAAATGGAGCTGCAAACGCGGGGGGGGGGGGGGGGGAATGAATTGCGAAGCAAATGCTTCCACTAGCGACAGATTAACTCTCTGTTCCAAAGCTGTCACATCATTTCAAGAGGCTTCCTGTACGATCGCTAAAGAGCCATCGCAGGGGCAAGATAAGATGCCACCAGTGCGGAATAATCCCCGGGGAAAGGCTCGGTCCCCCGCCGTTTTGAAGGCACGGCAGCGAGCGCAGCTGCGCAAGTGGCAAAGATGGCAAACAAACCTCCCCCTCTGCAGACCTCGCTTGCAAGCGGCCTGTCTTACGCTCGCCGGAACCGGTTCAAATACTGATCCGCGCACGGATCGCACGCACGTGCGCGGAGTAGTTGTCACTCCGATTCCAAAGCTGCACTCGAGGCGCTTGCTTTTTGCAGCCTTTTTATTTTTTTTATTTTTTTTTTTGCATGCTAGAGCAGTAGCTGCTCGGGGTTTTCAATAAACAAGACAAAAGCGACTCCCCCCCCCCCTTTTTTTTTTTTTTGCGGAACAGATCTGTCCCGAACCTCATGATCCCCTCTCCCGGCACGCGATCGAGTGAACTGGTCTCCTTCCCCCTTCGCCGCCGCAGCGCTCTCCCCCCCTTCAAATAACCACGCTGTTCACGTGCTTCCCCGGGAGCACCCCGGACGCTAGACACTAATATTTGCTACGACTAGCTTTTCTGACCGCATTAAAAACAGGCGGCTGCGTTGCTATCTGCGCTTTCAGAAGGAAAAGCCGAAGGGTAAGCGATGGGCTGCAGCTTGACCGTGAACCTAGTGACGGCTTCAGAAGGGTTTCTCCTCAAATTCTGCTTCATCTTCTCTATGCAAAGGTCCAGAGCAAGAAGGAAAAACCCCACCGTGGTTTCGGACGTGCCTCGTGACCAACCTAAACCATCAACGGCGCAGCGAGAAAAACCAGCGGCGCCTCTCGAAGGCACTTCTGGGTCGCTGGCCGCAGGTTCTTCTTCCAGCTCCGGAGGTTGAACGTGCCCACGGCTCCCGTCTGCCCTAGGAAGCGACAAGCTCCGCGGTCGGGTTTGGTGTCCTCGCACCTGTGCTCTCAGGCTGCCTCGTTTTCCAACATCGGTGCGCGGATAAAAGGGATCACGGAGGAATTTAGGCCGCAAAGGACCTCTGAAGCTTGGCGTGTCCAACCGTCCGGTCAGAGCTTTAAAATTAGGACTTTAGGACCAGGTAAGGTTTTCCTAGCGGCTTCCAGGACTGTGACTCCGTGCAGCCTGCAAGCTCCGCAAACGGAGGAGTCCCGGAAAAACCTCCGGCTACGCGGGCTGGAGCCCCAGCTGCCTTCGACGGGGAAGCGCTTGCCGCATCTCCAGCCTGGGAGAACGCAAAGAGTTGCTGGGTTTCCGTCTCCCGAGCCAGGCCCGGCTCCTTCCTCCCCTCCTCTCCTCCTCCTCCTCATCCGCCTGATCCCGGGGAGATGGAAAAACAAAGCCGAGGATGAGCTGGCTGCCGCTGCTGCCTGGCGGCACGAGGACGGGGACAAAAGGAGAGGAGGCTGCCGGGCTATTTCGGGCTTCCTCCTCCTCCTCCTCCGCTCCCGGGAGGAGGAAGGATTTTGCCTCTCCAGGATCGATGAGCTCTGTAGGAAGGTTTTAAAGGCAGCTTGCGCAAAAGGGAGCACTAAAACCCATACGAAACCGGAGCCTAGCCAAAACCCGCCGACCCGACCGTTCTCCAAAATCCGGAATAGCGCAGCCCATTTGCCACCGAGATTTATCGCTCTTTTTCCACCTCTCTACCAGAGCAAAAATAAAAATGCTGGGTGTTTTTTTTTAATTACATAGGTATGCAGAAATGCTCCTTTGACAATACGCTTACACCATGATTCCTTAGCCGCACAGTGTCTGAAACGGCTTCAAATTAAAAGAATTTTGAAGTGCTGCGATAAAGTTCGGTTTCTGGGTAAACTATCCGATCTAGGAAAAGTGCTGGCAGCTCGCAGAGCACTAACGAGGCGAACGAAGAAGCGCTGGTGCTTTGCAAGTCACGTTTACAGAGCAAATTCAGGCGCATCCCGCAGAAACGCTACCGTCTCCCTTTATTTTCTATTTATTTGTTTGTTTATTTTTAAGTCTTTCTATTTTTAGGTTGGGGAGTACTGGGGGAAAACCCTCAAAATAACCAGCTTACGTACTTTCAAAGTTAATTCTAATCAGGTGGCATTGACTAGAGATGGAAAAAGGACCAAAAGCTTAGAAACGTTATGAGACACAACCAAGGTCGCACGCGGCTCCCGAAAAGCTGCTCTGGCGACTCAGATGAGACAACGATCTTTGCTCTTCTCCTGAAAAGCAGTTCGGCTCCTGCACGGCGACTGCCAGCTAGGAAGGCGGCGAGCGCAGCTGGGCCCGGCACAACGGGACTTTCTTGCTGTCTTTAGCCTCCACGCCGAGGTTTTTGCCCGGTTTGGGAGCAAGCAGAAGCAGATGTCTTCTCCTAGGTCCCATGGTAGCTTCTGAAACCGGGGCAACGAACTGCATACAGCGAAAATCACTCCTGGGCTAAAACGAAAGCGAGCTTTAGTGAGACGTGCTGCCTTGCCAAGGTTATCACAGCAGTTTATCAGGGCAGATAGCAAGTAAACAGCAAAAAAGTGGCAAATACACGTCTCGCCGGAGGTCTCACAGCAGGGGCCTCCTGGGACAACAACCAACGTGGACAACCGTCCTCGCGAAAATGTCACGGGTTTCTCCTTTGCCACCGTCTCTCAACACACCAGGAGACAGATCTTGGCTGAAGGACCTGTTAAAACCCGTCTGAATTTGCAACCCAAGCCAGTGTCATGGAGGGTTGGAAGGTGGAAGCGTTGCAGGGTTGGAAGACGCTGGAAGACCGAGAAGTGAAGCAATGATGTCCCATTTCAGACGTGACCAGGGCTGCTCCTGCGCTTCTTGAAGACTCGCTGGCCAAGCCTCTATCGTGTTCACGGAAAAAGCTGTGACAAACATTATGTGCACAGATGGAAATGTTTCTGTAGGAAAAAAAACGTGTGTTTTGAAAGGAAAAAAAAAATCCTGAAAAGCAGCTCTCCCCGAAAGAAGGTGTCATACTGCACCCTGAACCTCCGTGTTAACGAAGAGCAAAGCTATCAGGCAGGGAAAGCTTGCGATATCTGCCCGCTTTAACCTCTCCGTTAACCCCCACCTGTTTCTTGTCTCAGCACGGGACTTCGATTTCCATCCACAGGACTTCCCTAGGTCCTCACCCTCAAATTAAAGAGCCATTTAATTACCTGCTGTGCCACATTTCTACTATTCGTATCACAACCAGCCCACCTCAAACCACACTTCTATAACCCGATAGGTTTGACTTTATCAAGCGGATGTTTTGCTGCATTTAGATCATCCTGGTGGCTCTTCCATAAAAACGTTTCCATCGCATCATTTTCTGTATGAAGCTATGGACAGCAGAACCGAGCACCAAAATGTTGGGTAAGGAATGCCTCAGCGTGAGTAAATATTCTGCATTTAAAGTCCTTCCTCTCCTAAATAAACCAAAGAACTTTTCCTTGATCTTGTTGTCAGGAACTAGACTCGTTTCTGCATTCTTACGTTCAGGGAGAAAAAGAAACACTTGTGAGGCCGGACGGCGCTTCGACAGCGACCAGATCTAAAGGACGTGCCAACGTTTCTCCTCGAACGAGCTTATCGGGGACTTCCCAGACGGGGCACCTTCACGCAATCCTCTCCCCAAACGTATTGGCCTGGATACGCCGTTTGACATCTGCCGGTTCTGCTGCTCGCAGCACTGCTTTGGTTTATCCTGGTGCGAAGCGAAGTGTTTCTAGGAGATGGGGTGCAAGTTCTGTTTAACATCCTCCTGCGACGCCGGAAAGCGCTTTTGGATCATCTCCGCAGAGTCCCCGAGAGACCCCCCTCTCCCAAGCTCTAATTCGAGCAGATTTAGAGTTTCCAAGGAATGAGGCAGCAGCTGTTACGCTGCTTTTTTAAGGCATTTTCTGCACTTTCGGAGGAGCAAAAGCTTCACAACAGGATGTTCACCGAGGCCAACTAAGCCGAAATGTCTTCGCTCGAAAGACGGCAAGTTTTCGTTTCCTTAGTCGTGACCTCAGCGCCGGCGCTCGCTCCATCACCTGCCCCGTGGTTCCTCCACGCCCACAGTGGGGCCGATGCACGAGCAGTTCAGGATGGGCGACGCGTGTCGGGATGAAAGAGGCCAGGGGAAGGATCCCCAGCAGCTTTTGACGCCTCCAAAAAAACATAGATGGATATTAAAATGGTGAAAACTTGGTTCTGAAGGAGCCCGGAGTCCACCACCGCATTGCTGCGTGAGCTTTTAGGTAAACACGACGTGCGGCCTGGGGTCAAAAGACAAAAATACGCAATAAGTTTCAGCCTTTCCCGACCCGCCGGCTGAAACGAGCCCCGAGCACCGCGCGAAGTGCTCGGGGAGGAGGAGGAGGAGGAGGAGGATGGAAACGCTTCCGCTGGGAAGCCGACGACGCTCGGCCGTTTGGCCCAGCCGCAACCGGACGTTCAGCCGGCCGCGTCCAACCCCGCGAGGTATCGCTAAGCGAACGCCTTAATATCCAACGTAATCTGCTTTGCGGTCCTAATCTGTCCTCTAATCGGAACAGCCCCTGGCAGGTAACCAAGCAGATTTTGGCCATCATTAGTAACAAGTGGCGCGCGGTTCATCCAGCTCGAAAATAGCGGTATAGGAAGGGACGGCGCGTGGTTTTCCTTCACTCAGAGGTAGATCATGCAACCAAAGCAACGACGGGGTGGTTGGGCGGACGGGACAAAAAAAGAAATGCAACATCAGACTGCCTAAAAAAGCATTTTTGATTTACATCAAAAGCAGCAACTTCCCCTCGGTAACAGTCGAACGCAGACGGGAACACCGAGCTCACACTTATTTCCTCTCCCCAATCTTCGAGGAAGCCGTAACGCGAGTGAATGCTCTGCGTTTCCAAAATTATGGCAACAAAAATATTTGCAGAAATATTACAAAGAATTAGACGCCCCGGAAGCAATGGCATGGGAAGCAAACTGTTCCACCTTCAGTTCAAAAATGCAAGCAAAGGAGGAGAAATATCATTATTGAAACCTACTTTTCCAGCATTTTCTGCTGTGATAACTTGTTGGAGGACTGCGAGTGCCATTGGTACCTACATTAAGGCCGAGAAGAAGGGACACGCTCACAATTTACCAATTTAGCACGTGCAGGAAGTAAAATTTTTGAATGAAATTTTTTAGTCAAGTCTGAAGTGGGAGGGGGGAAAAAAAGAGCCAGTTAAAACAGACTTGGAAGTATTTATCTTGTCAAAGCTTAAATCACTGTTTTAATAATAGCCTTGTTTGCCAAGAGTTTAATAGCTTCAGCAAGGTACCGAAAGCCTACAAGAGGAGGTATGCTCTTGCACGAGCCTTACGAAATCCAACCTACCTTCTAATAATAACCTGTTTCAGGCTCTCATTTTCTAAATTGTACGTGCACTTTGGAGAGAGAGGCTTTCTTGAACCTGCCGCGTAATGAAAAATCCCAATAAATCTCACCAAACCAGCCAAACAGAGCTAAATTTCAATTTTACCTTTAAATGCCAGGTAAATGCTCCAGTGCAGGTACTGTTCTATGACTGCTGCACAGCGACGGTGGAGGAGTTTGCTTAATTTGGACAAGACAGGGGTACTGTCCCCACGTGCTAAAATATTTAGGCGAGAAACGCCCTATAAAAATTTGACCCTTCTATATGCACAAATGCATTCGTCCAGCTCTGGTCTGTAAGGGAGAGGGAAATATTACAGGAGGGGAAAAAGGAGAGAAGCGTTATGGTGATTTTAAAGGAGACTTTAACGGCGCGCCAAGGCTGGGGAGGGAAAATCATCGTCCCGGCTGCCCAGATTTATGGCCTCGTCTCCAGCTCGGCGACGCAGTTTGAAAAAGTGAGAGGGTTTTTTTTTTTTTTTTTTTTTTTTCTTTTTTTTTTTGCTTTGAAAATGCAGCGGAAGGCGAGCAAATTCATCCGCGGCGGTTTTCCCAGCTGAGGCTTTTTGGTGGCGTTCAGTCCCGCCGGGTGCAGCCCCAGGACCCTCCATCAGGTTGGGTGGGAGAGGGTTCATCTTCGGCGCAGGCGGCTGAAATAAGAGCTAGAAATAAGAGCTAAAAATAAGAGCAACCGCCCTCCCTGGAGCCCGCGGCAAGGCGGGCAGGTTACCCACGCAGCCCTCCTCCTCCCCGAGCCGCATCGACCTCCCGGGCGGAAAAGGGGCCAGCGCCGCCCCATCGCTCCCTGCCTCCGAGCGAGCGGGCGCGCAGGGAGAGCCCCTCTCCGCCGGGCCCCGCCGCGCAGCCATTTTCACCACCGCTTTTTTTTCTTTTTTCCTTTTTTTCTTTTTTTTTTTCCTTCCCCCTCTCCGGAGCGGGTAATGAACTCATTAAATCACAGCAAGCTACTGAGCCGCGGTCGCCATGGGAACCGGCGCCCGCGCAGGGATGCTCGCCGCCGCTGGACCGCGCGCCGGCCCCGTGATTCCCAGCCCTCCCCCCCCCCACCCTGGGCGTACGAAGGAAGGAAAGCGATTTTCGGCGGCCGCGCGCACATCTGTATTTTCAGCCGATGCTCTCTCAACTCCCTGCCCCCTCCGTCACCCTTTTTTCCCAGCCCTTCGCTGCTGGCTCCTTTCCAGCCGTTTCCTAGAAAGGCGGAAACAAAAGATCCCCTTTGGCCGGGTATGGAGGATACTCACCCAAAGTATTGGCTTCCCCCCACCCACCCCCCGGCCCCGGCACGGCGCGGGCGCATCCTGCTCCTGGCGCGGAGCTCCGAAGGCATCCGTCAGCCCCTCCGCAGGGGAACGTTTCCGAGCTTCAGCCAGCAGGCGCCGAAGCGCCGCGTGCCCCGAGTCAGACCGACTGAAATATCGATTAACGATGCGGAGACAAAAATAAATAAATAAATAAATAAATAAATGAAGATCGAGCCCGAATTCGTGCTGCAGGGCGACATGTAGCGCTGCCGGCGCAGCGCGCGGGCGCGACGGATAAGCATCACAGCGCGGGAAAGGCGGCGGGGGCAGGCAGAGCGCGCGGGGGACCGTGCTAGCCCCTCGCCGAGCATCCTCGCGGCCCCGGCGCTGCCTCCGCGCCGAGCTACGGCTACGAGAAGACGGATGCCGGGAGCGGATCCCGCGCGCGAGCTCTGACAACCGGGCGCGAAGAGGCTGCGCCGTTAGGAAATGCAAGCTGTGCTTGGTATTCTGCTGCTTTGCAGCTAAAAATCCCTATCAGTTAAGATTAGGAACAGCGTTCAACTGAACGCCAGCATCTTGTTGCCTAGATCACAGGAGTTTAGGTCGGTATCATCTCCGGGCTTGCGATCGGGTAAGTTAGCGCTGCCATATGAGGAGGAAGCGAAGCATTTGCATAAGCTAAAGATTTTATACTTTTAACACGAAACTGCAGTACGCCCCCACTGCCACCTTCCTCAGCAAGGAAACATCCTCTCTGCTGTATCACGGCTATTTGTGCTCTAAATCACCACGCCTGAGTCATGGGAGAACAGAACAGCCTTTCTCTGCAAATATATTTTCCCAGCACATGCAGTTACAGAATGTGCTCTACTCCCCAAAGCTCCTTGCATAATTTTCTCTCTCTCTTTTTTTTTTAAGCATCATTAAAAATAAGGCAGGAGTTGCAATTAAAGACGCCCTCAGTCGTAATTCTTCCTTGCAGCGCCGCAGTCAGCGCCTTGACCTCTAATTCCCGCCGCTCTCCCGAGCTAAACGGACGCGGCGCGGCAGAGCCGAAGGCAGGATGCGGACGCCGTCCGCCGCACGCTCGTGAACCCAATTCCTTTGGATGCGAGGAGGAGACGCGATAACGCGGCGGTGGCCGCAAACCTCCTCCGAGGGACAGGACAAGGGACAAGGGCGCCGGGCAAATTGGAGAGCGCCGCAGGCGGTGATGCCAGCATCGTTCTCCCTAAAGGGGAGGCAGTGGCTGGACAAAGCCTTTTGCAGGGGAAAAAAAAAAAAAAAAGCTCTGATTTCCCTTTCTGAAATGTTTAGGGATATTCCAGCTGAGCAGGTACCTGGAAAAGCAGCGATGAGGAGGGCAGAGGCGCAGAAGAAGCGCCGAAATGCAGCCCACCCGCCCTCCTCCCGCAGTGCCTGGCCGATGCCCGGCACGGAGACGGGGTGAACGCGTCCTCCTGGGCAAAGCTACGGCGGCAGGTCCTTCGCCACGCGGCGAAACCCTTCTCAACCCGTTTGGACGCAACGGAGCTTCCATTTTAATGAAACCTGCTGGGATAAACCGGTGCAGCGGTTTCTATAAGGCGAAATAGAAAATTTCCCGGGAATAGCCGTCACACAGAGGTGCGAAGGCACACGAACAGTGCCCGACACAGCGTTGATAAAATCCTTTTTGTGCGGACGCAGCTGCGCTGGCACGGCGTTTTCTGGCTCGGGGCGGGAGCGGATCGCAACGTCCAAACCCGTCGTCCTCCTAGACAAAGGCCCCAAAGCATCGCGAGCTGGACGCCGGCCCCATCGCCGGGGCACGCGAACCCTCGGCTCCGCAAAGCTTCGGCCGCTCGCCCGTCCCGACGTTTCCACCCGCTTCCCCTGGGTCCTTCGTACTCCCAAAGCCTGGATGCCGACGCTCCGGCGGCAGGTGGGATCGCGCGCTCTGAGAACCGGAGCGAAACGGGCTGCACGCGGCGGAACAGTCGAAGGAGAGAGAAAATGAGGTAAGCAACCCCAAAACCTAACGGACGGGGATTCGGTTTGACCCGCTGCAATTCGCCACGAGGTTCGTCCCGCAAAGAGCGAGGGCACGCGCCGGCAGCTCCGATCAGACTGCCTAAGGACCAGAGGGCAGCAGGACTTCGCAGCCGAGATCTGCGCCCAGGGCCGCTTCCGAGGGGAGCCGGCGTTTTCACGGGAAAGTAAAGTACTTTCCCCTGGCGCCTTACGGCTCACGAAAGCGCTCTTGGTAAGAATCGCAAGGGTGCTGTGGACTTTCTCCTTCCCAAATTCCCTTCCCCAGGCTCGACAGCAAGAGAGAACCCCCCAAAAAAATGTTCCTACAGGTCCAGTGAAAAAATCAACAGTCGGAGATACCCAAACAGATACTTCACTGAAGGAAAAGCAAGTTAAACTCGGCCTTTCCATGATCTTGTTGGCTGGTTGCTGTCAAACAAGCGCATCTATTCCTCCAGACTGGCCATGGCATGAACCGGCTCCTGTTTTGGAGGTGTCATGGACAGAGAGAAGTGGAATCAGCTGTTACATCAACAGTGGTAACATCTGAGAAGCAAAGGACCCAATCCATACTTGGTTTTATTAGTCCCACTGCTGATGGAACAGCCATGGGAGTGATGCAGGTTGCTGTTAAAAAGCAGAAGTAGAAAACCGAACGCGACGTTCATCGGTAACACGCCTTTTCCAGGTTCATGTCTTAATCCCTTTCCTCCCTCCTACTCATGAGCCATCCCTGCTCCAGGAAGGACGGTGCTTTTTTTTTTTCTCTCTCCAGGTTGATGAGTTCTGCCACCACGGGCTGCAAAGCCACGCTTGGCGGTGAAGACACCAGCCAGAAGCTGCTTCCATCCCCGAGGATCCGCCAATACTTGCTTGAGGTTCCTCCTTCCAACATCGGCTTTACGCTGACTTATACAGGAAGAAAAACACTGGTTGAACTTTAGCGCTCCAAGGGAACAGGCGAAGGACTGCTAAGCAGGTCCTCTCAAGAACTTCCTTCTGCTTAGCAGTAAAGTTTGCATCGGGCTAAATTTGGGTGAATTCAAGTAGTCCTAAGGGAAGTTGGCCCCTCGGGGAGAGCTCTCCCGTGAACAGAGCGTCCCTTAGGAGCCAGGTTGATAGGCACACAGCTCTTACCTAACTCTTTTGCTAAGTCTTTCCCAAAAAAGTAAAAATAAAACCCCGAAAACCAAACCACAACCATCACCCAGCAAACTAGGTCAGCGCTGGCCACCCTGCCACGTCACACACTATATTTAGCTGTAACCAGCAGCACAGAGCAAAGCAAATACCTTGCTATTAACTACAGAGGACGTCTCATCGTTGCTGACACAGGACTCACGAACCAACCACCCTAGATGAAGGATCTAAAATCCCAGAGAGCTTATAAACAGCGAGCAATCGGAATTACCATCTTCTGTGTTGAGATATTTTGCTTTTCTCAACATAAATAGGAGCCAAACGTCTTTTACAAAGCTACACCTCCCTGACCGCTTCACAAGTGGCTCCAGGGAAGCTGAGAAACAACTCGGGCCTGGCAGTCACGGCCAAGAGAGATGGTAACACAGTTTGGGTTTTAACTTGAAGGTAATTAATCATACCAGATGTCTCAAAAGTCATAACGACAAAGCACTTCCAATTTACTTAATGCAAACATGTGGCACCAGCCTAGACAGCAATAACAGTGATGACCTTCCCATTTGCCTTGTCATCTGCATCAAGGCTTCCTAAAGCTTGCAGCCCTCCAAATCAGCTCGCAGGCACTAATGAGCTCCCGGCTCCGCGTCAGACCGTGCCCGGGTGCAGAGAACATCAACCTCCGCGTGGTCCTCTGGCACGTCCCCACCTCGCCTCTGGCCTCGTTTCCCTGCGGGACACGCAGGTCCCGACACCCCGCCGCTGCCGGAGAGGCGGATTTTCCTGCTGAGCTGCCTCCACTGGCAACCTGCTGCGGTAACTGCTTTCACGGAAGTGTTTTTCTTTTTTTTTTTCTTTTTGGCTTAGCGTGCACAGAAGAAAAACAAGAGTTGATGCCCCAGCACAGAAAGGAGTCATCAGCGCTAATCGGCGCCGGTGCAATTACTCAGCTACGCAACCTACAGCTGCTGTAGCTCCAGTCGTACAAGTGGGAGCTCCTCGCGCGTTATTCACTGTCAAACATGACGTGACACATCCCTAACATCCACCGTCTGCAAACGTGCACATCGGGACGGTACACGGCTGAGCCAGGCACCTCAGGTCTACCCAGTCATGCTTTAGTCACGCTAAGGTGTGAGTGCCGGGCTGCCCTAAGCTTTCTTTCAAGCGTGCTCCTCCCTCCGAGTTGGTTTTCCTGCCCCGTCCTGAGCTCATCCGCGTACACCGGCGGTTCTTTGCCTTGTCATTCGTGGCTTTGCTTAGCCGATTTGCACGATACAGTAGGAGCGGGACTGCAGGAGAGGCACGAGAGGACGATTAACATTCAAAAAGCTTTGGGCGGATCCTTATTATAAAGCAAATTAATCCCACCCTGAGCCAAACTCAGCCCGGAGCAGCAGCTGGGCATCAGCGCGTGGCTCCAAACTGCAGGCGTGCAGCTCAAGCAAATGCAAGCAGCTGACGAACGTCGGGGGAAATCCCATCTCCACCCCACCTCGCCCAAAGTAGCGTTACTTAAAACTAGCCAAGGCATCCTCTGCTCGGATTTAAGGACGGATGGGAGGATTCAGTTCCGGAACACAGGCATCTGCCACCACTTTTGACACCCTGGGGTACATCCCCTTGCCTCAAGCTGCCTCTCCAGAAAGGCGCAAGTCTCCTTTAGGTCCTGCGTCCTACCCACCAGTCCCACGGAGATCTCTGACGCGCCGCGGGGCATTTAAAATGCCGCTGGAGACCTGCGTTTAGGCAGCTGAATTCCACCGCTGTCTATCAGCTCAATCTAATTCAATAATCCCATTCAAAGCTTCAGCGAAGACACGACAGCGCATACGACGGTGGGGATGCACCTTCTGTTGACTAATCGTGGAGAACGTAATATCCAGTCCTGCGTTGCCCTCAAACTGCCACGCTCGGCAAGGCAAAACAGAACACTTGTTCGCTCTCGGTCTGACAGCTTTATGATTAAGTGCTTTACTCACCAATTTTCCCCTCTTCAAGCGTTCCTGGGAGGAAGTGATACTGCTCGGTTTTGGTTCAGGAGTGCCGAGCTCCTACCATCAACACCCCCCCCCACACACACACTGTGTCTGAGTGTCTAACTCGCGTGTAGGTGGAAAGTTTCCAGCAGTCCAGGGTCACTGCGTTCAAACACCAAAAGATCCTTCCTTTGCCCTTTTCTGCTAAAAAAAAAAAAAAAAAAAAAAAAAAAAAAAAAAAGAACACCCCACTCAGCAGATGCTGCAATGTCCTGCAATGGCTGGAGGACACCCAAAAAAGCACTTTCTATGCTTCCATTAAAACCATTGAGCAAGTTGTTCTGCGAGTGGGGACGTGACTACAGCCTGCTTTTCCGAAGCGACCGCCCCTCGCGCTCCTCCCGACACTGCCTTGGCCCGCTGAACCCTGCTCGCACACCCGAGGCTGCACCTCCACGTTTCCCACGACAGCACCCAAATGTCCTTCTCGTCTGAGAAGCAGCAGCAAGCTGGCAACTTTGCACCAGGCTGGAGCATAGCTGAAGCCTCCTGCTTTTTGCCCAACAGAGCTATTAGATTTGTCTCTTTAATCAAAATGATTGATTTTCATGAATCTTGCAGAGAATGATCTTTGATACCTCTCTTTCCCACTGTCAAATCTGAGGATACAGCAGATGCGTAAAACCATGTTTCCCTAGGAAACCAGGCTAAAAATAGCCAAGCTGCCTGGCTCAGGGGACTGGTCTGGAGTTGTCGAAAAATTGCAGTTAGAATTAGATATTATTCTGAGTTAAGTATTTGGATTAGCTGGTCCTGGGTGCTAAAGATCCAAGTATAAAACACTGCTCTCCTCTGTCTAATCTGTGGTCACTTGTGGTAAGAGCTGACCTTCTCTGGAAGCACGCTGAGGACCTTGGCCTTTCACAGAAGCTCCACAAAGGCCATTAGAAGATTAAGCTGTGCTGAAATGCTCCTGCCAGCCTCTTTGCAAACTGGAAGTGGCAGGTGACTCTAATCTATAAACTCAGCTGGGTTTATAGAGCCAGCCTGGCTCAAAACCATCTTCAGACCAGGATGAGCTTCCAGCACGTGGGCAGGTGAAAGGTGAAGACTAAAACCAACCTAGCCACCAGCCCTCTTAAGCCGGTGTAACCCAAAGGGAACTGAGCAAGAGTCATCAACAGCTCTATGGGGCTACCTACCCTTGAGATGAGGTGGTGGTGGCAGCTCAGGGGCCACAGCCGAGCTGCCGTAAGCATCCTCGGAGCAGCACCTCTGCAAGAGGCCCTGTGCTGACACTGGCAGAAGAACATGCTCCTGCTCCAGGAGGTCAAGGCTGAGATACACTGGAAGAGCACAAACGGGGACATAATTCCTTGTGGCTGTCTCATGTCTACCCCACAGGCTATTTTAATCACAAAGATATCAACACGACGTCTTTACTGGCAAAGCGACGCGTGTGCACACAAATACAACGTATTTTAATAAGAAGGGTCGTTCTCCCTGAGGCCCTACTGCGAGCCAGTAATTTGGGGAAGGAAGCTGGTTCCGCGAGGGAATCTGTAAGGGATGGAGATGTTTTTATAAATCCTTCCCTTAGCCTGCCTCAGGAGAGTGCCTAACAGATATGCACGAGGCGGGGAAAGGAAGAACACCTTCCCCTTCTCCAGCACCAGTTTGAGTTCACACAGGGAAGAGCAAGAAAGACAAAAATAATCTTTTGTGCATTTAGTTGGAAACCTAATTACTTTGAATAAATTAGCCAGACTTTCCATCTTAGATTTAACACCTAATAGCCTATGATTCGCAGCTCTGTTACATGATCTCCTGTGCCATTTATATGCAAAAATGCTTTAGGCAGGACGCTCTGTGGACCAGGGATATTAATTTATACCATAGGCTCTGGAAGATGAAACAAAATTAAAGCAGATAAGGAGATAAGACACATTTTAATGCATCTTAACAAAAAACATGCTTTCTGTGCATTTTAGGGTGAAATGAGCCGTAAAGGTCTATATAGCCGTATGGGTGGTGGTCATATATGAAGAACTTTTTTGGTGGCTATTCCAATCAGTCCCTACTTATTTTCCACCAGCTTGAGAGCACCAAAGGGAAGAGGAACAAGGACTATCGTGGCACCTCCATCGCGCTCAAAATTGCACCCTGAAACCGCACCCCAATTTCCCTAACCAGGCAGCAGCACCCGCTGCAACTGCTTCTCGCTCCCTTTGCGAAGGGTGCAACTCACGCCCAATGACAGCACCCTACGGCCGCGGCGGAGCGGCGACTCGCACCAAAGCGACGAGGTTCCTCCTCCTGCATCAGCAGCCTGCAACCGTAAAGGCACAAAACTGGTTTTGTGTTTATGCTCTGTCCCTACCAGCTCCTCCTCGCCACTTAAAAGAGAACAAAACATTACTTCACCGTCTAATTTCAAGCTAGTGTCTCGGAGCCAGAAACTGAATTCATTTCCATAGATATCAAGTAGTTTTACCAGTATAGTAGAGCTAATTACCTCCTCTTCCCCCCTCGTCTCCGTTATTACTGTCACCTCTCGTAGGGCAATACAGGAGCATCATCCTATGCAGCACCCAGCAGCAACCCAGAACCGTCTGGGAGGTGGCAAACGTCCCCGTCGCACCTCAAACACGCCAGACAGAATATGAAAATAATCCCTAACGTAAAAGAGCTTGCAAAGAAAACAAGTATTATCCGGACTGAAAGGAGTTTATTTTATTATATACGCCTCAACACAGAACGGCTCCGCTCCAACGATGTAAAATTATTAGGTGCCAAAAAATGCAGGAGCTACCCAGCGGTAATTTGTTCATGGTGGGTTTTTTTTTTATCCATCTGCTTAGAAATTCTGTCCTGATTGGAGATAGGGGAATTCAGACTGGCTTGACAGCACGTCGCGCTTCATGCAACGGCAGCTATAAAAATGGAAGCTTTCCAGAGCCCCTAAAAATGAGATATTTAGATACGATTCCCTGCACATCTGCATTTCACATGTGATGCCTCTACCCTCCTGTTGATACTCTTTGTAAAGGCAGGAGCAATTTATTATTTTTAATTCTTTTTAGCGTGTATGCATTCAATCCGGAGCATCCAAAATTAACAGCTCAGCTACAGTATCCCCACAGACGTGTGCACGCACCACTGTAACTACTTATTTTTTTTACAACGCTGATCTTGTGTACAGGTGAACTAGGAGCATCCCGGCCCTTTTCTAAAATATTTTGCCCGGAGAAAAATTAGGAAGAAAATTAGAGAGGAGGAGCAACATGCGCAATTCAGATCTCACTTTGACTTTCCACTTTGGACTGAAAAACCAATGATACAATAGCCCTATAAAAACACACCACAGTAGGTATAAAGCATTTGTTAAACCACCGCCTCTGTTGGATCATTTTCACTTAAAAACGACGCTGATCACAGGCCTTCATCAACCCTGCTCAGACTCTCCGAGAGGATTGAAGCTGGAAGCCTAGTTTTCCTCCAAAATTCAGAAGATTTAAGGCATCCTGCGATTTCACGGCATCTCTTCAAACACCACTGCCCGCCATCAGCACATACACGCTTCCGAGCGGGGAGGCCAAAAAATGGGACCAACACATCGCAAGTGCAAAAGAGAAAGGAAAAAAAGGAAGGAAAAAAAAAAAAGGCTAAATGATGCAATAAAAAACCGCAACACATTTCTTCTCAAAAACTCCTGCCGAACAGACGAGGGGCCGTATTTGGCATTCGTTACCATTCGGCGAGCGGTCCCTCGGAGTCCGCGAGCCAGCCAGCGCTTCAGCGCCCGCACGGCGAGAGGACGAGCAAAGAGGATTTTAAATAGGTCACCAGGAAATGTGATCGCGCCGGGTCTTTTTTGTTCTGTTTTGGTTTGGTTTTGTTTGCCGTCAGCCACCGGAGTCCTTACTTGCAAGGAGCGTCAGCGCTGCCAGAAGAAATCCGTGCGGGCGGCATGTTTGGAGGAAGACGGGCGCCCACTACCTTTTCGAAGCCAACTTTTTAACACCCTTGGCACGGGCAGTCTTCTGACGTGAGCTTGCTGCCAGGTCGCTCCTTGGCCTCCGAGAGCCTCGTGCAATGGCTATTTTGCGGGAGCTGCTGCTGAAGCGCACGGCGAAACGCATCCGATGTTACGCCAAGGGGATTTGAACGGATTCAAAGCAGGATCCTCTTCCATTCGCAAAGCCTCTTCTCCTCCGCTCAGGTTTCTTACCCAGGGAAATCAACCTCAGGACACTGCTCCCTGCAGCTGTCCTTCCCTTCTCTACGCAGCAATCCTGGAGAAAAACGAGGGTGAGAGTTGGGAAGAAAAGCAAAGCACGGCCACTGGCTCTGCTGCGCTGGGAAGACAAGGCGAGCAAAGCGACCGGAGGGACGCGCCAAGCCCAGAGAACAGCTTCACCATCACGGATAGAGGCCCAAACTGCAGAAGGAGGAGACAACTCAACCAGGCCAAGCCACGTCACCTGCCATTTTTGGAAACTCTTCCATCACTGAACAAGCTATAGCGCTCCCATGCAATCCAGCATCGGAAGTGTTTTTCTTCTCCTTTATTTGGCACAGGATCCCACGGCTTCCAAAGCAAGAATACCCCGGTAAGCTGCTTGGGTCCCGTGTTCGTGGTGTGTTCCCCTACGGCACGTGAACACCACGCACTGCCGACCTACAAGGGTCGGCCGCCACTGACATGGCTCATCTTGAGAAGGAGCTTTGAGAGGAAAAATGAGGAAAATGCAGCAAATGGTTTACACCAACAGAAGATTTCCCCAAACATTCAACAAAAATAGCACTGGGGTTGCGCAGATAGGAAGAGGGGACTAGTTTGGTTTTCTTCTCAGATGGCTAGCAGACCTGTCACGCTATTTCAAACCAATTTCAAGCCACAATTTTCCCCACCCATGAAAGAAATGGCCAATGCAAATAAACTCATACATCTGCAGGCACATCTGCATGCAACACCTGGTGTGATCTGCAGATGGGAGCAGTAGGTGCTATTTAGGCTTTCCCTAATTCAATTTTGTTCTCACCTGGATTACGTTTACCTATCAGAAGCTCCAAAATTAAACCCGCAAAGAGAACTAGCTGTCACAAAAAAGCAGGAGACGCATCCGAATTATCGGGTCAAGCTGAAGACTGCAGAGAAGCAAGGGATTCTGACAATCAAACTTCTCCTACTGCTTAGTCTGTACGTGGGTAACAAGCCCATCACGCGAAGTGCATCTGGCCAACAATTACTCAAACCAGTGAATGTCACCTGATGAAAACACTTTATTGTTTTTTATCCCTACGACAGCTGTTGTTGTTACAGGGAACTCTGCAGAGATGCCGAAGGCACGTGCAGTTGCCACCACTCCCATCTGAACTCCCCTAAAAAGACAGGTTGCTCCAAAGCGCTGGAAGGATGTCGCGGAGCTGCGTCACAACTGCTGGTGATGTGTACCTACAGCGTGATTCAGCTCTAGTAGATGGCAAGATAAGCACTTGAGCCACCAACTGAAGCGTTAAACCAACAGATTGCTATGCTAGATGTTCCTTGAAGCAATTTGGTTTGAACTCATTTTGTTCCTCCAAAGCAAAGCAGTTGTGCTGCAAGTCATCTGCAGCATCTCCCCACGTACACTTCTGAGTACTTTGTGTTCTGCCTCAAAAAAAAAAATAAATAAAATAAAATCAGAGTTTTCAAAGCAAAACAACGTGTCACTTCGATCCTTTCCAGGCTTTAGAGTGCTAAATATGAACTGCCCCATTAGTCTGGTACCAGCAGTACATTTTAAGGCTGGATTCTTTACTATGACATTTTATAACGTGGAATTTTTTTCAAAGCATCTCTGAATGACAAAATGCAGAAATCAGAAACGAGGTCACGCTTTACAGGCCTTACACACGAATTCACCGGGATGTCACGTACTCCGGAGATGCTAACCAAACAAATTAAGTGCATTTACGGCCAACCCACACAGGATCCTACTGGAAGGTGACGGAGAGCAATAGAAAGTCTGTGTAACGCACGTTGCCGAAGGAGAAAGCCTTGAAGCATTCCTGAATCTCAAACTACTCCCCGCTGGGCGTCAAAAATAGCTTCTCAAAAAGAAAGAAATTCTGCTTTCTAAGAGAGAAAGCTGCAAGAGGCTTTTCTCAAAGCCTGTCCTTCAAACTGCTCTGTAAGGCACAGAAACAGAGCGTTAGCAAGGCACAAGCCTCCAGGGCACAAGCCCATCGTCCAAGACCCTCTTCTTCTCCGGTCACACTCAGGGGCATGTCCCCATGCATGAGCCTCTGCCCTCTCACCGCCTAAGGAAGAAAGCTTCATGCAATATTGCTGTCTAGCTTCGATTTAATGGAAAAAAAAAAAAAAAGATAGGTGAAACCTTTCTTCAGTGATGCTGACGGCAAAGCAAGAAACAGCTGCCAAATCAAGCAAGCAGGAAGGTTGCTTCTAGGTGGAACTTCAGCTACAGCATCCTCCGTGCATGGTGGTCACGGCGGCCACATCTTTCCCAAAACGAGTCCGTTGGCCTCGCTGGTTCAAGGGAAGGAGAGAGGAAGCGTATGCCGATCTCCATCCGCTCTACGCCACTTCCTCCGTATTCCCGGCTCTACCAGCTTTACAACGAGCAAGCTGGAAAAGGAGGATTTATAAGGCCAGTAATACGCTGGGCTCAACATATTAAGTCCACATACTTCAATTCATACTGCTAATTTGCTTCTGCACGCTGGTTTTTCTCTTTGCAGTGTGTTTTTTTTTAAGCAGAAAAATAAAAGAAGTCAGCTCAGACATTAAATTCTAAACCTTTTGTAAAAAGACAAAAGTAAAAGCTATAAAGTCTGCCAAGAATTAATAAAGGCTTTTTTGTTGTTGTTTTTTTTTCTTTTTTTGGCAAAGTCAGGTTTGTACAGCCACATTTAAACACTAATTTATTTGACCTTCGCTTCAGAAGACTTCTTGAGACAGACATAAAATTTTTAGTAGGTTTTCAGTCTCTAATTAAAAATTAGGTACCTTAGATGTTTTCAAAAAGCATCAAGCAAGGTCTCTTAACCGCACCAAGATTTTATCAGATAGATCCTCTGCACTCTCCAGAAAACAAAACAAAAACAACTCATAAAAATGACTTAATTACGCACCAGGGTCACTAAAGAGCAGTCTCGGGAACAGAGTACCTTCCTGAGAAGCGTTCAAATACGGAGTTCACAAGATGCAATGGACTTGGCGAGGGCTAAATAGAAGGAACACAAGCCGAAAAGACAAAATTTTGGCTTTGCCAAAAACGCAACGAAGTGCAAAACCAAAAGAGAAATTCTGTTCATGGATAGAATATTTTATTTTACAAAAGACTTGAAGTACTAGAAGTATTTCTGACAGCAGATTTATCAAATACCCAAAGATTTAAACAAGAAAATGCATATTTCCCCCATTGTTTCAAATAGACTTTTAAAAGCTGGGAAGCTTATTGTTAAAGGCCTTAAAAATAATTTTTGTCTTAGGTTTCCAAAGCATGTTTTTTTAATATGTAGCAGCTCTCTCAAAAATTGAAAACGGACACTTAAAAGACATGTAAGTTATTCGGGAACCTGCATCCAAATTGCTGGTCTACGGAGCTGCCGAACAGCCAGCCAGTAAGCGCTTTTAATCAGAAATAATGAGGCTCAAAGCAGGAACTCTACCCAGTAAGTGACTCACCGGCAACAAATGGGGAACGCATCAACTTATGCTAATATTTAAGCGTCGCCTATGAAACATTTTTAATCTCAGGAGCTTTGTAATTATTTGCTCACGGATGCTGACGATGTCCATTAGGTCCGTCTGCATCGTCACTCCACCTTGCAGGGAAGGGAACGGGTTAAACCTTCCGGTCAGCGGACGAACCGAGTCTGCACGGATTTCAAGACGCCAAAGATATATCTGCACCCGTGATCAGTCCAAGTCTGTATTTTCTGAAAACAATCTTAGTTAAGTAAAGCAACGCTTCGAATAGCTACGGTAGCCCACAAACTACAAGAGGAGTGCAAAAGAACAAAAAAAAGCTGTTAAAGAGAAGTGAACGCAAGATTTTTTTTTTTTTAATATCCCCTCACTTAAGCACGTGAGGCAGATGGCACACATTACAACCCTCTGCAAGTAAAACAAAAATATAAAAGTTTTATATGCCTGAGATTTGCGAAACGCGGAGGTTCCCAGCGCACAGACAGACAAATGCCAGGACAGCTGCTCGGGGCAGATGGGTCCTTTGACAGCTTGATAATCCTGCCTTGCTGGTGAAACTAAGCCACGGTAAGGACAGCCAGCTTGGGACCATCTGTCTGCGAGAGAGGAAAAGCTCCGGGAACAGCAGGTAGCCAATGCTTTGCTTGAGAATCAACCCAACAGCAAGATCATCAGTATTTACAACCTTTACTCGGGGAGCTACGTACGTGCAGCTGGCAGCGCAGCTCCACGAGGTCCCGCCGGTCCCGCACAGGACGCCGCGCGGCGCTGCGTTCTGCTTCGCCACGAAGCTCGGGGTTATTTGCATTATTTTTTTGTGTTCTGGTTTATACCAGAAGCTTTCCGGTCCACGTTCGCGTGGGCCAAAAGCGATCTTTAGTTTTGAACTCGTCCAGCCTTGACCGAATGCCAAGAGCTGTAGTTTACAGCCAGAAAGGCATAAAAATTAATATAAAAATGTAGCAAAAAGCCCGTTAAGAAGCATTTCTGCTAATGAAACATCTCTGCAAGATAAAAAGAAAAATTCTTATTCACCTGTTTACACAATATTACCTTCTGTGGGGAAAATCCACGGTGTGCTATATCAAAAGTAGAGCTTAACTGGGAAGGCTGCTGCACTAGCGGCTTAACGTACAAACTCCGTACTGCTGCACCACGACGACTACCCAAGCATGCTTTCTTTAATTGTTTTTATATTCTGATCATAAATTTCTCGAGAAAAGGATGGAGCTGGACAGGGCCCCACAAAAGGGCACAGAAAACGTTAAGTGCTCTAAAATATTAAAATGTTAATATTTAAAATATGACGGCTTCTCTAAGGCCTGGAGGGGAGGAGGAAGAGGAGGATGCGCCTGAATTTCCTATTCCAGGGCAGCGCAACACAGACTGATCAGGTTCTGCCAGCGTAAACGCTACCGTCCGAACAGTTTCAGAAAATACCGAGGGACTAACCATGGGAAAAGCCAACCCCCTTCGAAGTGCATCAGGCTCCAACAACTTCTGCCTTCTACCAAGCTCCCCGTCCACCCGCCCTTAAGCACCTAGATTCGGTTTTCCTTTTGCAGAGTTTTTCCCCTTCTGCAGAGTCGAACACCTGGTGCTTAAACACCGAGCGTTAACTGCAGTTTAGGGCTCTCCCCATCACCAGACGGAGCAGGGTTTTACTGAAAGCTTATTATGAATAGAAATCCCATATAAAAACGAGCTTCTTTACTCCTCCACGGAAGCACGGACAAAAGTTTTATGGATCAGAGCGTGCTACGAATAACGTCGACCCTTCCGTCGAGGCGTTAGCTGGCAGCGGTGCTGCAGGACAAACCGGCCGAAGTAGCAATTCAGCAGCAGTTTGTTCGGGTTCCCGAAGCGGCGCTGAGCTCCTTTTCATCCCGTCCAGGCTGCAAGAAATCACGAGGGACGAGCGTTCGTCAGCGCCGCCGCGGACGCGCGACGCCGGCGGCAGCTCTGCGAGCTTGCTGCGGGAGAAAGGCAGGCGGTTTTAGAGGAAAAGGGGGATTTTTGGCTTCCTTAAAGTTTCCTGGTTAAAGAGCGTCTGGACGATAAATCAAAGTCTGCTCAATCTTCTGCGCCGTAGCCGGGTCTGAGCAGGAAGGCGCATCAGCCAAGGAAATTAAAATAAAGATTTTTGAACAGGTTTTAAGCAAGCTGGGCCTTCCTGTTGAACGATCTGCCTTCCTGATTGCGTTCATAAGCGAGCCGAGCGCTTCTTCCCCCCTCCAATACAAATACAACAAAATCACACTCCAGCTCCTCTTTTATTACGGACGGCATCAAAACTACCTAAAACCCTCCCGCTCACACGGGCGCAAGGGATCGAAAAATGTGTATTTAAAGAGTTTCTCTCCCCCTGCCTGGCAAATGTCTCAGCATTCATATTATTAGCAAAAATCACCCAGTAGGCAGCACGCTCGGAGCTTAACCTTAAACACTGCTATTAAGATCATGACAAACTTAAAAATCCTTCACTTAAACGTGCTCGCAGGAAGCGCTGTTTGCCACAACACGTATCATTACAGATATTTGGGAGACTAAAGGCTTTTCTGAACGCCCTGAAGCGGAGACGACACGAGCAGTCAGCAAAGCTTGGGACTCCGCAGCCCCAAGCTCAGCTTTGGTCTCTCTCTTTTCCCCAATAATAAGGGAGAAGCAATCAGTGCAACGCAATGCAGTGTCTTCTCCCTGCTCCCCGCTCTGTTTAGACTGTAAATTTTTTGGACCAGGATCTGTTTGTTTACAGTATTTAGCATAATGAAGCTTCAAGCCCAGCTGCAGCCCCCCGCAACATGCCAGCACGTGGCAACGGTCAAGCTAACGCGGGCGAAGAAACCGTTCTGTATTTTAAACCGGGTGCACGTTGCAGAAATCTGACTTAATAAACCGTGCACCTTGTGCCAAGCATGGGGGTTTTTTAGGTTATCCTGAAAGGTTGATGGGGCAGATTTCCACCCCCCTCCTCCTCTTTTTTAACATCATATTACATATACACACACACTCCCCTATATTACATGCACCAGATGTACGTGTGTACGAAGCGAATTCAAACAACCAAACTTTTCCGCTTCCCCAATGAAATAAATTGCTGCCGTCTCCTCTCATGTCATGAAACGCACAGATGGAGCAATTACAGCGCTGAAAGCAGGTGAAAGAGGAAGCCGAGGAGCAGAGCAAGGCACCTTCACGCTGGGCCACAGCGAGCTTGTGCACGAGTCCTTGCCCTGTGTAGACAGAGTGTAAAAAAATGAAAGCAGAGTAATATGCTTTAACGGCTCCTAGAGCCCAGCGTACTAGTCTGAAACCCATTTTTATGAATTACTCTTCGGTCAATAGCATAACAGCACCGGCACAACTGGCTCCAAGGCATGCCAGGTTAAGAAGCCGGAGCTAAGGAAAATTAATCCAGTGCACACCGATGATTAAAATTGGCTGACAGGTTTCAAAGCGTAATGGAAAATACAAAATTATCCCCAGGCAAGCGATTTTCTGCCGACGCTCTGCAGGGATTGCTTTTTACTGTTCTTTAAACCCCCTTCTCCTTTCAGCAAGCCTGGAAGCAAAGCAGCGAGCGGGGCTGCACACAATGCGGGGATTAGCGCAACAGAAGCAACGAGGATAACGAGCCACCGATACCCACGCGGCTCAGGTCGGTCTGCGCTGAGCAGAAAACACCGCGCGTGCTTTAACAGGGACAAATAAATAAATAAATAAATTCTTTAAGTTAGGACACGCTGCAGAACGGGCACAACGCTTGGAAAGGAAGGATGCGTCTCGGTAACTTTAGGTGGGACATCTGAGCTGCCCTTGCAATCAGGGGTGTTTATGGTTCCTATTCACGCCGCAGGCAGAAGCAGAAACGCGAGTTCAAACACACAGGACAAGATTCACAAGAGGACAAGAGTAAAAGGAATTAGTGCTGTAGACACTGGCTAGCATCAGGTCGTCTTTGGTGAAGCACAACTTTGAGGTACATCAAGAAAGAGTCTTCATCAAGTTGGACTGACCAGTCGAGAAATCTTCTAAAGGCTTAAGAACCCAGAAGCAACTTGGGGGTAAGGGATGCAAGGGGTAAGTCATCCTTTCCTGGCTGATAATCCTCACCCTTTTATGTCCACCTTTACTCCCCAAAAGAGACTAAAACAAGTTTATGGACACGTCTACACACTGTTTCTAGGCATACATGAGCTGACTGTGGCCATTACGTGTTTCCAGCTAGCTTTCCGCTGGGAATTCGCTCACTTAAATAACTGTAATGCTTTAAAAAAAAATCTAGCTGATAAATTGCAAACATGACTCTCAAACATTCCTTATCTAGACCACGTTCAATTCACTCACCTCCTAACCAGGAGAGAGTTGCCACTGCAAAATTTTAGCTCATAAATGCATCACGCAATTTTTATGCTATTTAAGTATTAATCTGTGATCACAGTCTGAACATATACTACTACTACTAATAGTAATTTTGAAAAGATGTGTATTCAGGAAGGTTTTTAATGGGAAAAGGGAAAAGATGTAAGCCCTCAGCAGGAAGCTCCCAACTCTTACACAAGCTCCTACACCTTCGAACAGGGACAGCATAACCTCTCCAAAAGCAACCACAAGAATATAACGTCTAAAAATGTCTCCTCTAAATACTGTTTTCTAAAATGTCAGAATTTGCTGGAAATGCCCCAAATTCCCAACCTGAAGCATGTCACCATGGAAATTTCCAGTTCCAAGAGTTTGAAAAAAATTATAAAAAACTAAAGCCCCTGAAGGAGAAGGTCGAGATATCATAAGGTGTCACCACCAGCCTCCTCCTAACCTTTCTTACAAGTTAATACCGATCGTCATAAAATTTTATGGCTTTATTACACAAGCAGCGTTATATATTACACTCTACATAACCAAGAGCAGCTGTGCAAGCTTATCCTTGCTAGAACCTCTTAACGATGACTTCAGGACGGGTATCGAGAAAGCTGGCAACTACTTTCTACTCGTGGACAGGACCTTAAATGAGATCCTCCGACCTATAACCACCTTGTAATGCAGGACAGGCTGCTCTCCCCAAGGCACAGGCGTAGCACGGCTCTGAAGTCACATTACGGGGTGACACAAAAACTGAGCTTTCAGACTCCACGTTTTACCGCTGGACCCACTTTCTTTCCGTGGAAACCACCTTCGGACAAGTGCAAACGTGCTACTTGCCATCAGGCGCACCGTGACTTTCCGCTAATCCCCTGTAACGAGGAATTCCCAAAGCGCCTCTCGAGCAATGGGTCAACTAATCCCATTCACCGACACGATTTTGGTACTCTTAGGAAATTGAAACTGGCTGAAAACAAGACTATTTCCTTCTGCTTTGATTCACAGGTATGGCTTTGATGAGGGAAAGCCTCACGCTTGGATATTTAGAAAACTGAACGCGAGCTGTGCCTGCAAGGGGTACATTTACCGTTAAACCACTAACTTTTACCAGTCACTGAAGAAAAAGCAGCTTTTATACCATTTCCCCATTTATCTGGCTGTGATGGGAGTTGTCCTGTGAAGCAGTAAAAAATACTAATATTGTATTAAGGGAAGATTAAACAGTAAATAAAGAGTATTTAACTGTTGTTCTAGTACAGACAGTGATTGCCTAGATAAAAGTAAAGCTTTCTTTTTTTTTTGGATAAAAATGTCATTGCTAAATCAGTATAAGAAATTAAAAATCAATAGCTTATATTCTTATACAAAACGCAGAATATTTTTTTACTGATGGCCACATAATGTACTTTCTTATAAAGGGACATATATGCCTTATACTGAACTACACTGGATACAGAACGGCCAGGTCGCAATGCCTGAGACGAAGGAACAGCAATTCGGGATGAAAATACAGAATCTGCAGTATAAGCAATGAGTGGAAGATTAGGCACATTAGAGACTTATCAAGGCACTAAAGAATGTGTGAAAAAGTTCACTTTTGCTCAAAACACATCAAACATGTCAAAGAGCTCAAGCTACTGCAGGATTCCAGAAATGAAGCCTTTCTTTACAGAATATATACCCATGATCTCCTGAGCCTTCAAAAGCAGGTGCATTTGCAAATTAAGCTATATTTAGGTGAAGGGGGGGGGAAAGGAGAATGTTTTCTGTTGCTTTTCAGCACTGAATTTCTTAAAATAAAGTACTGTAATGCTCAGAATTAATTTCTGATGAATTTAGTACCTATGTCCAAAAATACAGTCAAAAGTTAATTTTGTATCCTAGTGGTGGGGAAGTGGATAAACTGGCATGCTCCTCTTGAACTCATGAAAAAAAAGAAATCACCTGGGGACCTAACACAATCCAAACTCAATCTCACTATCCTGCCACTTGCAGATCTGCAGGAATATTTACCCATAGAGACTCCTCTTTACTGGTCACACACGAAACACGATACCGAGAAAGGCAAAAGCCAATGCTGCTTGTGATCCTGGTCAGCATCAGTCTTGGAACAAATCTGCTCTGGAGGAATGAGAGAACAATTCTGAAGGTCTGTCCCCTTCACCGGCCATTTCTCTAGAAAGTTATTTTTATGTGCCTGCCTGCAACGCGGTCACTGCTGTGCAGATTGTAGGGACAGTTCCAAATTCGCTCTCTGGTATAAGGTTCATCACTGCTAGTTCAACTATAGCTACAACAAACTCGATGCTCAATGCACTTAAGTGTTCAGTTCACCATGAAAACAGATTTTGTGCTGTGATTTGCAAGAGAAGACGATCTGCAAGGAAACAGAGATGACGTTTTGCAGCTCAGGTGCTGAATGATCTCCTCATATTGGAGGTAGAAGAAAGAGAATTTGAGAAAGGAACAGTTACGTGTTGACGTTACACATTAAGAGTTTAACTATAGAAAAATACTGATGAGACATTGTTCCATGCTCAAAACACATGTTCAATGACGTTCATCTTCAAACACCCGTGCTCCAAGAAGCACACACAAGGAAGGTAGAAGGGTCAACCAAACTGTGGTTGCTCAAAAGCATATCCCAAAAATACAAGGTAAAAACACTGCTCCAGTACCAAAATGATGCAGCAAAGTTAACACAGAAAACTCAGGCCTAGCACCAAAATGACTCCAGGGGAAGTCTCAAATTTGGTGTGCTAGATTGAGTTTTCAAGAAAAATCAAACCTAACACTGACCTCTTGAAGTGGCTTGCCAGGACTCCCACCAGCTCTCCAATTCTGCTGTCATTAGGTGGCTGCTTGCTGAAGAGACAGACGATGAGATCCTTGCTGTCTTTCGTGTGGAAGACCACGAGTTGGTCCTTTCCATTGGAGACACTCAATCCTATCAACTGTGAAGAGAAAGTAAGACACCATTACATATGTCGATGCATTTTTGATACTTGTCAGACTCATTCTTGCAAATAAGGCTTTCCTCTCCAACATGCCATGCTGTATTTCAATTTCTACTGCTACTAGAAAAAGCAATGTTCAGGGGAAAAGCCCATAAAAGGTGGGCATTATTGTTTTGGAAGTCAACAGCCCAACTGAATGAAGTTTTTCAAACCATCTAGACTTCTATGTATTCAATACCATGTTGTGTTCAGCAGATCCGAAGGGAGAGCATGAAGATGGGCTAGTTATAACAAGAAGCTTGCTTTCCCAAAAGTCTCAGATCAGATGACACCACACCATGCAGCAGAAGAGCCACGAGCCTGTTTTCTCTCTCTCTTTCTTTCCCCCCAAAGAAAATCAACAACAATGAGTCTGGCCAACAACCATGTTTTCCACTCAAATACACATACGCAGCCCTGGGGGTTTAACGATATGCAGATAACACAAGAATGACGCTTCCTAAAAGCATCTTGGTGAAGTATATAAGTTGCAAACCCCACAAAGTGGTGATAACTCCAGTATTTAGTCATGGATTAAGATCCCGCTGTTCTGACAAAATACTTTTTGTTGTTGTTGCTGTTCTCTGTTAAGTAACTGCTTCTTTTAAAACAGTTCATAAACACGCACGTTAAAAGCTTTGTCCTCCTCTCACCATGGGATGACAAAGCGAAAGCAGAAAATAGTCACGAGTGCGATCTGGGTACGCAACCCATTCAGATGAATATAACAGGAAAAAGCAAAAAGTGAACCTACAGTAGGGAAACGAACTGGTAAGATGCTCGAAGAAAAATCAAGAGAAAAATCAAAATCAAATATATTTAATAACCTGAGAAGAGGATAAGAGGAGGGAGAAGGGTAAGAGACCCAAGGAGAGACTACAGCAGACGTTCTCTGTCCATCCAAGGACTACACGGCTCCTTGGAGTCAACCAGACGTTTACAGAGTGGAGCCATATTCTCCTGAAAGTGAGAGGCACTGATAGACCATTTTGTGGAACTGAAAATCTCATTAATCCCTTCTCAAAGAAAAAAGCCTTCTGCGTATCCCCGTTGCCCACGATGGAAAGGATATCGGCACAGATCTAGCTGGAAACTACTCAGGACTTCCGAAGCATGAATCATATGCAGAAACAGTCTGAATTCCTATTTTTGTTTTAATAGTCATCCAAGTTTCACAAGGTACTATTTCCAAGAAACTTCTTACAGCCCTGGATGTCTAACGCCTACCAGAGAGCAGCGTCCTCCCCAAAATGTATGCCGCCAACACAGAGAAGTGTGGTGTAGGTACAAAGCTTCTGGATGAAAAACCACACAAATTTATGGACACTTGTGTTCTGCTGGCTGAAAATAGCTCACTATAGCAAAAAAATGGTCTGAACTGGTCTAATAAAATGGTCTGAAACGGTCTAATTACTGATATCCTAGGCACTGAGCAGAGAACTGCTACCAGTTGCACATATCCAATGCAGAGGGAGTTTATTCTCTACCATTCACAATATTTTGAGGTTATAAAATACTTTTGAAATAAGTTACGCTTTATGCACAGACATTAGCAGCTTGCCTGGGTTTTCTTGTCCCTTAAAATTAATTTGCGCGCTTAAATACCACCCTGCGATCACGACGGAACCTCAGGGACTGCTGCTATCAAGGTTTTAAATGTGCATCAACTGTGAAGATGAACAAGTTGAAGTCACCGAATGTGAAAAGCCTATTCAGATGTTAATTACTTAACTGTGAGAGAAGTTCAAGAGCCCTTCAAAATTCTCCCATTCACCCCCTCCCCAAAAGACTATTGCGCATAATAAAAGCAATACAAAAGAAAATTTCAAAGCTGCTTATCTCAGTATTTACAAATACGAATACTAGCGCTGCCTGAAGATTAGGAAAATACTCTCAGCACTCAAAAAACATCCTTTATTGTATTCACCACTGTGCTGGGAAAGGTAGTTGAAAGGTCTCTTCTGCTCCTCAGCTGCCTTTCAGCTCCTTCCTGCCACTATCACTTGTTTTTTTCTCCAGGTAAGAATAAAAAGATGATTTTACACTAGCACTTCTGAAACAGCTACCAGAACACCTCCATGCAAAATAATCCCAGGAAGCAACATCCTGATCGAGCGAAACACAGGCTGGTTTGAGAGGAAACTTATTGCTCTGTAATCACATGCACAAAATTACAGATTCCTCATGCACAAAACAGCAGAAAGCAGAACCCGGAACGCAGCCAGGCCTACGCTGAGGGCTACGCTCAAACCTCGCATGTATAGGCGGATTTAAAGGAAGCTATAGCCTGATTTCTTCAGCTGCAAACAAGTTTAGGGGAGTAACAAGCATCAGCTGACTGTCTCCAATGAGATTTCCATGGCAACCGCATCCCTAAGGATGTTGCCTTGTTGATAGCGTGCTTTAGAAATGCGGACAGCAAGCAGCCTAGCTAGCAGGCGGCCGAATTTGAGCTGGGTTCAACTTTCCATACGAGTAGGGCAATCCAGGGTCCCCTATGGATTTGTGTGTAGGAGGATATATCTGATACACCAACAAGCATCAAGGCTGGTGTAATTATTCTCCATTTCCTTTACAGTGTTAGGAGCTCAATTTAAGACACCCCGGTAAATCCTGGTAAAATACAGGTATTTCTGGTAGTAGATATAAACCACAGTTTCCAATTCTCTTCTTCTCCTCAATCCTCTTCCTGCTGTCCAGAGAAGGGCCAGCAGTAAATCAACGGGATCAGGAAGCCCTAGCACCACGCTGCAATTCCCATGTGCACGTTTTCTAGTGTTCCCAAGCTCCATAATCTAGGAGAAGCACGTAAAAAGAGGGGCATTGGCCTTTACCAAAGAGGGTTTTCATAATATTTCCACTCTGTGATATTATTCTGACATCTGTATGAGTCACTGAAGGTGCTTTTGGGCCATTCTTCCTGCAGAAAATACGCCAGGACCTCTTAACACTTGTTTGGCTCAAGGGAAGCGTTCAGTCAGGAAACCCTTCCTGGAAGTAGGCTAAAGGGAGTAACTGCAGATTTACAAATAAAGCTGATTTCAATCAACTGAAATCTAAGTATTCCAAAAGCAAAAGATGCACAAACATGAGCTGCTTCGGTGTCAGAGGAAATGCAAATAAGAGAGCCAACGTAATCAGCATTCATTACAGCAGTCGTCATTCTATATGAATGAATTCGTTATTTTAGACGTGCATGTTTTGTAAAAACCATTAATTACTAACATTTCCAAGTCCTGCATTTTGTATAGGCAGCCCACAAATTGCATCTGACCTATTTGCCTCCTCTAGTTTTTAAAGCATTAAGGGTTTCCAAGAAAAGGGTTCAGGTTACCAACAACAACAGAGCAAAAGATCTCCCCAGAGTGACCTGGCCTAGCTCCATTACGTACAGGTAGAAGCTCCACCTTCAAACCCATCTGCATGACAGATAAAGCAGACATTTGGCCAGAGCTGGATAAACACAGATTTCTCCATAATTACAAATGTAGCAAGTGAATTGCACTGCTCTAGGATAACAGGGTATAAAACTAACAGAGAGAAACTGTGACTGGTAAAATTTTACTTAAGGGATGTTCAGAAACTGATTTCATCTTGATACTTGGGGGGGAAAAACCCATCTGTTTTGAAAGAATAGTCTGCTTATTAGCATCTCTGTGTATTTTAACAAGTCAGTTTGCACTAGCAAGAGTCAGCCATTTAGCAGCGTAATCTGCTGACAATTTCATTTTATACAATTAAGAGATACTATCAGGAGAACACACCATCAGCCTAGGAAAATGACCCGCAGCTGCTAAAGTAAGTGGCAGGAATGTCTTTTCAAAACACGACACTGTCATGGCGCTACTGCTTTGCTGCAATAAATATTGTTATTTGGAGAAACAAATAATGGAGACGAGCACATTCCTCCACCACGCAGCGTGCGCGACGGCGAGCAGCGAGGTGCACAGCTTAGGCGGACGATCAGCGCAGAGGTTAGATGGGGACCAGTAAAGCCAAAATCAATAGCGCAGCCTCAGCTAATCATTCACTCTGCATTTGCAAATGAGATTTTCCTGCCACCCTAATTGCATCTTTGCTCTTTCAGCAACAAGAAGCCGCTCGATTTGTTACTTCTTCAAATGCAAACGTCCCAGGGAACTGGTGAGACTGTAGCGCTATGACATTTCCAGGCAACCCAGCCAGGTCCTGTAGGTTTAAGATAACCAGGGCAGAGCTACCTCGGGCCGTGGAAAAGCAGTTGAATCCACTCCCCAGAATGCCGAAGAGCTAAGATGAGCTTTTTCCCCATCCCCCTTCCCGCCAGGGATAATCTGCTGCTTTGTCACTGGCAGCTAAACCACTACCCTGTAGGCTGGATACCTCAGTATAATTCAGAATTTGGCTTTGACAAGATACACATTAAACATGAACAAAAAAAATACTTTATATATATATATGTATATATTTATATATATATTAAAAAAAACCACCAAGGATCAAGTAAGCCCCCAGAGACACGGAAATCATGTCACAAGCTGCTGTGAAACACTAACCCCCTTACGGGGCCAAGATCTTGCAATGCCCAGCAAAGAAATAACAAAATAGAAGAATGAGCAAGAGAGAGTGTGATAAGCAGTTCGGTTTCCAGCCTTTATTTTATTCACTGAAATTAAAAGCTAACATGATGCAGCTGTTTTGTAGATAATTCCGCTTCAGTGTTTTAAAGATGAAAATACATTAAAAATACAAATTAGGGTTTTATTTCCATTTTGTGGATAGGAAAATGGAGCTAAACATTAGGTGTGCTGCCCAAGACCAGGAGAGTCTGAGGTGACATTCTCCAACCCTCATACTTACATTATAGAGTGGGATGGTCTTCATCACCTTGTACTGCTTCATCGGGTCCATCTTATAGAGGTGTCGATCAGTGATGAAGATTGCTCTGTCCTCAACCTTATTAAAGCGATTCACCTGCAAAGAAGTAATTTCTCCAGTCACACTAATGGTCGCAGCACAACAAGCAGAACAACCGTTTACAGCATTAAACACCTGCAAACTTGCACAAAGCTCTTAAACAGGTTTACTCCATAAATCTTGAAACACTGGGAAAAAAAAACTTTACAATCTCATTTTATAAATCAAAATATGTAGTGTCAGAGAGTTAATATTCTCAAAGTCATCCACCAGGGCTGGGGCAACGAAGAAAAGTCGAAGACCTAGATCAAATACAGGACTTGGATGCTTTCTACTAGCAATATTTGACTTTTATACCTCTGTTTGCTGAGCAGACTCCAAACTCGGGCAGATGCCTGTTGTTCCTATGTCGTTTACGTGATTTTGTCACCCCAGAAGAATGACACACAGTACCTGTCACGCAGAGCTATACAGCGGTCAGCCCAGTCTGTGACAGCTCAGACGTGAGAAAATTGATTCAGGGCTGAAAGCACGTGCTTGGGACCATCCTTGATCTGAGCAGGTCCCGCTTTCCTCCTTCAAAAGATCTGTGCCTTCTATGTAACTAAGCAATTTTTCCGGGAAGTGGAAAACGTGGAGCACCATCTTTCCCCTGGCCCAACCATTAGCAGATACCTTAGTTGAATAAGGGCACGCTCCACCTGTTTTGCTTAAGTTGTGCCACTCTGCAGAAAGAAATAAAAGATGGACAGTCCAGAGGGAGTCCAAAAGAACCAAGTCGGTATCCAGGACCTAGGCAATCAACCTTGTGGAAGGAAGACAAGGTCATTTCTTGGCAAGGAGAAGACCTAAGCTGCCATGTCCTTCAGGCTGCAAAGGGTCTTGAACACCACCCTCTCTCGTCCTGAGCGAGGCTAAGTGAGGACACAGCCAACCTGGTCTAAAGTCTACAGCTGAGAACGATGCCCTGTGCCCCTTTCCATGCTCTCCTAACCCCATTACTCCAAGCCAGCACCAGTGCTCGTCTGTCCTAGCAATTCACTAACAAAAATCTTCACTTTTTTTTTTCTTTTTCCGAGATGAGCAAAGGAAGGGGACAACAAGCACCAGAGCCAGGACAAGGAAAAGGGTGAGGCTCTGGCTAACGCTAAAGGCACAGGGCAAGAAAACAAGACTGCTCCACTTGGCAGTGGCAAGCTTTGAGATTGGTTCAGCCGTATCAGACCCTTACTCTGAGGATCAGTTTAGTCCAGAGGGGTGGACATCACTCAACTCGTATTTTAACTTGACTTTGCATTCTCTTAAGGACATGGTACTCAAGGCAAGGACACTTAAGGCTCCCCAATGCGCTCAAGCTCCTCAAGAAAATTCTTCAAACAGGGGTTAGCTATCTGTCTACACTGGCCGGGACAACTCTTGGAACATGGAGAGCAGAGCTCCAGCAGCCAGCAAACTTCCGCATCAAAGAAGAAAGCACCTGACTGTAACTGTGCATCTCCAAGGTTAAGTGTCTGCTGAGTCAGGGTTTTTTGTTTTGTTTTGTTTTTTACATGTTTTTTTAATGCCTATACTATTCTCAGGTGGTTTGGAATCTGGACTGTGATCTCCCGATTCCCACACCACTACTCTAAGGTACTTACAACTAGGAAAATTATAGTGTGCTGCTCACCACACTAAAGCGAAGAAAGGTATTTTAATCTTCAAAGGCCTGAACCCTCCGATAAAGGCGGGTTACAGAGAAGACGGAACTAAACTTCTCAGAGACGTAGAGCAAGAGGACAGGAGGCAACAGGCAGACATTCCAGGAGCACAAATTCCAGCTGCACATAAGGGGAAAAAAAAAAAAAAAAAAAAAGAACTCCCCAAAGGAGTGGTGCAGCCCTGGGACACGGCTCAGAGAGGCTGCATAATCTTCATCCTTGGGAGGGAAGAAGATACCAACACGATACACTTCACATTCTCTGAACTATTCTGACAGTTGCTAATAGTTCAGCAAATACAGCTTAGTGTTGCCACTGGGAAACATTAATACCTTAATACTGCCATTGGGCTCTAGACTTTTAAATTAAAGACCAATCATAGACACACACTATAATTCAGTAAAGAGCCATTAGTTACCTGCTGAAGCAAATCACTACATTATCATGTGTAATCTCACTAGCTGCCAAAAGCAGCAGAGATTACCTGCATATATATTTCCCAAATCTCATGGAAAAATCTTAGGCATAGTCAAGAAGTCGGGGCACTTCAAGCTGAACTCAAAACACCACCCAACTGGGATACTGTTTGCATAACCAGAAAGCAGAGGAAAAGGGCAATAAAAGCCAACACCAGCAGTCCTAACCACAGTATGCAAGGAGGGCTTGAGCACAAGGAAAATACCTCTTTTTTAAAAAAAATCAGTTATATTTAATAGTTCTGATGAGCTTAAAAATTAACTGAGGGAAAATAGCAGCATGTGAACTCCCAGGCATTCTAAAAGCAGCAAGTACCTTCAAACACAATCAAGTACAAAACACCACGTCTAAGTATTGCTTCAATCCACGTATGCTATTTCTACATACAGGAAGACACGCTATTTAAGAACCAGTTAATGAGTCAAAGTAATGTCTCCAGCAAGAGCATTCCTCCAGTCCCAGAAAAATCAACACCTTAAATCTTCAAAAATGCTGTCAGATAGGCCTTCGCTGGAAAACTACTTGCAAAGATAAGCAACTGTTCACTAAAAATGTACTCCCTCAAAGGCTACAAGATACTAAACATTGTACCTCGATGACAACATCTGATCTGGGAAAGATCCAGGAAGAAAAAAGCCAAGAAACCAGTTTTTGGTACCTTCTGGGATCGGTGTAACTGTTTGGGGATAGGGGGGAAGGGGGAAGATCATGCTACTGCAAGAAACACTCTGATATTCTCTCCGGAGGAAGGTTTTGTACCCTGGTATCATGCTTTGTAAAGACAGAGCACCTGAATTCCCCCCACCTCTGCCTCAGCTCTTCTCAAATATTCTTCGAGGCTGCTAATACTGTTTGGCTCCAGCGAGCGGGGTTGCTACAGAGGAAACACGTCTCACGCCGTTACAATTTGTTCGTCAAAGAGATGCCACGCGAAAGGAGAACCAGTCTGATGCAATCCAGGCCCGGCCCCAAGAGGCTAGGTACTAAATAGTCATGAAGCAAGATGAAAAGTTTTATCAAAAGCAAGTGGGAAAGTAGGACACAAAGTAGAAAGTATTCTTCATCAGGGCTAAAAACCAGTAACGCTGGTGTATCACAGAGATATTTATTAACCAGCTGAGAAGGGCAGACAACGGGTGAGATGCAATGAGGCAAATGAACATAAATTGGATTTTCTTAGGTGAAGTCGACAGACAAGTGAAGAACTTGAATCCGCTCAGTCAACAGGCTGCAGATAAAGACAAAGCAATGTAAATTGGAGAAGAAATACACAATACCTTTAAACTAACTAAAATCAATGCGGAAAAAGTAATGGAAGATGATTGTAGACAGCATTGGATAGATCTTGGCACAAACATGCAAGGTGGTTGCAAACAAACTAGATGTTAGCATGCATTAAAGACCAGCATGGACAACTAGAGCATGGCTGCCACAGTCTCAAGCAGATTATGGTGTGAAGCACTAGGATGGAGAATGTAAAGGATATTGGAGGATGGGTTCAGAGAAGGTAAAGCAAACAACTATGGCCCAGAAAAATCTCACAGGAAGAGATGCTGAATGACTAGAATTATTTTAGGAAGCAGATGAATGGAAAAAAAAATAAAGGCTATGAAACACTGAATGGTCTAGAGAAAGTAGGTTAGCAGTGTGTGGTGTTCCCCGTTGAGCCATTTGAGCCCAGTAACATAACGGACTCCACAAACCATAATTTGGCTGTGGAGATCACTGCCACAGGACTCTTTCTGGAAGAGAAATCACACTCCATATCTTGAGAGTTTAAGCCAAAGCTACTAGAGACAAGGAAGCTTCTTCAGTTTGTCAGACCGGCAGTTGTGGTTGTGATCTGCCCCACACAGATCTCAAATTTGCTGCTGTATGGCCCTGATTTCTCAATATTTTAACTTAAAAGAGTCTCACAATGACACCTGCTTATTGCCATGATCCCTCCTGACGCATCCATCTCCCACCCATGACGCCCTTCCTCTCCTTCCCCAGGGCCCACAACTCCGTCACCAACCCCACGCGCTGGAGAACCCTGCTGCCTTTTTCCCATTTCCAGCACAGAGCCCATGCTAACAAAACACAGCAGACCTTAGAGAGCAAAGTAACCAGTGCTATACGGAAACCCTCTCGGCAGAAGGTCTGGCAGCGGCTGCCCAGAAAGCAGGAATGGGAAGCGTGCCCAGATTTTGCGAGGCAATAGAAAATTGGTCTGCAAGTGTGTTTCCAATTCCGCTTCTTTCTTGTTTTTACCTACCGGTTTTAGTGTTTGCACCGAACAATAAATTCAACTGAGCAGCTAGAGAGACACACCGGTGGGGAAGCACAGCAGAGTATCTCGCAGAGCAAGCCGATTCTGGCTGCTCTCGAGTTCACGTCCTTCCCAATTCTTTCTAGGCAATCGCTTTGCTTCAAGGTGTCTGATGCATCTATGAGCATTCCTGTAAATAACGTACGCTGCGTTTTTAGAAGTAAAATCAGCCTTTCCTAACGGGGTGCTGTCACCTGCGGAAACATGCCCAGAAAAAATTCAGACAACTAGCAAATGCCGTTATTCTTTTGATTTTGTAGGAGTAGAGACAGGCCTTATGTTCTCAGATACAGTTTATACCCTCACAGTGAACAGTCCTTCCCAGCATTGTGTTCTCTGCACCTTCTGGGCTTTTTTTTTATTTATATCTTTGCTGATCCAAATGCGAGTCGGTCTTAATTTAGCTTTCCGAGTGGCTAATGGGGAAAAAGGAAGGTCTCGGTCTTTAGCAGAAAACCCTCAAAAAGAGCTTCCCAGATCTGTGCTAGAGGATCCTAAGCACTATAGTGGGGGGGGGGGAGGCATTGCACTTTGGAAGAGATGGTCCTTTCAAGGAGGCTTGGTGCCACAGAGGACAAGGCAGTAAACAGGAAGAAAAGCCTTATTCTATAAAGGGAGAAACTGTTGTTTCCTAGGTGATGAAAAAAATAAAAATCTGACGGCATGCATGAAATATGCATTTGGTTTCCCAAGGCAAAAAGCTTGAAAGTTTCCTTTGAAAAAATAAAGAGCATGGAAATGCTCAGAAAAGATGTATTTTTCCATAGGCAGAAGCGACCTGCTTCTACCTACACTTACTGCAGGAAAGCAAGCGCATGCATATGCCATCAGCGAGACTTCAAAGCCTCTTCACATACCTGCTAAAAAAAGAACTATAAAAGTTATGGCCCAAATAGATTCACTTAACTATTATTCAGTTCAAGCTGTTGATATTAAGGCTCCACACACTCAAGCTAAAGAAAACTTTAACAGCAGTTATCGGTACTTCAAGAGCAGGTCCCTGGCTGTTGAGAGTTGTTATTACTTCCTTGACTTCACCACAGCAATGTCAATCATCAGCTAAAAAAAAAACAATAAAATCTCTCTCAAAGCACTTAATGGTTAGTAAATATCTTACAGTGTTTCCTTCACAACAGCTAGCTTTTATACATACACGGTTTTTAAATACATGAGCTCTGCACTTAACTGGTGTCTATTTGAGTCGTCCTGTACTTATCCTTTGAATGTCATTTCTATCCAAAGAAAGCAGCGCAGAGTGCAATTATCTGATTTTTTTTTTAAGAGCTGACAGCCAGCATAGCTGCTGGAAGTCAAAACCCGCCTCACGCGTGCGGTGGAATGAAGATGCTGTAACTTGCTCAGAGCTACCGAAGACAGGTCTGATGCAGCTCCAGAAATTAAACAGCCATCTCAGCTCAAAGCGCTCTCTTGCTACAGGAACACCCTTTTGCTCGATGTAGGGACCACCTAGAGGTAGCAACTACGCAGTTTGCTCGAGAATCCCCCAAACAAGCTGAAATCATGAAAACGTGCTAAAAATGAACTTGAGTAACTTTATGGATTGATGCATTCTTAAAGCATCTCATTTAAGGGAAGCAATAAAACCACCTAATAATTATTCACATTTTCATTTTTCACGTCCCTGCTACAGCATCGCACGAGCCACGTTTCAGCTTAGAAACAACCAGACAGTTTGGCAACCGCAGCAAGCCAGGTTTAGCATAACTTCCCCGCAGCGAGAATAATTCCCTTTCAAAAGCTCTGAGCATTACTACAGCTTGCATGGGCTAACACCAAATTGCTACACTTGTGCAGGTAACATGGTGTTATACGGGAGAGCTACAGGAGGATAAAACTAAGAGGAATGAGCCTTATGAACTGGAATTAAAAAGTGGGAATGAGAAGAAATTCTCGCTGTCCCACAGCACTGAAAGCTGAGTCTCATACTGCAGTAATTGGAATTACTCTTTGTGTTAGAGGTAGGATGCTACAGCCTGTGTCTTTGACAAGATAAGTTCTCTAGTTTTAAAAAGGCAGCTTAGAAAGGATATAAATTGTTTTATGTGAAATAGTGAAAGATAGCTTAAAATCGTTTCTAGGGTAAACACTGTGTTCATCTAGTTAAGGCACAAAGTTGCTCATCTACTATAGAATTTACTATAGCTTTCACTCATGCTTACTCCGCCAATTTGATAATCAAATATAAGATGCAATAGATTACCTATAGAAGTGAAGGTTGAAACGTGAAATGGTAAATTTCGAAATGGGGAAAATTTTGTGCTTCTGACTTTCAAAGTTAGGATTACCTTCTCATCTTTGTTCGCTTCAGGCTTGCTAGGACATTCATTTCTTGTCCATACAAGAAGGAAGAGGGAAGACAAATGGATCAACGCAAAAAAAAAAAAAAAAAAAAAAAAGTACTACTAAACATGGATTTGAAAGGGGTCATTTCCTTTTGATTTTAAACCCAGAGAAGTATTGAAATTGCCAGTTTTATAGACACTGTTGAAGATCTGATAAAGGTGCAGTCTTGCCCTCAATAGCAACGCTGAACTGATTTTTATCCTGCTAACCAACATTCGCCTGCGAGGGGCTTCTATTAGCTTCTTTAAGGCCATCCTTTCCCAAAAGTAGAGGCTGCACTTTCACTAAATCAAGCTATATTTTCTAACGTGGATCCTTAAGAACGCTCCAGCTGATCCACCACCAGTGGCTTTGCCAGCAAACGCAGGTTACCTTGCGTTACCTTGGCCCCCTCCTGCTCGTAGGGGTACGTATAACCGTACTTTTGAAAGCACGTGTGATCAGCAAAAGCTTTCTTCACCTCTGTAAGCAACCTTTCAGGTTCAGGAAGGAATCTATTTTATAACAGGCAACACCTACTCTGCCTGCAGACTGCTTTTATTATCACCAGAGTGATGGGATACGAATGCAACAAACCTTGGGTGAAAACGGGCTTTTCCAGCAAGTAAGCCGGAGGAGGAACGGATCTGCGGTTCAGACCCTGCCCTTGTCATTACGTTGTCCTTTAAAGCTGAACCAGGCGCATGCGAGAGAAACGTCAGGGTTTAAAAGCTTAAAAGTTGTGTAACAGTGAGCAAAACCAAATTCCCCAAATCCCACCTTGTGCATACATAGTATTACGCACACGCACGCACGGAATAATTCCCCTCACCTCCACCATCATTCCGTTCGTATTCAAGGTGGCAGTTCCTGCAGTCACATCTTTAAGGATCGAATACTGTATTTTTACAATTATTCCAGTTTAGCTAGAAACAGCAAATACAACTTAAATTCGACAGAAAGTTTCAATAAAGTAGTTATTAAACAAATTAGAATAGTGATTTTAATGACAGACACAGTAAGACTACACTCCTAATCCTCAAGTCACTAGACCAGAGTCACAGAAAGTCTTTTTCCATCAATACGAAACATGAATTCTTTTGTTTTCAGCCTCAAGTGAAAAAAAAATGGGGCAAAATTCTCCTGTATACGCACTTCTGTAACAGGGACTCCAGACAAAGTCCTACAAAATTCTAAAGAGGAGGTCTGGATTCAGACCACATCATCCTCCTTTAATCCTAACAATATAAACCAATATTCACTCAAACCACTCATTCAATTAGCAAACCACCCTCTAAAAGAGAACGTGCTGAAAGCAATCGAATATTCCACTGAAATACGTTTGTTCAGAAAGCAATAGGAGATTTCTATTTTTATACATACAAATCACTTACCGTTGTATAAATAATTTACAGTGTTACCACTAGCAAAGCAGTTTTGTTATAAAGCGAGATTTTATGTTGCAAAATGAACGTTGTTGGTACTGCTAAATATAATATTTGCAAGCTTCACAAACTAACAAATATTATGCACAAACTTCATTTCTGGCACAATGGAGACTAACTGCAATGGGACAGTTTTAGACATAAAAAGAATACAAAATTGCTTAAAATGCTGGAAAACTAGGTTCCAGGCCTGCCATTTAATTTGTTTTCGTCTACTAGTTTTGTAAAATTCAAAATATCGCCTCCTGACAAGCATTTAAAAACAGCGTAATCTTGATCATTACAAACTACCCATAAAAATTTATACGAGCACATTTTTTTAATTAGCCCTTAAAAGCTTCCAACCAAATTAACAAAAAGCAATCTGCTATGAAAAAAAGTCAGACGCAAACCAGTTGCGCAGAATCAAGCAAATTTCTTCATGCCTCCAAAATGAAGAGGCCACAGAAGCCCCTAGAAACAAAACATCCTTTGGTGCCACAGGTTCAGAGTTACCTATCAGTCAAAAAATCATGGATATTTTTCCTTGAAATACAACTGCTTTGAACTCCCACCTGTTAATGCATCTCCAGCACTACCTTTGTGCCTTCTGCTCCACAAAATTTCACCTCAGCCAGGAGAAGATTCCCCAACCCAGCTTCACGTCTCTACAGACAGCCACACACATGTTGGTTACCTTGCGGACGTGACACGAGAAGAGGACATTCATGTACTTGTCCTTCCGTTTCAGCTCATTGGCAACAGGGGTGAAAGAGCCTGTGGTCTGAGGGTTATCTGGTCTCTGAAAGAGAAAGCACAGGCACATAATTCTTCTCGCTTACCAAAGCAATTGCATTACGTCATGCCAGGCCTGATAGAACTGTAGCTGCACCACCTAGTCTGGAGACCTCCTCCAGTCTGGAGACCTCCTCCAGTCTGCCTGGTAGAGCAGCAGCTGAACATCTGGAGTATTTTGTGCTTTCAAAAAAAACTTCACAAAAGAAAATACCTAAAGGAGGGACAGAGTAAGACGAGGTACTGCATCCTCCTTAAAAAGAGAATTTTGCCTTTATGCTACTTCTTAACGCCCCTTAATTTTATCTTTACACTGACTTCCCTCCTAGCTTAAGCCACTTGAGGAGACAGTTGATGGAATTACTCATTACCATTTAAAGTTGATGGCAATGCTCAAACTCTGCTCAGTATTTAGAAAAACTGCACTTAGTAGAGTAGAAGTCAAAAACTCTCTGAAACTATACAAACCCACTTCCTGAGGAACCTTGAAAGTATTTCTCCGTCCCAAGAAAGCCACAGACATTTTTTTTCAAATTCTGATCCTTCTGGTGTCCTAAACTGCAGCCACTGGCAGCTTCTCTTTTTGTTTGCATCGATCACTGCACTTGCACTCACCAGTGCGATGTAATTCCCTTCCCATGCTCTTTGTAGGCCAATATCAGCTCTGTGGCCCTTCAGCACTTCCATGGCAGCAACCTTTGCCCTCAGCTGAGGTAGGTCTTTTGGTGGGATGCTCCGGATGAGTTCACTTGCCCTCCACCTGTCAAAAAAAAAAAAAAAATATCTCTGAATCACCTCCACAGTCTATACCACATATTGTAAGGGCTCCTTCTGCCAAATCAGGCCAGCTAGGACACTTCTAGACTACAAAGGTCAGGAAGAAAATAAGTTTTTCAATTGCCTTTGTAAAACTGGAAATTTCAGCATCACTTTGAAGTAACATACCATCTCTGGCTACCAAGAGATTTGACTGGTATACAAGAACACTTTTTCCCCCCAAATACCAATCCCCCAAACATTCCCTACCATCCAGAAGTCTACTGCTGGCACATCTGTTTGCAATAAAGTTTTTGCTTGTCCAAGTCTTGGCTCATTTACAACATCGTTCTCCTTTAATAGCAAAAATTGGCCCTGCAATTGAAAGCTCAACCAACTGTAACATGAAACACAATAACCCATCCAATACTTCATACCGTGAACCAGCCTTCAGCAACAATATCAGTTCTCTGGGATTAATGCTATGAAGGCGCCGAGCAACTAAAAGTTTGTAGTTAGGATAATTCAGCATATTCAGAGAATGAGACTCTCTGCCCAGAGAGGTTACAGATGGTCTTCAAGATGCAGCTGGAAAAGAAAAACAAGGCTGACCTGATCTAGTGCTAGTGGTAGTCCTGCTTCAAGCAGGTGGCTGGACTGGACATCTCCAGCCTCACCAGCCAGCGTTTCTCCTGCTCTGTAACTGCTTCAGAAGTCACCATTTTTATAGTTACTTTCCAAATTGCAATTATAATTACTTTGTCTACAATACCAGACTTACCAGAGGAAAAAGTCACTAGTTTTTAAGATATTAGGAAATTGTAATAAATGCATTGATCATCTCTTTTGCAGATAGAATATGGTGAATAGTGGAACATCACTACTGCAGAAAAGTACTGCTTTACTATAAGAAGTCTTGAGGGAGTCAAGAGGACTCCTTTTCTCTTACCCGCTGCACAACATCAGCTGGTCCTTTCTTTTAAGACAAATCAAAAAAGGCAAGATGGGCCAAGGAAGGAAACGTAATGTCCATCTCAACTAGACCTTAGAAATAAAATGATTATTTGCATGGTCAAGGGTACAGAGGTCACCAACATCTTCATCTCTGAAGCCAGGCTAATGTTCTTCAGTTATTTTTCTGAAACAAGGGATAGCTGTTCACCCTTCTAGGCTTGACTGGAAAGACAAAAGAGTTTCTTCCTACCTGTGGTAAATTGTCTGAAGGGCTTCTTCAAACCGGCGCAGCACTTTTGGTGGAGTGGGCCATTGCACATGCTTGCCATAATCCTTCATTGACCTCACATTTTGAAAGCGTCGGGCAACTTCATGAATGTAGGACTTCACTTTGTAGTGGCGGTAATACTTGAGTATTGTGAGGGCAGCCCGTGTCCTCTTATAGCGCAGGCGGGCCAAAGTACCCCTCCAAACCTAAGAGTCAGTGGAGAAGACAGTTTGAGCAATTCAAAGCAGGGAAATTTTCTGACCACATTTTCTGGAAATTTTCTGAACTGCTAAAATGCAGAAATACGTTAGGAAGTTGAAAGGAAGCGACTTTTCCGTGCCAATCAAACCCAGTTAAAACATCTCTGAACAGACACTGTGATTACCTGTGAATTTAGAAACAACTTTAACTCTGATTAAAAGAGTAAGATTGCTTTGAAAATAGTTTAGCAAAATGGCTGTTCTAGCCGTGTGCTGAAAAGTAAGCAAACTTGCTATATGAATGCCATCTGCAAAATGCCATGCAAATATGCACGCTGGGACATCGCGCGGGCTGACTGCCTGAGCACTGGTATCAACTCCTGCCTCAGCTGAAGAGCAATTTCTCTACACGATGAAGCATGGCAACATGCAGCCCAACTGGGCATGTTGTGCTGTTTCTATCCCACAACCGGAAAAAATACATATTCACCTGAGCACTCTCAAGCTAACGTGCATGTTCCCGACAAAATTGTGAACGACTGCAGTTCCCCTCTAGTATGATCCACCAAGATGAAGACTATTTTTGTTTCCTCGTAGAATTAAGCTGGAAGGATAACGAGCTTCCTACATACGGAGAGTGCTTCACTGCGGGCTCTGCTGGAGAGTTTATTCCCCCCCTTGAGAAACATCCTACAACCCCATTGATGCATATCAAGCCTTCTATCTACAGAAGAATTAATCAATTATCTGAGGCATTTTCCAAAATATTTGCTTTATGAAGCCAATGTCAAAGGTTCTCCTGACAATTTTACTGATAATCTTGATATAAGGCTGAGATAAGCTATACGTAACAAGAAGTAAAGCAGATGTGAGGAGGCGCTCTTCCCTGTGCATCAAAATTCAAAGACGGAGCATGTTTTCCTCCAGCGTCTTTCAGAGTAACTACTCCTCGTTCTCCTCGCTGCCCCTGTATAGGACATCTCCTGTTGATAACACATATGATCCACCTAGCTCGGGAGAGCCTGAGAAGTTGCTTTAGCACCCATTGCTTCACCGGCACGTTTAACACCCTCTAAAGCACATTTGTGTTCTGGCATGCCAAAAGAGTCAAGACCCTACATAAAGCCACCCAAACGTTAGACAGTAAGGCTGAGACAATCCATCTCTCACTTGCATTTTAGTGTGACAAACACTGAGAGTTTGCCACGTTTAACACTTTCTTCCAACATAGCAACCAGTCCCTGACAGTCCCTGAAATAATATTAAGTCATCCCACACCCTATCCCGTTCTGTCGAACATTTAACATGATGAAGGCCAAACTGCAGCTTCTAAGTCACATATGGCTGAGAGGCAGATGAAGCACAGTGCACTCATCAACTGTGTGTTGCACATTGTTGCTAGGAAGAGGGAGTGGGAGAGGAGAAAGGAATTTATCTTGGACATCAAAATGCAAGAAATGAAGCAAACAAGTAAGCAAGCAAGGGAACAAGCTACACATGTAAGATGACTGAGGGCAACTTGCTCCCTAACAACCCCTGATGCCAGCCAGTGCCAGGATCTACTCTTCTGATGAGTGATGTGGAAATACAGTCTATTTATTTCTTTAAAGTATCTAAGGCTTATTGAAACCTTGGATGTTCATGTCCGAGTGCATCTTAGATTCAGAAACATTATGAATTTGACTCAGTCAGCAACTAGGATGGAATAATTAAGCATCGAAAGACCACTGAAGCATCACCTGATTTGTGTCTATATCTACAATGTCTTGAGACATTTAAACAGAGACTGAAGTGTCACAAAATATATCTGCAAGAAATACATGGACAATAAGCCGTAAGATAAGGGAAAACTGGGCAAAAATCTGCCAATCGGCTTCTTATCTTTTAATAGGAACTGTAATGAAGAACAAAGGGTTCCAGGTAGCAGCTCTACAGCCTTCTGGAAAGAACTTGCACAGCAAATTCGCGTAAGCTAGGGAGGACTTTGTAGAGCACCACTTGATCTGTCAGTTCTTCTCAAAAGGATTTTGTTTTGTTTTTAGACACAGAACAAAGTCTTAATTTTATTTACTTGTTCTCGAGGTCTCTTTTGCCATGGTTACTTTATTTTGCTATTTTTTGACACCAGTCAGACATCCGTGGAACAAGGGCACTGTAACAGATTGCCCCAATGTTGTATCAGCTGCATCGCTGCAGAAATTGGCTTCACAGCAAGAACTGCCACAATTGCTACAAACACTAGCCTTCCAAATCCAATTATCCCGCCGAGGCATGCCCCTTGGCTACAGCAAACAGTAAACTATTAATGAAAAGCATGTCCTCAAATCAAGTTGTCATAACTGCATAACCTCAATCATAGCAAGGACCTATCTAATAGCCAAAATAGCAGCTCCTCCCAAATACCACAAGTAACAAGGCAAAGATGGAAAAAATCTTCTCCCAGGGAACAGGGCACCAGTTTAAATTAATTGTTTTCCTGGCTTTGGTGGTGTGTGTGTTTTGTGGGGTTTTTTTTTTTTCCCCCCTTGCCTTCAAAGCCAGGGCTCAGCTCTGCTTAAGGCAGTAATGTTGGGACTGCCAAGGCAAGCAGACTGCCTGATGGTCTAGCAGCCTCTTCCAGCAACATGGACCCTTCAAACCTACAAACAAGAGCAAGCTGTCAAAACAACAAACTCCTCGGTCAGCAGCCACTTGATAAACTCAGCATCATGTAGCTGTGAGCTAGCGGGTTAGAGTTGCATGACAGTCCAACAAGGATGCTACCTTCTGATACTTAAATATTGAGAGATCACTACCTATCAAATTCTCCCATCCTCCCTTAGGTTCATCACTCAAAAGCATTCAGCACTGCAAAATAATAATAATAATAAAAAAAATCACATTCCCAGGGCTGAGTTTTTCATGACACTTAATAGATATTATACACAGGTTCTCACATTGCAAAAGCTGTATTTCTGTTGTATGCTGGAGGGCACTCGTAGAGCCAAACGGGGGGGATATCAGCATGCCAAAAACACAGTGGAAAGACGATCTGTGCATCCAGGGTTCTACTTCTTTCTTTCCAGCTCTCTGTGCCCAAACAAGATACTATCCAAACTTTTTGCACGTACAGTTCAGAAAGGATTCAACAGCTAACATGCATCGCCTTTCTGAAACTTGCAATCAGCTGAGCAGCTTTCATCTTGAACTGAAATCACAGTTACACACCAGCAAGCTGGTATTTCAGCACTTGCATCTAGCAAATCTTGCAAGGATAGACCAAGTAAGTCTGAGAATCCCAATGACCAGCATCGTTCCTTCTACAACTAGTGACAATTGCTTTACCACCTTTTCTGTGGCTTTAACTTCAGGTTTACCTGGTTTGTCAGAGAAATGGGACTAAAGATAACTCTGCCCCTTTCCGACCATCTGTGATTGCCCTAATATCTTCTGAATCTCTAGCCAGCTTCAAGCAAATCTGACAGAGGAACAGAAGACCCCAAATCTCTACATCTTTTCAGGAAAAATCACCATCAGAGTAGAAAGTGCCTCAGATTAGAGTGGCAACGTTGGAAAAGCTTCAGAACAAGCTCAAGAGCCATCTGTTTTGTTTCATCTCCAAGTCTCAACCAGCACAGAAGTAGCTCCTAGCCAGGCAGGGCCACATGAGACTGAGTGCCAAGTCAAACTGGTAGAGGATACCAGAAGGATCTGGCAGCATCGCAGGCGGAAGAGGAGGGTATAGGTGCATGCAGGGCACACGGGAAGGAGTGGAGGATATGACGAGGAAGCCCGGAAAGCACTGGCAGTGAAGAGGTCAAAAGTGTGTTCGCTGCAGCTATGGGATGTCAGTGGTGCAGCACAAACCCATGGAAAGCCGAGCTCAGGGAGGAGTTTGTCTGCTGACAGTTTGCAAAGCAACACAGCGAAGAGCAGACTCCAAAGGAATCGATTTTGCAATCAATTACTGCAGCGCTGAGCGACCAAGCGAGAGCAAGAGCCGTGGTGCAGGACACTGTGGAACAGCTGGTGCTTCACAAGAAGAGCTGCCCAAGGAGACAGGGCAGAGCTAGGGTACAGGAAGGGGAATAACAGGCAGCAGGTGTCAGCTCCAATGTGTGCGTGTACAGGAAAGGGGACCTTAAACAAGAACAGAAGAGCAGAGACTTATGAGCAGAGGTAAGTTAAAATTGGAAAGAAAAGTAGAGTTTCTAGGCTTTTTTCCAACCTTTCCTCCCCATCTACTCCTTACCTTTAGTCTCTCCACATCTCTTTCTCTCAACACCTCTGTCTTCTCCTCTGTGCCAGGTGAAGACAGATTAAGAGTGCAAGCGAAACGATGACTAAAAGCCTAGGAGAACTGGTAGTGAGAAAGGAAATGGTTGGGGGAAAAAGGTCTGATCAGCACAAGAAATCCAGTCAAAACCTCTTGAACATTAGTTAGTTTTCCTATGGTTGCTTCCGAAATAGGGACTTGCACAAAAAGAAACGGAGCATTCATCGAAACCAAGAAAGAGTCATAATATATTTTATCTTATGAGAAATACTGAAATCTTCCCTGAAGTATGTTTAATGCCCATGTTTTTGTTTAAAATTTAATGAATTCAAAGTCAAATGAACAAAAAGAAGATCTGGACATGCCTTTAAAGTCAGCTTAAAAATTCAGTGAGCTTCCTCCAAAATTTCTATGATTAAATAAACCTTCTACAGATCAAGTCCATCATCTTAGCAGAAAATCCTTTGCAGCACACGAAATATTTTGAGCTCATCTGCAGCCTGCTTGTAAGCTCAGAACTTCCCATAAAATATTTTTTTTTTTTTAAGAGAAAAAAACAGGTCCTGTAGAAAGCAGGGAAAACTAGCAGACTAGGTCGGCTGGGTCCAGAACGGTGAGAATGCCTCGCTCATCGTTCTTCTGTGGAAAAAAAGGATAATCTAGGTTTGACCTAGATGCTGCAGTCTCTTCGAATTTAGAAGAAAACCTACCCAGCACATGATCTAAACTTATAAACAAGCAAATAAATGCAGGTAATTCAGAAAACAAAACCAAGCCCTTCTAAATTAAACACCGGTGCTATATATATATAATTTTCTTTCTTTTTTTTTTGAGCAGTGCTACAGCTAACTAAACCTCAGAAAACTATTTCATGCTTGCTGTAACACAGTACACCTCCTCCCACTAGGCCTCCTTCACACTTGCCTGAACTATTTCATGATCAATATTTCATGCTGCCCTAGCAAAAGGTGCCCTCCAGGCATCCCAACTGCAAAGAATAAAACAAAAGCTCGCTAGAAATTCACACAGACGTGAACCTTCCTGCACAGCTTTAAAGGACCTCAAACGGGAAAGGTTATTAAATATTTAAGTCAACAGTGCGGCACAGAAGCCGCGTGCAGTCCCGCCACCGGGTCCTCCGAGGCATCGCAGTTTGAATAAATGCTCCAATCTGAAGCAAGCTTTAATTATACCATTCCTGATTGCTTTTGAAAGAGGTCATCTCCTTGCAGAGCACAGACATGACGGAACAGCTAATATTCCCGTGCAACAGCCGCTGGGTCCTTGCGCGTCCCACACGATTGGAGACGTTGCGCTTTCACAACTCAAGTGGATTCAGGTTCTGCAGAAGGTTTGAGGCAAATGCTTTCAAATCCAGCTCTCCCAGTGCTAGCAGAGCGCAGTACAGGTCATACGAGCAGCAAGTGGGAAGAGCTGCTTAATTTACAAGATGCCAACTTTCTCTTTTTTCACAGGAGTCAGCTAAACAGTGTCTATTCTGTAGCTCTGCTTAACAGAAACAATATTCCCCACAAGCTAGGAAAGAAAGAGGGGTCTCTCTTACCCTAATTAATTAGCTTGCACCACATAGATTGCATCCAGTGATAAATACAACAAATATCGAATGATCACGGGATGTATGCAAGCAGCACAAATGAGGCTCACGGATGCACACATGAAATATTGGACGAAGAGCTGCTGTGGGTTTCCTCCGCAGCTCATTCGGCTGCTCAGCAATAGCTTTAACGGATGTTATGTGGCTGCATGGACCCATCTTTCCTCAAGGCTGAGCCTGAACCTCAGCTGTAAAACTTCATCAGCCAAAAACCTCAGGAGAACCCTTCCCCTTCTGCTCGTAAGGACGTGCCCTTAGCGATGCACTTACTGCTTCTTGGCTGCGCTCTACAGAGTTTCCTCCCTCTGACAGTGACCAGGAAAGGAAGACGCTGGGAGAAAGGAGATACCCTGGATGAGCAGATGAAGGTAACTGCCAGGTCTCCTCTGCTAAGGAAGCAGAGAAGTTGGCAATCACCAGAAAAAGGCTGCTGCCATTGGAACAAGGTAGGAAGCTTCTCGTGTCCCATGAGAATTCATGACACAATTTTTCACGCTTAAGAAATCAAAATACAGGTTATTCCCTGATCTCCAGTGATTTTCCACTGGTAAAGACTGCAAGGACAACCAAGAGCTCCAAATACGGTGCAGTTAAATAAGCCAGTACATTGGTGCGCAGAAGATGTCCGAGAGGGAATGCAACAAGCCTACAGAGTCCTGAGTGGAGAGTTTAAACGGGTTAAGCTATTCGCTCTCCTCTTCAGCACAGGAATTAATGTTTATCAGATGAACCTGGAGAAGCCAGGACCAAAACAAACAAAGCAAAATTGCTCTTTCCACAGGGAGGCAGCTGAGCAGTGGAACTCCTCGCCAAAGGATGCTACAAAACCTAAAAGCCAACAACACACGTCTAAGGACAAGTACAGAGAAGAGAAATCCACTGGGTGTTACCAAATAGAAAGAAAACACGTCCAGCTCAGGTCAGCCCAAGTTCAAAGGGGAGTATTAAGGAGAGGCACGATGAACACTCGCCCCGCTGCAGCCTTCCCTCGGCATCTGCTCACCATCACTCGCAGGGCCATGACTGTGGTCCAGGGGGACCTTCAGTCTGACACAGCGCAGCAGCTGTTCCAGTTTAAGACCTACATCCATTTAGCGAAGCAGCTGAGAATTAAGCTCACACTGCACTTCTGAAGTTGTGACAGCACTGCTCTATTAATAAGCTTTTCCCGAACGGATAGCAGATAAAAGCAAAAAAAAAAAAAAAAAAAAAGCCATGCATAGACCTAGCTCATTTTATTTACCTTTGTTCAAAGGACAGGAATGTCGGAATGTCAATGTAGCACGCACCTCTGCTAGCTACTAAAATATGCTTATTTTTGCTCAAAAGCCCCATAACGAAGGAGCAGCTTACTATGCACCTCCATGAAGGAACGGTAACTTCTTCAAACTGACTCCGATTGCCTGCAGTGTCCTGCTGGGAAAGGCTGTATATGCCCAGAAATTGTCTGTTCATTTTTCCCTTAGCACAGGCACAGCTCAGGTGATCCTGGTATTTTTATTATCACTTTAAATTAAGACCTTTCTCAAGGTAAGGTTGCTGAATACTGTGCGTGCTTGGTTGCACTTTAATTAAAGCATGCTGCACTGGCACTATTTCTATAACTGAAACAAGCCTTGAAGAGATCTGGAGATGCAGCAGATCACTAGCTTTTCAAAAATGAAAAGCTAAAGCACAGCGGAAAATAATTCCCTTCCACAAAAACAACAAGGAAGCATCACTGGCAATGAGGGCCAAATCTGGTCTTCCAAACTTGTGTGTGATGCACATGAACCAGCATTAAAAAAAAATACCAAAACTATGAAAGGGTGGTGTTAGAACCCATAATACCTAATTTACATGATCAGAACCTAAAAGGTTTGCTTAACAAACATGCAACTGCAAAGGTATTTGAAAGAATCCCATTCGAGAGGGGAGAAAAGCCGTATTTGAGTGAGACCGGGATTTCTGCAGAAACACAGGCACGCAGCAGACACGCTCCAGACCCACCGGTGCTGGAGCACAGTGTTGATTGCTCTATGGAAATCAACTCAGATACCTTTGAAAATCCTTCTGACCCCTCCGCAAACCAAAAACAGCTAAAGCAAAGCCTGAAAAAACAGGATGGAACAAGCAGTAGGACGCATTAACGCTTCACGGTAGGCATTGCAGCTACCTTTGCAGCAGTCGTTTTGCAAACACCACTGCAAAAAACAGAAGACTAAATTCAAGTATTTGCAGACTCCTGCAGTTACCTGCTCTGCTGTTGCAGCCAGATGCTTTGCTCTGGCCTGAGCTTATTGAAGGAGTTCACATATTTAGCAACAAAATACAGCCGTGCTCTCCGGGAGACTGGTGATAGGCTTAGTTTTTTATTTTGTTTTTCCTCAAACACAGGTGAGTTCACCAAGCAGCCCTAACAGCTATGACACTCAAGATCTCAAAGCTGAGACACTACAAAGTTTTCTTAGACTGAAGAGTCTGGAAATAGGCAGCTGCCTGGTCTTCCACGTTGCTGGGCCATGTTTTTCAAGTAGACATGCACACACACATCCTCTCTTCTCCTCCCCGCCAAACAATAAATGGGTGTTTGCATTTATTTAGATTAAAGTATGTTTTTGCGGTATTTCCTGGAGGAGAAAACAGATAATAAGTAAACAGTCAGGTGCTCCATCGCAGCTGATGCTGGAAGGGAAGGATCCTGTAACCTTCTCTCTGCTCTCCCCTGGGGCCACGTTCCTGCCAGCATCGGGGCTCAGCTGAATGAGGGTGCTGAAGTGGCAGACGACTGTCCCCTTTCTCTTTTTTTGTAGAATTTTGGAGTTTTACATGTCTCAGTGCAGTCACTGGGGCAGACATGAGCAATGCTACTAGCACAAGGGAGACCTCCAGCACGGGAAAAGCAGCTGGAGCAGCTAGCTAGGAGCTCAGCTTGGCCATACTGGCATACTGTCGGCAGGGAGGACGCATTCGATTCTTCATTTTACTCGGTCCTTCCCAGCACCCATGTGCTTTGGAAGGAGCTACAGCATCTCCTTTCCCAGCTTCTTCCTGCCAAAGCCTCGCAAGCTCAAAGCTTCAGCACACGCCACAAAGCCACAGGTATTTATACATTTATTTTCACTTCTATGCAGAACTTCACCAAAGCATGCCCATAGGATGGTAAATGCCTTGAGTTGGGACAGCAAATGTGTTGCATCACCCTTTACTGGGGTCACCGAGCAGAAGCCTTCATCAGATTACTGCCACCGGTCCACAATCCGACACGGGAAACGCGTCCTTTGTCGGAGCGACAGCTTCCTTTTGGAGCAAACGCTTCCTCACCCGCCACGCTTCAAGGACTCATGGGGACCGAGAAGAAAGGGAAGGTGAAACATTAAATTATGACAAGTCAGCCATGGTTCTCTTTTCGGCTGTTCCCCGCTGAGGGTAGGACAAAGTTGCCATGGTGATGACAGCTGCAGGGGTGCGAGTGACAGCTCGAGAGAGAGAGGAAGGTCTGGAAAGCAGAACGCCAAAAGTGCAAGGGAAAAACCCCAACGCTGCCAGCGCAAGCTGTCAGCGCGTGCACGCAGGCGAGCCGGCGCGGAAGGACCGCGTGGTCGTATTTGGAGGGAGCTTTAATGCATCCACAGCGTGCACCAAAGCCATGGCAGCTTCCTTGCTGTCTCAATTTTCTCCCGGTTTTAGAGGGCTTCCGTGCACAAGAATTTTTGTGCAAGCAGATATGGGGTTGCAGTGCTTCCCTCTGCATTAAACAGGAAAGATTTAGTGACGTGATTACCATATGCAGCTGTACCAGGCCGATAAAATTGCACTGGAATAGCGCACTAAATTATATTGACAAGATACATCATCTTTGCACGCTGCACGTGCTGCCTGGCTGGGCTCCTCTCCTGAACAAAGCCCTGTTCTGCAAAGCTAATGAATATGAGGGAACGCTTCCAAGGGCAGAAAAGCAACAGAGTTTTATGGCAGCCTTTTTAAAAAAAGAAAAATAAAGGAAGAAAAAAAAATAGAGATGCTTCATCTGCATTCATGAAGACCACTGTATTGATGGCAAGACCAAAGGTATAGTAAATAAGCTCAAATGTAGCACATGAAAAGAAGTGATGTTCCCATCTAGTGCTTCTAAAACGAGTTAAGCTCGGGCAACTCTATCTCAACTGCCATAGGAGTTTTCTAATGCAGGGCAGCTTTCGCTCGCAAAATCCTCCAGGAGCCAACAAGTTCCCACAGTTAAACCAATATCTCATCTGCTTACTGGCTTGGTTCGATTTTAAGCATGTTTTACCTAATATTTTACCAATGAAGAAAGGGGAGAATTGAAGGTAATGCTAAAGGAGAAGACATTCAGATGTGCAACAGAAAGAAAACAAAATTATCAACGTACATTGGAAGTCAGTTTTCATACAGCTTAACCGCAGTCATACGAAGCACATTCTTGCCATTTATTAAACCCGAGAACCAGCATTATGGTAAAGGGTTAAAAGTTACACGCGAGATGAAGCTCGGCGGATAATTACCAAATCTCCTTTGAAAGCCTTTTGTTTTGTACGACAGCGCTAAACCACATAATATCAGTAATTAGAAACGAAGGCATACATTTACAACTAACCAAGAAGCAGAACTGCTACAAGCAGAGCCTTCTTTCATCTGAAATCATTTCTGTGCACAGAAAATTGCTGTTGGATCCCAGCCTGCTTTTAAAACTACGCCTTACAATTTCCCTTCAATTTTTCTAATCACACGAGCGCCTACTGTCGCAACACCGCATTTTATCTAGGGCCGCCATTGCTGAATTCAAATCCGAGGAAATTCAATGCAATAAAAGGGCAAAATGTTTCTGTTAAACCCAGCTCGCGTCCCCCTCTCTTTTCGGATTTAATCTTGTGATCCGTGGAAGGATCAGTTTGTCTTAATCAGCCTGCGGTGCTTACAGGCAAAAAATAAAGTCAGGCCGAGCAGCGCGAAATGAAACCGTCACGCGAGCGTCGCACGGACAAGGAAAAGCGAGCCGGGAAGCGAAATAAAGACAGGCAAAATCGCCTCGGTGTTTTCGGCGCTTTGCAGTCGCAGATGCTGTTTTTTATCGCGCCGCTTGTTCCTCTTCCAGCGCTGCCGGTCCTCAAGCGCCCCATCTACCGTCGCCGGAGCGCGGTGCAACGCCAGCCGCAACGCGCAACGCAACGGGGACGCACGAGAAACGGGAGGGAACTCGTGAGACAGCAGCAAGCTTTCTCCGGACGGATTTAACACGCTACGAGGTATTTAATTACGCGTCTGTAAACATCAAGGCAGCTCTCAACACGAGCTCAAGCACTTCACTGATGAGCTGCTCAGTAGGCACGTATTTATTCGTGGGTTTTGCCTTTAGCTGCAAGTCCAGGACTCCAAAGAGCCTCTCCCCATCACTTTGCAAGCATTTTAGAGCACGCTGAAGAGCACCCGGCAAGTACAGAGACACAGGTGAACCACAGCGCGTTCACGCTACAGAAAAGGAGCTCTGGTTACACAGTTTTCTTTATAGACTAAAATCTTCGGTAGCTTGAGCACTTCCGAGGGAGCTCATCTCTTCCCTACAGCCTTTTATCCAGAATCTCGCCAGAGATTTCTCGGAGAGAAGTTAAGAAAAAGCTGAGTCTAGCTGTCCTACTTGAGCATTTTGTGCAGAAGACAGACATCTCCAAGACGTGCACCAGCCTCTCTTCACGCAGGGGCGCGGAGAAACTAGGGAGGCAGGTCTGAGGGCCGTACGACGGCGTGCACTGGGAATTGAGCGTTTGCCACTTTTGCTAATCGTCCCAACAAGAGAAAGGAAAACCCAAAAGCACTGCAGTTACTATAATATATATAGTTACATATAAGTTATATGTATTCCAGTATGCCAGCTGCCACACAGCCATACTATATTAAGTCCATCCCAGAGCTGGACGGTTGATCCATCAGTCCTACTTACGTTATCGCCTACCAGAGAAAAGAAATCTTTAGTCCTGTCCTCCTCCAACTCTGCTGAAGCCAGCCCAGGTGAGAGCCCAGGCTATGCAATTCTGAAGTTTCCATTGAAAGGAAAGGCCAGCAGCAACCGCCCAAAAATTGGCAGGCTGCTGCCAAATTTGTGCCTCCCACCGCTTAGCAGATTTTATCCGAAGGAGGAGTTTCAGCGCTCACCCTGCAGCGAGACGCTCTGTTTGCACAGCACGGATTGGAACCTAAAATTTTTTCTTCAGTAACTCTCTCTTCTAATTTCAAAAGAGGTCACCTCTCAATTCCTCTGATGTTTAATATGAAAACTCAGGTCACTTGGGAGCAAGCTGGTCCTCTCCGCAGCTCTGCTCAACAAGAAACTCATTAGCTCCCCTCATATCATTATGAGAAGAGAGAGGGACTCCAGATTGGTGGTATGACCCAAAGAATTCACTGACTGCACCAAATAAGATCAACGTGCTTGAAAAAGTAGCTGCAGCCAGGGGACTCCCTGCAGGAAAAGGGAGGGAGCCCGGTGCGAGTGAAGCTAATTATCCACAAAATCTTGCAGAGATGAATGGGAAGGGCTTGAAGGCTACACAGATCAGCCAGTTCGCTCCAGTACCACAGTCCGAACAAGCTTTCAGAGAAGTACGCTGCCGTTTCTAGATGAGGGAGCTGGAAGAAGACAGGCAGTAATCTAAGGTGGCTGTTGTGAAGTCCATCAGCAGGGCAAGCAGAATACTGCTAAAAAAGCAAAGAAAATACTGGACTACAATGCTCAGAAACAGGCTCGTCCTGCATTTCCTAAGCAGCCTGAATTTTGCATTTCCAGAAAAACTGGTCACATGTATACCAAATTTACAGAATTCCCTACTAAAGGGAAACCATGCAATCTGACACAACAAATACCAGCACAGATGCAGTTCCAGACTCCTCACTTGCTGCTGCCTTACTGGAAGGAAATCAGATCAAATGCCCTGTTAATCCAACAAATGAGAGCATTTCGCAAAACTACTAAAGCTTGCATGGGATAACTTTTTCCCTTCAGGGTCCTCCTCTCCACCAAAAGCGTTGTGGCTACAAAGTTTGTGCAAATTCCATGTTAACTGAATAGCCTAGAGTAGGCTTTTTCTGTGCAAAGTTTTTATAACTGTACGCCAGCAGTTTCTATTTCGGGCAGACAAAACGGGTTTCAGAAGGTCTGTTGTTTCCCGAGTTCCAAGAATGACAAAGGAAAAAGTTTTAAGAAATGTTTCTAAAAACCTTTTCTTCTACACAACAATCCCTACTAGCGCAAAGTCAGTTCTGCCATTTCTCTGGCCGTGACAGTTGGAAGCTGTTGCTCCTTTGCTGGGCAGATCATGTTCATTCCGAACAGTTGTTGGCAAGTGTCAGATAGGAGCTAGACAACATGCTGCAAGGAACTGAATTAAACTCACCAGCCTTGATTTGAGACTGACAAGTAAAACTCCCAAATGGGAAGAAAGTCTGTCCCATTACAGTGGAAGTTTCTGTGGCGGTATGCCACCTCTGAAAGAGAGTGGTGAAACCCAAGACCTCCTTCCTATGGTATTTAGGATGATCCAAAGTAGTAGAAGGGTAGATGTAAGATTGCAGCTGGTGGAAAACCAGCTCTTTTTTTTTTCCTCCTCCTGCGTATGTTGCCTTTGAAGTTACAAAGCCAGCTTCTCCTGCTGCAGTCCCAAAGTGATTTACGAGTTAACTAACTCCTAACAAAATCCCTGTTGCTTAGAAGAGTATCCTCACAAGCAAAATCTGAGATGTGTTTGGTCCTGAAGCAATAGAATGGCAAATTATTTGTCCTAAGGATAAAAACAGGAAGATCACGAGCTCAAACCCCACCTTCTGAGGGGTGAGACGCACGCAGAGGTCCTGCTGCACAGTGCCTTAGGTGTCTTACCCTTCATAATGCTTCTATTTGCAATTCTGTAGACCATCTTTCGCTCACTGCTCTGTTATTCATCCACCCACGCTGCCGGGGCAGCACCTTCTAGAGACTCTGGGCAGCGCTTTCCTTTGCTGTTCTTCTGCTGTTCCCTCCAGGCCTTGCAAACTCCAACGCTGTTGTTACGACAGGTTCTCACGGGAAGTGATTGCCACCGGCATGCAAATCCTCTCTTCTTCCCCCCCTCTCTTTTTTTCCCCCCTATGCCTATGGTTTACGTTAGGGGACTCAAAACGTATGCAAAAGCTCAGTAACACACAAGATGTAGCCCCTGGTCCCAGACAACACATCCACCAAACAGCACTAACAGTACCAAAAGAGCACCCAACAGCCAGTCTGAGCAGGTCCTGGTGATGTTTATATAATTATTGTGGGACAAGGATGATGAGGGAGACCACATGCAGCACCACAGAGGACACCCAGGGAGGATGTTCATCAACAGTTCATCAACAGATCCTGTCGCTTCTCTTCCTGGTTGGCTTCTGGGGAGAGTCTCCTCTTTTCCTTTTCTCACTCCTTCTCTCTCTCTCCTTTCTCCTCTTCCCCTCCATAAGTTCTAACATTAGTCAATGTAAGCCATCAGTGATGGACCCACTGATAAATTTTTATGCATGCAAGCTTGTCTCAACACCCATTATGCAACAGCCCTCTATGTTTATCCAAAAAGGTTCCTTTAAGTTTCTATGAGACCTATTCTTACTGACTAAAGAGCAAGTTTTTTAAGAACATCCAAAAGCCTTGCAGGTTCTACAGATCATAATATATCACACAACATCAAGACTTCTGTGCAGCCACAGATCACTACTGAAAGAGCTTTAAAACAAACAAAAAACCCATACAAATACAAACAAACAAAAAGATCAAGCAGTAATCAAACTGCATTTCAATTTGTGCAAAACTGCCACTTTTGCAAGCGAGTCTGGAAAGGGAACAAAGATATTTCATAGAACTCAGACGGAGTTTTACCTTCTGTAGGAAGAGGACGATCCTCACAAGCATCTTGGCATGCAGATCCTCCAGGGTGAATAGTGTCCGGGGCGTGCGGATGAAAATCTTGGTCTTTCCATAAGCAATGTCATGCTGAAATCCACAGCACTCTATGAGCTTCTTCACAGCTTCTTTGTCTGATGGGAGGTCGTGGTTTGGCCAAGTGAATTCCGAGATCATCTTGTACCTGGAATTACAAAGAAATGCAAATTTGTCATCTGTGTTCTTAAGAGGGTCAACCCTTCAATGTATTTTAGAAATCACCGTGATATAATTTCTCATAAAACCGACCACAGGTGGAAGAATTCGGACATTCTGCATGGAAAAATCCAAAAGCCAAGGGAAGAGAACGTAAGAGGTGCGATTTTGTGAGCCACCAAAACCAGATGCTGTGAGGAGCTCACTTCATTAGTGCACAAACGATGCAACACGGTCAGTCTCACCAATATTTTCCTGCAGATTTGGCAGCTCTATTACTCACTCTCTGCGTTCAATTTTGAAATACTTTGCAAGGACGGAAGGCTTTGGTTTGCTCGCACTCTGTGTCAGAAGTCAGCTGCAATCAACCATTTAGTCAGAAAACCTAGACTTAAAAATCCTGCAAATAATGTTTTTATCATCGTTTTGTACCATTTTGAGTGAACTTCATTATTTACCAAAGTAGCAGATAGCAGACTGCCAGGTAGTACAAACACCAGTGCCTGTAATGGCTGTTCAATCGTTCTCTCTAGTCTGGACTCTCCAAACTACTTTTCACAGGAAAAAAGAAGTTGCAGTTTGAAACTAACAAAACTATGAACCAAACATCAAAATAACAATATCTGGACTCTGCTCTCAGTAAGATTTACCACCTTTAAGAAGTGCTGAATGGATGAATAGGTGCTTGCAAAAAGCAACAATGAATTTTCTACATGTGATTTACAGACATAATCAAAAATGTAATAGACATTTTCACTTGAATATTATCCATATTCACGTTCTAAATAAAACATGCATGCAGCAGTCTTACCCACTTCTCTATTTAAAAGCCTATGATCCAAGTCAAGCATCAATCTCAATGTCTTAAACATTCAGATTTTTCAAAATTTTCAGCTAGTTATATATGGACAAAACAATAAACTTTTATAGGAGGGACTCAGTACACCAAAAATAGGAACTGCTCAACACACTAAAATAAAGCTGAACAGAAATATACCACGCTGTCACTTTAATTCATCAAATTAACCTTTCCAAATTAGTCTTTGAAGAGAGAGAGAGAAAAAAAAGGAGACACACATGTGGTGTCTAAACAGGGCACACTATCAGCTCGAGGGTTACAGTAGACAGACTAGAGATCTTCCTGATAAATAAAACAGGCATATGAAAAAAAAAGTCTCAGACTCATAACAGAAGACTTTGCATTTATTCTTGGTTGGCAGAAGCACTCCCTCTCCCGAATACACATGGGACATAAATATTTTACACAGATATCAAAACACTTTCACTGATTTCTTTCCTATTCTTAGCAGGAAAATGTTCCCCTAGTAATTAATTTAGTGGGATTTGAGTAGGAAAATCTTGCTCTGCAAGTCATTTACGCCTGGGGGAGGGGAAAAAAAGAAGAAAAAAAAAAAGCAATCGGGGTGGCAATGAAAACCCACCTTTTCTTGAACAGACCTGCTCAGCTGAGGGGCTACTGCAAACAGGATAACATTTCAGAGAACTGAAAAGCTGCCAGCAAAAGCAGTAATTTCAAATTCTCCTCCTCCTTTACAACAAAAAAACGAGGCTATGTTATTCAAAGAGACCCCAGGCCAATCTGACCGTCTCCCTCCTGGACCATACGTGGTGGGACTCGTGGTGCAATATCGTGGCAGGTCTTTTCGTTCTTCCAACGGCACGTGCAGGGCAATGCCGCTAACTCCTTCCCTACAGCAAGGAGCGTGACCTGGATGCCACAACGAGTCTAAATCCCAACCTCGTTGCTAATTATAGCGAGGCAGAAGCCAAAATAAATCTGCTTTCAGACAGCACAACCCTTCCCCTTCCCTTTTGCCTAAAGATCTCGACAGCTTTCAAGGTCACTCATATATTAAACATCCTTTTCCAAGCTGCCTTTGTTTCTCCTTCTATTTAGCTCTAGAAACACTGGACGTGCACAAGGTTGCTCCTACAGCTCATGATTCCCAGCGCCACTCTCCTAAAACTGAGAGCGAGCCTCTACTGCAAAACACGGGGTCTGCCCGTGAAGCAGGGCCGTATCTTCCCTCCACCGCCGTTCAGTTCACGGACATCGCAGTGTCGTTTTCATGCTATGTTTAACGTTGCCTTAAAATAGGCATGTGGCTGCCTTAACAGAGAGAGGGTTGGGTTACACGATTCCCATCCGCACATGCCCGCGGGGGCCTCACAGGCGCCGTTCTGCCCCCTTCCCTCGCCCGCACCCCTTTCTGAAATCCACTCGACATTTTTTTTTTTTTGGGTGGTAAATTTTATGCTAAGCCCAAAACACATGACACTTTTTTTGTGTTAAGGCTTTGCAGTCTAGCCTGTTAAGGCACGTGGTCTCGATGTGCATTTTGCCCCACTCGAAGATGCAGTTTACCAAGCGAAAGCAAAGCATCTCTAGGTTCAACAACAACAACAAATATTTAGATCTTATCTTCCACCAATTGGTAAGGGCAGACTGGTTTTATTTAACCCGTTCTTATACAGGGCTCAAATATGAATCTTCTCAAGTATATGGAAATGCTGAAAAGGACATTAGTAGCCTTAATTGAGCTTCATGCTATTTTCTTCCGCTCAATATGAGATAGACTACGCCACAGTGTTTTAGAGCTAAAGAGCACCAAACTCTTTCTTTTCCTATGGAAGAGAAAAAGTTACTTGCGTACACATGCCAATACATGTACATGCACACATATACATATATACGTGCGTGTATGTAAGTATGCATGCACATCTATCTCCCCCCACTGCCAAAAGAGGGATCAGCGAAACACAGGGCAATAAAATCCAACTGGGCAGATGTCCAGATCTCCTGGGAGCTCCTTGGAAGACAAGCCAAGAGAAGGTCGGCCTGGGCAGAAAGCAAGTTCAGAACATCTCCCGCGAAACCCAGCCTGTCGAAGGCTTGGGCAAGACTTCTCCCTGTTGACCAGAGCTCAGCAAATCTGAAAGCTTCGGGGGCCTGTAAAGGAGTTTGACAAGTGTTTGTGGGACTGAGCTTTTATGAGAACTTTCCTAAATGTAAGCAAACAGATGGCATTGGGTTATGTCCTAAGATCACCTCTTGCTGAGTCCAGAGCTGAAGGGCCTGGATGCCCCTGCCTGCCACCAAAATGGCGCTGTGAGGAAAGGAAGAGAAACCCCTTATGATCCGTATCCAGAAGCCATCCCAAAAATATGTAGCTCGTACCACAAGCCATATTCGCCCAGCCCCTTTTGAGAGGTAAGTCTCACCCAAAGGTGAGGAACAAAGAATTCTGCCTCGGTAAAAGGAAAAATAAAATCAAATAAAAACAATGCCAAGGGACATGCCAGAAGATTTTGGTTTTAGATTTCAAAAAGTTAATGTAAAGGAAACTCAACTGAGAGCAATACTGTGGCATGCAAATACAGCATTTGATATCTTGCACTTTAGATGTTTAATCCTACCGCAGGGTTCTGCCGCACAAATGTTACAATAGGCTATAAAAGCTGTACCAGTTGCCATGAGCTAATTTGGTTTACTGCCTGCTAACACCTCTTCTGGTCTTGAGCTTACAGGATCTCATCAAACATTCATTAAAAACAAAGCAGCTGTTTATATTAATAGCAATTATACAAATGTTACGAGTGAGTTGTAACGAATCCCACAAGTGAGGGCAGAAGCAAGCCCTAATCGCTGTGTAACGTTTAAGAAAATTGATACACAATTTACCATTCGTGTAAGCTGTATTTGTTAAGCCATAGCCTTTAGTTCTACTTCAGGTATCATGAAATATCCAGGCAAACCTTCACTGTGAACAGCAAGGTATCTTTCAACAGCGCTTTGTTTCTAACACGTGACATCCCACCTGCTTAAATAGTTTGATTTTTTTTTTCCTACCTTCAGGGCCCATTTCTCCCCTGACTCAATAAGAGAAGTCAAAATCAATTCAATACTTCACCAGCAAGAGGATAAATTCTTAGCACCTATACTAATTGACTGAGGCTCTAAGACAAATTTCTATCTAAAACATTTCATTTGACACAAGTCTCATAGGAATGAAGAGGGCAAGAAGTACCAAAAACATGTTTTAACGGGGTCAAGTTATTATCCCTTCGTCAGTCTTTCAGTTTTTAAAGTCAGAGGTTCCTTCCTGCACACACGTAACGTCACTATGCACCAGCATGTGCTTCCCAAGACACACCAGATCTGTCCGTCTCTCTCCCTGCAACAATTAGACAATATTCAGAGAGAAAAGAGAAGCTAATTAGTTCTGGTTTTAGGATTATGCTCTGGAGATGATCTTCCTCGCAAGCTCATTCTGAAGAGACTAAGACAGCTGTAGAATTGTAGCATGAAGAGGTCCCACCTGCTGGAGGGCCAAGAAAGCACCCGTAAACACATCTGCTGCCCCAAGATGAGAAGGCAAGCAGAGCCCTTGATAGACTTGTGTTTTATTGTACCCAATAGTAGATATTAAAAATCAAAACAAAAAAAAAAACCACACGCCCTATGATCAAAAGCAAAGTATCACAAGCCCAGAGGATTCAGGACTTGCTCTTTACTCCAAAGAGCACATCTCCTTCAAATGCCCTAGTTGGCTTGCTAAGGTCATTTGCCAGTGTCCTTCTTACCTGTGAAGAAACTTCTCATATGTTTGGCGGTAGGCAAATCCTGCTCGACGGACTCTCACGTTCTCCAAAAGGCCAAGGTATTCAACCTGATGCCTGCACCGTTCCTCGTCGAAGAGCTGTGGTGACTTCTTATCGTTGGGCTTAATGCAACGGACATAATATGGTTCCTAAGGGGGACAAATCAAACCGGGTTTCACTCAGAAAGAAAAAGTCTGTGCAGGTGCTATCGTTTCCAATTGAAAAAATTAAAATGTCCGTCTACCTTAGTCATTTGAATAAGGTTCGATTTCTTAACAGGAATTACAAAGTTAGAACAGAAAAGATTGAAGATTGGTGCATAACACGTTCCTCCCCTTAGCAGTCTGCAACAAGATCTACTGTAGAATCAATGCTGCTCATTCAAGTTAAACTGCCCTTTTTTCTGCTATACATCAAAATCGGTTTCACATCCCTCTTCGCCACAGCCTTTGAAGATAATGAAGACAGTTTTCATAGAAGACCCAGCAAACAATATAAATGCATTAGCCTGATTATAAGATGAGGCTTTTCAAATATCGACATCTAAAGTCTGGATTGCTCTATTATCTTTAAAATACGCTGAATGCATCTCCTCTAACAGCTGTAGCAATGTACTTGAATGATGAATATCCCTAAACACTACTCCGTGCAGGGCAAAAAAACAAGTACCTTTCAGCTCGGTTCACCATCACAAGCAACACACCTCCTGTGAGACCTGCTACAGGACAAACGCAAGCCCCAGGACGTGAGCTCTCCTTTCTGCACCACTTCAGAGCTGCTCATGACAAAGAACATTACACTGGCTCTGGGAGCTTTTCTTCAACGCTGCCTGCACGGTCCTGCTCTGCATCAACTGAGCTGACATAAGAGAGTTAAGGTCGGAGCCCCACAAGGTTGCACCTTAATCAGGCTGCGGTCAGGAGAAGTCAGTCCCATACACGGCCCTGCTAGAGGATTTGGGGTGGGGGGGGGTTGATGTTATTTTAATTTTTGAGATTTAAGGCAACTTTATGTATATATTTGCAAATACACACACACACATACAGAAATACATATACATATATAGGTATACGTATATGTGTGTGGGTAGGAGTATATGTATGTATGTTATATATAACTAGCACCAATACTTGCAGAGGAAGGCTATCATTATTTTCAACTAAAGTACTTCCATCACGCTGGGTTTTGAAGTTCATTCATTTCTTTCTTTTCTTTGTTAGCTCTTGTTATCCCATGTCTGGCTTCACTGGAGGGAAAAGCAATGACTAAGCTTCATAAAAGGTCAAAAGGCCCACCTCAGTTTTTCAAGGTACAATTTTGTTCTCATAATATTAACATATATTATTAAAAAAAAAAAAGCCCTTGCAAAAGGAGTGGCATATTCTGCAGGCTGGCAGGGGCCAGTGACAAGGAGAGAACTCAAATGAGGATCCCACCAACTCGTTCAGGTCAGAAGGCCACGACATATCTGGAGATGGCTTCTGAGGACATGTTAAAGATGCCCCTACGCTTGAGTGTTTCAAAAACCAGTTGAAGGCAAAGATCAGTTGTCTGTTTGAAATCTTAATACTAACAGGTTTAAAATTTCATAATCACATCTGATAATCAGAAATGAAATTTCAACAATTCTCTCCTGGGCTAGAAGAAACTGTCAGGCGGCTGCAGAAACACGTGCGAAACTGTTCTCAGAGTAAGCAGAGACTCACTCTCAAAACGCAGGGCTACACCAAGGGCGCTCCACAAGAGCCTGGTCCGTGTCCTGTACTACCTGACAGTTTCATTAGTGATTTGAATGCAGGAATAGAGTGTGTTTACTAGATCTGCAGGCAACATACTTTCAGAGTGCTAGGTCAAAACTCATAACAACTTTGATAAATGGGAGAAGTCGTCTGGAAAAAAAATGGCATGAATTTAACAAGGACAAATGCAAAGTTCTACATTTAGAGCGAAATAATTGTACAAAAAAACCCCAAACACTACTGATTAGACACTAGAGCTAAAAAAAAGATCTGTGAGTCCTAGCTGAACATGAGTCAAGTTCATGCTTTTCTAACAGAGAGGCATATGAACAGGAAAACCACTTGTAAGAAAGAAAAGAATATTTAGATTTCTACTTGTCTGAACATTGCAATCAGTTTGGGCACCGCAGTTCAAGTGGGCTGCAAACAGAGGTGAGTCAGTCCAGAGAACAAGAATGATCAAAAGATCTCGCAAACATGACGCAGAGGGTAAGCGGGTTTTAGTCTATAAGGACTGAAACACATCATCATCCTAATGTTATGCTTAACATACGTAAACAGCAAATATGAAGAGAAATAAATATTCTGTCTGACAGTAAAGACCCCCTGGCTTCAACCGCAGCACAGAAATTCAGATAAGGCACCAGGAGAATAAGGAATGGGAACACGATGCCTATGGAAAGGAGGGGAATCTCCATCCCAGGAGAGAACAGACTGGACGAACATCTGTATTGAAAAGATGTAGGCAGCGGTGCCCTCAAACAGGGGGATGAACTAGATGCACTCCCAAGGTCCCCTTTAGCCCTCTTTTCTATGATTTGTAGGTCGCTGTCCTAAACTTAGGATAACGCGAGGCCTCAAATTGCTATTTTTCCCTTCAGTAATACTGAGGAAATGAGATCATCCTTGAATATCCTGGATAGTCCTGACATGACCTGAAGGTATGCAGCATTACTGACAGGCAAACGGAGCTTCCACACACGCTACCGAATATGAATAAGCCAAAATACAGAGGGGCATGGAAAAGTAGAGCTGCGTATCCTGGAAGCTGATGCAAGAGACTGGACTTCTGGAGGAAGACGCTGGACTGCAACATTTCCCTGCTTTCTCAGGGATGTGACCCACAGCATCAAGCTGTGCTTTTTTCCTGGGTGGTTTTCCTTGGGACAGGAACGTACTGGTGGAAAACAGCACTGAGGAGAGCGAGCAAAATCGAAACCAATCAACCATACATGAGTTGGCAGCATCCACATTCTGTCTGGCCCTTCATGCAGCAACCCAGGAGGAAGCCGAGAGGAGCACGTGGGCCAACAAAGATGCAAAGCTATTGCCGCGGGCAATATAAATTCAAGCACTATTTTCCTTCTCACGCAGCGACTTCATCTCGTTCTGACAGAGGAAGCACGAAGCGCTTCAGGGACAGCTCTTGCTTGGCTCCTTTCCTTCCCGGGGAGGCTACGGCAAACTTGGCACAGAGCGGAGAAAACGGCCCCGCTTCCAAGTAACTGGCTGAGCTCTCTGGAAAGGCAGCTCCAGGAGTTTAAGAGAGATTTATGCATTAATTTCTTTGGCTTTCTCCCGGGTCTTTGTTCACTCAGCTCACTCGTCCTACAGGCAACCTGCATGGGTGACAATTTTTGCTTAAGTTGGAGAATGCCATCGCGACACAGGAACGCAGCGGTCACCCGAGCTCTTTAAACCCTCTCTCGGACATCACCTGTGGAGCTCTGAAGGTCAGAGCAGCCTGTTTGAACTTAATACTCATTCTTCTTTTGTGTAGGGAACCAAAGCAGAAGATCAGCTTGATATGCTCATAGCAGCTACTACTAATGAGGAGGAGGAGTTTGCCGGACCTGATGCCTGCAGCTGGTAACCTCTGTACCATAATCTCTAAACTGTCTGGCAAGAAACAAAAGCCAGGTCATTTATCGGCCATAACAAGTCTTCTAACAAACTGGAAATAAGCTATTTCTGGTAACAGCAAGATGTACGGAGAACTCCTGAAATTACAGCTGAACTTAGAAGCTATAAATCAATCTGCAACCGCGGAGGTGAACGGTCTGTAATTCTCCCCATCTCCTTTTGCTAATATTCAGCTCAGATCACTTCTTCATCCACACATTAGTCACCTTTAGCCACAGAGCTGTCCTAGTTGACCCTATTGCTAGGGTCACTAACACCAGAAAGAAGCCAGAACATGCCAAATCTGCTCTCAACATCAGATGCAACAAAATGGTATTAAGATGAATATAGGTCTTCTGATCAGATTAATATACATACAATCCACAGAACTGCAATATCTTGAAAGCATACTGAACAGCAGCAAGCAAGTTAAAGAACTTATCAGGAGCATGAAGTCAAAAGTGCATCCCATCACTGCACTTCAAGGAAAAGGGCCTCACTTGTTCATTAGTGACATTACAGTGTCCCAGTTCACAGCTAGGTATTTTTGCAAATACATAAATTCCCTTTATCACATGCAGATAAGTCTGCTTGGGCTGTCACTCACGTCTTTGCCAATCAAATATGCAACATCTCTCAATGCAGAAATCTGTGCTTCCTGACTTCAAGCCCAACACAAAGGAGTGAGTGACAGTATCTGCATTTAATGTAGAAGGTAGAAGGCGAAATGCTGCTTTCCTTTTGGAAAACGTAAGCAGGAAGTTCCTGCGCAGACAGGAGATCATCTATCAGTGCAATTACTATGCAATTAAAGCCTCTCAGCAATGTAAGCTACTAGGATAAACTCTAAAGTAGATTATTCCACGCTTACAATCCTGCCAGCCTCATCTCTTCAGGGGGATAATTATCTCACTCTCATTACCACACCCTGAGGCTGTCAAGACTCAAAGTTGCATTTTACAAAACAGAAGAACTGAAATATAGAGACACAAAGACCCTAGTCCTGAAAGCTGTTTAGATGTCTAATAGCGATCTGTATTTTTTTATTTTCTATTTTTTTTTAAATCAAGGTTGATTTGTAAAGTTGAAAGAAAACAAAATGGTTTGAAGTCTCTGAACTCTAACTAATTCCTCTTTGAAAGATTTTTTTTTCTATAGTTTATAGCTGATTGGACGAAAGAAGGTTAGGACACAGAACCAACAAATCTGGGCCAAATATGTCCAATCAGTTACAATGATGACATTTTAACTTACTAGAGGTGAAGCCTGTCAACACGGATAGGAGAGGAGAGGTACAGAATTTACGGAAAAAAAAAGAAAAAAAGAAATCAGATAAAAGGAGTTAGAGGAGGAAAAAAAATGAATGCCTAAAGAGAGTTCCTGGAGAAGCTCATCATTTGTAACAGTGTCAGCCAAAGGACTTCCATTGTGAACACTTAGAAGAACAAGAAAAAAAACAAAGTAATCCATCACCAAAAGACCAAATCCTCAAGAGAAAAGCATGGACAGAAAACCACATGCTTGAGAAATGTCATATGGCAATATGACCACTCCGGAAGCTGTCTTCTTCCTTCTTCCTTTCTTTTCTTCCAAAAGCATTTAGTTCTATCTACCACACTTTTCTGCCCAAACATTCAGGGTGTACGTTTAGAGGATTAGTTTCTTTTTTTTTTTTTTTTTTTTTTTTTCCCAAGCATACCAGTAGTGATAAGAGCCTCTTCAGCTCAGCATCCTTCAAAAGCATTATTCGCAAGATCACGTACTTGTAAGGGTAAGTGTAGATACAAGCTAAGGTTAAATCTGTAGTTGTGAACAGCTCTTGCATTGTTATCAACACTTCTAAGTTACTCACCCTGACAGCGGCATTTGACGTGTGTACTATGTTTTACAACAAATTTGACTATTATGTGGTTTCTTCTCTGAATTTCACTGAATACCTGAAACTGAGGCATAGAGAACCGAAATGACTTACCTATATTCACACAGCTTGCAAAATCCAGAGACCGAATTCAGTCTATCATAAGCTCATAAGTCTCACCTTCAAATTCTACATAAAAACCACACCACCTGCCCCTGCATCCCAGGAGCTTCAGAACTCTGCTTCATCATTAAACTCTAGGATTAAACCAGAATAGCAATGAAAGAGAATTTTAAATGTGGTTACTCTAAATATTGGAAAAATTGTAGTACCTACAGCATTAGCTGGTTCTTTGTCTGCTGAATTTTAGTTTCGTTTCTGATATGATTAAGAGTTGTCCAGAGTTGCCAATTACAAATAAATTCAAGGTAACATGAACTTGAACTCATACTGGCCAGTAAATTATATTTTGAATATTTATTTTCAACAACATCTAATTTCCATTCACACAAATACACTAACCACTGTGGTTTGTTATATTAATATAGTTCCACATGACAAATTAAAGCATTCTTAAGGAGTTCTCTATTCTTTCTTTCTTCTCCTTTCCTTTAACATCTTCAATTACAAAAATTTGAGAGACTAACTTAATATTTTGTCACTTTGAGAAAAGCACTTCATGCACTCAGTCCTGAAGGCATAAGCATAATCCCGTTCCACTCTAACACATAACAATACCTGCAGATCTCTACAAACATAGCGTCCAAAGAAACTTCTCCAGACAGCAAAGCAAAGCTCAAGAATCAATTTGTAAGGGAAAAAACAGTGCAAGTTCCCTTGTCAACTCAGGAGTTCAGGAAATGAGACTAACTTGGGAAGCTGAAAAAGTGTACATACGCTAATACGTATGGATGTATTAGAGTTTTGTGTAACAGTTTCCATGTTCCTTTTTTTTTTTCATAGAAATGGAGAAGGGAGCAAGAAACAGAAAATCAAATGACCCAAGAGAACTGCAAATAGCTTTAGAAAAAGTCTAAGATGTCTTCAAGGAAGAAGATACCTGGGTAGATCCACATAGATGTTTTACGTTTCCAAGGCAGATCCCAACCTCAGCTGGCATATAAACTCTTAGAGAAACACCACTGAAGAACATGCCTCAGCCTTTTTAGCCGGGATGGAACAGATAAAGTATGCCAGGCATGTCCTGTGCTCCTCACCTAGTTCAAGTGGACTTGTCTAGCACCACTTGCAGGACACCCTGCCCTCAGCATCAAGCCTCCAACCAGAACTACGCATCAATAGGGGCACTTCTGAAGACAAAACCCCCAATCCAGCAGAGAATACGCTGTTATTAAGGAACTCTCAGCACGTCACATGGTGGGTCACAGCTCAGTCAACTGCTTTCTGACTTACTCCTGCTCACCAAATTAGCATCTTTGGGGACTGTGCTCCCAAGGCGACAGGCTTAAAGGTATTGCTGATTCTGCCAAAAACACTGCAGCTTTTCTAGAAGGCCAAGCAAGTTATCAATGAAGATTGTCATTCTGTTCCAGCACTGTAGAAATAGAGCATATAAACACAGTTTAAAGCATTTTACAGAGAGAGAAATTAAACAAGAGCAAACAGCCGAGGTGGATTTTGAGGTTAGGAAGAGGAAAGCAGCGCTGACTGCACTTACATATCTGCACACTCAGATAAAGTTAGTAAATCACCAGGTCATACTGCAACAAAATCCAAGCCTATCTTCATCTTGGTTTTTGAGAAACAGTTGAAAATACACAAACAACTGATATTACCTCTCCCTATGAAACTCATTCCTCTGACATCTGTAGACAATAGCAACTAGCCCACCACTTGTGCAACACTGTTTTCACAGGGCTGGTTTTCATCAGCTGTTGCCACAGGCTTCCCAGAAAAGTCCTGCAGGGTCCAAACCACAGTCAGACATGCAGAAGTTGTCATTTTTGGATCCCCAGAAGTACAATGCTGGTCCTGGCCTAAGCTCGGGAAAAATGAGTAATACAACCCAAGGGAAGGAACCACAGCACCAGTAACTGCAATAAGTGGTATCCCTCCGAAAGAGGCGGTGGTTTAGTCAGTCCAGTAACAACTGTTCACCCTCTCTCCAGCCCCTAGCACAAGCAGGAGAGCTGAGACAAGTATCCAAACTGGCAATGACTCACAGGCAAAGTATCCCATTTATTTGTGCATAACCAGTGTCTAGCAAAACATGGTTCAAATGCCCAGAGTTATCAGCTTGCTAATAATACGCACATGTTATTAACTGTCCAAAAAGGCACCTCGGAGAGGCCCTGAGGCCACAACTGTCAGGGAGCAGCAAGGGACAGATAGCTGGGATGTGATGGGGATATCAGGGCTGGCAGGGCAGGGGCCTTGCTGGGCAGTGCCCTGTCCCACCATGCCCAGACAAGGTGCATAGGGCAGACCCAGAGACTGTGGTCAGGTTCCACCACGGTTTGAGATCCCCAGGCAAATCTATGGTAACAAGGTAGGTCCAAGGGCAAGCCAGAAAGTCAATCTGCAAGTTAGGATCAGACCCAGAGATTGGCGGACAGGTCCATGGTGACAAGGCAGGTCCAAGATCAGGCCAGGATGTCAAGCCACATGCCGGTAGCTGGATGAGCAAAGTCAGGCAAGGACAGGGCTGTGACCAAGCTGGAGACTGGCAAGTAACTTGGAGGCAGCGCAGGCAGGGACTGAAAGCCCTGAGCCGAGTGGGCCTGTGGGCAGGGTGGCTCCACATGAAGTTGGTCTGGGCCATTAAGGCCTACCCTGACAACAGTGCCCAAACAGCGGCATTAATTCTTTCAAGTTGGTTTTACTGTTTGAAGTAGACAACATTTGTGTTTAGGAGCCTTATTTAAACAATCCATCCTTTTTAGAACACCCCAAAATTCAGATCCTTTCAAGTAACACAAGCTTGGTTTCATGAAGGGTCTCATCATTTTTTTTTTGTTTGTTTGAGATGTACACAAGCCAGGCTCCCCACTAAAAATAATTAAAGTCCAACGACGTAAGTGAGTTTGCAAACTTAAGTACTTACAAATATCGTTCTGCAAGGAGCATTAGGCATACAAACTTCTAAAGAGCAAGTTTGCAAGTGCGAACTCCCCAGCTTTTCCCCCTTCCTTCTGGCCTTCCCTTATGCTAAAGGCTGGCCATAAAACACTACAGCCCTTCCTCAGCTTCTTACTGCATGGCAAGAGTTAAGTCCTGACGAATACCACAGTTTAGGGAGAGCCCTCCCTCTAACAGGAACCCTAAACCTTTGGGAAATACAACACTAAGACAATTCTCTCCACTGCTATTTAAAGGAATGCATTCAGACACACAGAGTTGCAATGAACTCACCAGCTTAACTTTGATTTGGAAGCAATTTCTGTTTATGGTCTATTCTTGAAAAAGGTTGCCATTTGCGATAGGGATACTGATGATAAATAGACTGAAACCAATTCATTTCACATAAGCCAGGCAGCCTTCAACGATGAATTTTGATACCTACTGACTCAAAATGGATAATGTGTGATATAAACCCTCCATCTCCCACTGTGGATTGCAGAAATTGTTCCGAACACTATAATGCAAGGCATTCTTTTGCCTATTTTATTTGTCCAAATACAAAGTGACCTAGAATGATCTCTTTCAAATAAACAAGCAAATCAAGTTATTCCATGAACACCTGCTGAATCTTCCCACTAACTGCTCCCTGCAACCTTTCCCTTGATCACAACCCGCTCACGCAATACCCCCAGCAGTTTTTGTCTGCATCACTTGAACCACCTCACTGCGGTACTCCAGGTTCCCAACCTGTTTGGCTAGACAAGAGATAACACATGACCAGTCTGATCACTGCTATCTCACCACAGAAGAGAACCACATTAAGAATAAGTGGCAGAAATCAATCTTTTTCCTCTCATTTTCACAACATGTAGAAAAACCTTTCTGCATTCTATATCAAGTTTAAGTTAGGGGTGGCCAACAAAGTTATTGGGACTGGTAGATCACGTACATCTTGTTTCCTTGGGAAAAACACACTAAAATAAAGTCTGTCTCCTCCTCACTCCCATCAAAGTCACAGTCACCTTCTCCATCACCCACAGTTTAGGTTTCACCATCCAGGAAAGCTCCTGGCTGCACAAGCAGCAGTGTAGGACCTCTCTCAGCTTCTACCAACAGCGCCTGCTTAAACCCAGGCCTGGCCTTGTGCTAACTAGGGCCTCCTCTTAACAGCCTTTAGTCATAGACTTCCTGGGGAGAGCTACGGGCTTTATTCCTCTATCAGAAAGTTCAACGAGCACCTCGAGTCCATTTTGGTCGGGCTTGTGCATCCTCCCGTGGATTTACTGCCAATCATCAACCCATTCCGGGACTAGAATTCAAAAGTATAAAACAAATGTGTTTTCATGTAATTTTGGAAGCTGGCTCAATATATTATTTCCTGCAACATTCCCAGTGTGGATAGTTCTCTCTTCCTGTGTTCTCTGTCAGCACTGCATGACCATGCTCTGACCAACACAGCAGCTATTAAGCCCTCATTAGTCATGCGTTTGCCACTGCAGGCAAAAAATTCCGCTATCGCTTAAACTCTTCTCAGGCTCCTCTTATTAGAACAAAGATCATCTTTCTACAAAGCTTTTCCTGGTTTTACCACATCTGTGTTCATGCCCCATCCCCCTCTCTCCAGACCTTGCACTATTAACACTTCCCTTGCTACCGCAATTCCCCCGAAGATAGTCTGAACATTGTTTGATGTTGCTTAATTATTCTGACTGTTAATATACACCCTCATTCCGGGGTCATTGCTCTTCTGTAGTCAACAACCCCCTTCTATGTCACAACCAAAATGCCAGGAGTCCAGCAAGGTCACCCAGTAGCAGTAACATCCAAACATTTCTTGGTGATCTCTGCCCACATGAGGGATCACTCTGCTCTTTTGGCTCCTTAGCTGCCCTGCATTTAAACAGCCTCATTTCGAGTTCACCCCACCACATAACCCCCTTAACATAAGGCTGTGCTCACCAAACCAGTACTTTCCGCTAAACAAAAAAAAATATATATATATATATTATTTAGTAACATAAAAAGGTCTCACTTCACACCATCTCGCACAGCAAAGGAAGGGAATGGAGAAAATCACACAGGTCTGTCTTTATTTTCGAAAAAGTTGTTTTGCCCACTGTAAAATCAAAGCTAATCTGGCATTGATCAGCTTGTATTTCAGACTGATTACAACGACAGGAACATGACAGAGAAGCTACACCTAAGCAACCAGAAGTTGGAGTCAGTTTTGACACAGAAGTATTTACCTTGGATGCCAAGTTGTCCACTAGTGCAATCATGGAGTTCTTAAAAAGGGTAGCAGCTGTCAAAGGTCGCTTGGTCACCTCAGTGATGCTCAGTTTACCTTCAGGCCACATCATCTTCAACACAGGATTAGAGCTAAAAGACAATCTCTTTAATTGCACAGTCTAACAGCAGGGCAATAAATGATCTACTAAACTTAAAGCTGCCTGCTTCTGTCCAAATCTACTGGTGTTTTCAGCTCAGAAACGTATCAGCCAAACCAGTATGTCATTCTTGGCCAAAATATTCCTTGCTCTTGAGCAATATATAGTCCAAGCTTACAACTAAACGCCCTGGAAGAATGACAAGTGCATTCTCCTCTTCAGATAGAGAGGTGCACTAATGGGATAGTACAAATACTGCACAAGTGATCTATCAAAAACCGAGTCTGCCTCACTGACACAAGCATAAAGAGGAATTTAATCAAAATAGAAAAGAGTAAGATCATAGCCCACAGCATCCTCCCTTGAAACTCACTATTTGATTTCAAGCCATACTCCTGCACTATTCTTGATGTATAAAATAATTTCTACGTTTCAGTCTATGTTTTCTTGAAGGGCTGAAGGTGAAGTAAAATGGTCACGATGGATGGCAAGAGCGCTGGAACAGACAAAAGCTCAAAGCAGTTAAGGGATCTAATGTCCAATCTATCACATGCATTAACGTGCCCTAAGTGGTCTTTGCGAATAGTCTTTCCCAGAGACTTAGCTGAAACCAAAGGCTACATTTAGTAAGACCTCTACACAGCAAATATTTTGCAGGTTTTTTGGTTAATAGGAAGTCTTGAAAATATGAACAGCAAGACTGTTCAAAGGAGTCCACTGAGTATACATGATAAGACAGTAAACTAAGATAATAGTTTTATTAGCTTTTAACCAAGGTAAACAGAACTGTCCAAGCAGCTTCTAGGCTATTTTGTGTTGACTCCCACTCTTATCAAAGTCTGTGAAAGGTTGAGACAGACAACATTTAGAAAAGAATTAAAGCGCATTTAATGCCAGTCTGCAAGGAAGAGTCTTCTGGAGAGCTTATATATACATATGTATGTTTTGATAGGATTTCAAATTTGCTTGTCAAAGGCAAATATCAGTTACTTAATTAGTATTTATGATAAGTGACTATACGATTTAAATCTGTCATGCCAAAGGTTTGAATCCTCTTCATATACTCTGTTTGCTCTTTTTTGTCCACACTCCAAATCTTTCAAAAAATGGCTTTTAGTTGGGGTTTGACAAGATTTACTCTTGAGCAAATGCTACTCAATAGCTTAAGCACTGATTTAAAAAATAAAATAAAAGATCAGTATTGGTACATCTGCAGCTGGTCAAAAAAGTGGTTAATGACAAACCAAGCAGTACAGGTAGCCTCTACACAACTATTTTGATTGCACAATGTCCTGGATTCAAACAAACACTTCAGATTTACTTAAATTAAAGATTACATCAGAGGGAAAACAACATACACAGAATATGGATTTTATCTTGGAAAAAACTGTAGCAGGTCAGCTTTCAGGTCACGGTGGAGAGTCAAACATCAGATCCCAAAGCACTGTTTACTACGACTGCTAATGCACGTGTCACACATGTAGTAAAGATAGCACCAGTGAAAACATTACGCTATTCTAGGATCCACTCTATAAAAAAAGGGATAACAAATAAGACTTAAAAGGAAGCTCATTAAAGATTTTTATACCTACCTGTTGTACATGAGGCGCTTGAAGTCCTGAAATAAAGTGTCCTTGTTTTTGTCAATAAATCCAGTGACGGAGTAACTAGGAAAAGAAAACAAGAGTTAACTGCAAAGAAGCAGAGTCCTTTTCTGAGCTGCTGCTATTGCCTGTGGAATTGGTATCCCTGCACTCCTACAAACAGATGCTAATCAGAAATGCAGCTCTGTTTTCCAACCTATCACTAATTTGCCACACAAGTACTGTGCAGGACCTGGATCTTTGTGCCTAGCTTTCCACCTCTCATGGGGGAAGAACCTAGTTTTAGAAAACTATTTGAACGATGCAGGTGAAGCACATGATGGCTGAGACCCATAAAAGGACTTGGACAAGTTGCAGACTGCCCAAACTCAAGAGTTAGGATCAAGAGTTACGCTCACAAGTTCTGATTTTAAACTCGAAGCCTGCGTTTCTGCTAAATCCTAGATTTCAAGTTTTGCTTTTCCACATGCCTAGTCTGTCACTCTCTTGGTGTCAAAGAAAATTCTCCAGCAGGAGTGCCTGAAATCAAGATTAGCCAATAACCAGGTGATTAGGGAACTCTTGGAAATAACACAAATCTGGAATTCTTCCCGACCTGAAAGACTACTGAAATTCATCTCTTCTCCAAGGCCCAAGACAGGGAGCTGTCTGTTCACGATGGCAAAGTCCAGAAACTCCTTGTTTGGTGAATCCCAAACTCAGCTGCTTGCCCTTGTACCCTCGAGTTTTAGATCCCATCCCCATCCTGGGACACCAGCTCCTGAACTGCAAAAGCCCTTGGATCCAGGGCATGCCTCAATCTCACCGTTCCCCAGAACATAACTTAGGCTTAAATACTATATGCAGATATTTCCATGTTTCACTTTTGGTTTAGAAAATTTGCAGCCACTGGCAGCGCAGAAGTTGCATCCGCCAATATGACACCACGTATTTTTATTAGCAAAATGTTTCAAAAGCGGGTATATCCATCAGCAATCATTGATGAAGGACTCTGTAACAAGATCTGATATCACTGAATGGGCTGCACCGGTTACTTTCAGTTACTAGTTACTTTTATAAATTAAAGGTAGATCTAATCCTAATGTAAAAGGTGTAAAATTCTTTCCTCGTTATCTCCCTTTGGATTTTGCTAGCACAGGGAGTTACACAAATCCTAAAGTGACCATTAAATCATGTCAGTGATATTCCCGACAAGCATCTTTCACTTCAACTTAGTCCACTCCACATCACTATGAAACACTGCAGCAACTGTAAACTTCAGGTACGGAAAACTTTATAACTTGAATGAGGAAGACTCCTTGTACTGACATTTATTTCAGTTTAACAGTACCCTGCATTTTGAGTCTGCTGAAACTGATGTGAGAATTTAAAGCTAGAGAGTTATATAATGGTACAAAACAGATGTCTAAAACAGATTTTATTAGCTCAGTATAGTCTTTTTGAATAAACAGTGCTTTTTTCCCCCTTTTTTCCCCCTCCCCTGAAGCATTTCCCCCTCCCCCTCATGCATATTCTCCTTTTGTTTCAGTTCCAAGAACAAAATCCTATTCTGGTTGGCAAGAAACTAGCACGAGATTTAATTGATAAGCAATTGCTGCACTCTGTAATTCTGTATGACAGCTATTTCTGGCTCATACCAGAAGCAGCATTAAATCCAAATATTGTACCACTTCAAAGCTGGTTAAAAGACAAAAATAGAAGGTACAACTTCATTTCTGAAAAAAACTCACATCACATCTCCAGCGTAGTGCTTGATTCGAAAGTCTCTATCAAACTCCAGGATTTTGTCAGTGGCACAAAGCTAGAATAAATTTCACATACATTAAAATGTCACCCTTCAAATTTCAATCTTTATGGAAGAGCAACTTGCATTGGAAGTTGAAGGAAAAACTATGGTTATTCCCCTGTATATATGCATGTGAAGATGTGAAATCCCATTATTACATGCTTTAATAAATTTTTTCATGGATGCTTTAGAAAAAAAAATTGCACAAAAGCAAGTTGCAAGAGCCCAAAAATTTAGTTTTTAAAGAAAAAAAAACAACTCAATCAAAACTGCCATTAAGCAAAAGGAACATTTGTGCATACACAGAGGTCTGCACTTAGGAGTTAATTAATGCCCTTTTAAAAATCTTCCTTTATATTTGTGATATCCCTCCTCAGCAAAGAAATGAAGAACTCAAAATAAGACAGTTACAGCAGCAATGTTTGTTCTCCCCTGCCAATAACGAAACCACTCTGGAAGGTCTGACCCCTCTTCAGCGGCGCCTAACCCTGCAGATCCAGGGGGGCCAGCGCTGCAATCCCTATATTTTCGGCTCAGGCTCCCGTTTCATTCTTTGACTACAACCAAGACGTCAAGTGCCCCCACGGCAGCCGTTCAGTACCAGCAGCCAGAATACCCGCACCCCTTCATGAATAACGGAAGCCAAAAAAACACATCACGCTGTGCTTAATTAAAAAAAAAAAAAAAAAAAAAGGAGAGCACCAGAAAAATGATTTTTCTTGTTAAAGCCCAAAGGGGGCAGGTAAACGAGTTAAGACTTTGCAGGATGCATGGGCACCATTCGAAAACGCTGAGAGCTAGGAATAAATATTTACCCACCTTACCAAAAGTCTTGGGAAAACGCAAGAGGAAATTAGCATCGTTGCACTGCAGGGTAAGAGATTATTAGAAGCAGGAAGATATCCTTCAAAAGCTTAACCTGCGTCCAAGAGTAGAAAATAGATTGGCTCAAACTGACAGATTAGATTAAAAAAAAAATCACAAGCAAGCAAAATGTTTGAGTAACAGGTACATAAAAGGTTACAAAGGTATAAGAAGCCCAGCACGTTAGGAACAGGAAGCCTGCCAGGGTTTGTAGGGCTGACAGATGACCAAGGTACAGAAGGAACGCAGAAAATGAGAAAATAAGGCCATCCCAGAAAAACTAAGCAATTTGTCTTTTTGCAGCTGTGTTCAGCAGCAAGGCGATAGAGGGGGTCTAATGCCTTTTTCAACCACCCAAATTATACATCTCAAGCCTACACATCAGTAGAAGAGGTACAGAACAAACAAAAATATGATGAAAAGCAGCAAATGCCTCTACCAGATGGGACACAATCAAATTCACCCGGCACAGGTGAGTTTGGAAGGTAGCTTAACATGATAATTTTTTTTAATGAGTGTTTTTCCCCGTGCATTTTGCACCTGCTGAGCAAATCAGTATAAATTATAAAAAAAGAAAAAGAAAGAAAAAAGATTATGTGTACTGATACAGTTGATAGTCTGCTTGGTTTTCTAAGAGGAACATAAGGTTCCTCGCTAGCAACTCAAATAAATTAAGCTGCTACGAAAGACAAGAGAAAAGGTCCTTGCACAGAAAATGGAAAGCCAGGAAACAGAGGGTAACACTAAATGCTGTGGTTTTACAGTAGAGGTTCACCAGGGAGACCCACAGGGGCCTGAGCTGAGGTCTACGCTGTTAATAGTCTTAAATGAACCATAAACAGAGGATAATAAGAGGTGATCAAGTTTGTTGCTAATAATTATTCAGGGAAGTAAAAACAATGGTTGAATGTGAAGAACCTTAGGAAGACACCAGAGGCTAAGGTAAGGGCAATGAAAAAGCAAACGAACTTCAACAAAGAGTGATACGCATGAAGATACGGGAAGATAAGCCAAGGTTCACAGTTAAATGAGGGATCTTGAATGACTATTCCCAATTCTCCATATCAGAAAAGACACAGGAGAAACTGGAAGAGGCTTGAGGAAGGGCAAAGCCCATCAACTGACTGCCGCAGAAGGAACAGCCAAAGGCACTAAGCTGCTCTGGGCTAGGGAAGAAACGACAGTGGATGGTGACAAACAACCTGGTGGAGGTGTAGGGGAAGACTCAATGAACACCATCTCCCTGTTCAAGAGCTATAAGGCTCAGATGTAACCTAAAGGGAAAAAGGAAGAGGAAGGAAAACGGGGAAGGAAGGAGCTTTTTACATATAAATAACCAAGCTGTGGAGCACTTTGCAAAAAAAGAAAAAAAATAAAGGAAAAAAAAAAACGGACAAGGGCTACTGAGGACACCATCCCTTATTCAGGAAGTTTCTGGACTGTACAGCACCAAGTAATTGCTCTTTGCTTGCCCCAATTTCTTCTCTCATTTAGACCTTCACTATTGCCCAGCATCTTGGACGATACTAAGTCAACCAGGTGGACCAGAGTGGACCTTCTCACGCACTTAGCTTCACAATCAGTTTGATGAGCTTGACACTATTCAGAACACTTTGCTATTTGAAGTTTTAGCAATTCATATACTGTCTATCGCTATCGCTCTACTTGATCCTTTGAAATTATAAGATCAATTAAAAACAATCAGAATTTAAAGAGATTGAGAGAATTTGCCTGTGATGTTGAGAAGTATTACAGAAACAACTAACACTTGTACATGTCTAGCTTACTATTAGGCAATTTGGAGAAGAAAGACCCACTCCCCCTTCCTTCCCCCCACCAAGGAACATAAAATTTTGCCCCAAATATTCATAGTGGAAATGTTTGCCGGCATTTTTCCTGGTTTGTTTGGCTTTCACCAGGACAATCAAGCAGACAGCAGCAGATCAGATAGGCAGTACACAAACTAGGACACTACTATTTAGGGCACAGCAGCCCCTTAGAGCTTATCCACATGGAGCCCATGTGCAACATGCTCTACAGGGGAGCAGTGAAGCATTAACTGAGGCTGAAAGATGGGAGCTGTTCCCATAACATATCAGCACACATACTTTAACTCTTTAGGATCATCTTCGATCTACACAGAACTTTATAGTACCTGGAGAGAACAACTGCAGACAGAAAGAGCAAATTATGCAATGAAAGCAAGTCCTCTGCTTTAATCCAAAGTAGAAGAGGCTAGCTGAGATAGCTCGGATTTCTTACAGTACTTCTTGATGGGATAAAGGCTCATGGAAGAAGGTATTTTAGCTACTGGTATAGGACAACGGCAAAGATGGGAGATGGGAAAAATATAATTGTTAGAATTTTATGGGTCAATATTTTCAAGGCTATATTGATTTAAACTAGAAATTAGCAGGCCAGGGAGATGCATCATTCCCTCCATAAACATTATTTATAGCTGTATTCCTTGTTTCCCTTCCAGGCTGTGCAAACTGTTTTCTGACAATGCCACCCCCTACTGAGGACTACTGCAATAGGCACTATGCTTTTTTTTTTTCTTTAATATTCTTATGCTGCAAAGGGACTCCTGAAGGTAATGACTCAAACAGCAATTTTTTTTTTATTTTCCTTTTATAGCCTCCCACATGCTTTATGAAATTCAGTGCTCTTCTCCGACCACAAAGTACTCCCTCCCTTCTCCCTAATGGAAACGCTCCACCTTAGCAGAGATGGGACGAAAGATTGAACAGAAACTGAACTCCTTTCTCGGAGATTAATCTTAAGATAGCTCTAGAAGCTGGACCTTTTCCCACGCTGCCCCACTGCAGAGAATTTAAGGATCCACCCCTCCAGGCTTCACTCTTCCCAACCATTAGTACTAAGGGAAATAATTTGCATTAAAATGCAGTAACCTCAACGAGGCTTCATGAAAATACTTGATTTCAGGTGAGTCTACTCAGGACTATTCCTAACATGCCTGCTGCTTAAGCACATAAAATTTAGGTTAACACGGAAAGCAAAATTCCCCCTTTCCCCTCCTTCAGCTGACATGCATGTGGCAGCTGAGGAGACAGGTTTGCTGCAGCTAAAGGGCACTTAAGGAAAGCCACAGCTGGAAGAAAAACTGCTTATTTTATTTCCATCCTATCCTCTAGTCAAACAAGCCAGATCCAGACCTACTGTTTATATTCAGCCTCCCTGGAGGCAATCTTTAGCACATATCTTATACAACTCTGCTAATTTTGTATTTCTGACCTACATACAATATTATACTGGGGAAGGGAGGGAATGACTATCCCAAACCCTACACTTTAGGATCCTAAAGGCTACATTTCAAACGATATCCTCAATAAAGAGTCATCAAGATACTAAAGGCCTTTATCCGATTACTCAGTGTGAAAGATTCTCAAATTAATCAGCCTGGTGACCATGTTTTCGGTATGCTGCCAAGCGATGAATAAAGCCTTTTCAATTTGTATCTAGTACCAAAAACAAAGCAAGGCAAAAGGCCTGGAAGATCAAAGATACTGTTTAAGATGAACGTGCTTTGCAGCCAATGACGATGGAAAAAAAAATCACAGTGCTGTAATAAAGCAGAAGTGTGAATAATTTCGCTGTCATTATGTATTACAGCAGTCTGGGAAGCAAATCACGTGAATTGAAACCCCGCGTCTATTGGTTATAAATGACATCATGGTATGTGAAGACACAAGTTCCTGCTTCTTTTATGCTTGGAATAAAATTGATCTCGCATTGGGTATACTTTAGCTCCCTCTGCTGATGGCAAGCCCTTAGAAAATGCGTTCCCCAAACCAAGATCAGACGGCCTATTTCTGTAGCTTAAGAGCTGCTCTGCTCCTAAGCACTGAATTTCACACCCTGCAGTAAGGATTTCAAGCCCAGGAACTCTTCAAATCTTTTCCCTCATTCCAGTGAGTCTAAGCAATAGAAAAGGCATCACACAAGACAAGAAGTTCTGAGGATACAGAGGAGCAAGTTACCTTTCTGCTGGAGAAGTGAGCATGCTTCCCTAGCTTGTTATTAAGAGCCTCGAGGAACATCTCATCCGTAACCTTCCCAACATTCATGCATGCATCGTCCAGAATGGCAATGATGCCTTTGTGCTGCTGCTCCACCAGGTCAACGATGATCTGATTGTTAAAGTAATCAATCTGCAAAATGCAGAAGAACAGGTGTGCATATGACTTTGGCGAGTGAAAGAAGTAGGTGAACAGGAGTACACCAGTGTTAGCCACTGCTCAGTGAACAGTTTCATTATTTGTGTGACAGGAGTATTAAACCCACCATTCACAGATGAAGCGATCACCTTGCAATACACAGACCACTAACTAAAAATTAAGCAGGCAACCATTGCACAGGTGCTCTTCTACCACCAAACAGCAAAAAAAGCGATCTTTTACATACCTCACATTAATCTCAAGACTTCTCCTAAAACTCAGCTGCTACAGAATGCACTTTAAAATAGCTTAAAACTCAACTGCACACAGTTACATCAGTGAAAACTGGGGGAAAATAAGAAAAGCATGAAATCCAATACACAACAATTAGTTTACTAAACACCAGTAACTTTTTTCACATGGTGACACAAAAATAGAGGTCAAGCGCTCTCTAGCTCTTTCCTAAACAGAAGGTAACACCCATTCGTAGAGTGGGTTCCTCCACAATCAGGTTTTGAAAGGTGCTGGGTAAGTTATCACAAATGATTCTACACCCATGAAAATGGGAAACTTATTAATTCACTGCAAATGGAGGATCAAACTCTTGATACCAATCTAATCTGAGTCAACATCTTACCATTAAAATCTCTCTTATCTCTGGCATTATTAAAGAAACTTGAACATCAGAACTCTCAATTTTTTTCCATTTGAATATCCACTATCAAACAAAGCAAATGAGCGTTTAGATTAGAAGCTCAGGCAGAAAGATGCCGTAAGATGTTTTAATTTAGACCTGCAATCCCCTATTTTCCAAAACCATGGGAAATATAGAAATGTTATCAGATAATCAGTTAGCTTCTTCCACAGTCTGACTTCTAGACAGCAAGCCTGATGGTACAGCTGTCACCGACACAGATGTCCTATCGACTTGGACAGGAGCTTACATGGGGAGTAACTTTAAATCTGGAACTTCTGCTGGTACACTGACCTCAAACTACCCTCTCCCTCCCCTGCCAACTCACTCACATGCTTCCAGGGAATTCCCTCGCGCTGGTATTCTTCCTGTTCTTGCTTTAGAACCAGCTGAATAAAGAGCTGCTGTAGCTTTTCATTGCAGTAATTAATGCAGAATTGCTCAAAACTAGGAGGGGGAAAAAAAAGAAAGGCAATGAGTTTTCTCATATGAGAAAGGAGAAGGCACAGCACTGTGCTTTACCAATGGGGCTCACCTGTTACTGTCAAATATTTCAAAGCCGTAGATATCCAGGACCCCAATGACTGTGTTTTTCCCATGTACTGTAGTGTCATAGTTCTTCACTTCGATCACATCATTGATGTGTGTCACAATCCAACAGAAGAGACGCTCATATATTGCCTGTCAGGAAACAAATACTGAGAAATCCTGCCTGCATCTCTTTAGTATTTAGACTTTGTGTATACGAGTTTTGGAAGCAAAAGAAACATTTTATGGGATATTTTCTTTTTGTCAGTAGCTGTTCACTTTTAGTAAATTTTATCTGTGTTTTTTTTTTTTCTTTACTACAGGCAGCATCTTGAATTAAGCTTTATAACGCTGTGTTGCATGTACTGTAAAGAACAAAGTCTAAATTTTAATGAAGTCACTAGGTATGGTGCATTGTCATTCTTTAATGCACGAAGTACAACTCAACCAAACAGCCACAGGCTAAAGAAGTGCGTTTGAGCTATTGTCACATACAAAATCAGACGTGGAGAAGGAAAATTTAAACTCACTTTTGCAAAGGCATCTCTGCCATAGGTGGCTTCTTGCTCAGTATGCTGTTTGTCAATGACGTCCCGTCCTGTAGCTACCGTTCGGAACAAGAGAGCCTTCTCCACCATGTCAGATTTGGTTGACAGCAACTCTGCAATGACCGACACAACCTTGCCATTTTCTATTAGAGGCGTATCACCATCCACAGAAAACTTCAAGTTCCCCTGCAATAAATAGCATGAAACTAGATTTAGATTTCTCTATTATTAACACCAGTCAGTAAACTCCGTGTTCATCCGCTATTCGAGCCGTTAAAATCTCTTAATAAATTAGAAGGGTGGAGCTGGCATATCCACATGTCCACAACATTCCCAATTCGGTGGAAGTAACAAAGTTTGACTCAAGGAAAAGCATTCCTTCTCAAGGTTCGGCCGAGTATATCAAACATTTCTGCAGGTTTAATCAGGTACTGGCTCAAGGCGCAGAGTCTAGCGATGGGAACTAACGGAAAGCATACAAAATTCCAGATGTAGCTTTTCATCTTTAATGCAGCTTGCCACAAGAGTCCTAGGCTGCAGTTCTTATAAAGCTTTTGCCCACAAAGGTAATGTGAATATTCCACGGAAGCTGACCACTCAGCAGCACTAATAGGACTTGACTGACAGTAAAATACCACAGGAGCGTTGCTACTGAATACCTGCAATCCCAGAATTAAGTACCAGTACCACTGCACCATCTGTAATAGTGGTCTTGAATCCCACCAGCATGGCCTCACGCTGCTCTGCCTCTGTTCCCTTCCTCCACGGTGCGGCAGTACTACCCCGAGGAGGGGGAAACATTGGAGAAGAGCTGCAGTTTTCTTTTGCCTTCTTGCCCCTGCCCACCTACGGTGCTTTTCTCCTCAAGGAGAGATCAGAATGGAGCTAGAGTGACAGTGCGTAGGCGAGGAGGGCCTGCAGCTCCGCTCAGCACACAGAGAACAAGAGGGCTCCTGTACCTCGTTGCACTCAAATCTCCACGGTGACGTGAAGTGCCATCCCTCCAGCAAAATCACAGCGGTGAGGGAAGAGTGTGAGGGAAAATGGAGAGAGAGGAAGAGTGATGTGAGACGTCCCTACCCACTAGCTGCCGAAACTCAAACAATTCCTTTTCAGAACATCAGCAGAGCCCAGAACTTCGTGGTACGGCTGCTATGGGATGTGGAATATGAAGAATTAAATGCTATCTTCCACCATTACTGCAGTGCTCTATCTCACCAAGCAATTTCACTCACCACTGATCGTTTTAAACCATATACATTTTCCCAGCCAAAGAAATCTTCCAACTGCTTCTACAGGAAGAAAACTTAGAGCTGTCAGAAGTACAAGTATGCCATCTGACCACTCCTGAAGAACAGCCAACTCTAACTGGAGGGCAGCGAACTTACCAAGTGAAGAATGGCTGCCACAATTTTGTAGACGGTCTGAATCTCCTCTTGCTTGAAGCCTATCACTTTCATGGCTTCAGCTACTGCTTTGAACTCTGCACCATCGTTGTTGGAACACTGAGGAGAAAGAAATGAGCTTGGGACAAAAGGTTCTTCATGAAAAAATTGTTACTGGTAATGGGTCCAGGTGGCCAAAATACCTCTGCCTGCATTTATTAATAGTGACAATATATTCCTACTGCAGAGGACTGCTTTTCATAAATAGGAACAAGTGGACTATGCACAATATAGGCTTGTCTTCTAGGTCCAGAACCTCCATTAAAAATAGCAGATAGGCGTTACCTTTCCACACACATCTCAGCCTCAGCTCCTGCTGTTTCAGCAGTAGTTTTAAGTATTTAAAGACACATTTACAATTAAGACAAGTTACCTGCAGCTCACTGACAACATCCTCACCTTTAGCTGTGCTCCAGCACGGATATAGTTGTACGCAGATGCATCTTTCTGAAGATGTAGAGATCGTAACATCTGGTCAGAACCCCCCTGCAGCAGCTGAACAACGAGTAATTTAAGAAAAGGTGAGCGAAAAAAAGAAAATCCTGCCTTTTTCATAGGAAGTCGTTTATATTAAATAAATTCTGTTCCTTACACATCTGCTTGACATGCAAAACCAAAGAGATGAAATTATTGCTAAAGCAGAATCAGCTATGCTATCTTGAGTCACAAGCATGACTCGCAAGGTACATGGACTGCACCATTGCAAGGCTCTGAACACAGCCTAGAAAAGACAAACCTGAAGCTCTTCATGGACCAGACATGTTTACATTTACAACATGCCACAGATGCATTTTGGCAAGCACACTGACCTTCTCGGCTACACGCCGAGACTTTCCGATGGGGAAATGTTTGTTAGAAAGGTGCTAACATGCTACTACGGTGTACTGAACAAGTAGGAAAAAAAACAAAAAACCTACAGTTTTCTCACCACAAAAGCAAGAATAAAGGTTATACTAATAGGCCAACTGTTTCTCCCAAAGGACACACAAAGGAGGCACCATACAGTATGGAAGACATTAAAAAGAACCCAAAGAAAAAAGAAAGCGAACTTGGTGCCATAAAATTACTTCCATATGGACTAGAGAGGTCTCAAGACAAAAATACAAGGATTAAACTTATTACAAATAAAGCAGTGAGTCGAAGTCCAATATTCTACCGTGTTTGTTTAGTTAGCCTCCTTTTAAGTATACAGATGTGTTAATCCGGGACTAGAAGGCAGCAAACAAAATCTTCCCATGCTCCTCCCCAAAAACAGGCCTCTTCAAATAAGCAAAGAACCAAAATATTGCTCAAAATGCAACAGCGTGGGGAGAATCCTTTGCAAAACGCATGAGAGGGTGAAAGCTTTATGTATTTTGCCTATCATGCCCGGGAAACTCAGAAGCAAGTCATTATTTTCAAGAAGTGAACACCAACCTGATAAAATGAATGAAAGCTTCGTTCCCCCGGCTGCTGCACAATCACACGAGACTGAGGAGGGGAAAAACAAAAATACAAGATACGTATTTCTGGATGTGGACAGCCTGCCTCCCAAGCATCTCCCCTTAGAAGCCAATGCAGCAGCTCGCTACTGCTGAAATACCACGAACTTAGTATTACCTTACTATTGTCAGTCTGTCTTTTATGAACATTATTAGCTAGGCACGATCATCAAGTTTGAAATCTCAACACAAAAAGACCTGCTTGTGTAACAGCTGCAACCTGCTATTTTTAACCAGAAATCCCATGCGGCCACTGCCAAATTGCTTTCATGCAAGAGTCGAATAAAAAGTCATTTTAGGTTAAGGGTTACTTAATAGCTGGAAAGGAGAAACAGGACCACGCGGCTGCAAACAAATGCTCCACAGGCCATGGTTAGGGCCTTATGGTAACCACCTCTAAAGCACCAGGGCAGGACGACCGACAGCACCCAACCACTGTAAAATTTAACACTCCCTTAATACAAGAGCTCTGCTCTAGAGAGCAAGGGAGAGTTCCGACTATTCCAAATCAGTGTAAGAAAGCACAAGAAAAACAGTTATCTCCAGCAGGCAGTCAAAAAGTAGCCTACGCTTATTTTATATTGCGAGTTTTAACTATGGACAGCGACTGCACGTGTGTTCCCGCTCCAGTGCAAAGTCACTGTCTATTGGCCTGTGTTAGTATCAAAATCCTCAAGGCTTTGAAAGTGGAAACAAATTTAACTGGCTGGAACTGAGACTATTAAATAAAGGGTCGTGATTTAAGCCACTGCAGCTGTGGCCCCACTCTTTTTTTTTTTTTTTTTTGCATGGAAGCATCACATGTTAAATGTTTTTTTTATAAAACAAAGTGTTTATTCTGAAAATAGACTTCAGGGAAATAATGAGAGAAATAAAAAGAAAAGGAGCAGATGTTGTTAAATACGTAAATTAAAGCCAGACGTGTCTCAAACATGTCATGAGAACTGTTAATAGATCAAGCCCAGTTTCTCTGCGGGGTTTTGCACATTCCCATGTTTTCGGCCACCGCTTAGTGACATGAAAAGAATTATGCTTTGGCCGGCTTGGAATATGCAGAAACAAAGTTATAAGGGATCACGCAAGGCAGTGGCATCATTTCAAAGTAACGCCTCCAAAGCCGACTGTTGCTACTTAGAGACCTAGAAAACTTATTTCATTTACCAGAGAGATCTCAATGCAGGAACTTATACAGAAGGAGTTTTGCTAATGTTAAATTAATCTCAGCTTTCATTCTGGATACAAAGGACACACACCTATATGAACATAAGCTTTGAGTAACACAGGTCCTTTACATGGTGAGCTCTGAAAGCAGCACCTGCACCTTACCAGCATTTCAGTTCTTTCACTAATTCTTGCCAAAAATTAAGCTCTAGATTTAAAGTGATTCTGTGCCCACATACATTACAAGTTGACATATTAAGTTTGAAAGGAAAATATTCTAATGGCAAAACATTAACATTTTACAAATGTAACTACACAAAAACCTTTTATTCTACAGCTGAACTTGGCTTACCTTTTCTAGTAAGTAATTATTGATGTGCCCACCTATTGGGTCTCCTTTAAAATCAAAGTTGATATCCATATATTTTCCAAATCTGCTGGAGTTGTCATTACGGTTTGTTTTGGCATTGCCAAAGGCCTCTAACACACAGTTGGATTTCAGCAATATGTTCTTCACTCTTTAGTGCAGATAAAAGCAAAAGAGAAGAGAAAAGGATGAATCTAGATTTGTGCATTCACTTTTCTAACGGAACTTTTTTTCAGATGCATTAAAAAAAAAAAAAAAAAGACGTTAGTATCAGCAGAGATGCCCTTTGATGTGTGTGACATTAGCAATGCCATGGAAAATCAGTTGGGAGCTTTTGGTAATGCTCCCTAGAGCTGAACAAATGTGAACTGAAGACCAGATCTCCCCACTGAAAATACTGTGAGTTTTGAAACCAATTGCTTCAATTCTTTTGCGAATAATCTGCAAGTTTGTTTCAGCCTGGGTATTAAATTTGTTTCAGCAGAAAGCCACGTTCTGTATTTCCAAAACTTTTATGCTAGGACAGGCACATTTTGCAATTCAGGAATATGCAAGCCTGAAAGGTCACGGACTATGCTCCTTTCACTCGTCATACCGTTCTAGCGTAAACATGCTTCAGACAATTTGCCACAGGAAACATGATTTCTGGCCGTTGCTTTTATTTTGAAAGTTTGAAGGCTTGATTTTCTCCTAACCTTTCTACGTGATCTTAGCAATCAAGATTTAGCAATCGGTATTTCAAAATTTCTGGAGTAGAAGTAGAATCTGAAGAAAATAGTTAAGTGCTTTAAAAATAGCACTTACTGTAAAAGACAATCCAGTACCTTGGGACTGCGCAGTCTACAGAAAGAGATCCAGAAACAAAACAACATCACTTATTTTGCTGCAAAGCCCTTACCTTTCCACCTCAGCTCTCTGACCAGGGTTGGTAATGGCTGCTATGTACTGCATAATATATTTACTGGCCTCAGTCTTTCCAGCTCCACTTTCACCTAAGAGCAAAAATACAAAGAATAGATCAAAATAAAATCAAAACATAACACTGAACAGTATTCTTAGCTCTACTGTGATTATGTTTGGGGGTTCTGTTGTTGTTTTCTAAAGCAACCTTCTTTGTGCGTACTTTGAACATGTTTTAAATCAAGCCAAAACCCTGTTTGGTTGTTACTACTACGTTAACTTAATACCAGCTACGGTGCAAGATTTCACAGGTCTGTGAAAAGCCTAGCAAGCAGAGGATCAAAAGAAATATTGTTAGAGGAAAAAGACTGGCATGCAGAGGCTTGGCTAGCAGCAGTGCTGCAAACTGTAATACAAGAGGCTACTGTTCAGCGCACCATCTCGGGTCTCTGGCTTTTCAGGCTGCTGAAGCACGGGAACATCACAGAAACGAAGTGCCAGGATCCAGATAGCAACTGTTCATGGTATAAGCAGTGCTCCCACTGTTAGAACCATGACAAGCAACCCGTCTGGCCATCAAAACAGAGAACAAAACATCGAGCAGCCGTCCAAAGCACGAGATGAGCAATTCTGCAAAAAAGAGACAGGAACGGATCTTCACACTCACATAGGCAGAGCGAGAAGAGGCCTCACGTTCAAGCCATCACTTTGCATGCACAGATTAAGCTAATTACTGCTACCCGCTCCTGAATTAGAGAAGAAATAATTGCAAAAGTCTCCACACAAGGAATAAAATGCAAATAAGCATAAGATGTGCATCGTTTTCTCTTTTACAAAACGTCACCGTTGGCCACATCACTATTCTTCTGCCTAGAATTTCACAAAGATCAAGCGTTCCTGGTGACGGAGAGCTCTTTCGGCTTACCTGATATTACAATGCAGGTGTCTTTCGATCGCCTCTTCATAGCTTTATAAGCAGCATCAGCAATTGCAAAAAGGTGAGGAGGCCTCTCGTACAATTCCCTCCCTTTGTACTGCTCAATCGTGTCGCGCCCGTAGATGTTCAAGTTTTTGTAAGGATTCACAGAAACCACTACTTCCCCAATAAACGTGTAAATCCGTCCTTTTTCAAACCTACCCAGGATGAGAGAAAAGAGACAAAGAAAACTGGTCAAATGTAGTACTGAAGAATAGGTTTTCCAAGCAAGTTGCCCATTTCATCGTAGCAGCTCTTGAATTCATCATCGTAGTCAAATATTATAACAAGGCTTGACTAAGGACATTATCGGTGACCAGTGCTGTCCTCAGGGCATATTAGCACATTTAGAGACGCGATGTGACAAAGAGGAGGAACTAGGGCTAATTTCAAATCTTACCACTGAAAGGAAATTTCTACTGTTTTTCCACTTACAGATGCATGACAGATCCAATTACTGAGATTAAAAAACCCACCAATTATATTTCTGAGTATAGCACACTTCTGCCCTGCAAATGCAAGCAAGCGGGCTTTCTGCATCGCTCCAGGTACCCCTTCACAGTAGTAGGCTACCAGAAACAAATTTTTCTAAGATGCCATTTCAAGTTAACATAATTTATTGCTTCGAGAATTAATGAGAGGCAAATATCAGTGACGAGTTTATATAATTCAGGTCATAAAGTGGATTAAAGGCAAGTTCTTTTTCTCACATTCCAGAGCTGTCTGGGATCCAGGCCAGATAAACACAAGTTTTGAAGCCACTAACTTAGAAGGTCTAACGACATTTGCAAGAAAGTAAAGACAAGATACAAGCCAAGAAATAAATTATAGCCTTTCAGCTCTAGGAATTAGCTTCCACTCCATCCTTTTCACTAGGTGGCACTTCAACGTCATCAGCGCTGCGAAACCAAAAGGGAAAGCTGCTGAAGGATATATGAACGTAACACTAAACCACCCCTTTTCTAAGCCCCACTTGACCATTAGTTTTCATTCTGGAGACATGATAAACAACAATTTGAAGCTGATAAACTAGCTTTTTGTTTAAATTTAAAAGATGTTTCCAAAAAACTTCATATGATAAAGTGTTACCTACTAGAAGAGCACAGAAGGCGTTTCAGGATAAGGATAAGAACTGAAGAACTCACCAGGAGTTGGATTCTTGGAAGGAGAAAGGATGACAACAGATTTAGAGTGCAACATGCAAGCTAGGTAGTTCGGTTATTAAACACCTGTATGCACCCTGTATTTAAAGTTTACAACGTTAGATGGCACCACAGCATCTCTGTACGCTACAGCATGGGCCTGCACAGTCCTTGATGGGCTACAGCATAAATTCCAGCATCATTTTCTCAAAGTTATCACCACCCCCACGTGGTGACAGGCACGGCACTTTCTGCTGTTCATTGGAGAATTCGCTGCAGCATCTCGGACGGGTCAGTTTTTTCTCAAATTTTGTAACACCTGCTAAATGTAACCCAGCAACTAACGCTCCACCTTCAGCGGGCTGTTTTCCCCTCTGCAATTCCAGCTGCCTCCAGAAATACTTCATTAAAAAGGCAGGAGAATCGCAAAAGGTCTTTTTGTTCCCATGCGAAGTTCTGACTAGAAGTAGTCCTGATGTGCACATCCCAAAACATGACGGAGCTTAAAACATAGAGATACACTTTTAGGGTTGTAAGCTGTCTGAAAGCCAAATATATGTGTATGTGTGTGTATATATATATATATATATATATATATATATATATATCTTAGAAAACGTAAGAGCATTATAACTAGCAGCACTCACTGAAACTCAGCAGCTCTTGACCGAGCATGTCAACAGAAATGATGGATGACACGTGGGCAACTTGGCAGAAGTTAAACTGCTAAGTAACAGGTACAAAATACAGAATCACAACCTATTTCTTAGAAGGCTTTGCTGGGAAAGGAGGAGGCGGCTGTGTGTATATGGGACGCTCGTGCACTCAACCGTCATCGTTTCAATTCTTTTCAAGTACAAAGCAGGCTGCAACCGTGCCGCCGGGAAGGATGCACAACACTCGCTATACGTGTGGGTGCAAAGAGATTTTCGAGCAGACTGCTGCCTCGTGTGCTTATCCTGCGAGGACAGGAGAGGCTCTCTAGACACAGAAGAAAGGAGTTTGGGGTTTTTTGGGGGACATTTTTGTTTTATATGCCACTTCCCAAGTTGCTGCACAGCAGGCATTTCGCTACCGCAGACGGTCCTATTCAATGCCAAAAAGATGGATACATTAGCATTGGAAGGAGGTTTGAAACCCCACCGGACCGCCAGGTGACGAGCCGCAGGCTGCTTCTCGTTGCTGCCAAGAAGAAAATAAAAAAGCACGTTCCTCCCGAAGCGTCGCGCCAAGTCACCAGCACGGGACCCAGGACTTTGACCTCTTCCTTAAGCAATGAATTATGTAAACTGGCAGTAGCAGAGCCCAGTTTAAGTTTCCTCCCTCGACAGTTCTCCGTCCCCGTCTCCTCCGTAAGCACAGTCTACAGATTTGCTGCCTCGGTGCGTCTGCCGGCTGCAAAAACGCGCCCAAAATAAATCCGCGAGACCCCTGCCGACACCGAGCGAATCCACTTCGGAAGCGCTAAGGTTGCGATGCCTTGACGCACGCGGCAATTTGGCACGTTTTCTGCTCGTTTCCCGGGCACTTCCCGGCTTAGATGACACAGACCTTGCATTCAGCCTCCAAGTCAGGTTTCAAAACGTTTTACCAGACTCAGATGAATTGCATCTTAAATTTCTATAGAAAAACTGCAGGTAGAGGAGGCGAAGGAGAAGGATCCTTCTCTGGGTTTGACAAACGGACCCCTTGCTCCAAGCCTTGCTTTAAGGGTACGGAGCTCCTGAGCAGCAGACGTTCCTGCCGTGGCTCTGGGTATTTTTTTTTTTTCCCCCATTTCTTAGCACTGGTGTTAAAATCGCAGCGTGCTGCTTGGACTTTCCTAAAACGAGCTTTCGCTCCGCAGCCCTCGCGGCTGATAAAGCCTCTTTTCATCGCACGGGGCAGTTCAGTGCGACGGCAGGCCAAAACCAGCAGCGGCTGTTTTCCTAGCTGCATTGCTTCGGTGCGAGACTCTCGGTTTTCCATGCCCAAGACGAGCTCGTGAAAGCTGAAGAAAACAGCCAACGCCTGCAGTCCGAGCTGGGAGGTGTATACGTTATATCAAATTTGCTATCCCTCCGCAAGGCATGGTCACAAAACCGGACAACCAAGGCAGCTGGCACTTACCTGAGAGGCTCTTAAATCAGGGCATGCACTCAACCAGGAGAAAGCACATCAACGTAGAGAAGAAATCACTGCAGTACCATGCACGTACCACCCAGAAGTGCGTTTTCCACTATTAAAAGCAATTTATAGCACAGTTGTTAAGAGGAACACGTGCACATACCACTCACAGCCGAACCCCAGCTGTACGCAACACGAGAGTCACAGCACATCGCGCTGCAACTTTGAGGAGGAAAGGATTTTCCCCCAAGTGATTCTATTTCTTCCAGTAATTTCTGCATTGCTATTTTCAGAATTTTCTTTTAAGTAAGACTGCTGTGCATTAAATTACAAGTCAAATATCTGCTCCTCCAGAAACAGTGGCATATCGTGCGTTCACATATCTAATCACCGTTGGAAAATACACCACCAAAACCAGGAAGCTGAAGTTCTTCGCTACGGACTCGCCACCAGAGAGCACTCACATTTAGGACTTCTCCCACCTGACAAACAGTCCAGTCAAAAATAAAACTGTTCTTACCGAGGAAATGATGCAACTTCAAATGCACTCAGTACAAATAAAGAAAAGAGTTAGTTGGCAAGAGTTGGAAGCCAAACTCCAAAACAACATCTGCAGAATACAGACCGTTCAACGAAGGCACCCCACCAGGCAGTCGCCCCTCCAAACGCTGCAATCCAAATTATAAAGGGAATTTACAGTTAATCACTTCAATGATAATTCCCCCGCACTGGAAGATAAACAGAAACTTGCTGGGATCGCAGACCGCAAGCATCATTCTGCAGGCTTATTCTTATGTCTGGAATTCAACATATTTTCTGAGATAACCTGTGCCAGCTACCACAAAGATCAGTCTGCAGCGCGATCTCCGGCTCAGCTTCCCTAGGGTGTGAAGTTGCTCCTTAGAAATGCGTTTTGCCTGTCTTTCTCTCCAGCTGTCTAATATTTGGGAAGCAGCACAACCGCTGGAAAAATCAGGTCAAGCCATGAGCCATCGCACTGAAGTTACCTTAAGAGAGCTTAAAGCGCAGGTATCACCATTAAGGATCACTCTGTTCAGGGCAAAGAGCTTCTCTCCTCTGGGACTCGTTTCCTGCCACAGATCAAAGATATACATAATCTTGTGCTTTACACATATACAGACACACTAAAGCTTCTCCTACTTTAGCTGGGCAGGTGCTCAGTAAACCTGCTCTGGTCTCACCTCTTCCTCCTCCGTCAATATACACCAACGCTCCAGAAACGGAGCAGCTGTCTTCACTGCAAGAGGTCACAACAGGGCCATCAGCTAAAAAGATTTACTTTCAGTTCAAGTGGCTTAAACTAAAGGAAGGTAACAAAAAAGCAAAAAAAAAAAAAAGCAAAAGAGAATAATTTGGAATAGATACAGACGCATCAGCCTGCGCAAGACTCTCAAGAGCAAACCTAGCATCACTTACAAGGAAAAGGGTAAGCTGTTGGATTCAAATTTTTATCCATTTCAACTGCAACTCCAAACTGCAAAGTAAACACGAACATTTAGCGTAGAAAGAGTAGCACTCTACTCTTTCTTCTTTACTCACGTGTGCACGGGATGAAGAGCGATCTTGTAGCTGCATACCACTTCGGCATGCAGAAGAACAGGGGCAATTCCTTTTTCTGCTACGAACTTCTTGGGCGACTTGGATTACCCTCCCACAAAGGGGCACACAGTACTCAACTATTTCTTACCACTAAATACACGCATTAAAATTCCATTACTGCAGGTTTCGACGCTATTTTCATTGCAAACAGGCGTTAAGATTTTAACTAGAATTCATGTTAATGAAGAAGGCAAGAACGGGCTTTTAGGATGTTTTCATTAAAGAAAACTTAAGCAGACTCCTGACAGTGAAATAGTATTTACACAGTTTAAAATGTTAGACTGCATAGTTTGCTGTATTGGCACAAAGGAATAACTATTCTTCTCCTGCTTAGGGAAGTAAGATGACTTTGCTTAGACACGTTTCACCCGGTGTTCCTCTAAAGAACACATCAGACAATTGTGCCTTTTATACATGATACCAGGTCTCTCTCTTAAGCATTCAGTGTTACTTAAAGAACTTATTTCAGGGCATTCTTGAAATAAATTCAGCTGTCGAGCAGGAAAGAATTACTTTCAAGTCCTTCAGTAAATTGTTCGTGAACTGTATTACAGCAAATCATCCTCATCAGAAGAGAATTCGGACAAACAGGATTCGGGCTGGCAGAAGCAGAGCTAAAATATTCTTACTGCAGTTGAAAAAGCAAACCAAAAAAAAAAAAAATCTGTCTAGTCAATATTACCTCCTTGTTCTAGGAAAGCAATCCAGGCCTGTCGCGACTCTGAATCTGCATGCCTACAATGCTTTAATCCATCCTATTAGCCAAAAAAGGGCGATTCAAGTTCATTTAATGTGCAGGTGAAACAAATTTTTGCTTGCAGTTGTCTCGCATGGTTTCAGTGCTCAGATGTTGCCAACTTAACAAAATAGGAAATGCCATTCACCGTGCGTTCGGCACCACTCCTTTCCTGTCCGGGAGGGAACAGAAAGGGCAGGGTGAGCAAGACTTCGTTCATCTGCAGTTTTCAGTCAGCTTCGGAAAGAAGGTTAAAGACTCCTTTGTCATGACATAGGGCGTTTTTTTTTCCAAAGAAAACAGTAAACTAGGAATGACTGGTGCCACATCTTCCTCACCCAACCAAGAGTTAGGCAAGCTCTTGACCGTAATTTGACAAGGCTGATGCAGCTCCACCACAGTTGACCCTTAGCTCATCTCTGTCAACCCAGTAGGTGAGGTCAGGGGAAAGGAAAATGGAAGATGGATGCTAAGCTAGCTCTAACGAACGCTGAATAAAGGCTGAAATAGTGAAATGCAGCTGGCTAGCTAGAAACTGGAATGATATTAAAATCCCTTTCCTTAAATATCGAGTTAAAGTACTAACCTTGCACCGAAAAAATGCCAAACCACTAAACATAGGAGTCGCTGAATACTTTCATTTCTATTTGCGTCACAGGACAGAATGAACCATCTCTCTCTTCTATAGTTAGAGAAATATTACATATTCTTCTTGCATATCAAGAAACATTGCAGAAGACACAAGTAGACTTAAAGTAGATAATGTGAAAAAAAGAAGAGATTCTTTGGAAAGCTTTCAGGGATAACGTAATGCCTTGTGTTTTCTTCTTTAGTCCACATGAGGAAAGTTCCTACTAAGCACAGACACTTGTGCTTAATAAGCAGCTTGCTCCTTATTTCTCTGCATAGAACAGTAAAACACACATCCACCTTTGATGTGAAAAGTCCAGCTGGACCACTCTAAAAACCATAATGCGATATTCACATTACCCTGCTTTGAGCAGGACATTGCACTTGATGATCTCCTGAAGTCTCTTCCAACTTAAATTATCTATCCTCTCATCCTATACCTAACCAGGCAAGAGGGAAAACAAGTTGGGGATGGCAACCAACTGAAGAATGCCATCTACCCTAAATCTCTTTTTAATCTGTCAAATAAAAACACAAAATCTTTAAACAGATAGCAAAAAAGAAGAACAAAGCTCAAAAGTCAGGTAGGATCTTTTATTTGCACGTCACGTGTGATGTCAGCTGGAGCACATGTGCAGAAGAACACAGAGCTCACCTTATAAGAGAGCGAAACTAAATGCCGGAGACTCGTAAGACTATTGAGGAAGAAGAAAGGTAGAAACAAGCATTGTAAAAACATCAGTAGATAATCTTGCTAAGCAGCCAGAAGAACTACTCAAACAAAAAGACTATACAGGCCCATATGAAAAATGGGAATGGATTTAATCTGGCCAATTTAGGCTTCAAATTAAGAAAGTTCACTGCCAAGGGAGCAAAGTCCTGAAACAGTGTTTCAATAGAGGGAGCAAGGACTAGTGAGCCTTGCTGGATATTGCAGGACTTATTTAACTGATGTGTTTAGAAGATTTGGCTTCTTGCACGGTCTTAGCGACAGATTTCAGAAGTATCTGAAGGGAGTCAAGGGGATAGGGCTAAACCTTTTTCAGTTGTCCCATGTGACAGGACAAGAGGCAATGGGCAAAAACTGAACCTCAGAAAGTTCTGCCTGAACGTGAGGGGGAATTTCTTCACTGTGAGAGTGACAGAGCACTGGAACAGGTTGCCCAGAGAGGTAGTGGAGTCTCCTTCTCCGGAGATACTCAAAACTTGCCAGGACACGATCCTGTCTAACATGCTCTAGGTGACCCTGCTGAGCAGGGAGGTTGGACTAGATGATCTCCAGAGGTCCCTTCCAACCTTACCCATTCTATAATTTCACAATCCGGTATGTTCCTTCCAGTCTGGTACCTTAAAAAAGATGCCTTCTGTTCATTCATCTCCTTCTCTTTCCAAACAGTTTGTCCATTGTTTTACTGTAACCTTCAATCTCACAGTTCCCAAAACCTTAAATCTGGGGAATTCAGCTTTGTTCACAAGATTACACACCACTGTGTTGATGATATGCTTCCTTCAAATACAGCAGTGGACAAAACTGCAGCACAAAACGTGAAAACCAGACTAATGACTCGTGGCTGGATAGATTTACATCATGCAGAAGATACAGGCGTGATTTCTACTCTATGCATCGCTGGTGCATGAATTCTGCAATGGTAGGACACTGAAGAGTGTCCGGGCAAGGACTAGCTTTCATTTCTGAATAACAATCATTCTTCCAAGCAATGCTGCAGGAGCTGCAACCCAACAGAAACATCAAGAAACGTTCAGGAAAAAAACTAAGTGACTGATATTCCTCTTACCTCCTCCTAACTTCTCCAGTAACTTCAGGGAACAAAAACATTTACTTCACTGCTGATGACCATGGTAGCAGCGTAGTTGTACAAGAAACATAACCTGGAGACCCACCAGCTACTGTATTGATTTGACTTTCCACCCCAGTAACACTTTCTAAGTCATCTTTTTTTAATGTTTACAATTTAGTATGTCACCTTCCCAATTTTCTGCATACACTGCACAATAGAACTAATTATTTATGTCTGAACACAACTCTGTTTATTCTGCAACCCTAAGTGCCAAGGTACAATCACAATATTCTACAAATTTTCTTTGTAGATGCTTGGAGACTCCTTTTACCGTCAGCTGACCACGAGTTACTGATGCTCAGATGCTTCATTGTTCGGTTATAAAGAAATACTCTGCGTTTGTTAAACTCGCACCCAGTGCCGATCTGCGGACACTGCTGGAGCCTCCTGAATACAGCATTGTTTTGATGCAGGGCTCAAAACACCCAAGAATCATCTTGCAGCAGCAAGATACAGTACACAGTCTGCAAGCACTCCAAAATGCCAGCTTACTTCTTCGGTAACATTACAAAATAAAATCAGATGCATCACTTACACTAACACAGGCTACGCAAATGGTAATGCAAAAATATGACCTACATTTCCGCATATTTAAGGCTACCATCTACGTCAGCTCACCTAGAAAAAGTCTTTGAGCATGCAGTCCTCTAACACTATTTGGTTTCTGGGTATGAGACTAGGCAGACTTCTTTAAGCATTTATGTATTTTACAGCATAATGTGACTTAATGCAGGTCTTGTGGTTTGGCTCCTAAACCTTCCTAGCAGCACATCAGATTACCAGCTAAGGGCTCCAGTAAACAGCCTGCTGAGCCGCACTGAAGCGGATGAAGATATTCCACCTACAGCTGCCTGTCCAGCTCCTCTGGCAAAGATTCCCTCCTGCCACGTCTGCTGGAAGGACAAGAACGGACAGCGTGGGCTCAACCACCCCGAGTTCATAGTCCGTCACACCAGCCCATATCAACAACATGGTGATTTTGCAGTTAAAAAAAAAGAAAAAAAAAAAAAAAAAAAAAAGCAAACTGGGAATTAAAGCAACCAAAGCGGGGCAGGCTCCACACAGCCACTTCTCGTATGGAAGCAGCTGCTTTCCAAAGAGACGAGGGAAACCGCTAAAAAGGCAGCAGCATCCTAAGCTGCCGTCACTGCTGCTTGTTCAGTGAAGAGCAAGTCAGAATTCGTTTTAAAAAGGCAACGGCGAGGAAAGGAGAACGATCGGAAGCGTCTGCTTTAAGCAAACCTACAGATTATCATGGACACCGTTTCCCGGGGGACAGACACCACCAGCTTCAGCCACTGCCTTGGATAAAGAGCTGTAAGGGGAAAGCTCAGCTCCCAGATCCCAAAGGAAATACCTTTCACCGGGCATATGCCCACTGACTATTCGGACCCTTCCCTTTATGCTTTTCCCATGGCAAAGTCCCATTTTTTGTTTGTAGATCTGGCATAGGTTTGTTATGATTTTTGTTTATTTTCCGCTTTGTTTTGAAAAAGCCTCACGTTACTTAACGGCAATGTGAACCAGAGCTGCGATTTAATCCTTTCTTTGCCATTTCTCTCCCTCTCTGCATTAGGAAAAAAATGAGCAGCAGCTGTCCTGGAACACAAATCCTCAAAGACTATAGAAATGAAATTAAGTATGGGTATCAGTGCTGAAGAGGCCTAGAAAACATACGCGTCAAGATTTGTCCTTCCTATTAAAGAGCAAGTAACATTTTACAGTCAAAATAGAAGAGATGGAACCAATACAGGGAATGCTTCAAATACCCGTGGATATGCAGAAGTGCAAGGTAGGAGAGGCGGGATAAGTAAATGAATTTGCACAACACAGTCTAGAGTACTTCAAAAAAAAAAAAAAAACACCCCGCATCTGACAAGTAGGAGTTATTTGTGCATTCATCATTTGGACCCAAAGGAGCGCACCTCTAAATGCCAACTGCATTGACTTTTTAAGCAATGCTATTTCAAAGCAAAATGGAAAAGGACTTAAATAGTTTGCATTCTAAAACAGATTAAACAAGCAAGATGTTGCTTGTCTAATAGTTTAAATTCCCAGCAGAGGTATTACAGGACTATTTAGTTCCCTTGTTTCACCACTTCGGATTTGATTCTTTTTTTGTTGTTGAGATAGCTCCCACTGAGGAGGTGAAAGAGAATTCAAAGCTCTCACAGCAGCACTAGTGTTGTGAGACAACCCAAACACCGCACAACTGTTAAGCAAATATCCTTGAAATAGCTACAACTCATCTTCCACGAGTCAAGACGACTTCAGCCGCACTATCGCGGTTTTTAGTTCCAGGATGCTGGAACTCGGAGCCCTGTGAAGTGACATGGGGGAAGATTTTTAAGAACACATATAAGCCCAAGGATTCAGCCAGGTTCCTACTTCTGTAAAGCGTACCATGCTGTACAACGAGCACTAGTTATCAGCAGTCATCAAAAGTCAGAGTAACTCTTCCTCGTTTATCAAAAAGAGTTGAGTAACAAAGTTTTCAGCAACTGATTTAATTTTAGGACTATTTTAGTCTTGAGTAGTGCACCAGTGCAAGCTCTCGGCTTTGGCAGCTCTATTTGCACACTCAAAACCAGCAGTACGGAGAAATGTTACGGAGCTGCTTATTTCCAGGATTATGACATGCATTTTCAACACGTACAGCAAGGCAGCTGGCCTTGCTTTAAGCAGGGGCTGAAACCACCTCCACAGGCCCCTTCTAACCCAAATCGCACCATGCCTGTGACATCCATATGGCAGCTTTGAGTAACAGCGGAAAATAACTTCATTGTTTACAATTATGCCACAGGTTTTCAAATGAAGTTTACTATCAGCCTTATTCAAACGAATCCTTTCAGAAATCAGTTTAATCAACGGTTTAGAGCTACGATATCTCCTCCTCCAAATGCAGTGATGTTCTCATTTCCTTTCCTGAGCGATCAGCTGTGAAGCCTTTACTGAACAGCAAGGTACTGCAATAAAACATAAAGAAACATTAAAGCAAGAGGCTCTTACTCCTCTGGCAGGAGGCAATAACAAATGAGAGAAAGGGATCAATGGCCAGTTTTTCCCAGGATTTCTTAAAAGGAAAATAAAATGCAGAGAGATCTCAAAATACTTGAGTTATTTGGAAAGCATTGGAAATCCATGTTGTCTACTGCACGTGTGGACATGCACACACGTATATACACACTGAATACAGTATTTCCATGCATAAAGAAAAATCCTTTTAGATACAAGGAAAAACTAACCGTTGAAGTTTATAGCTACACCAGGTTTGTCCTAGCAAATACCGCACACGCTGTTCTGGTCTGCTTCTAACTGAGCCTGAGTAATAAAACGATCACTTATGCAATCATGTAAGAAAATGCTTCTACTGCTTTTGGATACAACAAAATGGCTTGATGGACTTGCAGATAAGGACGGGGTTCAAGTACTTCATTCACAGCACTTTCATGCAGTGCCAGCAAAATTACTACAAATCCTGGTTTTGTCAAAAGGAGAGCGGCACGTATTTATGAAATGACTCTTTTCCTCCTAAACAGATTTAAGAGGGACTTACAGGAAAAGAAATAAAGCTTAGTTATTTCCTGTTCGCATCTTTGTCCTTTAAGAAAGAGAGCAAAGGAGTTTAACACTTCTTATCTATCCTTATCTTGAGCAGCCATTCTTTGTCCTTTCAGCTGGAGTGCAGACTGTCATCACCACTTAAGGAAATATTCCTACTTATAGAAAATGTAAAGTTTTGGTAAGTTATTGCTACAGTGCACAGGTCACTAAATACAGATAAGCAAATGCCAAGAAACAAGGACAGTCATTGATATCTTATCTCCGGTTCTCTCAAAGTCCCATGCTACAGTGGATAAAAAACAGATTATTATTTCTACTGCTTTAGTTTCTTGTTAGCAAGCTTCATCTTTTGAAGCTCCTTGCTTGCACAGTGAATTTCGTCTCAGTACTAAAGGAGTTACAGTTCAACAGCTCTGAGTACTCATCCCATTAAGGAAAGAGCAGTCAGGTTGAGAAGACTGATGGGCTTTGAAGTGACCATCTCTGTCCCTACCGATATCCTAGGGTCCTTGCAACGGAGGGTCATTTGGCAAAAATGCCAAAGGCTCTAGGAAACAGGCCACACTCCAGAGGCAGGCAAAAACCAAACCTCCCTTCCCTCGTCCAAATGCGTTGATGTAAGCTCAAGCAAGATGGAACAGAGATCGAAGAGAGTTTAACACCACTTGAAGGAGCAGTTCACCCTAAAAATATTACATCTGGGCTCATTTGATTCTTCAGAAGAGAACAATAAATACCCACAGCTGCCAAAGCAGTGTGCCAGGATGAACGATTCCTGCATGGCCTCTGCAAACAATAACGGGAAGCCCTAAAACACAGGATCAATATATTAAAACCGGTGAACAGCTGACAATGACAACTCATGGTTTCCCTTCTACCACCTGGTGCTGCTTTACCAGCATCACTCCTTAAATTCTTTTTCTTTCCCTCTTCCCTTTTATTTAGGGGACGGAGGGGAGAGAAGGGAGGAATGGATGGAGGAGAGAGAAATAATGGAGAGATGGTCCATCAGCTCAGGTTTTGAATTTTGCTTTTATTGTTAGCTTAAGCAACCCAAACTTTATTTACTGTCCTTTCACAAACTGTGGTGACCCAGGCCTCTTCAGTAGTAGCACTGCCTCCAAATTCATACCATCACTGATGCTAGGAAGCTTCTTTTGGTGACTTTATGACACTTGTATCATCTTTGAGATCCGCTCCGGGGAGATGCTTGTCCCACAGGCCAGCCGATGCAAAACAGCTCATGAACACAACGTCCTCGCTGGCTCCTTGTAAAGCAGATATAGCCCTCGCCCAGAGCTCAGCACCAATCCCAGCAGCAGGATCTTTCTCAAAAGGTCTTTGCTCGTACATATTCATAGCACTCTCTAACAGATCACATACCCCACACAAAATACAAGCCTGCTTCACACATACCATGCAACCATGGCAGCTCCCACAGCGCTCCTTAATGCAGGCATCAATTCTCTTAATTTCTGAGCAGCCCTGCTCAGAGCCAAACTCCAGCCCTCAAAGCCAGCCTGCCACACCCCTGCAAAGAGCAGAGAGTTGCTTGCATTTCCAACCTGCCAGCCCTGCATTCAGGATAACCAGCATGCTGCCATGAAGCTTCACCTAGACAGTCAGACGAATTAATTCCACCAACTGCATTGACCAGGTTTCCACTGACAATAAAGACAACCTAACATCACCAGCTCATGTACAGTATGGTTGTAGGGGTGGAGATCCATCTCCCACTGTGAGCACCTCCTTCCCTGCAGTCCATCTCCTGGAGCATGGCGGCCAAACACAAAAGCCACCTCAGCTCCGCAGCGTTTATTAACTGGAGCTCTGCGCTGCGAGAACACAGCGATACCCTTCCCGGCCTGGAAGCGGCACAGCCGTGTCCTCCCAGCGCCACGTCCTCCCAGCGCCACGTCCTCCCAGCGCCACGCCTCACCTACTGCTGGAACGCGGCCGCTTCCCAGCGGAGCTCCCGTACGGCTCAACGGCACGGTTAATCTACAACCACATCATCCGCTGCTGGGCAACTGCGGATTAAACCTACAGTAAAAACAAATGATATTACTAGAACTAAGCAGACATTAGCTTAAAAACAAGAGAGTCACATAGCAGGAAGAGTCTCCCATCGCTCTCCCTAGGTAGGGAAAGGTGATTCTAACACCCAGGGTTTAGTACTTTCTCAATAACTCAAAGCACCACCTCGGTTACAGACACACAGTGCAAAATTGCACACAACATAAAACCTTACCTCCACAAACTGGGGAGACTTTCCAAAATTTGGGATCTTTTCTGATCATTTATGCTGGCATCTCTTGTTGGCGTCCTTGTTTACTGCTTACTCCCTTCCCACTGATGGCAGCATTCACACTCCTGTTTTAACCGGGTTACTGAAACTCCTTTGCTCCTAAGCTTGCCCGGCAATCATCTGCTTAGAGTCTTTTTCCAGCGAGATCTAAAAGGAGAATATATAACTAAGCTCCTCTGGGCCAGCGACACTGGTATGACCAGTAAAGTGAAGCGGTTGTCTTTCTGCTGACTGCTCAACTTACTCCTTTCTTCAGATGTTCACAAATGGACAGTTCTTTCCGCTTGTTCACAGACACCTCTGCAAGCTAAACTAAGCATGTGATACTATACAAAGCTATATAATACTCTGACCATTACCAACTGCTAATGCACACTGCACGTTCAAAAACTGCACGGAAGCGTGTGACTAGTCATTTAAACACACCTGCTTATTGCTCTTCTCAGGGTCTGCCCGGCACTGACTGCTTCAGCAACATAGTATTATAATACAAAGCCTGAGACCAGCACGTGCGATGTTTTCACCACACAGTGCAGAAAACAGTGCATCGCAAAACCAGGGTATCAGAAGATAGTATTTTTAAAGCTTCTGAACTATACCATTGCTTCTGAACTATATGATTGCATTAGCAAAGCAGTGATGCTCATCTCCAAATTGTAGCTTGTTGAACGACAACTACTTCCAACGCCACAACTATCAAGTTCCTTCATAGTTTGCTCAGCTGCACTAGCACACTGTTATCTGTCAGATTTTGCAACTACTAAAGTGACATTATATCCATCCTTAGCCGGGGGGGGGGGGGGGAAGAAAAAAGAAAAAGAGAGGAGGAAAAAATCACTAGAAAGGACTGTCTTCTATCTGCATCACCCCAACACAAATGCAAGCAAAAAAGAGAGTGCCAAATCCAGCTAGGCTTCAATTTTAGCTACGGTCAGCCAAACGCCTGGCAGGTGGTGTGCATTACGGTTCCCCTCATTAAAAGCCCCCTGCAAGTTCACCAGTTCAAAAGGAGTGTTGGAGGAATGAGATTATCCCAAGTGTAGACAGACTTCGGCTCAAAACAGCAAAGCAAACTGTTGTCTGTATACACCGCAGTATTTGGTAACCCACCAAATCTGGCCAGCACGTGCAGATCTGTAGCAGAAGGGGCAATCGGGAGCAAAACGAGCTGCAACATAAGCAGAGACAGTTTATTAGCTGTGACCGTGGAATTAGCCAGGCAAGCAAGCACGATTTTTGGCAACGCCACTTACTGTGGGATCAAGGTATTATTTCAGCTATTGTCAAATTATTCAGTGAGGCATCCGAACAGAAGCCGCTTTCAGATAGGAAAGCCCGACATTACAGAAAAGCACGTGCTGCCAGGCACTCCCAGGCAGAACCGCAGATTACAGGCATTACCTCCCTCACAGCTGGCACTCACCGTCCATAATCTTAATTAAAAGTAGGACACTAAAGGAACAAACATCCTGAGCAGATCTGAAGGAAATGAATGCAATAAAAATAGCTGCAAATTAGGTCCAGCGACCTCTGGCTCCAAGAAAGTCTCCGGTAGAAAGATCCATATCTTTGTCCATGGCAAAACAAGTCCGAGTTAGGCCAGTCTTGCTAACGTTATGAGCCTAACTCAGAAATGCCCCTCAACCAGTTCACCCAAGGCTTGTGCTGCTGGTCTTTCAACGCGACGTTGATTTGGCCCGTGTCTTTCGTGCCTGATAAACCTGTAGTAAACACATGACATATATTTGGCCACACAATACTAATCTGACCTTTGCCAAGAAGACACTTAATAGTCATAGCAGGGAGGATCATAAAAACTTTACAAGAAACACACTTCTAGCAAGTTAATTGCTCTAACATTCCCTGTTCTGTCCTTCTCCCACCCGAAGCTCTGTGTAGCTGTCTTAAAAAACGTACTGAAATAAAAGGAAGATCCATTCTCACTCTTACAAGAGAGGATTCTTAATGCCAGAGCATTCCCCACAGTCGTTCCTGCCACACTTCTGGGGGTCAGGGAGGGAAGTTGCAGGAGATGAAGGTGTTGCTTGGTGAGATAAGCTGCCTCTTAGATGCCCACAGCTCCGAAGACAGCAGCAATCCCTGTCCACCCGTATGGACATGAAAACTTGCGCCACAGCTGAGAGAGCTCGGAGGAAACCAAAGTTTATGTTCAACACAGTAATATAATAACAGCTGAACAATTCCTACAAATCATAAAATGAGTCAAGCGAAGGAAAAGGAAGTAAGTTTCCGAAACAGGATTAGACACTAAAGTGAAACTCCAAAATGCATTCACAACCAGAGTCAAGTCTTAGCTGTTCCTGATACCATCTAGTTCTCATCAAGCTTTGCTTTCCCAGAATCCAAATGTGCAAGGAAGGGGTCGAGAACAAGCCCATCAGGAGTTGCTTTCTAGAATTGTCCCCGGTGCTGTACTAAGGCACAGTTCCTCCAAGATTTGAGATGTGTCCAGGCTCTTGAGAAATCCTTCATCTCTAGCGTACTTCAGAGAACATGGAAAATTTTCAGTGCCAGGCTTCTAGCTCCAGCTAAATAGGATAGGAATAGAGTGTTATTCCTTACAAATCACCTGTTGCTGTGCTTGATACGTAGCTGCTCTGCCTCATGAAAATGGTCCTCCACGACCTGCATTGGCTGGGGTCTCCTTGAAAGTGGTCCAGTTTATACAGTTTTCTGCGTGAAGCTTTGGAGGGCAAATAAAGCAGCAATATACTGTCAATAAAGAAATACATCCACCCCCCAATATTAAATGGTTTAAGGATTCCCCAAATGGAAATGATACTAACACAAAGCTTTAAACATCCCAAAGGGAAAAATATATGCAACAGAAAATGGCCTGCTGATTCCACACACGTCGTTCCAGATTGCTTTGACTCCATTGGAGGTGGGAGGAAAATCAAAGAAAATGAAGCAGCTGGCCAAAGGAAATTTAAGGAGGTTCTGAAAAACTGCTATAATCTTGCAACTGATTTCAGCCAGTGCTCTAGTTATTAGGTAAGATAAGAATAATACAAAAGATTTAAAAACACCTCAGCTATGGTTACAGAGCATATGGTATTAGACCTCTTGACTCTTTGAGCATGTTTCTGATCTTGATTCTGTCTCCTCACAGAATCACAGAATGGCTGAGTTTGGAAGGGACTTCTGGAGATCATCTAGTCCAACCCTTTTGCTCAAGCAGGGTCACCTAGAGCACATTAGACAGGATGTGTCCAGGCAACTTTTGAGTATCTCCAGAGAAGGAGACTCCACAACCTCTCTGGGCAACCTGTTCCAGTGCTCTCTCACTCTTACAGTAAAGAAGTTTTTTTCCTTATATTCAGGTGGAATTTCCTCTATTTCAGTTTGTGATGTTGGATCCTCATCCTAGATAGAGTCACAGAAAACATTCCTCCTGGGCTGTACCACTGGACATCAGTGTTTATACTCCTTTACCTTCAGCATAGCATCTCTTGGAGGTTTTTTGCCATCTCCAGAGTTGCAAGCTGCACCCTCAAACCACTTTGGATAATATATGAAAACAGAAGGTGCAGAGGTATTAAGAGATAAAGCTTATTTCTGTATGTATCCACAGGCCAAGCAAGCCCACCTACCCATACATTCCTACTATGCCAACTTCTGCATTTTTTGCACACCTCTTGAACAAGAGTCCTTGTTCCCTTTTCCAGGGCCTTTGATCTTTAGATAAACAACTCAGCTGTTTTAACAAAATCAAAGCCAAGTATTCACTTTCTTTCCCAGTGGTGGCCCAGCACTGTATCCTCACTACATTTCCAACAGGTTTTCTTCTAAATAGTCTGTGGATTTGACTGTTAGCACTCAGAATAGTTAATAATCCACAAGATAACTGAAGGGAAATGAGATAAAGCCACTGAGATATAGTAAATAAGAGAACTGTTCATGTATACCTCACCTGTATCTTTCTCCTATATGCACTGACACTTTGCACACTATTGCCACAGCAAAGATCCCACCCAGCCTTGAACTGCTTCCCTGCTAAAATCATGACTTTGATGCCAAGTAATTATATCTTGCACAATACTGGCTCTATCCAAATTAACAAAAGCTTTCTGAAGAAGTCAACAGGCTTTAAAACAGAGTTGCTTTAAGATTTTAAATAAGCTTTTTAATCCCTACCAATCTCTCAACTGCTTCAGATACGTGGTATACCTAAATACACTATAAAAAATAAATTAAACAAAAGCATTTACCAGTTGTCTCTTTGTACTAGGAAACACAACTACCACACATGGACAAATTGTGGCTTTGAGAGTTAAATGAAGACTGGCCTGGTTCTCTACTATTTTTAAGTTCTCGATAGCCTGCACTTAGCATAGATAAAAAGCAAACTGCAATCTTTTTACAAATCTCAAATATTCTTTTTCTGGTTACTTAAAAGAAGTACTTTAGAGTCAATATCAGTACAATACAGGACTAGTGACAACCTTAAGCATACACAAGCCAAAAGGAAACTAAATTTCTAAGGAAAGATGTAGTAGCTTGCATCGTACTGGACTAACAACTCATCTGTTGGCAGAAAGATGGACTGTATGAAAAATATATTAATATATATTACTATTTTTACAATAAAAATGCTTAATACAACATATACAGTCTTTAGCGGCTGTGTGTTTCCCAGTCTGCTGACTACTTTTACTTTCAGTAAAGTGTTTAGTAAGACAACAGCATGCACATCAACAGCTCTACTTGCAGTAACAAGGCAATAACATTACCTAAGTCTCTCAGACGAACCTTATTATTTTTTCAAAAAGATTATTACACAAGTATTTAAAAAATTCAGTCCAGCAAGCTAATACATCATTTTATCCTATATAGCCTCCCTTACTTTTAGTGACACTACAGAAGCTATTCAGAGTTATTTTCAATGCCGGTTCTTTCTTTTTCTTGAAAGGACAAACTTTGGGATAAAGCTATAGCTGTCAACACTTCAGAAGGATGTACACAGATTTTATTCCTTATCCATAAATATGTGCATTGCATTCTCAGAAGCAAGAAGCAACACTATTTCCAACGTATACAAAGAAAAGCATAAAAAAAAGGAGTTTTCAGCACTAAGCTCTCAGCCTGGTAAAAGTCAGAGAGAGAAGACAGCATGAGAGTGTTATGCTGGATAAAATTTGATTCTCTTTCTTCAGGGTAACAATTCACTACATGGCAGCAGCGCCTTAGCGTCCACCTGCCAACACAAATGTACTGCCATTTAAGGTTGTTAAAATTTTTCCCCAATTAATCATTGCTTCGCTGCAACATCTGTCCAAGACGACTGTTTCGCTAAAGCTAGTTAGCCCGCTGCGGTGCGTTATGCAACCACAGGCCGTGCCGACGTCGTGGAGTAACATCAGCCCACGCCAGCCGCCAAGGGAAGAGCAGTAAAAAGAGTGGAAGCTTCCAAGGGTGGAGTGTATCTAGTAATTATAGGGCTGGAAAGCAGGGTCCCTCCTCCTGACACAACCAACCTGAACAGAGCGAAACCGAACTGCCACTCGGTAAGCCGCGTAACGCTAAAAGCATTTCCCTACCCCAAAGTCCTTCCCACTTCAGCAGAAGAAATTCAGATTCCTTTAAATGGGAAGAACGAATGCGTTAAGGCTTCCTCTAGGTCACCTTGTGGTTGGAGCGCCGAGGTAGCACTAAAACATTGAGTGATCTCTTTTTTAGGAAGTAATACTCAAAATGCTTTGTGTAGAGCATGGAGCCCCAGAAGAAGTGTCCTAAGAAGGCTAATTTCTTTCTGGAAACATAACAGTTCTCAGCAGGGCCCTCACTTAGACCCTAATGCTTAGCCCCAGCAATTCAACTCGTAATTGGAGAGGATCACCTCCTATTTATCATTTTCATTAATTTCAAAGGCAGTTCTCCCATTAAACGCTGTCTCATGTACACTTTACACACGGCTCCTGGCTCCAGACAGCTCATGAACTGTTTATAAAGGACAAGATAGGCCAGAGGACAAAGATGTTAGCAGCAGGGTGCTGGGGGAGGGAAAAGGGGAAGACCATCTTGAGCAGACAAAAGACCATGACTACAAATCCTTGGAACTGCTTCCACTCTGATTACACGTGCTCATTCATCACACTAATATTTCAGAGCTTCCACTCAAGCACCAACTGCAAACGCTGCTGTGGGTCATGCATTTTCTGGCACATCAGTCAGGAAGATCCTGCTTTGCGTAATGACTTACAAAGTTTGATCTTCCTTTGGCTGTTTTGGTGCGTGTTGCTTGCAGAAAAGATCACCATCCTAACAGCAGAAGTTCTAGTTCCTCCAAGTGATCAGAGTCCTATAAGTGATCAGAGCAGTTGCTTGCTCTCTGGGGCATCCACACAGCACAGTTCCCTGATTAAAAGTTCCCCCCCCCCCCCAGTTCTCTCATGCCCCCATCCTCATCAGCTTTGAGATCAACATAGCCTCCAAGAAATGCAACTATATGGCACTTCACCACAAAACTGGGTCCTTGCTGCAACTGCGGTTTTGCAACAGCAAAACTATCATTGGAATGGAGATTACCCGGTGACTATCTAGGAAATTAAAAACCAGAATTGGTGTGGCCCACATTAATTAACTGCCTGTACTCCCATGGGCTGCTGCAAGCAGGAGGAGTCTGAGGTCTACAGAAACCAGCCAAGAGGAACAGTGGATGATAGTAAGGCCATGTTATTGCTTTCTGAAAGCTGACCTTGGGCAATTTTCTCTCCCAGCTATACAATAAAGGCAGATGGGAGAGCAGGGAGGCAGCAAGAACATGAATGGAGGTGCAATCAAAGCTGTGTTTGGGGTTTTGTTTTTCTTTAGAGGGACAAATGGGGCAGAAAAAGCAGTTGCACAGACAAAAGCTACCAGCTAAAGTTCAGTGGCTATTGGATAAAATATCAAGTAGTTTAAACAATACACATCATAATGGCAGGTCCTATTTTTGCTATACATAGATGTAGTGATCTTGGTAAATATGAGTCATCTTTGGAAGAAATCCCGAACTGTTCTACCCGCACAGTCATATCTATGCATAGAAAAGAAGGAACTAAGTTCAGAACAAAAAAAGCCACCTTCATGTCAACACTAGTGTTGTCCAAATTTGTGAGGGAATTGCCTGTTGGACAGTTTTTAAGCCAATGTTTCTTAAGATCACAAGATGGTTATATTTGGAATAACAGGAAGAACATCATATACTGTCTTCAAAAAGATGACCTAATAAAGATTTCATGAGATCCTGAAAAACATGCTGCAAGAATTTGGTAAGAAAGCAAATTAAACAGATGAACGGATGCCAGGTACTAGCTACTTAATAGGAAGGTGATTTATTATTACTATTTGAACTTTTCTTCTCTATTATGCAACTCAAGGGAAATCTGGCAGAAAAATCCAAGTCACATGGAGAATGGCTAGTTATGGTCTCAAATGAGAAAGCACAAGCAAAAGGCTGACAAAAACAGTAATGGGATCCAGAAGCACCAAAAAAAGATTAATAGCATGCACAATTACAGAACATAACAGCAAAGCAAAGGATTTGCACCAGAACAACATGAGTGATGCTTCTGTGGCTTCAAGAGAGTTTAGCGAAGTGCTGGATAAAAAGCAAGGCCATTAAGATAAGGCCCTTTAAGAACATTTCTGAAGATGGACATGTACGATAACTAGGCCAGAAAGAAAAGCCTAATACGCTCAGAAAAGAGAGTTTCAGCTGAGAACTTCTACAAGCTTTCTGATGGGCAGAGCCACAAGGGTGAAGACAGTGGGAACCAGATGGCTGAGGAAGGAAGAGGGTAAGAAAGCAAGGAACCCCACCAAGACAAGGTTGGGTCTGTTACCCTCAGCATCACCTTTTACCACCATCCATCCTGGAAGGCACATGGGGACCTTGATATGAGAAGCAACAGATCCTTTTTCTTATTAGGTTCATTTTCAGCCAAGTCAATTCTCTTGCCTGCGTGCCCCCAAATATTAGCACTGGCACAAGAAAGAGCATAAGGTCAGGGACATTGCTTCTGAAAGCGCTCTGTTCCTGCACCCACCCTCACTTTTTGTTAAGATAGCTTTTTAGCTTTCAGCACCGTGAAGAAAAGTTTGGAAGCATATCCCAAAGGCTTATAAGTCAGAAGCATGGTGATGGAAATCTGTATGGTTATATTTGTCACTGTTGCTCACTCACTGCTTACACTCAGTGAACATCCTTACTGATAGATGGAAGGTTTGTACGTGTCATGGGACAGAATGTTTTTTCCCCTTAATTAAAAAAAAAAAAAAAAAAACAAAAAAAAAAAACGATGTTTTTTGGTACTCACAGTGCTGGAGTACACATACCAACTGCAGTACCAAAACCCAGGTCAAAACTAGAAAGACATTGCTAGCTTCAGCAGCAGACTCCTGCATTTGCAAAACATCCATTACACTCCATTACACAGAGAATGATAAAACGAGAGTATATCAAAAGCTCCTGCTATCCATTTGGCCAGCCAGTAATGACCAGATGGGTGGGCACAGTTGTGTAATTGCCTAAACACTGTTACACAAGCAAATTACTTGGGATCTGGCCATTAGTGCTGTCAGCTTCCACATCAAATACCTCATTAAGATAAATGGAGACTGCTGGCTTACCTTAAACAGTTTGGGGCTAACACGAGCCAACACATCTACATATGAAAGCTTAGAGGGATCTTTTTTTCCTGCAAGCTTTCCCAGATTGGTTATAATGTTCATCAAGTGAGCCAAGAATTTGACATGTTAGGTGAAAAATACTTTGGCACTGCACAAAGCATGTGAAAGTGATGTGGGAATTACTATTAAAACAAGGTTCCTGACACATAACATAGAAAGGATGCAGGTATAGGAGAGCTTTAGAAAGTTAGCAAAAGTGTCTTGATAAAAATAACCCACCCATATCAATATTTTAAGATCCTGACTTCTTAAAAAGGCTATTGTTACAAATGCTTCATCTCTCCAAACTCTTCCCACACCCCTAGTACAACATAAAACATATCTCCTGACCAAACCTGCCTTTCTGCAAGAACCTGTTAATTTGTTTCATCCTGCAACTTATTTTGGTTTACCAACACACAGTTCTTTAATAAATATAACTCTAGCAATTTTTTCTTTCAATGTAGTCAAGACACCACCATTTGCCTTCAAAATTCATTAAACTGTCTTTATTTCAAATTTTTACAGATACAATGACAATGCAGGAAAGGCAAAAGTTAAAATGTCACATCAGTTGGAGTTTAACATGCTAAAAGTTTATGATCCCATTCAACAGCTTCCATGATCCAACTACAATGTTTGCTGCACAATATAGTTTAAAAAGCCCCAAGTTAGTTCATAGGCTAAAACAAGCAAAATCCTTTGATCTGTATATCTGTACAGGGTCTAGTCACTAAATAAATATTCTTTCAACAGAGTACCAGTTAAGAATCAACTATGGGAAAAACTCCTGGGAGAACACCACAATCTGAACTAAAAAGTGCCCTCCTCAAAACCCGTAGCACAAAAATCTCAGCTGGCTACTAAAAATAGTCATGCTATGGTTTGCCACCATGGCCAAAACCAGAAAATGCAGTCATATCAAAGAAATCATGGAAAAAGCAAAGATCTATCCGCTCCAAGACAGCTGTTTCCACTGTGTCCTCGTACAGTGAGCAGCAGGTGCTACCTCGGTTGCTCGATGAGAGGGTGAAAGATCCAGAAACCAAATAGAACCACAAAACATATAATAGCACCTGTTAAAAGATGAGTATCTGCCATCTCACCATCTTACTTTCCTGGCTTTCATACCTCTACGTACAAATGGAAATCTAGGCACTTTTCTGCTCCCATTCAAGCATGCCAACCCTACGTAGCCCACTGCTTCAGTCATTCCAGGTGACTTACTGGCACAGGCCAACCCTTCCAAGGCTGTCAGGAATGGAGTGATAACACCTAAAAAGCAAGAAGGGAGCTGAAATGGTTTGGTTAAAAAAAAAAAGAAAAGAAAAAAGGAAAACTCTTCTTAGCAACAGACAGGACCCCCCCACACTTTAAAAGTCTCCACAGAAGTAAAACCTTAATGGAAAACATGGTTTGTATCAAATGATTGGAAAAATTAAGCAACGTATAGCCAATTATTTCCAAATTGTCCAACTGGCTTTCAGTTTCCTATCAAGGAAAAGTCTGTATAGTTTTATACCAGGCTTACAAAGGTTTATACATATCTGTTTTTTCTTGGCGTTTCCTCAAAGGGATTTAAGTTCAGTATAACTAATAAAGATTCAAAGAATTAGCTGCCAGAGACTAGAGATGTCTAGCTTAGGAATGTCTGCATCCTTGAAAGCCAGTATGCAGTACAGCCCAAAACACAAGCTAAGAGTCTGCACCAAAGAAAACCAATCTTTTTTCTTGTTTGCTTTGCTAGAGACAAAAACACTACACTTAACAGGAGAGAAAAATGGAAATGAATATACTCATTTTTGTATACCCATGTGTGCACATCTACACAAGTGTTCTCCTCACTTGAAAGAGGTCTGCAGATAACGCACACGAAGCAACGTTTCTTTCCCCTGCGACACAGACAAAACTCAAAAAAAGGAAAGACTTTATTATCAAGAAGCATCGTCCACAGAGTTATATATCTAATCCTCAGTCTTATTTTAGAAAGTCTCCCTGGTAATTTGCCTGTGCTTTTGAGAAGCAAGTAATATGTTTTGAATTATAAGAGGTTACAGGGACATTTTTGTGGTAAATTTGGGCTTTCATTTGAAAAAAAAAAAAAACCTCAGTGCTACAGAAATCCTTTCGGAAATAACATTTTTTTGTCATTGCTAAGCACTTTTCAACAAAGTTTAATAGCTACTGTTCCAAAGAGCTGTTTACATCAAGCTTTAAAAGAATATGTCCTTGCAAGCAAAAGGAAAAGAAACACAGCTTATGTCTTCCCAATATTTTGAGAAGAAAAGCGAAAAGCATATATACCCCACATACGCCAGGGGCTACAATTTCAGCTTCAGAAAGTTCAGCTATAGCTGTTTTCAGCTCTAATATTTTGGGTTTATTTTGGCTTTTTTTTTTTCCCTAGATGTTGAAATTAAAAATTATACCTAGAGGCTCTTCAAAACTTGAATTTGTTCCCCCAGTCTTTACACCCAGGATCACGAAGGAACAAAATGCCACAGAAGTTATTAACTGGAACTGGAAGCCGCTATTTCCAGCCTCAGAAGTTTACAAACTGGATACCACGGTTGCTTCATAAACAGTGCATAGGAAGTCAGACCTTCAAATAAAGGTAGTCAGAGCTTTCCTTTGAAGGCAAAACTTATTTTGTTGTTCACTCTTATAAACAAAATAGCCTACCTGAAGCTCAGTAATGTGAGTAAGTTCTACTGTAAACATCTAAAAGATGTAGGACCACAGGAAAGCTTCAGTGTGCTCCTGGTAACCGTGATGGAAAAGCTTTTTGTAGCCTGGTGTTTTCTGCAGACAATACGCCAGAATTTACCATCTCAATATATCACCGAAGAGTTCTCCCATAAAGAAAGCTGTGCAGCTCACACAGCGGGAAAATAGAGGTTTGGGGTTGTTTTTCTCACTACTTACTGTGAGACAAGCTCTCTGCTCCCATGCAGGAAGCCGTTACAGTCTCATTACTCCTAGACCGCCTTGCCTCCTGGACCGGAGGATGCAGTAAATTACTCAAGCCCCCTTTAATTTTCCTCCTGAAACTCCCCAATGGGTTTGTCCTAAGAACCACAAATAAAACATGAAAGAAATATGAATAAAGAGATGAAGGCACCATCTAGTTTGATGCTTATAATAGAAGATATATTAAAAGTGAATCTTTTCAGAAAGTTTCAACTTTTCCCCCAAAGCATCATTCATCTGAGGACTAGCAGCTCATGGCAGCTATATATCAGACAGAGGTTGAAGAGCTTTTCATCGTGAGCCCCATTTCAGAAGATTTATTCAAAGGATGTCAGAACTTCCAGTAAAATTAAAGCTGGTTTGGTCTAAATAAAGCATACTAGATTGCATGTGTAAAGGGGCAGGCAAAACAATACAGACTTTAAACATTATGCTTTAAAGATGAAGTTAGAGATATAACCCTAAATTAAATTGTCAAGTACATCCTCTTGCAGTACACATCATACACTCCGGCGTTGCACAAGCCAGAGTCCTGCCGCAAAGTTTCTCCCAAAACATTTTATTTCACATAAAGACGCAGTGAGGCTCCAGGATTCCCAATTAAGCCACATCAACCTTGAATGGGAACAGTGCATGGCACTAGAGCAAACCACTCTTTACCTGAACAACTTGAGATAGGATAGCATCAGGCTAGGCTCTGTCCAAACCTAAGCTACAACAAAAACCTTCCTGGGCACAGATCCAACATGGAACCAGAAAACTACTTGCACAGATCAACACGATAATCAGCATACTAAACCTCCTACCATGACAAAGTTTGCACAGGCTTCATAAATCAGATATTTAAGGAGGAGGCAATGTCTTTATTGAGATTTATATGCTGTTTCTTCCATGCCAAAAGGAGCAACAAAGGAAAAAGTACACAAATCCTTGTCAGAAAGTTCCAGGACAGGCATATTACCAGATCAGTCCTGTGGGACAAACCGATAAACATTGAAAGGAGATAAGCTGTACTTCTGAGGCTGAAGAAGAAAGAGGCAAAGAGGTAAGTGAAGCAGATAGAGTCACAATCTCTGCAGATGCAATTCAAACAAGCACATGTGGGAAAGATGGGATTTGCCAAGGCCTAAGACAAGAAATGAGCACAATAATCAGCAAGAAGGGGACTCTAGGCAGGAGATTTAGCTCTGCGAAGGGCACAGACTTGGATCTGATACACCATACAGGAAATAATAATATTTAACTTTGGATGCAAAGACCTAGAAAGGACCGAGTTAGATGGTGCCGGCAAAACAAACAAATTCCTGCCCAGAGGAGCGCCTTCAAAATCTAACACGACACAACTCAAACTCCTGAGTGGTACTTGGATGGGAAAGACTTATCCTCTCTGGTCTCAGTGTGATCACTCTGGCAACGGGAGAGCTGAGGGCAGGTGAATGGCCACTTCAGCAAGGGGGAGAGTTGAGCAAAGGTATACATTAAGTCAAAGAAGGTACTGAAGGCAAGAGGAGAAAGAAGTCATTAAGGATGACCAAGAGAACACTAATTATAGAGAGGCAGCTAGGAAGACAAAAAGAGGAAAAACGAAGGGCCAGGCCACACAACACTTTTGAGGGGACAGTGAGAGTTAAGCAGCTGAAACCCTGGAGAACAAGAAGTATCCAAAGATGAGAAAGGATGTAATGGCAGGTCCCATTTATCATTAATAACTGTTTTGTTAGAAAGGTCTTTATGTAACTCCCCCCTTCCTCTACTCAGCTTCTCATCCCTCAGTCCTGACAGCATGCTATCTACAGAACAAAATCTAATCTTTTCAGAAGTTTAAATCCACACAATGCCCCCTTTTTGCTCCCAAAGACAGATGTATCTGTGAATGACAGCAGTAGTACGAGCTGAGATCTCATGATAGCTAACTGAAAAGCCCCGCAATGAACGGAAATCATCTGCCTCTAGAAATCTGATGTCTGCTTTTGAGAAATGTTAACGGGTATTTGCCACAAAGCGGCACAAATCTCCCTTATTTAACACTTAGAGACAAATATTTGTGCACACATCTGCTTTCTTCTCCTCCCCCTTGCCTTTAAAATTCCTTCGTTCCACAAAAAAGTGCAATCGTGACTGAGGGACTGAGAAGCAAGAGTGATGATGTAACAGTCAAATATTTAGCAAGATCTCCATCTGTAACAGGAATTCAAATAAACATGACTAAAGGGGAAACATTCAGGTAGTTTGAAAGCTTGCTCAGTCCGAAAGGAATGCAAAGAGTTGCTGGAGAGGTAGATCACTGAAACCCTCAGGAAAGGCTGATTTTTGAACAGAAGTCAATGCAATGGATTCTTGAAGAAAGGACAGCACAGGACTCATTGGAAATATTGGCCAAAGAGTTACTATAGGGATTTGGCAGACCTTAAAGCCAACCTTTGGCCAGCAAAATTCAGAAGGTGATGACAAATTACCCCATTTAGGATGATATAGTAAAACGCATACTGGTTATAAAAGTCGTGTCTAACATACTTTACTCAAAAGAACAGAAATGTGTTTTACATTCTCACAAATAGACATACTACCTGCTCTGTCTTCGTAACTCATGCTGCTTCATCAGAATCCGTTACATAACTGGAGAGAAGAGGCAAGGGTTAAAGCAATACAGTTGCTGAGGAGCTCCTACATTAGGAGCTGACTTCCTGTAGGTGTACTTTCTGTAAATAGCAGAAAAAAGTCATTTATAAAAAGAAAAGATGCAATAAAGAACATCTCCCATCTTCAGCTAATTCAAAATAATTCTGGTTAAAAAAAGAGATTATTTATACGTTTTTTTCCTTCACACCTGACACTACTTGACATGAAGTGCTACTCACCAGTTTGTTGCTAGTTATCATAATTAAATTTTCTTATCTTCGCTCTCACAAGTATCAGAAGCACAGCTCTACATCAGCTGGAAAGCTAGCACCAACAAGTTTGAAGCCCAGCATTACCAGCATAAGAATTTAAAACTGTAAAATATCCTAAAAGACTAATCTCATTCATAAATCTGACCTCGTATATTATTCAACACCCCTGTGTTAAAATTATTAAATACGACCTCACCCACACTGCTATAAAAAGACTACTGTAAAAATTTTGCTCTCAGAAAAGAAGGTATTCATGAGTTAGGGGAAGACAGATGTGCAGAAGACGATTCAGTGGAACTATATAAGTTAAGCACACACAGAGGCAAAACAAATTCCAGCTTGGACATCTTCTCATTCAATGCTTCATTCACACTAATTTTGTCAGGAAAGACCCAGCCCACCTGTAACAGCTATCAAGTTCCATAAACTAAATGCTAATCACGTCAGAAATTTGAAAGTTGACCTTGATGCTCCTTTTTGCTACTTGGGTAGTTAGGGCTTGCTTTTTAATTGAGATTGATGGCCTTTTCCATTTACAAAGATCATGCTGGAACCTGTCCAAGCTCATAAGCCATATTTTGATGGACTACAGGGAATTTTCATTCCATTCATTCCAAATTCTAACACAAGACAGCTCTTTGCAAATTGAATTTACTCTAAAGAAGCCATGAGAAGTTGACTGTACTTAACTGCAGAAAATACTGCACCATTCATTGCGACAGGCATCCCCAAACACCCTTCCCAGCAGCTTTTAATTCAACACAATATGAGCAATCCAAGCATTCATATCACATTTAAAATGAGGAAACTGAAGTGGCTCAAAGGCATGAAAAGCATGTTCATTAAGCACATTTCAATTACCAGAAACATGAATGAAAACGAGCATTTACATATTACTTCCGCAGCCAAGATTAACGATATCTTACCACCTAATGAGAAGTCAAACCTCCCTCAACGTTAGCCAAAAATACGGATGTTCAGCACAGTGCCAGAACAATAAGCCAACGTGAAAACCTTAATATAGAAAGTGCTCGTGCAGTCAAACGCTTCAAAGTAGGGCTAAGTCAAGAGAAGAACAAAAATGCTGCTTGACATACGAACACTCAAATGCTATAAATGACCTGCATCCCTGTCGAGAAAGACTGTTTTTTCAAACGTATTTACGGAGACTCTGATCCTCATAAGACAGGAGCAAGACGAAGCGTCGAGTCAACGCGGGAACCTTGCGCATGCTTTGCAAGACTTGCTGAGGACAGAGCGGGACTCAAACCCCACCACAGCATCCAGAAGAAACGGATGGGCTTTTTGGCGAGAGGTCCGAAAGACACAGCCTATACACACAATTTTCTCAAGCAAATCCCTTCAAATATCTCTTCAGCACTTAAAGCTCAAGTCCTTGTTTCAGTCTCCTCCGATCTCATTTGTACAGGGCTAGAGCCAAAATAACAAATCAGTAACTGTCTCCCATACAGACGGGTCTGTGCCTTATCCCGGTCCACAAAGAACGGACTAGCGGAGTCGTTTTCATCCTGGGGCTGTGAACGATTTATTTTAAAAGCTATTCAAGATGCCTGCTCATCAAGCTGACTCTCCTATGAGAAATGACCCAAATGAAAGTCAAGCAGAAACAACGCTCTTCCTCGGACCTTTGCGCAATGTTTTAGTGTACAGGTATTACAAGACATGGGCAAACAAGCTCCACTTTATAGATACTTCTGCTTCCTGCTACAGGTGCATGCACCTCGCAGCAGCAACTATGTATGGAAAATTCCCAAAGGAGGACAGATTTTCTTGACAGATTCTTGATACCAAAAATATTAATCAGAATCAATGATGTCTTTCAAAAATATCTGCAAAGAATATGAACTGTTGCCTTAATTTAGGATAGCCTTGGAAATGCTGCGGTTTGCATGGTAAGAAACAGCTGAGAAAAAAAACAGGAAACAACTTCTGCACATTTTTTAACTAAATGCAGAGGTGGCGGAGGGTTAAGTGTTGCTTTAAGAGGTCAGAAATGACTGTACAGGAGAGCCAGCTAAAAGCACCAATAGATTGTAGAAGCACAAAACTCTGCATTAACTCAATTTTCATCAAGCCATAACAAAAATTTCAAGTGATAACGTTTACACCACAAGTTTCATTTATGTCCACAATTTCAGCAAAATAACTTCTGCAAGACCACTACCCCCTTTTAACTCACATCCATGTCCAGCTTCACTGAAATAGAATCAGCTAAACGAAAAATCATCTACTGAAATGAAAAAGTTGTTAACAGGTCCGCAGCAGGAGTTTCTACCTTAGGTTACAGATGGTTACATTAAAGCACAGTTAAATACTAATACTAGAAGGCAAGTATAGCAATGGGCCCGAGAGCAGTTCTGACATTAAAGAATTCCGATTTTAATTCAATTAAGCACAAGTCCTCTGATAGGAACTTAAATACCAAATACCGCACTAAACCTATTACTGCCTGCCCGAAAAGGTCAACGAAGAACTGATGAAATGCAATGTTGAAGTATCTGCTGAAGTGCCAAGTGCTCTAACAAGTGTGTTTGTTTTTAATGATTTATACTCGTAACCATTTAAGGAGCAAGTATCTGTTACAGCTTTGGAGGAAACAAAGCTGTCTAAGCCCACGCTGACTGCTTCACTACTCCCGCATGCTCTTTTAAATTATTTTGATGACTAAGAATCACAACTACGGCCTGGTAAGAAGCCCGCTCAGAACTAAGGAATTTAAGGATGACTTTGATTTGCAGTTGATGTGTAACACCCAATGACTGCTTAAAAGTCCACACAAAAGTGCTGGGTTAGGAACTAGTTAGAAGACAGGCCCATAAAAAAAAAATACTAGCAATAGCACATGCTACATTGAATCACGCCATTAGTAACAGGGTACGAAGTCTAGTGACTGGGGAAGGAAGCAGTAAATTCACATTGCATCCATCCGCCAAATGCACACATCCATCCACCAAATGCACATATTAAAAAAGCAGTGAATGGGACAACCTAACTCCCTTCCTCTTTTTCCCACTAAACACATCTTTGGGGAAATATCCTTGTATGCACCGAAAACGAGTACGATTTCAATTCCACCCACATCTGGGCTCACTTGGGAACTAAATCCAGCACAACCCGTCTCGGGTCAGCCGGTGACCCTGAGCAAAAATAGCTCTGGCAGAAAGCTGGATTTGTGGAATAGGGTGGAGCCCATCCAAGTGTAAACTGAACAAACCCGCCACTCGCAGTCGATGACGGAGAAGCAGCAATTTCTCCATTCTAGTCTGTGCACGGCAAGCAGAAAGGCAACACAGGTCATCTACGCTACGTGGGGGCAGATCAGAACCCAGGGTGCAATTTGGGTCGGATACGATTGAAAACGTGGCAGTCGGCAAGTGTTAACTACTCTAAGACTGTAAAAATAAAATAAGCAAACGTTGCTTGAAAATTATTAGAAAATTAGTAGTGAAGCTGGGTCACCAGGCTAAGGCTAGAAGTCAAAAATGCAATGGCAATCGGGGTTTACTAAAGTTTGACACATTTAGTAAAAAGTCATCCTTTTGGTAAATTCGGATGCGCTTTCCCAAATGTCTCGGCACAAACAAACCTCAGGTCAGTGGATGATAGCACTGAGGACAGAAAAAAAATCAACAATATTAATTTTTTTTTTAACAAAAGATTATGCTGTCTGCAGCACAGACACAAGACAACCTTGAACACAGCGGCAACGCTCAGCCTACAGCTTGAGGATTACGGCCAAAGGAATTCACGGGTTCTTACGCAGAAGCAGCAGGAGCTTCGAATTGGTGTCAGAGGGAAAAGGGTGGCTTTGAGCATCAGCAAACAAGGTCCTGGAGTTAAAGAGAAACTTTGCGGTGCATTAGGTTTCATTTCTATAGTTAAGGGACGCCTAGACAAACTCCTTAGGCAGGATCAGCATGCAACAGGGCAGATATACCAAGCACAGGGATCCGGTGTTCCAGCTCATGCTATTTTATCCTCTTTCACACAAAATTAGGAAAGACCACCCGAGCACGGCACCACTAAATTAAACTTGATTCCTGAATGTGACCAACTTCAAAATCAACAGCATGTCACCTAACCATCCTTCTTCTTCCAATACTCTCCTTAGATTTCTATTACACATTAACCAGAGAATAAAAACCCCCAAGAACAAACTGTTACATGCAAGTTTCCTGCTAACTAAAATAACTTTGCAAGGTTTTTGTAATACAGTTGGACTGCTGTGGCGTGCACAAATTAGAAGCAAATTCAAGCTTTTATAGGCACCACGCTATTCGCTTTAATCTGACATTTCCTGATGCCCAAGGCTCGACTACTCACGATACGTTTTCCTTCGTGCTCGGATACAAACATCCTCCTCACCCACGTGAAAATCCAAGACATGAGAAGACTAACAGACTGGCCGGCCGCTAGTTATCGGATCGGATCCGGGGCCCCAGCTCTTCGGCATCGCTGAAGATGGGTACAGCCCCGTAACTGCTGCGCAGCCCAAAACTCCAGAGCGTTTCAGCAGCTGAAGCAGTCAGACCTCAAAAACTACCTATTTTTTGATGGCTGTTGCCAGAGTTGCTCTCAGGTGCTTCCAACCACCCAGGCCTGCTGGGTTATTAATTCATCCTGCTGCCAACATTTTTTTTTTTAAAGGAATATAAGTGGCAGAGGAGGAAGGGTACCTTTGCAGGACTCAGTAAAACCTGAGCAAAAGGTGAGGAGGGGGGAAGAGACAGAGAAGAGGCCGCATCTTCGTCCCGGAGGCCTCGCCGGTAAACGCCAAATCCTTGCAGAAGTAGGGGCAGAAGAGTTTATCGAGCAAAGCTCGCATGAATCTTTTATAACGGAAAGTGAAAGGCAGCCTCGGAGCAAGGGTCCCGGCCGGCGCGCCTCCGTATCAGTGCCGCCCAGTGCGCGGCGGTGCTTGGGCGCCCGCGCCGCGGGCTCCTCGCCGAGGGCAGAGCGAGGCCCGAGGCTCCCCCGGAGCGCCGGGGCGCGACGCGGCCGCGCCGCCGAACCCAGCCGGGGCCAACCTTGGACTCGGGCGCTTTTTATTGCTGTTTTTCTCCTCTCGGGTTCATCCGCACAACCTGTTGCACAGCCGGGTTGGGTTTTATTATTATTATTATTTCATTTTTTTTTCTTTTTTAAGATGGGTAATAAAACCAAAGCGCAAAGGTAAGGTCTGTCCCGAGCTGCGCGGGGAGCGCGGCAGGACCGAAGGCTCCGCGGCTTCCCCCGCCGGGGGGAGGCGCCTACGCCCGGCGCGGCCGCGGGGGTCCCGGCGCGGCCGCGGGGGTCCCGGCGGCGGCGGCCGCTCCAGCTCAGCGGGCCGGCCGAGCCCCCCCCCGCTCCCCCCCGCACACACCTGCCCGGCGCTTCCCCGCGCCGCGGTAACCGGAGACGCGGCGGAGCGCGGCGCCGCCCGGCCCGCGCCTCTCGCAGCTCCCGGCCCGCGCCTCGCGGAGCCGCCGCCGCCGCCGCCGCCCCCCGGCCGCGGCGCTCACCGCAGGCGGAGGTTGGCCATGAACTCGGGCATGGTGACGGCGTCCATCAGCACGAAGTCCGCCTTGCCGAACTCCAGGCTCTCCTGCTCCGCCATGGCGGGGGCTCGGGGAGGGGACACACGGGGACACACGGGGCGGCCGGGGCCGCGCGCGCCGGGCTCGGACGGCTGGGGCGGGGGTGGCGGTCGGTGCCGCGCCGCCGCCGCCGCCGCCGCCGCCGCCGCTCCCCGCGCGGTGCCGCCCCGCGGCCGCCCGCCCGCCCGCCCGCGCGGCCCCGCCTGAACCTGCGCTGAGGCGGGGCGGGCGGGCGCGAGGCGGGCACGGCCCGGGCGGGGGGGGGGGGGGGGGGGGGGGGAATGCGGCGGGGGGGGAGCTGCAGCGCCGCCTGGCGGCTCGCGGCGCCGCCCGCGCTCGGCGGCGACTACGGCGCCCCCTGGCGGGCAGCGGCCGAGCAGCGCCGCGCCCCGGGAGCCCCCCCCAGCCCGGGCCAGATCCCGCACCCAGGTGAAACCCGAGTTGCAGCGTGTAGCCTGGGGACCCCCCAGACCAGGGTGCTGCGAGGGCTTTTCCGTTTGGGGGAGAGGCAGCTCGTTCAGCGCCAGGAGGGCCGGGGGGACGAGCAGCGGCGCGGGCCGCACGCGGCTTCTGCTGCTCGGTGCCTTGCTCCCATCTAGCGGCTGCTGCTCGCGGATACCGAGGGGAACCATCCCCGTGGCGGCTGGCCTTGCGGAGCAATCAGGCTCCCCTAGATTAAATGCAAAAACAGCATATAGCAAAAAGAAAGGGGGAAAAAAAAAGGCTGGAAGGGAGCTGCCCAATTGCAAAGCTGCCAGGATGGAGCAGCTTTAGCAGGAGCTGGAAATGCTCCGTGTATTAAAGCATCATCCTGGGGGCGGGGGGGGAACAAACTCATCAGCTGGTTTGGTTTGGTCATCCCTGTTTCCAAAGAAGGAAGTTTTTCGGTCACGCGAACGTGAGCCCATCGATGCTCACGTACGCTGGACTGCAAAGCCACCAAGCAAGGGGTGCGAAGCCGGGCACGACGGTGCCTGAAGCCTGGCAGGGAGGACGGGATGCAAACGGCACCTGAAGGCAATTGAAATAGCTGATTGAATCCCCCCTGTCCTGCATATATGGCTGTTGCTCCCCAGCCCTGTTGTGCTGCCTCAGGGTGGGTGTTGGGTTTGCAGCAGCTCTTTTGAGGTGAGTGTCTGCAGCAGAAGCAGCCTGTTCACATTTCTTTCAAATTTTGGCTTTCTGAGATATTTAGGTTCCTGTTGGAGTGTCTTCCAGTATTGTTTCATGTAATTTGTGTTTGATATGTTACTTTAAGTGCCTAATTTGCAAAACCCCTGGAAGTGCTGTGTCAGCTCTGGGGCTGGAGAAAGTGTTGAGCAGTGCGAGAGCAGAGCCCTGCTGTCACGGGTCCTGCTCTGCCCTTGCCCTCCCTTAATGGAAGGGGAGAACTGGCCTGTATTCCTCTAGGTCTGCAAAGAGCATGACTATAAACTGGTTTTCTTGTATTAGGAACAGCGATGGAGTCCTGCTCTGATCCCCTCCCAAGGAAGAAGAAGGCAGCAGCGGGAAAAGCCAGGGAGAGTTTCCTCTGCCTCAGGCTCTACAGCAGGAAGAAGAAAGCAGGTTATTCTACCTATGTACACAAACTCCTGAATCAAGTAAGTCCTGGCTTGGGTGTGAGTGCTTGGAGCAATGTGGTGAGCCAGACCTCTAAGCTTGGATACTTGAGCCTTTTGGGCAGTGTGTTTAGCTGGATCTTGAAGCTTTGGGTTTGATAAGCTCAGCTGATGTGGGAGCAGAGGATGGATGTTGGGGGAGACCTGCCCGATCTGAGACATGAGACACTAGCTAGCTTGGGGTAAGGACTGCATGTGGCTGCAGCAAGTGCTGGCAGACCAGTGCCATGATGACTTGAAAGCTAACTGAGGTCAAGTGATGGAGCTCATGTTCAATGCTGAACTCCTGCAGGCTTGTGACAGGGGCTCTGCAGGGTGCTAAAAGCAGTTTCTTCCTGCCCTGAGTAAGCTGAGGGTATAGATGCTCCTTCCAGCAGTCTGCTGGCTTCTTGCAGCCATGGAGTTCAGGCCACCTCTAGGGGCTGCAATCAACAGCAGTGATTTATTGGTGCACCCAAGTGAGCATCTGCTGCTGGCTGGTGTGGGCAGATACTCTCCAGCTATGGAGAGGCGCAAGCTGGCAGCAGGCTGTGGCATGGCAGGGTCTCACCCTCTAGAGGCAGTGAGTTATGGCTTGGCTGTGACCAGCTGTGCTGGGCATAGGTGGCCAGCAGCTGTGCCTTGGCTCCGGGAAGGGGATCTGTGTGTGCCAAGCAGCTCTGACACCGGCTCTCTCCGCAGACCTGGAACGCAGGCACCTCCTGCCTAGCGGCTGCTGCTCTTTCCTCACTGAATAGTCCCCATCTGCTCGGGGAAGTGGCACTGGAGGCGGCCAGGCTGTCCTGCTACGGCAAAAGAAACCACCTCACCCACAGGGAAATCCTCTCGGCTATGAAGCTGGTTCTCTTGCGTGAGCTCTCCAAGACTAATCTGGCATCGCCAGGCTGGCAGCCAGTGCTGAAGAGACCAGGCGAGATGTGACAGTTTTAAGAGCGTTTTAATTGTATTTTGGTAAATAAAGTATTTATTAGCATTGTTTCACAGAGCCTCCTACCTGGGCTGGGAGGGTGGCTGCTCCCACCATGGAGAGCAGCAAACAGTGTTGAGAAAATCCCTCATCCCCATCCAGGTGGATATGGTTATCCTCATCCTCCCTGGAAGGGACTGCAGGAGGGAAGGTGCTTATACGCACCTACCTTAGTAAATCTTTGTAAAAGAGCCCTGTTGGCAGGTGATCAAACTCCAAAAGTCCAAGGAGTCCTTGTTCTGAGATCCTGGCCTGCCTGGGGTGTGTTCTGCAGCTGGTCATCCCTTCACATGAGATGTGGACCAAAGAGGGGGGTGGAAGAAATGTGGCAACTATTCCAAATCTTGGGGGAAAATATGACTGCAACTGCTCAAGAGAAGGAAATGTTTTCCAGTAACTGGTGATATGGTGTTAAATGCCATCACCTAACAGTGACTTCTTTCCAGGTTCTCCTTAGAGCCCTTTAGCCCTCCTGTTTCTCCCCTTAGCAGGGGTGTCTCCAGGTCGTCTGACACTCCTTGCTGCCTGGCTGCAGGTTAAAATGAGTTTTTAGGGAGGTCAGTGTGGAGCTGGTGTGCGTGGGAGTGCCAAATTATCCTCCTTCCTATGTAGGTGTTTTCATCTGGGCAATGTGCCACCAGCTCCTGGACAGATCTTCCCCTGCAGCAGCCTTTTGGGTTAATTCCTCTTGGTATGAGTAACTCATTCCTCCTTAATGCATAGGTTGAAAACAGGACAGGCCCTTCTGGAGGGACTTAGTGCTAATCACCATGTGCCAATGCTGGAGTGCAGGCACAGACTGAAGGTCATCAGACTGAATCTAATGAAATACTTCTCCAGCTGGCTTTGCTGTGGGAGTTGATAACAGGTCTGCCTGTCTCTGGGCTGCCAGGTGTGAAACAGTGGTGGCCTCAGTTGATGGACCACCATCAGCATTTGGGATGCTTGCTGGTCTGTGGGGTAGCAAACGCATAGCAGGTGTCACCACAGCATGAAGCAGCTCATGTTTATGGATGGTAGCCCAGCTTGTGCCCTACCAGTGAGCCATCCCTGAGCTCTCTTCTCCAAATTCCTTGTCTCCAAGCTGCAGCATGGTCAGAAGTGCCTACTTGCTCTCTATGTTTTCCTGTGGCTGTTTAGACGGGTCTAGCTTGATGGTTTCTGGCCTGCTAATGGCCTCTGGCTGTTTCCACAGTAAATATTAAGACAATAGCTGGCTTCAGGGAGGCTCCTCTTTTTCTGCCTTTCTCTGTGCTCCTTTTCCAGCTGCTGCCTTTCTAGGGCTGCCAGCATGTCAAAATTTGCAGACTGCTCAAACCTTCAAGAGGCAATTCATGGCCGTGGCAGTACCATGTGCTGATGCCTGTCCAGTGACTGAGGCTTCAAGGGTTTTAATGAGCTGCTTAAGAGCTTCTGCCCACAATCACTGCCTCTGCTGTTCATGATGCATTAACTCGTGGCAACCCCTATAAGAAGTCTGAGCCTTCACTAACCCATGTTTGAGCAGCCTTGACTCTTTTGGTTGAACAGGGCTGGCTCATGTTTAAATTCACAGATTTGGGGTCAATTCCTGCAGGCAGATCCTAGCTGTTGTGGAAACGGGAGTTGTGGGTGACCTTGAGAAAGCATCTGGACCATCCTGCAGCCCCGGGCGGTGTTGACTTTACCTGCAGCATTCCTGGCTGAGGTTTGCTCAACCTGCTCTGAAACCTCAGAGGTTTCCACGCCCTGGTGATACCATCTGGTGCAGAGCCTCACTATCCCTGGTGATAAGGTGTTTCTGCTCTGTCACAGCAAGGAAGAACAGAGCTAAACACTAACTTAGTGTTTCTTGCTCCTGTCAACAGGCTAAATCATTTACTCTCTTCCTCTTTGCTGCTCCTATTGGTATAGCTGGAGACCTTGCTACTGCTGAGGGGTATTTCAGGAGTCTCGCAGATCCTGGTCCTGCTCAGATGTCCTTGCGCGACATCTGCCTTGTATGCGGTTGACCTGCTCTCCTGCAGTACTGCTCCCTAACCACCTTTTCTCCATCCAGTAATTGTGCTGTTGATCCTTCCTGCCTAGAAGTAAAACTGAACCTAGAGCTATTGCAAGTTATCTACATAAATACAAGTTGCAGCTCAAATGGAGCGGAGGAACTGTAATGAGAAATTGCCAGGGGAGGTTTCCAGCCAGGAGATCAGATGCTATCAAAGCTGCCTTTTCCTGCCTGGAAATCTGCGGCTCACCTGGGCCCTAGCATGAGCTGAAGCTCTACGCAGAGCAAATGTGCTGAAGGCCAAAGCAGCTCAGCTCTCCACGTGCCCTTCTGGGCACTGTGCTCCAGCGTGGTCTGGGAGTGGATATGACAAAATTACTGTGGTCCTGAGCCAGTGACTCATCTGCTGGGCCTCTGGTTTCTATTGCTTTTGCTTAGCACCTAAGTGTCCCGATCATCTCATTTCTTTAGCCCTCATCTACAAAACTTTAGACCCATCTCCCACAAGGGTGTTGACACTTATACAACTATGTTGACTGCTGATATAGATATAAATACTGCTATAACATGCTGATGTCAGGAGAGCTTCATCTTGGGAAGAGCCAGAGCAGTGTGAGGAGCTCTGCACTAGGAAATGTTTCCAGCATGGCTGTGCATCAAGCACCTGATCTGGTTGATCCTCAGCTCTGCAGGCTCCGCGCTTCAGTCTGTTGGGAATTTTCTCCTTATCTCTCCCACTTGTAAAGCAGAAAATTCTTGTGTTGCAACTGGGGACCTGAAGCACAAGAGGAATCAAGCGACTTCCCAAAAGTCCTCTAGAGTATCTGGTTTGGGGCAAGAGAGAAACATGGTCCACTGATCCAGTGGCAACAGTGTTTTCTTATGTAGAGGGAGACTCCATGGAACAGGCTTACCCTGAAGCATGGGCAGAGTCTTCTGCACCCAGGCCCCCAACAGCCAGAGGCTCAGCACATAAATCCATATTTTTTCTTTTGCAGTTGCACTCTGTGTTCTCAATCTTAACTAAACCCTCCCAACATATTAAAGAGGAAACCTACAGACATTAAGCCACGATTCAAAAATTGAAAGAAAAGATTTACTCCTAAAGGAGTGCCCTGTGGAAGCTGCATATGCCATGTGAGCACCCTCTAAAAACCCCTCTTTGCCATGCCAGAAGGCAGCGGTGGTAGGAGGAGGTGGATGAATCCCACAATAACTAGGGTCTGAAAGTGCATTTTTTGATAATGTCATCTGTTACTTTCCCCTTAATCAAAGCTGGTGATAGAAATCTAGGCCGACTGAAGAAGTGGAAGTGTTAAAGATAAAACAGGGACTTTTTTTCAGTCTGTGGGTTTAATACCAGCAGATCCTTCAAAAATGTAGGGCTTTGAAGGCAACCCACAGCTCTGGTTCATGACTTTTAAGAATGGCTTTGTGCCATTTGTGTTACCTTTGCTTCGAATTGCAATGGCCTTTCCAAAAAGAAGATCTGAAACCAAACCAAGTCTCCCATCTGCAAAAGACAAACAGCTGTGGTTTTACAGCTCCAGCTGGAGACCTTCTGGGTAGATTATCCTAAATTAGACAGCGGCTTCTGAAAAATAGGCAACTGGGCTGCTTCACGCTGCAGCGCAGCAGAGGGTTTGAATGAACTGGGAGATGCCATTAGATGTTGCTTCCTCTTGTCCCGCGTGTAACCACGGACAAACACGGTTCCCCTCCTCAGGGCGCTGCGATGAACCGAAAATTGGCTTCAGAGCGCATCCCGGAGTCAGAGCTATCTGCAGCTTTGTCTTTTGCAACAGCCGGTGCAACCACATCTCCCATCGCCGCGGTGCCCACGGGAGCCTGGAGCATCCGCTTCTGCCCCGGCTTGCGGGATCCACCCCTCGCCCAGCTCACTTGGGTACCAGCAGCACCAGCTGGGGCAGCTTGGTCTCCTTTAAATTCATGAGTTTTTTCTCTTGATATATTATATCGATACTTTATTTCTTCTTAGTTTCTTCTGATGTCTCTTCTTTTATTCCGTTAGTAAGTTCATCTTCCTCCTTTCTAGAATTTCGCTATTGGTAAATTGCTACCATGGGCCTCCCCAGCGTTAACCATTTGCGAGGTGGCAAAGCACGCAGTTACCTCCTCTCTGCTTTTAAAAAAGGAAGCCCCCCCCCCCAAAAAAAAGAATTTACATATTATATCAAAATTTCCAGTCCGCCACAGATACATGATGTTATAGTTTCTAGCCAAAGAGGAGGATCTTAAACTGTAAACAAAACTAAATACTGAATCCCCATGGTTTCTGTAATTGTATAAAATGGACACTTTGTTTTCTTTTACTGAGTTTTTCAGGAAACATTATGAAGACAGAAATGAGTCTTACCAAGACTCTGTAATGTGACTACTGCACAAGTACATAGCAATTTATATTGAGAGAACGTTATTCACGTGAGAGTTTATTAATGTATATTTTCAGGATGCAGAGCACAACACAACAAGACATTCTGTAAAAAAAAAAAAAAAAGGCAGATAAAATAGAGCCCATAACGCCTCTGCTTCTAATATGGGGAACTCTTTCCCCTCACACAAATGTGTTCCTGAGAATCCTCTTGAGGACGTTTGTCTTTCTGGAAGGAGAGGGTGGAGGAGCAAGAGGACCAGGAGGCTGCCTTGGGCAGAGGTGGGTTACGGGACTGTCTTGTCCCTCAGTAAAAGCCAACATTTTTGTTTTCTCCTACGTTTCTTGGAGAAGAAACCTGCCCTGTGGCAAAAAATTCACCATGAGCAGCTTCATGTCTCCTTTTTGCTTGTGATACCCCAAGCTAATGAGAAACGGGAGTCCAGCCAAAATCACCAGGCTTGTCAGAACAGAAGGAAACATCTTGAGATGTTCAACAGTTATGACTGCAGCTGATTTTGAAGCAGACACAACAAAAATGTTGTCTCCCCTTGCCTGAAGTCTCTGCTGACACTGTGAACTAGCCTTTATGAGCATAAAAGTGATGGAAACTTAGGATGACTGTTGACACTCAGAGCTCCTGTGCAGCTTTAGGGAGTTTTTAATTACTTCATCACCCCATTGTAAGACATCCAAATGATTTTTATTGAAGCTATTGAAAAGATATGAAGCTTCTTTGAGTTTTAACATCTTTTGATAAAGCTCAGGCTGCTCCACAGTTCCTTCATGATGTTCCCCAGATGGTTCTCCATCTTCCACCACTGTGTTGTACTTCCTAATGGTAGTAGCATCGCTCTGTCTGCAGCAAAGCAGCTGGATTTTTATGTTGATGGGAGTAAAAACGTTGTCCAAAAAACTGCATTTGGAGAGGATGAGCCAGTGTACTGACTAGAATCAGATAACTGCCTGAATTTGCAAGACAGTTGAAAGCACAAGTAGAGATGCATAGAAAATAGGGCTGGGGAGGCCTTGAAGAATGGTCTAATCCCCCTACTCCAGTGTAAGATAAGCTCAACTTAAACCCTTCTTGGTGGATGTTTTTCTAATCTTTTTTTTTCTTTTTCTTTCTTTTTTTTTCCCTGAAACTTCCAGTAATGGAGACCTGGCATCAGGCAATCTGATGCTTTGCTATATTTACATTTAGTAAGTCTCCAAATGTCTAAGTAAAGCTGTCTTACCACAGCTTCATCCCGTGATTCCTCGTCCTTGCTGAGCAGACAGAGAAGAGTTTACTCCCTTTGTAGCAGCCTTTTATTTACGGGAGGACTGTTATCATAGGAGTACAGGAAACGGAGCTGCTGAAAGGGAGCTCAGAGGTCAGCTCATCCACAGCTGCCTTGTCTTCCCCCAGGCTTCTCTTCTTTGGATCAAGCAACCCAATTCTTTCATTCCTTCCTCATAGATCACATTTTCTGCACTTCCGCTAATCCTTGCTGCTAGCAACAACAACAGCAAAAGAGTTTTTCACAAGACTTGTCCTAGTGAGCGAGGAGCAAACCCCTAGTCTTCGGAGGTGGGCGAAGCAGTTGGCTGGGGCACACGTCACGAGCCGCAGTTTGTTTAGCGGAGTGGCGGCAGGAGTCGGTGAGGATGTGCTGAGTGACTGCAAAGCAGCATGCAAGCCTTGCACGAGCGCTGGGCTGCAGGAGGAGAGGAGCCAGCTGTACAGCCACCAAAGGCAGCACAGCAGGAGTTTTGGAAGGACTTTGTCCTGCCTTCATAAATAAAAGGGATTGCATTAAATAACACTCAGCTGCGTCAGATTGTCTCCTCCCCACTGATGTAACCTCAAAAATCTCAATCTTCAGCTAGTTGTTTTGATAAAAATAGGTGATGTGTTGCGTCTTCTTTATCCATCAGCTCCAACAGAGCACCTTCACCCAGACCTGCACACACGCCTTCTCCTCCTGTCTGTGAAGGGGGAAGGTGCCCAGGCCCCTCTGTGGTTCCCTGAGTCAAGGCTGCTCATCCTGAGCACAAGATAAAGCAACTCCTAACTAATCTATCATAAAAAAAGCTTGAAGGCTAATTACAAACTCCCTATATTGCTTTTTCCCAGCAGTTACCCAAGTTCCACTCAAATGCTGTTTCTATGTGGGAACTCTAGTTTAAGGGCTGGATTTTCAAAGACATCTAATGAGCAGTGAGACGCCTCGGAAGATCCCTAATAGGTACCTGGGCTCCTAATGCCAAGACAGTGATAAAAATCTAAGTTTTTCCCTTTATTTCAAAATCTTAAAAATCCCTGTATTTTAAAAATCTGGCACAGCAACTTCTGCAGTACAGTAACAGCATAACTCAACACTGCAATGCTCCATTCATCATCAAACATCATGTTGTTCTACTAACAGGGCTCCCAAGGGCATGAACTTTCCCAATCAGTCATAAAAACATGCTGCAACTGTTAATAACCTTCCTTCCAACTACTGCAAGCACTGCAGGCCTGAGCCTGTAGCTCTCCTGGTTAGCAAGGAATTGTCCCAGACATGAGTCAAGCATGGCCAAGAGCAGAACAGTCTGCTAGCAACAAGCTTCAGTTCCTCTGTGCTGCAGTTCCTGGGAAAGCTATGTATGACTATGAGGAAGAATCAAAAATCCCCCAAACCAGGCTCTAGATGTCAGGTATAGCATAGCAGAGATTCAAAAGAAAAACAGAGCCCAAGACCAGACCTGGACGCATATCTCAGAGGTTTCCAAGGTGCTAGGCATGAAAGGCATGAAAGTCTGGAGCCCCAGACTTGTTTGACTTTACTTTTGGCTACCAGGATTTGTGACCAGCAAGCTCATGATGGGCTGAGATAGAGAAGAGTTTTGTAGATTTAAAGAAGTGAAGTGCATCAGGACATCTTGTTACCCTGAGTCACAGTGGGCACTTTTGACAGGGAGCTGTAGTCAGCTTCCTCATCTCTACCTGCCCATCTCCTCGATGTCAAGTCTGGGAATGAGTCAGGCAGCCAGATCTTGCTCTAGTAAAGATCAAGCAAGGATGGTAAGTTTGATCCAAATTGAACCTGGTGGCTAGAGAGAAAGCTAAAGGGAGAAGAGGAGGAAGTTTTCTCTGCAGGAAGCTCCAACGAAGAGCAGGAGCAAAATATTTAACGAAGTGGGAGCTAAGAAGATACAGGATTGCTGCTCCAAGAAAGCCAGAAGCATATGAATAGTAATTGAACTAGTCTCACCATTGCTCTGTGCGAGTAGGGAGCCGTGGAGGCAGCGAGTGGCAGAGCCAGCAGGATGCTCTGAGTCACTTTTACAATGGGATCTTGCTGTGAGTCTTGCTTGTTGGTCTCCTGCAGTCTCCCTGCCATGAACCCCACTTCTTCTTGGACCTACCAAGGTTGGGAACTCTCTAGCTGTGCTGGTATGACATGCACAAATGGCAGCTGACACCAGACCACCCTCAGCTCTGCTACAGGCATCTGGTTCCCAGTGAACACATCCCAGCTGACTGCATTCTACTCAAGGACCTGCTCTTGTCCTACAATGGTGCTCTAATCAGAGCAGGGCCAGGACCAGGGCTTAGGATTAATTAGCTCCTTAATATGCAACACAGCAAGAGTTTCCTTGTACTTCTCTTTTCTTCCGTCTGTCACTGGTTTCCAGGTACCAGCCCAACCACCATGTGGTATCAACTAGAAAAGGCCCAGACTCCTCCACTACTCCCCAGCACTCTGATCTCTTTGGTATTCAAGGAGGCCAGAGGAGCTTGTTGCACAGTTGGTAGCCTTAACTCTTCACTAAGAAAAGAGGGAGGAAGCTCATGCAGCCTCTTCCTCATCGCCAGCTCTTTCTGCCCTCCCATGATGCCTGCAGAGATATAAATCTCAGGTACCTGCACTCAGATCTTTCCAGGGGATAAGACCCAGGAGCCGAGCTGCTGAACTCTAGCCCTAACAGGAACTAGGCACCCTGCTTGGCCACCCTGTCCTGACACCACCACTTTGATGGAGCCCAGTGCAGATACCCAAAGCGTGAGGACCAGGGTCGGTCTGTCTCATCAGGGCTGAGGATAAGCACTAGGTGGAGCCATTCAATCGGGAAATTAGAGACTGGTCCTACAGAGCTGAGAGCACCAGCAGCATCCTGGAGAGTCCAACCCCACACAAATACACAACCTGGCCCATAGCAGAGGGACCAAAGCTAGGCACAGGCCTGGGGCAAATGACGACCTCATTGCATTGCTGCTTGGGGGATGGCAATGCCAAGGCTCATTCAAATCTGCGCTAGGCAGCACCCAAAGGCTAGAGGGGTGTAAAAGACACCAGCACCACCTCTATCGCTCAGGGAGTTGGACGCTAATGAATGAAGGCTGTGTGCATAGGAGATGGGCTCTCCTGTGTAATCTGTGACATAGGAGGATAGGGAAGTTGTGATCTAGAGAACAAGGAGGAGAGATCACGGGATGGCTGGAAGTTCTCAACTGTACCTTCTACACCAGGAGCGTGGAGGTGGTTCTGCATCTTGTGCCCAGGGGACCTGGTCTCTGCAAGTTCCTATAGCAGGAACAGAAATTTGACACTTGAGGGTTCTTCAGTCCAGCAGAGAAAAACAAAATGCAACCCAGAGGCTGTTGGCTGACTTAGACACATTCAGACTGGAAATAAAGCACACATTTTTAACAGTGAAGGTAATCAAATGTTTTCAGCAGCTCATCAAGGTAGCAGTGGGCTCAGTCATTGACAGTCTAACATGGGATTGGGTATCTCTTCTATAAAATGTTTCTCTTCAGAGAGGAGTTAATTCAGGGCAGTCCTATATTACCAAAGACCCAGATGACTTCCTCATTGCCAATCATTCTGGATTTAAACACCGGGTTTTAGCGTGGCCTTCAGTGTCACGGAGTCATGGTTGAACATGATGCTCCTGCTAGTGCTACACCTGAAAGCACAGTTTTCTTCACTGATAACATGCTGGACAAATCTGCTGCACACATCCCTACTCCATCTCTAAGTGAAGGAGTCCTTTTCCCCCCACACTTCATCCCACCTTGGTGCAAACACATTAGGACTTTACTGAGGCATCCATTAGGTCTTCTCTCACAGCACTCCCCCGATGCTGCTTAGCATGAGCTATTCCTAATGCCACGGTAGAAACCCCTGGCCACTGCTGCTCCAGCCTGGATTAGATGTTACTTCATATATCAATTTCTATCATGACCTTCTGTTGTTTTTTTTTTACACTTGGCACCTTGCAGATGCTTCTTGATGCTGCTCATTGTGTGACTAGAGAAAAGCCAGGAATCACCAACCCTGAAGCTAACGGGAGGCTCATTAGAGCTGGCTGCAATCCCCTACGGGTTGGGCTTGGTGTTCTGCGGCTGTGACAGTGTCAGGTGGGAGCCAGCTACACCGGACTTCACAGGTCTGGGAACTGCTGTCCCAGTTCCCTATAAATGGCTAAATGACTCGTTACCCCTCCTCAGTAAGAAAGGTGGGAGAAAAAAAAATATCTGTTTCAGGGATGAGAGTTTGCACAGTTAAGTGCCTGCTGCAGATGCATTACTCTTGCCTGGGGTGTTTCCAATTAATAGCTTATTTGTGAGCATGAACATCAAAACTGCCACTCAGCGAAGTGAACTGCGGCTCCTCTCTCCAACACTAAGCATCGGTGCCAAGAGGCTGCACCTTGCCAAGCGTTTACAGTAATCCTTGGCAGGTAGCCGGGGTTTCAACAAAGACATCTGCTAATCCACAGGACTAAGCTTTCAGGAAAGAGAAGCTTGAAGGTTTCAGGAAACCCTGCTCCCAGCCAGGGTCTGTGAGTTGCAAACTTGTCTGACCTGGCTGGGGAGCACACCTGAGTCTCCTGAGACCGGGGGTTTTCAGAGACGAAAGCTCCTGGTAGTTTTCATCACTTGGATTAGTTACTCCGCAGCTTTTGCAGCCTCTGCCCATGCTCCTGAAGCCTCCTTGCTGCGCATGGACCAAAGGGGATGGAGTGAGATGTCCACGTGGGACCTCAGGAAGGCCAGGCATGAATTGCCTGGGCAGAGCTGCTCTCGCACCGCCTGCACTTCCCTTCTCTGAATCACAGGGCTGCAGCGAAATGAGGCGAGGAAGGGACACGCCAGAGCAAACCTGGGCTCAAGAAAAACCTCATCCTGCTGCTGTGGGACTCAGCGACACGGTTTGCACTGCATTGCCATAGAAGCCAGGTGCAATATGGAGAGCTGACAGCAGTGCGCGGGGTTAGGCGAGCCCTATGTCCTCATGTCCTCTCTGCTTCAAAACACTAAACCTGCCAAGATGCACATCCTCAGCTCAGATTCAGACTCCCTCTTTGGAAACAGGCAGCAATACTATGGGTCCAAGAGGTATGAGCGTGCTCAAAATCTAGAGACAGATTAAACGTTTTAAGTGTTTTCCTCCTCTGAGGACTGCAACGTTTCTCCTGCACAGCATTTCCAGAAGTTCTGAACTGCAGTCCTGTCTCGTCACCCATGTCCTGCTCGAGCACAGCCTCTTTGGAGAGCAGCAGAGCCTTTCCTCCTGGATCCAAGCTGGCTGCTTCACTGCTTCTCTCCCCTCCTGGAGAGAGGCTGCTTTCGGTTTCAGGGCTGGGAAATCACATGCTTGCTGGCTTAAACATGATGTAATTGTTGTTTGAAGAGACCTGAGGTCCTGAGCGCTGGTTGGGTTGGCTTGTTTCTCGAGCTTACACTGGCACTGGCAATAGGCAGGCAGCGTGACCAGCTTGGCCTCCCCTCCCAGCACTCACGGGAGATCCAGGTGACCCTTCTGGACTGGTGAAAAAATGTAAGTGTTGATTTTCGTTGTTAATAACCCTTGAAGAGAGGAAACTGCTGAGAATGGCTGGTGCATATGATGAATTTGGAGAATTCCCTGGTGCAGGTCAAGGAGACCTTTCCAGTCTCCTCCTGTGTGCTTTGTCTCCAAAGGTGGAAGCTTCTACAGGGTCTGGTAAACATCAGTCCAGAGGCAAGCCTCTAGTTCAGGAAGTCTCAAAGCTACAGACTGGTGGAAGCCCCATCCTTGGGCTCCTTCTCATGTATCCCATTAGCTATTTGGGTTTTTTCCCCATGTGGCACAGCAGTACCAGAGGTGATATGTGGAGTGGCTGTAGTAAACTCATCCCTCAATTCCAAAAGGCTCTGCTGGACAGTCCTCACTCTGAGGCCAGTTGGTGACAAGATGCTTTAGCAAATGGACCTTTGATCTATCTCATGAATGCATTTGATTTTGAATAGACAGGAATATGAACTGGGCTGCAAGTTTCCATCCATCTCTGCCTACCCAGGGGCATTGCATGGTTTTTTCCTGACCTGTTTGAGATGTAAAACGGCAGCGTGGAGTAGGATGGCCCTGCCAACCATCTGCCTGCTGCTGTTGTTCACCTCCTCATTGCCCCAACCTAGGGCCTGGGGCCATTTCAGTGTCTGCAAGCTCAACATGCAGGCTACAAAATGAACCCTGCAATAGTTGAATTACCCCTGCCTGCACAGGCAGAGCTATGGTTTAGAGCCAGAATATGCACAGCTCAGAAGCTCATGTGACCTCTGCGGCATTGCGGCAGAGCAGTGCCATTCAGGCATACCATCACTGCCCAAAGCTTCCTGGTGATTATCCTGCAAGCTCAGAAATGACAAGTAAATTTTGTACAGTTCTCTGGGAAATGCAAGGCAACCCTGGAGCAAGCCCTTACGCCATGTGCACGCAGGCCTGCATTAGACACAGCCTACACATTCAAGTATTGGGCTCCAAGAGTGGACTGTGAACTAAATGAATCCAGGGGAATGATGCTGCATTCGCGGCAGGGTACGAGAATTCAGCCTGGTGGGTATCTCTCATTAGGTTGACTCGGCAGCGATTGGGTTTTGGGTCTGAATTCTGCCTCTGCAGCAGGCCTGGTTAACAGCTAACAGCGAGGCACAGAGAGGCCAGTCATGAAGACAGCAGCACTGGCAAAAGTGATCTTTGGGTTTTTTTGTTTGTTTTTGTTTTTGTTTTTTTATATCTTCTGCAGCCCTTTGATGAAATAGGCAAAGAAACGCTGGTCGCTGCCTGAGGAGTGGTGGAGAACATGTGTGGCTCCAGATGATGCAACTCTGCCTTGGCTGGCAGCACAGGCTCCTTTCTCCAGAAGTCTGAGTATGTGTAGCAGAGGAGGGGATGAGCGTCCTGTGGGTGGGAGGGGATGAAATAGGCTTCGCTTTCTCCTTAACCTCGTATTCTTTAGAAAGACATTGGTTTTCTTTTAGAAGTAACATTTTGAAGCTGTGCATTGATGTTAAAAAAGAGGAACATATATTCACTGGGTAATAGCTGCTTTCTGTCTAATACGAGAGTTGTTACTGTTATCTATAATAATTATTTGATTAGTGAGGACATGTCTAAGCCTGCATGTATGGAAAGCAGAATGAGGCTCCCATCTAAACTTGGCAATGCGAGAAGTTTTCCTTGTGATGTCTGTTGCAAGAGCATCCTGGGATCTAGTTGATGAATAGGGCTCTTTTCGCATCTGGTATGATATGAGTCAAAACAAAGAGTTTGTCTCTGAGTGAAATAATTTACAGTGTAACATGGAACAAGACAGGGATATGATATAATGATGTTTGTCTTTTGCTGCAAGTCCATGTTGTGGCAAGACCTGCTTATTTTCATGCAGGAATTAATGGGGGAGACCATCAAGCCTGAGCTTGGACAGACACTTGAGTTTGACTTTAGGACTCACAGAGAACTTTCTCCTCCTGGCTGTTGGTGCTTGTTATTCTTTTATTTGTTAAAATGAATAACCCTCTAATATCAGAATCTCCATACAGAGATTACGATCGAGTCACTCCGTAACCTTTTCTCAGTTAAACAAACTAAATATAGAATTGCTTTAGTATCTCCTAGGTGGATTTTTCATAGCTCCCATCATTCTTGCAAAGCTTTCTGAACCCTTCCCAATCTGTCTTTTGAAGTGGCCGTGCCAGAACTGCACTCTTGTTCCAATAATCTTGTGACCAAGTCTGGATAGATCCTTTCCGATTGTATTCAAGGGTGAGGCTCAACTTATCTTAAGCACCCAACAGTAACAGAAGTTCATTTCACCAGCTCACCACCAAACACACCCTGGCCCTTCTCTCTGTTTGAGACAATCCGCCACCCTGCAAGAACAAATTGCCTTTTTATATATAAACACTGTGACGACAGGAACTCAATTTGAGACTTGGAGGAAGCTCAGGTCACATGCATGCTGCTGTCTGCAAAGCTCTTTTTGACTGTGTTTCCTTTTGCTCCAAAGCTTCTTCCAGTTCGATCCAGAGCAAAGTATATATGTGGCAGAAAATGATCAGCTCTATCGGCCAGACACCAGGCATTTCTATTTCGCTGCTCACCCGTATGGTGGGATTCTGCACCCAGGAGCTAGAACATCCCCTCAAACACTACCAAGGACTGGATAGAAAATCTGAAGTTATAGTAACCTCCTATTTTGAACCTTTGCAAGCTCACAACAGGAATGAACCAAATATGAATGCTGCCTCCAAACTTTGCCTGGAGGATTGCATTGATAAATCATGGGTTCTTTCACTGAGATTGAAGGAATTTAATCTAGCAGTAATATTTCACTTCTCCATGTAACAGACTTGCAATATTTGCTATGAGTGCTTCACCCTCTTTTCAAATATTAGTTTTGGAAAACGGGCTCCCGGAGAATGCTGCATGGTAACAACGAATGTCTGGGACCAATAGATTTGTAACAGTCTGGGTTGACTTTTTAATAAGTGACCAACAAATTCAGACAGTTTCAAGATGACAGATGGCCTCATGGGGAAACGTTTTTAAAACAAACAAAGAAAACCCTAGGAAGAGAGGTTAGTCTAATTAGAGGTATATGGATTCAGGACAACAGAAACAGTGTGGGAATGGATTGAATTTGAGCTCAAGTATTATGTTCATTGCAGAGTGTGAACCTGTTTGTCTGGAGAACCAGCAGACTCATCACCGGGTTTCTCGTTTTGTTTTTCAAGCCCACTAATGTTTTGTTGTCGTTGCTACTAGATTCCTCGAGTGAATAGCGCGCCCCATGAACACGAGTGCCTCGGCTTTGCAAACCCAGTGACAGACAGTGAAGTGTGATTTCACCCCTGTGTGTGCACTGTGAGAAACCAGCAACTGCTACTTTGGTTAAAGTTTAGAGAGTGGGGGTTTCCTGTGGGCTGGAATGCTGTAACTTTAACCCTTTAGCTGTTCTCACCGTGCATGCCTAGCACTGTTTCCTCTGGAAAAAATGACAGGTTATGGAACCACCTCTTTGGTGAAATCTTGCAGCAAGCAGGTTTTGATCTCATCAGCAACTCCAACCTGCACTGTTAGCATTGACAAAAGAAAGGTGAGGCATGTGTTGCTTTAAAGAATGAGAGGAAAAAAATACTCTTCTGGTTTGCAAAGCCTGAGACACTGCGTCCAACTGCCAGGTATTGATCCAGCTGAAACGTGCCCAGGCTATGGGGGAAATGCACAGCTCGTCACTTCTGCAGTCAGAAGCCCTGGCTCCTCCTGGAACTGGGAGCACCCAAGTGGCACATTGCCTGGCTCCGGCATAACACAGCTACCTCTGCTGCTCCGGGACTCACAGTGCCAAAGCTGGACAGCCTGATCCATGGGGAGGAGGGGCAAATGAGCCAGACCAAAGTCTATGTTGTCTCTCTTCCCTGGGTGGAGGCTGCAGTGCTGTGCTACAGAAGTTTGAGCTACCAGCCAAAACACAGGAGCATGAGGTATCGTGGTGAGTCACGAATCATCGGCCTGTTTTTACTGTGTTCTGGGGGCTGCCTAAAGCAAGGAGCTCATTTCCACACCTAGCTAAAAAGTAGCACGCGGTCACATGGGGGGCAAGCAGTCCTAGAAGAGGAAGCATGGGGAGAAGGTTGATGTAGTCTTTGTCATTTAGCTGGTATGAGTTCTCCTTTTATCTAGCACATGAATCATATTTGAAGACGTGCTGCCTGAAATCTCCATCCTACAGCATTCTTTAAGAGCTTTGGTCATTTTGGAACATACTCATACATGATTAACTTTAAAACATTCCATGTATTTTTCTGTAAGATTAATACCAAATGTGTGATTGAATTTTTTAGCTATTTAAATTTACAATTTTTTTAAAAAGTCTGAGTTAATTTGATTAACAATCCCAGTCCCTTTATCTTTATCAAAATTAACCTCACAAGCAAAAATTGAGCCAAATGTTTTTGTCAGAATTGACTTTAAAGAGGAAAATGTCTTTCTTTGTAGGAAACCTCATGTGTAAAGAACCATTCTGTGGTATGTCCCTGATCCATCCTTCGTTCAGTCTAATGAGGATCCTGCCTAATTGTTGCCACCAGAATTTCCATGGCTGGAGTGAACAGCAAAGGCAAAGATCAGCAGCACTGTCTGCTTCCTCCTGCCAGGCAATTTGGGGAAGTCCCCTTCACTAACACAGAAGCTAAAGGAGCCTCGCAGAAAGCAGAAACACAGGCCTTTAATTTCTCTCCATAGCTAAATGGTGCCTATATGTTCTCGTTTTGTAAAGGGTTCTGTGTTAAGAAAGTGGAGATACTCCCGTTTTGGGGGGTTGGATGTTTTGCCAGGTCCTAAGATTAGCTGCAGTTTGTCTGCCCACAATAAACCCTGATTGATCAGTATATAAATATTTAGTGTATGACACCCCACCACCACCCTCTTGATCTAGCTGTCAACCCCAGCAAAGAAAATCTTTCTCCTTTTTAGGTATTTTGTTTCAAGAGGACAAATGTCTCTTTCTTGTATGATCTTGTACAAGAGATGACTTCGGACATGTCTGTACTGTGTTTCATGCCCAGCTCTGGGCCTCAGTTATTCACACTGCAGTTGTGTCTGCTCACCTCTGGGGACAAGCCATACAGAAGGAAACCTTGGTGTACATCTCTCCAGCTGTGCTTCACAGGTGACAGTTGAGACATGGGCCATGTCACACTGGGCACCTTCTACCAAGATTTTCCTTGTCCTGGAAAATTAAACATCAGAGGAATCACAGAGAAGGAATTAAAGTTCTCAGATACATGAGAATTATTTTATTTTATGGGTAGGGTTTTCATGGGAACTAAAGGGCTGAATGAATGGCTGGAAGTAAGACTTTGAAAATAGGTCAACAGAGTTGTAGGGAAGAACATGGAGGCCAGCAGAGGTGGCAGTGAACTGAAAGGAACTAGGTGGGAGAATGGAGACAACAACCAGGAGAGGGAGAGAATATCCAAAGTAAAATAAATAATAGTAATAAAGCAATGGAGATCAGGTGTCTCTAATGGGACTGTGGCTGACAACCTTTGTTTTTCTAACTGTTTTCTGTTTCTTGGTAGCCCATCCCACCACAAAAACACGTCTTCTCCAGTATGAGGAAATGAGCAATTCGCAATAGTAAAGTGACTATATAAAAATTCGAATTTGTGCCAGAGCAGTGCAGAAAGGAGCTAGTGGAATTCCCATGGCGGTGGGTGGCACAGGTGTTTGAGTAGGATCACAGTCTGAAGTAGTACCTGAGCACAGAGTGGGGGACCAAGATGTAGCAGCCAAGTAAACAAATCTGCCAAGCAGATCCACAGTGCGGCAGCTCCCTGCAGCTGCTGGAGCTGGTCTTCGGCGAGGAAGAGGTGTTAACACGGAGCTATGCAGACATCCTCGCAGAGCAAGAGGATGGCTGTGCTCACTTGCCCCTTTGCAAAAACCATTGGAAGTTGCAACACAGCAGGGAGCAGCTGCTAATTTTTAATTCAGACCATCCGAACGGCTGGATGAGGAGAGAGCTTATGGACTGCTCAGGATTTCTGAAGGTTCAAGTGGAGGACAGGGGCTGGGATAAAACAGGACATTCCACAAGGGAGCCCACACAACAGCAGCAGCCGACAGCTGAGCCTCCTCAATGGCTTGCTGTCCTGACACCACACTCGCAGGATTTCCTCTCTGCTCTCAAACCACATAACAAGATCTGTTCTTGTCACAGGAAGCATGTCCACATCTGTTCGTGTTACCTGCTAATCGATGTGAGATGATTCTGAACATTTCAGCCTTGAAAAAAGCTGCAGCAGGTCTTTGCGACATGATAAAACACTGTGCAGTGGTAGTGGGAATCCTTAATGCCTCAGGTATCTGATCTCAGGTAGAAGGATACTTCTTAACAAGATTTCATATTATGGCATTCAGCAGCAATTTCAGAGCTCAAATGCCTGAAGCAGGAGTTTGGGTTCAGCCCTTTTTATTTCTCCATCAGAAAGCTTTTTCCAAAACCTTTCCTCATTAAAGCTATCTCTGTAACATCAGGAGCAGAAGTGCTCCCAAGCCTCTGGACCCAGAGTGAGCCCTTATTCTGCACGAAGACAAGGCCTGGGAACGCAGGGATGCATTCACCCTGCCACAGAAGGAAACTTCTTGGTGTCCTCTAGCCACTGTCCTGAGCTGGATGATCATAGCACTTGAATGTCCTACAACCCAAACCTGCCCTGCCTACCAGAGAGAGCCCGAGTCTGATGTGTCCTACCTGACCATGCCGCCCACCTCTGTCTCTGATCTGAGCCTTTTCTCCACAAAACATGCCAACCCTACACACCCTGACCTTTAGTAAAGGGCATAATTTATTCAGGCTCATTTGGCATCATTGCCTGATAGAGGGCAGACCTGATTTGCTGACAAAAACTTTCTTGTCTGAGATACAGGAGTAAAGGTGCAACTTTAAGCATCTTCCTACTCCCCTTATGCATTGAGAAGAGAGGACAGCAGACATGAAAAATGTCATCTACAGACTGCTGCAATGTGGGAAGGAGCAATATACATGTGAATCACTTTGAGACGTGTGGAAGCCGATCATTTTTTGTTCTCAACCTATGAACCTTGAAAAACTGCTAACTAGATTAGCCCATGTAAATTAATGCTCCACATCCCTAGCTGCAGTGAAAGGTGAGCTACTAGGTCCTTTGGCTTATATGTAAAACCAGGTTTCCAGATTCTTTTTGCCAGGGATAATGCTTACAACAAGCTGCACACTATTTCGAAATGGCCTGCACACCATCGTTTGGACACCCAGTAGAGTTAATGTGGCTTTTGGACTCTGCATGAAAGCCACTTCCTAGCGTGGGAGTTGTGTAACATTAATTTCTAGGTATCTAATAATTACTGAAGTTTTATCTGTATTGTGTAATACAGTGAAATTACAGTGGGATGTAGCTGGCTAAGAACAAAGTCCTTATACACAAAGCAAAGAGAGCATAGAGAGTATCAATTTCAGCTCTTCTTTCCACTGAAATACTTCAAATCTGGTCTCCGTGTTTGCTGCTAAGGACAGGCAACACATCCATTAACTTCTTGATTATTAATCTCTTCACATCAGTAAAGACAAAACCTGTCTAGAAGCTGGTCTAAAATTCCAGCACATTTTTTCCCTGAAAAAGCCCTGATTGTGCACTCCTCAATTCCAAGTGAATAGAAGTTGCATCTATTTTCGACTAACAGCTATTAAGAGCTGATTTACAACCAGCTCTCCCTGAGGAAGTTCTTGCTCATTTTGGGTTTAAGAGTTAGGCAAGCAGCAGTACTGCCAATCTCTCAATTTCTCAGAATTTATGAACTGGATCTCCCAAAATTGTGAAGTTTAAAATACAGTAAATACAGGACTGTCTTCCCATCATTTTGTGGATTAAACCTATATTTAAAGAATTTGTTTTAAAAAAGCAACAGCTGAATTTTTCATTTACTTAACTCTCAGAGTTGGGGCTTAAAAAAAGCCCGCATGAATATTCAGATATTTTCACAAACACTTCTGTGCTAATTTTTGAACATATCCTTGATATTTAGCATGCTGTTAGGCTTAGGTGAGGAGCATCTCTGCTTCTGATGCAATCTTTGACTCTCAGAGAAGTTGAAGAAACTGTTAAGCCACATTAAAAAAAATAAACACTCAAATTCAAGAGAAGTCCTGCCATCTGTAAGAAAAAGAATGCTCAAATTTCCTTGAACTGAGCAGCAAAAAGCCTGAAGATCTAAAATCAGAGGCTGTTTTTAATAATTTTGGCTTTATCTTTTCAGTGCTCATTTCCTTTTTATATGCTAGAGCTAATGCCCTTGCAGAAGAATCTGAGGGATATTCAGCTTCACTAAAGTTGGTTTGTGAAGCACCAAAATCCTTGGATGACCTCTGTAGCAGAAGGGCAAAAATCACTGTTTACTCGATACTCCGAACCATAAATGAACAAATGATAACTAGCCTTTGCTCTACTCGTTTTTGTACCCTACTCAGACTGAGAGCTCATTTTGAACAGGACACACAGCTGTTAAAATGCTGACATGTTTCCTGATGATAGACCAGCGCCAAAAGCAGAACTTGTTCAGAAAGACAAGCAATTTGATCATATTTTGGCAAAGATAAGAGGAAGCTGTACACAAGCATATTCCCTGCAGGGGCCAAAGTCTGATTAATTGGAACTGCTTGGTATTCAAAAGAGTTGAAAAACTTTTGAAAGCCATTGAGGCAGTTTCTTATTTTTCACGAACACAAGCCATGAATACGCCATTCAGCTGAAAGGCACAATATCAGTGTTGTGTAATTGAGATCAAAATCAGACTCATTCTACAAAGGTCTAATTTTATTTGTTTACATATCTCCCACTCCAGTGAGATAACGATACCAGCATATTTCCAACTTTAGCGTTAGTTTTTGAGGACTTTTTCTTCACGTTCTTGTAAAACCAGAAAAACAATCTTGTGCTAACATTATGTAACTAAGAGCTTTGAAAATCTTGGTTTCCATTTCTGTAAGAGGTATGACTCTGCTGTGACAGAGCGCATGGCTAATACTGCTCTAGCTCAAGTCAGGGTTTGATACATGGTTTATTTAGAGTATGTGATGCAAGAAGGTAAGATAAAACAGACCATTACCTTTTTTTTTTTTTTTTTTTTTTTTTTTTTTTTTTAAATCTGGCAACCTAGGTGCCTTCATCTCTTTCTCAATAAAAAAGGGATATTACAGATCTACTTCCACTGATATATAAAAAAAATGTTTATAAAGTGTATTGCATCAGCACCCGGGCACTTCAGTCTGTGAGGTGCTCTGCAAAGAGAGCCTATAGTATAAGAGTTTCAATAGTGTTCATATGTATGTGTATGTATATATATATATATATATATATATAGACACACACACACACTCACACATATGCACAATATATCAAGAATGAGAGAAAAGCAGTATCATCTCTGTATGGGACTGAAACAGAAGCTAAGAAATTTGTCAAGGATCAAAAGTCAGTAGGAGAGTGGGAAGTTAAAGCAAACCACCCTAAATGCTGCTTTTAGTTTGGGCAGGAAAGTGCTTTGAGATCCTCTGATAAGAGCGCACTGTAGACATACAAAGCATTGTTATTCCTTAAGCAAAGTCTTCAGCTATGTGATATTCAAAGAGCTTGAATAACCCACGAGTGAGTTGTTCTATATATAGGTGCAATCACTCTGGACACATTTCTACTCTCATTTACACTACCGTGACCCCCCACCAGAATGCAGACTGCAACGTGAGTCCAGCCAGCAGAAGAGGTGCGTTCCTTGCCTTGTTTACTCAAAGACAGCTTAAGGGTTAAGGCACAAAGTATGCAAGCTACAAAGCATGCTCTGCCACATGTGTGGGAGTAAATGTCATATCCCACTGCACAGGGTATTTATAGCACAGCATTATTTGGGAAGTGAAACTTTTCAATGGTGAAGTTTTCACAACCAGTTGTTTCAGGTTTGAGTTCTGAAGAGTGAAACAGCTGAGAACCCTATTTTAGAGATTCTGACTCTTCATTTGTTTCTCAATGATACAATGAAAGAAATAGGGTCGGAATGCAGGTACTCCATATTTAAAAGCTTGAGTCTCTTCCACTCATACGAAAAGGCTGTTTATTTGAATCCTGCAGCTGACCCATCAATCTTGTGACCCCACAGGAGGACAGAGTACTGCTTTGTCATGCTTAAACGACACTACCTGGTGGAGGAGCTCTTCCCATACATTAGAGGTACACCAGTTCCAAAAAGGGCAGCCTTAGGCACAAGTTACACAACTCCTGGGGGACACCATTCTTTCAGTAATTTGGCTCACCCAACATCCAGCCCCTCAAATTACTCTACACAATTGGTCCCATGTAACTGCCCATACATTCAACTTAACACAGATATAAGTAGGTGACAGTTTCCTCAAGGGGTGACCCTGCACTAAGAACCCCAGCTACCCTGGGAGAGCTAACTGCAACCTGATGTACAAGCCAGTGCCTCTCATGCCTCTTGTGCTGTCAACTCAGCAGTGTCCAAAACAAGGGCTGGACATAAACTTCTAGAGACAGGATTAGGATGGCAGAGCACAGACTATAGCAGCATAAAGCTGGGAGTAGCGGTGTGATTAGCTGATGGGGTGAGAGGTAAAGCAGTCAGAAATCTTTTAAAAAGTGGGGAGGGGGGCATCTGCCACAGAATCTTAAGCTGGGCAGGAGAAATAAGACCAGAGAGAACAGACAAGATTGCATGGGCTCTGCAAGTCCCCATCTCTAGAGCTTCACTGAAAAAGGCTTGCCCTCGTTCAAATCCTTATAAAAGTATTTGGAACATGCTGCTCTTGACTCACAATACACAGTAAGCCCAAAACTTGGAATACAAGATTGAAAACTCCAAAATAGAAGCTTTTTTGATTAGCGGTCTCACAGTAGATCACCATAACCAGGCCAGGAAGAAACAAAAAGGCTTTTTGTGAACCTGTGCTCTTGAAGCTTTAACTATAATCAGCACATATCCCAGGAAGCAGGCCTTGACCTTATTGGGTCATCCAAAGGAAGCGCTATGAATATTTTTTTACCAATTATTAACAGAGCTATTAGTATTAATCCTCTGAATCTAGTTATTGATACACTGTGTAATGTTACACAAATAAGGAACGCAGTTGTATTTGCATTCGCTCCATTTGTGCTCACCCTGATAACTACTTGTGGGTTTTATAGCCACAACAGAAACCTGAGCTTGGTTGTACTTGTCAATCTAATTACAAAGTAAGGACAGAGCAGAGGTCACACAGCCAGCGCGCCCCTCTCAGTCTTGCCTTTACCAGCTGGGTTGTTTCTGCCTCAGTGCGTTGGACATGTTGCATTCTCATCCTACTCCGAACACACTTTTCCTGCTGAAGAGGTGTCAGAAGTGCTCTGACAGCTCAGCACGTTGATGTTATTTCCAATTAGATTAACAGGACTTGTTACATCTTTGAGCTATTACTGTATGTAATAAATGCCACTTGCTTACTGGAGCAGACATCATTGCATTATTTACACTTTGTTTGTGCTTTCAAGACATTCTTTACAGCTCTAGGAGTGACAAACTTCTCTACCAGTAAGTTGATTGAGACCATTGATTCATTTCACATAACTTAACCACAAAAGCAAAGCAGAGTATTCTGGATTTCAGTATTGAACTTGGGCTTGTTACAAGTTCCACATGTGTTTTTCAAACTCCTCAATCCTATGTATTTCCTTTCTGCCCTATTCAGATAACAATTTCAGAATGTAATTTGCATGGAAAGCGTGACTTGTTCAGAAGTCACAAAATGACAAAAGATAACGGATCTTAGTACTCAAAAGCCCTGTTTGATGTTCTTTCCACTGCACTAGAAGTGTTGAATTTATGAGCTATGGCCATAAATACCTCTATATGCAACTCTGGCAAAAATAATCTGGCTAAGGATCCTGCAGAAGTTTAAAGGTAGAACATCTCTCAAAAATATTTCAACTTTTGTAAAAGTTTTACACAGCAATGGTTTTCAAGTGTTCTTTTATCTAGACTAGTAAACAACCCACATTTTTAAGAGAAGATATCAAGAGAGGTTGGAAAAGATGTGACTGGTTATTATTCCTGCTGTTCCCTCACCTGAGATTCTCCTAGTGCTTCCATAGTGAGAACACAGATTGTTTTTTTTACTCAGGGATCATCAAAGATTGTGCAGCTCAAATTCTGTGACCACAGTATGCATTACTTAAGTGCAAAAACATGTGAAAACATGACCCTGTTCCTCAGCTCAGCTCTCTCCATGCATTCCAGAGTTGACCACAGTTCAGTTCCTCCAGGATGAAGGACCAAAATCCACCTGTAATTACTGGCTACTTCCCTGAGAAAATTCACCTGATAATTTGTTATTTCCATTTTAATCATTTTCAAAAGTATTGGAGTCGCCTATGGAATAGCCTCTTGACTATAACATACCATGCCTGATGCTGACTTACTGTGACAGGTTCACATACTGCTGCTTTGCTCCGTAACTGGGTGACAGTAGGTCATTTTTCAACACTGGATACCTCTAGTATCTTATTAAAGAACGCTGAAGATTGAAAGGGTCTCCCCAAACTATGTATAAATAAGGATCTGAGCAAAAGAAGTACCTCCATTAAGCCAGTGTATATTTAAAGTAAGGGATATGGGATCCTGCTACTGCGAGTTTCAAGATTGCTCAGAGCATCATCACAGTGGTTATCATACAAAGCCTGTCTGCCACAACTGTGAGTCATCCTTCTGCAAGTGGCACAGCATATTAAATGTCACCAAAAAAGCCCAAATTTAGGGGGACTAAACAAACATATTAAAGCCCAATTTCCTCCTTTCTTGAGAGCTCTGAAATTATTTTCCATTTTCCTCACTCCCCAACGCAAGGAATGGAAATTACTTTTATGTCACAGCAAAGAGTAATGCTAGAAATCAGAATTTGGAAAGTAAATTGTCAAGAAGAAACATAGCTGAATCAGGAAAAATGCTCAAAGTTATCACTAACTCACACTACTCAAAAGTTATCTCCACAACAGCACTGCAACTCTTCCAATCACCTCCACAGTGACTGAGGATGAAGGTTAATCATCCTCTTCTCTTCCATGGCCTTGATGCAGCTGTCATTGGATACTGACATTCCTTCTTACATCCCTTCTTCCTTTCCCTTGGGTGCTTACACAGGAAAAAAAGAAACACCCCACAAAGTCTTGGCACACCAAATGAAGAAAGTTAATAGGCTATGTAGGAGTAAGCATTGAGAAGGTCACAGCTTCTTAAGCCACAAATAACTGAACAGTTTACAAGTCCACTAAGTCTCAAAAAACTCAGTTTATATACACAATGCTACCATAGCAACTCTGAGCTTCCCAAAGCTACACCTTTCTCTAGTATCTGTAGAGGCAAATTCCTCTATCTAAGCTTTTGTGGAGCAAGAGATTACAGTCCTTCAGTTTTACGCTAACTGCTTTACTCAAGCGCGGCAACAACGGAGAAGCCGCGGCGGATAAGTGTGGCAGCAGCCTCACTACAAACCCAGGGGCCTGGAAGAAGCGTCGCCACCCCACACCGCTTGGGCTTGTTTCCAGCCTCCTCTGCCGAGACGGTGGGGAGCAACGAGCAGAGGCGAAGCTTTGGGAGCCGGCCAGCGGCGCTGCCCGGCCGGCGTGGGCGGGCGGAGCGGCCCCAGCGCCTTGCGGGAAGCCGAGCGCTTAACGGCGCACACAACCACAACGAGAAAGCGGTCGCTCAGGGAGCCGGCGGCCGCCGCAGCACGGAGCTGAGCCCGCCGGAGGGAAACAGGGAGGCCGCCGCCGCGGCCCGCGCCGCTTGAGCAGACTCCTCACAGGAAGCAACGGTCGGCTGCGGCCGTTTAACGGTCACTCGGCGCACGCGCACTGCCCCCCCACACACACCTCGGGCACTCGGCCCGCGCCTGCGCACTGGGCGCCTTCCGCGGCGCTGCCCCCGCGGCGCCCCGGGGCCGCGCGCGCAGGCGCGGCGGCGGCACGGCGCTGCGCCCCGAGGAAACGGGGGGCGGGGGGGGGGGGGGACGCTTTGCAGGAAGCCCTGCCCACTTCTGGGAAACTGGAGCTGCCCCCGGCCGCGCGCCGCCGGCCCCCCGCGCCGCCTCCGCCCCGCCGGGCCCTCGCCGCTCTCCGCAACCGCAGCGGCGCGGGGCGGGGCCCGGCGGCGGGCGGTGGTTGGGCGCGGGGGGGGGCGGCGGGGCGGGGCGGCGCGCGGCCACTCGAGCCGCGCGCCGCCTATTGGCTGAGCGGCGCTGGGCGGGGCGGGGCCGCCGGCGGCCTGCGCCTGTCAGTGTGCGGGGCGCCGCCGAGGAGGCCTGCGGAGCAGCGCCGCGCCGCGCCCCCCCCCCCGCGCGCACCGGAGCGGTAGGTGCGGCCGGGCCCGGCCCGCCCCGGGGGGAAGGAGCCGCGGCTCTGCCGGGCGGCGGCGCTCGGGCCGCTCACCGGCGAGCTCGGCTGTCAGGCGGCAGCGGCGGCGGCCTCGCCCCGGGGGCCGCGGGTGCCCGGCTGGGGCCGCTTACGGTTCGCAGGGAGCCGCGAACCGAACCGGATTAAACCGGAGCGGACTAGACCGCAGCGGCCGGGCCCGAGCGGCCCCCGCGGAAGCGCCGTGACCAGCGGTGACCGTTGGGGCGGCCGGAGCCCCTCGGAGCCGTCCCCGAGATCACCGGCCCGGAGGTAGCGGGAACCCGCCGGGCTGCTGCTTTCTCCGCCGCGTGCGCTAGGGCCGTCGCCGGAGAGCAGCGGGCCGCTCGCTCGGCCGCTTGCTCTCTTAAACTTAGGTGCGATTTCTCCGCTAGGAAGCGAACTTTCCTTTTTGCCTCTTGAATTAACTAATTTCCTGCCTGCCGTGCCTGTCTTGGGGCGCTCGGCGAGGTGAGAGGTTCCGATGCCCCCGTTGCTGCTTTGATTGGGTGTCGCTAGGTGCAGTTTTTCGAAGCGATTCCTGACTGTGGAGAGGGGACGATGAGGCAGGCTTGAGATCAGTTAATCAAAATATACAACTGAATAAGATCTGAAGTTCAGTTAAACTGTCTGTTTACTCACCTCTCATATCTAGCCGTAGCACTTCTCTTTGACACAAGCCTTTTTTCTGGCAAAAGGGTAAAATACTTCTCTGCTGATTAATAAGTTGCTGCTGTGGTTGATCTCAGATGCTTCCTGTCGACTTAATCGGTTACATTAGAAACATGTGTTCAGGGCTTTGCACATGTAAGAAGCAGCAATCTGAAACTAGCATCCATAAACAACTTTTAAATTTCTTTTTAAAACAGCTTTCTGAGCTCTTTTATGAGTAATAACTTGCACCTTCTTAGCTGTGGCAATAGTGATGAGAGTGAGTGAATCAGGCTTTCAAATATGTGTCTGTAGTGTGCTGCTTTATTGCATTTTAACTAAGTTAAAATCTATTATTGGCACAGCCACTAGATTCCCTTGGAATGAGTCATTTGCTATTAACCATTAAATTTTAACTGTTATGAGAGACTGAGTCTTTGAATAATACGCTGTGAAGAAGCAAACAAACAAAAATCGCAAGGATTTGCAGGACCTGATCCAATGTCACTGGAGTTAATGAACTTTGAAGGAATAATTGGGATAAATAGTGGCACTGTTAAATGAGATGGCAGAGTGGAGCTTTTGCAAGAGTGATGTGGTCACTAATTTCTACTCAAAAGGAAAGGAAGCAAATGTGACCGTGTTATCTGTTTAGCCTTCCTCCTGCAACTTTTGAAGTCATTGGCAAGTCTCAGATTTGCTGGCAGAGACAGAAGGAGAAAAGTTGGGAAGACAGAAAATCTTCTGAGTTCCAAGAAGAGCAGCTGACCCTGAGTAAAAGAGACCTGGATTAGGGAAAGGTCTGGAGATGCTGTGGAAGGGACATCAAGGGGATGCACTGGAGGGCCAAAAAGGAGGAAGGAGTAAGAGGCCTAGGCACAGGGGACAAATCTGTGGGAAACCTGCCTTTGTTAATCACAGTTTAGTATCATTAACTCGCTAGGCCTCGAAGAATACGGAACGCAACTTATCTAAAACATAGTTCTTAGATGCTGCAATTAAAATGGGAGTTTCATGTAACATTGCTCAGAATGGACAAAGAAACTTGTCATTTTTCTTCACGTTTCTAGTATAAAAATGTAATAATTGAGTTTGCAAGATGGAGGATGAATTAAGCTTACATAGAAATGCTCTTATCCATACCGAATTTAACAGAGCTTCTGTTTTTGTCTAGCATTTCAACATTACAGCTTTCTTGTAGCCTTATGTGGCCTTTTGATGAGTGTGAACTGAAAATCTCAAGCCACACACCAATGTATGATAATAATTGGTGGAGGCTTGGTCCTGTCTACCTGGGCAGAATTGATTCTAATGTGTGTTTGCGGTTATTGTCGGAAGTTGTCCATTTAAGTGCTTCTGTACCATCCTGCTATAATTGAGGAAATAGTTTCACTCCACAAAGGGTCTTAAAAGTCAGGATGTTGTTAAGCTGTGTCCTCAAAGCTTATGTATAAACAGCTAAGTCGGATCTGAAAACAAATGTTTGTCAGACTGGAGGTTGTTAATACGTTGTGTAATACTTGTTCGCAGAGCAGTTTGGAAAAATTAGCTGCTGTGAATGAATTGAGATGCGGTGATGTTTATAAACTTTGGGTAAACGGTTTTATTCATATCCTCACTCAACAACATGAAAAGAATTGTGAAGGGGTGAGTTGTACCCAAGTTAGTACTTGAGGAAATTAAGATAGATGTGTTTAGGCACTTTTGGAAATGCTGCTGATGGTTAAAACCAATCAAATATTTTCATTCAGAGTTTGTAACTAGTTTGCTGCAATATATTAGTGTTGGGTAACTAAAAGGATAGTTGCAGCTTATTATCCTGATATTTATAGTAAGCAACATAAATGGCTGAAACTGGATTTTGAAGTATTTACTGTTAAACCACTTTAAAGAATAGGTTTATGTGTTTATTATCATTTCTAACAAAGCTTACTCATGAACATAATACTGATAGTGAAAACCTTCAAACTGTGAGTTCTGGGGTGGTTTAGGTAGAAGCAACTGGTGATGTTCAGGTAAACTGTAGTATCTGACAGTATGTGAGAGGCCAAGAGGAACCAGACAAGACTGTATGGATGCCCAGTTACATAGGTAACAGTATTAAAACAAGAGAGGTGAAGGTTGTGCACATTCTTGAATGATAACTGGTGATCTGACTCACCAGTATTATAATCAGTCAGGCTCTCTATTTATTTTTATTGTGGAACTCTGAGATACCTGGTTTTCTCCTAAACTTAAAATGGCATTAAATGAGTTTTAAGGTAGGGCTGTGTATTGTGTACTACAACTTTTTTTAATCGCTTCTGAGGCAAATTGAAACTTCTCTCGTGCTGACTGTACTGAGCTTGTTTAAATAACAACCCCAGGTCCCAAACATGCGACAATAATATGCCTTAAATTGATACGGCTGAAAACGGAACCTTCTTAATTTCAGTTCCATCTGAAACGTGGGCAGGCAGGGAAGATCATCTATAGTATCAAAGCAGAAAAAGACAAAGATGAGAATTCAGGAACAAAGTGCCTAGGGTTTGAAAGAGTTCTGCAAATATTTCTATTCCTCAGGCACCAGACTAGATCTTTAGTATAATTTTTTTTACAAATGTTCCCCTCCCCCCCCCCAGTGAAATGTGTGTTCTTGATAAGGCTTTGGACAAATGTGATGTCTTTACTGTGATCTATTTATTTATTTATTTATATATTTTTAGCCAGTACTCAAAATGGATACTTTTGACACTTTCTCAAATACCTATGGACAGAGTACAACTGTTAGAAACTGGAGGTCCCGAAAGGCTTAGCGTATGTTCATTTTTTGAGTTGATATTCCCTGCTACAGTGATGGACAAATTCCTGGTCTTCCCTGCTGTTTTGTTTATGCAGTGATCAGTAAAGCAACATTGCTAAAATTCTGCCTGTATGTTCGAATAAATGAATAGCAGCTGCAAAAGAGAAGGCTAGCCTCAGTTAATGCATTGTTCAGAAAACTCTTTTCTATAAGGAAGTGGGAAACCTCACTGAGACAACATGATTTCTTCTTTTTTTTTTTTTTTTCAAATAAAATGTCAATCTGAAACTGCTACTGAACATTAGCACTCAAACTAGGAGAAGAAATCTGCATGCTTTGAAGTCGATATATGAAGTCTTATGCTTATTTTAAAGCTCTTACTCAAGTCTTTTTTTCTTTTTAATCAAAACTACAAGGCTGCTTCACAAAATGTGGACTAAAATTCTCCAAAAAGCACTTGGCAAGGGAGATTTGACCCAGGTAGACTGAGCAGGATTGCATACTGTGATGTTCTGCAGAGTGCTTTAGCTGTGGAGAGGTATTTGCCTTACTTCATCTACCTTTGAGTCTCTCTGTGTACAAAGTAACTTCATATAACAAAGAAATGTTGGTTGAAGGTCCCTGCTACGAATAACTTCCAGCGGATGCAGCCAGTATTGAGATGGAAGATCTGCAGAAGGTGAACCTTGACTTGTTTAAAGAAGGGTAGGAGAGGGAGGGGATTTTCAAAGGAGCATTAAACATTGGTATTTCTTATCTCAGGAAAGTTTGAGTGTCTCCTTAATTCTGACTCCCTACAAGTCTCAGATGGCCTTATGTGTGATAGGTTTTCACAGGAGCACAGACATTATTTGAGGAAGGAGTTGCCACTGCCATCAGCCAGCGTCTCCACAACGCAAGTGATACTGTGGATGGCTTTCGTTCTGTAAAAACGTACTTTCTTTTTTACAGCAGCGAGAGCTAACATTTAACTAGATGTGAGTGTAAGATCGTAGTGAAGATAAGGTGCAAGAAGTTTTTAACACTGGTGTAGCTAGCAAAAGCCCTTTGTGGGCTAGGGATATAGTGTTTGCTTTTACCTACTGCATCATTACGTGACTTTCCCTTCGTTCAGTGGGTGTACACGTGGGTTTGTTATTTTCAAGGAAGGAAGAAAATCAGGAATATTGAAAACAAGAATTACAGTTGAATCTGAATGACTTGATCAAGGGAAAGGAAGGTTTAAAAACCTAGTTTTGGAGCAGTTTTGGATAAGAAACAATGACTCCCCGGATCCATAACTTGTGACTCCTAATGTTACCTTTATAACCTATGTCTGTCCATGGAAACACAGTCATCCTGGTGGCAAGTAAATAGGCAACCAAAACCACTACTCCAGCATGCCTCGTATTGGGTAAATTCTGTTCTTACGGATCTTGCCGTGGAACCTCGGATATCCATGTTGTGCTTCCTTTTATTTAAAGCTTTATCAGAAGTGGCTACATGCAAGGCCTGGGCTGAGTGCCTATATGCAAATTAATGGGACTTAGGCATGCTTTGCACCTCTCCAGATCACCCCCCTCCCCAAAGGGTATAGAGATGAGTCTGGCCTGTTCAGTTTTGAATATTGGCTTCAAGAGAAGTTACAGCTCAATAATTATTTAAAAGTTCTGTTTTTTAAAAATCATGACTTCTCCCAAATTCACTTTGTTCAGCGTACAATAAAATAGTTGGGTTTTTGATTCCTCCACAAACCTGAAAATTATGTGGCAACAGTTAGTCTGGGTTGGGCTGTAGTCTCTGTGCCTCGTTAGACCCGAGTCACCCATTAAGCTCTCTGCACGCTGACTGCTGTGCACAGGGCTAGAGGACATCGCTTACAGTATCTCTTTCTTATTTTTCTTCATTTGGCCAGTGAAGTAAATACTTTGTTGTCTTTAATCTCAATAATATTTCCGTGTTACTCTTTTCCATTTCAGAGGGAGACAGGGACTTGTGATTTTGCTTCTCCCCTCCCTCTGTTGTCTTTTAACTAATTTGTAGAATTCTGTATTTTTGGAGATGGGGATGGCTTTGCCCTGCAGACCTTGAAGGTGAGGAGAAGGCAAGGAGAGACAGAGTTAATGCAAATCAGGAGAGAGTGAGTATAAAAATAGCTCTGAACTTGTCAGTTTGGTCACTGGTGGCTTGGGTTAGTCATCTGGCAGGCTGTCTTTCTGCTGCTCCCAGGGATTATTTTACAGCACTGAGATTTGACATAATTTCTGGAGAGAAGAGGGAGAGGGACTGCTGTAAGGAGTGGGATACTGTCATCGGCACTTCTTTCTCACAGCAGCTGTTCTGTGTTTCGCCGCTGAATGTGCTCATTGTTGACTTCTCTTGTATACCTGCCAGGTTGTTAGGTGACTCATTGCAAATCACACCAAGGTTCATGCACTTGGCTCCCAACAGTTCCTTCCCCTTTCCTTGGTGGCCCTTTAGGCGCCGAGCACCCACTCGTCGGTGCCCGTTTTGTAGCTTTCCCGATTGAGCTTTGTGTTGCTGGGAGCCTGTTCGGAATAAATGGCTCTCTGCCCCAGAAAAGCAAATGAAAAAGGAGAAAAAGCAAATCCCTGCTGCAGATTCAAACTGATGAGCTTCAAGGGGCATGCTCCTGTAATAGTTATGTTAACTTGTTTTTAGTGGCTTCCATTCAAACAGTGTGTCGCTCTTCCTATTGGGTCTGTGATGTTTAACACTGGTACATGTTTGTTAAGGTTTTGAATTTTCATGGCTTGTTTAATGATGGAAATGTTTGTTTTAAGATTTTGCACTTGAACTGTTAAAGGACTGTGGAACAAGGAAATGACCCTACAGTTAAGGGGTGATAAAGCATATTCTGGTTTAAAAGAAAACAACCGTGTTCTGACTCTTTCAGAATCCAGCGTAGGGGGGATAGGAGCAAAACCAAAGCCTGATTTCCTGTGGTTTTGTGTTCAGTGTGTTTGTAGGGAACTCTTAACTCTACACGTTCCTGATACCCCACGATATACGCTTAACCTGCCCCCAAGTGTCTTGCTTCCAGGCTTCCTTATGTTTCTCCCTTTCCACCCTTGGCTCTCTTCCACCTTTCTCCGTGTTGCCAATTGGCTGAGATTTGGCATGTGCTGGGACTTGCCTGGAGCTACATTTACACTAACTGGTCAGCTAGAGCCTGGGCTGATTGACTCGCCAGCTGCTGCCAAGCAGAGGGGAGAGGAGCCGAGTTCTGCCTGCCTCTTCTTCCAGCACCATCGCGGTCCTCTATCCAACATCAGCTTGCATTAACCTGATACACCGTAAGAGTGCTACTTTCATCAGGCTTGTTTCTGGTTGACTGAGGATTTCAAAAGTTATTGGCAATTAAGGCAAAGAAAGGGTGTGAGGGAGGAGATGTGTATGGGCAGGTGGATTGCTGAGCCCTGTTTCATTGGAAGGAAAAATGAGAAGTGGATTTGAGGGTGATTGAGTACAAGGGGTAAAATGATTAGCAGCGTTTTGTGCTATAAGGGCACAATGTATTTTCTCCTAGGTGCAAAGGGGACATGCAGAGGTCAGATCTGATCTCTCATGTCTCCTCTTTTTTGTGAATATTCTTTCTGTTTAATGATATAAGATTTCCCTCTTCTATATTGTTTCATTGATTGTATTTAAGTTAAGAGAATATAACAAGAAATACATTTTGCTTTGAAACCTAAATAATCTCATATTTTTAGCACCGAGAATAGTGTTGATTGTTCATCTGTTCCGTGGTACAAGTCAGGAATGGTGAGCTGGCAGTCCTGGCTTCATTTTCAGCTCCTTGCTCAGAGGTTGGGTAGGACCTTGATTTAGTTTAAATTATTTTGTATCTGATACCTTCAGCTGTCTCCTGTTTCTCATGAACTTGAAGCCGCTTCTGACTGTGAAGTTAAATATTGTAACAAATGTTTTGCTTTTGTTTTTTGTTCTTACTCAGTGACTCTCTGAACCTGTGAAATGGCAGTGATGGGAATTACATGCCAAGGAGCTCCTGATCCAAATATCAAGCACAAGAAGGAGCTCACGGCTACAAAGGGGCTGAATGAGACAGTGAGTGAAAAGCAAAGCAGTGTTTGCAAAGTAGAAGATTCAAAGAAAGTTGCCTTTCATAGTCCTTGGAAAATCCTGAATGATGTAATCACCAAAGGAACAGCAAAAGAAGAAACAGAAGGAGGCTCTGCCTCAATTTCTATTATTGCCCAAGCAGAATGTAAGTAGCAGGGCAGTTTGCTCTTCATTGAGAAAAAGGAATGTGTAATGTGGTGTGAGATTTCACTCGCTTTGCGCTCCTCGAGAGCTGAGCTGAATTCTATTTGTAATTCCAAGTGGGGTGGAATTGGTGACACATCCCAGTCTCTATTTAGGCAGTTCATGAAATCTCTTAATAATGTGACAGCATCTACTGAATAAAGTAGAAATAACAAACCAGCATACGGCCATTGCACCTAGTTTTGTTGGCTAGAAATGTGTCCCACTGGATCATCTATTTTTGGTTCACTGCCAAAAGGTGTTTAAAAAAAATAGCTGTTTGGTGGGAAGGAGCTTGAGGCATCAGGAGATCACAATGCTGGGAAGCTATTAAATGCTGGGGGAGAAAGAATATGCCACTGTTGATGTAGCATGACTGTGTGTAGTGATTTATGTGTCTGGATCGTTGCTTGATTTAGCAAGATGGTGGAGGTGTTTCTTAGTCCAGCTGTTACTGGCAGATGCTTTACATAATATTGAAGATGTGTAATGATCCTATTTTCTTCACACAGGTGAAAACAGTCAAGAGTTCAGCCCTACTTTATCAGAGAGGTCCTTCATCGCTCATAGTAAGCGTTACAGGTGAGAGGTCTCTTAACATGAATACTCACCTTCACTGTTTTGTCCGCTGACTTGTTTCAAATCATGCTGGCTCTGTGTGTATACAACCTTTTTTTTCCAGAACTCCTCCTCTTTGGAGTAGCTTTTCCTAAGCGTATGTCTTTTCCCCAAGCATCTTCCGCAAAACCTGCAGTCCTGTCTAACATGCTCTAGGTGACCCTTCTTGAGCAGGAGGGTTGGACTAGATGGTCTCCAGAGGTCCCTTCCAACCTGAACCATTCTGTGGTTCTGTAAAACCTTTTTGTATTAGGAGGAAATACAAGCACATACCACTCAAAACACCTTTATTTGTCTCATTATCAATGCCTTCTAGTTTATTGACCCTTGTAATCTGCCCATCTATTTGGGTTGGCAGACTTGTTTCAAAATGAAGGCCAAGAGTTCTTTTCACGTGGGGTTCATGGGCCTGAAGTAGAAAGATCCAAGGAGCAGATTTTGGTCTTTTCTAACTGAACTATGGTGCCACTTTCAAAACCTTGTAACACCATCCTCTTTGAGAAGCTGTGTGGGAAACTTGGGCTTGCTGCTAGAAGTAGTGGCAGAAAAGGGAACTACTATTTTTTTTTGAAAGCAGCAGTTGGAGGATAAATAAGGTGGGATGGAGAGAAGAACCTTTGCTTAATAACAGCATCAGAAACAGACAGAAATAGCAAGAGTTTTGAAGAGAAACTGAAAGAGATAAAGGGGAAGCAAAAGCTGCAATAAAAAACTGGACCTCTGGGACTTGCTTGTCTGAAGCCATCTGAATGAACAATGAGCATCTTCCTCTTTGGTATATGCCCAATAAACTTCCAACATTCCCTGAAGTGGGTAACAGGGATATAGAATAAGGTGCTTCCTGGTCTGTGGCAGCTTTCAAGACACTGAATCTGGCCTTGTGAATATATGTTTGACATTACCCACTTAAGGGGCAGGTTTAGCTCAGTTGGGTAGAGCGTGGTGCTGCTAATGCCAAGGTCGTGGGTTCAGTCCCCATATGGGGCTATGCTGAGGGCTGGACTAGATGATCTCCAGAGGTCCCTTCCAACCTTATGGTTCTATGATTGTCCTGTGAATCAGCTGAAGAAAAGCAAAGTAGGCCAGTTCTTAAGGAATTTGTGTAAATGCATGTCGGGTGTGTATTCGGGGTCCAGACAGTATGGTAATACCCGCAGAATTCAGAGCTCTGCTTATTGGATCTGGTAAGCATTTAATGGTGCACTGAAACAACAGAAAGTGATGGTGGAGGCTGAGCTGGCTGTGAACTGTATCACTGTTCAATAAAGGCAGATGATTATATTGCATGGATCAACAGAACAATTACGATTTCTTCATTTGAAGATCAAATTTCCTGTTTCCTCTTACAACCTGATTACAAAAACTCAACTGTTATGATTAGTATTGAATAACTGCAAGCAAATATTCTTCTTTAGAGATTATCTATTTGCATAGGCCCTCACATATTGTTCTGGCCAGTGCTGCTTTGTATATGTATGCCTTCCTAGAAAAGGTATTGTAACATTATAATAATTGAGCTCTACGTGCCAGAAAATTTTGGCTATTTGAAACTGTTTCCTTTCAGTGGCCTTAGTCACCCTTTTTCTTTGGTGCAAAGTCTGGTTGTCTTTCAAATAGAGAAGATGTTTATATTATGAGTGCTTTTATTATTTTCAACAAAATTTTAAAATAGATTGCATTTATATTTAATCTCTGTTTTCACTAGAAATCATAGACATATACTGTCTCAAAGCAACCTGGAAGCATACAGTGCTTTTCACTGTCTACTCTGCCCCCTAGTCTTGCTGTTACTTGAAGAATTTGCAAATGCTGGATATGTTAATACCTTTTTTTCCCTTTTTTCTTTTTTTCTTTTCCCCCTCCTATGTATTTCTCTCTTACAATGCCGGCTGTGGTGCTGTGCTTTGGAGTCAAAGTTCTAATTGCTGCATATTAGAAGGCAAGAAGTTATCTTATAGTTCTGTATTTTAAAGTCTCGGAAGACATTATTGCTAATTCTCGTTCCTTTCCTGTTGGTAATGATTGTTAATTGAAGGTATGCTTTTACCACCAGATTTAAGAAACTTCATACTCTTTTGGTTTTCAATAGCCGGTCAGACAGTCTTGATCAAATCCCTAACAATGTGGCCCATGCAACGGAGGGGAAGATGGCACCTACCTGTTGGAGAGGGAGGCATCGTGGTAAAAACAGAAAGAAACGTCATAAGAAAAGATCCAAGCTGAAAATACAAACAGTGGCTGCTGGCAGACGTAGCCCCAGAACTCCAGAACAAGAAAGCTGCACCCCAATTCCAGTCCAGGTGAGGATCCTTAGATCCTTCTTTTGTATTATTGGGTCCCCTGCAAACTCCTACAATTCTTGGTTGAATTTTGGGTGGCTATATTGAGGTTCCTGCTCAGTTGCTTTGTTTTGTTTTCTAGGAGGATGAAACGCACCAAAGTACTCTCTACAGAAACAATTTCTGGGTTTCAGAACTTGGCAAGGATTTGGTCTATGATCCACTGCTGTTTGAGAAACCTGGGAAAGTTCTGTCCACAGGCAAACTCCATTCACCAAGGAGCCAGTACAAAACAGAACTGCACAAGCTGATTAGCCCTGTTCAGTGCCTTAATCATGTTTGGAAACGGCACTATCAGAGGGACAGTGTTCCACAGCCTGAAACGCTTCATCCTTTTCCGTACAACATCATACCTCCTCATTTCCCACTTCTGGACAGTCCTCTCCATGCCATGAAACTTAATGCTCTGGGAACATACTTCCATGGTGCTTTCAACTATCAAGATAGTGAGCATCACTTATCTGGCCTAAACTTAGAATGCAGTTTCCCCAGATGCGTCAACCAGTCCATGAAAACCAGTTCGGACAAGATTTCTGTGGAAGAATACTTGGTAGACGCCTTGAAGGGGAGCGTGAGTCTCGGTGAACCGCAAAATTTAGCCAGCCTAGCCAAAACGTGGAGAGGAGGCGGTCTGGACCTGAAGGAACAATTCCAAGAAGCAGATGAAAATGAAGGCGTGCTACTTAATGAGGTGATCTTCTGGCCTTACACCCTGGTGTTGTGGTAGGCAGAGTTTCTCTTGGGTTTCAGGAGAAAGAATCCACATCCCTGTTCTGGCTTCTGCAGCAGGACTGCCTTTTCTGAATGGTTCTTAATGATATGGCTGGAGCCCAAGAGTTCGAGATGTGGCTTTGTTTTTAGAAGGGTATAAAACCTTGTCTTAGAAACTGGTGGCTCCAGTTGGTTTACTCATTCAGAAAATATGCGTAGCTTATTTAAAAATTTATGAGAATTGTTTCTGTTTGCAGTCTTCCAAAATGCCTTCTCTGTTTGTCTTTGAAAGAATCCAGTCTGTTCAGTAAACAGGCTGTAATATTTTATTGTCTATAAGATGACCTGGACTGTGACACAAATAGAAAAAGGTACCTGTGACATGTAGATCATGAGGGTGCGAAGAACATGTCTGCTGCCTCTGCCAGTAAACCAACAACTTACCTGTTAACCCTTGACAAAGGCCAGAGTTCAGCACAGCAGATGCATGTAAATCTTAACAGGCACAATTAATCTCTCCTAACTTCAGCTCTTTGCCAGCATCCCTAAACTCCTCTTCACTGGAATCAGTGACAAATCGGTATTGTCACTGGAGTTCAGGATGTGACTTATCTTCCTGAATACATCCACAATGAGACCCAAGGCACAATTCTTCTCTTATCTACTGACTGCGAAAAGGGTTTTGTTCACACGTGCCGATCTACATTTAGTTGGATGGATCTTGTTTTGTTTTGTAGGATTTGATTTCCTAATAATACCCTCCATATGAAAGGAGTAGTCTGGAGCTCCAAAGCTGTCCAAACATAAGCTGCCCTTCTTTAGGACAAAGGGATGCACTTGTTTAGATCAACTAGTGCCTGCAGAAATCTAGCAGGTCCTCCCGTATCCTTGCACCTCAAGCCAGTGACACTGGGAGAGGCTGTGGTACCACTGTGCTTTTTCTGAAAATTTTAGCCTCTATCTCTGGAGCTTGACATGTATGTTTTGCTTATTTCATCTCGTTTTCTGATTTTAACCTCCAGAAACTAAAGCCAGTCGATTATGAGTACCGAGAAGAGGTTCACTGGACCAAGTGTCACGGTTCTTTGGGCATTGGCTCTTTTGGAGAAGTATACAAAATAGAGGACAAGCAGACAGGATTTCAGTGTGCTGCCAAAAAGGTAATCTATGTGTGAGAAATCAGGGGGATTGTCCGATACAAGAAGGCAGAAATAGTCTTATCGTTCCAGAGTATAGTGCTGCTGTGGTTATGTTCAGGGCAAATTTTAAGGTGATGTCGTGGAGAGAATAAGCAGATAGAGAACCTGTGTGTGCAGTGGGTCTACCTTAGCAGTCAGAAATAGGTTCATTTGACCTTCAAAGCATGCTATAAGGCATTTTGCTTTTCTGTGCTGAGACAGGCTAAAAGAGTAGAGATTTGAAAAAGATTTTAAGTGCATTCTTAGTGACTAGTGGTGGGGAAAAAGCGCCTGGAGTTTTTATCTAACTATTCTCATGTTAAAACGCATCCGATGTAAGTGGTGACGTTGCAAGTGTTTCTCTGTTGAAAAATGGGTAAAGTAGGGAAAAGATAAGGTGATGAGTAAAAACACAAAAAGGAGAGAGTTTTCTTCTGTTCAGTGAGTGTCATAGATGATATTGGCACATTGTAACAAGGTGATTCTGTTACAGATTCAGCAAGGGTATGTATTTCTCCAGAAGCTGGCATAATAATCCATTGTTCAGCCAGATACGTCATCGTCATACGATGTATGATGCATGTAGACTATAACTTGAATGAAGGTATTTATTTGTAGGCAGCCATGGGAGGCCTTAGAGGTGAAGGTAGAGTGATAACGGAAGTAGATGATGAGAATGTAAACTATTCTGTTTGAACTTAACACTTGAATAGTTTCATCACCTCTGTAAAACTGATAAGTTTCTCACATTAATAGAAGACTTTGAAAAGTGTGTGGGAAGTGTTTGAATGAAAATGTTATATGCAAAAAGAATTGGAAGTTGTGTTTTTTCAATTAAAAATGTTCACTTTTTCTTGTTTACATTACTCTCAACTTGATGCATTGCCTAATGGAAAGATGTAAGTAGCAAGACCAAGCCTTTTTTTTTTTTTAACCATTTCATTTGTGAGTCGTATAGAAGAGAAAATGTTTTAAACATATAGAAAGTTATTTCTTATTCTGCATCCTCACATTTTAGATGTAGAGCTTTGTGGTACCATGACAATCTTGTTTTCTAACAGTATGAAACTACTCAAGTTTATTATTCTTTGTGGCAGTACACCATCTTGGGATAAATAGCTGTTAATAGTGGGATTTTCAGGAAGAAGGGATGGGATAAGCTGAGAGAAGGTAGATGCGAGGTTAGGAGAAGCGTTAGTCTTTCAAAACAGCAGTTAATTTTTTTCCTAGTTCCTAGAGGATTTCAAAGGATGCTTCTGTAGATAAGAAATGTGTTTTCTCAGGTCACACTTTAAACCAGTGAGTCCTAATGTGCAAGCTGAACACTTAAACTAATCATAGTATTTCATTTTACAACAGTAACTGTCTGGAATTACTGCTGTCTGCCCTTATTAGAAGGGGACTACCTGACCTTCTTTCACCATACTTGGTGTTGTAAGCACCTGCCCTCCAAATTCTTGAGATTAAAGCAAACTAGCTCTAGCTGGATTGCTGACAGTGAAGAAACATGATACATCCTTTTCCCACCAGAATCTTAATGACTCATGTTTTCCTTCTGGTCTTTAGCAAATTCTTATTTTATTTTGTTTGGCCAAACTTAGTGAATAGAGTCTTTCTTAAACCATTTTTCTGTGCAGCCTGACAGCCACCTAAAAAGGTGATAGTGTAGATCACTGCCTGTGGTCACATCTCATATTCCCTCCTGTTACGGGAGTTGTGTGTTTCCAAGTACTGCTCTGTCCCTGAGCTTTTTCCTTTCACATCTCGTGAAAGCAGAATGCTTAAGTTGTCAGTAATATCCTCTTAACTGAGACAGAAATTATCTTGGAAAGATTTTTTTTAAAAAAAAGAATCACCTATACTGTGCTGTAAGCCAGATATATTGGAACCTGGCATCTTTTTTGATCAACTGGCACTTAACTTAGACTGAGGATTAGTGTTTCCCTTCTTCTTTGTTCAATCTGAGTGTTCCCATTTACTGCTATACCCATTTATTTGTCGTAGTAGAGGTTATCCTTGGGCCTCTGGTGCTAGACTGTGCAGGACGCTGACCTATTTACTGGGGAGGGAATGATCTATCAAAATTTGCCAACATTTGTTCAGTGCTGCATCTTTGTTTCTCTAGGTACAAGTTGAACACTTCCGTGCAGAGGAGTTAACAACATGTGCTGCAATAACAAGTCCTAAAGTTGTCCCCTTGTACGGAGCTGTGAAGGAAGGGCCTTGGGTGACTATCTTCATGAAGCTGATGGAGGGTGAGAAAGGAGCAATCACAATGGAAGCACCATTGTAATTGTCAAATGCATTGAACGTTGATCTCCTCTTCCTCTTGCCCCAGTTTTAAATCTTTTAAGTCTTTGCTGTATCCAGACTGTTCCTAGAGTTAATTCCTGAGTGGGTTGGAGTAGGTATGTATTATACCCACTGATGTGTAGAAATGATCTTTTCTGAGGAGAGCAATTTCTCCCCTTTTCCCTCACCCCAGTTTGGACAGCAGTTGCAAATTCTAAAGCACATAGTTGGTACTGGTTTTTGCTATCATGATGTAGTGACATGTTTATATGGTACTCATAATGCACGTTGTACTGTAACAAGGAATACTGTGTAAGAAAATCTGGAAGCATCCATTGCCTGAGGCTTCTTTTCCCAGCCAGGACCATGGAAAGCGCAGCCTTTGAAGGATCGGCTGCTGACCGGTAGAGTCCAAAAGTAGTTGATCTGATCACAGAGAAGTTGCTTTTGATACAAAGCAAGACTGTTAAACAGATGCTAAGCAAAAAGCTGCGTGAAAGAGGCTGGTTTCCACAGACAGTAAGAAGTCTGGGAATAAAAAGAAGGAACAGACCTATGCATGGAAGATACGGACTGCCAGACCTGGCAGTTCTTGTTGCTTCTTTGGGAAAAAAAAAATGAGAACTGTTGATATTGTTGAGAAGTTTTTAACAGATAGACTAACATGAACTCTCTGGATTCTCTTCTAATGTGAACTCTGGATTTTCTTCTAGGTGGCTCACTGGGTCAACTAATTAAACAGAGTGGCTGCCTGCCGGAGGATAGAGCTCTTAGTTATCTGGGGCAGGCTTTAGAGGGGTTGGAGTATCTTCATGCTCAAAACATTCTTCATGGAGATGTAAAAGGTAGGATGCTACTTAACATATATTGTTCTTTTTTCCCTTTCTCTTAAAAAGGAGCAAATTGCTTGGAGATTAAGAGTTAGGAAGTGGCAAATAGATTATTTACTAGATTTTCCACTCTGCAATTCAGACTGGAGCCTAACTTCATTTTAAACAGCTGAGCATCTGCTTGTAACTTCTTTCTGTCTGTCATCCAGTGGGTCTGGCAGACTGTTTTCCCAGTATACCTCTCCCCTGGGATAAAGGAATCTCTAGAGCAGGTAACTGGTAGTTCACAAGTCAAGATAGTTATACCTGTGTACTTGCTGAAGCCAGTGATGCTCAATAAGATTAATGTATCTTAGTTTGGGTTCAACAAAGATTGTAACTGTGTGGGCTTTGGACTTCTTTTCCCTATGAGTGACTACAATACAAAGGACACTGACTGATTTGAAACCTCTCCTTGACAGCGGACAATGTGCTCTTGTCTGATGATGGAAGCAGGGCTCTTCTCTGTGACTTTGGTCATTCTGCTCACCTTCATCCAGATGGCTTGGGAAAGTGCTTGATCACAGGTAGGATTTATCTGCTATGGTTCGAAAGAACCGCCATACTGACTTGTTGGGGTTTTTTTTAGCATTTACGTATGGCTTATTTGCAAGCAGCTGTGTTTCCAGACTTAAGTTGCTCATAGTGTTGAATTTTGTGATGCTACTGCGATGTATTCTACTGCCAGCTAAAATTAATTTAGGGTTGGAAGTTGGTACTTATATCTCAGTCCAGAAGGTGGTTGTTTTCTGTAAAACTAAGTCAGCATGCTATATTCAGTGTTTTGTCCTCGCAAGAAACCGCATCCAAACTTCTGAGATGAGACAGGAGCATGTGGTGCTACTTTTGGGGGTTAAGTTGACTTGTATGTCACTTTTCCTGAAAAGATACTTAGGCTTCCTAGCTGTTGCAGTGGAACAATTCTCTATTTTACATGCAGTGATTTTCATTTGAATTTGCAATTGTGATCTTAGGGAACTATGTACCTGGCACAGAGACTCACATGGCTCCAGAAGTGGTCATGGGAAAGCGCTGCGACTCTAAAGTGGATGTCTGGAGCAGCTGCTGTATGATGCTGCACATGCTCAACGGGTGCCACCCGTGGACCCAGTATTACAATCATCCTCTCTGTCTAAAGGTAAGTGACCTAGAATATCTCGAGTAAAAGGCACTTAATCTGGTAAAATCTCATTTTTACCTAGCCAGACAGCAGTCACTTCAAGAAGGTTCTCTGAGAGCCAGTTGGGCATCCAAGATGACCCAAATCTTGCTTTGGGAGCTAATCATTTCTGACTCCCCATGAACTGCTGTGTGTTATGCAGACTAGGGCATTTTTTTCCCCCCTCCCCTCCTTGTCTTGCTCATGACTTGAGTGTGTCTTTGTAGCCATTTAGCTTTAATAAAATTACTGCTCAGGTGTTTCTGTACCTAACAGATGTCTCATTTAATGCCATGATTTCGGTTGGAAACTCTCATGATGGGAAGAACCTTTCTGAAAACAAATGAAGTCTCTCTGCTTTAATCTCTTTCACTTCCTGTTTGTTGCACAGATAGCTAAAGAGCCACCTCCTCTGAGGGAAATTCCGCCCTCTTGCAACCCTCTCACTGCTGAGATTATTAAAATGGGCCTGGAGAAAGAGCCTGTTCAGAGAGCATCTGCATCTGAACTGAAAACTAAGACCACAGTTGCACTTGAAGAAGGTAAAAATGTCCTACCTTTAAAGCTGTTTACCCGCACTGGTAAAGCGGACAGTTGCCAGCTATGTCCAAGAAGTCTTGTGGAGACTATTGATGTGTCTAAGGTGTATACCGTGGCCTGGGCTCATGATGAGTTGAAATGTCTGCTGCATCTGGTCTAGATGTCTAAAGATTTACGTTCAGCAAAATTGAAAAAAAAATTAGATTCATTTTATCCTTGACTGTAACTCATATTTGTGGTCAAAGTCTGCCTCTGTCACTCTCCAAAATTTATTTCAGCTTAATTTTACTGAAAGGCTCTATAGCGTAACAGAAAGTTGAGACATGGTCTGTCTTTTTCTTTTGAAGACCTGGCATTTTACAGCAAGATACAGTTCAGAAACTCACATTTATTGCCAAACATGACTTTTGCATGTTTTTTTCTATACAATAAATCTTGTCTTCTTTCTGTTGTTGCAGTGGGAGGTGTGACAAGCCCCTGGAAAGGCGAATACAGGGAGCCTAGACATCTAGCTTTGAGCGAAGAAAACCATCAACAGACCTCTCTGTCCCCCACAATGAGCCCAGTTTCTGAGATTGATTCTGACCCAAAATTGGCAGTTAAAGTTTCTTGTGCAAGCCCAGACCTACCACCACCATCTCTGGAGCAAACAGAGGAGGTCGAGGGAACCCCTTGGAACCTGTGCAAGGAGTTATCTGGGATCTGGGATCCTCCACCTTTCTCTTCTTTGGCTCCTCTGCCCCTAAAGAGCTGCAGCCACGTGGAGAGAGCAACAACCATTTCAGAACAAGAGCTTCAGCAGCTGGAAATAGGTGAGCAACATGCTATGTAAGGAATTCAGCTTTTCACTTGAAAATATAAAAATACAGCTGCTTTCTTTTGGCCTCTTGACAGTTTTTTCTGGGTTTTGTCCTTGGATGTTATTTTGTTCGTAGTTCCTCTCTTGTTACACAAGTTGCTCATCCTTCCTTGAAATTACCAAAACTAGTAGTTCTTAGGCAATTAAATATGCCACAAAGGTAGTGGTCAGGATTTTTTCCAGTACTGCTCTTTTAAAGCAGTAGGGTGAACCCATATTAGAGACATGGGAACCTCCCAAGTACCTGCCAGCCTCAGAGCCTAACAACTCAGATACGTACTTGTGTGCACCCTATAAAGATTGTCTGAAATTTGTGCTTCGTATGAAGTTTGGAATACTTCGGATCCAATTCTTTTAATATAGAGATAAGCCTATCAGATAGGAGATGTCAAACAAAGCAGTGAAGTTAAGACCAGTCTGCAATTGTTTTGTTGCGAGCATTGGAAAACCTGTGTCCACCAACTGAAGAATCGGATTACCGGCAGCTGTGAAAGTTCAGTGTGAAAACTAATAAAGTTCTAGTCCAGTTCCACTCCCTCAGAACAGCTCATCCTTTCATTTCTTTATCCTGTATTTTCTTGTCTTCATAAATGAATTGAAAAACTTCAGCCTAGGAAAAAGTTGTCTTGAACTGTTGCCACAGAATTGAGGAATGATCAATAGTGTTTTAGAGGTTGCTGGGGTCTCACTTTCTTTTGAAGCAGCTTTGAACTTTCATTAGCCTTGTCAGGTCCGCATATTCTCAGTGCAGGTTACTCCGGGAGTTGAATAGTTAAGTTTATCTTTTTCCTGGATATGATGCAGATGGATCTAGAGTGAAGACTGATAGGTGGCGTAATAGGCAAGAAATGGGAACTTCTGGGTGTTTGTCCTGTCTCTGAGTTGCTGCATGTCATTGCACAAATCATCTGTTGTTTTTTGGCTCAGTTTCCCTATTTTCACAATGGCAGCAATAGCCTTTACTCACCAGAGGAATTGTGTGTCAGGCACTTTACAGACACTAATGTCAATGTTGGTCAGATAGTGCTGCAAAAGCTTTGGATATTAATTGCAGTAACTGACATTAGAGCAGGAAGGCATGAAAGGAATCACTGCAAATGTCTGTCTTCTCTCTCCTCTTTGCTTGTAGAACTGTTCTTGAACAGCCTGTCACAGCCTTACTCACTGGAAGAGCAAGAACAAATGCTTTCCTGTCTCAGTATCGACAGCCCTTTTGTGTCGGATGCCAGTGAAAAGGTGAATATAAACAGATGCTAGCCTTATTATTGTGGGTTTGGAGGGGTGGCAGGGTAACTGCCTCTGGGAAATTGGCAGCTGTGAACACTGGATATCTGGAGCCTCTTGGGTCTGTTGTTGCTTTTTGATGCCCTGTTTGCTGGAAAGTACTGTGGAAAGTACTTTTTTTGCTTGACAATGGGATATTTAGGATTTTGGTTGTTCTTGTTTAACATCCAACATGGATCCACTTCCTCCAGTTGCTCTCATGTGCCGTGTTCTCATGGTAAACGTCAAGCATGTGGATCTGAAAACCTCACGGCCTTGACCATGTCCATGCAGAAGCAAGGATCTGAAGGAACAATGATGAGCGTAGGGTCTGCACTGAGTTGGACCTAGTGCCTGTGTAACAGAGGAACCTCTTCTGGCAATGGCTGCTAAAGGGATGCTTAGGAAAAGAGCATAAGAATAGGGCAGAACAACACTGATTCTCCTCTTGGACATTCTCTATCAGCCTATGGATCTATCCTCTGTGAATTTGTTTTATATCTTTCATACTTACGACCTAACAGTTTGTTTCTTACATACTAAGTTTAATTTTGTTTGCCTTAACCTTGGTGTTTATAAGCTAGACAATACCAATGAAAAATAGCTAATAGACCTTGTTGAATGAGGAAAGGCCATAATTTGATTGTAAACCTTCAGTCATTGTTTTGGAAGATGCAGAGTGTTAAATTGTGTAATCTGCTACTTACAGGAGACATTTCATATAGTGATCATCTTTGTTTCCTATTTCTGTTCCTCTTCTCAACCTTGTAATGCTTCTGGGGCTCTTGGATAGTGTAGGCTTTCCCAAGTAGTACAGCTGTTTAGAGTTCCTGGTTTTTACGGACAGTTAACTGTTTTTTCCTGTGTATGTTCCTTGTCACTTGCTGACAGCAGAATTTTATCTACTGCTTTATTCTCCTGCCACTCAGTATGATGAAACCCTCTTTTTTCCCCTTCAACTCTTCAGTCAATTCTTGATTTGACTATTGAAAATAACTTCTGCAAACTCTCATGAAATTATTCATCCCCTTTTAATAGATGGCAAGTAAAAGTTGAATAACTTGAGTCCCATCCTAGATCCCTGTGGATTTCTACTCTTTTCTTCCTGGGGTCAGTTTCCCATTTATTATCTCATGCAAGTTCATTCTCTTTAGGAGCCTTTGACAAATTTGTGCTTACTTCTGCAGAACTCCCTGAAGGCTTCTCATAGCTTGAGGGACACCATGAGCTCTGGGATTCATTCCTGGAACAGCCAGACAGATGGGCAGAGTTTCAGTTGGAACAACCTGCTGAATCGCAGTCGACACACGGACACTCCCAGCTATTTCAATGGTGAGTCTGTCTTTCAAAGGATTGGCTAAATGGTCAGGTACAGCTTTCTCAAGAAAAGGAGGGGCTGGGATGTGGAGTCTTGGAGCTCCTCCCTTTCGATTGCTTTGTCGGGTACAGACAAAGTGCTAGAAGCACTTGGCCTGTCGAGATGCCGAGTCTGCCCTAGTTTTCTTGTGCAGAAGAAGATCCTTTATAACCACAAACTTCTACAGAGGAGTCTTAAGGGCATGTTTTGCTAATCAATATGTCTCTTCAGCTGCTTCCTGGCTAAATCCAGCTCTGCTCTGTGAGTCATTGTTGTCTTCAGCAAGCCTCCATGCTAGGCCAACAAATTCGTACATGAAATGCTTGATGACAAAAAACATTCTGATGTGTGTGTCTTGCTAGGCAGTTTTTCTGTGTGGGACTGTGAAGCCATTCTGCTTACAACAGAAATTAATGACTTCTCTTGCACATTTCAGGAGTAAAAATCCAGATTCAGTTGCTAAGTGGAGAAAATCTACACATCAGGGATTTCCACAGAACAAAGGTGGGAGACATTGCCACTGGGATAAGCAGCCAGGTGAGACACAAAGCTGAGAGCCATTTGATTATTGTACTTTGTCCAGGAAGAAATTTCTTCCATAATGCAACCTCATAATGCCTTAAAAACAGTGAATGATTCCATTCAGAGGCACGATAACCCATTTAGTAACTTGCCTTCAGTACTTTTGTCATGAGTGTAATACCAGAAGATATTTTCCGAATCACAATCCAGTCAGTGCCTGTCGTCAGAGGGACCATAGATGTTGTGCTCAATCTTAAAAAGTACAGGTGCTTCAGCTTAAAAACCCTTCTCTTTGACTAGGGAAACAGATTCTTTCCCCTGTCCCTAAAGAAAAGTGAATCATATTATGACTTTTCCTCTAGAGCAGTAGTACCAGCAAAAGAACACTGGTTTAGGCTGTGGTGCTTCTGACTTGTTAGACTGGAGGAGATGTTGGCAGACTCCAGTGAACCTCACTGTGGGCTTCTCTGGCAGTTCCTCAAAGAAACTATCTGTGTTTGTGCTAGTTTCTTTGAGATGTTGTGATAGTAATGTGACTATAAAATGTGGTGATCCTCTCTAAATAAAGAAGTTGCAGAAGTCCAGAATGTGTTTATTGGGGTTGCTTCTCTTTGCCATATATTGTTCTCTTGGAGGCCACAGAGCAAACTATCAGTAGCCCACAGAGAAATGCGCAGTGCCCAAGCACAGCCAGTGCAGCTGAAGAACCACCAGTGATGGCCAAAACCTTGGTGAGGCAGTTCAGCAGCAGGGTGAATGCTAGCTAGTCCAGTTTCTGAGATATTTTCTTATCAGAGAAAGTTTGCATGTCTCCGCCAAGCACAAACCTCTCTCCTGGAGCTTTTCATGGGTTGGGAGCTGTTTGCCATCAGGGTATTTGCTGGTGGGATGTTCTGTTATGTGCTGAAGGAGACTTGAGGTGCCACTCAGGTCTGTTTGTTCTGCTTCACAGATACCGGTCCCTGCTTTCAGCCTGGTGACCAAAGAAGGCCAGCCCGTCCACTATGACATGGAGGTCCCAGACTCTGGTATTGAGTTGCAATGCACCCTTGCCCCTGACTGCAGCGTTAGCTGGACGTGGAGAGTCAAGCATGGGCAACTGGAGAACAGGCCATGAAGCTATTTTTGCTTTGGAGGTTTTCACCTTGTTGAAATAAGGAATTGCAAAAGCTTCTAGCCACCTCTGCCATCAAGCACCGTGTGCAGTTGCTGGTGTTTTGTGCTGAAGTAGGATAGCAGTTCAGCAGCTCACTGCTCTAGGGCCTCACTTGTTGTCTGTCCTGATCCAGTTCCAAGACATGTCCTGAGCTCTGATGTTCCCCAGAACAATGGGAATTGTATGTTTGGGGTTTGAGTGTTAGATTGAGCTTGAAAATGGTGGGTAGAAATCCCTGCTTTGCAGAGGACTACAATTGTGCTTTCCAGGAGAGTACAGGGATTGGATGGGAACACTTGTTGCTCAGCCTCTGAAGTGAAGCCAGTAGTGACCGGACTTGATAGAAGAAGGAGGCTGAGTGTCTTTAGCGTAGCTATAGTTGTTTGTGCCGAAGGGAGCTGGCTCATTTCCTTCTTGGTGGAGGAAGGCTTTGGGTAGTATCATCTCTACCTCCAGCCTTTTGCATGGGGAAAATTGAAAGCAAGAACTGGCTAGGTTCTTGGTTTCACCTCCCATCCTTCCCGGCAGATGCTTCCATCTTGAATCAGAAAAGAACTTTGTTCCAAGAAAGAACTTTGCTTGCAGCTCTCATCTTCATATCTCCTCCCTGAATTAGGAGCTGACACATCCTTCTTTGGTGTTGCTACCAAAAGAGGGAGTAGAACGATCTAGCAGGAAAGGTAAGAGGATTGTATTCCTTAGTGGGTAGAGCAGGAGGATTGTATTCCTTCGTTCTGTTTCCACTGCTGCTGCTGACTTGCAGCGACATCACTTGAGTTGTCCCATCTGTTCAGCTCCCCCTGGAGGGAGAAAGAACGGCGGCTCTAAAAGCTTAGGCAAGGTCTGAGTTTTGCTGCCTCATTTAAAGAAAAAAAAAAACAAAACAAAACAAAAACAAAACCTCACTCCCAGCTATTAGTCGAGCCAGCCATCCTGCCTCCCTGCTGGAGATTATTGCCCTGCAGCAGGCTTGGCAAGAGGGAACGTGCCTGTGGCTCAGGTGCCCCAGTTCTGCGTGTGTTTTAACTCGACCTGTCTTTGGCAGCACCGACAGACTGGCACCAGGCTTTGTACTCCTCCCTCTGTGTCAAAATGTGTTAAAGGAGGGGTATGGACAGCTGGGGCCATAATGCTTTAAGCTTTTGTGAATTTTACACTGGTTTTAGCACTTTTTTTTTTTTTTAACTTAGTTCGGAGCATACTGAAATTGTGTGGGTCAACTCCAGACAGGCAAGTGTTGCTAGCCCTCCTATAACCCAGAACAAAACCAGAGGAGCCATAAGCTTTGAATGTACTTGTGCAGCACTGCAGTAAGTCCTTGCGCATCCGGAAATCAGTGTGACAGTCACTTGACAGCGTGCTGCAGCTTTTCCAAAAAGCTGCAAGTACAGCAGCCACTGAGCGGGAGCTATTTACGTCCAGGATGAACTGAGAAATGGCTCCCAAGAAGCAAGATGGGGTCCTGCTGGATCCACGCTGGTCCTGGGTGGCACAAAGAGGCAGGAATGTTTGCAGCTTTCTCGAGTGAAGTTCAGCTACAAAATAGCTGGAAAAAAAATGTACTCTGTGCCTCCCATTTTGAGGACTTGAGTTTGCTAAGCGACTGATGTTCTTTCCCTTTGGTTTCCAGAACATTGACTGTTTCTTGATATCCTAGGCAGTGGCATCCATAATCAGAAAATTGAAGTTGGGATGCAAGAAAAAAAGAGGAACTCTTGAAGAAAACTGTCACCACTGTGTAGTTTTTATAGCACTTTTTGTTCTAAAGCACTTAATACGTTGTCCAAAATAGGAACCTAATTATAGCTGAAATGCAGCCACATTAAGGGTCTCTTTTTTGTAAACAGTTAACATGTTACACACATCTCTTCCAGTAAGGAGTTGAAGGAGGGGGAAGAGGCAGGTTGGTGCAATCTCTTTTCTTCAGGTGCCGTAAAGCAGACAGAATCTTCAGCTCTGGAGTAGAAGGCATCGAAACACCTCTCTGGAGCTCCTGAACTGATGGTTAGTGCAGCGACCGAACGTCCTGCGCCTAGTGCCTTCCTAGGCTTCCTCTGAAGAAGAGGAGGAGAAAAACTTGTTGATTGTTCTTAAGAAAACGGTGGCATAATAGCAATGTGTCAGTATGAAAGAACGGTCTGTTCCCCGCCCAAATGCTGCCGCTCGTGGCTTTCACTGTTGCCTCTAAAATGCTTCACTGTGCAGGTGAGACGCCGCTGACCTTGCGGTATCTCGGTTTTTGACTTCCACGACGGTCTCCACCCCAACGGTGTTTGCCTCAAGTTCTGCCGAGCAGGAGGGCAGCAGGCAGCAGCCCTCTGTTTGCAGGACTTCGGAGCCTTACTCTTCATTTATAGCATTAACACTAGTCTCTAGCCACCCACACGAATGGCTAAAAGGTGGTAAATCCTTGTGAATCCAGAATGTCCGTGGTGGGTAGATGGAGGTGCTTCTGTTTTCCGGGGCTCCCACGCCAGCATTAGCCGGTATCTCCATCCTGCTTGTTTCGTCCAAAAACCTCAGTTGTATTTTGCTGTCCCCTCAAACGAGAAAGTGAGGCTGCAGATTTACATGTAACCATCGTTTACATGAGGGTCAGACAAACAGGCTGTGGTGGCAGCTGTCCCTGTATTAGATGGGAAAGATGCTTTAACTGATACCACAAACCACTGGTGCTTTCTTACTGTCCTGAGATGTGGTTCTGCTCTCAGAAGCATCTCCAGGGTCTTAATGTTTTGTTTTGTTTTGTTTTTTTCTGTCTATCAGCTTGGGATCGCCTTGACTCTCTCCCCTTGCCAGGACAGTTTCCTGTTGATTTGGCCAGTCATTTTTGCTGTAACGGGCAAAAAAACCCTCCAGCTTTCAGATAAAGGCTGGCTGTGCAATACTGACAGAAGAGAAAGTCAAGGAAGCTTTTTATTATTCACATTAAAATTTCTTTGAAACTGTGTGTAATGGCATAATTAGTCTTTAGGACAGAACCACAGCTCAGGGTAGAGAGGATAAATAGCAGTAAAAGTGACAATATAGATGGCTCTGGTCATATAGCTCCTCCCTAAAGTCTTGGGGAAAATTGAATCGCTATTGGCAAAGCGACACGAAGCTGATGATCTCTTTGGGGCGGGCAGTACTGGTGGGGGGGAAGGCAACGGAATGGCTAGCTTGTGTTGAACAAATGACACTTTATAAAGCTGTGATTTCTTGAAATTAACATTTCAACTTGTATTTTCACAGAAAAAAAATAAAAGTGGAGGAAAAAAATATTTTTTCTTCATTCTTATTGCCGGTAGTTTGATACGTTGTCCCCGAAAGACCAGGAAAACGGTGCTGAATGTAGCGTTCTTCGAGGAGGGGAAGCCTAGTTTGATTCAACTCTGCTATATGGTGCCGTAGCCTTTTGGGGGCGAGGAGAAGTCAGCTGCGGGCGTGAAGAGAGGGCAGTACCTTCAACAGCTCCGAGCACAGGATTTGTTAAACGTGTTGGCGTCCCTCTCTGATCTCCAGCGGAGCTTGTCCCTCTTCCTCCTCCCGTCCCTGCCCCGCTTCCTGTGGGTATGCTTGGGTCTGTGCTTAAGCTCCGTGGTAGTTTCAGTGGGGACACGAGACCACCGCCGCCGGCTGGAGACAGCGGGCTGAGTTGCAGAAATCTTACCTCTGTCTTACCCGAATTTGCAGAATTCGGAGTTTACGGTGGTTCTTTACGCTGTATCGCAACTGTAGTTTTATCAGCGAACCGATACGTCCCCGGCTCCCAGCTGTTCTCGGTCCGTGTCTCCTGCACGTTTGTGACGAGATTGAGAGCTCCGGGGGTTCGCCCCGCCGTTTCGACGACCGTTTCCGTTCGCGCTTGGGCAGAAAGCGGCCGCCTGCCGCTCGCGTGGCGCGTTTCCGTTAAACGAGCGTGACGGGCTCGAGGCGGACGCCCGGCGCCGCCGCTGAGCGAGTGAAGTCGCTTGTCTGAAATGCAACCCCCCCCCCCGATTTCAAGTTGCTGTCACGTGTGTACGTTGTTTTTACTGCGAAGACAGATGTCCGCCCAGCTGCCCCCGGAAAAGCGTGTTTTGGTTGCAGTTACGGTTCGCCACCCTTCGCTGTACGGGTGCAGAGCGGCTTTAGGAAGCACACGACCACCCCCGGGCCCGGAGCAGGGCAAAAGGGCTGGAAGTAGCCTGCCGCCTCCCTCCGCGCCGTGGGCAGCAAAAAGCTGTAACCTCCTCCCCGAGCTGGGGTAGGTGTCGGGGCGGTCGGCCCGGCTCTGACAGCCTTGTCCTCAGGAACACGGGCGTAGCGAGTCGTGGGCGCGCGCCCGGGAAGAGCCCCGGCTCCTGGCTTTTCCCTTCTTTCGGGGTCCTCTTAGTTTCCTCCATTAGGTCACCTCCCGCCTCGAGGCGGGACCCGCTCACAGCGCAGACCCACGGCCAAAGCCTCACCCCCCCTTCTCACAGACCAGAGCTTTATCCTTGGACTTGGTTTATTATCAGTTTTGCTATAGCTTAAACATGCCCTCAGTATATAAAAATAATGTATACAAATTAGCAGTTAATGTTTTACACTGCTGGCTTAAAGGCATTTATAAGTTCATATAATTCATATAATTTATAATTCGTATAAATTCATCTCCCTTCCCTCCCCGTCGCGCTTGTGTAGGTGATACCGAGCCGGTGGCGTTTAGCATCTTAATTACAGCGGGAAGCAATCGCTGCTCTGGCTTCGAAAGAGGCCGGCCCGTGGTCTGAGAGCTGGGCCTGGCGCGACCGGCCGCGGCAGCCGGGCGGCCTCGCAGGAGGGCGGCGGGGAGGCCGTTTGGGACCAAGTAGCTGCAGCTGCTTTTTAATTGCGGCAGTGCCCAGTTCTGATTTACTGATACGCAGCAGGGCAGAGGAGGGACAACGTCCGGTGCTTTTGCTGGGGGTGGAGGGGGATTTGTGCCTCTCCACCCCTCTCCCGCAGCCTTTGGGCTCCTGGCCCTCGCGGAGGCTCCAGCCCGGAGGCGGACGCGTCGTGGCGGGGTGAGGTACCGCCGTGCAGCCTCTCACAGATGGGGACCCCCCCCCCCCCCCACACACACACACACACCCCTTTTAACTGTGATGGTTGTTGTTGTAGCTGTGGAGCCTCCCTGGGGCGAGGGACAGGCCACCACTGCTCCCCGCCACAGCCAGCCTTAGGAGCCAGCTGAGACCCTGCATAACTCATAGGTGCTCCAGCCCCTGCTGTCGTACATAGCACAGAGAAATTCTGAGGAAGACATTAAAAAAAACTATGGTGAATTAGCACCCCTGCCAGCTCCGGGCCACGCGTGCGGAGCCCAGGGTGGGATTTTGGCAGCAGGCTCCGCGCCGCAGAGGGAGACCATCGGGCATTGACAGGGTCTCCGCGAGGCCGGGGAGGGCAGCGAGGGGCCCCCTGGGTCCCTGCCTCGAGCCCTCCTCGCCTCCTGCGCCGGGGGGGGGGGGGAGGGGGGGACGACCCCCCTGTCTGTGCTCCCCACCACCACCACCCGCAGTCCCCGCGAGGGTCCCCCCCGGCCCTGCCAGCCTGGAGGAGCGAAGCAAGCGCCGGGGGGGTAGTGGTGGTGGGGTTGGGGGGGGTCCCTGCGCCCCATCGCAGGGCTGGCGCGTGGAGCAGCTCATGGAGCGGGCGCCATTCCCCACCCCCCCCCCCCCCGGCTCCATGACCGGCCGGCCCGGTTCAAACCCCGCGCAGGTCCCAGCTGCCGTGGGAGGACGGGCCCCGTCGGGGTCCCGGCAGCTCCGGGGAGGCAGGAGGTGGCTGGGAGCAGGGCGGGGGGGACACCGGCACCGGTCACAGCGACATGTCGGGCATCACTTGCAGGCTCTGCCCAGCAGCCCGTTTCTTGGCGCTGCCGCGGCCCTTGTCGGCGCGCCGGTAGGGGTTGTTCCGCAGATCTGCGCCGGGAGGGAAAAAAAGAAAAAAAAAAACAAAAAACGGAGGTTCGCTCGGTTCCCAGCGTGGCCGGCAAGAAGCCGGGAACGCTCCTGTCCGTGCCCGTGGTGGGACCCGGCTGCTTTTCCCTGCCCCGGCCTACGAGGACGCCCAGGAGAAGCGTTCCCGGGGGGGGCAGCCGGAGCCCGGCGCCTCCCCGGCTCCCCCTGCACCCGCTGCGGCGCCCGGCCGGCCCCGCGTTACCTACAGGCGCTAGAGGGGACTCTCCTCATTGAAGCTCGCGTCGCAGAAGAGCCGGGACGAGCGCTTGCCCGTCCGGGCCGTGAAAGGAACAGTTTTCAGAGCTGAGCAGAGCAATCCAGACAGAGAGCGAGGAAGAGGAGGGAGGAGGAAGAAGCAGAAGAGGAGAAAGAGCGATGAGACAGGCCAGAGAGCGCTCGGCAGCTCTGCTGCGCGCGTCGGGAAGGTGCTGCAGGTGTACGTGCTCTGCCGCGGCCGGTCGTGGAGCCAGCAGCGGCCCCCCAACACCCCCCGCAAGGCGCCACCTGCACCCCGGGGTGCCCCGTGCCCTGAGGCCGCTGCAGCGCTTCACCCAGCCCCTCACCTGAAATAATATCCTCGATGGCACCGTCTTTTCCTTCGTAAATGAGGGGCTCCTTCACCATCTGCTTCTTCTTCAGCTCAGCGATCATGTCCATCTGCTGCCGCCTGGCTTTCTGGATGGGCGACTGCGGTGGGCGCAGAGCGGGGTGAACCGGCCTCTCCTCCCGCTGCGCCTCTGCCTCCTCTTTTTTCCGGCAAGATCCCTCCCTCCCCCTCTCACCAAAGCTCAAAGAACCATTTGGCCTTTCCCCCCCTCCCCAAAACGCGGCCGTGCTGGGGGTGGAGCGTGGCTGCCCCACCAGCACCGGGTGCGGCGGGAGCCGGGCTGGAAGCACCGCGCGCCGGGTACCTTTGCGTCCAACTGGTCCTCGCCGCCGGCGGGGCTCAATTCTGCCTCTTTGGCCGCGGCCTCCTGTTTCTTCCACAGCTCGATGTCCTGCTCTGCTTTCTGGGGAGAGGAGCAGGGACGGCGTGCTGAGTGGGGGACCTGCCACCGTGGCACCTGCCACCGTGGCACATGGACTCCCCCCCCGCCACCCCCCCATGCGTCTCGCACAGCCCCTGGCTCGCCCTGGCTTGGCCTCTGCCGCTGCTGTGACGGCTACAGCCGCCTCGCCGGGCGGCAGCAAGCGCCACGACGAGCCCCCAAGCCTCAAGCAGGCTTTTACTGGGGGGGGGGAGACCCTCCCCGAGTCCCCCACAAAGTCCAGATCAGATCCTACCTTGTAGGCTTTGATGAAGCGCACGAACATGGGGAAGAACGTGGTCGGCGGGCTGGTCTTGGGGTTCTCCCCGAAGTACTCCACGGCCGACTCGTACGCCTCCTGCGGGCAGAGCCACGCGGGTCTGGACGGCCAGGCAGCAGCACCCCATCGCCCATCGCCTCGCCCGTCCCGGCCTCCCCCGCGGCTCCCAGCCGGCTCCCTTGTCACCCTGCCCCGCACACCCACCTTGGCGGTCTTGCTGTCAGCCTGCAGCTTCTCCATCACCTCCGAGTTGGCCTTGAGGAAGTCCTTGAGCACGAGGCTGTCGTCCTGCCGCATGAACTCCTTGCGGGTCAGCTCCATGCCCTGCTGCAGGCTCCGCATGTCCTGCAGCACGCTGTCCAGGGACACTGCGGGGAGGGCGAGGAGCAGCCGGTGTCAGAGGACAGAGCCACTGCGGCCAGGGCTGCGGCCCGCCACGGCCCCCGAACCTGCACACGCTACCTGTGCCCGCCTTGTCCAGGAAATGCAGCTCGGTGTGGAAGCCGGTCAGCTCCGGGTACTTCTCCATGATCACCCGCACCAAGTAATGCAGCAACGTTTGCTTCCGGTCTGTTGACTTCATCTCCAGCAGCTAGGAGCGAGTGGCATCAGGCTGGGGCTGCCCTCATCTCTCCTCCCGCCTCTCCAGTTCCCCCTGCCCCATGCCCCAGGCAGGCCCCAGCATCCCTCTGTCCCCATGGATGGTCCTCCATCCCACTGCCACCACACCTGGTCCCTGCATCCCTCCATCCCTATGGCTGGTCCTCAGGTCCCTCCATCCCACCAGCTGGTCCCCATGTTCCTCCATCCCCAAAACTGGTCCCTGCATCTGTCTGTCCTCATAGCTCATCTCTGAGTCCCTCCATCCCTGTAGATGGTCCCCATGTCCCTCTGTCACCATAGCTGGTCCCCACGTCCTTCCATCCTCATGTCTCCTCCCTGTGTCCCTCCATCCCTTTAGCAACTCCCTGTGTCCCTCCATCCCCACAGCTGGTCCCCATGTCCTTTTGTCCCCGTGGCTGGTCCCTGTATCCCCACAGCTGGTCCCCAGGCAGTGACAGTATATCTGTGCACCACCTCACCCCTCAACACAGCAGGACCCACAGGGGAGCCCCATCAGCAGTCCCCGACTGAACTCACCGCGTCAAGGCTCTGCAGCCGGAAGCCGTAGGCCGCCCCGCGCTTGCTGCTGTTCATGTAGTTCCCAAAGGCCAGGACGATCTGCAGAGATGCACGGGCTCGGGCAGCGCCAGAACCTGCCGGGAGGCCGAGCCCACCAGCGAGGGGGTGTCCCAGCCCTGGCACTGACTGGGGAGGGAGCTGCTCCCAGTGGAATGGAGGGGGCCACCCAGGGGTGCAGAGTCCATGGGACAGGGCAGACCAGCATCGCCTCCACCCTGGCAGCACCCAGCACGCCCAGATGGCCCTTGTCAGAGTTGCCGTCCCGCACCCCTCACCTCAAGGATGTTGCGCAGCTTGGTGGAGGACTTGAGGGACATGGAGGCGGCGATGATGGCGTTGAGTTGCTGTGGGCGGCAGGAGAAGCACATGAGGCTCTGCACGACACCTTCTCGGCCCGCCATGACCAGCCCCATGAGCCCCCGCGCTGCCCAGGGGCTCTCCTGAATGCGGGGTCCACGCAGCTGCCTTCCCTACCACAGCCCCACGCCACCCAGCGCCCGCGCGCCTGCCCCTACCGGCATGAGCAGCTGGGCCGTGTCGCCAAAGTTGCCCAAGAAGATCATGACGTTCATGCGCTCAGCCAGGCGTGGGATCTTGCTGAACCTGATCATGAATTGGTCCTCGTCCGAGAGCTCCTCTGCCGGCTGCTGGTCCCGCTCGTACTTGGAGATGAGTGTCCGCTCATACTCAGTGGGCAGGAAGCGCAGCAGCAGCTCCAAGAAGTCAAGGCTCAGGGCTTGCTGGTCATACCTGGCAGGGGACAGTGGGTGGTGAGACACCCTCTTTGCCCCCCGCCACCTCCCTCCAGGCTCTGCTGTCACCCAGTGTAGAGCTCCACAGCACCCCAGGGCCATCAGCACTCAGCCCTCCCTTGCTTAGGGACTGGATGGTGGTTTAGGGTCTACAGCCCCATCTGACCCCATTCCACCTTCCATCCCTGCACTCGGCCCAGCCTCGCCTGCAAGGGAACACTCACGTCTCGATGGCTGTGCAGATGTCCTGGATGCTGCGGCCACCCTTGCGGAGGGTGATGGCCAGGTTCTTGGCCCGGTTAGACTCAATGAGGGTCACCTTGCTTGGGGCCTTCTGCGTGGCCTTGGCTTTGAGGGCACTGAGGTCCAGGCCGGGGCCCTGGGCCTTGGTCTTGAACTGCTCCTCAAAGTCACTCATGTCCAGCTCCTGTGGGGAGACGGGGCTGAGGGCACGGCGCGGAGAGGCCGCAGGAGCAGGGATGGAGGGAGCACAGGACGGATGCAACAAGGATGGGGTGAGGGGATGAGGCAGGGCAAGGGGACAAGGACAGGGTGAGGAGAGGAGGAAGGGGCCAGGGGACAACAATGGGGCAAGAAGACATGGACAGGATGAGGGGACGAAGACAGAGCAAGAGATCAAAACGGAGCAAGGGAATGAGGATGGGGCGAGGAGATAAGGGTAGGACTCCCCATCCAGCAGATCCCATGTTGTCCCTCTCCAGGACACCAAAGAGCTGCTCCGAGGCTCCTCTAAGGCTGAAGCTGTGCAAACCAGTGACACCACAGATGGGTGCAATGTGGGCACGGTTGAGATGTGGGCATGGGTGCGAGGTGACAGCCTCACCTGCAGCACCTTCTCGTCGTTGAGCTCGGTGAAGACGGTGCCATCGATCTGGCTGGGTTTCAGCGCCACCCAGTTGAAGACGGGCATGCGAAACTTGGTCTGGATCGGTTTCTTCACCTTCACTGCAGGGCAAGACAGGGGGCAGCGTCATGGTGGGTGTGGAGGGGGGACACCCACCTACCCTCCTCCGCAGTGGGCCATCCCTGCACATCCATCCCCTCGCCCGGAGGACGTCCCCGCCGTCCCTGGAGCCAGACTCACCTGAACCAGCGGCGGGGGGTGCATCCAGCCCGGATGGGGGCTCCCCACCGAGGGGCGGCGGTGGCGGCGGCGGCGGGGAGACGGGCCCGTCCGGCCCCGTGGGGGGCGGCGGCGGCGGCGGTGGCGGTGGGGGGGGTACAGCGGCACCTGGCAGTGGAGGGGGAGGTGGTGGCGGGACAGCGGCGGGCAGTGGGGGCGCGGGGGGCACCAAGGGGGCCGGGGGACCGGCCTCGGGCAGCGGCGGCGGCGGCGGCGGGGTGGCAGGCAGCGCTGGCAGGGGACACGGCGGCGGAGCCGGAGCATCTGCAGCAGAAAGGAAAGGGGGGTGAGCCGCTGCCGGCCAGGACCCCGCCGCCCCCTCCCAGCCCGGCTCCGCGTCCCCAGACACGTCCCCGCGGTTTCCGTGGCGGTGCCAAAGACCTCCGCACTGGAGCCAGGGGGCCGGGCTCCCCATGGCGAAAGGGGTCCCTGCCGGAGACGGTCCGTCCCTCCCGTCGCCCGCGCTACCTGCGTCGCCGCCGCCGCCGCTGCCTCCAGTCCCCACGGGGGCCGCAGCGGTTTCTATGACGACGGGGACGATTTCGATGGCGACGTCGCCGTCGGGCCCCCGCAGGATGTGCACCAAGCCCTTCTCCTCCAGCTCGGCCAGCCGGCGCTCCAGGGCCAGGCGGTACGAGTCGTGGGGCCGCGGCGGGCTGGGCGGCCGCGGCGGGCTCAGCTGCTCCTGCGCGGCGACAGAGCCCGGCGCGTCACCCCTCCCGCCCCCGGTCCGGCCGGCGCAGGGTCCTCCCCTGCGGGGAACCCTTCGGGGCACCCGAAGGTGCCGAGCGGCAGGCACCCGCGGCGCGGGGCTCACCCGCAGCGCCTCCAGCTCCCGGCGCGCCTGGCTCAGCTGCTTCTCCAGCTCCGCTATCTTGGCCATGGAGTCGTTCTCCGCATCCTGCAGCTTCTCCGTCAGCTGCGGGAGGACGAGGCGCCCGTTGCTCTCCACTCCCCCACCCCACCCCAGAGGGAGCGACGGAGCCAGCCCTGCCTCCCGCCCCGCGCGGGGCTTGCGTCAGCGCCGCCGGAGCCCCCGCGCGCAGCCGGTGCGCGGCAGTCCCCTGCCCACGCGCCGCCCCCGGCCGCACCTGGGCGATGTGCTCCTGCAGCTCTTCCATGTGCTCCAGCACGGCGTTCTTGGTCTCCGTGTCCTCCAGCATGGCACCCACATCGAAGACGTTGTCCAGGTAGGCCTGGATCTGCACCTGCAGCTTGTCGCTCTCCGTGAGACGCAGCTTCTGCGGCGAGAGAGCCGGCAACGTTGTCACGGCCCCGGCCACGGATCAGCCGGGGCCGACGGGGGGCTCGGCACAACCTCACCCACCTCCAGGTACTCGTCCAGCCCCAGGTGGGTGAACTCGTACTGCAGGAACACGCGGAAGTTCATGTTCTCCACCGAGTGCACCACGATGTTGATGAACTGCATGCAGGCGACCTGCGGGCCGGGCGGAAGGACGGTCGGCACGGGTGGCCCGACAGCTCCCGGCGCCTCGGCTGGCCCGCCCCAGGCCTCACCATGAAGTCGATGTTGCTGTCTTCGTTTCGGAAATACTCCATCAGCTTCTCGAAGCGGTTCTTCTCGCCGCAGACCTGGGGTGGGAGGAGAGCACTCAGCCCTGACACCGAGGGCGCGGATGTCTCCGCCTGTCCTAGTGTCGGAGGCGACGGTGCTGGACTGAAACCCCCTTGGAGGAGCTTGGCACATGGGTGTCACCCAGGAATTCGGAGAAGAGGTTCTGGGATGGGCTGTGCCCAGCACACCAGGACAGCATGGGGCACGCGGGTCCGAGCTCGGCCGCATCGGGGCGTACGGGGTGCAAGGGAGCACCGAGAGATGCTGAGACGGCCGTGCCGTGAGCCGAAAGCAGACCTTCCCGCATGGCCCGTGCCCGGCTCCCCGCTGCCGGCCCCAGGGATTTGCTCTGGCACCCGGGCATCAAGCCTGATGCCTGGCACAGGCCAGAGTGGAGGGTCCAGGGTGGGTAGGGGTAAAACGGGTGTTTTCAGGACTCAGGGTGCTCAAGGAGGACGGTGAGCAAGGCTCTATGGCACATAGGGAAACTGAGGCACAAGCCCAGCTGGAGCCTGGGACTCAGCTTCTCACTGAGCATCCTCCTGGGATGTCCTGCGGAGACTTCCGGCCACCGCGGATGGGCGACTCACCTCCTTGAAGTTGTCGAAGGCGGCGAGGATGATGTCGTGGCCGCCTCGAACCAGGCACACAGCGGCCAGCAGCTCCAGGACGAGCGCCTTGGTCCTGCAGGGACACTCACGGGGCGTGAGCGGGGCCCGGGCGGCGGGCGGGCAGGCGAGCGGCCGCGGGGCCGGCGTTGCAGGGGGTCCTACCTCGGGTTCTTGTTGTTGAGGCTCAACGTGATCTCGTTGACGCAGGCCGGGTGGTTCATCACGAGGCTGAAGCCAGACTGGGGTGAAAAAAAAGAGCGTTAACGGGGGTCTTGCATCTTCTCAGCCCCAGCCAGGCAATGCTCGGGGACCCCAGCCCCACGGAGCACCCGGGTGTCACCACTGCTGGCACGTCCCCTGCCAACGCTCGTCCCACGGGAGCGTGGGGGATGGTGCCGAGCCCACGGGAGGGGGGCACCCCAGCGCCGTGGCGAGGTGCCAGGCCGGGGTGGGGGGGTCCTGGGGGAGCCCAGGCAGAGAGGGCCGCGAGGAGGGTCCCACCTGGTAGTTCATGATGGCGCGGAGGCACATGATGCAGACGTGCACGTCGTCCTTCTGGCTGACGATGCGCGAGTTCCTCAGCGCCTTCCTGCTGTGCGCGGGGTTGAGCCTGGGCGGGCGAGAGGGCGACTGAGCCGGGGCGGCCGGCGGGCGCAGCGGCGGGGGCGCAGCGCAAGCGAGGCGGGCGGGCGGGTGGGCCGAGGGGGGGGGGACAGAGCCGCGGGCGAGCGGCGCGGGGGCAAGCGGGAGAGGCGGGCGGGCACGTCCCCCCGGGGGACAGTCTCGGAGGCTCACCGGGGCGTATAGGAGCTGCCGGGTGACCTGGGGCTACCGGCCCCGTCGCTGCGAGGGGCGCCGCAGGGGACGCTGGGGTGGACGCGGTGGAGGAGGGTGTGGAGGTGCTGGTTGGCGAGGCAGCAGCTGGAGCAGCGTTAGAGCCTGCAGGACAGGAGGGAGAAACAGGGCTCCGGCGCGGCCCCGCGGGACGGCCGGCTGGCGGGGCACGGGCAGGGGACACGGGGCGCGCGACGACCCTCCGAGGCCTGCCACCACCCCGGCGGCGGGGGCAGCGGGCTGGGGTGGGGGGGGCTCCTGGCCTGTCCCTGGAGCGGGGAGGAGGGGACGGGGACGCTGAGCAGCCCCAAACTCCCCCCCCCCCAAACCACCACCCCCGGCGCACACGCTACGGGCGCCGTCTCCCACCCCGGGGACAGTGGGGGACACCCCTCGGGCTCGCCCTGGCCGGGGCGCCGACACCTCCTGCGGGGACCGGCGCCACGGCACCGGGGGGGCGGGCGGGCGGCCGCGGCCCCCGTCACCTACCGTGCGGCACGTCCGCCGGCAGCGTGCAAGAGAAGAGCGGCGTTAAGACGGCGGCGCGGGGTTTAGCAGCCGCAAGCGCGAGCCGGCCGCCCCGGCGCCGCAGGCCCGTTTAACCTTCAACCTTCGCCGCGGGTTTCAACCCTCCGGAGCAGTGGGGGAATTGGGGTTTTTTTTCATTATTATTTTTTTTTTTTTGGTTCCCCACTGGGGAAAAGCTCCGGTTTTCTGCCCTGCCAAGCTCCGAGGAGCTGCGGCACACGCAGCTTTTGCCGCCGGCGGGCGCTGCTGGGGGGGGCGGGGGGGGCCAGGCCTGCGTCTCCCTGCGGGGCCGGGGCGGGTGGGCGGCCGGGAGAAGGGGGGGGCGGGGGGCAGCGAGCGGGTGCCGGCGGCGAGCGGGGAAGGCGCCGGGCCGCGCGCCCTACCTGACGGTGAGGTGCCGCGCTTTGGAGGAGCCCTGCGTCGGGGACGACGAGTTGCTTTTGCTCAGGTCTTCCACCGAACGCTCCAGGGATTTGCCCTTGTCCGAACCGGGGCTCCCGTTATCCGCGTTCTCCATGTCGTACCTGCAAGAGGGCCCCGGGGCAGTGAGGGGGGGAGGGACGGGGAACGTCGGGGACGGGCGCGCGGGGAGAGCAGCTCCTCGCCGGCGCCGCGCGGGCCGTGCCGGGCACTTACGCGACGGCGCACTGGGCGAAGGCCAGGTACTCGAGCAGCACGTCCAACCCCTTGTTCTCCTCGTTGAGGAACTCCTGGACCCAGCTGGCGAGCGGCGCCGACAGGGAGACGCCGTGAGCCCGAGGGTGCCCCCCGCGGCCCTCCCGCCTCCTTCCGCCACGGCTCCGGCACCGGGGGTCAAACCGAAACGGGGGCCGGGCGCCAGGCCGGCGTCCCCGTCCTTACCCGATGTAGTTGGTGCGCAAGGAGATCTCCAGCTCCCGGAGCACCTGCGTCGACTCCTGCGCTCGCCTCTTGAACTGGGGTGGGAGGGGTGGGGAGAGCCGTCGGCGCCGGGCCCCCGCGGCGGCGGCGAGGGGCACGCGGCGGCGGTGGCACCTCACCTTCCTGCTCACGCCGCCCGTGTCCACGTAGCTCTTCAGCTTCTGGATGTAGGCGGCCGGCGGGTTCTTCACCTGGAACCGCTCCTGCCGAGGGCGGCGGGAAGGGTTGGGGCACGAGCCGGACGCCCGCGAGCGTTTCGTCAGGTTTACGGAGCCGTGCCGTCTCGGAAAGGGGAATCCCGGCGCCGTGCCGTGGCGCTTGGGGCCTCACCTGGTCGCAGACGAGCTCCCATTTCTTCTCGTTGTCGTACTGGTTGAGCAGCTTCATCTTATCCGGGGGCAGGTTCATGGAGCTCTGCGGGGAGACGGGCGTCGGGGCCAGGCACCGGCGCGACCGCGGGCCGGTCGCTCGGAGGCTCCCGAGCCTCGGCCCGCCCGGCCCTGCCGAAGGCTCCGCGGAGGCGGCCGGAGCGTCGGCGACCGCACCGAAACCCGTGTTCACCTCCGGCGACGTCCGCAAGCCGTGTTCGCATCCGCGCGCGCCGGCAGGATGTGGCACCGGGCGGGTCGAAACCCGGCGGCGGTTGCTTTTCCTCCCGGCGCGGGCGGCACGGCACGGCGCAGGAAGCGGCTCCCCACCCACCCACCCACCCACCCGCCACCCCCGCCGCCCCCTACCCCGTGCGCCCCGATCCGCTGCCGAAACTACTTCCCGCCGGCGAGGCAGCGGCGCGGGATTTCGGAGCGGCGGCGGGACCCGAGCGGAGGGTCCTCCCGGAGCCGGGGCAGAGAGAGCGCCCCGGCGGACAGAGACCAAGAGCCCGCTCCTCCTCCTCCTCGGGACGCCGAGCCCTCGCCGACGGGGGCTCCGGATGCCCCGGCGGAGGCCGCCCGCCTGCCCGCCGCCGCCGCCGCCAGGCCAAGGAGCCGCTACGGGACGGGCGGCCGCGGCCTCCGCTCGCCGCTCCCGGCTCTATTTTAGGAACGAGCAGAAGCTGCGTTTCTCCTGCTGCCACGTGGGCACCGATCCAGGCATCGTTTTTGCAGGGGTTTGAGTTTTTTTTTTTCCTTCGCCAGGTGAGTTTTCCACCGGATCAGCTCCCTGGCCCGGCTCCTTGCAGATGAGGATCCTTCAGCAGCAACCAATTTGGAGGCGTCCCAGCTTTTGATCCCTGCCCTACGGAGCGCTCGCTCTTCCGAAGCGAGAGCGGCATCTTCCGGAGGAGCTTTTCCACCGGGCTCCCCGGAGGTCCAGAGGCAGTGCTCAGGTCTCTGCCTTTTCAGACGGAGCCGGTCTCTCTTCCGGATCCCTGGATAAGCCGTAGCAAAGCCCTTGGCGGCCTGTGGCCCTGCGGAGCAGAGGAGCCGCCCGCCGGCATCTAGGAGCAAACCCTCGGGCAAGAGCAATCCCGCTCTTTGCCCCCATCCTAGCACAACCCCGGATCCGCAGGGATGCCCTGAGCAGCTGGAGATTCCCAAATCCACAGGCCTCACTGGATTGGTGCGCAGGGACCCAACCGGCACAGGCAGGACGGCACCCACTCGGTACCCTATCCGGAATAAAATGACGATGCCGGGACATCCCGGATTCCCCCCCCCCCCCGGGGCAGGTTGATTTGGGAATTCAAGGCCACTCTCATGCCAGAGCAGCTAATTTGTTCCGGGAGGCCGAGGAGAGCGATCCCGGGCGTTCCTGCCCCGTTTCCCCCCCCAAGCAGCGCTCTCAGTCCGGATAACGCAGGCAGAAGCAGGCTTGCGCCGGCACCGGCACGGGCAGCGCTGCCCCCAACTTCCCGTTGGCGATCCCGCCGCGAGAGAGGAGGAAGGGAGCCTGCGAAAGGAGGAAGAGAGATTGGGACATCCAGTTGCACAAGGCGCGCAGTCGCCGTGCCGCCAAAAGCGGGGCGCTGGCCTCTTCGCTCCCTCGCAGGCCTTTCCCTTGGGATCGGGATGGTTTGCAGCCCCAGGAGGCTTCGCGCCACCGCTTTGCCCGTCTCCATCAGGTCTCTGGTTAGGATTTGGAAGCTCTCGGAGCGCTCGCAGGCCCCGTCACGTCGGCGGAAAGCGACACTTCCTGGGGCCTCGCTGCGGCAGGCGAAGCGCCCCGGAGTCCCCAGCTGCCGGTTGCCTCCCGCAGCCACCGCGTGCGTCACCCCGGAGCCATTACAGGCGCAGCCACAAGCTCAGCCTGGGGCCACGCGGGGGGCCGGCAAAATCACGGGGGCGAACCCCCCGCCCCCCATCGCGGCCTCGTCCCGGCGCTCTCCGAAGCTCCCCGCGTGGCGGGTCCCTTTGCAGCGGCCCCCACGGCGTCTCGCGGGGCGAAAGCAGACGCTCTCCACGGGCAGCGCAGCGACGGTCTGCAGCCGCCAGCAAAGCAGACGCCGCGGCCGCGATGCCCGTGCCCGGTAATCCTTCTCGAACCGCCGCGAGACGGAAAAGCTTGCCAATAAGCTGCACGGGGGTCAGGCGGGCAGGGGCCGGCTCAGGTCACGGCGCGAGCGCTGCTTCGCGCCGGTGCCCCTGGACCTCGGCGTGTAACGGGCACCGCAGGAGCCCAGGGCCCCGGCTGCAGGAGAGCAGCTTCTGGCCGGCTCGCAGAGGCAGTCTGCGGCTCGGGTTGTCGGATAGGCTCTGGGCACTGCGTCGAGGGAGGGGAAGGGGATTCAAGCAGCGAGCATATCCCTGCCGCCGGTGAATTCCCAGCTGGCCTCTCGTGCCCGGCCCCACGCTGCCGAGCTTTACGGAGAGCACCAGCCACGCGACCGTGACCTTCAACGGCAGAGCCTTCCCGTCCTCCCACTCCTGCCCAAAGCGCAGAGCTGATGCAGGAAGGGGATTTGTGCTGCTTTTGCTCCTCCGAGCTCCGAGAGGTTCAAAGCGCAAGGACAGAGCGCTGCACGCCCAGGAGGGCATGTGCGCGAGGACCGCGGCCAGCGGCTGGACAGCGAAGGTCACTGCCATCCAGCGCCTCTCAAGGACGGGGGGGAGCGGCCAGCTCAGCCCAGGCTCGCTAGTCGCCGGCACTTGGCTAATCTCCTTTAGCTCCTTCCTCCCGAGCGTTTCGGGGCTGCCTGTGAGGGCCTTCCCTGCCCGGCCCCCCCGGGGAGCACCTGCTCCCTCCCCCCCACCCCGCTCTTCCCCCGGCCGAGCCACGGAGGAGGTAGGATGCGAGAAGCTGCAGCTGCCTGGGATGCGCCGAAGGGGAACATCAGGCAGACGGGCAGTAGGTGAACGAAGCCGTTTTTGATATTTGCGGCACCAGCTCGCTGCAGCACGGGAGGCTGGCAGCGCTCGCCGCCCGCCCGCCCGCCGCCGGGGCCTGCGGCAGGCTCCGAGCCCGGTCAGCAGCACCCCGCGCTTTCGGAGCCGGATGCCGGCTGCTTCGGGGAATGGAGGCTGGGGGGCGGGGGGGGAGGAGGCGGGAGCCCGAAGACCCTGGGGCTCAGGTGCACTTTTGCGAAGGTTACCCGAGGCAGTGAAGCACGCGGGGGCTCGGGGCATCCCCCAGGCGGGCTTGGGAGTCCCCATGAGTAACGGAGAGGAGGAGGAGGCACCAGCGCAGGAGGTGAGGAGGAAGGAAAAAAAAATGGGGGGGGGGGGTGAAGCCAAGCAGCTCGGGGAAGGTGGGGGGTGGATTTCCCCCCCCGCCCGCCCGCCGGCCCCACTCACCAGGACGCGGCCGAAGCGCTCCTCCAGCTCGGCGGCGGCGGGCATGGGCTGCCGGGCGGGCGGCGGCGGGCGCGGCGGCGAGGCGGCGCCCGGCGCCGGGGCCCGGCTCTCGCGGCCCGCCGCCCCCTCCATGCCCCCGGCCGCGTTGCCCATGGCGCTGCCGCCGCCGCCGCCGGGCCGCGCTGCCCGGGGCGCGCTGCGGCCGCTGCTGCTGCTGCTGCTGCTGCTGCTGCTGCTGCAGGCTCGGCTCGGCTCGGCAGGAAGCGAAGCTGCAGGAGGGGTTGGTGTGGGTTTTTTTTTTTTTTTTTTTTCTCTCTCTCTCTGCCGTTTGCAACTTCTCCGGGGCGTTATTGAGCCGCAAACGCCACCCCCCGCCTCCACTCCCGCCCCGGCGGGCAGGGCTCCGGCCGGCCCCGCTGCCCCCGGGGGCGGCTCCAGGCGCAGCGCTGCAGCCCCGGCGGCACCTGCCGCAGCCGCTGATTTTTTGGAGGGGCGAATGGGCCTGGGGGAGGGTTGGCGATTTCTCCCTTTCGCCCCCCCTCCCCACCCCTCGCTCCAGGGGAAGGAGAATTGATACTGAGCAAACTCAGCGCACCCCTGCACAGCCTGCCCCGCGCAAGGCAGCCCCAAGCCAGGCCCTGCGTTGTCCCTACCCGCCTTGCGGACCTGCCTCCCTGAGCGTGCCTGGCGATAGGAGAGCAAGCCTTTGGCACGGGGACATGCCGGAGGGCATCACCAGACCAGGCACAAGCGTGTGACAGCTGGGGTCTGCACCGCACCGCAGCTCGGCTCGCCTCTGAGGGAGCTCGCAGCAAGGCCCCAAGGGGTTTTGTGCCAGGAACCACGCCGGATCCCATCTCCCAGCGCCCGGACTGTGCCCAGCGGAGCAGTGCCAGTGCCAGGCAGGGGGACAGCCTGTGAGGAGGGACGGGTGCCTGCGAGATGGCCTGGGAGGCTCCTGCTTTGCAGCTGGGCCAGAGCAAAGCCCATCGCCGAGCCAGGCCAGCTGGAAGGAGCCCAAGCCAGAGGCACCTCGGGCACACGTACGGGTGCTGCCCGCGCGGGACACACGTTGGGACGGGGCTGCCGCAATAGGGCACGAGGGGTGTGCTGCGCGCTCCGCACTGGCTCTCCCTGGGGAGCCGTGACTGCTGCAGAGCCAAGGGAGAGATCCAGCGAGGGCAGCCGAGGCAGCCGCCGCGCTGCCTGTGACGAGGCACCTCTGTTTCGGCAGGCGCCCGTCACCTTTCGCAGAGGATCCCGGCCTCTTCCACACGTGGCTGGGGGTGAGGCAGCTCTCCTCAGCCCCCTTTACGTGCAGCTCCTGCCTCAGCACGGCCCATGCAGAATAAGCACCAATTCACCTCCCTGCAGCTCCCGCTTCCCTGCCATTAATAAGCGTAGCTCCCTATCGCTGCCATTACACGAGCGCATTATTTCTCTGTGCCAGATAAGAGAGCTGGAGAGATAAAGACTTGGGGACAGAGCCAGAATTAAATCCTAGGACCCCCCCGACACGGATGCATAATGCTGCCAAGGTCCAGAAACCCCAAAGCAGCCTCACTCACCCACCGGGCGGGCAGACGCTGGCTGTATCGTGTCTGTCAGGCTCCCATGGCATCTCCTGTTCTGCAAGGTGCACAGGTCCCAGTCACCTGCTGAGGTGCTCGGTTAAGTTACTAAGCCACCACAGAGGATGCACGTGCCTGGGGAAACATGCTGGACCTGTTTTGCCAACATCTGCAGCAAACAAGGTAGGAAAAATAATAGCCTCCTTCGCTGTGTGGCCCCAAACAACTCCTTTTGCAAAATAAAAATCCCACACAGGGATGCTCAACACATCCGGTGGGAACCTGAGAGGAGGCAGTTACGGCCCTGCCACAGATCTGACCTTGGCACATTGCTGTTTCCTCCCCGCGGGCTGAGCACAGATCACAGTGGCTTGGGAGGTCTGAGAGGAGCTGCAGGCGTCTCAGAGACCTAGAAATTGGGGTCACCCACATCCTGGTATGTTCTGACTTTTCAGGGCTTGACTTTGCAGTTTAAATACTTTCTTTTCATTAATTATTTAATTATTTCATTAAATATTTTGCATTTTTACTCCTCAAGATTCTTTCTGAAGGAAAAGCACTGTAAAAAGTATGGTTATGGCCAAGCCACCCCTACGAGCCAGATGTCCCTTCCTCACCACTTGTGCTCTCCGATGACGGAGCTGTGGGGAAGGGGAGAGCGCCAAGCCCATGCCCTCATCCCAGCTCTGCTGCATGCCTCTGGCTGTAGCAGAGTGCATCTGTGCTGCAGGAACGCAGCTTCTGGGGTGCGGGCTTGGGACACAGCGTGAGCTGGAGCTGTGAGGAAGCCTCTGAGAGCACCCACATTTGGATGCTGTTTGAAAGCTGGCATCACCTTCCTGCTCACAAGCAACAAAGTTTGTGAGGATCTTCACTAATGGGAAGCGCTCGTCCCTTGTGATCCCAGCTGGGGTTATGGGGGAGAGGAGAGTCCCTTTGTGCAGGAGACCCTGTGTGAACCACAGCTGGGGGAGATGGGTCTTTCAGCAGAGCCAGGAACAGGACAAATCCCAGGCTGGATCAGGCAGGAGCCAGGTCTTGATGGCAAAGGCCCAGCAGGTCCCTCCTGACTGGAGGTGCCGCATTTCAAGGCCAAGTGCAACCACAGCTACTCTGCGGTAGGGTAGAGGCAGAATAGGGGGTGGTAAGTGGCAAAGGTGTGGGTCACGATCCCCAGGAGAGGCAGAAACAAGACTAACAGTACCACTCCCTGGCTACAGGAAGGGCTGAACATGGTGGGGACGAGGGCAGGGAAAGCAGTGCAGGTGAACTGGGGGCTGTGAATTAGAGAGAGCTTGGATGTGGCCCCTGTTGCAGGGAGAACGTTTCACAAGGGATTTTGGGTGGCCTAGCACCAGGGCATTGCCACTGAGGGGGGACTGAAAAGGACTGCTGTGGCAGGACAAGGAAGTGTCCTGCTCACCCACCATCTGACAGCTCCAGAGCAACCCCTGCACCAGCCCTGTATGGCCCAGCCTGGGCACTGCACCTCACAGGTTATGGCCGTTTAGCTCCAGGGATCAAGAAGAGCCTAGGAGTAAGAGCATCTCTCCCCTGCCAAGCCCCTGAGCCTCTTGCTCAGGGTCTGCTCAAAGCCCAACTTGGGACCTGTGAGGGCCAGGCCATGCCCTTTCCTTCATGAGAACAAGGACACCTCACTCTGATCAGTCCTTCGCAGCCTCTATCATGCACGAAGAAGCCCCTCCAGGCAAGATGCAGTAAGCCTGCGACCCTTCGGCCCTCAAAACGGGCTTCCCAGCCCACTGGGCCTCCCGCCACATCCCAAAACACAGCGTTTGTGGCTCAATCCTGCATCTGTAGACAGCCTGTCTCCCTCGGAGAAAAGTTAGACATCTGCTGCCCTCCCTTGGCCTCGGCCGGGTGGTGCAGCCTGGCGCAGTCAGCTCGGCTCTCCGTGGAAGGACAGAGGGCCCAGCAGCAGAGAAAAGCAGCGTTAACAGGCCAGCAAGGAGACCCCATCTCTTCGCTGGATGGCAGTCCCGAGGGTCACGCCTGGCTCATCCTCACCTCAGCCTCCGAGACGGCCTCCTCGGCTGATGTTTCCCGTGTTAACCAAGGGGCAAGGCGGCACCCGGCCTGGGGAATGCCTCACCCCATTTCACTCTGTCCTGGGAGCACTGGGCCCAGACAGGAAGGCAGACAGATGATGGAGGTCACTGGGAACACGAGGAGGAGGCAAGGCCTAGAAATTTGGGTGTGAAACCAGTAGGGCTTGAATTAAAAAGACATCGGATTGAAATTTGGTCAGTCACTTGAAGAAAATTATCTCAGCGGCAGTTCTGAGCTTGCTGCTGTGCCTGAGAGGAGGCAGCACCTCAGGCCACCTCACGCCCTGCGCTGGGACCCGCAGGGGCAGGGCCTGTTTTCAGTTCGCTCCGGGGCAGCTGGGCAGCACACGGGGGAGATGCCAGCGCCCAGCGAGGAAGAGCAGCTCGGCACTGTCACCAGCCCTCACAGGCGCCTGCAGCCACACGCACGCGGAGAGGCGCCATGCCGCTATAAAGGCCGCGGCGCTGTCTCCAGGTGAGCGACGCCTCCGCGGCTCCCCATTGGCGGGCCGGCAGCCAATAAAATTCATCGCCTCGTCGCTGAGCAGGAAGGTCACGCGGTGAGGAGGGGCGCGAGGGAGCAGCGCGGCTTCCCATTGGTTAGAGCGCGCCGCTAGGGGGCGGGCTCGGCGCGTGGCCGCGCGTGGCTAACGGTCGCCGGCGACTGAGGGCGCCCGCGGTGGCAGCGCGTGTGGGGGCGGCGGGGCGGCCGCGGAGAGGAGGGTCGGGGCAGTGCCTCGGGTTGGCCCTGGTGCTTCTCGTATATACGCACGGTGGTCTGTGTGTGGGGATGATGGTAAGCAGGCTGCAAGCTTGCAGGTTAATGTAAGGGCCGTGTCTTTTTAACGGAGCTCCTTCCTGTTGAAGGAATGGATGGAGCTCTTGTTTGACCTGACTCGGCTGAATGAGAGATTTCAATTAAGTAGCTGTTCTAATACATAATTTATTCCAAGGATGAAGATTGAAGGGAAGATTATGGCAGTGAACCAGATTTGTGTCTAACCCCTTACAAGGTAAGTCATGGCCATGCTTTGGTGAGTGGTGAGTGTGTTGCCATTCATGTGTTACTGATGCTCTTCTCTTCCTAAATGCCTCCTTTATTACTTCTAGTTTCTGTCTTCATGTAGCTGTCTTGGTGTCTGTTATGAACAAGTCTTCCTATTCTGTGCATCTTCTCCCCGTTCTTCTGTCTTTTAGTATTTTTCTTGTGATACATGAAAGCTTTTATCTGACAATTCAAATTACTTGGTATATCGTCATTTCTCAGTATAATAGTCCTTTAAAAAGCATTCTAGAAATGACATATTAAAATAATCTTCTTGAATATGTGCCCTGGGCTATTTTTTTACATTAAGGATGCTAGGTTTGTTTTTTTAATTCATTTCAATTCACAGGAAGATACCCAAGCAGGAAATCATGCTGGTGTTTTTATGTTGGTGGTGGTTTTTTTTCTTTTCCTGCAAATCACAGGAGGGAGGGATTCCGTGAAGAAAGACTATTTCTTGATGTTAGTGCTACCTAGGCAGTATTTGTACATCTAAGCAACCTTATGCTTGTGTTCTGAGCTCAAAATAAACATTACATAGTCATGATACCTTGTCACAGAAGGGTTGAGATCTAGAACCTCAAGAATACTTAGACAGCTAATTGTCCCTTGCATATCTTTGAGGAACTAGGTCTAAGGATATTTGCAGTGAGAAAGGGAACCATTTCTAAACATTCCCAAGCCAGGCACTACTCTTCCTTTCTGTCTCACTGAAAGGTTTCTAAGGATTTTTGTATGTACTCTGAAGTTGTGTGGCTGAAGTGAGGATAAACCTTAGAGAAAGTCAGTCTTGATCAGAAGATCACTTATTAATTCCTTTGCTTCAGAGAGTTGAGATTGGATTTCTATTTTCAGTGCTACTGAATTTCTCTGTGATTATAATGAGTTCCAGGTATAATTCCACTCTTTATTTAGTCTATTACTTTCACTGACAAGTGTTCATTGTTCTGCCTTAATCTATAGGAAGTAAGGGAAGGAAAAGAAACATACTGAGCTGTACTGCCTTCCGTAGGTAAAACAGCTTGCCAGAAGCAAGACAAATGGTGTGAAATATAGGCAATCCTAAAGCAATAAGATTATAGAGAGAAGACTTATGAATATCCAGGGTGTGGATATTCAGGGTTGTGGGTAGTTTGAATAACAGGGTAAGATATTACCAAAATATTTCTGGGTGGGAACAGTCATGTGGTAAATATAATCAATCTCTTCATGAGCTATGTAACTTGGTGTTCACTTATCATTTGCAGCCTGAAGGCATTCTGCTTGGTTCTCAGGGGACACATGAGTTCAAATCAGCCAGAATCAGTTTTTTAGTATAATGAAGAAAACACTGAATAGATAACACTAGTGGGTAGAAATTAGGGTATGATGTATTTGAGTATTGATATCAAATATGAATGTCAGAGGAACAGTTTGGGTAGTGGAGCAGAAGAGCATCTTCAGCCTCTCTCTGTATTTCTCTGGGAAAGGAAGAAAATGCCACATGTAAAATACTAAATATGTATGCATGCATGTTTGTTTTAAGGAGCTTCACTTCCAACTTAAAAATCAATATAACTTGCGAATGCAGACAGCACCTATTTTCAGAAACTAAAAGGCCAAGCATTGCAGCTGTCTCATAGGTTCTTTTTAGTAGTGAATCCACTTCTGCTGAAAGCAGTACTTAACTTTCAAACAAGTTCCCTCCCTGTATTCCCTTTCCTGAAGCACATCTGATGTCTCAGACAAGGGAAGGAGGCAGAGCCAGATTTTGCTCTCCCCTTGAGCAGAGCATGCTATGAATCCACGTGTGATACCGCAGTGATTGCCTAATGGCTGGCTTCCTTTGGTAACCCCTTGTCCCAAAGTCCCTAGAACAAGAGCATTTTGGGGCCTGGCCCTGCAGCCTGCTGGGTTGTGTGGCACCCAATATCCTGTTGCTGTAGACAGCCCCCAGCTCTGTGGGGCTAGGGCTGACAAGCTGCTGGCCAGCCTCTGGCTCTTGAGGGTGGCCTCATACTGCACTGAGTCTCACAGCTGTATCCTGCAACACGCGCTTCTGCTGGTTTAGAGATGAAGTAAGCAGTAGAAACCACTCCCTGAGCGGAAAGAGGAAGTCTTCGTACAACTTGCGGTAGTAGGTGGCATCCAGCTCACTGCAGAGGAGCTGTCCCACAACTTGTCAAGTCTTTGTCTCATCCTGTGACAAGCACTTCTGACAGTGACCATTTGTACCCAAAAGCAGCCATCAGCAATTGAGACTGTGAATATTAACAGACTCTTGCCACAAAAATATCAGTCAGGCCTGCGCTTTGGGGCTAAAGCACAGGTGACAGCAGCAGGAAGCTGTCTTCGCATGGTGGTTACAGGACAGGAAGGTAGCTGCATCCCTCCCCCTCTTAGCCCAACGGGAAGAGTAGATCAGAGCCATTAAATACCCCATCCAAGGAGCCACAGACACTTGTCTAACATTTCCAGAGGCCGTAGGGCACTAGATTATGCCACAGAAGCCTTATACCATGGTGTTCATTGGCTGCTAAAGAGTATGGAAGAGCTATCCAAAAACCAAAAAAAATAGCAGTTTTTTTTTTTTGGGGGGGGGGGGGAAATGGAGAACTTGGTCCATTTGCTGGTTCTGTACAATCTTGGGGGGGGGGGGGGAGGGGAGGGAGGTTATTCAGTTGCCAGTGCAGCTGCACCCAGGAGCTTTGACAGCTGATGTCGCTTTGTCTGTGCCACGCGAGTGATCTCAGTCAAAGCACACTGATGCGTGGCCGAGTAGTGATTGTGAGAGTGGTGAATCAATTTTGTTCAATGAAAATACCACCTTCCTCTTTCCCCCTCCTGACCTAGTCTCTTTCTTCTTGGGGGCACACAGTTGGAGAGGCTAGAAGGGAGGTCAGCGCAGGAGGGGAAGGAAAGGTTTACTGCCCTGCACTAGTGTTTTTTGGTATGACCACACTCCTGGCCCTGTCCTGCATCCCATTTAAGCCAGGACATGCTTGCAAGCGCTCTGGCTTTGGCATTTGCTAGGGGAGAGCAGCTCCCAGCATAGTTTGAACAGGAGGTGGTTTTCACTGCAGCAAAACATGAATGCTGCAGCCAGCTCATTTCCAGAGCCAAAGCAGAGGCTGCTCTGCCTCACAGCACCAGGAGCAGGGAAAAACCAGAACAGCAGCAGGGCCAGGGTTGCCAAAGCTTGATTTCTACAGGAATAGCTCCTCCAGCTGAGGCTGGAAATCCCGCTGTAATTTGTCTGCTTGGGCAGTTCTTTCCCACCCATTTATCTGCTTCTAGGAAAACAGAGCCACTGAGAGAGTACAGAAGTCTTCAGTGCTTTATTGGCCTTGTGAAACACAGGGAGCAGAGGTCAGCCCACCAGAGGGTAGTCCTGGGGTCTGGGCCTACAGTCGGACAAACCACCAAGTCCTGGCAGAGGAGGGAATTAGGCCATAATCTCCTCCAGTCCCAGCAGACCTCACTGCTGAGAGAAGGCCTTGTCCCCTGGCACCAGCTCTAGGTGGCCTTGCATAGGGGCAGCACAGCCACCATAGCACTAGTCTCCACCTCTCCTGTGGCAGTGACAGCCCTGCACACATACCGCCCTGCATCCTCCATCACAAGCTCCGAGATGATGAGGCTGCAGCACCCGTCAGCCCCACGCTTGATGTGGACACGGGGACTGTCCTCTACGGGAGCGCAGTCCTGGAGCCAGATGACCTCCAGAGCCGAGGCACCTGCAGCAGACAGAGAGAAGCAGCTGCGTTAAAGCAGGGATGTAGCTCACTCCCTTGCAGTGAGAGCTTCTGCAGGGGAAAGCCAACCCCAGGGCACTGCTGGCTCTGCAGGACATACTGCCTGCTTGTTTGCACACTGTTACTGGTGCCACACACAGCTCAGCTTGTTACCACCCCAGACTGTAGCTGCCCTGGTACCCTGCACCACTGCTGGAGGGGCTGGCAGGACTCACCTTCGATGCGGCACTGGAGACAGATGCTCCCACCTTCCACCTCCTCTTGATCAGTCAATCGCTGTGAGAAGCTGAGGCCCTGCTGGGATGGAAGGGCAAAGGCTTGGTCCTCCTCTGGGCTGTTGTGCTGGTCTGCAGCTGGATAGACAGAGAAGCAGGTGAGAAACCTACTGCTTTCAAACCTCCCTCTGCTGCCTGAGAAATAGGTACAGATCCCAGCAACCCAGGAGGTGGTATCAAATCACCACCCCAGGGACTGGGGAGAGAGTGGCAGGCAGGAGAGGCTGCCAAGGCAGCTCAGAGCACTGTGGAGCTGGACATGTGCCAAGGCTCCATCAGAGACTGCTTCTCCAGGCTGAGGATGCAAAGGACTTCAGGGCACTAAAGCTCGGCAAAGAGCAGAAACACCCAGCTGGGCGTATGCCAGAGCAGGGCCCAGGTGTTTGGTGGCACTGGGGCAGGTTGGATTCAAGGTGGAGAATGCTGCCAGGGAGCAGCAGAGAGAACAGGTAGGGTCATTAGGGTCAGCACTTGCCGGGTCCATCACTTTCCTCATCCTGGGTGTCTGACACTTTCCTGTCCAGATTTGGGGAGCGTAGGGTCAGTCTGTTGAGAGCCAGCAGGGCTTTTCCTGTTTTCTGGAGCAAAGAGAAGGAGCACTGTCCCAGCAAAGAAATCTCCAGCCCCATGTCCTCAGCTCCCCACCCTGAGCACCTTCCCCCCGACATGTACCTGCCACTTGCGGCGAGTCAGGAACTGCTTAATCCTCTCCTTTGACAGCACTTTTGTGCTGCTGGGCACCAGCTGCTGCAGCCAGGGGTGCAACAGAGCCTCTTTGCTGGAGAGCCGGCACCTGGGGGGCAAATAGGACAGTTCAGGGGGCTTCATTGGGCTCAAGCCCTTGGAGGCTGGCAAAGCACCAGAGGACAGCTCTGAGCATAGGTCTGCAGCTTGCAGAGGCTGTGCAGGCGTTGCACTCAGCATGGCAGGGCATGCCCATGCCCAGGCTTGGCCTTCAGCTCCCCCAAAACTCAGTTCAGCTCCACCTCCAACACCACAGACATATGCTGCACACGTTCCCCAGGTCCTACCGGGCATCCTTCTGCAGCAGCTGGCTGATGAAGTCTTTGGCCTGCTGGGAGATCTCTGAGAAGGTCTCCTCTTCAAACTCCCACCGGGCAGCTGTGATGTTGCTTAATGTCTCCATATCATTATCCCCCTGAAAGGGCGACTCCCCACTCAACCTGAAGTGACAGCAGACATCAGTGGTGACTCAGCCCTCTCCAGACTGACTGCTGTCTGCAGAAAGCCACTCACAGGATATAGCAGATGACACCAATGCTCCACATGTCTGTGGTGAACCCCACGGGCTCAAAGGAGACCACTTCTGGAGCCATAAACTCAGGAGTCCCGTGCAGCACCTTCACAGGGTTGCCTGGAACTACAGAGAAGACAGATCTTGGGACAGGTCTCCAGAGGTTCCTCCCCAGCTGGGCTTTCTCTGGGGCAGCCCAGCCCAACTTCAGTAGCCCACATGCTTTGGCCGCACTGCCAGCTGCTGGCACCAGTCTTGCCAATTCTGCCTGGGCCAGGGGAGAGGAAGCCCTGGTGTCCAAGTGGGGTGCCCCCACCCAGTGTCCACTGCAGGTCTTAGTGCTCTCCTAGGGGTTACCTGGGTGCTGAGCACTCAGAGCCAGGCCGCAGGGCTACGCATTCTAGAGATGCCTCCTGGAGGATGCAGGAAGCATCTAAGTCTCTTCTGATTTTGCTGGATTGGGCCCCAAAGCAGGTCTGTGATGGTGGCAGTCCCTGCCCCAGTTGCTCAGGTGTTTCCCTGTACACACCCAGTTTCTGTGCCAGGCCAAAGTCGATGATCTTGAGCCAATGGCTGCTTGTGCTGACGCAGACGATATTCTCAGGTTTGAGGTCCAGGTGGACAATGGCCTGGCTATGCATGTACTGGAGTCCCTCCAGGATCTGCCTCATGTACTGGATGCTGCTGGGCTCTGTGTGCTCAAAGTTGTCATCCACAATCCGTTCAAAGAGCTCCCCGCCTGCGATGCTGGGGAGCAGATAGGACTGGGTCAAGATCTTGGGGCCTCTGCTGGGGTTTGCCAGCCCCTAGGGAGCTGAAACCCCACTGGGGAGCCCTGTGGGCTCCCTCTTGTGGGTTGCCCTCTGGAGTGCATCTTGGAGAGCCTGTGTCCCTCAAGGTCCATAGGCTCCTGATCCACATTACCCCACTCCAGGGCCCCAGGTGCAGAGGCCTCTTCCCACCTTAGAGGTTCTTCCTAGTTGCCCCAGAGCAGGGCCAAGAGGCAGCTCTGCTGACCCCAGGCTCAGCTTTCTCCCTCCTTTACTCACTACTCCATCACCATCACCAGCTCCTTGGGGCTCTGGAAGGCAGCAAGACACTGCACGAGACGTGGGTGATGCAGCAGGTTCATGAGTTCCACCTCTGCCTGAGCCGCCTGCCTCTCTTTGGCTGTCCGTGTCCGGAAGTACTTCCCAGCCCGGATCTTCCCGGTGGCCTTTTCCTGTAGTCTGTACACCATCCCGAACTTCCCCCTGAGATGGGGCAAGCAGAAGGGATGGGGGAGCTGCCACAACCACCCTGCATCCCACCTGGTGTGAGAGCTGGTAGCCCTGCCTCATGGAGCCCAGCATTGGCATCTCAGAGTGAATGGAGATTTGGGGACCCTGACTTACTCTCCAAGCTTCTCCAGCTGTGTGTACACATCCAAAACCTTCTCCTGGCTGTTGATGGTAACATCACAGTATTCAAAAGCTTCCTCACCTGCTTGGGAGGAGAGAGAGGTGGCCTGGGCATGGATCCTGCAGGATCCACACCCAAGCTACACAGCTGAGACCGACTGCCTTTGCTTGCCCAGTCCTCGTTTCTCTGTCCCCTTTGGTGCATCTGAGCCACCTGCTTTGGGTTTCATTGCTGTCCCTGCACGCCGTGGCTTGGCGGGTCGGGGTGCTCCTGCAGTGCATGCCCCCGGAGCAGCCCTGCACCCTGCGGTTGCCGCATTTCAGTGGTTTGTGGTGAGAAATGCCTTTCAGAACGGCTTGAGGCAGCGAAGGTTGAGCAAAGGGGCTGGGGAGAGCATTAAATGGGTCAGGACAGGAGACCAGCACAGAGTTGGAGGTTAAACTGACAGCGGGGTCCGTATGCTGTGTCCGTCCTGGGGCAGACTGGGGGCTAAGTCATACCTTCTGGCTGGGACATTGTGGTGCTGCTGGTGCCTCGCTGGCTGCTTGGCCAGGGGTGAAAGTCGAGACCAATGCAGGATTTGACCCTGGGGCTCCTGGCAGTCAGGGGCCTCCCAGTACAACTGCTCTGGCTGCTCCCTGGGCTCTGCAAAGGGAAGACACGAGGACAAGAACATGGTGCTGGACTTGTAGGAGCTACACAGCCCTGGGCATTCGCCGTTCCTGGAGTACCAGCCATGCCATCTCACAGCCAGGGCATTGGTGCCGGGCCAGCGGCCCTGCCTGCTCGGTGTGTCCCTGCACTTCACCAGCTTCAGCTCTGCATCTCAGCCCCAGCTCCTGCAGAGCTTCCTCCACGAGCACTTTCCTCCACCAACCTCACTTGATCTCCCCATGCTGCAAAAGCTGACATCCTGATGGATCCCAAGAGACCTAGCAGATATGCAAGGCCAGGTCCACGCAGCTTGCGGAGATGGGAAGCAAGTTTAAAGCAATCCTTTTCCCTCAGATAGGACAAGATCTCTTTCCAGAAGCAGCAGCTCCCCTGGCTAAAAGCCATAGCCTTCCTCAAGCTTCTTGCATCAGCTGGGAAGTCCCCCAGAAAGGTCTACGTTTTAGGGCAACGGAGTTGTTTCCTTCTGCACGTCCCCTCCCCAGTCTGCCCACGAGAAGCAGGGAGAAGCCAGAGCTGGGTGCAGCAACGCCCCAGGGTGCTAGGCAGAGGTGCCCAGCGTGCCAAGCCACAGTGCTGACCTGCTGCCGTCCGATCCCTTCCCAGGCCACGGGCGAGTTCCTGATCCTTCGCGTCCTGCCAGGCCACTACTTAGATGCTGGCGTCCTGAGTGAGCTGGAGAGGAGAGGGAGACGCTGGCACAGGGGATCCCCGAAGGCACACGGCCTAGACAGGGTCTGCTCTTGGACCGAAAGCCCGCCTGGCGACGGGGACACAGCCGGGAACCTCTCTCCCGCACCGGAGCGGCAGTGTGAGGAAGAGCCCTCGCTCTCTGCTCCCTTTCCTTCTCAGGCACAATGGAGCATTTCCCCTTGTCCAGTTTCCCAGCACGGGGATAAACACATCCTGGCACAGGCAGCGCTGCCGAGCTGGCCAGCGGCCACGCAACCTCCACCGCCCTCCCTGAGCTGGTGCCTGTCTCCGTGGGCCTGGTCCCAGCCACCCAACACAGAGTCTGAATGGGGGCTTTAGGCCCACGACAAACAGATCTTGGCTGGAGGCACAGCCCAGCCAAAAGCACAGAGGGGTCCGCAGAGGCCTGACCCACCTCATTGCACGGCACAGGGAGGGGCAGCAGCAAAGTGCACAGCCCTGCACCAGGAGGAGCAGGTAGGATCCTGGCATCTAGATCCCCATTCCCACCATGGATACAGACCTCAGAGCCACTCCAGGTTTGAGTGCTGCACTGACACCTCTGCTTTTGGGCTCTAGGCCAGCTGCCGGTAGCACCGCCCTGGGGAGCAGCCCCCACCTCGTCCTCCCCACCCATGGGTGGGTTCCTCCACCTGCTCTCCCTATTTCTGGCTCCACCTGCAGCTGGCATCCTGAGAGAGCAATTGCTCTCCCAGCAAACCCTGCCTTGGTGCTGGCTGCACCCCTGCGGTGAGCTCTGCCCCGTGCTGGGCACAGGGAGCCAAAGATGTTTGCCACGGAGTGGGGGTGAGCGGGAAGGGGGGGGCTGCAAACTCCCCCCGCCTCTGAGCCCAAGGGCTGCCAAAATGCTTGGTGCCAGCGTTTGGCAGTGTCTCCTCCGCCAGCTCCAGAGTTTTTTCTCTCCCGGGTGGGCTGGAGACCTGTGGAACAGCCAGAGCCCAAGCGAGCAAGACAAGTGGGTTCTGCAGCCTGCCTCGCGCTGAGCATGTTGCCGTGCCTCAGTTTCCCCCTCAAAACAGGAATAACCGCGATTTGGCCCGGCAGGTGCCCGCAGCCCTGCGTGGCTGGTGCGGAGGTACCACGGCAGGCGCTGGCGCGCCCGCGCCCGGCCCTGTTTGGTGACCCCTCGGGAGCCCATCGTTACCTGTGGGCGCCGGCAGGCGCTGGCCACCGGGGACTCTGCTGGCGCTGACAGCAGCCACCGCTCCCGTGCCCAAAGTCCAGGGCCGGACCTGGGCACGGCAGCAGCTCTGCTCGGTGACGCCTGGGACCGCCCCGGGGATATCGACCGCTGCAGCAGCGCACGCCGGGGACCTCCGGCTCGCTGGCAGCGACGGAGCGGGGTGGCCACGAGCCCCACCGGCTTCATCCCGGCCTCTCCGTCCCGGGGATGGTTAGGGACCGCGACCCAGGATCCCGGTTTGAGCCCTTGCTTTTTTTTAAAGCCAGCATCTATATTTTGTCCAACACTCTTTAAATCAGAATATTCAGCAGAAAACCCTCCGGCTTGGAAACACCTTCAGTTATTAATTCGTGTTATTTCATCGCTCCATGTGCCGAGGTTTCTCTCGTGCCCGAGTTTCACCCAGGTGAGTTCGTATTCCCCTTGGTGCTGATTTGCCCGATCGCAGCCCTTCCGGATCGCTGGGGTTTCGCAGGCACCACGACGCGGTTTCCCCTCGCCCGTGCTTTCCCAGCACCACTGCCGGCGAGCCCGTGGCTTTGAGCCACGGAGCATGAGGGGTTTGGGAGTCTAAGGGGTGATTTTTTAGGGGCTCCCAAATGCCATTCGTGGCGCTTCACTTCCATTAAAGTGCTCGGAGGCCCGGGAAAGCGGCCTGCGCCGCCGGCCGGGGCGCCACTCAGCCTGCGCTCGGTGCTGCTAATTCCTGCTGCTAATTCCCGCTTCCCTGATCAATTTGTCTCCGTCTGCCAGGACGAGCCGCAGCGGAGTCTTGGCCCCACCAAAGCACTGGAGGAAAGCGCTGGCAGCAGGGCATAGCCACCCCACGGCCGCCCCATAGCAGGGCACGGCCACCTGCTGCTGCCCCACAGCCAAGCAGGGACGTCGTTGCTGTGGCAGCTCCCCAGGCCCCCCCAAGCCTCTGCCCCTGGTCCCACCACGGAGACACCTCTGAGCCTGATGTGTGCCCATGGTCCCACCACAGGGCCAGCTCCAAGCCCAGTCCCATGCCCCAGGTCCCACTATGGGGACGTCCCTGAGCCCAGTCTCGTGCCCCTGCTCCCACCATGGGAACATCTCCAAACCCAGTCCCATGCCCCTGGTCCCAACATGGGGACATCCCTGAGCCCAGCCCATGCCCCTGGTCCCACCATGAAGATGTCCCCAAGCCTGGTCCCATGTCCCAGGACCCACCATGGGCATATCCTTGAGCCCAACCTCGTGCCCCTGGTCCCACCATGGGGTCATCCCTGTGCCCCTAGTCCCAGCGCAGGAACATCCCCAGCCCAGCCCACACCCTGGTGCCGCGTGGGACACCGGTGTGGCCGTTCCCTCCTGCCGCCGTACTGCCGAGGGGCTGCACAGGCCGAGGGGGCCCCAATGCCAATCACAGGCACCCTGCAGCCAGGCAGGGGTGGCACCAGGCAAAGACGGTGCCAGCGAGGCTGCCCGAGGGCTCCGGGGTGGATTTTTTTCCGGCCGCCGCGGTCGCCTGCGTGCATTTGCCCGCCAGGCTGTCGCTCCCGTTGAACGCGAACGCGGCAGATGCTTTCCATGCCGGCGGCTCACGTTCGGCTGCCGGCACCCCGGCTGGTGGCGGTGGGGGGCGGGGGTGAGGGGGAATTCCTGCTCGGTGTGGTTGTTCCCAGCCTCATCCGGAGGGGATGGCTGGTGGGTTTGGGTAGGAGGAAATCTAGTTTTATTGATTAAATGATGAATTTGATCAAGATGGCCTGATCCGCAGGGCGAGGGGGGGACAAAAGGATCGGGACTGCTGCAGCCAGTGACCTTCCTGGGCTCCCGGGAACCGGGATTCATGCCGTGGCACTGGGGGGGGGGTACTTGTCTTTCAAAATGGGAATTTGGAGGAAAAGACCTGGAAAAACACCTCTGCCGGGGACCTTGCCCCGGACCGGGCAGCGGTTTTGCAGCCTGCGTGCACAGAGGGCAAGGGGGGACACGGGGACATATGGGGACACATGGCGGGCACAGAGGGCATGGGGACACCTGGAGGAAATGGAGGACAGGGGGACACCGGGGGTTTGGGGAAACAAGGGACAAGTGAGGGCACCATGGGGACATGGGGGGGGACCAGGGATGCCCGTGGGGACACAGGGACACCTGTGGGGACACAAGGACATCCGGGGGGCAGAGGGGCCCCAGGGACCCTGTGGGGACCCGGCCGTGGTGGCCCAGGGCAGGGGCGGGGGGGGGCGGGGCGTGCGTCCCGTTGTGGGCGTGGCCTATCCCTTCGCACACCCACGGTGGGTGGGGCTACAGCTGTGGGTGGGGGCGTGGCCACATGGGGAGGAGCGTGGCCAATGGGGGTTGGCTCTGGGCCGCACCATGCCCCGGGGGCGGGGCCGAGCGCCTGCGCACGGCCTGTGGGCGGAGCCAGCCGCCGCGCAGAGGGCTGTGGGCGGGGCCAGCTGCTCCGCATCGACCGTGGGCGGGGCCAAGCCCGCCTGCCGGGCATATGGGCGGGGCCTGTGCCCCGGCAGGGCCCCAGCAGCGCGGCCGCGCCCCACGGTGCGCCTTGCCAGCCCCACCGCCGGGAGGCGGCGAGTGCGGCGCTGGGGGTACTCCGGGGGGCGGCTGCCGGTGTAAGCTTTGCCCCGGGCGCAGGCTCATGCTCGGCTTTCCTTCAAGTCCGAGCAGGCTCTGCTCAGCTTGTGCCCAAGCTTTGATGCGACGGACGCTGGAGGAACATCTCCTGAACCTCAGATCTGTCCAGCAGGAGGTAGTTGAGGGGGCTGAAACCTCCCTCCAGCTCTGCAAGATGAGCTACGAAATGCTTTTACACCCAGCCCCGGCCGCTCCTGGGGCTGCCTCTGCTCCTCCAGCCCCCCCAAAAAGCAAAGGAGATGAGTACAGAACTGCCAGCACCTTCCTATTCCATGGAGCAAACATGCAGATGTAGCTTTGCCAAAAATCCTTGTGTCACAGCAACCTCAGGGAGCGAAAGGAGACTTGAGATGTGTCTCGGCTGAGCCAGCTTTCAATTTAAGCCTTTTTGGTGCATGGCCTCAAATCTTCCTTCCAGAAGTGTGCAGGTCCTGCCACGGGAGGACGCTGGAGGCAGCCGGATCTGCTGCCTCGGCACGTCCCCAGAGCCCGCACGCCCCTGTTCACTCCTACCTCCCGGCTGGTGGGACACTTCCCTGCACACTTTTAGCTCGCAAGAGCCTTTAAAATCAAACCCAGATGAGTCTAAAGAAGTTTGCAAACCAGGATTAAAATGGGGGGGGGGTGGGCGACGCATGGCTCAAGCACGTGCACCGAGTTTGCACGGGACTCAGGAGCGGTTTTGCAGGCCTAATGAAAGCCAAGCGCAACAGCTAGGAGAGCCCTCTCCGTTTACCAGAGCGGCTTCTCTACTCCAAGCAGTCGCTCTGATCACAAGAGCCAAAAATAATCTCACGGGGCAATGGGAACCTGGGAGAGCTTCGCTGTCCCTCACCATGTACAGAGCGTCCAAGGGACGGGAGCTCCGCTTGGCTGAGCCAGCAGGCTCGTGTGTGCGTGGCTTAACAGCACTGGGGCAGTTCACGTGCTTAAAGATACTCCGTGTGCTTTGAACACGTGTTAGGCCGTTCCCAACGCTCCGGCAGATTGCGGAGTGTCCTCAACCCATGTTTTGCTCTGAGCAGTAGCAAGCTCCAGGAAAGAAGACCTAGAGGAGGACAAGGCAGGCAGGTTCTCATCATGACCTGCCCCTGGGGTCCAAGGTGACCGTCACTGGCAGGGCTCCAGCTGGACTGACCTTCTGAATAACACAAAGTGGGGAGAAGACTGGTGCGTGGCAAAGCCAGCTTGGTTGGGCAGTGCGAGGACATGCTTTGGGGCTCAGCCTTCCTCTGGTCATACGTGGAAGCAGGGTGAGACCAATCAGAGAGACACCCAGGGAATCAAGCGCTATCTGCACTAGTTTGGGACTCTGGGTTGGTGTCCTCGAGTTGCCACTGCTATAGCTGCCAAACTCATCCTTCCCACGCAAAACCACCCCCAAAGAAGGGGATCCTCAGGCTTCTAGGAATGGAGCGGCATGTGGCAGGCACCCGATCACTTAACATCAGCTCAAGGTGCACAGAGGAGAGGTGAAAAGTGGCTGTGATTGCATCAGAGTGTCCCGGGGATCCATGGGCCTGCCTCCATCGTGTCCCCTGGGAAGATCACAACCAGGCTCACAGATTTTGATGCTGCGGTTGGGGACAGGGACAAAGCCCTCTCGAGGACATGCTGCGGCCCTCCGGGTGGAACTGCAGACTTCACCTTGGTGAACATCTCAGCCCAAGCTGGAAGGCTGGAAGCTCTGTGTCCATCTTCACCCCCTGGCTGAGCACACTGTGGGGTTTTCTTCTGTGTCTTCTCCTGCCCTGGCACAGCGTCAGGCAATCACCACCACCCTGCCACACACCGGGGCAAGTCCGGGCCTCTCGCTGGTTGCTGGCCTGGTTGCAGCTCCCAGCTCGTGCAGGGCTGGGCTGCCTTGGCCCCAGGTCAGCCGTTCACCAGGGCTTGGCGCTGCCTCTCCAGCGCGCCGCCCCGATACCACCAAAAGACGGCGGTGGGGGGGGGGGAGGGCAATATCGCCTCCTTGCTCGGAGAGGTTTTAATTTGCAGCGAAGCAGTTAAGCATCGTCCTCCAAATGGTTCCCCCAAACGCGGGGAAGGGAAGCAGAGACAGGCATCTCTAGGAAGGGAACACACACACTGCTTCAGTCCCTCCCCTTACAATTTTTTTTTAACATATTTTGGAACACTGGTAGACTGTTTTGGGGGGAGCTGGAACTGCTGAAATTAAATTGTAAAAAGCATGTTTGTGATTTTACAGTTTATTTACACAATCTCCTCAAAAAACTCATTTTTAATAGCAGAATTTGCTTCAAAGAGCTTCAACAGACTTCCCAGCCCGACTCCCTGCATTACCCACTCCCAGTTCTTCCCAACCTTACCCATGGCCCCGACTCAAGGCCTGGGCCCAGCCTGCTCCTCACTTCCCCCCCAGAAAGTCTGAGGCTTTTGCCTTCCTTTGGAAGCTTTTTGGCTGTTTACACAGTGCTGCTGTGCTGCCAAAATACATGTTACTGTGTTACAGGCTTGCTAGACTTAAAACCTGTGACACTGAGAGCGTCGATTCTGTAATAACCACAAACCAGCGAGGGAGGCCGCCTGCGAGGAGCATTACCGGTGCTAGCGGCAGGATCAGAGGCTTTGGGAAAATATCTGAGGAGCAAACGCTTGGAAAAAACCACAAGCTTTGCTCTCCAGCTTGCTCCTTTCCTTGAGAAGCAAGGTGGAGCCTCCGTTCCCCCTGGGAGCGGCAGGCAGAAGCGGAATCACAAATCGCTTGGGGCAAGGGCCACACCAGCACGGCGCATGCAGGCGGCCCGCAGCCGACTGGGGTTTGCCGGACACGGACGGAGCTCGGAAGGTTTCGCAGCAGGCAGGAGGCGTTAAAGAGTGAAGCACCAGGCGGCTGCGGCAGAAGGCAGCGCCTAGGAGCCAGGCAGCGGCCGGCCCGACGTGTGCCCTTTCGCGGAGCCCCCTCCGGGCCCGGCCCCGCCGAAACCTGACCCCGAAATGGAGGCGCCCCCCCACCCCCGCCGACTCCTAGGCCAGGGCCGCGCAGGGCCCCGAGCGCCTCCTCGGCCGCTCACGGAGCGCAGCGGCAGGAAGCGGCAGGCCCCGCGCCGGCGGCGGGGCCGCGGCCCGGCCCCGCCCGTCGCCATAGCAACGCTTCCGCGCCCCGCTCCCCGGAAGGGGCCGCTCGGCATCACGGGACTGCGAGTCTCCAGCTCGCCCTGGCGGCCCGGCCTGCCGCGGCGGCGGACTACATCCCCCACAATTCTCCTTGGCGGCGGCGCGCCCCTCCCCTTCCCTAACGGGTCGCGCCGCCATTGGCTCTGCCGCGCCGTCTGGCAGCAGCACGACGGCGCCTGATTGGCGGCAGCGCGCCCGGGCCGAGGCGCTGGCTATGGCGGCCTGTCGGGCGGTGGGGGAGCGCCGGGCGCCATTTTGTGTGTGCGGAGACCGGGTCGCGGGCGCCGCTGTCCACTGAGGAGGCGGCGGAGAGCGGCCGGGAGCAGCGCGGGGGCGCGGAGCTGGGCTGGGGAGCGCGCGCGGGGCGGCCCGCCCGCGCCTTCCTTCCTTCCTTCCTTCCTTCCCCCGCGAGCGGGACCGGCGCTCACCGGGCCGCGGGGCCGCCGCTCGTGTGGCGCCGCGTCCCGCAGCGGCCGTTCCTCCACCTCTCCCCCGCCCCCTCACCCGGGGCACCGGCGCCCGCTGTGAGGAGGCTGCTCATGGGCTGCCGGTAGCGCTTAGTCTTGGAGCGGGGCGGGGCCCCGGACCCCCCCCCCCCCCCCCGACCTCCTGCCCGGGACGGCCGGGGGGGGTCGGTCTGCGGCCTCCTCCCGGGGCTGAGGGAAGCCCCGGTCCTGGGCTCGGTGCCCCGCGGAGGTCGAGGGGCGCCGCCGAGGGTCTCTGTGCCCACCCGGCCCCCACCACCCAGCTTAGAGGCCCCGGGGCTCATTTTTAAGCGGTTGCCCAGCCGAGGGACCCAGGGTGTCGCTCTGCGTCGGGCTGCTCTTCATACGGCTCTGGGGGAATCGGCCGTAAACCACCTCCCAAGGGGAACAACAACAACAACAAAATCGGGTTAAAGCTTGTCTGTTCGACGTGATGCCGCTGCAGCGGCCCGAGATCATTGCGGAGCTGGTTTGTGATCGACACCCAGTAGGAACAAAGCGGGGAGGAACAGCGTAATTTTATATTGAAAGCGAAATTTGGGTTAGAAACATGTTTTCCTGGAAGGGTGGAAGCTGCTCGTTGCCTGCTGCACAGTTACACAACACCGTTTTGATATGCCGTATCTGAAAAATAATCCCTAAAATTTAATCCTTTGTTTCACACGTTTCGGCCAAACTACGGCCGGGTTTCCGCAGGGAGTTCTCGCTTGCTGAATCCAGTGGATCACAGTTAATATGGCTTCCGCTCTCCTGCTGCTGTGTGCCAAGGCAGCAATTATCACTGTGTCACTTGTAGAGCCTTAAAAATAAAAGTGCTTGCCTGATCCTGGGGCTGAATTGGTAACTTTTCAAGCTGATAATAAACCGGAGCAAACGATGTCATTGAGTTATAAATGTCATTCCTCTAGCTGTTGGAAACGAGGGCTGTGGAAATAATTGAGTGCTTCTTTTTTTTCCTTCTTTTTTTTTGCCTTTTTTTTTTTTCCTTGTGCAAACTCAGAAAATGTGTGGTTGCTTGGAAGTAGTGGTAGGCAGTTTTGGAGGTGAGAGAATCTTCTAAGTTCAGTTTCCTGGTGAACTGTGAGAATTGTGACAGCCTGTAGATGGTAAGTGTCTTTTCCTGTGCATCTGTACACAGCAGAAGGTAAATAGTACGCTGCTAACTCATATTTTAGGGTGTTTGCTTTTGCTTTTTGAGACGGGATCTGGGCTGAGTTCCTGCTTGTTACAGCCTGAGTTTCTTGAAGCAAGTTACTCGGCCACGTTTCCTTCCCCCTACAAAAAGGAGATAATGCCAGCTTATCCTCTGGTATTATTGGAACTTGGTTTAGATGTAAAACAAGCAGCTTTTGGAGGCTTCTGCTTTAAGTGCAGATTGCGCTGTGAAATGTGGAATTTTTCCAGTTACAAAACGATATTTTACATTTATGTGCTTGCAGTTTTTTTTTTTTTTCTTCCAAGAGGGTGCTTTGTTGAAATCTCTCTGCTGACAAGTTGTAGGCTCCTTGACTTCCATGTTGCTTCACTAGTTTCTGAACTCTGGAGCTTTATGTTTTAGGAATTACTGCATTTCCAAAGCTGCAGAGGTTTATTGTCATCTCTAGCTTAGCATACACATAAGAGCTGAAGGTCTAATTTTAAGTTGATTTTGCCAAACTAAAAAGTGTATTTAGTTTGAGCCACATGTCTTGTGCTTAACTGAGTGGATGGGATTTTTGGATTTTTTTTTTTAATTTTTTTTTCTTTTTTTTTTAAGGCTGGGAGCAGGAAATGAGAGAACATGAAGAGCCCAAACCTGATAAAGTTCAATATGTTGCAGATCGACCAAAAGCTGACTGTTAAAACAGGCTGTTAGGCGATGGCCATGTTGGTGGGGGGTATAAAGCACTCTTTCTTCTATAGAGTTAACTGTGCCAGAGATTTTCCTCTTAAAAAAAAAAAAAAAAAAAAAAAGAAGCTGCTTGTATTCCAATAAAATACAATTATCGGGATATCCAGAGCAGCTGTGTTGGTATACTGCCATAAGTTAAATTCAAAGAATCTAAATTAAATTAGTGCAAGTTAAAGCTTAGGCAGGTTAACGTTATTATCATCAGTACCTTACGCATTCATAATAAAATGTGAAAAATCTTAACAGCAGGGTTTACTGTGTGACTTCAAGACCGATTGCTGCACTAGTAAATACAGGTAAGCTTAAATTCAAGTCCTGACTGATCAAATGGTTTTATTTTGTTCCTCATAGTACCTTGAAGGGTTTGATCTAGAGCCGTGTTACGTGTGTAGCTCTCAGTCCCCGCACGGCTATCCCCTACTTAATGGATAAGGAAACAAGCTTCAGATGGCAGAAGGAAACTGTAATGTCGAATCTTTCCTCCCTTCTCCGCTGGAGTGTTTTGACCAATGGCCGTGGTTCGTTCTGGCTCTTCCCCGGAGGAGAGATCGGAGCCTGCAGGAGCGCGTTCCAGAAAGGCCTGCCCAGACTGCCCTCTGCGAGCGTTACGTTTAAACGTATTCCTGTGCATGCAGTCCACAAGGAAACGTCCTGCTCTGGGATTTGAACTTTCCAAAATCTTCTGTGGACTGTAAAGAAAAGAAAGTTGCGCAGCAAATTCTCTTCAGTTAATGTCAAAATGAAGCTTTTGGTTTCCCCTTTGCATGAGCATTGAATGTTACAGTATTAACAAGCTGTTAAGATGGACTACTTCCTTTTTTTATATATATATATATCATATTGCAGCTAGCAAGATTTGAAGGGAGCTGTTCTGGTGTATTGCTGCTTTGCATTAAAAAAAAGAATGGTTGTAATTGCAAGTGGGATATTTTAGTGCTTCCCCCCCACCAGTTGTGCATTAGTGCAACAATTCCCACATCTTCCACCTAGGGCAGGGAGAAGCACGGTGCTGTGTTCAGCGAGCGGAGAAGCCTTGCAAAGGGGAGCAACTTTGAAAGACCTTCCGCCGAAAGGTCTCTTTACCGACGGTACTTCCAGAGCCGCTGAAGCTGCTTGCTGTAAAGTTGGCGTCGATGAACCGCGCGGCTGTTGTCTTGCAGCAGGCGGGCTGGCGGCAGGTCTGTTCCTAGTTGGCCGCGGAGTCGTGACGGGCAAAAGCTCTGACACGCAAAGCCCTGCAAGGCAGATTCCTCTTGCCGCTTACTTAAATCCACGCGCAGCCATTAGGAGACGATGCCGTAGCGCCAGCGACGTTCCCGCGAAATGCAGCCTGCCGCTTCCGGGAGCGTTCTTGATCTCAGCGGAGACGTTGGAGCCTGGATAATGGGACGGCTGGCTCAAACAACCCAGGGAAGAGCAAAGCGACGTTAGTTAGGAAAGCTCTGTACTTCAAAGATTTGGCAAGCGCGGCTGCCCTGCCCTCCAGGGAGGTGCTTGCCCTCAGCTCGTTAAGACGGTGTGCTACCTTATAGTCAAAATGGACTAATTGCTGCCCTTTGATACCACATCACAGCCAGCACAGATGTACTTTTATCTTGGGCAATCGCCACGATTTTATTTGTTCCTCTCAAACAATCTACGGTCTCAGGAGTTTGTCACCTCCGGAGCCAAGTCGTAGCGCTCTGCCCCGGCTCCGGCCCGAATTCGTGAGGGATCTTAAAGCCGACGACCTCTCCCCTTGGCGGGGCGAGCCGGAGCGCCCGGGACGCCGGCGGCGCGGCTTGGACGAGCTCCCCGTTCATTACTGATCCACCCGGAGGTTTCAAAGGTCCCTTCGCGCAGCAAGTCGGCGTCTGCCACGGGGGCTGCCTCCCTTACCCGGAGCTCGTTAGGGCCGCGAGGGTCGTCTGCTGCGCTAACAGATCCCGGGTTTAAACGCCGGGGAGCTGCAATAAGCATCTTTGTGAGGAGAAGCGCCGTTCTTAAAACACCTTCTCAGATGTGGGATCAGGAATAATCTGATTTGTATCACGACTGGTTTTCGTTAAAACAGTTTAAAGGCTCCGCAGCACGATGGTGGTAGAAGCAAAATAGATCGGGCGGTTGATCGTTATGGCACGAGCAGCAGTTGTCAATTTTTTTTTCAGTTACGTGTTAAAACAGTTGCGGAGAACCTAGGACAAAGATTTATTTCCATGAAGTAAATGTAATATGTTTAGGGTAACTAGACGGAGGGCAAACCCTGTGGGTGCACTCTGCTTGCTAAGAGACGTCACTTTGTTTGTAGCAACTATTGCTGCAGCGTTTGACTAATACCATTTGCTTGTATTAAGTTTTTCGCGTTAACCAGATACTAAGAACAACGTTTCATGGTAGCATATTGCTGCCTCTTAAAGTACCTACGGCTGAAATTAGTGTAATCAGACACACGCCTGCTATTTTCCTGCCCCAGAATAATATGAAAGTGTCACAGGCAGCACGGTTATTAAGAGCGAGTAGCTCGTTCGGGCAAAGAAATCATCAAGTGCTCAGAAGTCCCAGGTTAACGGGGGGAGGGGGGGAGAGGAGGGCCGTTCCCTGGGGCCCGATCGGAGTTGCTCTCGTCGGCGAGAGCGCTAAGCTGCGTCGCCTTTTTTTGCTGAGTTTTTGCCATCTCTCTGACTTCGGGAGGCGTCTGCCGGTGCCAAGCTAATGTCGGGCTCCCTCCTCCGACCCGGGCTCCGATGCACCAGGCACCGGCTCTGCCGAATGATGTCATAGCGGAGGGGAAGGAAAAAACTGACGGCTCGCGAGCAAGTAAACCTCTAATAGTTTCCTTTCCCCCCCCCCCCTTCACAAAGCTAGGAATTGATGTCAGCATGGAGTAGAGATATTGCCAATTTTCCTTTAAAAAAAAAGAAAAAAATTCCCTTGAGCTTTAAATCACGGTCCCTCGGGCACAGCAAGCCCCTGGTTTTGCACAACTGCTTTTGCTGCCCACCCTAACCAGACCAGACCATCGTTTCCCCTCCTCCTCTTCATTGTTTTTAAGTCCTCTAACTCTTTTTTGTAAAAGGATGGGTTCCCCCCTCCTCCACCCCGTAGCACGATGGCTGTTTAAACAGGCTGCTCCCCCGTTAAAGTTTCCTTCTGTGGAGACGTGTACACCGGCTCGCTTTTGAGCCCAGCGCCCTTCGATTGCACAGCGGTGCAAAACGGACCCCCTGTATTGCTTTATTGCTTTGGCCTTTAACTTACCTGCTCCCCCCCCCCCCAAAAAAAAAAAAAAAAAGGACCAAGTATCCAGCCTGTGCACTTGTTGGGAGAGGACGGAGGTGCCGCCTCTGCTTCCCAGGTCGGGAGCAGTGCTTCAGCCGTAGGGACACGCAAGCTTCAGGCGCAGCGCTGGACTTCCCAAGGCGCCGTCTTTATTTGTCAGCCATTTTTGAGGTAAACTGCTGGCTACCAAAACTTTTCACGAGGTTGCTGCAAAACTTAAGCGTTTTTCCTTTGAGTCTCTGAACATTTAAGCCTGTTTCTATGTGTTTTTTTGCCCTGGATCCAACTAACTGACCTAGGTTCCCACAGGAGTGCAAAGAAAAAGATTATGTTAGCCTTTAGGCAAACAAATGTACTCCAGTGTAGTAATACTTTAGGAGAGGTATAAATAGTGTCCATTACACAAACGATATTAAGCAGAACCCAGGCTGTTACCCCTCTTCTAGGTTTTGTTGTAGTATGCTAGGGTATAAACTCATTTAGCAGGGTTAGAGTTGAAAATAAGCATCTTCCGTGTGTAGGGGAAGCTGTGCAGAATAGGTAAGTGAGAAATTAGAGCTGATTTTCTTGCACTGCTTCATAGACCAGTTGTAGCATACAGCTAAAGTTATTCAAAATGTATTCCCGCACGGTAGAATGACATTTTGAACATTTTCTAGAAATCACACTGAAACTGTTACAGTTACAAGTAATTAAATTTATTAGACCTCTATAATTTTTTTTATAGTCAGTTTTGGCCAATTTACAGGTTTCCTGGCGATTGTTTTTGGTTTAAACACACACACACACACAAAAAAAAAAAAAAAAAAAAAAAAAGGAAAAAAAAGGAAAAGGGGGAAAAAAAATAAAAGCATCATAAATCAAGTTCACTTATACATCAACCCCTCCCCTAGCCCCCCCCCCCCGCCACAGCCACCTTAAAAAAAAAAAACAAAAACAAAAAACAAAAACAAAACAGAAAGGGGGGGAAGCCTCAGCTGCACACAGGCCCAACAGCACACGCACTACACTACAGCGAGAGCGTCCGACCCCAGCGGGGCTGGGGCCGGTTCCGAGTCGTAAAAAGGGTCCGCCGGCGTCTCTGTACACATGTATATAATGTTACACCCCCACCACTGTAAAAAGCCCCCCCCGCCCCCGCCCCCCGCCCCCCGCCCCGAGTGTCACTCCCCCAGCTGGCAGGGGGCCGCCTCCTGGCTCTGCAGGTCCTTCTCCTGCAGCAGCTGCAGGTTCTCGGCTCGCAACCTGTCCACCTCCAGCTCCAGCTGCCGCACCCGCGCCGCCTCCGCCGCCTCCTCCCCGCCGTACTTTTTGCTCTCCATCCTCAGCCGGTTGTTCTCGTCCTCCATGCGCGAGAGGCACTTCTCCAGCTCCAGGTACTCCTTGACGAGCTCCTGCTTGCTCATGTTCTGCAGGCTCTCCACATGGTACCGCTCGTAGGTCTCCGAGAAGTCCCGCTGCAGAAACTCGCTGCCGTCGCCCCCCATGCCGTCGCTGCCGCCGTCCTCCTCGGCCGCCTCCTCCAGGAAGTCCTCCTCGCTCGTGTCGTCCGACTTGGCGGCCGCCCGCCGCGGGTACAGCCCCGTCTTGAGGTCGGGCTCCTCCTGGTCGTGGTCCTCCATGAGGAACTGCGTGGTGTTGTAGGGGGCCACGGGCTGCCCCTTGGCGAACATCTCGGCGCGGAGCCGCGAGGCGCGCAGGCTCTGCCGCTCGTCGAACTGCTGCTTCTCCTCCCAGCTCAGCTTCGAGTAGGGCTTCCAGCGCCGCTTCTTCTTCGACGGCCGCCGCCGGTGCTTCTTCTTGACCGGCCACTCCTCGGCGCGTCCCACCGCCGCCCGGTAGCGCGGCCCCGCCAGGCCCGGCCGCGCCGCGCCGCCCGCCGCCGCCGGACGCCCCTGGGCGCCGCCCGCGCCCTCCGCTGCCTCCTCAGCCGCCCCGCGCGGCGGCAGCGGCTCGGCCTCGCCGCCCGCCGCCGCCACCGCCGGGGCAGCGTCGCCGCGCTCCGGCTCGGGCTGCGCCTCGGGCTGGGGCTGAGGCTCCGCTTCGGGCTCCGGCTCGGCGGCCGCCGCGTCGGCCATGGCTGCGCGGCTCCGCTCCCTCAGGGACAGGCGCTGGCGGCGCCGCCGCGGCGCATCGGGGCCGCCTCCGCCAGGCGCCGCGTCCCCTCAGGCCGCCCGCGCCATGGCGCGGCCGCCGAGCACCTAGGGGTTAACGCGCCGCCGGCCGCCGAGGGGTTAACGCCGCCGGGCCCGCCCCCCCGCGCGCATGGCACGCGCCGCCGCGCCCCGGCCCCGCCCCGCCGCTGCCGCCTCCGCCCGCTCCCCGCGCCGCCAGCTCCCGACTGCTGCTCCCAGCCCGCTCCCCAGCCTTAAATAGCGCCGCCCGGCCCCGCCCCGCGCCGCGCAGGCGCACTGCCCGCCCCGCGGCCCGCGGCATGCTGGGACTCGCAGTCCCCCGCCCCGATCGATTCCCTGGCTCCCGCCCGCCGCCGCGACTACGGCTCCCAGAATCGCGGCCAGCGCGCCGCTGCGGCCAATCAGCGCGCGCGGAGGGCCGGCCCCAGCGCCAAGCTCCACCCCCCGGCCGCCGCGGCAACCGAGCTCTGATTGGCCAAGAAGAACGTCACTTATGCCTGGCTAAACCAATACCAGCGCAGCGGGCGGAACCGGGGCCGTACCATGTGCTCGAGGGGTTTCCCCTCGCCGCGGGGCCGCGCGGCGCCCGACGACCTTCATGGCCCCGCTAAGGGCAGCGCCCGGCGCCCCCCGCGCCCAGCGCCGGCGGCCTCGGCGCCGCCCCCCGCGCCCGCACGGAAGTGGTACGGCCCAAAAGTAGTCCCGGACGGCCCCGCCGTTGGCGCGGGGGGGGGGGGGGGGCGGCCGGGCCGGGCCGCCGCGGGCTCCGCCGTTGCTGGGGCCAGGGCTCGGCGCGCCTCGAAGCACAAGCGGCCGCAGCGGGCTGGGCCGGGCCGGGCCGGCGGGAGGCAGGGAGGCCGCGGGGAGGGGGAGGGGTGACGGGCCGGCGGAGGGATCCGGGCGCTGCGCCGAGTGAGGCGGTGCGCTAGCGGGCGGAGGGAGATGTAAACAAACTCGACGGCAACGAGTCCCTCCTTAAAGGGGCCGTGTCGCCGGCGCGGGGGTGGCGCGGAGCTGCGCGCACCTCCTCGCGGAGAGGGGGGTGGGGGGGGGGGGCAGTGCGGCCGGAGCCGCGGGCACCCGCGGGGTCGGGGCCCGGGGCGGGCAGCGTCACCCTGGCACGGTCGGGGGGGGGGCGCTGTAGGGGACCCATGGCGGGGGGGGAGGGGAGGAAACCATGGCGGAGTGGGGTGGGATGGGGGGGGAAACAGTCCCTGGGGCCCCATGGCTTCCGGGGGAGGGGGGGCGCCGTGGGTGACCCCCCGCCTGGGGAACCGGGCGGCAGGGGGGCTGGGGGCAGGCGGGGCCCCTCGAGGTACTGGTGCCCCCCACACCCCACACCCCGGGCCTGCAGGTCCGGCCGCGCCGGATTTCCAGTTCCTCTGTCCTGCTGCCACCAGCGCCGCTGGGCAGCTGCCCCCGCCCCGGGGTTGGGAGGCCTCGGGCCGGCCTCCCCTCACCAGCCGGGCCGGGGAAACTGAGGCAGGGCGCAGCAGCCTCGCCGCGCCTCGGGGCTGCCCTCGGGGAAGCGGGGCGGGGGGGGGAGGGGGCGCTCGCAGCGCCTTTAGGGTGGCATCGCCCGAGGCCCTTGGCCCGGGGCGGGGGGGCTGAGGTGAAGGGAGGGCTGCCGAAATGCTGCCACTTCCCTCCCCACAAAAAGCCCCACTCCGGCCGCCACAGCAGCCCCCGCGGGCAGGAAGCTGCTCTCTGCGCCGGTGCTGGCCTGGAAACGCAGCCCTGCCACGGGGCGGGAGCCGAGCGCCCTTGGCGGCTTGCTGCCAGCGGAGCTGCACGGCCCTAACTCGGGGGGGGGGGGGGTGCCGCCAAGAAGAGGATGTTGGTGTCCCCCCCCATCTGCCCTCGTGGATTTGGGAGGGGAGGGGGGCACAGGACAAGCAGGGACACCTGCCCCCCCCCCAATCCCTCGCAGCAGCTGGAGACGGTGGGCGCAGGGCGCAGGCCGTGACAGGCTCCTGGCCCGGGCAGGCCGCGCCGGCTCCCGTTTCCCCAGCCCGGGCCTCCAGCGGGCACAGTGAGGGGCTGAAAAGGCGGCACGCTGGCACGGCAGCGGGGGACTGCGTAGCCGAGGCACCAGGGTGGGCTGGGAGCAGCGGGGCCCCCTCGCCTCCCCAGGGAGGAGGACCAGGGCCGGGCCTTATAAAGGGCAGCGCTGGGCCACAGCCGGGTTCGCGGAGAGCTCGCGCGCCAAGGCAAGCCCATCTCTCGCCCCGGCGCACTTGCCAGCCCGGCCACCGCGCCGCCGTGCAGCACCCAACGGCGGGGGGGAGGCGACGCACGGCTGCTGGGGCGCGGTGTGCCGGAGCTTCCTCGGCGGCCCCGGGGGGGGAGGGGAGCAGCCCGCACACGCTCGCGGGGTCTCGAGGGACTCGGAGCTTTGTCACCACCTGGGTGGGGACAAGTCTGGGTGCTCAGGGCCGAGCCCCATCCAGGCCAGCACGGTGCTGGCCCCAGCGCGATGGTGGGCGCTGGCTCCGGGGCCCAGCTGCCCCCCCCCTCCTCTGGGGGTCACCGTGGGCACAGAGAAGCCTGCGCTAGATGAAAGGCAACTTTAATTCGGGCAGGTTTGGCTGTTAATACACATTATTAAAACAGTCTCTAAACCTGGGCTCCCCTCCTGCCGTGGTTGTTGGGGCTCTGCCAGCTTGCTGGCCGCACGGTGCTGGGCCCAGCGCGCTCCCCCTTGCCTGTCCGCAACCCTCCCTGCCTGGGGGGGGGGGGGGGCGGCGCAGTGACGAGTGGCAGTCGGCAGCTAGTCCCCCGCCCCTGCGTGTGATAGCAGTGAGCTGCCCGGGAAGGTGCCCTGGCTCCCGTTCGACGGGCAAAGCCAGGCTCGGCTGGCTGCTGTTCGCTAGCAGGTGCCAGTCCTTGTCAAAGCCCGTGTTGTCTCCCCCAACCCCCAAGCTCAGTCCCCCTTCCCGCTCCTCGAGGAAGCCGTGCTTGTCCAAGCGGTGCAGGGCCAGAGCGAAGCAGGCAGCGGCTCCCAGCACCGCTCCCGCAGCAGAGCTCGGCGCCACGTCCGTGTGTCCGGCTCGCGCGGGCCACGAGCGGCACCAGCTGGGAGCCCGGCGGGGGGCGAGGCGGGGGGCGGCCAGGCGCCGCCTGCCACTTGCGGTGCAGCGGTGCTCGAAGACGGCGCTTCCTGCAAGAGCGCGGCCGGATTTTTTCCCTGGGTGCAAAGTGCTTTTGCCATCCCTGCGGTGCTGGAGGGACCCTGAGAGCGACAGACAACGGCAGTGAGCAGCGGTTCCTCCTCCCCGGGCCGGGCGGGCGCAAAGGGGCTCCGGGCAGCTCCAGCCTCGCATCCGGCCGGCCAAGCCCTCAGGCCTGGGACAGTCGCTTAAAAGCAGCCCAGTTGCCGGGGGTGGGGGGAGGAAGGGGGAAGGTACTTCCCTCCTTGCGTTGATCTGATTGCTCTTGCCTGGCTCGTGATAAGCAGAATCACTAGTTATCAGTGGCAGCACCCGCTCGGCAGGCTGAGGGCGGCGGTCGCACGACGGAGCCGGGTCTCATAACGAGCGAGCGCCAGGACGGCTGCTCGGCCACGGGCGGTCACCTCTTCCTGCCCTGCAAGCGGCGCAGCAGCCACTGGGCGACGAAGGGCCAGGTGACGAGGAAGAGCAGGGTGTGAGGGGACACAGCCAGGGGCCACGGGAACGCTGCCTGGGGAGGGGACAGAGAGATGTGGAGTAGGAGAGAAGTTCCATGGGGTCCCCAGCAAGATCAGACGTCCCCCTAGTTGGAAAGGGGGCTGCAGCAGCACATCATTGCAGCCCTGCGATCCCCTCCCAGCTCCATGGAGCTCTTCCGTATCTCCATGCGCCCCCGACCACATCCATAGGGTTATCCCAGGTGCCTGGATGCTGGGGGCGCATCCCTGGTGCTGTCCCCTACTCTCCAGCTGAGGGACCCTCTGCTGTCCTGATCTACCCCCACCTTGTGGCATCTCCAAGGTCGGGTTGGGGCAGGCGCCAGGGAGGCAGGCCCCTGCCCGGTGGGTACACGTGAGACAGGACGGGCTGCCCAAGGACAAGGCCCTGCAGCACTGTGTCCACCTCCAACTCACCTGCGGAGTAAGCAGCTGGTCGGGATGGGCCTCAGACAGGTCCACCTGCAAGACAGGAGAGCTTTTGGGGTTCAGCTATGGCTGGACACCCCCTTGGCAGCCAGAGTCCTCATGCGAGCAGGAAACGTGCAGAATTAAGTCCAGTTAGAACTCCGACAAAGTACCAAGACAGCACAGCCAGGATGGGACCCCAGGGGCAATGGGAATCACGGGGGCAGCAGGTCCTCGCCTGCACCTTGGGGCAGATCAGAGCTGCACCAGCCTCCACCCTGCTGGCACGTGTCATGAAAACCTGAGGTCTCGCAGCACCCGGGAAACCTCAGGCTCCCTGTTTGCAGGGATCGGAGCCAAGCCCCACCGGCCCCGCAGCCTGCGCCCGGACCGCAGCGACATGGCTGGAGGCACCACAGCCCCACCGGGCTGCGGATGCGAGGCACGCGCGGCGGCTGCCCACGCACCTGCGCGGAGGTGAGCGCTTCCAGCTGGCTCAGCCTCGCCAGCACTCGCTGCATGTCGGCCTGCAGGGCTCGGACGGCGCCCACCACCCGTGCGTCCAGCTGCTCCGGCATCCCCCGGCTCGTGCAGGCAAGCTCGGCGTCACCTTCGGCGTCCTGCTCTCCCGCAGCGAGCTGCGGATCTGGGGAGGGGGGCACACAGACAGGTGCTGCTCAGATGCGAGGTGGCAGAGCAGTAACGCAGCGTACGTGGTGCAGGGGCAAGGCCACCGCTCGGGAGCAGCTGGCCAAGCACCGGTTTCTGCCGACGCTGGCAGCAAGGCCCCTACAAAGGTCCCAGAACATCACAGACTCATCTACCAGCTTTGCAGGAGGTTACCCAACCGCAAACGGCGCGTCTCGTGGGCTACCTCCGCCGTGGGCTCCCTGCGTGACACCAGCTCCGCTCAGCCTTTGCCTGCGCGCCGCAGCTGGCACGAGCCGCGAGCTTCCAGCCCAGTGGCCCGCATCCTTCTCCAGCGGCCAGGCGCTCTGCCTGGCCCAGCGCTCACGGTCCTGGGGGGCACCGACTGATGCCACGTCCCCAGGAGTGGTGGCGGCCACGGCGCGCGGCCTCCCCGGAGGCACACGTAGGTTGCCTCAGCTCAGCCGGCGAGGCGGCAGAGGCAGGACGCTGGAAGTCGGGCAGGACGCCCAGCCCGCTTAGCCACAGCTCCGTGCTGCAGCTCTGCCAGGCCTTTGGGCTTGGCAAAGGCCCCGATCCAGCCTCCCTCCGGGCCATGAAACACCCACATAATCCTTGTTGCGAGTGGGAGACAGGCTGGTCTTTGCTGCAACACAGGCTGCTCCTTATCCCCGCTCCTGCCAGCCTCAGCAAGCCAGGCTGCGCGCTCAGCTACACCCCAGCGCTCCGGGGAGCTGCCCAGCTCAGCGCTGGCGGTGGAGGGAGCCAGCGGAGGCCAGGGTCGCTTCGCACCCATCCCCACGGCAGCTTTAACTGGCCTCAGTTACAAGTTAACTCCCAAGGTCAAGCAGCCGGGGAGGCTTTGCAGAAACATTAACAGGGAGATAAGCGGGCCGGGTGGGCCGCACTCAGGTGAGGTGGCAGCTCCTCCCCTCCGCGGCGGGTGCCCAGCCTCACCCTTCCCCCCCCCCCCCCCCCGGTTCACCCCACGTAAGCCAGCCCGTCAGGCCCAGGTCTCGAGGAGTGAAACCCTGAACTGCCTGGAAACAAACACATGGATGGAAAGAAGAGACAAGAAGTCACAGCTGCTGACCCATCCCCGGGTGCTGGAGCTAAACCCTGCCCCCCAGTAACCCTCACTTCTCCGCTCAGCCCCCGCGCAGACACCCCACACCACGGACGCCCGGCCCCGGGCGCAGGATGCGGGGACGGAGCAGCGGGAAGGTGCGCAGGAGCCAAGCGCTGCACCCACCTCTCTCAGAGCCAAGGCCTGTGCTGCTCTTCCCCTCTAGTCTTCTGCCTTCACCCCGCTCTCCCTCCCTAGCGGCGCGGGGCACCGGGGGCTCAGGCCCAGGCCGGATGCCGTTCAGGGAGAGACCCTGCTTGGCCAGCAGCTGCCCAGCCTGCGCAAAGGTAGAGAAGAACGGCCTGAGACCCCGCTCCTCACCCCCCTCCCCGGGGCTGCGGAAGCACAGAGAGGGCTCTGCGACCACGTCAGGGTGGTCGCCTCCTGGGCTGTGACGGCCAGCAATGCCCTGAGCAGCTCCAAGTCTCTCCTGCTCTCCGAGCTTCTCCTCCCCATCCTGCAGCACAAGACTGAACAGCAGCACTTACAGCGGTGGAGGATGAGAGAGGCTGAGCAAAGTCAAATCACAACGGGAGGACAAGTTATCAGCTGATTCGGAAAGCAACAAAGCAGAAACCCAGAGAAAAGCAATTCGCCCAGGTACAAGCCGGCAGAAGAGCTCTGGAAGGAACCCAGGCACCTGGGCGGTTTCCTCCCTCTCGCCCACCAGGTTCTCAGTGCCTCACTATAGTACGTGAAGTGCAAAATTTTGCTGGTGGTGGTACCCAAGACAGCTATTGAAAACAGCCCAGGCTGAGCAAGCGGAGAGGAAGCAGAGGCAGCGCAAGCGTGGCACAGCGTGCCCTGCATCCGGGCCTGCTCGGGGCTCCCGGGCAGCCCAGCCCGCGCCAGGCCTCCTGCTGCCTCCTTTTGCGGTCACCAGTGCCCAGCTGGAGCCCCACTGCGGCAGGAGCGAGAGGGGCTGACAGCGTTGCTGGGGAGATCAGGGCACGCCGAGGGCTCCTCAGCCTCCCCTCGGTGACGGGCACCGGGCTCCAGCGGCACACGGACCCCTCTCTGGCGCGTAACCAGGGCAGCGACGCTCCCTGTTACACTGTACGTTTGGGGGAGTCTTCAGCGCTCTGGCAGGGCTCCCGGGAGCAGCAGCAGCGTGGCAGTGCCAGGGCAGCGAGAACAGGAGCACGCAGAGTCGGGGACAGCGTTCAGCAGTACGGAGAGGCTGAAATCCACCCGTACGGAGCACGCTGGGCCAGGGCAGGGCAAGGCTGCCAGGAGGGGAAGCCTCTGTCAGGCTGGCAGCAGGATCCTAGCACTTCCCAGCCCTCCTCTAAGCTCCCCTGCCCCGAGACACGTTACCTGGTCAGGCTCCATGTGCTCCAAGGTATCACAGTAAACTTCCCCCTCAGAGTCACTGGTCACCTGGCTACCCTCAAGCGCTTCAGTGGCAGGAGCCTGCCCATCTCCTGCAAGGGAAGCACACGGCTCAGCCGCAGGCAGCACCGGCACGACAGAAACGTACTTCTGGAGCAGCCTTGTTCACACAGCAGCAGAAGCCCAGAGTGGCCACAAGGAGATAGGTCTGCAAACAGCCAGAAAGCCGACGTCAGCGTTCACAAAGCAAGACACGAGGAAGAGGCCAGAATCCCTCAGCTGGGACGCTCAGGGCACGTGAAAGCGTTACTCCCACTGCATGAGGGAGCAGAGCATTGCTTTCACTGCTGGAAAGTAAACACCCCAACGGTGAAGGAATTGGCTCTGTTACTAGCACCGGGACCGTGGCCTTGAATCCAAGGACCAAATTCTCCTTTTCCTGCCCACCAGCTTGCAGAGTCAGGCTCACAGGCAGGCAAACCCAAACAGCAAGCTGCTATTTCAGGGTCGGTTTCTTCACACACGTATAGCTCCCACCTGGGGAAAGGGCTGCCAAAATGTGACAGCAGCCAGTGGAAACCCCAGAGCAAAATATCACATGGAGCCCTTCCAATTTGGAAACAACACCAACTGCAGTCAGCACCCAGGGTCAGAGCACACCCAGGCGGGCATGCAGGCAGGCTGCCCAGCTCCGCTCACGTTCCCAGCCCACGTTCACTTGAGGATTGCCACGGTTTGGAAGCAGGCGTTCGCTCTGTGACCATATATGCTCCTTAGGGGAGGGCCGGGAACTCCTCCCCGAAGCACTCAACACAGAGCAAGAGGCCCCTGCAGGCAAGGATGTTCGAGGCCAGGAGCACTGTGTGCCATCAAGAGAGGCACACAGAGATCACTTTCCCCAGCGCAGGTGGGTGGGAGAGCGTGCAGGGTGCTGTACAAGTAATCAGGACCAAGACATTAGCCAATACAGAGACAGCCTGACACAGGGAGAATGAGGATTCTGTACAACCTCCTGGTACCAAAAGAGGGGCAGGGCAGACTTGGCTCAAGCCGCCGAAGAACTTTCCTCCCAGGGCTGTGACTTTCCAGGACAACGTCTTCCCAGTCCACAAAAGCACATCTCACTCCAGCCCTCAAATCTCCCCCTGCAATTTAGCATAATCAGACCTCTCTCTACTGATAAGAGCAACAGGGACAACCAACATGCTCAAGGTTACCCGGAGGTCAAGAACAGCTCCAAGAGCTGGATCCACAAAAAACACCAGCTCCCAGTTACTTGTAAAATGCTGATACACAACCAGGGTTGGACCGGACGTGCCTGAAGCCAACAGCTCTGCGGATGGACGGAGGCCCAGTCCAGCCCTGCTGCTTCCTCCTCGGCCAGCACAAGGGCCTGTGCCTCCTCTGTGGGGTCTCTGCCGGGCGCTGGCCACACCAGGGAGACCAACCTGCCACTTGCTCCCCACGCTTCTGCTCCTCAGGCACAGCATTCTCCAAGCGATCCTGAGACAGGCTCCCTTCCTGGCTGTCCCCGTTGGGGTCAGTCACCTGCTCCTGACTGCCTGCGTAAAGGGGAGGGAGTAGAACAGCATTAAAGCATTGTAGACGGTCAGTGCGCCCCGCTCTGCTCCATGCGGGACACGCGGCCAGCTCCTCACAGCGCTGCTTCCCCGTCAGCTGGGTGGGGGACGCACGGAGTTGCAACCACCTTCCCACCAGGCCTGTCGGGAGCATCCGGTCATGGTGGGGCCGGGGGGGGGGGATGTAAAGGCTTCCTTCCTCTCCAGGGACTGGCTGTTCCCAAGCCGTCTGCCTGGTGTTGCCTGCCTGCCCCCACGTTAAGGCACAGGAGAGCCGAGCGCCTGCTTCGTTTGCTGACCAGGAATCGCTGCAGACTGATCAGCAAGAGCTGCCTTGTACAGACGGTCTCATCTCTCTGCTCCCCTGCTGGCCCCTGCAGCAGCAGGCAGAGGGATCAGCTCCGTTATCAGCTCCAGCCAACAGCTGGCTGAACAGCGACCGGTGACGGCCGCCACCCCGGTCCCCTGCCAGGTCACTGGGCCCATCAGCACTAACGTGCAGAGGCAAAGCAAGAAGCGCTGGCTGAGGAGACACGCATCTGAGCAGCGCACGCGTTGCCATCGACCGCGAGGGCTATCAGCAGGCAGTGCGAAACCCCAACACCTGCTTCACGTGGCAGCACCCCGGAGCGGGCCTTGGCCCTCCCAGCGGAGCTGGGCTCCCTCTCCATTTCCCAGGAGCTCTGCAGAGCCCATGGGGTTAAGGCCGGCCACGCAGTGTTTCCAGCCGCTGGGACTTTGCTCTCTGCTCCTGGCCAGGCCGGTATGTGGCAATGCTGCCCTGCCCAGCACCTTGCCCGTGCATCTCCGAGGGGCTGCTATTCTCAACGGTGGCCGCGGGACCTCCCAGGGTCCAGTCCTGGTGACCGGATCCCACCAGGCTCAGAAGGCCCTTGCACCACTCCACGCAGCAGGTAGCGTGAAGGCTGCTTTGCCCAGGGCCAACCCCCATCCCCAGATCCCTCCTCGGCACATTTGCTACGATCCCAGAGCCTGCCCCACACAGACACAGGGGGCAGATACAGGCAGGGTCCTGTCACCTCCCACACGATTGCTCCAAGAAGAGCTTGGCTCCGACACCAGCCTCCACCTGCCTGCAGGGCTGGCAGAGCAACATCTGGCCTGTGCTTTAGGGCAGGAGAATTTAACTGTAGTTTCTTCAAATCTTGGCCTACACGTACAAAGATGGTTGTAAAAGCTTTCTTAACTGGAGATCTCTTTGGACCCTGAACCACTCACAATTTGTGTTCCAAGTGGCAGTTTATGGTATTTTGATTTTGTAATAACGTAAGTCTGGCTTTTGACCACCCTGTGCATCCTCTTTGTCCTCTGAGGCACAGGAAGTTAGGCAGCCTTTCGAGGGCCTCTACCTGCCATGTTTTGGTTTCACCTCAAGCACATCTGTGAGCACCTACCAGCCACAGATTCTAAAACTGCCTTTCGCATCTGGATTATCATTAACAAAAGCTGCAACAGCACCAACGCTCAAGGTAGGTTCAGAACCTTTAACACAAATGACTCAGCAGTTTAAAAACTTCAGTATTTATACCAAGATTCAGGCACTTTGAGTATATTTATTTTGTAGATACTATCAGGTTTAGACTTAAATGAGACACTGTCATCTAAAAGCGACACCAGCACAGGATGACACTTCCAGATGGATAACGATTAGGAGTTTAGACCAAGCTTTTATGTTCCAGAGCAAAATAAAGCCTATTTATCTTTTAATGGGACCAGAATCAGCACCAGTATAGAGAACAAGAATGCTTGGATATCATGGGAAGGACCAGCCATCATAAGGCCAAGTGATATGTTGGGGCTAAGGAGCATGCCCTACAGGCAACAGGTTTTTGGCATCCTCCTCCGAGGCAGGGTGTGACAGTAACTGTCAGAAATGGTATGGGGCAGGACAGATGCCTGGGACAGGCTGGTGGTGAGTCTGCTTGTCAGAGCTTTTCTGACATTAACAGAACAAGGGCAGTTTATACCTGCTCTGAACACATCCCACAGCTCATCTACTGCCAAGCTAGTCTTCTGCTGGAAATTAGGTACAGCAAAATCTCCATGTTTGAAGTTTGCATGTTTATTCATCAGTAGATCTCCTTCCGAAACCTCATGGCTGACTCTCAATTAAAGACCACCAAGTAAAACTTTTTGCTTACCCAAACACTCCTTGCTCTGTAAAGCTCCTATCCCCCTGCCCAGGGAGACAAGCAGCATGCTTAGTGTCCACTTAGGCTCCATACACATCTCCCAGTCCCCAACCTCTCACTACTGCCTGCGGAAGTCACCCCAAAGGCTGGGTATAAACTCAGGCCCTTTGCTTAGCAGGAACAGACTGACGGGGTAGAAAGGAAGGAGTGCTAACCGCTATACTACAAATCTGCCTGCCACAGAAGCCCATCAAGCGGATCAGCATTAAGTTTTCCAGTGTTCAGGAAGTCATCAACACCAGCTAACTGGGCAAGAATCCACAACAGTCCTGCTTGCACAGCTCTCTGCCCACAGCAGGTCAGATATGCTGAGGACTCTGCTCCAGAGGTCCCTAGGAGTCTCTCAGCATGCAACAGCCGACACCACAGACACACACATGGAAGGGCTAGGAAGAGCCCTCTAGAGCAAAGCAGTCCCAGCATCTCCAGGTCTCAATAATCCTATTTCTCAACCCCAATTTCTCCACACCCACTCTACTGCAAACACACAGACCTGCCCAGCTGTTTACATCAGATGACCTGGCCTGGTGGACATGGCCAGCCCCTCCCAGAAGTGAGCCAGAGTCAAGGCTAACCAAGCAGGACAGCCTAGCCGTTAGGAGATTAAACCGGAGCTGATCCACCTGCTCTACAACGTGGGGCTGTACATGGATTTGGGCCGTGGGACATCTGGGAGCCAAATCCCAATTTCACTCCCCAAAATTCTGGGGAAAGCCCAGAGATAGCTGCGTAAGAGTGATGCTCAAAGAAGCACCTCATCAGCACCTGCTCAACGGCCAGGAGGCCAGAGGAGACCTGGTGTGTCCATCCCCTGCACGAGCAGGACAGTTAGGTGTGGGCCGTGCTGGGTACCAATGCAGGGGTGAGCAGTTGCCCGGGAAGATGACAAGTGCAGGAGCGATGTGACAGGCACCGAGAGGAGCGCGTGGCAGAGGTGAGCGACGTGCTGGGTGCTGGGGCGAGGGGAAGAGCGGCTGCCACTCACCCCCTTTCCTCTTGAAAAAGGCCTCAGGGGGCCGGGGCATATCACGGATCACCTCATAGAGCGGCTCGAAGTACTCGAACATCTCCTGCGTCGCCTCGTCCATGGGCACCGTGTCGATGACCTGGGGAGAGCCACAGCTCGCTGCGGGGCCCAGCAGGCAGCACCGGCCCCCAAACCGACCCCCGCTCCCTCCATTACCTTCTGGGCCACCTTCTTCATCTCGGCCACATAGGCAGCCATGGCCTCCTCCTTGGACATGCACCCCAGGCTGTGCCAGGCGTCCCTGCGGGCGACAGGACCGTGAAGTGACTAAGGGGGGGGAACAACCAGCCCGAACCAGCCTGAACCGGATCCGGCCAGCGCGACCCGGACCCCCTCGCCTCACCACTTGTAGCGGCCGATGGGGTCCCAGAAGCCGGGCCGCGGGCCCTGGCAGCGCCCCGCCGTCGCCTGCTTGTAGTAGCTGTAGAAACGCAGCATCTCCTCGTACGAGGGCCGGTACGAACCTGCGACACGACGGAGCCTCAGCGGCGCCGGGACCGGGGCCGGGACCGGCACCGCGGCCGCCCCGCGCCCGGCCCTCACTCACCGCTCCGCGGCAGCCCCTGGATGACCCGCACGGCGGCGCGGAACTGCGCCCCGCAGCCCGCCGCCGCCGCCTCCTCCATGGCGCTGCGCCCGCGCGCGCCCCGCCGCCGCGGCCCCGCTGCGCGTGCGGGGGGAAGCGGCGGGCGGGGCGGGGGGAGCGCGGGCCCAATCAGCGCGCTCCTTCCATCCGCGCCGCCGCGGCGCGCCCAATCAGCTCGCCGCTTCCGGAACGGGCCATGTCGCACCGCCTCCCGCTCCCGGCTCCGCACCCCGCTGCCGCTGCGTTCTCCCCCCGCCGCGCGCCGCAGCCAATCATGGCGCCGCTCGCTCGCCCCCTGCCGGCTGGAGAGCGCACGCGCCCCTCCTCCCCGCTCCCCGCGCCCCCGCGCGCGCCGCAGCCAATGGGCGGGCGGCTCGCGCGCGGCGCCCCCTGCGGGCTCCAGGCGGCGCCGCGCGGGGCCATGTTACAGCGGCTCGGTGCAGCGGAGCAAGGCACCGGGACGGTGTACCGGGACAGTGCACTGTGTCAGTGCACCGGGGCAGTGCACCGGGACAGTGCACCGGGACAGTGCACCGGGACAGTGCACTGGGGCAGTGCACGGGGAGAGTGCACCGGGACAGTTTACTCGGACAAGTGCATCCGGGGCAGTGCATCAGGGCAATGCACCAGGGTAGAGCACCAGGTCAGTGCACTGGGGCAATGCACAGAGTTAATGCACCAAAGCACTGGAGCAATGCACCAGTGCAATGCACCAGCGCACCTGGGCACTGGGAGAATACAATGGGGCGATATACTGGGGCACCCAAGGCAATGCACTGGGACAGTTCACAGAGGCACTTGGGCAATGCACTGGGGCACCAGGACAGTGCAACGGGGCACTGGGGCAATGCACCAGCACAACATACCTAGACAGTGCATTGGGTCGATGCACAAGGGCACTAGGGCAATGCAATGGGGCAATGCACTAGGGCAATAGGCAATGGCATGGACCCGTTGCAACGGGCAGGCCTGCAGGAGCATGAGACAGCTGGATCTTGCAAAGTAATGGATCGTTATTCATTCTTAATTATCGTTATCTGTTATTGGTGTAAAGAAGGGGCAGAATTGGGGGCTGTGGCTTTTCCCCAAGCCTTCAAAGTGAAGCTGCAAGACACGAATGTGCTGCAGGACTGCTTCGCCCTCTGCTCCAAGATCTTTCCTTGAAGGCAGGGTAGTGTGGGAATGGGGGATGGTGTGGGGACACGGAGGGGCCCAGAGATAAACGTATGTTATGGGGACATGACTGTCCCAGGACCCAAGGGGCAGGGATGGCCTGGGATGTGGGGGTGGCGTGGGGACACAGGGTGATTTGGGTATGGGGGTGCTCTTGGGCCATGGGGTGACTTGGGACTGTGCTGGTGACAGGAGTGGGGACACTGGCTCTGCTTGCAGTCCTTGGGGTGAGGGCAGAAAACCAGCACCCACGAGCCCACTGGGCCCAGGAACGCCCTGTTGCAGCCCTGGAGCCAATATATTTCCAGCTCACGTGGCTGGAGCGTTTGGAAACATTTCCTCTGCCCGGTGCAAAAGTTCAAGATCCAGAAGAGAAGCTGAAAAGAGGCTTTTCTACTTTTTTTTTTTTTTTTTTTTTTTTTTTTTTTTTGCCATTTCTTCAGCGTGACTCAGGCTTTCTGCTCCTTCGTGATGGCGTCTGGGGCCCGCTGGCTCTGACTCACTGCAAAACAAGCCCCGATTGCAGGCGCGGAGCCTGCGCCCCATGTTTACTTTCTGCAATGCGCCACGCTTCCCCAGCCTCTAATCCTGCTATGAATAATAGCGGCGGCGGCGCTCGCTGGCTTGCTGTTATGTAATGTGCTTCCCCCACCGGTTCACGCTCCGCTTCTCCCCTGCGAGCGTTCCCAAAAGCGCTTTGCAGCCAGAGCTCAATTCCCGGCAATGCCATTCCCCACGGAGCGCGCTGGGGGTGGGAGGGGAGGACTTGCAGCAGCGCCAGGGCAGAGCCTGTTTGTCGGGCTGCAAGTCCGTTTTGGGCTGGATCCGGCCGCTCCCCGGCGCGGCGCTCGGGCTGCAAATTTCGCAGCTCCCAAATCTGTGCAAAGCCTCCGCTGAAAGAGGAGACAACACCACCGGGGTCGAAAGAGGCGGGGGCTAAGTCCCCACATCCCGGAAACACCCCCTGCACCGAGCTGGGTACAGTGGTGCTTAGCCGAGGGGCAGTCCAGAGGTTGCACCGCCTGCCCAGATGTTGCACTGCCAGCTCATATGTTGCACTGCCTGTCCAGATGTCACATTGCCTGCCCAGATGTTGCACTGCTTATTTGGCTGTTGCACTACCTGCACAGATGTTGCATAGCCTCATCAGCTTTTGCGCTTCCTATCCAGATGTTGAAACATCTTCACAGATGTTACTTAACCTGCCAGGTGTTTCACTGCTTTTACAGATTTTGCACTACCTGCCCCGACGTTGCATCACCTGCCCAGCTGTTGCACCATCTGCCCCAATGCTGTGCCTCCTGTGCAGATGTGACTTCAGCTGCCCAGATGTTGCTCCGTCTTCCGCACACATCTGCACCCTCCCATAAGCACGGTGCATGCATTGTAATGACCCCCAGTGCAGTGGAGCAGCACCACAGGCTGTCCTGTAACATCAGCCTTGGGCACCGGCCGCATCCAGCCAGTCCATGAGAGCTTTCCACCAACCTGCACCTTTCCATGGTCCCAGTTCCCCGAAAGATGTGGGCTGCCCTGGCCCAAATCCGGGACCTTGAAGCTTTCCAGGTGCCCTGAAGCAATGCTTCAACGAGAGCAGGGCTGGAAGCATTAGGCAAAGCTGGGCGATGGGCGAGCAGGGAGAGCACAGCACAGAGAAATGGGCTGAAAGAAAGAAAAAATAGTTCTTGCATGCATTTCCCAGCTGGAGTTATTCCAGTTTTGAAAGCCCACAGCTGGCTGCGCTGCTAAAATAGATGGGGTTGATGATACCCCCGATATGAGCGCACAAGCCTTGTGCAAAATTAAGGGCAGCTACTTAAAATCAAAGCTGGGACCTTTGTCCCTGGGTGTAGCCACCCGACCGGCTCTGTGGGCAATGCCAGTGCCGAGATGCCCTGGATAAAACCTGTCTGTCTGCCACCTGGCATCACTGGCATCGCCCCCTGCCAGTGTCACACACCTCTGGCCCTGCTTTGTGAGGGGCTGCACAGCCCCAGCGCCCTTGGCTAGCCCCTCTGATGCAGCCTCAGCAAGCCAAGGGCTTGTGGTATCCATGGGAAAGGGGGGGGGGAATTCCCTGGATTAGGATAAAATCCCATGCATGCTCGCATAGCTATGTGTCCCTGCGTGCGGATGAGGCTGCACACAGGCTGCATACACACATATGCACGTGCACGAATGCGTGCACACAGGTGCATGCATGGACATGGCTGCACACACAGACATGCATGCACACGTGTGCACACGCCTGCACACAGGCATGCACGTACATATGTCTGTGCATGCACACACAGCCGTGCACACCTGCATCTGCATGGAGGCTCCCAGGACGGGAAGCGATGTCCCCATCCCCCTCCTGGTCGCAGGGAGCGAGCTGCCACTCTGCTGGCCCAGCCCTGCTCTGCAGGGGACCATCACCTCGAGGTCACACTGGCTCCCCCGACCCCTCAGTGCCACCCCCGGCTGCAGGGCGGGGACAAAGCGGGCACCTTCCGGCACATCCTTGCATGCCCCTGACTCTTAGCGTCACTTAATCGCAGTGCACTTGGCTACCTGGTGGCACCAGAGCTGTGACAAGTCCTGCTTTAGCTCAGCAGACACTGTCCCCAAGGCGTGCTGGGGGGGGGGGGGAGGAGTTGGCCCGAGGGTCCCATCTGTCCCCAGCCTTCTTGGCCCGGCCCGTTCCCGGTGCAGCCCCCCCACCCCCACCCCGTGCAGTCCCCACCTCTCGCCCCGCCTCGTCCCGTCCCGTCCCCGGAGCAGCCCGTTCCCGACCGGGCCAGCACAAACGGTTAACGCCTCCCGGGCTGCAACGTGACTCCTCCCGGCGCCTCCCCGAGCACGGCCCCGGTCCCGACGGGGCCGCCCAGCCCCGGCCCCGGCCCCGGCCCCGGCTCCAGCCCCGGTGCCGGCCGCGGCGCACCATGATCTGCGGCTGGAAAGCGCAACGCGGCGCCCAGCGGCTGCCGCCGCCCTCCGCGCACGGCGCCGGCGGCCCCCGACGGCTCGGCAGCGCCCTCGAGAAAATGGGTGAGTGCCGGGGCGGGGGGGGGGGAGGGCACCGGGAGGGGACCGAGGTTGGGGAGCTCCCCGCTCCGCCGGGGCCCCCCGTGGGGAGGCGGCCGCGGCCCCCGTGGGCTCCGACGGGGCAGCGCCACCGCTGCTGCCCGCCGGGGTGGGGGTGAGGGTCCCATCACGGGGGGGGGGGGGGGGGGTGGGAGGGGGCAGCCCGCAAAGGGAGCCCCATGGCAGGGGATGGTCCCCAAGGTGATGGGGACCCCCATGGCTGGGACAGGTGCCTATGGCAGGGAGGGTCCCCGAGGTGACTGGGGTCCCCGTGGCAGGAAAAGATCGCACATGGGCAGGTGTCCCCATGGCAGGGTGGGGTCACTACGGCGGGGAAGTGTCCCCACGTCTGGGAGTGGTCCCAATGACAAGGACAGGTCCCTATGGCAGGGAGGGTCCTCAAGATGATGGGGTTCCCATAGCAGGGAAAGGTCCCATGTCTGGATGAGGTCCTCACCATGGGCAGGTGTCCCCATGGCAAGGCTGGGTCCTTATGGCATAGACAGGTCCCTAGGGCACGGAGGGTCCCCTGCCACCTTGGGAACCATTGCAGGGACAAGTCCCTATGGCAGGGAAAGTCCCCAAAGTGACAGAGACTCCATAGCCAGGACAGATGCCTATGGCAGGGAGGGTCTCCAAGGTCCCTATGGCTGGGACAAGTCCCTGTGGCAGAGTGGGTGCCCATGGCAGAAATATGTCCCTGCAGCCGGGAGAGGTCCCCATGGCAGGGACAGGTGACTATGGCAGGGAGGATCCTTGAGGTGACAGGGACCCCCATGACTGGGACAGGTACCCATGGTAGGGAGGGTCTCCAAGGTGACCAGGGCCCCTATGGCATGGACGGGTCCCTATCACAGGAAGGGTCCCCAAAGAAGGATCCATTGCAAGGAAGGGTCCCGCAGCTGGGTGAAGTCCTCACTGTGGACAGGTGTCCCCATGGCAGGGTTGGGTCCCCATGGCAGGGTTGGGTCCCCATGGCGGGGAGGTGTCCTCATGGCTGGGAGAGGTTCCATGGTGGCCCACAGCAGGGAAGGGTCCCCATGGCAAGGACAGATCCCTCCAGTGCGGCAGGGCACTGGGCACATCCCACCCCCGCTTTCCCATTGGGTTCCTGGTGCCTCCGCTCGCCTGAGTTCAGGCCACACCTGACCTCTTCATGGGAGTGGAGCAATTCCTCCATCCACTTCCGTACAGAACCGGAGCAGAGCTGACCTGGCACCCTTCACCCTTTAAGTACCAGGGCGCTGTGGGGATGCGCGGCGGGGACAGGCTGCCATGCCGGCCCCTGGGCCGCGTGCCCGGAGCTGCACGTCTTGGCTGTGTGCCTGCCCACCGGGCTGCCTGCGCACGCGCGTGTGTCCATGTGTCCCTGGGTCTGTGCATCCGTGTGTGCATGTGTCTGCGCGTCCCTGTGTGTGCATCCCTCTGTCCGTATCTCTGTGTATCCTTGTGTCTGTGTGTCCGTGCATCCAAGTGTCTTGTGCATCCCTGTGTCTTTATAGCAATGTGTCAGTGTGTCTGTGTGTCCATGTGTCCCTGCACCAGTGTTTCCTTGCGTCCTTGTGTCCATGCATCTGTGTATGTATGGATCCGTGTATCTGTGCATCCATGCACCTGCATGTCCATGCATCCATGTGTCCCTACATCCCTGTGTCCATGCATCTATATATCCATGGATCCATGCATCCGTTTATCCATGCACCTATGTGTCCGTGCATCCTTGTATCTGCTCATGTGTCACTCGGGACAGCGGATCCAGGCCCCGATGGTGCCAGGGGTGCCGCTAGCCGCGTTCACGGGGTGCTGGGTGCCCAGCGCAGCCAAGGCCGCGTCGGCCGACCTCCTGGCACCCTGCGGGGGCGAGCGCAGCCCTGGGCTCGCTGGCCAGGCCGGGTGCGCGGCTCGGTGGCTCCTGGCAGTGCCGCAGCCGCCCAGCCCGGCTCTGGGGCTTGGCCGTGGGCCCGGGACCGGCACTCACGGGAGCGCTGGGGCTATTTTTACAGATTGCAAAAAAAAAAAAAAAAACCGAGGAAATAACTGAGCTGTTTCTTGGATAACAGACGGGAAAGTCCCGGCCTGCCGTGAGGCCGGGCGCAAGCCCCTGTGTGCGGGCCGGTGACTCACCTCCGGTCCGGCCTCCCAGGCTGTTCCCACGCCCGCTCGGGGCTCTGCCGTTGGCAGCGGCGTGTGGGGCAGGGAAGCAGGATTTAGGCGGCTCAGTTGGGATTTACCAGCCTCTGCCCCATGGGCTGGGCAGGGCCCTGGAGCCATTGCCCAGGGTTGTTCTGCACAAGCACGAGACAGACTGGACAGCGGTGGCTTGTCCCATCTGTCCCATCTTTTCCCGTCTGTCCAGTCCTGTCCTGTCTTATCCTGCTTTGTGTGGCCCATCCCATCCCATCCTGTCCTGTCATGTCACGTCCATCCTGCCCCATCCCACCATGTCTGTCCTATCCCATCCTGTCCAGTCCTATCCTGTCCCTCCAGTCCATCACGTCTGTCCTGTCCCATCTGTCTCATCTTGTCTGTCCTGTCCCATCTGATCTGTCCCATCCTGTTCCCCCACCCCATCCCATCTCATCATGTCTCTTCCATCCCATCCTTTCCTGTCCCATCATGTCCCTCCATCCCATCATGTCTGTCTCGTCCCATCTGTTTCATCTTGTCTGCCCTGTCCCATCTAGTCTGTCCTATCTTGTCCCATCGTGTTCCCCCATACCATCCCATCATGTCTATCCCATCCCATCCCGTCCTGTCCCAATCTGTCCCTCCATCCCATCTTGTCTGCCCTGTCCCATCTGGTCTGTCCTATGTTGTCCCATCTTGTTCTCCCATACCATCCCATCGTGTTTATCCCATCCCATCCTGGCCTGTCCCATTTTGTCCTTCCATCCCGTTCCATGTCCATTCTATCATGTCTGTCCTGTCTTGCCCCATCCCGTTCCTCCACCCCCTCCCATCGTGTCTGTCCTATCTGTCCTGTCCTATCTTACCTATCCTGTCCTGTCCCATGCCATCTTGTGTCTGTCCGTAGGAGTGTGTCTGCTGGGGTGTGTGTGGCAGTTGTTCCCGCGTGGGAACACACACATGCAGGCGTGTGTAGAGGGCTGTGCGTGCAGTGATGTGTGGAGGTGTGCACATGGGTGTGCTCCTGAGCCAGGGAAAGCTTCTGGCTGTGGTTCTTCACCCGGCTCCCAGGCCAGGTGGGTGCGCCTGGGGAGCGGCAGGGTGCCGGGCGCCGATGGGTGCATCCCCTCGCAGGCCTGATGGATGACGAGGACATCAAGCACATGCTGAAGGGCTCGCTGCTCTGGAAGATCAAGTCATCGCGGCGAGCCAAGGAGCGCCTGTACCGCTTGCTTGAGGACGGCATGACCATCTGGTTCGAGAGGCGCTTCCGGCGCGCTCACTCCAAGCAGATCTGTACGTGCTGGTGGCTGGGGTTGTCCCCTGGGAGCACAGGGCTCCAGGTCCTGTCCCTGCACCACCTTGAACTGCAGGGAGCAGCTGGGAACCAGCTGGGGCCCTGAACCCACCAGTGGCACCCAAAGCACAACCTGGGATGGGGCATGGCCAGGGAACCCGGCACTACCCCGGACCCAGGGGGCAATCTGAGATCCTGGCCCTGATCCGGGACCCTGAGCATGACCTGGGCCTCTGGTCCCCACCTGAGACCCTGGTCCCAACCGAGGACCCTGGGCACAAACCCAGGACCATAGGCACAACCCAGGACCCTGGGCATGACCTGGGACCCTGGGCATGACCTGGGCCTCTGGTCCCAACCCGAGACCCTGGTCCCAACTGAGGACCCTAGGCACAATCGTGGGACCCTGGGCACAACCTGGAACCCTGGGCATGACCCGAGACCCTGGGCACCACTGGAGACTTGGACCCCAGCCCAGTGCCCAGCCCCTAACCTGTACCTGACCCATAGCCACACTGCACAGGGGGCCCAGCCCCCCGTCCCTTCCCCCCAGGCCTTACAGCCCCCAGCCCCAGCCCAGTGCTCCCAGTGCCACCGTGGCTGCCATCATCTCTGTCCTTGGGGCAACGGGAGCAGCCCCAGGGCCCGTTTCCAACCCCGTCAGCTGGGATCGCTGGTCGCAGCGCCGGGAAGCGGCTCCATCGCCGCGGGGCTCTGTCTAGCCGGGGATTAGAGCGGCTGAAAAGGCCGGGTAAGCGCCGGCGGCGGTGGCAGCGCCTCGTGTCCCCGCAGTCTCCGTGACGCACATCGAGGGCGTGCGCCGGGGCCGCCAGTCGGAGGGGCTGCGCAAGCACGGCGCCTCCTTCCCCGAGGGGCACTGCTTCACCGTCGTCTTCAAAGGGGAGCGCAAAAACCTCGACCTGGCCGCCCGGCGCGAGGAGGACGCCCGGCGCTGGGTGCAAGGCCTCACCAAACTCGTGACGCGGGCGGACGCCATGAGCCAGCGGGAGAAGCTCGAGCAATATCCACGCGCGGGCGAAGCGGGAGCGGCGGGCGGCCGGGCGAGGGGGCGCGGGAGGCGCCGGGCGTTTGCCTTAACCCCCCGGGCGCAGCTGGCTCGGCGCTATCCTGCGGCGCGCCGACAAGGACGAGGACGACAGGATGTGTTTCGGCGAGGTCAGGGACGTGCTGCGGATGATCAACGTCGACGTGGACGACGGTCGCGCCTACGAGCTCTTCAAGGTGCCCCACAACCCGCCCGCTGTGGGCCGGGGCGGCCCGAGGTGGCCACGTCCCTCAAGAACCCCCCATTTCCCTCCTCCTCCTCCTCCTCCTCCTCGTGCTGCAGGCATGCGACCGCTCCGGCGACGAGCGGCTGGAGGAGCGCGAGGTGGAGGAGTTCTGCCGGCGCCTGCTGCGGCGGCCCGAGCTGGAGGAGATTTTCCGGCGTTACTCGGGCGAGGGGGGTCGCGCGCTGTCGGCCGAGGAGCTGCGGCAGTTCCTGCGCGACCAGGGCGAGGAGGCCAGCCCGCGCCGGGCCCGCGCCATCATCCGCACCTACGAGCTCAACGAGACAGGTAGCGGCGATGGCGGCGGCGGCGGCGGTGGTGGCACGGAGGGGACCGGCTGCCGCGGAGCCCGGCTGAGCCATGGGCAAGCTCAGCTGCGGGGCTGCGGCGTGGCCTGTGGGCTCCTCTGGCAGCGGCAGCGGCAGTGGCGTGGGCATCGGCACCACGACCGTGTGTCCCCTGGCCCTTCCATGGCAGCCCGTGTCCTTGCTGGTCCTTGGCCTGTCTGCCCAGGGTGAGCATGGGGCGCTGGGGGGACAGGGGACGTTGAGGTGAGGATGGACACCAAGGGGACCTCCACATCCCCTGGGTCCACAGTGCCAGATCTGAAGTGAGGGTGACATTATGGGGACATGAGGGTGAGGAGGGACACCAAGGTGACCTCCATGGCCGCTAGGTGCTGCAATGCCAAGCTCAAGGTGAGTGTATCACTCTGGGACAGGGGACATCAGGGTGCAGACAGAAGCCAAGGGGACCTCCGTGTCCACTGGATGCCACAGTATCAGGCCCTGGGCAAGTGTGACATTATGGGAAAAGAGGCCTTCAGGGTGGAGATGGTTCCCTGCTGTGTGCCGTGATGCTGGACCCATGGTGGTGTGGGCACTTGAAGCCCTCCCCAACACCCCGCCGCCGTGTCCCCCAGCCAAGCAGCAGGACCTCATGATGCTCGACGGCTTCATGATGTATCTGCTCTCCGCCGATGGGGACATCCTCAACCAGGAGCACACCAAGGTGTACCAGGACATGAACCAGCCCCTGTGCCACTACTTCATCTCCACCTCCCACAACACCTACCTGACTGACAACCAGATTGGTGGCACCAGCAGCACTGAAGCCTACATCAGGTGGGATCTGCGCGGTGGCTGGACGGGGCTCTGGGCTACCTGATAGGCTGCACAGCTTGGTGGCCATAGCCCCATTGCTCTTGGCTGCTTTGGGGGCTGCTGACTGGCCAAGGTGCCGTGGGGCTGATGTGCCGGCTCCACGTGGGCAGGGCGTTCATGAAGGGCTGCCGCTGCGTGGAGCTGGACTGTTGGGAGGGCTCCAACGGGGAGCCTGTCATCTACCATGGCCACACGCTCACCTCCAAAATCCTCTTCCGTGATGTCATTGAGAGCATCCGTGATTATGCCTTCAAGGTAAGTGATGCTCCACAAGGTGGGTGCTGCAGTGCTTCTGGTGGGGCTGGCAGTGGGTGCCCCAAGTGCCAGGTGCCCTTGGCCACTCGGTCAGCCCTACCTGGCCCTGCCGTCCACAGCAATCGCCCTACCCCGTCATCCTGTCCCTGGAGAACCACTGCGGGTTGGAGCAGCAGGCCACCATGGCCCATCACATGAAGACCATCCTGGGGGACATGCTGCTGACCCAGCCGCTGGAGGGGCAGGACCCTAGGGACCTCCCATCCCCGGAGGTAAGGGCACTCCAGGCTGCAGCAAGGACCAGCTTGTGTGCTGCCGTGTCCCTGTCCCCATTGGGCCAGTCCTTTGTCCCCGCCAAACTCAGAGCTTGGTCCTTCCTCCTGCAGCAGCTGAAGGGGAAGGTCTTGGTGAAAGGGAAGAAGCTGCCAGACCTGCAGCATGAGTCCTGGAGCAGCGGCTCCCTGTCAGACCGTGAGGAGGAGGAGGAGGAAGAGGAGGAGGAAGAGAGGCTGCAGGAGAGAGGCAGCCGTCAGGTAAGGGGTGGTGGGCATGAAGCTGGCTCCCAAGTGTTGCTGCTCTCCTCAGCCCCACTGCCAGCATGCCAATGGCACAGTAGTGGGTACCGCGGGCTGGAAGACATGGCATGCCCTGCTGTGGCCTTGCACTGGGCAGCCCCAGCACCCTGATCCAGGGCTGCTCCCTCACTCTGGCTGCTCCTGCCCCAAAGGATGACCGTAATGGTGCTGCCACAGTGCCATGCTGAGCCCTTCTGGGATCCCCATGTGTTTTCTGGCTGGGAAAGGCCAGTGCTGATGCTGGAGAAGACCATCTATGGCTGGACTGGCGGTGCTGGGGGCCAAACACTCCTGGCCATCCCTTGACATGGTCTATCTTTCTCCTCTTCTAGTCGCTCCATTCTCTGCAGGAGATCAAACTACTGCAGGTGGGTCATGGTGTTGGAGCTGGGTGTGCAGAGGGTCTAGCACTGTGGGGCTGAGCAGCCTGTGTCCATGGGCATGGGAAAAGGGAACTGAGCCTGGGAACCTCCCAGCAGTGTCTCCATTTTCCCTCATGGCTCTAGGTGCTCCATATCCAGAGTCTGCATCACCTCAGGGTCTCCATCACCCTGGAGTCTCCTTCACCTTGGGGTATATCTATTGCCTTGGGGAGTTCTCCATCACCTTGGGTTCTCCATTGCCTCAGGGTCTCCATGGCTTCAGGGTGTCCACTGCCTGGGGGTCTCCATAGCCTTGTGTTTATACTGCTTTAAGTTCTCCATTGCCTTGGGGTCTGCATCATCTTGGGGTTTCCGTTGCCTTGGGTGCTCCACTGCCTTAGAGTCTCCATTGCCTTGCAGGGCTCAGCACTCAGTGCCAGCCTAATTAGGGCTCTTTAGAGCCCCAGGTGGATTGGGTGGGGAGCCATGGTTCATGGGTGGGTGCTGGAGCTGGGGGTAGCTCTGAGGCTGCCCTGGCTCCCCCAGGCCAAGGAGGCCTCACAGGTGGCCCCAGAGCTTTCCGCCATGGTGGTGTACTGCCAAGCCGTGCCTTTCCCCGGCCTGGCTCAGGCCCTGCGTGACCCACGGCCCTGTGAAATGTCATCCTTCAGCGAGAGGAAGGCCCGGAAGCTCATCAGGGAGGCAGGTGAGGTTGATTGGATGGGTGCTGCTTCTGGGCTTGGCCAGGTGTTGGGCAACCACTGGGTAGGACAAACTGAGCTGCTCTGGGCTGCTCTGCATGGTGATGCTGGGGGATGCACTGGCCTGGCTGAGCTGCCCAAGGTCTGGTGTGGTTGAGGAACTCTGGGGTCCAGCATCCAGGGTCAGAGTCCAGGAGACCTGGTCTGGAGTTTGGGATCAGAGTCCAGGGTCAGCGACTGAGGTCTTGGGTCAGGATCTGGGCTCCAGGGTCAGGATAAGGGGTGATGGTCTGGGGGTAATGGGCCCTCCGCACCCGGCTCCCGCTCAGCTCGCTCTCCCGCAGGCAAGGCCTTCGTCCGCTACAACGCCCGGCAGCTCAGCCGCGTCTACCCCCTGGGGCTCAAGATGAACTCCTCCAACTACAACCCCCAGGAGATGTGGAACGCCGGCTGCCAGCTCGGTGCGGCCTCGCCGGGGAGGCCAGCGCCGCGCAGCGCCGCTCCTTGCTCACCGCCTGCCCCAGCACGAGTCCCCCCTGCCCTAGCACCCCTCAGCCCACCCGATCCAGCACTGCTCAGCCCACCCTGGCCCAGCACCCTTCAGCCCACCTGATCCAGCACCCATCAGCCAGCACCTCTTTGGCCCTACCAAGCGTGGGCATCAGCCAGCCCCCCACCAACTCAGCCCCCCTCAACCTCCCTGACCTGGTACCCCTCAGTCTCCCCTGACCTGGTGCCCTTCAGCCCACCCCATGCCAGCATCAGCCCCCTCAGGCCTTTGGTCTACCCCAACCCATGGGTTGGCCCATGGGCCACCCTGACCCAGCACCCCTCAGCCCAAACCAATCCAGCACCCCTTGACCCACCCCAGCTCAGCACCCCTTGTCTTGTCCCAACCCAGGCCCAACTTCAATCCAGCACCTCTCCTCCCACCTTGACCAAGCACCCCTCAGCCCACCCTGCCTCAGCGTCTCTTGGCCCACCCCGACCCAAGACCTCGGCGCATCCCAACCCAGTCCCCCTTGGCCCAAAGCAACCCAGCTCCCACTTTTCCAACCCCACCTCAGCACCTCTCATCCCATCCCAACCCAGCACCTCTTGGCCAACCTTGACCCAGCATCCTTCAGCCCACCCTGACCCAGCACCCCTTGGCCCTCACCGCCTGAGGGCCTTGAGGCCACGGTGCCTCTCTGGTGCCCACGTCCCCTCCCCAACTGCCCCCTAAGTGCCCTCTCTCCCCCTTGGCAGTGGCTCTGAACTTCCAGACGCCGGGCTACGAGATGGACCTCAACGCCGGGCGCTTCCTGGGCAACGGGTGCTGCGGCTACGTGCTGAAACCCGGCTTCCTGCGCAACAGTCAGGGCTCCTTCGGCCCCGAGGCGATGCCAGGGCCTGGCCAGACCTGCCACCACCTGGCCCTGGCCATCAGGGTGAGGCCCTGACCACCCACCTGGCCACCTGGCCACCTGCTGGGACACCACCAGCCCAGCTGCCTCTTGTCCTCCCCCCAGGTGATCACGGCCCAGCAGCTGCCCAAGCTCAACGCGGAGAAGAGGAGCTCCATCGTGGACCCCCTGGTGCGGGTGGAGATCCACGGCGTCCCTGCCGACTGCGGCAAGAAGCAAACCCGGCACAAGCTCAATAACGGTGAGCGGCAGAAGGCAGCTGGCCTGCAGGCACCCTCACTTCTAGGGCACCCTGGCCTCCGGGCACCCTCACCTCTAGGGCACCCTGGCCTCCGGGCACCCTGGCCTCTGGGGCACCCCGACCTCCAGGCACCCCGACCTCTGGGCACCCTGGCCTCTAGGGCACCTCAGCCTCCAGGCACCCTGGCCTCTGAGGCACCCTGGCCTCCAGGCACCCCGGCCTCAGGGCACCTCGGCCTCCGGGCACCCCGGCCTCTGGGGCACCCCCAGTACGCCACCTGTGATACCCATCAGTGGCAAGTCCCTGGCTCGTCCCAGTCCTCCTCAGTGGTGGTTCCCTCTTTCCCTCCCAGTACACTCCAGCCCAGGCCCCAGTCTGCCCCCTGTCCCCTCCTCCAATATTCCCAGTTTGACCCCCCCCCCCATTGCCTCACCAGTATACCCTGGCCCAGTCAGTGTGACCCCTATTCCTCCTAGTACAGCCCAGTCCAGCCCCAGTGTGACTCATCTCCCCCAGTATACCCTAGTATGAGCCTTGTCCCTCCCCATATACCCCAGTCTGGCCCCAGTGTGACCCCTGTCCCCCACCAATATACCCTCATCTAGACCCAGTATGACCCCTCTCTCCCCCAGTATGATTCCTGTCCCCTCCATACACCCCAGTCTGATCCCAGTGTGACTCCCTTCCCCTCCAGTATACCCCAGCCCAGTCCCAGTATGACCCCTGTCTCTCCCAGCATACCCCAGTATGACCCATGTGTCTTCCCCAGTACACTCCACCCCAGTACACCCCAGCCTGGCCCCAGTATGACCCCCGCAGAACACCCCAGCCCAGCTAGAGGCTAAGCAGCCCATGGCCCTAGTGGGGAGGTGAGCCCGGTCCCTGCGCCCGCAGCCCCCGGGCCGGGTGCCGGGGGTGGCTGCGGTGCCCATGCCACCCGCTGACCCGCGGGGTGCAGGCTTCAATCCCCGCTGGGAGGAGACGCTGACCTTCCAGCTGCGGGTGCCCGAGCTGGCCCTGGTGCGCTTCGTGGTGGAGGACTACGACAGCACCTCCTGCAACGACTTCGTGGGCCAGTTCACCCTGCCCCTCGCCAGCATGCGGGAAGGTGGGTCAGGGGCACGCGGCGGGGGCCGGCGTCGCCCCCGGACCGCCGCGGCGGGGCCATGCTCTCACCCCGCTTCTCCCTCTGCCCGCAGGCTATCGCCACATCCGCCTGCTCTCCAAGGACGGGGCTTCGCTGTCCCCCGCCACGCTCTTCGTGCACGTGAAACGCGAGCGCCTGTGAGCTCCCCGCGCGGCAGGAGCCCACGGGCAGCGGCTCCGTCACCCCCGGGCTGGGCACAGCGTCGAGGGGACCCCAGGAGGCCTCGCCGGCCGCGGCCGTCACCCCGTCCGCTGGCCCGCGTGCCCCGCTCCGGGGCCAGGCACGCCGCGCCAACCGGGATGAACGGCCGACGGCGAGACGGGTGACAGCAACCCCCGGCATCAGCGCCCTGCTTGTAGCCCTCCCCCCCGGGAGCTCCTCGCCACGGGCCACCGCGGCTGCCAGCTTTTGCTTGGTGGTCCCGAGGTGCTGGGGACTGAACGCCGGCTGCATTTGTAACCCGCGCTAGAGTAGCGGCAACGGTCAAATATTTATACGAGGTTGTCAAGCAAGTCGAATAAAGGTTTATTTAACGGAGCCGGACAGTGTCACGGCTCAGGGCTCTGCCGCCAAAGCTGCACTGAAGCCCCAGGGAAGAGGGACGGAACCGGGCTGAGGTTTTCCAAGGCGCCTTTCCTTGGGCGGAGTGGGGAAGAAAAGGGGAGACGCAGGGATTTGGGCAGGAAAAGACAGTTCCAGGGCTCTCCTTGGCCTCCTGGCTCTTCCCGCTGGGAAGCGCTGCTCTCCCCGGAGGTGCCCGCAGCCAGGCGAGCGCGCGAAGCGATACAGCTTAAACCACGGGGAAACTGGGCGCTGTTGGAAGAGGAAGCTGCTTCGGGGAAAGGCAAAAAGCTGGATCCCAGACACGGTATTTGCCTGGAGCGGTTGCACAATGAGATGCAAGCAGCAGTCGCTGCTCGCAGGTTGCCGGTGGGCACCCGCGGGTGCTCAGTTGGTGCCTGGCCACAGGGTGGGAAGGCTGCAGGCAGGCTGGGTGCTTGCCCGGGGCTGGCAGCGGCACGTGGCTCACCAGAACCAGGGGTGGCAGCTCCTAAAGCCCAAACAGTGGCTGGCAGATGGAGAAGGCACCCATGGGACCCTCTGCGCCCCACGGGAGATGAGGGAAGGCCCCCAAGAGCTTCAGGGCTCCCGGCTCTACGTCCCTCGCCACTGACATGCCCCCGTTCTGGGGGGGTCGCTCCTCCCCCGGCAAGGGAGAAGCTTCGAACAGGCTCTGTTTCCGCAAGAGCTGCCTGGAGGCTCACCCAGGCCGTAAGGAGCATCCCGTCTCGCGCGACCTCCCCTCTGGCCCCGTCGGCACGGTGGCGGGACAGAGGAAGGGACGTGAATTCTTGCATAGGTGATATGGGACTCAGCTCGCAGCCCCGGACCCCCAGCCCAGTTAAGGAGATCGGATAGCTCTGCTGGGACTGACGTGGCAGCTCCTGGCTCTTCTGCGAGGCCACGGAGGTTCAGGCCAAGGCAGGCAAAACCACGGGTCCACGGGGAACCACACGGTGCTCACTCCTGTGGACACGGAGGCTGCAGAAGGGCCTTGGGAAAGGGCCAGCAACGTGCCATGGGGCACCAGTGCTCAAGGTGTACAGAGGGACAAGGATGTGTAATACCTACAACCCTTCACCTTTGGGGGCAGCTTTGGAAACCTTTGGCTTGAAGAACATCTCGGAGCAATGGAAACTGCCTTTACAGAAGTGGCTCACGTGATTTGGGGTCCGAGAAGACCTTCAAGAGCTGCACAGTCACATGGCAGTACCGGCGTGACTCTACAGCCACCACTAGCCTTCTCCAGCCACCAGCAACACAGGGCCAGGGAGTGGGTTAGAAGAGATGGTTGGAAAAGACCACACGATGGGTTCTTCTCCACCGTGGGCCTGCAGACTAGACATCACAAGTGACCATGGTATTCCCTGGAGGAGCTACCTCCCGAGTTTGTGGCAGGACTGTTTTTTGCATGACTTGCTTATGGGAGCCATACCCTTCCAGGGCGTTTCTGTCAAAGACAAAACCGCTTCCTCCCGACAGTGCATCTTTACGGACACAGGGCTTCCACAGAAGAAAACGTTTCCTTTGCCTTGGAGGTTCCTGTGGGACAAGAGTACGAGCCTGGAGGAAGAGGCACTGGAGTGGCTCAACAGGCTTCACCCCCGAGCAAAGAGCACGAGCACACGTTGCAGGGAATCACTCGCATGCATATTATTTCTGACGCTTTAGAAAACAGGCCTGGCGAGAGAAGCAGGCGCACAGAGCGCTCCGAGGCGCGGCAGCAGCAACAGCAGGTCCCCCGACGCCAAGAGCACCCATCACACAGCCCCGGCCTCTCGGGGAGAACAACTCCAGGAGTTAGAGCAGATCAGGGTGCATCCGGGCCACGCTTCGTGGGCACCCAGGAACCGAGTCCCCAGGACCTTCGGGAGTTGCCGCTTCTCGGTCCAGCGCTTGTTGAGCAGAGAGGGTTCGAGTCTCCAAGGCTGGGGAGGAGAAGGGACAAGGCATCGCTTGCACAAATAGCCCTTAGTAATAAATATCGACTTGCTCCCAAGCCCGCGGGGAGGGACGGCGCTGTCCTCCCTCTCAAGGCACCTGCAGCAAAGCTGGGCTGGGAAGGACTGAGTTTAACGAAGGAGGCAGCAAACGGAGAGGGCCGAGCGCAGGGACAAAGCGCAGCCAGGCATCTCCTCCTCAGGTCCAAGCCCTCCGCACACGCAGGAGAGCGCTTCAGCCCTGTCGCAGCATCCTGCCGCTCCTGGCTCGGTTCTCCACCAAGTCCACGCCGAGCTGTTTGGTGCTGTTTGCGATGAACCACCAAGCTTATTCCTGGGGCAGGAGTTGCCCTGTTCTGTGCAGACAAAAACCCAGCACACTAAGCAACTACCTCTGCCAACCCAGCTTCTTGTTGCAAAGTCACGGTCCAGGGACCAAGAGGTGGCCTTCAGCAGATGAGTGCATTAGTGTCAGTTTGGAACAGGAAAGATTTAAAATATATATAATATATACTTTTATTATTCACCCGTTAACTCCATTATATGCCAATCATGAGCTAGTTTCTGCAGTTACATTCCCTTGATCACGTCTTTACGAGGATGCAATTAAATCAAAACAAAGGAGACCACTGACGCCACCGGGGGAGCCGTGGCCAGCACTGTGTGATACAATCGTTAAAACCAGTCGATGTTCGTGTAGCTGCTTCAGTTCCACTTCTCCACACACGGGTCCGGCTTTGGCAGAAACGGCGAGGGCAGCATCTCTCCCGGGCCCAGCTCCTCAGCGGCGCTGCACTCTCCTCACAGGGCTTGCTTACTGCAACACCAGTCCTACCTGGGAGAGCCAACGGAGACAGCAGGTGAAGAAGCACCCAAGTGCAAGCGTCCTCTGCCCCACACCCAAAGCTGGACAGATACAGCTCTCTGTACCTAGAGCTCAGCAAGCTCTAGGACCTTTGAGACCAACAGTCCAGGAGAGCTCTGCACAGCCCTTTCCTGGCTAGACGAACAAGCTCCTCCTGCCAGCTCGGATCCAGATAGGTGGCCAAGGCTTAGGGTCTTCCTAGCTGCTCTACAACTCGTCTGCATGGCCAACTCGGATGGTCTGCAAGACAGAGGACAGCACAGAGCAGTACCCCTGCTTTGGGGCTCAGGCCGCCGGGGTCGTTCGATTTACTACTCTGGGTTCTCCCTAAGTCAATAGCAATAGATTAGACAGAAGATGCTTTCTGACAGCCTTGTACCATGACAAGTCCTGCTCCAGGGAATCAATGCTTCTGGGTGCTCTTTGATCACTATGTGTTGGGACATGCTGGCAGCTGCTCCCAGGGATTTGCCTGGCAGCACAGAGAGGGGCTCAGACCCTCCGCAGGGCACAGCGGGAGAGCAGCTCCCAGCACCACGCACGCAAAGCCATCAGCCCCTTCAGCGAGGGAAAGGGCTGGATAAACCTCCCAGCAACCCTCTAGAGACTTTTTTCCTTTTTAAAAAGGGATCAGTGGTGGAGCAAAACTGGTTTAAAAAGTGTTGATTTGTGGCACTGTGTGCTGCAGATGCTGCGGGACCTGGCGCTGAGGGACAGCAACCCAAATACCACAGCTGGAGAAGGCCACAGAAATAAGTAATTATACCCATTAATCAGCCTGTTGGACCTCACACCTCTAGCTGCCTGCCTGCAGGATTCTCTCACTTTCCAGACAGCAGACAGACCTGGCTTCCCAAGCTCTGCGAGAGGAATCAAAGTCCAGTCACCGCCAAAGACATTAATTAGCTGTTTTGATCCAGCGTGGACACACCGTAGATCCACCGCGCAGCACTGCTGAGTGGGATGGCTTGTGTTTCTCAAGTACTGTCTGTACCAAGATGGCTGTGAACTGGACAGATGCTGAACTGCAGCATCTCCAGGGTGGAGCCACGGTAGCCACAGGGCAACTGGTTACTGCCTACGATGGCCCAGGGCAGGCATCTACTCAGGGTCTCTCCAAAGATAGCTAGAAGCAACTGCAAGTGCTCAGAGCGGCTAGGTGGAGAGCGAGCTGCTGGCCTTGGGGATGATGTGGTACACCAGCAATCCTGTTTCAGCCCCTCCAGACACACTAGGAGCGATCAGGCTGCCAAAGCCTCTGATCATCATGGGTTCCTGTTCAACAGCGACCCAATAGCTCTTGCAGCGTGTCTGTTCTCTCTAGAGGAGCTCCCGTCCCTCTTGTCCCACCAGGACATGCCAAACCCTGAAGACAGACTGACACACACACAGAGGTGCTGTATGGTGTTGGCCAGGCCCTGTGCAGGTCCACAGGGCACAGCAACCATCTCCCAACTAAGGATGGGTGACTGCTGCATCCACTGGTACTACATCTGTCAACCCTGCAACCCTCCGCCTCTCCGCGGAGAACGACTATTAATTCCCCCAGGGCTCCACCCTGTATCATGCCTTGTATCAGCGCAGATGTGCGCGAGGTTAAAGATTCCTGAACCACTCTGGCCCCATCCTGGTCCCAGCATAAAATTAGTCTGGAGAGATTAACTGATGAGAGCTGCTTCCCAAGGACACTCTGGTCCACAGGCAAGATCACAAGCCGGGGATCACTGAAAAGGCAGTGCCAGACACCAGTGGCACATGTGTCCTCACAGCCTCAGCGAGGCAAGACCCCTGCCCACACGCAGGCCAGGCTGAAGGACAAGCAACGCACTAACCTTCTCTGGTGCCATGCTGGGACACTTCCAATTGTACAGGTAATACTGCAGATTCCCATCCCCAATCCCAAACTTCAGCTTTTCCAGGAAGGTTTTATTTTCCATGAGATCCAGTGCATTGAACACGTCGAATCCTTTCTGCACAGGCAAAAAACAAGGCCATTAGCTCCTCCAGCCATGGGCTGCTCTCCTCTGTGGGCACTGCCTGCTCCCTCTCCAGCCCAGCTTTGCATGCACTAAAGATGGGAGTGAAGGCGCTGGGGAAGAACCGAGTATTGCTGCACCTGCTTTCAATTTAAGTGCTATGGACAGCAAGGCAATACCTTTTGCTGTAAGAAATGGGTAGACATTGGCAAGTGGGCTCTTAAAGGGTTCAGGTTACTGTTCCTTCCCCCTCTTGGGTTGTAGACCCTTTTGGATTTGGATTTGTACAGCCCTGGGTATGAGGTACAAAGCCCTGCCCCAAGGCTGGCCCTCCGTGCAAGTCCAAGGGCAGCCAGGAGGCAGGAGACGCTTGCGGTGAGCTGCCCAGCTCACCCCAAGGGTGCCGCTCCAGCCCTGCTCCCGACCTGCCTGGATCTGGCAGCACTCACCGACTTGGCGAGTATGAGAGCGTCGCTCATGAGGTCAATGAGAGGCGTCTTGGTGTGAACATTGTAGAAGGAGTAAGCAGCTTTCAAACTTTTGTGAGTCGCGTGGTTCATGATGGTGGAGGGCAGCGTGTAGAAGCTCAGGAAATCTGTCACCTCCCCAGGGGTGCTCTGAAAGCCAAGAGTGACATCTCTGTGACACAGCAACATATCAGAGCCAGGCAATGCCTGCTTCCAACTTCAGAGATGCTTTGCCAGTCTGAGCTGGCATGCATCTGCGCCACTGAGGGCACACGACAGGCGACTTATGGCAGCTCAGGACAAAGGCACCATCCTCCAGCAGCTCAAACCTCCAGCCCTGGAAGAGGCTCTCTGTGCTCTCGCCGCTCAGGGCAGCAACCTCTCCGATCTCTCCTACAGAGGATGGATCACTGCACACTCTTCCAGTGGTGGGAGAAGCCCCCAAAAACACCCCCTGCCCTCTCACCTCTACCACAAAAGTGTCAATGATGTTCTCCTGAGGTAAGAACCAGTGCTCCACCTCCTCTCGGCTCATGACAGGTGTCAGGTGGAACTGCTTCAGGTATTCGGTCAAGAGCTTGTGAACTGCAGAAATATCTTTATGCTCCATTGGCCGCAAGCCAGGAGTTTTGGGAGTCTGCAGAAAACGGAACAAATTGTTTGCAAGGGTTTTTTTACTTCTCCCAAGGATTACACCTCCTCCGCAGCAGCCTCGGACAAGCAGCGTGGGGATGTTCTCTGCTTAGATCGACCCATTTTCAATCCCACAGTCCCTGACAAGCACTCTCCTCCTGGCCCTGCTTGACTGGAAGAAGGGAGTGATTGGCTGTGACAATGCAAAGACCGCAGAGAAGCGCAGTGAGTCCCAGAGCCTCACGTGCTTGGTCAAGTCACGTTGGAAAAGGCCTCCTACCCATTAACAACATAAAGCCTCTGCTTCCTTCTAGGTTTCTGCTCCCAAGCACAGCGGGGCAGGCTGGGAAAAGTGCCCCAGGCACAGCAGGATACTGCAAGGAAAAAGGTGGTGAGAGCACCACTCAGGTCTTGTCTGACTGTTTTTTATTTCCAGTATGACTCAACTTCTAGTCTACAGTTGGGATTGCTCAGCATAACCCAATTCCAGTTGCACAAAGTATTTCTGCACAAAAAAAGAAAATACTGATGGCTACAATCAGCAACTGCTGGTATTGCTGACATGGGAGGCAGAAGACAGAGCTGCATGTTGCCCAACCCTAAATCACTCATCAAATGAAACAACCAGCTCTGACCAACAGAAGGAAGCAAATAGGGTCAGAGAAGGTGGTGGCCATTTTTATGCTCTGTTTTTCTTTTCTCCTATAGTCCTGCTGGAGGAAGTTCCCCAGCTGGCAACTGCAGTGACAGAACTGATCAGTTTGACTGAGAAATGAAGGACTAACCCAATTCAAGGTCACTCCAGGGCTGTGTTTGGACAGATGAAGCCTGTCACATCTGTAGTCTCGTTTTACCAGGAGAACGGGATATGACTCACCATGAAACAAAAGATCACAGGGTTCTCTAGCTGCAAGAAAATTGCCCTTCGAATACAGGTATCCAGGCAAAATAAATAAGGATTAAATAAAGCACAATGGCTTGACATAGCCACTTATTATATGAAACACAAATTCCAGTTCTCCAGGCAAAAGGCAGATTCAGCCAAGATGTTCGCGTGTCCAATGCTGAGCCCCATCCCTTGCTCAGCTAGGAGCAATTCCTGAGCTTTGCTTCCAAAGCTTGCAGTCCCATCTGGCACCCACCTCTGGCAGCCGATAAAGCTTCATGGTACGTTGCATAGTCATGTTCCTGCTCAGGTGGGAAAATTTGACTTCGATGAGTTTCCGAGGATTCAGGGACCGGTGCCAGTACCTGCAGAAACACACTCGCTGTGGGAGGCTTGTTCTTGGACAACGGGAAGACTGCAAGAGCAGAAGGTTCTCGTAGCGGCCATGAGAGGGCACTCGAGAACATCACACCAGCTTGCAAAGAGGCTCTCACAGGCCAGGAGCTCCCACAGAGAAAAGCAAGGGCTGCGTGAAGTGCATGTGCTACAGAAAGTCTCGTGTCTTGTGATAAATGAGCAGCTTAAGTAAAGCTACTGGACTTATTCCCCAAAGAACAGCGTGGGAGGAGGAGAAATCTGGGCGCGAATCGGTCTGTCTTGCCCTGGGGAGTCCCACACCTGTGAGCTCAGCCATCCCAGTGCTTTGCCACAAGCCACGGAGGGGATCCTGGTAAGGGGAAGGACTGTAGAAATTTTCCCCAGTCTTAAGTGTTTCAGAGCACTGGAGTCACTTACCTGCAAGTCCCTACAGGCTTTGGCAGCACCACTCCCGCAGTATAAACTGCCTGAAATATTCCCTCCAGATGAACCCGCCGTGTGATCTCACGGATCAGAACTGGAGCCACTCGTTTGGAGCGCAACTTTTTGTGGACACACAGGAAATTTATCTCCACCATCTTCTTCTCTCTTAGGAAAGAAACAATGCACAGGATAAGACTCAATCATCCTGACCACGGAGATTGGTCTGATGGCCTGGACAATTTACTTCAGGCCCCACAAGAGGAGTCAAATTCTCAGGAAAGAAGGGTTGACACACTGGCACTTTGGAGGACGCTCCCTTGAGCTGTAATCCAACAGTTTCCCAAGAAAACACGGTCTCCCCTGACATCCAGCCCTGAAGGATTAGGGCCAGAGCTCTAAGCTGACCTCACTCACTGAGAAAAGGAGTCTCCTTAGTTAACTGCAAGATGTATCTGCATAGAATTCACTGCCCACCTTAAATATCCTCCACCTTTTCCTCCAAGCAGCAAAGCATCTCCACAATTGCCTGGTGCAGGTCTGGCTTAGTCAGTCAGTGAGGACAATACGGTCAGACCCCTCCTGAGCACTGCCAGGAAGTGCCACCCAGCATCAAGGAGCAGGCAAAGAAATTCAACCAAGCAGCACTTACGTGTCATAGATGTGGATAGTGGCTGGAATCGCGCTGATAAATCCCACCAGCTTCTTGCTGGAGACAACTCTGACACCACAGTGCCACTGGGGCAACCAGCCTGGAGGACGCAGTGCCCTGGAGAACAGACATGCTTCATTAGTCACATCCCATCAAAGGTACCCTGTGCACTTAGTTCTGCTCCCAGGCTACCCACCCTGTCCTGGGACACACTGTGTTACGTTCCAGGCCACCAGAGACACCCATGGGGTTGCAGGCAGGAGGACGGGAGGGCAACTGTCAAGTTACAGGGCAGGAGTGTTTGGGTCCAGGGGAATTCCTGCACTCTGCGGCCAAGGCCAGTTCTCACTTGCAACCCAGAAGGAAATCTGTGTTCTCGATTCGTGAACGCCCTGAAGAAACAGCAGCTCAGCTGCAAAAGATCTCCAAGTATTACTGCCGGCAAAAATAATTGGCAGTCGCCTTCCTCTTATAACTCTGGGACAGTGGGAAGCTCCTCAGCTATCAGAATTTTTGAATTGGTGACAGATGAGGAAGCGAGATTTTGGAAAAAAGTGAGGAAAGGTTAAGTAAATGCAGCATCAGTGCTAGCACTGGAGCTGCCAGCATCCACCATGCTCTGCTCCGTGGTCATGGTGCCACTCACCACAGCAGGAACTCGGGAGAGTAATCGAACCGGAACATGTTGTCGTCGTCTTCCACATAGTTCTCGTTTAGAAGCGTGTACAGCTCTTTCAGCTACAGCAGGAGAAATCAAGCAGGTCAAGAGAGCTATGCAGCAGTCACACCCCCTAACTGCCCTGAAACATGACCCAGAATGCTCTTTCCATGAGGCTGTAGCAACGGCAGCCACGTGCAGCCGTGCCCTGTAACTGGCACATCTCCCTTCTCCATGCTGCTGGCTCTGGGCTCCTGAACGGGTGCCGCTGCAGAGCAGGGTAAGCAGCAGCACACACAGATACTCCTGCCACCCCAGGTCATCTCTCAGGGAGACGGGTCATGGTCTGGAGAGTCTTTGTAGGGAAAAACTCCATCTCTATACACTTCAGGAACATGGAAAAAAAACATTCTCCTTTGTCCATCCTCCATGAAGAAACCAATCAAACTTGGCCAATATAGGACAAATGAGAGGTGAGTGCCTGTTTCAGGAGGAATCAGATCCACCTAAGGAGATGGTGAGATCACTGAACTGAAGTGTTGCTCATAATGGTGGAGTACACATTCCAGTCACCAGACATCTTCAGCAGTCCAAGCACTGCACTACCAACTGTGCAACAGAGACACCCTCCCAACCGGTGTGTGCCAAGTTGCCCAGACTCACCACGCCTCTATCTCCAAGGTCCAGGGCATCCCAGGTGAAGCCCTGGGGCAAGGTGTATGGCTCCTGACGGATATTGTCTTTGTCTGGTTCAACTGGACCATGGGTGTTCACCACTTCTCCTGCAAGAGAGAGCAGGGAGCCATGAAGATGCTCTCTACTGTTTGAGGCCAGGTCCCCATGACGCCTCAAGCGGCCTTGCTTGACAGCTTCTCTCACCTCAGGTCCACGGCCTGAGCAATCAGGGGTCACTCACCCACCCGGCACGGGACGCACCATGTGTTCAACACCACAGCACGGGGCAAAGAATCAAAACTGCTCTTTCAAGGGTAACAGCAAATACCGGAGAGTGGAAAGGAATAGACTGAGCTGATCAGAGCTTCAAAGCCAGAGCTACATCCTCCGTGTCCACAAGCAGTACTTCAGGCCTCCCAATTCCTGCCTGCCTGTTTTCTCTCCCTGTGGCAGAGGAGCTCTGTACAGAGCTGGAAATGCTCCCTGTGCATGTGCTGATGATCCTGCAGGTTTGCCATTTGAAGACTGAGCCAGCCTGACTTTTCGTAGCAGATCAGGACTTCAGATTGCTGTCGGGCAAAGTGGCCACAAGAGCACGGCCTTCCCCACTGCCACAGACCCGGTATCAGCCAGTACTTTCCCATGATCTGTTCCACCATCCCCAAAGCCTCATATGATGGCTCTCTCCCTGCCAGCTCCGGCCCATGCATTTTGGCAGGCATCAGGATTTCCTTCCCAGTGCGTTTAAATAAGAGCTGCAGTGAACAAGACAACTTTTGTTTAAAAACATTGACTCCTAAAGCACTCGATTCAGCCAAGAGAGGTTGGTTAAAGCACCAGCTTTCTCAAGGATGTCAACACAGCTCTGCAAACAGCAGCATCACTTGAGCGCTGCCAAGAGAAGCACACCGCACTGATTAGGAATTCCCTTAAAAAGGAGTTGAAAAGAGGTTTCCAGGCAATGGGGAGGTGAATAAACTCAAAACAAGAGCTCTCCCCTCATCACGCCCAAACTAGGATAGGTTCCAGGAACGCTCATGCATGGCAGTGCCCTCTGTCTTGAGCAGGTGTCCAACAACCCTGAAACCTGTCCCCCAAAATCCCACAGCACTTTTGTTACCAGACCCTAAACAGCCTCATGCAGGTAACGCTGCACACCACAGAGGGTTTTTGAACAAGCACCGAGGGAGATGGTGGGATCTAACGAGGAGCCGGAAACCAGAGTGCAGTCAGCAATTTGGTGTATGGAGGACAGGGCCATTTTGTGCCTCTTCTCTTCCCCATCTTCCACCTTCCAGGGTTTACTGAAGCAGATATGATGTTTTTAATGTCAGGATCCTCTGGTGAAAAGTGCAAACACAAGGTCAGACTTTGCAGCCTCACATAACCCTGTGCCTGGGGTATCTCACAATGATTTTCCCAGCACAAGCACAAACAGGGGCCAAAGCCAAGACTACAATTTCCAGCAAACAGTCCTTTGAGATCAAATAAAGCCTCAGATCGGTGTTCACAACATGCAAAGAGAATCACAAACAATGTTTGCAGCAAGAGGGATTGGATACAACCTCAGGAAAGAAGTTACTGAAGAGCAGCCAATTTTCAGTCATAACAAGCTTCGGGTAAATCTAAAAACACTGGCTTGGACTCATACTCCAACTCTCCTGAGCTCTGCATGGAGTTTGCTGGGAGATGCCAGGGCAGAGAGATGAAGCAAAGCAATCCCATGGGAGCGCACAGAGATTTGCTCTCATTAGTTCAGAAACGACAGCATTCCAGCGATGCCGCTCTGCAGCGGGGCACCCCTCTCTGTGCACCTCTCGGCCTTTCAGATCTGCTCAGCTGCCAAGCGCTTCTGCCATGCCGAGAAACACCTCGCTACCAACCGCAAATCACTTTGACGCACGCTGGCAGAATCAAGTGCAAACTGGAGAAAGGACCGGAGCAAGTACTAGAGACGGGAAGCATAGTCTAGCTGTTTGCGGGGTTGGGGGGAAAGGGGAAGAGAGGAATTTCCCAACTTTAGACAAGTGCAGCATCTCGGAGGCACGAATATTTGGGATGTTTGTGCCTCCTCTCTCCCTGCTGGCTCGGACGCAGTGCCTGCCCTGGATGGGGGCTGCCGTGATGCCAGCGAGCAAACGATGGAGGCTCAGCACGTGGACTGGCTTTGCCGAGCGGCTCTGCTCCCAGGTTGGCCCTCTCTCAGTGACGCTCTGCCCCACAACAGTCCAAGGCTTACCCTGAACGACCTTCCCCACCAAGGACCCTTCGCTGCTAAGCTTCAGCCCCCAGGAAAGGGGATAGCTGGATCGCTTCAGGTCTCTGGGACTCGGCACGAAGGCTAGCAGCGTCTCACACGAAACTTAGCCACAAAAGGCTGGGAAAGCCCAGTTTAAGGGCAAAAAGGCAGCGCGAGGCCATCTCGGGGCTCGCTTGCTGGCCAGAAAACCTCATGGCTTCAGTAAGGCCCTCTTTGGACAGGCCGAGAATCACAAGAGCTGTACCCAGGAGCACGCGGCTACAGCAAAACAGCAATGGACTATACGTACCTAGCTTGGGCACTGGCTGCGTGTCCCAGAACTGGTAGCTCCGCTTGCTGGCTTCTTCCATGGTTTTGGCAGGTCCCTGACCTACAGAGAAGAGCTCAATGGCTTTTTGAATCTCCTGGATCCTCTCAGCCGGTAAAGAGTTCACCTGAGTGCAGCAAAAGGAGGTTAAAAGTGAGTGACCTGAGCTACAAGCTCTGTATTTTAGCTCCCCGTAAGGGCAAACAGGAACTCACTGCCTTGGAGTGCTGCCAGGGAGGGGAGAGCGACTCCCTTTCCAGCCTAGATCCTCTCATAACCCTCTGAGAGATGGATAAACCTTTTTTCTAGCCACCTGCTACATGCTTAGGCCTGGGTTTAACACACTCCTCACTCAAAAGGGCTGGAAATCAAGCACTGTAAGATGCTTTAAGCTTCACTTAAAGAGAAGATGGCATGAGCAAAAAAAAAAAAAAAAAAAAAAGCAAAGTTCCCTGCCTCCCCCTCAGTAACACCCACACAGGGACACCCGGAGTTAACCCACAGCCAGCGTTTCTGCTTTTTGCGGTGGCATTTCTCTTCACTACTTCAGCCTCATCCATCCAGGCTGGATCAAACCAGTGTCTGCAAAGAGCAACTTCGAGATGGCCCTTGTTGGCACCGCCCAGCACCCAACATGCAGCTAGGCTCTTCCTCCTCCCCACGAAGACCTCGTGGGGTCAGCAGCTCTGCCATGAACTTGCTGCCCCAGCTCCTTGCTGATTAAAGGCGAAGAGAGTTTGAAACACTCTCAAACCACTGATTTACTGCCAGCACCATCAGAAGGATAAAGTATTAGAAATTATTCAGATAGGAACTGGGAGTCAGACAGAAAACAGCTTAGGCCAATGTATAGTCTTCTGTTCTCACCCTGCCACAGGTTTTGAGGGAGGGCAAGTGCTCCTTGGATTCGGAGAGAGAGGCAAGAGTGATCACAGTCTGTACGTCATGACAGAGAAAAGGGGCAGGGAGCAATTACTCACCATTTCTTATAAATACAGGAATCGGGGTTCAAACCAAGTTCAAAATGAACACAACACCTCGTGATGCCCAACATCTTGTCATAACGAGACCCAAAACGTTGGAATATCATAGAGGCGAGATGGGCAAACGGGTTCACAACTGGCTCATGTACACGTATGGTTCAGAGCAGCCTCCAGGTCCAGAGGGGCCAAAAGAGCCAATTGCTGGTGCTGAGAGGGTGCCACCAGGGCAGGGACAAATCGCACATGTCCCACACTCGTGCTCATCCCTAAGCATCGGCTGCTAATCAGGAGCAAAGCAGAGAGGGGCGAGACAGACCCTGCTCTGATCCTTTGGTTGTTCTTGTGTTAATTAGCCAAAAAGAGATCAACAACATCAGATGTTGTCCAAGAGTAGGAAAATGCGTTCGTTGTATTCCCTGGGGGCAGGGGAGGAAGCTGGCAGGTGGCGGCCGGGCTCGGCTGCACAGAGCGCAGCAATCCTCTGCCATCTCTGCTCAAGGAGGCAGCTGATTTCTGGGAAGAATAACTCAGAGGCGCCAGTCTGAACCTTTCACTGCAGCGCTGTAACTGGCTTTGATACCCAATAAAGGATTGCATTTATCCTGGAGTGCTCCACAAATACCTCCCGCAGCAGTGGGAATTCCCATGCAAACAGCCAGGCCAGGAAATTACTCTAAATCTCACACTTTTGAGCAGCCAAGTGCTTCAAAACAACAGCAGGCAGCATCAGGACCGGGAGGCACTTTCCTGGCCACATCGGAGAGGTTCAGGACTGGGCCTGCTGTTCTGTGGAGCTGTGACTCATGGCCTTCGGGAAGGGGTCGGGTACCTTTACTGGCTGGTCCTGAACCTGGTCAGGTTGATCTCCTTTCTCTTTCTTCCGTTTCGGTTTCTTTTTCTTCTTTTTGGCTCCGCTGTCATTTGCTGGACTCAAGCCACTAGGGAACAAAAGAAACATCATTGGAGCCTTTTTTTCTGAGGACATTTACACAGTCCCTGAAGCTCTATAAAGAAAATAAAAGCTCCCTGTTCTGAGCCAGACCAAGCTTCTAGGAGCGGGAATACGCCGTGCACGAGGGGTGCAGCCAAGCGTATTTTTCCTGGGATCCTTCCAAGCCCGGCTCTTGCCGGCAGGACTCGCCAGACAAGCTCCCACGAGGGGAAGAGCACAAACATCTCCCACCTCACGGGTTTGCTCAGCTGCCCTGCTCCGCACGAGTCCTCGGGCCCAAAAGACCCGCAGACAGCAGTCCCTGGCAGGAAAACGCTGTCACGCTGTCTCCTCTTCACTTTGAGGCGTTGCTACAAGCGGGAACGCAGGCACAAGCTAGCTCTTCCCACCATGTGCAGAGGTGACCATCTAAGGAGACAGGGGGCTGTTACATTGGAAAAAATTTATATTATTACAGCATAGCTAGAAAAAAAATGAGATCAAGCAGCAAATCTCTTTGAGCCTGATCCTCTTCACCCTCTGTGCTCTCTACCAACAGCCCTTGCCCTGCCTATGGTCCACTCTGACCCTCCTCGAGATGCGCCAAGCTGCTGGCACAGCCAGGCGCTCATGCCGGGGCGCCGCATCCCGCCGTGGAAGGAGATGCGAAGCAATTCTTGGATGTCCAGACAGCAGCAACTGTATCAGAACAGCCGCAAAAAAAAAAAAAAAAAAAAAAAAAAACCTTCGCCTACCCACGGCACCGAGCTGGGTCCCCGTGCCCTGAACGCGGCTGCACCGACAGGCGAGTCTGGCAGCAAGCTGGCGCGACATCGAGATAAAATACGGGAGAGGTGCCTGCCGCGAGCACGTCGCACAGGATCACGGAGCAGCCAGCACATGTCCTCCAGCTCGTCCTCACAGAGAGCTTTCCACCAAACCTTCCCTGACACACGCTGGAAAAAACCCTGGGGTCGAGCAAGCGAGTCTTGACAAGCCGGACAAGCAGTTGTTGACTCCATCGAGGCTTTTGTGGCTCCGAGTCGGCCCGCATCAGCCACTGGCCGATTCAGCTTTCAAAGTGGCTCCCGCAGCTGGAATCGGGGCTGCAAGTCGAGAAACGAGAGGGGAAGCGAGATCGTCTGCAGCGGAGGGTCGGAAGAGGCCACAAGCCACCTAACCCCACAGCCTGCCATCACCGCCACCGGGCGCTTTGCCAGCAGACCGCCAACGCGCACCAACAGTCTCCTGTAAATCATAAAGAGAAGCAAGGGACCTCACGAAGCGGCATCGCTCACGCCTGCTCCATCTCTGCTGGCCTCGGTTTATTTTTGCAGTACCTTTTCTCTTCTGTTTTTCGCAGGGGACAACCTGCCGTAACAGGGAACGTGTAGACCTAGGAAAGACACGGAGATGGAAAATCCCAGAGAAGAACTTCTGCCTCCACCAACTGGTTCATAAACAGTGCCCTAGAGTTGCAAAGATCTCCCTGCAGTATCAACAGGCACCGCGTCCCCTGCGAAATCTGGTGCCCTCCTGCCCAGGGGACCCATTCGTGACAGCCAACCTTGCAGAGGGATGTATCCGTGCTCTCCCGCCCCTGCACGTTGCGGGGTTTGCCTCCCAGGGTGCTTCGAAAGCAGCCCAGGTCGGCCCGCCACGGCCAAACGCGGCACAAACGGCAGCGCTCGGAGCATCCGGCGTCAGACTAAACACGGAGCCGAGCGAAGGCCCCAGCGTCGTTTGGCAGCAAACGAGGCAGCAGGTTATCTGAGCTCTCCTGGCGCTCCCGTGGGGGGAGAGCGTCTAATTGGCCCCCAGCTCGCTGATGTCTCCTGCGGGTGCGAAGCACTCTCGTCCCCAGCATATTAAAGCTGAGATTTTTGTGGCTGGCGTTCGCTCAGGAAAAGGTTCCTCCTACGAGCACGAGGGTCGTCTGAGCCTGATCCCTTCCCGTGTGCCTCTAATGCCGATGCGCCCGGCAAGTCTACGCTTCGTTTTTCTTCTTGCGCTGCTGCGTCCCACCTCCTCCTCCGACGGAGCGACCAAGCCGTAAGCCGATTAGGCTCACGCCCTTCGGAGGGCAATCAGACGGCGCTACCAAGGACTCCGCAAACGGCATTTGCGGAGGCCAACGGGGAAAAAAAAAAATCAGGCCTAACAATACCGTGAATGCTTCCCGGAGCTCAGCAAATTTCACCCTGGCTCTGGCAACACATTTGTTTGCGCAGAAGCTATCGAGGCGGTGAGCGAAAGGCACCGTCGGTGGTACCGGCCGCCTGGAAGGTGATGGACAGCATTCGCTCGCAAGTGCGTGGAGCAAATAGTCACACGTGGCCACGCACGGCTCAACCCCGTGAGCTGTCAAGCAAAAGGGAACACGATTAATTGCCTCCCTGCGCTCCGGAAGGATTTGAAACACTCGCTACGGCAGGTCATAAAAGCAAGGAGCGGCTACAAGCGGCACCTGCGCGGGGCTCGGCGTTCGGAAGTGCTGCAGGCACCGAGGCTCCGCGGTCCCTCGGTCCCTCCGAGGGACGGCTCATCTTTCGTCCCCGCGACGGCAAGGGCTTCGCCCCGGTGCCCGGAGAAATGCAGGGGCTGACACGACGGCAAAAGCCGTTACGGCACAGTGGCACTGACACAACTATCAATTTTAGTGACAAATGCGTGAGAAGCTTCTTTTCTTTCTTTAAATCCTCGCAGAGGCGCGCCAGCGAGACCTCGGAGGAGCGCGAAAGCTGCTGGCCGCTTCCTCCTCGCAGCAGCCGGCGATACCGCACAACGCCTGCGACGCCGGGCCGCCCCGCTCGCTCTCGGCGAGGCCACGCGAGTGCTGCCCACCGTCTGCTCCAGCAATCGGCGCCTCTAGACACACCGGGTGCGTTGCAATATCCTGGGGTGGTGCAGGCAGAGGGAAAGGCCGGCGCCACCCCTTGAAGCCGCTGCGTTGGCTGGAGGACCCTGAAACAGGGTCCCAGGACCTGCAGGTCCTGAACACATCGCAGCCAGAGAGATGGGCAAAACCGGCCGCAGTCTAAAAATGAAGCTGTAATAAAGAGATTCACCTCCTTTCTTACCAACTTGGACGCCTACCGTCCACGCAAGGGAGTTTGCGAGCCTGTCTGACACTAGACACCAGGAGCCTCTCCTGCGAGAAGGGAGTGGGGTGAGTTTGCCCTGGCCACCTGGGCGGTCGTGCTAATCCTTCTACCTGCGGATGCTGCGGGTGTCAAAGTCCTCGCACCCTGCTCACCCACAGCTGGGTATCCGGGCAGCGTCGGGTTCCTTCATCAATCGGAGCTGCCACATCTGAACTTCCCCGCTGAGGAGTTCAGCGCCACCAGTGTAGCTTTATCAACAAGCTGAGGAAATCCTCCCTGATTTATGAGTCAAACCGTCAGGATCTGGAAGAAATCAGAGTAGAATAAAGACTGGCCAGGTTTGCATAGCCACCCCTCCGGGCACAGGGAAGGCCCCGCTGCAGCTGGGAAATTAAAACCAAACCCAGCAGATGAGTAGCAAAGGAAAGGCAAGAGCATGCTTGAAAACCCTCAGGCCCTTCTTGCTTCACCACCGTCCAAGGGAACCAAAGCTGGCCTCAGCGATGGCTACAGGTACTATTTTAAAGACCACATAGAGCACCACCATTTCCCCTTTCTCTCCTCCAGCGCAGCTGCAGCCTTCCTAAAGCTCCCCAAATCGACCGCAACATGGCAGGACCCCGAGACAGAATTGCAAGAGTCCAAAACACCGGTTAATATAACTGCTGTGACCCATTCAGCCGCAAGTGCTTCAGCTGGTTTCACCTCCCATTTCTCAAGGGACAGATAACAGTCAAGCCCAGGCAGCTTCTATCCAAAAACCTGCAGCCTTCCCAGCTGCGCTTACAGCTTTTTCCCCCTCCTTTTATTGCCTTTTCAGCCCAGGCTGCTATGATGGGGAAAGCGGGTGGTAAAGGGCATGTTTGCTGCCTGATGAAAAATCTCTCTCACTGACTTTCCAGTCACCCACAGGACCTCAGCTGAGTTTTTCCCCATTGCCAACACGGCTTTAAGACCCTCGCTTAGTAACGAGTCTGGTTAGTTGGTGTCCTGGGAAACAGCACCAGCAGAGCCCCTCTGGAAGCCGGCAAGCGGCGGAGTCGCGCGAATCCAGAAACAAATTAGCGCTCAGCACCCCATCACGCAATCAGCACAGTAACGTCACAGATCCGTTCGCATCGACCCTGAGATTCCTGAGCTAGGAGCTTTCTTTGGGAGCGCAGCGGGGAAGGGAGAATGGCTCGAGTGTGGAGTTAGTCTCTGGACAACGTGCAAAGTAAGGCCAATGCTCACTGAGCTCCCGAAACACGCTAGGACCAGATGTTCGTGGCTACGATCAGCTGTGGGGCTTCGAAGACTGAGGCAGGGCGCTCTTTTCCACAGCGGAGAGTCCCACCACATCGAAAAGGTGCCTTTCCTGAACCTTTCCGGGAGCCGTTGATGGATGGAGACGGCGCACGGGTGGAACGAACATCGCTCGCAGGCAATCTGAGCCATGAAACAGCCCGAGAGCGAAAGACAGCAAATGGTACCAAGCTCCCTGTGGTCATTCCTCAGGAACCGAACTGGAAGTGCGGTTTTGGACAGCGGAGTAAGAAGTTTGCATGAACGTGGCTCAATTCCTTCATTGTGGAACCATTCTTTCTAATCAGCAAGATGTCAAACGAGAGACAGTAAATATCCGCTCTATATTTAGATGCTGGAAAATCCTTCTGACAAACCTGCAGCTAATTGGGTCTAATACTTACAGAGGTAATCTCATTAGGCTCCAGGGGAGGTAGGAGAATCGAGCGGAAACGGAGGCTATCCAGATGGTGGCTCACGCGTCACGAAGCGGAGAGCAAAGGGACCAACACGTAGTGCTACGAGGCAGCACGTGGAGCACAGTTACAAAACTAAATTTTGCATATTGCCACTGGCGGTTGTCTCAGAAACGCAGGGGGGGAAAAAAGGAGGGAGGGAGGGATTACAGAGCCAGACGACTCCCCAGCAGCCCCACAGGCAAACCAGGGAGAAAAACCCCCTTCGTACCACCTGCCCGCCATCCCCATCTGGCGACGGCTCCCTGGAAAGTTTCGGCCCTGTTTTTAGTCCTGCGCACCGCGAAGAAGCGGCACCTTCCCCGCTCGCGCGTCCAGCCCAGCGGCAGTTTTTCCACATCTGAGACCACTTCCACCTGTGCCACACGGCGGTTTCGGCACCTCCCAATGGATCCGTTTCACGGGGTCGGCGCGTTCGGATCCTCCATCTCACCACGGTCTCTCACTGCCTGTAAATCCACAAATCACACCGCAGAGAAGAGACTTATCTGCTACCTAAATAATTCTTCCAGGGCTAACTGGAAGAGGAATGGCTGAAATGTTTGCAGCAAGGAGCAGCCAAGCAGGAGCGAGTTACTCCAAGAAATGCTTTGCACGCTGCCTCCATATTCCAGGAGCCAGGAAACGAAGCGGAGATTTCTTATCTGGAGTAAACACCACCACCCCAGTCCTACAAAGGAAATCAAGACAAATATTACACCGCAATTCTGTCTTGGGAAATAAACTCGGACAACTGCACCAGAAAGCAGCACAGCCGCTTCCCTGTGCCGAGTTAGGACCAAGGCGGAGGAAACTCAACTCCTCTTTCCTGTCCTTAAAAGGAAAGGAAGTATTGCTATTGCTAAGTAATATTTTTATTTATTTATTTTTTAATCTCAGAGCCAAGATCTGAGGATATTTGACATGGACTGGGCACAGAGAGGCAGAATGCCGAGTGCTTCTCTGCAGACCCGGTTGGCAAAAACAGCCAGAAATATTTTTATACCTCAGCATTATATACATACATATACATACATATATATATATATATATATGTATGTATGTATGTATATGTATACGTAAGAGAGAGAGAGAGAGGAGAGATGAGATGAAATCAACAGAAGTCATATACATCAAGACAGAAAACCACGATTTTTCTCCCTGCCTGATCTTTTCTCTTACACAAATCTCTGACTGCAAGTTTTTTGGGGGAGTTGGGGGAGGACAGCGAAATTGCTGGAGAGCATGGAAGCCTTCATGGCTCGCATTCGCTATCGCTATGGCCATCAGCCACTCCAAAGGACAGTTTCTAAGTTCATTTCCCAACAAACCTGAATTGGGAAGCCTGCGAGTGTATACGCATTTCCCAGGCTGACCTGTTAGCCTGTTAATCCTTTGTCACTAACCTTAGCAGCGGCAAGTTACTATATTTTAACCCATCAGGGTTCACATGCTTATAGAAAATACAATGTCCAGACTAAGATAACCGAGAGCGCTCAGCAACACCCCTTTTCCTGGTTAAGGGCAGTCTGAACAGCTGGACTGGGAAATAATGGCTAGAAAGCTTACACAGTAATAATGATTAAGTATCGTGTCTTCTCTCCGCTTGGATCTGATTTCCGCAAACCTAATCATGTCAGAGGGAAAGAAAAGAAAAATCTTCCCAAGCATGGCTAAACCTATTAAACCGAGACACGGTGCCACACCCGGGAGGCAAATAAAATATAAACGCACAGCTGTGCTGTCATAAAAAAAAGCTTCTGTAATATTTCTTGCATGACCTTTTATTAACTTTGGTTACCGAACAGGCAAGTTCTCCTACAGAAAGCTGCTGATGCGGGGGGAAAGAGCGTCCGCAGCTCCTGCTCACCCCTTTGCAGAGCCAGGTAAGTGGGTGCTGGGGCTCCGGAGGGCTGGTACGAAGAGCTGGGTGAAGCTTGGGAGCGTTTACCACCAGCGCCAAACTTCCGGAATCACGTGCCGCCGCAGAATATAAAAGATAAATGTAGGAGGAAAAAGGGGACAAAGCCTCTGCTACCAACCACAAGTGTCATCAGGCTGCTTCGTACCTTATTTGGGGCAACAAAGGTAGCGGGTAACGTGGGCGTGAGGTCAGGGGTATTAGAGCTTTCCCAACTGGATAGGCACCTGCCTTGCTGACTCGCCGTGTAAGCGTTTCACCCCTTCGTGCTCTGGCCAGCTTCCTCTGCAAGCGGTGGAAACTCCGCTCAAACAGCAAAGCCACCTCTGCCAAGGCTTGCAACGCCCTCAGCAAGACTCAAGGCAGTTAAGGAATAAGCGGCAAACCCTAGTTTTTAAAGCACAAACTGGCACCCGCCGGTCAGCAGCCCGAGGCGCCGGTGGCAGCTCTTTCAACCACGCGGGAACGAAAGCGCGTGAGAGGCTCGAGGCTGAGAAGCCAGCTCTCGGCCCGCGAGTCGCACCGAGGCAGCGGGATCCAGCCAAGCTCGGGCTGCTGTAGCCACGAGCCCTAACATGGCGCTTCTGCGAGCAATACGTAATGGTGGAGAGCCCAGCAAGGGTGAGCGGGGCTGGGGCAAGGGGGCACTGGGGACGCCTGGCACCCGAGCGCAAGGGCAGGACGCACCACTGATCCGGCTCATTGCTGCAAAAAGGCACCTCGCGGCTCTGTTTTTGCAGTGACCGCGTACTCCCTCAGCAGTGGGGCTCTTGCACCGTGACTGCTGCTCTCCAAACTCTCCCACTAGTAACTGAGAAGTGCAAGAGGTCGCCGGGGGCAACTAGGGCACCGGACCCGCTCCGGGAGAGCACCGCGGGGCACATGGCATGCAGGCCATGTAGCTCCCCGTCTCCCATCCACGCCGAGGACAGGCCCGACCCTGCTTAGCTTCAGGACACGCTCCCGCAACAGGAGTGAATGGGAGCCACGGGGCCCGCCCCCACGAGATTGACAAGGAGCTCGGCCAGCCGCAGCGCGGAATGCTCTGTGGCGACCAATCAGACCGCGCGCGGGGCGGGGCTCCGCTCACTTCCCGGCCGCTGCCCTGCTCAATGGGCCTGGCAGCCGCGGCGGCAGGCGGCCCTGGGGCTCCGCTCACCCCCGGTTGGAGCCGTGCTCTGCCTCGTTCTCGCAGTCGCTGCAGTGCTCGTGGTCATTCTCCTCCGCGGACGGCCGTTGGGGCCTCGACGGTGGCCGCCTCACTGCTGTCTCACTGTCGTCCGCCATCTTGAAACGGGACCTCGGCCGCTGCCGCACCCCCACAACAAAGCGCGCCGCGATTGGGTGGCTGGTCGCGGGGCATGCCGGGACTGGTAGTCTTCATGGGCCGGCCGGGGCCGGGCTGTGATGGGACCGGGACTGCAGCTCCCATGAGCCTTTGGAAGCGCTCAGGGGGCGGGGCTCCGACGGCGGGTGCCTCGGGGCGGGCGGCGTTCACACAGGGCAGGTGTGCGGACGGGAGCCTGCATCCGCTGCGGCGGAGAGCCTCGTCCCGGGGCGCGCTGTCTGTCCCCTCGCGTGCACATCGGGGGCCTGAGGCGCCCGTACCCTTCCCCACGTGCTTCCTGCCCGAGGGGGCGGGCCGAACTGAATAACAGCGGCACCGATTGGCTAAGAAAGGCGAACGGCTTCCTAGCAGCCAATAGGCGGGCGCGACACTGCGCAGTGCCTGAAGCCGAGCAGAGGGTGAGTGGGTGAGGGCGCTAGCCAGCGGGCGGAGGGGCCTCGCCCGCCCCCTCGGGCTTGTAGGGCGGGCGGCTTGGCCGGGCCCTCGCAGGGGGGCCAGGTGCAGCGCTCAGTTCTCAAACTGGTGTATTTGGGGGGGGGGGGGGAAACGGTTCTGGCGCCTGCCTGTAACATCTGCAGGAAGGGAACGGCCTCCCAACCCACGTGTACCGTTCAGAGCCAAGCTGACGGAGTATTTATACCTCGTACCCTGGACCTCCCGCCTGCGTAGGCTCTGTCCGCGGCAGTACAAGTATTTTCGAGGCCCGTCTGGTTATATATTTCCAGACTAACCCTTCGAACTGCTCTCACGCTGCTTCAGGAGTCTTGCAGCAGAGGCCTGCCTGTGTAGGTATTCGCGGAGAGACAGAAATAGCAGGTTGATTGGGACCATGCGCCAGCTAAGGCTAGAGGCCAAAACTGTAGGGGTTGCAGCAGCTATAAAGAGTATATTTACCCTTTGCAGCAAGTGGAGCCTCCACCCCTGCAAGCTCTGCACCAAGGGCCTGATCCTCTCTCTCTCTCTCTCTCTCTCTCTCTCTCTCTCTCTCTCTCTCTCTTTTTTTTTTTTTTTTTTTTTTTTTTTTTTTTTTTGTGCTGTATTTTGTGTAGGCTCTTTCAGAGGGAGTGTAATCTCCTGCCCCAAAGGGCAGGATTTTAACCTGATGTGATGCTGGGGCAAGAGAATGGAGAATTAGACCCCCCTGGCTGTCACACTGAGCCCGCTGTCACACAGGGGAAGGCTCCCCGTGCAGACGGGGTGCTCGCCTGGCAGCAAAGCGTCGGATTTACGTCAGCCTCTTGCAAAGCACTCATGTTTATTGTAACTGCCCTTTCTGATTCCCTTTGAGTTTCCCCCTTGCTGCTGCTGGTGTTTAACCCTATCCATTTGCTTGGGTTCTTGAAAGGGAAAAGAGCATGGTACTGCTGTGCATTGGTGTTGGCTCCCTAGCCATGAAGTAAAGTCAATATATAACGCCCTGCTGCTGGCAGGTGCTACTGGCTCTCCCTTAACTTTACTCTTAACTCCCAGTTTCTCCCTCTGCTAAACTGCTTTTGGCTGTCACAGAGCTTATCCAATCCCATCCTGTCCCCCACATCATGCGCCTGGATCCTGTTTGTAAGATCAAGATGTGACAAAGATGCCTTCTTTTCCAGCAAAAATGAGCAGAAGTGGGAGGCAGTGCTGCCTTTTTGTAGATGATCCACCCGTTTTCACCGATGGCAGTCCTGCAAGCTCGTGTTGCTGACCGCTCTCACTGGGTACAAATGGGTGTAGTCCAAACTGCCATTTTTGATTGGCTTTATGTTGGTGGCAGGTACCTTGTTCCCATACATGCAGAGTTTCCAGAGCTGGTGAGCTGGTGGCCGAGGTTTCTGGGGAGAAGTGTGATGCAGGAACTGGCTTAGACAGAGAGATGGCTGCCAAGAAGGTCGGGGCTGGGGCATATGGTTCACTAGGGCAGGTTGTGGAGCTGGGCTCCCTTAGCAGGGCCAAGAGGAGCCTGAGAGGTCTCTAACAGCAGCCTGTGACTTCTTGAGGGACAGTCAGAAAGATGACAGAGCCAATTTCTTCTTGGAGGCACCGAATGATATAGCAAGGGACAACCGCCACAAGCTGAGGCTTGAGAGGTTCAGGTTGGGTGTGAGGAGACCCTCCTTGCTCATCAGGGTGCTGCAGCTCTGAGCCAGATGCCCAGTGAAGTGGGAAGGCTCTGTCCTTGGGGGCTTCCAGGATTCAGTTGCACAAAGCCCTGGCCACCCTGGGCTGGTGCTGGGAAGGGTCCTGGCTCCTGCTCCCGGAGGTTGGAGAGGGGACATCGGGGTCCCTTCCCAGCACTGCCGTGATTGTGTGAGATATGGTGCTGCAGGAGCTCTGTGTTTTTCAGGCAGATCCCACCTTGCTCACAGGAGGGCCCACTTCTTTCTAGAGCTGCCTCTGTGTCGATGAGCCTTCAGCAAAACGGTGCGAGCGTGGTTCAGAGCGTTGTGTGGTCTGGATTGAGTTGCAGGAGGTCACCCAGCAAGCTGGAGCCTCAGTGCAGAAATGGTGAGAAAAATTCTCTGCTCTGGCTTCAGCAGATGGTTACAGGTTCCCTCCCAGCCTCAAAGCTGTCAGCAAGCACAGACTTTTTGCATTTAATACAGCGTTAATGCCGTATTTGTGAGCTGACAGACAGGAGCCTGCTGCACAGAGACACAATTTCTTTCTTCCTTCATGCCATCCACGTAGTGCGTGCCGTTGGTGACAGTGCTGGCTTCCAGGTAGCGCGGGGATGTGATTCACTTACTGGCTTCTGCGGTTTGCGTCCCGATTCTGTCAGAGGTACCTTATCTCCCGTTACATCCCCATCTGTTGAGCTCAAGCAGGGCCGTCGCTATCAGTCCACAGGTCTCTTGGTCTAGGCTGAGATGTTGCGTGAGTTCTTCCCATTTGTCACTGGTCCTGGGTCACCCATGACAACCCTGCCAGAAATTTCAAGTGCCCTCTAATTTAGGATGCTCTGTGTGGGACTATGGCTTCATCTGTGCAAATGCTAAACAGGAGCAAGTCCAGCGAGCTGCACGGAGCTGCAGGTGACTCGACTGAGGAATTTACAGTTGGCTGAAGTTGCACATCCAGAATTAGCGGGGTCCAGGGGAGCCCGACTTAACCCGCCTCAATTCTTCAGGCTGTAAAACAGTGGTACCTGCTCAGGATGGGGTCAAAGTTTTAATAATGTCTTGATCGTTCCCTGAAAATGTATGAATAGAAAGCACGATCGGCTTGGAATGAAGTTGCCTGTTTGGGATAAATATTTTATGCGTGTGGCAGGAATGAAACAGCTCTGTTGTGGTGCATTTTCAACTCTTTCTTTCTGTTTCAGAGCACGATGTTCCTGGTTGGACTTTCGGGTGGAATCGCGTCGGGGAAGAGCACGGTTGTGGCCATACTCCGGGAACTGGGCTGTGCCGTGATTGATGCTGATGTTATTGCCAGGGAAGGTTAGTTCTGCGTAGCTGATCTTTCTCCCTTAGGTTTCCCTGGCGACTGGGGTTGATGTTTAGTGAAGCGCAGACGGCAGAGGGTGCTCTGGGTACATTAGATATCCGTTTCCTTCCGATTCACCAGTCTATGAGGATGTGGGGAGCAGCTGTCTTGGTGGATTAGAGCGAGGATATATTTTTAATAAAAAAAAAGAAAAATCACATCCTAATAACAAACACAATGGAGGGATCTCGGATCTCACCCCCAATTTCTCTCTTCTGGAGTGCAGTGCAGGCAGTGCTTCCCAGTGTTGAAAGCCAACTCTTTGCAAAGGAACTGCATTTCTCTGTAAAGCATATTCCCTCTGCTCATTTGACTTCTTTCTTCATCCCCAGGGCACTTGACTTGTAACTTGGTTATGTTACGTGCTGTTACTAACACCCGGAAAGAAAATTTTCCTCTGCGGTGGATGTTACTCCTTTGTTAATACTGGGAGATTGGTCCACAAAATCGTTTATGTCTTAATGTGCTGAAACAAAGAGCCCAGAATTTGTATTAAGGCTAGAGATATCTCAGATCAGGGAATTTGTGCTGCAGCACACCTGCAGCTTGCTACTCTTGAAATGTGCTGGCCTTGCTACAGAAGGGACCGAGAAATCCCGGGTTTGTTGCGTCAGTGGGAGTAGAGGAGCCTCCACTGTCTGTGTGATGTGGGGTGAGACCGTTAATCCCACCGTACCATTAGGATAACGAGGAGAGCAGTGCTCACTTCAGTAAAACCTGGTGATTTCATACACCAAAGGTTTCAGGCCCACAGCTGAGGAATGGTGCAGATTTGACTGTCACTTGCCTGTGTCATTTTTGAAGTGCCTGTGTTCTTCTGTTTGTTGAAGAACTTACCTTGTAGCCACTCAAAGCTGTGATGCTCTTACATTTTATTGCACTGTAATTCCCCTTGACGTGTAGAAGATTTGCTAGAGGTGCTAAAAGCCCTCAGAGACTCTAGGACAACACTACAGAATATTCAGTGGCGGTTTCCTACCAATCAATTCATTTTTCTCCAATTCCTTTTTCATATATGTGTGTTTGCTACATAGATATCACCCGTACTGAAACCTCAATGTGAAATTCCAATGGAGAAAGAAATTGGTCTTAAAGACACTTATTAAGCTGCCCTGAGGCTACAACCCATGGCAAAGTTCCTGGATTTGGAGAGAAAATTATATATGCTCTGTCTTTCTCTGTGGTTAGCCTCAGCTTGATCTTAATTATGTTTTTATTATTGCATCCTTTTTGTTGGTGATTTTGATGTCTCTAAAATTATATTCTTGTGCAATGTCAGAGTCCCTGCAAATAGCTATTGGGAATTGACCTCTTAGGAGGCTTTTGTGTTCATTTGCACCAAGAATTTGGTGACTGAGGTTAACAACAGTAAAAAAACTTATTAACGGCCAGGGCCCACCACTAACTCGTGCTAGCCAGGCTGTATTCACCCAGTGCTAAAGTTTTCAGCTAAAATAACCCTAATGTTTCTCCCCTTCTCTTTAAGATCTCCTGCTCGTATCTTCACCCTGTATACTGCAAGAACAGGCTCAGTCCTGTTTCTGCCCATGCCTTAACTAGTAGTCGTCAGCAAGTCCGTTTGCCCGACCTGCTGACTTCTAACCCGGGGTGGCAGTGCGCTATTAGGAGGGTTGTGGTGCTGAATTAATGACTGCGGGATGCTTCGATCTCTCCTGTGTCAGCCTGCAAAGGGACCTTGGTCTGCGAGTTTTGCAAACTTGTTCCTGCAGCGCTGATGCCAGGTGTCTGTTAGGCTGCAGCACTGAGACGCACCGGTCTTGGTTCAGTGTGTGCTGGCAGACAGATGTGTTCTCTGCTGAGAAGAATAAACTCAGTTATTTAATGAACAAAACTCATTTGAGGCTGACTGCTGATGCAAACACTGACTGTGCTGTAGAATTGGCTCTAACCACCAGCTGTTTAATGTTATCAGTGGTGCAGCCCCACTTCAAGGCCTATCGGCAGATAGTGCATTACTTTGGCACCGAGATCCTCTTGGAGAGCGGAGAGATAAATCGCGAGGCTCTAGGAAACATTATCTTCTCCCACCCGGAGAAACGGCAGCTGCTGAACTCCATCACCCACCCTGAGATCCAGAAGGAGATGCTGAAACAGATCTTGAAATACTTTGTGCTAGGTAAGAGCCTGGGCAATGCCAGAGCGCCGGCACACCGGGACTCAACGGCTGCACGACGGTCGTCTCCGCTCACGCCGGCTTTGGCTTTAAAGTGCGGAGAGGGATGGGGAGGGAGATGGGAGCCGATGTTGAGTGACGGCCTTTGTGCTGTGCCGCCGGTGCCCTTTAGCATCCACGTTTGGAGGATTCGTTGCTGCCCTTCCTGCCTTTCATTGCTGCCCTTCACATTCTTCTTCTATGGCTTAAGGTGCATCTGTAGGGCCTGAGAAAAGCGTTGTGAGGCCTCTTCTGAGATTACTTGCTGGATAATGTCATACCTTCTGAAATGGCCAAATATTATTCCCTGCCCCCCAGCCTCTCTGGGCTTCGATGAAAGCTGCAAAGCGCTTTTAGACTCGATAAGGTGAGAAATGGGCTGACAGCTGTGGTTTCCAAAGTCCCGCTTTTCCCCCTGATAAATATAACAAATACAGCTGTCAAACTTGGTCTAATCAAATGCCAGATAAGATCACCAGCTGTTTCGGAGGTCTCCATGTAGACAGAAGGATGTCTTAATAGAGTCAGTCTAGTTGGCCGAACTTATCAAAGCTGAGCTGTGTGACAGCTGAATAGCCCTATGCCGGGGCACCAGAGGGGCCACGCTCCCCTGAGGCGGACGAGGAGGAGGAGGAGGAGAAAGAGCGAAGGAGGCGACGTGCAACAAAACCGGCAGCCGAAGAGATGTGGAGTTTTGAACCCGGGCTGTGAAGTCGGAAGGGAAGCGCTGTCCTGCCCCTCGGCGAGAGCGCCGGCGTGCGCTCTGCCGGCTGATTTGTCCTCATTAGTCTGGTTTTAATGATTTGGGATAGCTGAATGTCATCTCTAAGGGCTCGGCTATGTAAGGAAGGCTCTATTGATCAAGGCGTAGGGCAGCAAGAACTCTCTCCGGGTGGAGATGCTGGTAAAATGATGGTTTGTTGGATGATCATGTCTTCATTAAAGCTTTCATTCCCACGGCCGGATCAGTTAGATATTTACACCAGCAAAACGGGAGGCATCCCTGCGGCCGGGGTACGCTGTTTGTGTCTGAGCACGCGTACCAGGGAAATGAGGTCTCCTGACTTGCAGCTTTTCCCCTACCCTCGCCAGGGTTTACTGAGAGCTGCCATGTGAAATCTTGCCGTTTGCGAAGGGCGGAGGAGGGCAGGGACGCGGCGAGGCTGGGGTGAGCCGCAGGGCCCGGGAAGACGTCTCCGGCGGATGGAAATTCTCCACCGCCAGCTGCTCCTCGGGGTCAAGGAAGCGGAGACGGGAGGCGACGGGTTTTAGAGCTCTCCCGGTTTGTCCTACCTGGAGGCAGGCTCAGCTCTCCTCGTCATCCCTTTGCTCCTGCTGCCCCCCTCGAGCCTCGTGGCTCTGTTAGAAGGAGCACGGCCCTCACCAAGAAGGGAAGCGGCCAGGTGGGAACGCGAGAGAGGGGGAGGTTTTCGTGCCCTGGAGTGCAGCGGAGAAGGATTCAGGGAATGTGTTGTGCTGGGCACATGCTGTCAGAGGGGGTTTAAATCAAATCTTGTGACATGTTTGAGCGCCTGGCACAGGGCATGCCTCTTGCATCAGGGGAATCCTTGTGGATTTTCAGGCCCTGGGGACCTGCCTGGAGGTGCTCACATGTTCCGGTGTCACGGCTGCGAGAGATTTGCAACGATTTGCTTCCCCCCCTTGTAAAAGTGGAACCATGGTGAGCTAAAGCTTTTCAAAAAGAGAAGGAAACTAGGCTGGAAACGGAGCTGGAAAACATCAGCCCGAATCACTGTAGTCTGGCAAAGTCGTCGTCAACTGAAAGAGAGGAAAGCAGATTCTGCTGTGGGCACTGCTCCCCTAGAGAAGCTAGCGAAGGCAGTGTGGCTGCTCTTGCTAGAGATGCACAGGCGCTTTCGTTTGAGCCTCTTGTTTCAATTCCTCATTATATTTCTGCAGCTTCACCTTTGGTCAGAGATCATCCAGGTTAGGGTTCTTTTTTTTTTTTTTCTTCCTGTGGAAACTTGGAACGAAGCCGTTTTCTGCCTGTGAGAGGGAGGAGAACGAACGTGCTTTGCTCCTCTCTCTGGAGCAGCTGTAGTCGTGTAGCTGTAAAGCTCTCCCTGCTTGCGCTGCAGGAGCAGCTGTAGCTGCAGTGCACGTGCAGAGCAAGGAATTTGGAAATCCAAATGATACTTATTATTTTTTTCTTGGGGGGTGGGTGTCACTTCTACAGGCTACCGCTATGTGATCCTTGATATCCCTCTGCTCTTTGAGACCAACAGATTGACCAAGTTCATGAAACACACGGTCCTGGTTTATTGGTAAGTGCCATGGGAATCGTGAGATCCGGGACGTTGCAGCCTCTCTTGGTGGCTGGAGGTTTGTCACCTCCCTCCCTCTCCAGGGAGAACTTAGCTGCAGCCTCGGTGCGAAGCCTTTTCGTGCGCCGCCTCTTTTCTGTAAACATGACAAGTGACACCTTCCTTTATCCGAGCTAATGAGCACGAGGTTTCTTACTGGGGTTTCTTTGAAACCTGGCACCCTCGTAAGGCGAATATCACTGCCTTTGGGCTTTGCACAGCCCGGCCTCTGCTGCCCCGGCGTTTTGGGAGCTCCCAGGTCTTTCCCCTTTTGGGGAATGACAGGAACGTGCGGCAGGATCTGCCTGGGCAGCGGCAACGGCCTTATCCGTGCTGCAGGGACTGGCTCTACTGATCTGAAAGCGGAGACCGGCAGAGTCCAGCATAAGGGGAGGATGACTGTGCCCCATCTAAAGGGAGGAAGGGCAGATGTCTCTCCCTCGTCCTCGGCCGTGCCGGCCTCGTGCCCAGCAAGGCAGGGCAAAGCCCGCCGGGATGCTCAGGGCCCCGCGCGGGACCTCCTTCCCTGCCGCGCTCCTGACTCAGCGCCGCCTTCCCGCTCCGGCAGCGACCCGCAGACGCAGCTGCGGCGGCTGATGAAGAGGAATGGGTTGTCCCAGGCCGAGGCAGAAGAGCGCGTCGCCTCCCAGCTGCCGCTGGATGAGAAGCGCAAATTAGCCAGTCACGTCATCGACAACTCCGGGGACCGCGAGAGCACGCGCCGGCAGGTCCTGCGGCTGCACGCCCGGCTGGAGGACTCCCTCGACTTCCTCTGGGCACGGCTGGCGCTGGGCACGGCTGTGGCCGGGCTTGGAGGGCTTGTGTACTTCCTCCTCCGGCATTTTGTCTCTTAATTCACCTTTTTTTTAAAGAGTGTTTTTTCTTTTGTCTTCTAAGGGGCTAGATTTCCAGGTTTGAAAAGGGCAGTGAAAGGCCACCTGTTTTAATGAGCTTTGCCAGCTGAATGCAGACAGTAAGATGAGGCATCTCCTTGCAGACTTCCCAAGGTGAACGTGTTTTTTTTCTTTTTTTCTTTTTCTTTCTTTTTTTTTTTTTTTTTTTGCAGCACTGTCTCCCAACTATTTGCTTTTAACTTCATGCTCAGGTACTTACGGAGCAGCTGTGTCTCGGAGGGGCGAGATTGCTCCGGGTGCTTGGCTGCTGCCTGCAAAAGGGGCTGAGGCCCACGTTATCCTTGGGCTCATCTGGACAGCAGGACTTCAGCCCCTGCTTCAGCCCAGGGTGGGTTTAGGCACTTTAAAGCCCGCTGGGACAATCTCTTTGGCGGGGGAATAGGTGGACTCTCGAGTCCTTTCTCTGCTACCAGCTGTCCCCAGGTTGGTCCCCTCCTAGCACTTGGCCCTGGCTAACCTGAGTTTAGATGAGAGATATCCTCTTCTTTTGTGGAAATTTAAAGGAAAGGCCTTAAATCTGTCCAGTGGGGACAGATGATGCATCATCTCACGAGAAAAAGGTGCGCAGCTGACGGCTTGCAGTCCCTCCAGCCCTGTATTTCTGCTGCTGCAGCCTAAGTAATCCTGAGATCGTTACTTGTGGGTCACCCTCCGCCAAAGGCTAGGGATGCCGAGGGTCTTTGCGGGTCTGGTGCATCCTTGGCAGTGGCTGAGCCTTGGGACCTGCCTCGGAGAAATGCATTTGCTGCTGTTTGAGTGTTTTTTTTTTTTCCCTTCCGTGGGTTCCTGGGGCAGAGCGCGAGTCTGGGCGAAGCGGGTGCTGGCTCTTCACGTTCTTTTTAATAAAATGCTAAACAGCAGCTGGCTCCCTATGGCTCTAAAATTTCCGGGCTGCAAGCGCTGCTCTTTCCTCGCCTGCTCCCGGCTTGTCTCTACGCTGGAGCACGGCTGCCGCTTATGTAAAGTTCACGACTGGCGAGCAAAGTTTCTGAGCGCCGTTGCGCTTTCCCGAGCGCAGCCCCTGCGGCATCCCTCTGCCTGGGTCCCGGGGGGCTTTACGGAGCGTCGACCTGTGGACGCCAGCTTCTTCGGTGGCTCAGCCCCAGGGCTGAGCAACCCCGAGCAGGATGCGGGCTCTGGGCGATGGCTCGGGTCCCCCGTGAGCTCGGTGTTTGTGTATCAGGCGGGGACGTGCCCCCAGCGCCAGCCCCGGCAGAAGCACCTTTCTCCCAGGGTGGCACGGAGCTGCCAGGCTGGCGTCCAGCCCCCTTTCCCCTGCCACCCTTCCTGGTGCCTCCAGCACCTTGTGGTGAGCCTGGCACTGCTCCCTGGAGCTCCGTATTCCCTTCCCAGTCACCCACCGCTGCGCTGGCAGGTCCCTCCGTCACATCGGACATTTGCAGAGCGGCTTTGCCCAGCCCTGAGCCAGCATCTCTGGTCTGGGCCGAATCCAGACACCCGAAAACGCTGTAGTTATGGACGGGCAAATCCTTGGTGATTTAACGATGCCCCGGAGCAGCTAACGTGGTGTTGGCAGCGGGTAAGGATGAACCCAGCTCCGGCTCGCTGCCGGGGGCAGCTGCGGCCGTGGTGGAGCATCCCTGAGCTCCCTTACCTGGCCGATTTGGGCACCCCAGCTTTTCGGGGCAGCGCGGCGAGGAGCCGGACGCGAGCGATAACCTTCTGCCACCCTTTGCTTTCCGCACATGGCTCCCCCCAGCTCCGCCACCGCCGCCTGCTTCTTAACGCGCCTTTAATTGCAGCGGCAACACCAGTGCGGGGAGTCCCTCCCAGCAAGCCATAAATCAGGGCTGGAGCAGGACGGTCTAAGCCAGAGATAAGCACTGATTGCATTCCTCCCTCCCGGCTCGCCTGCCTCCGCGATAAATGGGGCCGCGATGAGGCCAGGGGGAGCGAGACCGGCACGGTAATCACATTTGGCGCTTCGCTCCCGGCCTGCTGACGTTTTCCAGCCGCTAATGAATTTAGCGGGGCCGCGGGAGCGAGTATTTTGGGCGAGCTGGCGCTGCCCCCGGTTTGTTGGCGCTGCAGGGTTGGTGCCCTGGGCTGGGATCTGGGGTGGTGGTGGTGGTGGTGGGGAGGGGGGGGGGGGGGGGTCCGGCCAGCTCCTGCGCCCCTGTGGGTACCCGACCGTGGTCTCCTTCCCGCGCCGCCACCGCCGTCTGCCGGCCTCGCCGCTCGCCTCTGCCCGTCCCGTCTCCTCTGATCGAGGTCTGTTTGAGCAGGGAGCTCGGCGCAGAAGCCAAATATTTAGCTGCTGCAAATTGGCGCCCGGAGCGATTGCTTGGAGGGTTGTCACGTGCCGCGGGCAGGTGACAGTCCCCTCGCCGGCGCGGGGCGCCCTTGCCGGGCACCGCCGGCTGGGATTTTCTGTGGGGAAGGGTTTTTGCCAGTGCTGTGGGCACTGGAGCTGGGAGTCGGGCACCCATCGCGGGAGGTGACGTGGGCACCCAGGGGCGACGGCCCCCGAGGAGGGGACAGCGGAGGGCTGCTGCGTGGCCCCACAGTGTCCTGAGTGTCACTGCATGGCCCCGTGGTGTCACCCAGTGTCTCTGCCGCTGCGGGTCCTGCTGTGCCTCCCAGTGTCACGGTCCGTGCTCAGTGCGTAAGATGCCACCTGGTGCCATTACCGCTGCTCGTCTCCCAGGGTGTCACAGTGTCACTGCAAACCCCGTGGGGTCACCCTCTCCCTGCACATCCCACAGGTGTCGCAGTGTCATCCCATGGCCCTTAGCGCATCACCCAGTGTCCTCATCCCATCACCCCATCCCCATCTGTCCGGTCATCCAGCATCCTCATCCTGTCACCCAATGTCCCCATCCTATCACCCAAAATCCCTGACCCATCACCAACATTCCTGTCCTGTCACCTGACATCCCCATCCTGTCACTCGACATCTCTGTCCCATCACCCAACATCTACATCCCATTACCCGATGTCACCATCCCACCACCCAACATCCCTGTCCCATCATCTAATGTCCCCATCCCATCACCCAGTGACCGCATCCCATCACATGACATCCCTATCCCACCACCTCATGCCCTCATCCCATCATCCAGCATCCCCATCCTATCACCTGACAACCCCATCCTGTCACCCAGCGTCCCCATCCCATCACCCAATGACCCCATCCCATCACCCAATGTCCCCATCCTGTCACCCAGCGTCCTCATCCCATTACCAACATCCTCGTCCCATCACCCAATGTCCCCATCCCATCACTCAATGTCCCCATCCCACCACCCAACCTCCTCATCCTGCCTCTCTAACGCTGGGTGTCGCGGGAGCCCGGTCCGCGCCGCTGCCGAGCGGGCGGGAGAGGAGACGCCGGCGAAAATAAATCAATGTGTGACTTTAATATATGTGCTCTCGGCGTCTCTGTGTGCCACAGGATTATGAGTAACCTTGATTCGGACTCTGTGTCCGTGTGCCCGGGGCCCCCAGGGAAGGGAGCGAAATTAGGCAGCCGCGGCCCCGCGCCTGATTGACACGCGGGTAAACACGGCGCGGCGCCGGGGCGGCCGGGAGCCCGCAGCCCGCGTTGGGCATTGCCGTCACGTTCGGGCGACAAAACCGTTCCGAGAGAAAAAAAAAAACGGCCTTAATTCGATCAGCAGCGGCTCCAAGGCCGTTCTGCCCCCGCGACGGTCCGGGTGCCCGGCGAGGAGCTGGCACCCGCGGGGTGGCAGGGCTGGCACGTCCCTGGCGTGGACCCCCCCCCCCCGGCCGAGCCGCGTCCTCGGCCCCGCTCGCTTCGGCCGGGAGAGCAGTGATTTTCCGTCAGTCGGCTCCCGTCCCCGTCAGCCAGCCTCTAATTAAGTCGCGGTGTTGCCAGCCCTTAATTGCACACCGGCGGGAGGGTGCTCGGGTCCCCGCCGGGCCCGAGACATCGTTAATTAGAGGCCGGGCGATGCGGCCGGGGCTCGCGGGGAGGGAAGGAGCGGGGGGAAGCGCGCGGAGGATGCGCCGCCCCGGCTCCCGCCGCGGCCCCGGGGCCAGCGGGATGGGGTGTCCCGCGGGATGGGGTGGCCTGGGTGGGTGTGTGCCACCCACAGGGACCGAGGGACGGTCCTGCGAGGGCGGGGACGTGCTGGCCACCAAGCCGTCTGATGGACCCACTCAACCTCTTAGCCAACTGACCAGACAGCTAGTCAACCGGCCAGGTAGTCAACCAGCCACCCAGCTAGCCAACTGGCCAGCAAGTCTATTGGCCAGCTGGTCAACCAGCCAGCTAACTAGCCCCCTGGGTGGTCAGCTAACTGATCAACTAGCCCATCAGCCAACCAGCAAGCCAGTCAGCCAGCCAACCAACTAACTAGCAAACTGACTAATCGGCCAGTGAACTAGTTAGCTAACTGGCTAGCCAACTGGCCAGTCAACCAACCAGCCAGCCAGCCAACCAACTGCCTAACTAGCCAACTGACTGGCCAACCAGCCAACTAGCTAGCCAACTGGCCAGCTAGCCAGCTAGCCGGCTAATCAAACAGCCAACCAACCAGCCATCTGACCAGCCAACCAACCAGCCATCTGACCAGACAGACAGACAGCCAACCAGCTAGACAGCCAACTGGCCAGCCAGCCAACCAGCTGGCCAGTCTGCCATCTACCAGCTAGCTAATCAGCCAACCACCGACCAACTAGCCAAATAGCCAGATGGCCAACCATCTAGTCAGCCTACCAGCCAAAGCACCAGCCATCCAACCAACCAGCTGCTGGCTGCCAGTCAGCTAGCCACCTGGCCACCAGCCATCTCCTCAAAGAGCTAGTCAGATAAGCAGCTAGCTGGTTGCCAGCTAGCCAGCACCATCTCCCCAGGTCCTCTCCAAACAGCTGCACGGGTTTCTGGCTGGAGATGTTTCTCTCTTGAGCACCCAAGCTCACCTGGGCTCCTTCCTCACCTGCTGCATGATGGATACACGGGTGGCCCAGGACAGGCCCGTGACCAAGGCAGTCTGCAGGGATGTGGGAGCCCAGTGCTGGCTGGCTCCATGCTGTCCTGGCCGAGGCCCTTTCCCTGCTCCGTGCCTCGGTTTTCTCCTCCGTTTTATCTCACTAGCTGGCCAGGTTGGTGCCGCAAGCTACCCTCCAGCACATGTCTGTGAGCCCTGTCCGGGGGTGCCTTGGGCTGCACCCTCACAGTGCCTGGACATGGGGCAGGGACACCCAGCGAGTGACTTCTCCTCCCCTTCAATGCCCTGGGACCCTGCGGTGTTCGAGCCCATTTTCTCCCCAGCCCAGCACTGGGAGCTGAGTCCTGCCCAGGCTGTCTCCACCTCGGGATCCGTCGGTGCCAAGTTCTCCCACTTCTGGGTTGATACATGCTGGCTACAGCACCCAAGTGCCATCCCGTGTCTCTCCTCAGGCATCAACAGCCTGGACAACTCTACATTAATTCCTTAATTTAATTCCTTCCGTCTCCTAAATGAGATGGTTGCGATGACCTTTCCCAGGAACGGAGACAATTTAGGGCTGGGCAAGGCACCTTCTGGCACCTGTGGGACAACACGTGAATGTCGAGCCGTTTGCGAGCTTTGCATGGTGGAGGTTGAGCTCTCGCAGCTCCAGGGGCCGAGAATCAGTGCAAAGTGCCTGGAGGTGCTCCTGGGGGTTGGAGGTGCGGTTGCACGGGTGGGGATGGTCACAGCTGGGCTCCTTGAGACCGAGGACAACCCTGTCCAGTGGGGCTACCAGGCCAGGTCCTCCTGCCTGGCAGCACTGCAACCTGGCTTGGTCTGATGGCTTATCGACGGGTGGGTGCGCAGCTGGATGGACAGATTTGGGGACAGACGGATGCACAGACACGTGAGGGTGGATGCTTGAATGGCTGTTTGGCTGGAAGGATACCCGGACACACGTATGGATGGATGCACGGACACACGGGTGCATGGCTGAGTGGACAGGTGGATGGCCAGATGAACGCATGCGCACGCGCAGATGGATACACGGGCAGACGGATGTGTGGATAGATGGACGTGAAGAGGGATGGAGGGATGGAAAGAAAGACCTGCGGATGACCGCATCCACGGGAGGGTGGATGAGTGGGGGTACGCATGGGTGCACGGCTGGGTATGGGGAGGGGCGGGCGGCTGCGCGGGAGGGAGGGAGGGAAGGAAGGAGGGAGGGAAGAAGGAGGGAAGGAAGGAAGGAGCCTTGTCGGCTCAGCTGTGACCTCTAAACACACGTGCAAGCACAGGCATGCACACGCACACACCCCTCTGCACTCAACTAGCGCATATGCACACGGTTACACACCTAGATTCACTTGCACTTACACACTTGCACCCTTTCACTCTGATGTGTGCAAGCACAGGCACACCCCCCCCATTACACTCACCTGTGCAGGCTTGCATGCACCCGTGCACACAAGTATGTGCACATGCACGCACCCCTACACTCACTTGCACTTGCACACATGCCTCCCTGCACACACACACACACGCACAGGCACGTGCACACATGTGCACACACCCAGTCTGTGCTCACCTGCACGTGCACACACAGTTGCTTGCACACCGACACTCACCTGCACTTGCACAAGTGCCCCTTGCACACACACACACATGCACAAGCATGTGCACACATGTACCACTGCCCTCACCTGCACTTGCACAAATGTGCCCACCCATGTGTGTGCACACGCGCTCGGCCCTCTCCTAAACCCCCTCCCTGGTGTGCCCACGGGTGCAAGGCCGGGCGCCGACGTGCCGCTGGGCACCCGCCCACCCGGGCTGGGGCGGGGGGGGGGGGGGGAAACTGAGGCACGGAGCCACTCCGACCCCGGCTGGCCCGGCCCGGGCGCCCTCGCCCGTCGCCGAATCCGCCTCGACGAAGCCCCCCGCGCCGCCGCCCATCGATCGCGCCGCCCGCCCCGGCCCCTGCCCGCGCCGCCCACCTGCCCGCGTAATTATGCAAAGCAAACAGCCGTGGGCTTGCGCTGCGCATTGATTTTGCAGGAGCTGTTGTTAGCTTAACCTTTCCGGAGGAACCGCTGCCGCGCGGCTGCTCGCGTCAACGGGAGCCTCCTGACGGAGCCGCGGCCGGTGGCTTTTTAATTCTTTCTCTTTTTTTTTTTTTTTTTAATACCTCCCCTTTTCTTGCAAACTTGGCACTTTGGAGATTTGCTGCTTGTTTGCTCCTTTCCGGGCAGCCGGGCACTTCTGACGCCGGGAGCTCACGCGTGGGGACGCGGTGGCCCAGGATGGCGCTGGCCCGGGTGTCTCTGGGGTTAGAGGAGCGTCCTGCTGGAAATGGGGTGGCTCAGGAGCGTGCAAGCGTGCACGAGCGTGCAGACACATGACTGCGTGTGCACTCACGCGTGCATGCGCACACGTGCATGCAGACACATATGTGCAAGCGTATTATGCATGCGTGTGTCTGCAAGTGCACTCACGCAGGTGTGTGTGCACACGCACACGACTGCGCGTGCATGCATCTGCACGAGTGCACTCAGGCATTCATGCAAACACACGCACGTGCGCACACGTGTGCACACGAAGGTGCCCGCATGGGCATGTGTGCGTGTCTGCGTGTGCAGGTAGACACAGGTTTGCATGCGCCCAACTCTGTGCATGCATGTGCAAACAGGCACTTGAGCATGCGTGCATGCGTGTGCATACAGACGTGTGCGTGTTCACGACTGCATGCATATCATTGTGCGTGCGTGTGTATGCATGCACGCATATGTAGATGTGCATCCACAAGACCGCACGCATGCAGCAGCACATACGCATGTGTGCGTGCGCATGCAGACACACGTGTGCGTGCCCACAACCCTGTGTGTGGCATTTGCACGTGTGCACGTGCCTGGCTGCACCCCCGGGCATGCATATGCACACACAACTACCCGTGCACACACGCAAGGAGGGCAGCACGTATGTGTGCACGGGCTTGTGCATATGCATGAGTGTGTGGGCGTGCACAGATGCGCGTGCACACATGCACGGCGCGCTCGCTAGCTCCAGCTTTGCAAAACCCCGCGCCAACACCCCGCGTACCCCTCGGCACCCGAGCGTGCCCTGGGGGACGCGGGTGGCCGGCTCCCGTCCCGGGGGCACCCACTGCGCTGCAGAGGGGGTGACTCATTTAGCAAGGCGTATTTTTAGGACCTCATTAAAAAAGCAAGAGGAGGGGGGAGAAGAGACAAGAAATAGGGAAGAAATAGCAGATTATGAGTTATTTTTCATGCCGGTGACAGCGCGGGGGGGGTGGGTGGAACTGTCAGGGCTTGTCTCCGCAGCGGGAAGGCCGCGGGCGGCTGCACCCGCGGGTGCAAGGGGCAGCAGCTGCCGCCGCCCTGGCCGGCGAGCAGCGCGAACCGCTGCGGAAAAAGCAAAAAAAAAAAAAAAAAAAAAAAAAAAGGCAGCCAAAAAGCCTCGTTAAGATAATAGGAATAATTGCCTCCCACTTTGGGAGCTTCTTATGAAACATGTTTTTTTTTGGTGGCATCTTTATCTCGCTCTCCAGTAACTAAAACTGCAGGTCATAAGTGGCTAATTGATTTCTGCACGCTGATTAAATTTCAAGCGCTTTACGCGAGCGCAGGGAAGAATAAAGAGGTCAGCGCGGCCCCGCGCGCCGCAGCGCGCGCAGCGAGGCAGCGCCATCGATTTGCAAATCGATGCTTTGAGAAATGATTAAATGTTCCCCTCGCCAGAGCAGACCTCGACGAGTCTCCGAGGCTCTTGCGACGACGGCTTAATTAGAGCGCGCCGCCCGTGCGCGCACGCGCACGCACACGCCACCCCCCCCGGCCCTTTGCGAAGGGCCGCGAGGCCGTGTCGCGTGCCCGGGGGGGGGACGGGTGTCACACGCGCGGCGGCAGCGCCGGAGCCAGCACCCGAGTCGACGGAGAAGGGCCAGCAAAAGCCACCGGGGCGGCACGGTGCACGCACGCGTGTTGGCACGTGTGCTTGCACATGCGTTCGTGTGCATGCTGCATCGGCACACGTGGGTGGCCGGGTAAACGCGTGTGTCTATGTGCACACATGTGCGCATGTTTGCAGGTGTGTGTGTGTTTGCACGCGTGTTTATGTGCATGTTGCATGAGCACATGCACGTGACCATGCATGTGCATGCGTGTCTGCCTGCACACACGTGTGCTTGTTTGCACATGTGTTTGTGTGTATGCTGCATCAGCACACGTGTGCGGCCATGCACGTGCATGTGTGTCTGCCTGCACGCATGTGTGCTGGTTTGCACGTGTGTTTGCGTGCATGCTGCATCAGCACACATGTGCGGCCATGCATGTGCATGTGTGTCTGCCTGCACACATGTGTGCTGGTTTGCACGTGTGTTTGCGTGCATGCTGTATCAGCACGCGTGTGCGGCCATGCACGTGCATGTGTGTCTGCCTGCACGCATGTGTGCTGGTTTGCACGTGTGTTTGCGTGCATGCTGCATCAGCACGCGTGTGCGGCCATGCATGTGCATGTGTGTCTGCCTGCACACATGTGTGCTTGTTTGCATGTGCGTTTGTGTGCATGCTGCATCAGCACGCGTGTGCGGCCATGCACGTGCATGTGTGTCTGCCTGCACGCATGTGTGCTGGTTTGCACGTGTGTTTGCGTGCATGCTGTATCAGCACGCTTGTGCAGCTACACATACATACTGCGGAGCAAGCACACGCTGCTGTGCACGTTGGCACATGCTTGCACGCTTGCACGCGTGTGCTTTCACACGCGCACCCGTGCGGCCGCCCCGGCACGCTGCTCCGGCCCCGCAGCCAGCCCGCCGGGACCCCCGAACGCCGCACGAAGCCCCGGCGGGCGCCCCACATCCCCCCCGCCCCCCCGCGCGCCCAGCCGTGCCGAGCCGAGCCGAGCCGAGCCGAGCCGCAGATGCTGCCGAGGCCCCTGTTTAATTCCAGCGCTGCAGGCGCCTGTCACTTCCCATGCCGCCCCGCCGGCCCCAGCGCCGCTGATTGAGATGCCAGACGACGGGCCGGGCGCTGCGGCCCCCCCGGCCGCCCGGGCTCCCCCCGCCCGCTGCGCTGCTGCAGCCTCGGGGGGGGGCGGCCGCCCCCGCGCCTCGGCGCCGGCACCGGGCCCGGCAAAGGGAAACTGAGGCAGGGAGTCGCTGCGGGCCGCCCTCGCTCGCAGCTCTGCTCCGGGGGGAGCCGGGACCCGGCGGGGCGGGGGCGGGGGGGGCTGGTGGATCCGTCGAGGCCCCGGGACGGGCGCGCCGAGGGGGCGGGGCGGGGCCATGGGCGGGGCCACGGGCGACTCCCCGCCTCCCCCGCGCCGCCGCCGCGGGCACGGGAGGGGGCGTGGTCGCCGCGGGTAGCCCCGCCCCTCACCGCCCGGTGTGCGGCGAGGGAGGGGGCGTGGTCAGGGGCGTGTCCTTCTCCCCGGAGCGAAGAGCCCCGCCCCGCCCGGTGCGCGGCGAGTGTGTGTGTGGGGGGGGGCGTGTCTTGGGCGCATAGCCCCGCCCCACTCGGCGCTGGGCGAAGAGGGAGGCGTGTCCTGGGCGGAGAGCCCCGCCCCGCCCCGCCCGGTGCGCGGCGAGGGGCGTGGCCGGGGGCGTGGCCAGGGCGGGCGGGCGCGCGCGGCGCGGGGCGCACCGGAGCCAGCGGAGCGGAGCGGAGCGGAGCGGGCGCCGCGCCGCCGCCGCCGCCGCCGCCCTGCCCGCCGCCCTGCCCGCCGCCGGCCCCCGCCCCACCGGCACCATTCCCGCCGCCGGGCGGCAGCGCGCCCCGGCCGGGCGGCGGCTCAGCCTCGGCCGCAAAACTTTGCTGGCGGCCGCTGCCGGCGTGGTGATGGTGCTGGTGCTCGTGGTGCTCATCCCGGTGCTGGTGAGCTCGGCGGGCACCGACGGCCGCTACGAGATGCTGGGCACCTGCCGCATGGTGTGCGAGCCCTACGGCGGCCCGCCGCCCGCCGCCACCGGTGCCGCCGGCCCGCTGGCTGAGCGCGGCCCGCTCCCACCGCCCTCCACCCTGGTGCAAGGTCCCCAAGGCAAGCCGGGTCGGCCGGGCAAACCGGGTCCACCGGGGCCGCCAGGAGAACCGGGGCCGCCGGGAGCAGCGGGGCCGCCGGGGCCGAGGGGTGAGCCGGGGCGTCCGGGTCTGCCCGGGCTGCCGGGCCCCGGGGCCACGGGGGCCGTGAGCACGGCCACCTACAGCACGGTGCCCCGCGTCGCCTTCTACGCCGGCCTCAAGAACCCGCACGAGGGCTACGAGATCCTCAAGTTCGACGACGTGGTTACCAACCTGGGCAACAGCTACGACGCCGCCTCGGGCAAGTTCACCTGCGCCGTGCCCGGCACCTACTTCTTCACCTACCACGTCCTCATGCGCGGCGGCGACGGCACCAGCATGTGGGCCGACCTCTGCAAGAACGGCCAGGTAAGGGCCGCCCACCGGGGCCACTGCGGCTGCGTCGCCATCCTCGCCCCGGCGCTGCACCCCTGGGGTGCCCCATCCTTCTGCCGGCTCCAAGGATGTGCTCCGGGTGCACCCCTGGGGTGCCCTGTCCTTCTCCCAGCCATGGAGATGCGCTCCTGGGTGTCTTATCCTCCTGGCTCTGGAGATGCTCTTCAGATGCACCTCCAGGATGCCCTGTCCTTCTCCCAGCCATGGAGATGCGCTCCTGGGTGTCCTATCCTTCTCCCAGCTCTGGAGATGCGCTCCGGATGCACCTCCAGGATGCCCTGTCTTTCTTCTGGCTCCGGTGACACGCTCTAGGTGCACCCCCAGGATGGTCTGTCCTTCTCCTGCTCCTGCAGATTTGCTTCAGATGTACCCCCAGGATGTCCTGTCCTTCTCCCAGCCCTGAAGATGTGCTCTGGGTGCACCCCGAGGTGCTCTGTCCTTCTCCCAGCTCTGGTGATGCGCTCTTGGTGCACTCCTGCATGCCCTGTCCTTCTCCCGGCTCCGGAGATGTGCTCCAGATGCACCCCTAGGATGCTCTGTCCTTCTCCCAGCTCTGGAGATGCACTCTGAATGCACCCTGAGGTGCTCTGTCATTCTCTGAGCCATGGAGATGTGCTCTGGGTGCACCCTGAGGTGCCCCGTTCTTCTCCTGGCTCTGGCAACATGCTCTGTGTGCAATCCCAGGATGCCCTGTCCTTCTCCTGGCTCTAGGAGATGATGCACCCCTGGGATGCCCTGTCCTGGCTCCAGCGATGTGGGGTGCACCCCCAGGATTCCTTGTCCTTCTTATGGCCTTGTGTATGTGCTCCAGATGCACCCCCAGGTTGCCCTGTCCTTCTCCTGGCTCCAGCGATGTGCTCCGGGTGCACCCCCAGGCTGCCCTGTCCTCCTGACTCCTGAGATGTGCTCCAGATGCACCTCTAGGATGCCCTGTCCTTCTCCCAGCTGTGGAGATGTGCTCCGGATGCACCCTGAGGTGTTCTATCCTTCTCCCATCCATGGAGATGCGCTCTGGGTGCACTCTCAGGATGCCTTGTCCTTCTCCTGGCCCTGGAGATGTGTTCCAGCTGCATCTGCAGGATGCCCTTGTCCTTCTCCTATCCATGGAGATGCGCTCTGGGTGCACCCCGAGGTGCCCTGTCCTTCTCCTGGCTCCAGAGGTGCGCTCCAGACGTACCCCCAGGATGCTCTGTCCTTCTCCTGGCTCCAGTGACGTTCTCCGGTGCACCCCGAGGTGCCCTGTCCTTCTCCTGGCTCTGCACATGTGCTCCAGATACACCCCCAGGATGCCCTGTCCTTCTCCCAGCCCTGGAGATGCGCTCCAGGTGCACCCCGAGGTGCCCTGCCCTTCTCCCGGCTCCGGTGACGCGCTCCGGGTGCACCCCCCAGGCTGCCCTGCTCTTCCCCCAGCTACATGCCCAGCGCGCCCCGTCCTTTCCCCCCGGCTCTGGAGATGCGCCCTGCCGTGTCGCCGGAGCACGCTGCCCCCCGAGCCCAGAAAATTTCCTGCCGTGGGAGCCGCGGAGGACGGGAATCGCCTCAGCTGCCGGCAGCTCCTCTCCTGCTCGCGCTGCCCGAGCCCGGCCAGGGTGACGCCAGACCTCGAGCCCACCCGGCTCCTCCTGCCCGACCCTCGTGGCTTTATTATTTTTTTTTAATTATTTGAATTATTTTTATTTATGTGAAGCCCGGGGTGGCCGGGCCCGGCCAGCCGGTGCGCTCGAGCGAGCGCGGCCATCTAATCGCGTAGCCCCGACGCCTGATTGAGCCGGAGACCGAGTTACCAACTCCGAACGGAGCTGAGATTGCCGGAGCCGGCGCCGGCTGATTTAACGCTTCGCTTTCTGGCTGCAGCTTTAGCTGTGCAACTATTTTTCTCAATTTTTTATTTTTTCCCCCCGAAATCAGGATGTCGTGCGGGGGGAAAAAAAAATACCTTTTTTTCCCCCGGAAAATAAAACCCCGGGCGTGCCGCGGTTGGCAGCTTTTACACCGGCGTTATCCCGGCAGCGAGTTATTTCATAGCCAGGGTGCAAGGGAGAACGGGGACCCTTCCGGCCCCTTGCCGGCTGGCGTCTCCCGTGGTCCGGGCGGGCAAAGGTCTTGCGCGGGATCCCGCAGCCGCGTCCGCCCTCCCCACCCGGCCGCCTTAATGAGAGCCAGGGGAGCCCCGCACTGCACGGGAGCTGCTCGCGATGATTAATTAGCATTAATTACTCTTATTTGCATTACGTCGGAGAGGCAAATCGGCTCGGCAGGGAAGGCAAACAGTGAGAGGGGAAACGCCGCGGGTGCCCCGGCCCGTCCGGGCGCTGCAGGCAGCAGGGAGCCCAAGGCTGCCCGACCCTGTGCTCCGGGGAGGCGGCCGAGGCAGCACCCTGCGCGCGCCGAGACCCCCAGAGCCTGCGCGCACCACACGCCCGCCTCGGCGCGGGCATTGCACCCTGCACAGCCCGGCACCCACCGTGCACTGAGACCCCCAGAGCCTGCGCGCACCACACGCCCGCCTCGGCGCGGGCATTGCACCCTGCACAGCCCGGCACCCACCGTGCACTGAGACCCCCAGAGCCTGCGCGCACCACACGCCCACCTCGGCGTGGGCATTGCACCCTGCACAGCCCGGCACCCACCGTGCACTAAGACCCCCAGAGCCTGCGCGCACCACACGCCCACCTCGGCGTGGGCATTGCACCCTGCACAGCCCAGCACCCACCGTGCACTGAGACCCCCAGAGCCTGCGCGCACCACACGCCCGCCTCGGCGTGGGCATTGCACCCTGCACAGCCCGGCACCCACCGTGCACTAAGACCCCCAGAGCCTGCGCGCACCACACGCCCGCCTCGGCGTGGGCATTGCACCCTGCACAGCCCGGCACCCACCGTGCACTGAGACCCCCAGAGCCTGCACGCACCACACTCCCACCTCGGCGTGGGCATGGCACCCTGCACAGCCCAGCACCCACCGTGCACTGAGACCCCCCCAGAGCCAGCACCCACTGCACCCACTGCACACCGCGACCCCCAGAGCCTGCACGTGCCGGAGAGCCCGGACGTGCGGGACACTGCGCACACTGCACCCACTGCACCTTGATACCCCAGAGCCAGCACCCACTGCACGCGCTGCACCATGAGACCCTAGTGCCAGGTTGCAGGAGGTGTGGGGGGTGGGGGGAGAGGGCTGGGTCCAGGGCGTTGGTGTGCGGTGCGTGCAGCGTGCAGTGGCTCGGGTCTCACTGTGCAGCGGGTGCTGCATCTGGGATCTTAGTGCATGCAGTGGGTGCTGGCTCCGGGGTCTCAGGGTGCAATGGGTGCAGTGGGTGCAGTTGAGGTCTCGGTGTGCAGTCGGTGCTGGCTTTGGGGTCTCGGGGTGCAGTGGGTGCAGTGGGTGCTTGCTCGGGGGGGTCTCAGTGGGCTGTGGGCGCAGTGGGTGCTGGCTGTGGGGGTCTCGATTTGGGAGGGGTGCTGTGGGTGCAACGGGGCCACGGTGCCGCAGTGGGGGCGGTGCCCGAGGGGTCACCACCGCCGGGCACCCGGAGCAGAGCACCCGAGCGCCCAGGAGCCAGCGCTGACCCGGGAAGGGATTTTTTGCTTTTCTTTCTCTCCCTCTGGGCAACGCAGCTCTGCAAAGCTGGGGGTTGGGGGGGGAGGACGACAACACACGCGTGTGCAAGCGTCGCCCGAGGGAGCCGCTCTGCGGGTGGCTCGGCCTCCTGGCGCCCGGCATCTCCCGCGGTGGGTGCGTGGGGTGGCAGTTGTGGGGACACGACTCGACCGCAGCCGAGAAAGATTTTTTTCGGCAAAAGCAAGAAATCGCCTGGCTTGCAAAAAAAAAAAAAAAGGGGGGGGGTGTTTCTCTGTACGTCGCGGCTGGGTAAACTGAGGCACAGAGCGGGGCTGCAGTGCCCGGGCGGCTCGGGGCCAGCCGGTGCCTCCGGCCCTGCCGTTTATCATCACTAGTTAGGGCTCGCGCGGTGACGAGGCATCTCCCTAACGAGGGAAGACGAAGGGCTGACGGAGGAGCGGGGAGGAGGGGGGGGGGGGACGGGACGGGCGGCAGCCGCCCGAAATGGCTCTCCCCACCGCGAGCCCCGGCTCAGGCACCGACACGGTGGCTCCTGCCAGGATCCCTGGCCCTGGGGACACCCGCTCGCCCCCAGCGCCGCGGGGAGTGCTGCCGGCTCCCGCCGAGCCCAGGCTGTGCCGCCCTCGGGCTTCCTCCTCGGAGCCGCTTCCCACAGGCTCAGCCGCTCCCCGGAGCTGATGCCGGGCAGAGGGGTAGAAATAAAGGAGATTTTTAGTGTGATGACAGCCTGCGGATGACAGCATGCTGGGCGTGTCTGCGTGCGTGAGAGCGCTCCCAGCGAGGCTACATGGTGGGCCATCGATAGGTTTCAGAGTGAACGGCTTCTGACCAGCGGGCTAGTTCGCAGCTGTGAGCTGCCTGCAGACAGGTGCAGCCCGCAGCGGCCTCGGGGAAGCGCCACCCACGTGTCACCCGCCCTCCGCCATCCGGGTCCGGGCTCCGGGAGGGACAGCGGAGGGACCCGCTCCCGGCGCGGGGCCGCCGGAACCCGGCTCCTTTCGTTCCCGCACGCGCCAAGCCCAAGACGACGACGTCTCCCCGGAAGGCGAGAGGCAATTTCGAGGCCGGGCTTGGCGGTTATAATTAGGAGCAGCTCCTCGCCGGCGTTTCGCGGGGGATTTTTACCCGCCGTCTTGGCGCCGTCAGCCAGGCCTGCGAGAGCTCGCTGCGCGTCTCCGCAGCGACGGTTAGAGCCGATTACCCAAAGAATTCCGTATCGTCGGCAGCGACATCGCTCCTTTTCCAGGCGTTTATGGATATATTGAGCCCGAACGTCCCTGCGGGCTCTGCCGGCACCTCCTGCCCTTGTCCTCCAGCATTGAATGAGGATTTAGCAGCGAGAGGAACCTCTCGCGCCCCGTGGCACGTGGGTCTCCTTCCGAGGCGCTGGTGAGCGGCACGTCTAATTTTGGGGATAAGCTCGTTCCCAAGCCAGGCGGCTGGTCTGTGTCTGAGGCAGTCCTGCATCCGAGGCCGGAGCAGTGGTCTCGTGTCCGAGCCGGGAGCGGCGGTCCCACATCTGAGCCCAGAGTCGTGGTCCCATGTCTGAATCATGGTCCCACATCTGAACTATGGTCCCACATCTGAGCCATGGTCCCACATCTGAGCCTGGAGCTGTGTGGTCCTAGGTCTGAATCATGGTCTCAGATCTGAACTACGGTCCCACGTCTGAGCCGTGGTCTCACATCTGAGCCTCAAGCCGTGTGGTCCCATGTCTGAGCCAAGGTCCCAACATCTGAACTATGGTCCCACGTCTGAGCCATGGTCTCACATCTGAGCCTGGAGCCATGTGGTTCCATGTCTGAATCATGGCCCCACATCTGAGCCCGGAGCCATGATCCCACCTCTGAACTATGGTCCCACATCCAAGCACAGAGCCGTGGTTCCATGTCTGAGCCAAGGTCCCACATCTGAGCTATGGTCCCGCATCTGAGCCCGGAGCTGTGGTCTTGCATCTGAGCCAAGGTCCCACATCTGAACTATGGTCTCACATGCGAGTCCAGAGCCATAGTCCCACATCTGAGCCATGGACCTATGCCTGAGCCATGGTCCTACTCCTGAACCATGGTCCCAAGTCAAAGCTGCAGTCCCGTGCCCAAGCCTGGAGCTGCAGTCCCACATCTCAGCCTGCCAGGTCAGGGAGAAACTGTGGGAGACACCTAGAGGAGCCACAGAGATGGACTCCCCAAGCTCTCTGTGCCCGTGCCATCCAGGGGCCAATTCACCCACGGGTGGGAGGTCTGAGGCAATCAGCACCCTTATACCAGCACACCCAGGAGGGAGCAGGGTGGGGGCCAGCATGCCAGCTGGGCATTGCTGCCAGGTGGCCTCCAAGCCCACCGTATCCTGTAGGTGGCCTGGGACCCTGCTGAGCACTCCAGGGCACCCATGGGTGTCCCGTAGGTGTTTGGGAGCAGGCTGCTGAGGCCTGTGCTGGTCTCTCCTCCTAAACCACGTGGGTCCCAGGGTGCAGGGGTGGCAGCGTGCGCTGCCTGGCACGAGGGTGCCAGGGTGCAGGGCTGAGACGGGGCGCAGGGCTGCGGAAGGTGCACTGGGACGTGGCGCCGAGGCGGGGCAGGGGGGTGTGACGTCGAGGTGCGGGGCTGACGCAGGTGCTGAGGTGCCTTTGGGGTGGCGGGATTCAGGGCCCAGGCAGGGAATGGGACACGGGACCAAGATAGGGACACCACGGCACAGGACTGAGGCAGGGACACAGGAGATGGGGCTGAAGCAGGGACATTGGGGCATGGGGCCGTGGGATGGAAGCTGGGCCATGGACCATGGGGCTGAGCTAGGGACATGGGGCACAGGATGGAAGCGGGAACATGGGGTTGAGACCGGGACACGGGATGGAAGCGGGGCCACGGGGCTGAGATAGGGATGTGGGACATGGGATGGAAGTGGGACCATGGGCCACGCTGGGACCACAGGGCGCCGACAGCGGTGACCTGCGTGTCCCCCACGCAGGTACGGGCCAGCGCCATCGCTCAGGACGCCGACCAGAACTACGACTACGCCAGCAACAGCGTCATCCTGCACCTGGATGCTGGCGACGAGGTCTTCATCAAGCTGGACGGGGGCAAGGCCCACGGTGGCAACAACAACAAGTACAGCACCTTCTCGGGCTTCATCATCTACTCGGACTGAGGGCGGCCCCACGGCGGCCCCACAGCGGCTGGATGGGGCGGGCGAGAGGTTTCTCGGCGGCGGTGGTGGTGGTGGTGGTGGGCGGGGGGTGGGAGGGAAGCCAGTGGGGAGCTGCATTCCTGCCCCACGGCGGGGCAAATCCATGGTAAAAGCAGAGCTGTGATCTCTTCCCCAGCCTGGTGTCTTTTTTTCTCCCCCCCGGCCCGCCGCGTTGGTGGGCCGAGGTCCTGGCTTGGCCTCTGGTCATCCCAGAGCATGTCCCAAACGTGTGGGCCTCCCCGCTGCGGCGTGCGGGAGGGTGCTGCAGCGACGCGGGCGCTCAGCCTGTCCCCACTGCCGCGGCCCCGGCGCCTCCAGAGCGGGTGCTGGGCTGCGGGGGAGCCCGCAGAGGCATGGAGGCCAACACGGAGCCCACGGAGGCGATGAGGCTGGCAGGGAACCCACAGAGGTGTCGAGGCCGGCAGGGAGCCCACAGAGGCGATGAGGCCACCAGGGAGCCCACGGAGGCGTCAAACCCAGCGAGGAGCCCACAGAGGTGTCAAGGACACCAGGGAGCCTGTGGAGGCATCGAGGCCAGCAAGGAGCCCAGGAAGGTGTTGAACCCAGTGAGGAGCCTGTGGAGGCATCGAGGCTGATGAAGAGACTGTGAAGGTGTCAAGGCCACCACAGAGCCTGCGAAGGCGTCGAGCCCAGTGAGGAGCTCATGGAGGCGTCGAGGCTGGCGAGGAGACTGTGAAGGTGTCAAGGCCACCATGGAGCCCGTGAAAGCGTCGAGCCCGGTGAGGAGCTCGTGGAGGCATCGAGGCCAATGAGGAGACTGTGAAGGTGTCAAGGCCACCACGGAGCTTGTGAAGGCGTCAAGCCTGGTGAGGAGCTCGTGGAGGCACTGAGGCCAGTGAGGAGACTGTGAAGGTGTCAAGGCCACCATGGAGCCCGTGAAGGCGTTGAGCCCAGTGAGGAGCCCGTAGAGACATTGAGGCTGGCAGGGAGCCTGCAAAGGTGTAGAGGCCAGCGAGGAGCCCATGGAGGCATGGAGGCCAGCGAGGAGACTGTGAAGGCGTCGAGGCTGCCATGGAGCCCACGAAGGTGTCAAGGCCAGCGAGGAGCCCGTGGAGGCATGGAGGCCGGCAGGGAGCCTGCAGAGGCGTGGAGGCCAGCAGGGAGCCCAGGGAGGCGTGGAGGCCGGCAGGGAGCCCGGGGAGGCATCGAGGCCAGCAGGGAGCCCGCGGAGGCATCGAGGCCAGCAGGGAGCTCGGGGAGGCGTGGAGGCCGGCAGGGAGCCCGCGGAGGCGTGGAGGCCAGCAGGGAGCCCGCGGAGGCATCGAGGCCAGCAGGGAGCTCGGGGAGGCGTGGAGGCCGGCAGGGAGCCCGCGGAGGCGTGGAGGCCGGCAGGGAGCTTGGGGAGGCGTGGAGGCCGGCAGGGAGCCCGCGGAGGCGTGGAGGCCGGCAGGGAGCCCGGGGAGGCATCGAGGCCAGCAGGGAGCTCGGGGAGGCGTAGAGGCTGGGCCGGCTGGGACACGGCAGTCAGGCCCGGGGCCCCGCGGGGCGCGGAGGAGCCCGTCCGTGGGGCTCGCCGCGAGTGGGGGCCCCCGACGGGTCGATGCTCCCCGCTGCCGGGTGCCGTCGGCCCCCTCCCCTGCCCGGCGCAGCGGGTGCCGGCGCCCCGGGGTGGGGGTGTGGGCGGGGGGGGGACACCCTGTGCACGGCTCGCAGCCCCTCGTTAGCGGGGCGGCCGCTCGTTACTGCCACGAGGGGCTGGTTCAGCTGGAAAATGGGATGAGGAAGCGGTAATTAGGGCCTGGCTCGGCTCCGGCCAGCGCCACCGCTCCGACCTCGCCTGACACCGGCGCCCCGGGCGGGCTGGGGGGAAGGGGAGCCCCGCGCCGCGGGTCGCCACAGCCCCGACGGGACGGGGATGGGCGCCGCGGCCCGGACGCGGCCGCCCGCCCCTTCGCTGAGGGGCTCTCGCGGGCGGTGCGGGCGGGGTGGCGGCGGCGGGGCCCGGCGCCCCCCTGCGGGCCCCGGGGGGCCGCGGCCCCCCCCCTGCCCCGCTCCCTTCCGAGGGCGCAGGGACCCAGGCGGCCGAGCGAGCCCGCCCCCGCGGCCACTACAACTCCCGTGAGGCCGCGCGCGGGCACGTGACGCGAAGCAGCCAATGGGAGGAGGCGAAGCGCGCGGCCAATGAGGAGCGCCCGAAGGGGGTTGCCGGGAGATTTGAACGCGGCGAAGCGGAAGCGGCCGGGTGCGGTGGGGCAGGGCCCGGGGGGCGATGGCGGCCTGGGAGGGGGCCGTGGGGGGTAGTAGAGGACCGGGGGAGGCTCTGGGTGACTGGGGGGGCACTGGAGGCCGTGTGTGTTGGGCGGGGACGGGACTGTAGGGGACCGGAGGGACAGCGGAGCCCGGGGAGGACACTGGGTGCCCGGGGAGGGGGTACTGGGGGACCGGAGGCCCCATAGAGGACCTAGGGGGGCAATAGAGGCCATGGGTTGGGTGCTGAGAGGGGCAATAGGGGCCTGGGGGGGATAGTGGTTGGGGGACAGAGATGGGGGGGAGTAGGATTCCCCCCCCCCCCCAGTGGAGGGATGTAGCTGGGTGTGGAGAGATGGGAGCAGAGCCCCCGGCGGGGAGCGCAGGGCCCCTGTGGGCTGTGCGCTCCCGGCCTCCCGCTCTGTCCCCTGGCTGAGCTGTTCCCACCCTCAGAGCCTCTGAGGATCCCTGGGCCTCGCGGGGCTGAGCCAAGCGGAACACCGTGTCTCCCAGCCGGCACTGGGCCCTGCGGCCCCATGGTGCTGGGCCCGCCGCCCGAGGAGGGAACCGTCGCCGTTGTGGTGCGCGTGCGGCCCCCGAATCCCCGTGAGCAGGAGGGGGCGGCGTCCGCCGTGCTGCATGTTGTGGACCAGCACATCCTCGTCTTCGACCCGGAGGAGCCCGGTGGCCTCCTGGGTGGCATCCCGGCTGGTCGAGGACCCAAACACAGGGGCAAAGATCTGAAGTTCGTCTTCGACCGGGTTTTCGGAGAGGGGGCCACCCAGGAGGAGGTGTTCCAGCATACCACCCGGGAGGTGTTGGATGGCGTCCTCAATGGCTACAACTGTTCTGGTAAGGCCCCCAGCTTTCTGACGCATCGGTGAGCGCCTTTGCGTCTGCCCCGGTGGGCTCGAGTCCTGGGCTGGATGGACTCGCAGAGCTGTGGATGTGTGCTGTTGTTGTGCTGCTGCTCTCTGATCTGAGTTGCTCAGGGACATCCCTGGTAGAGCTGGCAGCTTCTTCTCTCTTCTTGTGCTTTGATTTTTTTTTTTTTGGGGGGGGGGGCAAAGCAATGGAAGCTCCCAATTATTTGGGTCATACAACAACAGCAGGGCATTAAATATCTTCAAATGCTGCTCACAGCCAGCGACAGCCAAGCCACAGACCCGGCAGACGCTGCTCAGCGTGGGTTAATAGGAGCAGTGTGCGACCGAGAGGGTTATTCCGCTGTCTCGAGGCCTCAGCTGGGACGACAAGTCTGCTTTTGGGCTCGACGTTTACAGAGTGATTGAGGCTAAGGATGATGGAGGGCCGCAAAGATGCTCAGCACTTTAGGAGGCGTGATTTACAGGATGGCTGCGGGAATTGGGCGTTGGTGTAGGAAGCGAGATAGAGCAGGTGCTTTCCGGGCCCGTGTGGCCGTCGCGGGGAAGGTGATCGCTCGCTCTCCGCTGGCCTGGGAGAGGCAGGAAAGACGGAAAGGCATCAAGTGAATCCACAGCACAGAGGGTGTTTTGGTTTCGATATCCTTTCCCAACCTAAATCGTTGTGTCAGGCAGAGCCAGGAGCCCCCCTCTCCCCCCAGCGGCTGCTTAAGGAGGACGCCTGAGTCCTGCCGCAGGAGCTGAACATGTGTCAGGGTGCTTGGGGGGCTGTCGTGCCCCTTGCGCGCATCTCCCGGGCTGACGGAGCCGTACGGCCGGGCCTGAAAGCTCCTCGCCGCGCCTGACGCTGCAGATCCTTGCGCCGTTCGCAGGCTGTCAAGAGAAGAATAGCATAACTAGCACGTCACTTCTGCAAGGCAGGCACTGAGCGGGAGGCAGCCGCTCTTCTGTCTAATCATGCGCCGGGCTGGGCACTGGGAGTGCAGGATGCTATTCCTGGCTCTCCGGCGTGCTCTGCAAGCCGCTGAAGGCTGGCTCTGTCACTGTGCCCACCTGGCAGGCACGTCTTGTGTCTCTATCTGCATAAAATAAGTCCAGGATCCTCAAATGAGATACTCTCAAAGCACAAAGTGTTGCTAATGGGGAGAAGGGCTGAAAGTCTCTAGATTAGTGTGTCCTGCTCTGATGTTAATGCTTCAAAGAGGGTGTTGAAAGACTGGGGAAAAAATGAAGTGAGTTACAAGGTCTGGGAAAAAAGAAACCACCTTCTAGCGAGAGACAGGGGGAGCCGGGTCTGCTCAGCTTGTTAATGGGAAAGGTAAAGGGTGACTTGAGCGCGGTCTCAAAGTGTCTAAATAGGTGATGGTTTGGGGACTCACTCTGCCTTTATCTGCTAAATTAGAGATGCTGCGGCTGAAAGCCAAAACTAGACAGATTTGCACTGGAGAACAGTGCGGATTTTTTAGCACTGAGGGCAATTAACTGCTGAACCAATTTGCCTAGTTTCTGCCCGATCTCTCGCCTTCGCCTTGGAAGGCTCGGAGCGGCCCTGGCCCTGCCGTGGGGGTTGCTGGAGGAAGCTCTCTGGTGGCTGTATGGCAATAGGACGATGTTCATTGCTCCCAGTGGTCTCAAACAGCTGCCTTTTCCCTTTGCAGTATTCGCCTACGGCGCAACTGGAGCGGGGAAAACCTACACCATGCTGGGCTCTGAGAAGAGCCCGGGCATCATGTACCTCACCATGGTGGAGCTGTACAAGAGGATCGAGGCTAGGAAGCACGAGAAGAGCTGTGAGGTGCTCATCTCCTACCAGGAGGTACGCTGTGTCCGAGCTCTCCCCTCCTGCTTCCGAATCCACCAGGAGCGAGGGATAGCGTGGGTCCCGTAATGTCATGGGGTACACCCCGCGCTGTGGGCTGTGTCTGGCACCCCAGGATGGCGCTAACTCAGCCAGAACCTGACTGGAAGCAGGCCCATCTGAGTGGCTAGGTGGTGCTGCTGGTTTCTTCCTGCCTCTCTCCAATCTGGAGCCTGGGAAGTTTCTCTTCCTTGCTGACATGACAAAGTGTCTGCAGGCTGTAGAGCTGTCTGCTCTCTGTGTCCGAAAAGGCTTTAGAGGAGTGGTGGCACAGTGACTTGCAAGTAAAGCCTTCAAGAGCTGTCCTCCGCATTTAGAGCGCTGTCAGCTGTTTCTGGTGTAATGCCAGGGAGACTATCCTCAAGGTGTTTCTCTGTTGGGGGGGGGAGAGGGCGCATCTGATTCAGCCGTGTGTGATGGTGGTGTAAAAAGCTTCTTTCTCTGCTCGCTGCACCTTGCTGCCGGGCAGATGACCTCAGCGTTATTCTGGGTTGCCTGCTGTAGGTGTACAATGAACAAATTCACGACCTCTTGGAGCCCAAGGGCCCTTTGGCAATCCGGGAAGATCCAGAGAAAGGCGTCGTGGTTCAGGGTCTCTCCTTCCACCAGGTAGGTGTGAAAGATGGGCACAAGATGTGACCAACAGTGTGCCTAAACCAGCTCTGGAAGCAAATGTGTGTCCTGGAGCCATGTGCGTGCGAAGAACATGGTGATACAGTTTGTGCAGCCTCTGGCTAGCAGCAAACATGACCCTGAGCTGAAGTGAAGTCCTGCAGAGCAGCAGGATGTCTGAGCTGCTGTAGTTGTTTGGTGTCAGGTTGATTTGGTGCCTGCGCACCCTGGCCTGCTGATCCCTGCCTGAGTGTGTTCTCTCCCAGCCCAAATCGGCAGAGCAGCTCCTGGAGATGTTGGCCAACGGCAACAAAAACCGGACGCAGCACCCCACTGACGCCAACGCCACCTCCTCCCGCTCGCACGCGGTCTTCCAGGTGAGGGGGGTGATGGCTGGGGGATTCCTCAGGCTTTGTGCTGGAAGTGGGACTAGGAAGTACGCCTGTGCAGGGTCCACCCCCCCCACCCAAGGCTGAAAATCTCACCTTATGCTTTCGACTCTTGGCACTTGGGAACCTTATGTATTTCCTGGCTTAGAGCGAAGGGGACCAGTTAGCCCAGACTCCTCCTTGTGCCTCCTAAGCACCTAGCGCAGCAGAGAGGCTGCCCATATCTCCCAAGAATTACATTCCCAGTCCTGTAGGATTGGCCCTAGTTTGTTGGTGCTCTCCTACGGAAACCTCCCGGTTGATTTCGATTCCAGCCAGGCCCTTTCCTGAATTAGCAAGGCCATCATGGCTGCGTGAGGACACTGGGGCCTCTGACTGTAATTTCAGTGTGGACCTGGTGCCTTGCCCGTTGCTGCTTGCAGGGGGAAGTACAGGTGTCTGGACAGCTTCCCAGCTGGGCTCCCAGCTGGGCACAGCAGTGGGCTCTGGATTCCTGCCTGCTGCGAATCCATTAGCTCTGCTGGAAATCTGCCCTTCCTGCTGCCAGTTCTGCCTCCCGGCAGGCGAGCCACAGTCTGGTGAGGAGCCTGGCTCTGCGTGACGAAGCAGGACTGGCCTCTCCAGTGCGAACGCCTCAGCCCATAGGAGACGGTAGCGCGCCCTGTTTAGGGAGCTCCCAGGAGTGAGCAAGCTGCTGAGGGTATTTTATGGTGGTGGAAGAAGTGTTTGCTTCTCCTGGAAGATCTTTAGGGATGCAGAAGACAAAGATGTGAAGCAGTGTCACTGTTCTCCTGAGCCAGCTGTGAAGTGGCCTCAGCACCAAGAAGCCTTGGCCAAAACCTCCTTGGGGACATCACTGGGCTGGCTCTGGGAGTCTTGCAGCCTCTGTCAGGGTCCAAGTTTGTAGGTGTGCACCTGGATTGTCATCTTCCAGCACCCTTCTTGAGGCAAAACCTACAGCTGAACTTGGAGCTTGAGGCTGACACTGCATGGGCACTTTCCAGGTCCCAGTAGGATCTCAGCTAGCATGTAGCCATTCGGAGACCCAACTTGCTGTGTGCACTGCCTGCTGACAAAGCTTAGGAGATGCTAATTGTTTTCCTCAGCTCTGTAACTTCATGTGAGGTCACTTCCATGGCTTTGCCACTCGTGTCATCGCGGTTTTGGCTTGTCTTTTCAATATGTCAGGACCCTCTCTTCCCCCTGCCTGACATCCTGGTGCCTGTGATCCACTTCACTATCCTTTTATAAACGTCGGCACTTCATCGTGCTGGCAGTGCAGCCTCCAACCAGCAACCTCACCCTTATTCAGCAACAGCCTCACAGATCTCTGTACTCGCAGATCTACGTGAAGCAGCAAGACCGCGTTGTTGGCCTTGCTCAGGACCTGCAAGTGGCGAAGATGAGTTTGATTGACCTGGCTGGCTCAGAGAGAGCTTCGGTCACCAAAACCAAAGGAGAGCGGCTTCGGGAGGGCGCCAACATCAACCGCTCACTGCTGGCCCTCATCAACGTCATCAACGCTCTGGCTGACGCGAAGGTAATGCTGCTCCTCATGCAGTGCTGCTGGGCTCTGGCTGTCTAGGGTAGGTGAATGAGAAGGGGACCCTCGTGCACCAGACCTGGCGATCTCTGGTGCAATGGGGATGGCAGCTGGGGCTGGGGACAGCAGTGGGGATGGCTCTGATAGGTGGCATGGGACTCGGGACTGAGCATCTCTGAGCCAAAAGCTGAGCAGACCCTTGATCTCTTGGTACAGAGCAAGAAAACCCACATCCCGTATAGGGACAGCAAGCTCACGCGGTTGCTGAAGGACTCCATTGGCGGCAACTGCCGCACCATCATGATCGCTGCTGTGAGCCCATCTGTGCTGGCCTATGAGGACACCTACAACACGCTCAAGTACGCCAACCGGGCCAAGGAGATCAAGCTGTCGGTGAGGACCTCCTGTTGTGGTGGAGAGCCGTTATATTTTTGGGGAGTGGCTGGGGATGGGTGGGAAGGAGCTGAGTTTTGCAACCTGCCATGGTGCATGCGGGGTGGCTTGGTGGGTGTTTCTCTGCCCCATGTTTGGTTTTCCGGTCCTGGGAGCGCTGTTCCAGGCATGAAGCTACAGATGCCAAGCATCCTGTCTTCTGCTGAAGCCCCTCAGCCTGGAGCCTAGAAAGGCTTGTGAGTGGGACAGCAGGACCCTGAGCGCAAATTGTGTGTGGTCCAGCCACCCTGGGGATCCTTGAGTCCAGAAGAGCTTGAGTAGCTGCTCTCCTGTGGAGCTAGGAGAGGGGGTACATGCTGCCTCTGCTTCTTTAACCTCTCGCTCACCCCTGTCTCCTCAGCTGACGAGCAACGTGCTCAGCCTTGATTGCCACATCAGTAAATATGCCGTGATCTGTGAGCAGCTGAAAGCAGAGGTGAGATGCTGGTGAGGAGGGAGGGCTCGGGGAGACAGGACACGGCCCTCTGAGTTCCTTGATCCTTCTCTGAGCTGCGTGGAGGTGCTGTCTGCCAGGAGGGCCGCGTTAACCTCCCTGCGGCAGCAGGAAGCTCTGCTCTCCCCCAGGTTGTGAAACCGACTGTGGAAGGGGTGAACTTTCCTTGTAGGTGGCAGATCTGCGGGCGAAACTCCGCGCCTACGAGGATGGGGCCAAGGACGCAGAAAAGCAGGCGCCGACACTGCTGGCTTCCCCCAGCTCGAGCCCAGTGGGGCTGCCCAGGTGAGTCTGTGGGGCTGGCGGGGGTCAGGGGCGCAGAGCTAAATGCAACCTCCCAACTCCACGGAGTCTGCAGGGTTTTAGCGCTGACTGGAGCCCAGGCATCAGTGCGAAAGCAGATGAGCTTGTCTGCCAGTGTGCACCATCTTCTTGATTGTATGCAGACCTAACGAAGCCGGACAGACCGCATTGTGCAAGCGTCACGGGAAGTTGGGCTGCAAAGACCAAATCTTGTTCTGTCTCATTCATCCCCAAAGTTCTTAGACGAATGCGACAGCTTTCCCAGCAGATCTTCTTTGGCTCAGTGACTTCCCCTCTGGAGATTTCTCTTCCCCAGGGTTGTTTCTGGTTTATGTAGGTTGGAGGGAGCTGTTCCAAAGACACGCCTGGACCCCCAAGTCTGCTGGGAGGGTGACCAAGAGGCAGTTGCAGCACAGACAGACTTGGAAGCTGAATGGGCTGTTCAACCACAGAAGCTGAAATCGGAGGAAGAGGTGAGAGGGTAGCAAGGGAGGGCTTGCCATGACGAGCCAGGGCGGTCGGGGCCTTGAGTACCTTTGTGGCGCAGCTCAACCTGCTAAGAGGCAGGAGCTCAGGAGGCCTGTGGGTTCCCGGGGCACCTGGCTCGATGTGTGCAGGGCTCTATACTGCTAGCAAAACCCATTAACTTCCCTGATGATAACAGGGCGTTTAGGGGAGCAAACTTGGCTTAGATATGGGCTAATCCTGGGCAAGATGGCTAAGCACTTTTGGATGATCACTCCAGGCTCGAGAGGAAATGCCCCCGAGAAGCCCCAGAGCATCCCATCGGGCAGATCTCCAGCTGGAAATGAAGAAAGCAAGTCTGCCACTACAGGGGTTGTCCGGCTGCAAGACAGAGACGTGAGTATCCTTGTGCTGTCCCCATGTGCCCCTTCCCCTTAGTTGCCTGTGAGCGCTGTTTCCTGGGAAGGATGGGTTGTGCTCATTCCTGTTGCAGGTAGCCGTCCGAGGGGCAGTCTGCCGGGATTTGGGAATAGGTCTTTGCTTGTAGACAACTACCTGCCGCGTAAAGAAAGCAGGTTTGGCTCCTGGGGACTTAATCCCGTGGGATTACCTTTCCCAAGCATGAAGCAGAGAGGGACAGATGGTCTCTGGGGACTCACCTGGGGAGGGTCCTCTTTTACCCATGCCCTCATCAGCTGTCTTGCCTGCGAACAAGAAAGTTAGCTCAGGAAACAAGCACGCGGTGCAACGAGTGGTCGAACAAGCCTCTCTCTCTCCCGGAAATGCTGCTTCCAGGGACAGAGGATGTTTTCCAGGCACAGCAAACACAGGAGCCTTAAGTGCAAAGCATTAGTCCTGAAATTATCTCTGCAGAGACTCTCCTCCTGCCCTGGCTCCCCCAGGTCCTGCCCTGGCAGGGCTCCCATGGCACCGTCTATGAAAACCCGAGCATCTTGGCAGAATGAACCCCTTTAGAAAGATGCCTTGAAGGAGGCTGGCCGTGATGTGTGCCTGCATCTCTGACTTGCCAAGCTAATTAGTGTCTGAAGCCTGGCAAAAAGTCTGTGGATGCCGTTTGGCGCCTTGTAACCAGCGGGTGAACACACAACTCGCAGCTCTGGCTCTCTGGTAGGAGATTTACAGCTCTGGTATCTCACAGCTTCAAAGTTGGCCTCCCTTTCCTGTAAACTTTGCGCTAACAAGCCCTGTCCCAACAAAGCAGGTATCTAGAGGTGATGCTGGTGGTTCTGAGCCTCTGCTGCTGGTGACACCAGCCCAAGATCACTGGCTAACTGTTTCTTGGACCTCAATACAGATAGGTTGCTTTGTGCCAGATCGAGGGAGGTCACGTCCCCTCATCTGGCATTGTGTCCTTCTCTGTCCCAGGCTTGTTGCTGCTGTCCTGAGTGTTGCCCGAAGGCAGTACTCCCTCCTGAAGGCTGCCAACCTCTTAACTCCTGACATGGTCTCCGAATTTGAGGAACTGGAGCGCAAGGTCCAACAGGAAGCTGGTGCAAGCCTGGAGCAAGCCAGGCTGCCAAATGTACCCGCAGAGAGCAGCGGGGCTGCTTCAGCCCAAGGGACGCAGCAGGACTGTCACGGTGAGGACTTGGGACAGTCGATGTGCTCCCTTCCCCCCTGCCTTGGGGAGTAGAGGGTGTAGTGGAGGGGTGCTTTGGAGGAGACGATGGTGCCATGGGCACGGGGCTGAGAGCTGAGCTTCCTCCTGATGTGGTCCCTAGCAGGGTATGCCAGGAGCAGCTCGCAGCCCCAAGCTGTAGAGCCTTTCAGGCTGACGAGCATCTCTGGCAGCCCAGGGCATTAAGGAGCAGCGTGCAGCCCTTGTCTCAGGGGATTCAGTGCGTGCGCGTGTAAGTTGGCTTAAATGCGAGTGGTATTTGTGGTCCAGGAGACTGAGGTAGCAGTTCTGACCCTTACTTTCCTGAATGGATTTACTCCTTCTTGGTACATTTTCACAAATCAGCCCAGCTACGGTCTTCCAGCTGGCATTGAAAGCTCTTACCTCCACCTCCTCAGGGCCAAGACACAAACCCTGTAGTGAAGCTGTGGATCCTGCACACTCTGTTTTCCAGGGTCAGACTGGGCACTTGCTTTGGGGTTGCTCCAATGCCTTTAGATTAAGGAGGTGTCAGGATTTGTCCTGACTCTCTCCCTATGGGTTTAACGTTAGCATAGTTTGATAGAGATACCTAGGCCCGTACCTAGGACCGGGCTTAGCTGTGATGATGGGCAGAGGGAGAAGCCCCTGGACCAGAGCAGTGCCTGGCTACGGCTGCGGGCAGGGAGGTGACTATTCTGCTTCTCTGTTTCTCTAGCCGAGGCATCCGTCAGCATGCCTGCCGCCAAGGACAGTACCCCCATGACGAGAGCCGCTCTGCGACGCTTGCAGCAGCTTGCTCCGCTCGCCAGCCCCACGCTGAAGGCTCCTGGCCCGGCTAAGAAGAGGAAGAGGTCAGAGATGAGAAGTGCTTCCAGACAAGGAACTCCCCACAGCCTCAAAACGCAGGCAAAACGCCAGCGGAAGTGCTCCCTGCCGGATCTGAGGAAGGGCTCCGGGAGAGAAGTGGAGACTCCCAAGGCGGTGGAGAGCCAGGGCACCCCTTCTCCCAAAGAGACCAACTCCTCCCAGCTACCTCCGTCTTGCACCCCCAGAATCTGCCCATGGACAATCACCAAAAGGCGCGTGCCCCTGGCAACGTCGGCTGCCCAAAACTGCTGCACCCCAGCTGCCCTGCCTCTCCGCGACCTGAACATGACTTTCGACCTCTCCGAGGACAGCGGTTCTCCCAATGTGGCTAAGCCAGGGATCTTCAGCCTACCCCAGTTCCCTGGCTGGGAGAATGTCCAGTGCCTCTTAAACAAGCAGGACGACCCCTTCGTGCCCAGGTTAGTGCTGCGGACCCCAGGGGCTCAAGGGCTCCTGGATGGGTTCCCCTGTGAACAGCACAGGGCTGCGTGTTAGGAGACTTCTCCTACTTGCTTTCACTTTCTGGTTGAATTGCACCCATGGACTCTGTAGATCACAGCAGCTGGACTAAGAGGGGAGACCACGGCAGTAATGGCCCGTTGGGCAGGCAGTGAGCCAGGCTTGTGCACAAATTGCTTGCAAAGATAGGGAAAGTGTTCTGAAAAATCAGTTCCTCCTTTTCCCTTTCCGTTTGGGCTCTGGAGGAGTATCCTTCAGAGAGCTTGTTGAGCCCTAAGTGCGTGCTGTGAACCAGGTGGGGCATTGCCTCCTCTGAGGGAGCCAAGGAGAAGTGAGAATGGGGATGGAGACTGTGCAGCGTTTCTTTATTTTTGGGACTTCAGAGATGCTCTGGCTTTTGCAGAAGTCTGTGGATTGCATGGCCTAATGGAAATGGTGATGTCCTTGGTGATGTGAGAGATCTTAAAGGAAATGGTTTCCTGTAAAGGATAATAACCGGGGAAATGGAGGTTGAGCGGCACGGCTGGACCACGACCGTCTTGGAGAGCAGCAGTAGCCAGGCACCTGCCTCCTCTTTGCAGATCTGTCAAGGCCTCATTCATGCTTGACTTATTGGTTGCCTGTGATTTTGGTTCTCTGCAGGCGTATGGTGTTGCCCCAGTTGCCTCCCAGCTTCATGAGCATGGAGGGGTGTCAGGATGTGACCTTGGCATTTTGCAGGGCCCCGTTGCTAATCTTCTTTTTCTTGACCGCAGAGCGTCCATCCCGGTGTTCACCATGAGGGGCTCCTCCATCCCCAAGCCCTCCTCCGTCTCCAAGGCGTCCGCCCCGAAGCAGAAGCGATCGGTGAGGTGAGATAGCAAAGGTCCCCGGCACGCTGTGCCCCGGGATGCTCCGTGCGGAGGTGAGGGCTGCTGGCTCGCTCCGGTGCTCCCCTCCAGATCCTGGAGCTCAGAGCCCCTGTCCTTGCCTGCGTTGACTCCATCCTGGCTGCTAGGGGAGAAGCGGGAGCAGCCGTGTCTGCCCTGAACCTTGGGCTTTATAACAGCCCCTGAAACGGCCGTTTCCAAGTGTCACGCTTCTCTTTCCCAGCACCGCTTCCCGCTCGCTGGGAGGGCTCCAGAGCCGCATTGCCCGCCTCCCAGGCAGCCGGAGGTCCGCGCAGCCCTCGAGCGTCGCAGGTGAGCCCTTCTCCGCACCTAGCCGGGCACGTGGGGCAATGGTCTCCCTGCGAAGCAATGGGCTGGGGAGAGAGATCCCTGCCTTGGGGCAGGCAGCAAACTGATGCTGCTCTCTGCCAGCCAAATCCCGTGGGCGGTTCAGGCCGCTGGGCAGAAAGTACCTTTGACGCTGGTGGAAGATGCTGTTGGGGTTTGCCGCTTCCAGATGGCAGGAGTGCGGACGCACCCTCTGGGCAGGGTGGTGGGTGCTTGGAGCAGACTGTAAGAGAGGGGGCAGCGCCTGCATCCCCTTTGGGAGGGTGTCCTGGGTTTGCTTGTTTTACCCAGCCTTCATCCTCCTCTCTCTCTCTGTTTCCATCCTCAGAACGTCGTTTGGGCAGTCTCGGCCAGAAGGGCAGCAAGAGGAGCACGAAGGAGTTCGGGGCGCTTGGCAGCGCCTCCGCTGCTCCTAACCCTCAGGCTACAAAGCTCGTATGCTGACTGCCCCTTGCTGTGGCCCAGCCCCTCCTAGGGGCCCAAACCCAGGTGCCAAAATCCCCCTTTCTCCTTCCAGCTCCTTCCTTGAGGTCTGGGGGACCGATCTGCCCCTTCCCCTCTGCTCCATACAAGGGAGGGAGCTCAGGGCCTTCAACCTCTAAGCTTGTCCCCAGCTGCCTCCTGTCCTATGTCCAACCTGTGCCCCCCCCCCCCAAAATGTAGCCAAACACCTTCCAGCTCCCCTTCCTGGGGGCCCAGCGGCGTCCCGGATTACACGTGCCTTCCCTCAGCGCAGCTCTGTATATTTTTGTAGCAGATGGATTATTGCTGTTCCCTCTCAGCCCCTCTGTAATCCGCGCCGGGGTGTCGAGTGCTAACAGATGGGTGCTGCTAAGAAATAACACACGCTTTTAATAAATCTTTTAGCTTAAAACCGGAGGGTGAGGGGAGACGTGTGGTTGTTGCTTCTTGCCTCCGCCTGCCGTAGAGAGCAGTGGTTGGGTACCAGATCCCCTCTGAGCGGGTCCTGGACTAGACCACCAGCCCTGCCTGGCTCATTTTGGCTTCCCATCTTCACTCTGGTGCCTTCGGTCCCCGTCTCCTATCCTTGGGGGCTCCGTAAGTGGCTTTTTCCCTGCTGTTGCCCACAGCTCCATGTCCCGTGGAGCAGGCGAGGGGCGATAAGAGGCCGCTTGCCCCAACGCTTGTTGCCCGCGGGGAACCGTTCTGCACTGGTTTCCCCGTACAAACCCCCCCTCATGCCCCCTCTGTCTCCATATCATTGTTTTTCCCCTCTGGCATCCCTTATCCCTAGCTCCGGCCAGCTGCCAAACCGCACGTCTCTGCCCGGCCACCGCGGTGCTTCTCCGTCCTTCTGCGCCGCGCCAAGCGCCATGCCGGGGCCCGCAGTCCCGAAGGACCTGCCTCTTCCCTGCCCTCTTTTCCCACCAGCCCTGGCGAGGGCACGGAGTGAGGCTGGATCCTATTTTTTCAGGCAGAGTTTGGCTCCCCCCAGCCCCTGGGGCCAGCGTGGAAGGCGACTTCCTCCTGCGAAGCCGCAGACCCAGCCCAGCTTTGCCGAAGGCGCGTGGGGGTGCGAGTGGGGCCGCGGCTCCCTCCCCTGCGTCGTGGCCCCCCCCCCCGGGGGGTCACCGGCTCCCCCCCGACCTACTTCGCTCGCCCGGCTCCGGCGCGGAGCGCTGCCTCGCACCGGCGGCCGCTCGCCTTTGTGCTCTCCGAGGCTGGAAGCTTGTAATTAAAACTTCCAGCTCTCTCTGAGCTCATTTGTCTCATTAAGAGGAGGCCGGGGGTGGAGGGGAGGTGGGGGGGGGGAGAGAAACCCAAATCTGCCTCCCCGCAGCCGCCCGGGAGCGACAGCTTTCCACGAGAGGCGTCGATGCTTTGATCCGGGCTGCGTAGGAGCCGGGAGAAAATAAGTCTCGGGGGAGAGAAGCGGAGACTTCCTTGGCGCCCCGAAGCCCCGGCGCCCCCTGCGCTGCCCTCCCTCCCTCCCGCGGTGCTGGTGCGGCGAGAGCGAGGGCTGAAAGCCGAAGGGACGCGCGGAGCAGGGCGCTTTGGCGGCCGAGTTCGGCTCGAGGCGCTCGGGGGCGTCCCGCCGCCGTCCCCGTCACTCCGGGGCAGGGGGGGAGTTTTTTATGCCCCTTCGAGGGTGTGATGCTGGGGAACGAAGCGCTGTGATTTAATTCCTGCCTCCGGCTCCCCCTGGCTGAAGCCTCCCCTTCGTGAGCCGGGTGTCCGGCGGCGGGGCCCAGGCGTCCGGCCCCCCGGGAGCATCCTGTGTCCGGCCGGGGGGATGCAACCCCCCGGGCCGCGGCCCCGCGGGGCTCTCGATGGGCCCGGGGTGGGGTGTGGTGGGGTGGGGAGAGCCTTTCCCAGCCGTCGGCTGCCACCTAGCTGCCGGCCAGCGGGGCCCATCACCGCGGCGTCCCCCCTGAGGGCCCCGCTGTTCCCCCATCGGGGTCGGTCACCCTCGGTGGCTCCGTCCCGGCCACCCGCTGGCCGTCGCTGTCCCCTAAGGCAGCGCGCACGTCCCTCGTGTCCCCAAAACGCCCTCGTCCCTTGCTCTGCCGCCCAGTCCCTGCTGGCCTGGGGGTGCCGGCTGCCACCCGGGATGTCCCCAAGGCCCTGGCGTCCCCAACCCCTTATTTGCAGCCACGCCGCCGCCGCTCCGGAGGGGGGGGCCGTGTCCGGCAGGCTGGGAAAATCCCGCGATCCGGCCTCGTCGCTCTGCCCGCGGCCCGGCGCCAGCCCGGCATAAAAGCACCCTCATCGCTATGCCGGGGCGGTCGGGTGCCCTCAGCACCCCCCCCTTCCCCGGGCGCCACCCGCCACCCCGCGGCACACAAAGCCCCTTTCACGGCGCTCGCCGCGCTGGAAAAGCCTCCGGCGCCCGGGCGCGGGAGGCCGGGAAGGGAGCCAGGGGCGCGGGGGGCTCCGGCCCCTCCTCACGTTCCCGTGGTTGCGAAAAATAAGAAAGGGGGGGGGGAAATAACCCCGAGCCGTTGCACGGGTGGGCACCCCACCGGGGGGCCGGGGCCACCCTGCCACCAGCGGTGCCGGCCGGGCTGATTTCGGCCGGTTTAATAGACAGTTAATGAAACTCTGTCTTAATTAGCATTTCCTCCGCGTGGCCAAACTTCCTTCAGAGCTGCCTGAACGGGGCTGGCGGACGCGTATGTGCACACGTGAGGCATGCGTGTGCATAGCTGTGCGTGCGTGTGCATAGCTGTGCATGCATGTGCATAGCTGTGTGTGCACGTACGTGCACTTATGTGTGGAGAGAGAGGCATGTATGTGCCCAGCTGTGCATGCGTGATGTATGTGCACGGGGGGGCACAGGCATGCACGTGCACATCCGCGTGTGCGTGTACCTGCACACATGCACGGGGGCACGGACGTGGATGTGCACAGCTGTGTGCGCACATATGTGCACACATGCACGGAGGACACAGACACGTGCGTGCGCCGCTGTGTGTGCACATATGTGCGCACGTGCATGGGGGACACAGACACGTGCGTGCACCGCTGTGTGTGCACATAAGTGCAGACATGCACGGGGACACAGACGTGCATGTGCACAGCTGTGCGTGCACAAATGTGCGCACGTGCATGGGGACACAGGCATAAGCATGCACAGCCATGTACACACGTATGTGCACATGTGCACAGGGGACACAGACACGTATGTGCACCACTGTGCATGTGCATGTGTGCACACGTGCACGGGGGACACGGACGTGCGCGTGCACAGCTGTGTGCACACGTATTACCAGTGGCTTCGTGGCAGCTCTGCATGCGTGGGCGCAGCTACACGCTTGCTGCAGCACCTTACACAGGGCGCACGCGGGTGCACGGGGCCCCGGCACCGCTCTGCCTGCAGCACCCCGGGTCTCCGTCCTCCCGGCTCCCACGGGCACCCGCGCGGCGCCCTGGCGGGGGCGGGGGGGGGGGCCCAGCAGAGCTGCTGGGCCGTGCTGCGGCGCCCGGGCAGGGTGCCAACCCTCGTCCCTCCCCGCCGGGCACCACAAAAGCCGGGGGGTTGTGCCCGCCTCGGCCCCTCTGCATAAAACCCGCCGGGCGGGCGCCGCGCGGCCACCGCGCGCCATGGAGAGCCAGCGGCTGTCCTCCTACGGGCGCCGCTTCGGCACCTCCGCCGCTGTCCCGGTGCCCCGCGCCAGCCCCGGGCGCTGGGGGCCACCCGCCGGTTCCTCGGCCCGGCTCGTGCCCTCCCGGACCAGGAGCGTCCACCTCGGCGTCCGCTCCAGCCCCCGCCTGGGGCTGGGCAAGATGGACTTCTCGTTGGCTGAAGCGCTCAACTCGGAGTTCAGGGAGACGCGCACCAACGAAAAGGTGGAGATGATGGAGCTCAACGACCGCTTCGCCAGCTACATCGAGAAGGTCCGGCTCCTGGAGCAGCAGAACAAGGTGCTGGTGGTGGAGCTCAACCAGGCGCGAGACCAGGAGCCCTCGCGCCTGGCCGACGTCTACCAGGAGGAGCTCCGTGACCTGCGGCACCACGTGGAGCAGCTCACCACCGCCAAGGCTCGCCTGGAGATCGAGAGAGACAACCTCACTGAGGACCTTGGTGGCCTCCGGCAAAAGTAAGGCCCTGTCCCGCTCGGAGTAGCCCTGAGGGTAGGGTGGCCCCAGGAGTAGGGGTGTGACGGGACCAGGGGGTTATGGGGACAACAGGGGCCATCAAGATGGGGGTGGTGAGGGGACCAGAGTGGTCACCAGGACCAGGGATGTGATAGAGACCAGGGTTGTCCCAGGGACCAAGGTGGCCGCTGGGACCAGGGCGACCCTAATGTGATAACGGGGACCAGGATGGTGCCAGGGAGCAGGATGGCCATTGAGATGGGAATCAGGGTGGCCACCAGGACCAGGGTGACCCAGGAACCATGACGGTGGTAGGGACAAGGGTGGGTGATGGGGAGCAGGTTGGCCCCGGCAACCAGAGTGCTGATGGGGACTGGGATGACCCTGAGGACCATGGTGGTGATGGGGCCCAGGCTGCTCCTGAGGAAGACCATGGTGCCCACCAAGGGATGTGGGATGAGCTGGGGCTCCATGGGCCTCTGGGCACATGCACGGAGGGGATGCAGGGCGCAGTGTGCCGGGGTCCTGCTGGGGGGGGGACGACATGGCACCAGCCCACCGCAGTGGGGTCAACCCCCAAGTCGATCCCTCTCTAACTGGGCTGCGTCATGGGTGCTCAGTCCCGTGGGTGCTCAGCGGGTGCCTGCTGGGTGCGGGCGCGTGCAGGGCTGGAGGAGGCGCTGCTTCAGGTGCGAGCTCGGAGCCAAGGGCAGGGCAGGGCCGTGCGTGTCCCTGCGTGCACGTCCATGTCTGTGCACACGCGGCCACGCACGCACGGCTGTGCCCATGCACGCGTGGCCGTGTCGGTGCCCGCGCATGCATGCGCGTCCGTGTCCGTGTGGCCATGGCCACGCGCAGCCGTGTCCGTGTCTGTGCATGCAAGTCTGTGTGTCCGTGTCTGTGCCCGTGCACGTGCGCCCGGGGACCCCCGTGCAAGGGACACGTGTGACACAGCGAGCCGGGTCCATGGAGGTGGCACCGCACGGCTGGGGCTGAGCCCTCGTGGGGGCCAGCGGGAGCCAGTGGCAGGGGGAGGGGGAGAGGACGAGGGACACATGAGGCTTGTGCGTGTCCCGGGTGGGTGGCACGGGGCCCACGCGTGGGTGGCACAGGGTGGGGGGTGGGGACACGGGGCCGTGCGCTGACGCCGGTGCCCGGGCCACCGCGATGAGCAACGGCGCCCAACGGGTAACGCCGCGTAACGAGTTGAGCGACCGACGGGCCCTAGCGAGCGAGGAGTAACGGCGGGTGTCCGCGCGGGCGCAGGCTCCAGGACGAGGTGACCCTGCGGCTGGAGGCCGAGAGCACCCTGGCTGCCTACAGGCAGGTGAGGGCCCGGGCCGCATCCTGCCCCCCAGCCTGGGGAGCAGGGCAGCCTGGGGGGCAGGGACACACTGGGATGGACAGGGACAGGCAGGGATGGGCAGGGGATGGGCAGAGACACTTGGAGATGGTCTGGGACAGGCAGGGATGGGCAGGGGACGGGCAGGGACAGACAGCCGTGGGCAGGGACAGGCAGAGTTGGGCAGGGATCTTCTGAGACAGGCAGGGATGGGCAGGGGACAGGCAGGGATGGGCAGGGGACAGGCAGGGACACACAGCCGTGGGCAGGGACAGGCAGGGTTGGGGGCAGGGACACATAGAGACAGGTAGGGACCAGCTGGGTGGACTGGGATGGGCAAGGGACAGGCAGAGCTAGGGGCAGGGAGGAATGGTCAGGGACAGGCAGAATTGGGCAGGAGACAGGCAGAGTTGGGCAGGGCTGGTCTGGGACAGGCAGGGATGGTCAGAGTTATGGTCGGGAACAGGTAGGGACAGGCAGGGACCAGCTGAGACCCTCAAGGACCAGCAGGGTGGACTGGGATGGGCAGGGGACAGGCAAGGCTAGAGGCAGGGATGGCTGGGACAGACAGGGATGGGCAGAGACAGCCTGGGACACTCGGGGACAGGCTGGGACACTTGGGGACAGGCAGAGCTAGGCAGGAAGGAGCCAGTAGGTGCTGGGCTGGGCTGGGGCAAGGCCGTTGATAGGCCAGGTGACACCATCCTTCCTCTTCCTCCCTCCCATGACAGGACGTGGATGCTGCCGCACTGGCTCGTCTGGACTTGGAGCGCAGGGTCAGCTCCCTGCAGGAGGAGATCACCTTCCTGAGGAAGGTCCACGATGAGGTACTGTCACGGCCGGGCAGCACGCGGGGCTGGAAGCTGCAGGGCCACCAAGGCTGATGGCTGTGGGTGCCTCGGCAGGAGCTGCGCGAGCTGCAGGAGCAGCTGGCCCAGCACCAGGTGCACATCGAGATGGACGTGAGCAAGCCGGACCTGACGACGGCCCTGCGGGAGATCCGCACGCAGTACGAGTCCATGGCGGCCAGCAACATGCAGGAGACCGAGGAGTGGTACAAGTCCAAGGTACAAGGGATGCTCCTCCGGACATGCCACTGCCAGCTGGGGCCAGCCTGGGGCACAAGAGCAGCTGATGATGCCCCGGTGCTGCCAGGGGTGGTGGCATTCAGGACCTGGCTGTCACCACCATGAGGATGTCACCACCACGTCTCTGGGCTGGGGTTGAACCTTGGGTCTGGGTAGCTCTGCACCTGTGGAGCGAGTGTCCCTGCTGTCCCTTCTTGCATCCCACACGCTGTTTTGGTTCCCTTGCCCTCCCATGGGGAGCGGCAACGTCCCGTCGGTGGTGAGTCCCAAAGGGGCTGTCCCTAAAGAAATATGTCCCCAACAACATGTTGCACATGCACCACCTCAGTGACCCCTGAGGGCTGGCCATGTCCCCAGTGTCACATGGCATCAAGGCTTCATCCTCTAGCACCATCCCTCCTTCCTGTGGGAGCAGGGCCACATCCCGAGCAACATCTGCCATCAGAGCCATATCACTGTCCCTTCCTCCCCTGGGAGCAGGGTCATGTCCTCATGCCACGTGCCATCAGGACTACATCCCTCCCACAGGAGCAGGGGTACCAGGGCACAGCCCCTGATGCTGTCCCTACTCCGGTGGCCCTAACCTGTGGCCTGTGCCTGCCCAGTTTGCGGACCTGACAGATGCGGCGGCCCGGCACGCAGAGGCCCTGCGCCTGGCCAAGCAGGAGGCCAACGACTACCGGCGCCAGCTCCAGGCCCTCACGTGCGACCTGGAGGCTCTGAGAGGCTCGGTAGGTGCTGGATGAGGGAGGCGCCCAAGTTTCAGGATGAAGGTGGAGGCAGAAGGTATCATGGCCACTCTGTTCTCTCAAGAATGAGTCCTTGGAGAGGCAGCTGCGGGAGATGGAGGACCGCTACGCCTTGGAGACGGCTGGCTACCAGGACACGGTCATGCGGCTGGAGGAGGACATCCGCAGCCTCAAGGAGGAGATGGCACGGCACCTGCAGGAGTACCAAGACCTGCTCAACGTCAAGCTGGCCCTGGACATTGAGATTGCCACATACCGCAAGCTGCTGGAGGGCGAGGAGAGCAGGTGAAGGCACAGCGGGGCCCATTCCCAGTTGGATGCCAATCTTTCCCTTCTCCTGGCCATGCCCCAAACCATCCTCCAGCCCTTGTGGTCCGTCCAGGACATCCATCCCTTTGGGGGGCAATTCTCCAGCCCTGCTGCCCCAGTGCTGCTGGATGCACCTGGGGTGCTGGGGACCCCCATCTCACAGCCCCTGCCCACATGCCCTGCTGATGTCTCCCCATCGCTCCCACAGGATCACCATACCTGTGCAGACCTTCTCCAACTTGCAGATCCGAGGTGAGGCCACATGCTGGGATGGAGGGGAGGTCTGGGGCTCTGTGGTGGCAGGCCAGCTGCAATGCTAGTGTGAGCAGGAGGGCTGGGAATGCCTGGGGTGTCCATGGAAGGAAACATGTTGTCTCTTCCTGCCCAATCCAGAGGGATTGGGAGAATTTTCTTTGAATCCCAAGGAATCAGGACTCCTGAGTTCTATCTATGGTGTTGACCTGCTGTGTCAAGGTGGGGGTCCCTCCATGATCTCCCACAGTGGGAGATAAGGAGTGTGCCATGGCCACATCCCCAGGGCCAACCGTGTTCCCAAGGCCAACCATCTCCCTGAGGCTGGTCACGTCCTCATGGCTGTTGCCACCCATGATTTGGGGTTTCCCAGCCTGTCCTGATCCCTTTCAGTCACTGTGTCTGAGCACTCTGCTTGAGTGAAGGGCCTATGGCTAGGGTACAGGGTCACCACCGCATCCTGCTTATGTCCCCTAGAGACTAGCCTGGACACCAAATCTGTGTCAGAAGCTCACCTGAAGAGGAGCATCGTGGTCAAAACTGTGGAGACCAGAGATGGAGAGGTGGGAAGTCCTTGTCTGTGCCTCCCATACGACCTCTGTTCTGTCCCTGCTGCCCTGCAGTGTCCTCTGTCTTCCCAACAGGGCGAGCAGTCACCCACCTTATACCACCATCTCTCAACCCCAGGAGCAGCCTGGGCAGAGAGCTGGCTCTGGACTATGATGGAGTCTGAGCCTGGCATCTTGCGGAGAAAGCCATTCCCCACCCCTGTCCCCATTCCTGAGCCTGCTTGGAACCCAGGAGGGCTCAGCCAGGGAGGAGAGGCCAAGCCCTGGGTGATGATCCTTCTCCTTCTGCCTCCAGGTGATCAAGGAGTCCAAGCAGGAGCACAAGGAGGTGGTGTAGGCTGGGGAAGACACCGGCGGACACTAGCAGCAGACGCACGCTTGTAGCTGTAGCTATGTAGATCCTGGTTGCTGTCCCATGCCCAGCTGCTGTGAGGGAGCCCTGTGGCCAGGCATGGGTCACTGCCTCGATGGTCCAACTGGAGGAGCTGGTGGTCCTGACATCTGGGCTGTGCTTTGGCTGGGACATTTCTCCCTGGGGCACAGGGACCCCGCTGATGCCTGTTCCCTGTGCAGGGGCTTGGCAAAACACCCCCGCTGACCACGCACTGTGCAGGGAGGAGCCGGGTGTTACAGGGCAGAGGCGAGCGGTGCTCAGGCAGAGCCAAGCTCTCCTCGCCCAGGATGCTGCTGAGCTTCCATGATGCAGAGAGGTCAAGGTTTTGGAGGGGCTGTGCCAGCATTTGCTTTGGATATCTGGCTTGGCCAATGTCCGGGGAGGGAACCTGTCCTGTCTACATCTCTGTGCACAAAGAGCATCTCTCCCTGCATCCTGCCTTGCTACCTGCCCTCTGCACTGCGAGGCCACCCTCAGGCTCCCCAGTGTGTCCAGATCCTGAGCATCATGGAGGAGTTTGAGGGGACGAGGTACTGGCCGGCAAGGGACCTTTCCCCATCAGTGAGCATCAGGCTTAGCCAAGAACAGAAAGGGGAGGATCGAACTGCGCAAGGAAAACATGGTGCTGTTGGGATGCTGCAAAGCAGTGATGAAACTGGGATAAAGAGGAGTGTCAGGAACTCTGGTTCCAGTGGCTGGAGTGATGGTGGGCATGGCCATATGGGGTACAGTGGGGTGGGTTGGCTGTAGTGGCATTCCCTGGCATGGAGCCACGTGATTCCAATGGGGTATCCACCACCAAGTTGCCTCCATCACCATGATGGGGAAAACAGTTTCCGGGGCTCATGGCAAAGGGTCATGCAATGCCATGTGCCTGGTCCCTCGCTTGGGAGGTTCCTACGCAGGTGAAAATGAAGAGGAGAGGAGTGAAAGGCGGAGAGACGACGAGGAGGAGGAGATCGAGGGTGTCCAGGGACCCAGGGGTGCTCTCAGGAGCAGGAGGTGCTTGGGAAGGAAGGCTGGAGCCATTCTCATTCTGCCTGTCCCACCTGGGCTTGCAGTACAAGTCCCACCACTGTTTTCCCACCGTGGTGAGATGGGGACCTGGCTCTGCACGAGCTTTAATCCCTGCCGTGCCTGGCTCCCCATGCAGACATGTAAAGGGGGCATTGGGAAGAAATCCCCTGTCCCCCTCTTCATCCACCCTTGTTCCACTCATCTGGACCATCACATACCACTAGTCCAGGCAGGGCTGCAGCCTGGCACAGGGCAGCTCCGTGGGGCACCAGGGCTCGCTGGCAAACCCTCCGGCCCCCACCTCAGATTTATCTGGCGACTGCAAACAAAACCTGCCCCGTTTTTCAGCTACGCTGCCCGAGCCACTTAACATAGGAGCAACAACGCAGCGGTGCATCCCTTACCCTGTAAGCCCGTAGTGATGAGCACATGGGATGCCACTAGGGTGCCATCCCTCTCGTCCCCTGGCTCTGGTGCTCAGCATGCTTTGTAGACGCTAACTCCGGAAAGCTCATCCCTGGATGCAAAGGGTGTTGCTAGGGGAGACCTAGGTACTGCCCGGCATCTGGGACTCAGCCCCACTCAAGGGTGCCCTGCAAATGCCTTTTAGGTGGTACTCACTGCCATGGGGTCCCTGCAATGGCTGGTCCCAAGGTCAGGCTGAGGATGGCTTGGGGTCAAGGGGTTCATCTGGTCCTCCGCGTCCTGCATCCTGGGATGATCCAGGCTGTGCTCAAGCAGCCTCCAGCTGGAGCGTTTGCAGTACACATCGCTACTGAAGCAATGTACTAATGTCCGCAGCAGCATGAGACGAGAAATAAAGCTAATGCAAATGCCATGCTTTGATGGTCATGCCTGCAGTCTGCTCTCCATGCTGGCCCCTGAGCCGCCGGCAGGAAAAGCAGCCAGTGCCGTAGGTTACTCGGGGCTATCGAGGGCTGCAAGGTCCTTTGGGAGCCCAAGCAGGGCTGCCGGCAGGGTTAATCACCAGGGGACACAGGCTAAGCCTTGAACCCCAAGGCATGGCCAACACACTTGGCTATTCATGGCATGGTTTGAAAGCCCATAAGCGATGGCAGCATGGGAGGAGGCAGGCACAGGAATAAGCAGCCTGGAGCCAGCAGATGGGCAGCAGAGCAGGAGAGAGTCCCTTCCCAGGAGAGAGGAAAAGCAGTGATCTGGGGTCTTCAACCCCAAATCCAGCTCCTTCCCTGTATGAGCCAAACTGCTGCACTTGGGAAGCTCCCGGGATCTTCTGTTGCTGTCAGGACTGTTGGTTGATTTGTAAGGCCAGCTAGGAAAGGTTGTACTTGCAAACAGCAGGAAAATGCTGCAGGTGAGCAGGCATCAGAGAAGGACGTGAGGAATTTGGGAGCCCAAGGCCAGCCCCGGCTGGGAAGGACACCAGCCAGGGATGAACCTGGAGATATTTGCTGGTGGAAGTTGCTGCAAGACCCTGCACGCCATCTATGTGGTGTGTGTGTCTTCCTTTGGAGCAGCGCTTGGGGTTAGTACAGACAAGAGGACACCAGGTGACAAGAGACCTTCTGGAGATGCCATCCTCTTTGGAGGACATCTTCTGTCGCTGGCAAATGTTGGCTTGCAAATAGCTCACAGACCCATGCTGAGTTGGGCAAGTTAAAAAACAAAAACAACAAAAAAAAAAAAAACAACATAGGGAAATTTCCGAAGAAATACACTGATTTTGTTTTGAAATTTCTTTTTTCTTTTCCTTCAAAAATGAAAAAAGTTAAAAAGCTCCACATTTCATAAAAATGGTTTTGCTCTAGCTAAAAAGCTCAAATGAACACTCAAAGTTTTCAGCAAAAGAAATATGTTTTAAAAAGTAAGGAAAGTAAGAAAGAATAAGTCAGAGTAAAATATTTCGACGGGTCTTTTTACAGCAGCCCATTAACAAAACAGCTCTGAAGAATCACTGAGGTGGTTCAACAACTCTGTAACGCTTGGCCAGAAAGTACTACAACAACTCAAAGTATTCTCTTAAAAACGACTATATTGAGGTCAAAATCACACTGCAAGCCAGTGGTATGACCAGGAGCAGACTCCAGAACTCCTAAATCCCAGCCTGTCCTTTCCAAGCCACAACATCCTGGACCATGGCAGGCTTTCAGCTTTGATCTTCATGATCCCTTCTTGCCTTGAAAAAGAGCGAGTGAGCAGGTAGCATTTTGCTCACATTTATTTCTAATCGAGTGTAGGATGCTTCTCAACAGCCCGAGGGAGAACGATCCAAGTCATAATAGTGATAAGTAATTGCCCAAGGCTGCAGTGGGGACGCTACGTGCTGGGAGGGCACTGGAAGAGCCGCCTGCAGCAGCGGCACAGGTGGATACCGAAGAAGATGATGGTGATGAGGACGTAGCTCGTGAGGATGGTCTTGATGGCATACGTAGTCTCGGGATTGTCCAGTGTCCGCTTGTGCTGGCTCTCGTAGCTGACGCTGAGCCGAAAGCCGGCCACCAGCTTACCCTCCCGCCAGCAGTAGTAGGTGCCTCTGTCGCTGAGCCGGACGCGGAGGATGTGCAGGTGGTTGCCGTGGTCGATGAAGATGCGCATGCTCTTGTTGACGCCGAGGAGGTAGTGGGAGCGGTAGAGCCGAACAGAGCCTTTGTCCCAGGCCACGGCGTGCTCAGGTCTGGCCCCTGGGCAGGCAATGACCAGCCCGCTTCCAGCGGGGTGCTTGTGCAGCTGCGTGGGGATGGGAGGCTGCCAGGGCTTTTGGCCAAGCTTTGAAATGATGTTAGAAATGGCCCGCACTCCTTCCTCGGGGACCTCCTCCTTCGGGCAAGGTGTCAGGCAGCTTCGGATGACCACCTCCGGCCTCCGGAGTCGGCCAGGGTGGTGGAAATGTGAGGGGACAGCCTTCGAGCCGCATGACGTCACGTTGGGCACGGCGGTGCGGTACCGGGGGTGCAGCTGGGCGCTCCTCACGTAGCAGAGACCGATTCGCCGTTGCTCGCCCCTCACTCCACAGCGGTCACATTTGGTCCAGTCCCAGAAAGTGGTGAAAAGGCTGAAGACCTTCTTGGTGTAATCCTCTTGAGAGTGCTGACCTCTGTCCATAAAAGCCACCGTGATGCGCTTGGTTGGTTGCACGTCCACGTCATAGCCGTAAAAGAAGTCCCCTTTCTTTGTGCCGCACAGGTAGAGGCCCGAGTCCTCAGCCTGGGCCCGGAAAACGATGAGACTGAACAGGCGGATACTGAAACGCTTCAGCACATCACTGCCCACGTGGATCTGGCCCGAGTCCACCACCATGGTGCCAGCAAAGTCTGTCAGGACCGTGGTTTGGTGGCTGCCCTCATCCTTCTGGAAGTACCAGACTACAGAAGCGACCTCTTCTGGCTTGCAGTTGCAAGGGAGCTCGAAGGTCATATCAGCCAAATAAGCGGCATTCTCAAAGAGCAGGAAAGCAGGACAAGCCATTCGCTTGAATATGTCATCTTTCTCTTCGATTGCAAAGGCGTGGAGAACATCTACTATGCAGAGGAGAACGGTGACTCCCAGCAGCCTCGCCTCCATCGTGTCGGCTGGGTCGCTGCAGTCAGCACGATGATAGAAGCGGCTGCGTCCTCAGCAAGAAGGGCCAAAAACTGAGCGTGAGGTTAATGGGGCAGCAGCCCCAGGGCAGAGAAAGCATGCCCACAACAGGTTGTTTGACAAAGGTGGGGTTTGTAAGAGACTTTGGCAGTCGAAGCCCCCACCTGCAGTGTATTTGGCAGCAGAGGTGAAAGAGTAGCAAAGATCTTGTCCTAGCTTAATAGTTGCCAGGAAGCATTTACAAGAGCGTGCTGTTCCGGTAGAGCACGTTCATCCCTCTCTGGGGCAAGGCTGTCCCTGGGCCACCCGGGACACGGACTCTAGAACCCTTATTTTCTCTCTCGCATCTGTTCTAGAGTGCGTGCACCCCCAGAACATGCTCTGACCCCACACGGCTCTTTTCAGCACAGCGTACGTTACGCTTTGCATCTTGGTACTGCCAAAAGGCCAGCACTGCTGCAACGGACGGCAACGGGCAACCAGATCATTTGAGCAGCACAACTGTGGAGGCAAGATACTGACCTCAGGGTAGATGGGCACCCACTGTGGTGGGAACAAGCTTCCACCGTTCAAGCTTTTTTGAAAGATTCATGTGCAGGAAATGGTACGGATTTTACTTATCACTCTGTGTGCGAGGAACAGAGAGAAGAACCTGTTCCAACCACAGCTGCTCTCTGTAGCCCAAAACAAAGGGTTTCAAACATAGTATTTAGACTATACATCTTCCCTGTCAGTTTTCCAAGTGCTTTTGTGTGCTGAAGCCCCTCAGCACAGGTAGTGTTGGAGACTTTCCCTCTCTGAGCAGGCAAGTGAGGCTTTTCATTCACATTGTCTTCGCCTGCACTAATGCTGGTGCCAGCCCTGGAGGCCTTAAATGCATCTCTCCTATCGTAAAGGCGAGCTATTTGCTCCGTGCTGAACCTGGCCAGACCTTCAAATCAGCTCTTGCACTTTTTGAGCAAAGGCTCAGACCATGAACTGGCTGCTGGGGAAACGGATCCCAGTCAAACAGCCCTTCATCCTGCTAACATTCATGCAGCCTCTCCTTTGAGGAGGAGCTCAGCACTTGCATTTCATTTCTCCCGAGTCTTCCAAGCAAACAACAGGGATTTTGCTTCTCCCAAAAGATGGGGATGCAGGAGGTTGCTCCCACCCTTCAGACGAAATACAAATACAAGCCCTGAGCCTTGGGACTTGCCGAAAGCACTGCAGCAGTTCCCACCAGAAAGTCTTCTGAGGTTTCAATCCAACTCCAAAATCTGGGAGGAATAAGGAATTATCCTAACATCCAGTTTGCACAGTAGCAAGCAGGAGAAAAGGCTCAGCGGTAGGGTAGCGAAGATACTCACACATCAGCTGGAAACCAATCCACTGCAGTCATAAAAATATCCTGAATTAGGAGCAACAATGACTCTACACTTTAGGAGCAGGCTGCTTAGCCATGGAAGGAGAACCCTTGATTTCCACCTCTCTTTCAGGATTACTTTGTGATTGATTGATGTAAATAGCAAAAACGTTCCTGATAGAAGAGCCCGTTGCTTCCCACCAGAAAGCCATCCCAGACAGTCTCTCCTTAACTCCAACGTGGACCTTTGCAGAGCCTGAATGTCAGGGTAGGGAGGCTCTGGGTCTGAGCCATCACTGTCCGGCAAGAACAAGAACCACAACCTCCCACAGCTCTGTGTGTTGCCTGTGTGTTGTCAGCTGGGGGCAACTCTACCTTCTGTTCCTCCAGCTGGATTGCTGAACAAAACAAACCTGGCAGTTGTTTCTGAACTGAATTCAAGGGAGTCTGAGCAGTTTAACATACACTGGGCTCCTCAGCTCCTCCCACATCTTCCCAGACTAGAACTGTGAAAGAGCTTGATGGGTAGGTGCTGAGCTGTGCCATCTGAGGGACTTTCTGAATACTTGGAGACACCTGGGAAGTTAGCAGCCAAAATGGAAAAACTACTCAATTTAGAAGCAATACTAGGCAGTGTTGGAGAGTCTCTTTCTTGGATTGATGCCTGTTGACTCCATCTAAATTTCAATTTATGTGGAATTTAGGCAAACCAGATCGTGTCTGATATCACAGGGTCATGAGGTAACAGGATCTCTGGGATTTACCCTGTGCACTGCTTAAAATAGCACCTAGTTGGACCAGTCCTGGATACACCACCTTGCCTCACACTCCCACCTCCATCAGCCAATTCTTCAGTGGCTGCATGGATAAACATGAAAATGTCATTGACCACATTTCTTAAATCATCTGCATGACCAGAAATACGTGGACAGAGATGAAAAAGAGAAGGAACTATTTGGGTTTTGTTTTCTCCTCCATAAATACCAGCCCAGTTTTTCCTTCCCTCGGTTATTTTCCTCACCTAAGAGATTATCACAGAGTCATTCTGTGAGGACACTCTGCCCCAGAGATCACAACACAGTCTTCTCTGCAACTAATTTTTATTTGTGCAGAGCTATTGCTCTTGGTGAATACCGGATACGGAGGGAAACGCAATCAGCAACACTCTAAAAGTGTCTGATTTATCTGTAAGTCTCCATCACAGGGTCTGATGACAAAGTCAGGCTGGGAGCCCCATTTGCACTCTGTTCCTGCATGGCCATCGTGCTTCTGCTGCTTCAACCAACTTGATAACATTTCATCAGCTCCATCACTATCTTTTCCTCAGCTTCCTTTTGCAAACTGGTGCTTGTGAGATGGTCTTCTCCCTCTGCTTTGCCACCATTGGGATGATCAGCAGTCCAATAACTTCTGCTCATGCTCTGCAGCTTTCTAAACAAATCCTTGCTGCTCTCCTTCTCCGACTCACTGAGAAGATCCACATTCAACCCAAAGCGCTTGGTGCTGGAAAGGCTCTGTAAGATCTGCAGGACGGCATCTCGGTCTTCATGACAGATATTCTCTGCCAGCACAGTAAGGAATTCACCCAGCAGGCCAAAACCCAGGTCAGCCTGAAAGATTCTGCCCAAGGCCTTGCCTTCAAGTTTAAGTAAAAGCTGATATTTTTCTTTTCCACTTTTTAAGCATCTGCGCCAATCTCTGTAAAATTCAGCAGAGGTTCCAGGCAGTTGATCTAGTTCCTGGAGGGAAAAATAGTTGCTGAGTTCCTCGTGTTTTGTTCCCACTCGAAAATTTTTATCCTCCCTTACCAATCCATGGATGTGGATACAGGCTTTGATAGCATAAAGGGCTGCATAAAGCTAGCGATGTGGCAAAATGTGCAAAAAGACAAATAAATATCTGATTAGTCAAGCCCAAAGGGAACCAGAGAACTTCAGAAGGAAATAACAGAAGAATGGGTGAGACACAAAACACAGTGTGGAAGATAACTAGTGGAGAAACCCTAACCCTAACCAGAACTACTCAGATGCACTGCTGAGCCTGGATCGACTGCCATTGCTCAGGAAGGGATCTGCTGGAGACTGTGATACTTCAGTGAAAACCTCTACTCCATCTCAAACACCATGAAGCAAATCAAAGACATGAGGAGATAAAAGATATGGGATGTAAAACCCCAAAATTGTTCTGATGCCCTTAGCACACCCTTTCCTTACATACTACGTTCCTATGGGTATTCCTGTGGTAAAGTGCTTGGACTAAAAGAGAGAGACACGCTGAATGTGGCATCTCCAGATAAAAGGAAATCTGTTTTATCCAACATGCGATCAGACTGCTGAACTCATCACTGCCAACTTAACTGAGGCACAGATTGAAGTAGGATTAAAATATTTAGGCTTTTATACAGAGAGTGAAAACAAGTCACAGCAATAACAGGCTGTGTTTAAATACAAAATGTAGATGCCCTGGAGATCAGAGCCCAAGCACTAATGAGATTAGGAACAGAATTTCCTCTAGGAGGAACACTGTTCAGTGTAGCCAAATCTAAAGCTGCCTGGAAGACTTGCAGAAGGATCTCATAATAACAGGCAAATGAAAATCACTGTCAAAAAATTCATGAGATACTTGTGAGAAGCGTCCACGGGAAATATTTCCAACTACATGTTCAGTGATAGACTCTGCTGTAGCTCCCATTAGGCAAGAAACTATCCCTGCCACCGTATCACTGGGCCAGGAAAAGTCATTGTGAATATTCTTCTGAAAACATCGGCTCAGGCTCAGCAGCAGTCAAACTGGCAAAGCCAGTGCGGGGAGTTAGTAGGAAAGCAATTGAGAATAAAACAAAAAGACTGTTTTGTGACTGTCGATCCATACGGCAACCATACCTCGAATACTGCCTGCAGTTTGGCTACCCTTTTGCACAAGAAAAAGCTAGCGCTGGAGAAGAGAAGGGAAGCAAGGGTGGTTGGAGGTCCAGAATGCTTTCTGTACCAGAAGGCATTAAACTGACTAGGACTCTTCAAGTTGGACAGAGTCCACTGAAGGGGGTAGGACAGGTGTCAGCCAAATCACAACTGGCTTGGATAGGAAATGCTTATTTGCTGATTCCCACAGTTGAAGAACTAAGGAGCATCCAAGGAACTCATCAAGAAGCAGGTTTAAAGCAAAGAAAATAGTACTTTTTCATAGCATGCAGAATTAAATTGTGGGGTGAAAAAGAAGTGGTCATATCATAGAAGATATGTCACCTGTGGCTATTAAATGTGATGATCCTCAGGCACAGGCTGGCTCTCAGTCTCTAAACTGCAGCCAGCTGGAAGTGTATGGTCAAGGGAGGGCACTCTTCTGCAAGAATCTGCTACTGGCCACCGTCAGAGGTGGGATATCAGGAGCTCTGGTCTGACACTGCACTAGATTCCCAACGGGTTGAAACAGCCTCTTTTTGAAGCAGCTTGTGCACACCTTGTCAGACACAAAATAGGGCTATGACTGAACCCTGCAGTTATCTAATTCCAGTATTTCTGGGGATTTTGAGGGCTTATTCCCACATAGAAATATTTTTGAATATCTCTTGCACTTTAAAATAATATCTCAAATTATTCCAGAGTGATTTTTAGATGTGGACAAAGTCCCAGAAAGTCTCTCTCTCACCTGGGCTATTTCCACGTTGCTGGCTTGCTCGCCCTTAGCGTGGGTTGCACAAGGATTCCACAGCAGGTTTCGTTTTTTACCCACTTTATCCTTTTTCTCTAGAGGCTTCAAGTGTGATGCCAGCACGATATCCCTGCAGGTAACAGAAGGGGAATGGGATATTTAGCAAGATCTAATACTTCCAGGCTTTGAGTCTCTTCTGCAGTGCCTCCTATGAGGCTGGCAATTTCTGAGTTTGTGGCATGATAAGTATCAAACAAGATCTGGATTCACATAAGATCATGAAGCATCATAGATGGATCAGAGGAAGAGAAAAGATACCGCACAGGGCATCTGGCAAGTACGTCTTGCTCGCATACTCAGTATTAATCCAGTCATCAGGATCAACCAAGCAGGAGTTTCCTCGTAGGCTGGACTGCTACCAAGCACTGTGATGGTTCCTCCCCAGCATGCAGAACACAAGATGGGCATTTTCACCTAATAGTCCTCGCCAGATCCAGGGCCCAAGGAAATGGCATGATACTTTTTCCTGTCCTTTTCTCATGGTACACCGAAGTTTTTGTCACTTTTAGACTTTCACAGGAAAGATCCTAATTTCCTACAGTGCCTAGGGATTGTTTTGTACTTTACACAGTGCTGGAAGGTATGTTTATGTGTATTCATGTGAATTCAGTGTCTTATTACATTGATGTCTATCACCACAGCAGCCAGGACTTAATGGCTCATGTGGTTCCTCTTGTTCTGTGGGATGAATCTTTCTGTTTCTAGATAGTCCTCAGTAATTAGCTGCAAGAGATCTTTTGAGCAGCTCAGGCCACTGCTACTGTGCCAGCAGGCCTCTCTAGTAAGGGCACCACACCCACAGATGGAAGCTGTTCAGTTACCTCCCTCAGATTACTTCTGTCTTTAATGATACAGCTGCATTGCAGATTTTGTAGACATAGCAGGAATGTGATTTTTTTTTTTCGTATTTTAACCAACTGATACTACACTGAGAAAACTCTGCAGCATAGAAACACTCTCACAGGAACTCACTGAAAGGGACCAGAAGACAGAAAATACCATTTTAAAGTTTTCCTTCCCTTCCACAGATCTGTTAGCTTGACTGATTGCTTTTGGAGGTGAGACTATGAATGCAGTTTACTTTAGTCATCGATCAGTTTGTCAAGGGGTGCTCAAATTCCTGGACCCATCCAGATCTGGCTGTGGATATCAGTGGATGAGAACTTGATGGGCAACAACTAGGGTCACAGAATGGCTAAGGTTGGAAAGGACCTCTGGAGATCATCTAGTCCAACCTCCCTGCTCAAGCAGGGTCACCTACAGCATGTTAGATAGGGTTGCATCCAGGTGAGTTTTGAATATCTCCAGAGAAGGAGACTCCACAACCTCTCCGGGCAACCTGTTCCGGTGCTCTGTCCCTCTCACAGTAAAGAAATTCCTCCTCATATTCAGGCGGTCAGGGTGGCAGTAGGAGCATTCTGCACTGGCTGCCTTCAAAGAGCTCCTCTGCCCTCCCAGAACTGTGTTTCAAATCTGCTCAGAGCCTTCGCTACATGATGATGACTCCGAGAGCAAGAACACCCTGAACGGGGTGCTGAGGACCATGCATCACCTTGTCCCTCTGTACCACCATCACTGCACGAGGCTGGAAGAGCCTGAGGGAAGGGAGGTTAGGACAAAAACAGTTGCGTGATCACATTAGTGTGTAGTGAGCTTAGGTCTGTCTCTAAAAAGTCTCAGAATTAATCACCATTATGCATAAGGTTGTGCTGGCTCTGTGTCAGGAATACCAAGTGCTACGCACTGGGCGCTGCCGACTTAGAAAAGTGACACCGACCGGCGCAATCCTAATCCCTTGAAACCCGAGGGAATACAGCCGAGGACGTTAACAGATCTCTGCAGGACGTGAAACAAAACAAAACTTTCCGTGACTGAGGACAACCGCACTGCGAGGACAGCTTTCGGCAGACCTGAACTCCTCGTAAGATGCCACCTTCTGGTGCACGGCCCGGAACTTGGCGCTGTTTTCCCTCTCGTACTTCTCGTCGGCAGCCACGGCCGCCCGCAGCTCCTTCTCCAGAGCGCCGAAGTCGATCGCTCCGTCCGCCTCCATTTCGCACCTAGGAGCGACGGAGAGCGCGAGGCCAGGCTGCCAGGCCCGGCACCCGCGGCAGGGCCCCAAGCAGCACCCCGAGGTGGGGACGATGCGGGGGTGGTATCGCCCGCCAGAAAGGAGGCTGAAGGGACATGGCGACAGCCGCTTGTATCGCGACGAGCACGGCAAGCCGGCTGGAGCCCACGGTCGGCTGCGCGGGCAACTGCTTCTGTTGTGATGGCCCTGCTGGGCTGGGCACACCGCTGGCCTCAGGGCCCCCTGCTGCTGTCACAACAGCCTCACCAGGCTGAGCGCACCGCCGACATCAGGGACACCCACTCCTATCGCGACAGCCCCACCAACCCTCAGGGCTACCCACTCGTATTGCGACAGCTCCACCAGGCTGAGCACACCGCCGGCGTCAGGTATACCCGTTCCTATCGTGACAGCCCCGCCGCGCCGGGACACCTCGCTCCTATCGCGACTGTCGCGACGGGCCGGGCTCCCCCCGCCACGCGCGCGCGCGCGCCCCTCGCGTCGCTATGGCGACAGGGCAGCGCGGCGCGAGGCCCCCGCCCGGGGCTGCCCTCGTCAGCGCCTGACAAAACCGCGCGGCCGCGCCAGGACCCTGAGGCTGCGGCGACTCTACGCGGTCAGGCGGCGCGGGCAGCCCGGGGTCCTTCCGCGGCGGCGTCGCGCGGCGGCAGCGGCGGCGAGGGCAGCGCGCGGCGGGTGAGCGGAGCGGGGCCGCGGGGCAGGTCCGGGAGGGCCGAGAGGGCCGGGCCGGGGCGCTCCGCGGGCGGCACGGGGCCAGCGCCGGGCTCCGGGGCGGGATGGGGCTGCCCTGGCGGGGTCCGGTGAAGGGCAGCCGCGGTGCGGGGTCAGCGCAGGCCGTGCCGTGCAGGGGGTCCCGGTGCGGGGCAGCTGCGGTGTGGGGCCAGCGCAGGCCGTGCTGTGCAGGGGGTCCCGGTGCAGGGCAGCCGCGGTGTGGGGTCAGCGCAGTCTGTGCCGTGCAGGGGGTCCCGGTGCGGGGCAGCTGCGGTGTGGGGCCAGCGCAGCCTGTGCTGTGTGGGGGGGTCCCGGTGCAGGGCAGCCGCGGTGTGGGGTCAGCGCAGTCTGTGCTGTGCAGGGGGTCCCGGTGTGGGGCAGCCGCAGTGCGGGGCCAGCGCAGCCTGTGCTGTGTGGGGGGGTCCCGGTGCAGGGCAGCCGCGGCGTGGGGCCAGCGCAGCCCGTGCTGTGCGGGGGGTCCTGGTGCGGGGCAGCCGTGGTGTGGGGTCAGCGCAGGCTGTACCAGGCAGGGGGTCCTCATGTGGGGCAGCGCCAGGACGAGGTCAGGGCAGCGCATGCAGCAGTATCACCATCCACCCGCAGACCCTTGTCCCCATCCGTCTGCCCTGCAGCATGGACACCGACCTGTACGACGAGTTTGGGAACTACATCGGGCCAGAGCTGGACTCTGATGACGACGATGATGAGCTGGGCAGAGAGTCCAAGGACCTGGATGAGGTGAGGGAGTCTGGGGGGAGCTTTGCACATGCCCTCTCCTGGCCCTTACTCATCTTATTGGGGCCCACACGGAGTAGGCACTGAGCCCCCAGCCATGCCCATGGCTGTCACAAGCTCCTGGCGATTCCCCTTTTATGGCAGGCTCGGATTCTGCAGTGAGACTTTCTGCAATGATGGACTTTGATCCTATTTTATTCCTAAGGAGCAGAGCAGTTTTGTTTTTTTAAAAAAAAATCCAGGAAAAGCTACACTCCTATTAGTGTGACAAAGAGAAAGAAATACTGCTTCTACCTGAATCTCTGTTACAACTGGGATCCTATGTAGTTCGAGTCCCATTTTACTTTATTTGTGTTCAGTCAGAAGATGCGGATCCGTTAGTGAAGTCTTTAGACTGACTCTTGGTCCTTTCCTGATATATGCTAATGCTATGGCAGTATTGTAAAGAGCTCGATTCCCCGGTGATAAGTGCAGTGTAAGCCTGGGGCAGTGTAAAGTGGGAAGATGTGTGTTCCTTACAGAGATCCTTTCTGAAAATTGAGCTGCGGTTGGTTGCGGTATGCTGAGGTTGTCATCGTTGGTGGTTCTTGGGCTGTGGGTGGATTTAGGGCTCTTTTTTTAATGTGCGATGCCAAGACTTGCAGGGGAGATTGATGGTTATAAAACATTTTGATGCCCTGGGGGGTGGCAGCAGCTAAATGTGAGTGTTGGTTGTAGCTCGAGGATGACGACGACGACGACGATATGGGGGACCATGACGAGGACCACCCTGGGATGGAGGTGGTGCTGCACGAGGATAAAAAGTACTATCCCACTGCTGAGGAGGTCTATGGGCCCGAAGTAGAAACGATAGTACAAGAGGAAGATACGCAGCCTCTCACTGGTAAGTAGTATAAAGCAGTGAGTTGGGTGTGGAGAAAGAAGACTCTTAGCAGATTTTTGGAAAAGGGAAAGTATTACTCCCTTCCATTCTCCTCATCCTCCATCCTCCTAAAAACTCTCAAAAAGTTTTTTTTTTTTTTTTAAGAGGCCTTAAAAAGCCTCTAAAGCATGGACTCTTCCTGTTTGTCTATCAGTGCCCAGATTTTGGCACTCTGGATTATTGCGAATGACAGACTTACCTTTTGACAAACAGATATTAGCAGGCACTGGAAGGTTATTTAAGGAGATGAGATGACTTAAAACACATTTTCACTTTTGTTTCTCCCATAAAAAGATAAAAAAATCTCTTGGCCTGAAAACTCTGTTTCTATCTGCAAGAATCCCTGTTTACTATGAGCGTTTCTGAGAACACGGTTGTTCCGGGTCATTGATAACAAATTTTATTGCATTTTCTCTTGTTTTCAGAACCTATTATTAAACCTGTGAAAACCAAAAAATTTTCTCTGATGGAACAGACGTTACCAGTCACTGTCTATGAGATGGAGTAAGTAATATGTGGGGTTTTTAAGCATGTACTTTGGATTAATCCATCTGTGCTGTGATGGCCTCGCTATTTGTTGTTTACAGACAAAGGTAGAGAGGCAACGTGGTGTGTGCTATAACAGAGGAGAAAGCTTACGAGGAGCTCTGGGTTTGTTTCTTGCTGATGCCAGCAATATTGCTGTGAGTGCAGCTGCTTCCCCTGCTTTGATCCAAAAAGAAGAGGAAGAAAGTACAGGAGTAACCAAAGCTTACAAATATTTTCCCTCCATAATACACAGCGTAGTGCACTTATTTTTCTACCACTTAAATCTTTTGGCATCTCAACAGCCGATGCAAACCTTGGCAATCGGAACCCCTCGTGTTGGTTTGCTGAAAGCAAATTTTCTTGATTGACTTAGGAAATATTTATACGGCCACTGCGTTGCACACTTCGTATTGATATAGCCAGAAGGGATGTTGAGATTTTGCTTTGATCTCAAAGAGTATAGCCCTATGGCTGTGTCAGATTCGTTCCCTCTACTGGTGGAGTTTCCAGGAGGGATTTGTCTACCACCAGTTGTGCACGAGCCACTGCCAGGTTGTGTGGGGGTTAATGTAAAGCTGCAGCTAAGCTGTGCTTCTGCTGCGCTTGATGGTGTCTGTTGGTTATACACAACAAAGCAGCCCCTGGGAATAGCAGTATCTGGTACAAATCTTTCAGGAAAAATTCCAAACAAATTCAAAAATTGAATTATTTTATCTCAGATTTTGTCTAAAAGTGCTTCTTTTTTTTCTTTCTTGCTTTTTTAACTTCCTCTGTTAAAAGTGTATGTGGTTAGTATCAATGTCTAGGCCCTGTGTTATGTTGATGGGTGGAGGGGCTCTTTATCATCACATTTATAGTGTTTCCATGTTTTCTTCTGTTTGAAGATGAACAGCTTGAGCTGCATGAGTGTCTTGTTAGGCTCATCCTCCAAAACGCATGGCATTTCACGGCTGATCTCAGCCTTCTCCGACGTTGGGTAGTCATTGTATTTAAGTGTAAATCCCAGAACCAGATGCAGGTTTCGTAGCAGTCCCCTGTGTGCCAGAGCCTGGCACCAGCAGTCCCTCTTTACTTCCTCAAGGATCCTGTTGCAGCAACATAATTTCTCTGGGGTTTGTGTTCAGTCAATTATTTACTTGGACCCCCCAGGACCTTTTTGAAATGACTGCTTCCTTGGGCTGTCCTGTGTTCTTTGTTCAGAGATATTTTCAGTAAAGCCAGATATAAAGCAGTGAGCATTCTTGATCTTATTTTTCTAAGCAATCCATTTTACTCTTGGTCAGTGACCTGTACTCTTCATTATCTACCTCTTTTCTGATCCTTGTGTTCTCTGCTCATTCTGTCAGTAATGAATTTTTCTGCTTCCTGTTCATTGATATAAATAGTTAACAAGGGGCCAAGAGGAAGTCCCTCTGGGACTTAACCAGGAACATGCAAGCTTGGTATTGATTTCCCACTTAGCCTTATTTTGAGACCAATCAGCAAGCTTTTAATCCATATTGCTATTGATTTTTGTATTTTTTAGCTTTTAATCAAAATGTTGTACGTTAAATGCCTTACAGAAAAAGGCCACCCCATGAGTAAAATATAAAATCTTTTAAAACAGAGATTATTTGGCAGGATTATTTTGCACAATTCCATAGTAATTGATATTTGTTGTAAAGGTTTTCATTATCTTTAGGGGGGTTGCTAATTTAGGATCTCAGGTATGTTTTCACCAGGATTTATGTAGAAGTGACCCGTCCATCATTACCTGCTCACTTGCTGATTCTAGAGAGATTTAAACTCTATTACTGTTTCCTGAAGTCCTCAAGAACTTCACTTTATTACCACTTGCTAAAAACCGGAATGAATGGTCTGTGGAGCCCTGTGGCTACATTTTAAAGCTGTCTGGGGTGTCTGTTATCCAGCTCTGATTCTGTTGGCTAATTGCCACTACTTGAGTAGAAGTGTTTCATCATCTGAATACATGGATGTGACTTTTCCTCTAATACTGACTGGAAGAAAAGGAAGATATTTAGTAATATTTCATCACGAGCAGTTTTACCAACTCAGCCTCTTCCCACCCACTGCCATCTGCCTAGGACTCCAACTCTCTCGTTCTCCCCATCTGTAAAGTGAGATTCTTCCTCCGCAGGGCATTGGCAGAATGAAAGCTTGGAGAGGATTCAGGTGGAGACCTTGGAGAGAAAGTGTAGTTGCAATGGCCTCTGCTTTTCTTAGACACAGTAGAAACCTCTAACGGTCTTTTTTGTTTCATTCCTCCAGTTTCCTGGCAGATCTGATGGATAACTCGGAGCTAATTCGAAATGTGACTCTGTGTGGGCACCTCCATCATGGCAAGGTAGTACGGATACCCAACAGCACACACAAGGATATTGAGTAGTAGTAATGATCTGGCAGTTGCTTACTTTTACCATTGCTTTTTTGACTCCTTGATCTCAGCAGCAGTGATCTTTCTGCTGCTATTGCTATGCAATCATTTGTAGTTTTGGGATTTTTTTTTTTTTTGTTTTTGTTTTCAGCCTTGTGGAAATAATGCACCACCCACCTTTCTCTGTGCAGCATAGTGAGATGTGATGATTTACTTGTATTTTTCTGTTTAACCATAGTCATCTGCTTTCTCTTGTGGTCCAATGTTTTTCAGACTTGTTTTGTGGACTGCCTGATAGAACAGACACACCCAGAAATCCGGAAGCGCTATGATCAGGATGTAAGTAAGCTTTCAGTGTATTCCTGCCCTTAAGAACGATGGCATAGGCTGACTTTTAGGTTCTGCAGGAGCAAGATTGTACGTGTGGAAAACGTCCACATGTACATGTTTAGTGATGAGAACATAGAATCGGAAAGCCAGAGCTCAGTCCTAGTTCCAGCTCTGTCGCTTGTTTGCCACACTAACCATGTGTAAAGAATTACCACTTCCTTTTTCAAACTCAGTGTTCGATACCAAAATGTGATGTTCTGACTTGAGGATTTTGCTCTGTCTTTGCAGCTCTGCTACACTGATATATTGTTCACAGAGCAAGAGGTAAGTGAACCCTGTAAAATAGACAGTGGTTGTGACCTGTTGTCTCGTGCTTCGTTCACAGTTTCTTTGCTGTCGGCAGTGTCCTTTACCGTTGTAACATCTTTATGTGCCTTTCCCATTTTAATCATGTTCTTTATCAATAAAATGATCTGCTCATCTTTGCAGCAGTAAGATCATCAGTCCAACTTTCTTCCATTTCCTGCAACCCTTACCTCCATGTATGTTTTTGTTTGCCTAAGAGGATAACCTCTGTAATGTTGAAAATCTATAACAGAGTTATTGCAAGGGTTGTGGGTGCCTCCTTTTTCCTTTGAGGGAATGATGTGATAGGAGTTGTTCACAGCAGTGGTAGATGAGAAGAAAAACTCTGATCTCAAAATAAACACAGTATTTTTGCTAGGCTTCCTGGGCTGGAAGCTGGCTGCTCTGACTCTGTGTGGTTGGGCATAGATAGGAACCTTATTTTGTCCTACTTGCTAGATGTTGTTACGTTGTCATGTCCAGAATAATCCTGTCAACTGTTTCTTTTTCTCCTCATTTTAATGCTGTACTTCACACTCTGTATGATCAAATATTATGCATTGAGGCGTAACTTGATAGCAACAAAAGAGTGAAAACACAGGAAAAAAAATGGGTCTTCAGTCTTCGGTATTGTATATTTTTTCCTCCTCGGCTGAAATTAGGCATGGGCTATGCTGTGCTAGTGATAGCTCACCAATGTGAGCCAGTATGGATGGTGGGGTGGTGCAGTGATCTGGGGTTGTTATTCCCTCCCTGAGCATAGGAGGTTGGGCTGGATGGTTGTTTTCCTCTTTCAGTCTTTTTGATTAGTTTCTTCACGATCATCCTCTGCATCTTGGAGTTGTGTTTTTTTTCTTTAACTGATAATCCTCGTTTCCTCTCTTTCAGAGGGGTGTAGGGATCAAGAGCACACCAGTGACTATTGTTCTGCCAGATACCAAAGGGAAGTCTTTTCTCTTCAACATCATCGACACTCCAGGTGATTACATAATCTGGAAAATCCTTTTTGGGGAATCACTTAGTAGAAGGCAGCTTAATGTGTGAAGCAGAAATATGGTCATGTGAATAAAGGTTTCTCTAAGTAGTAAAGCTCTGATCCTCTCCATAGTGCTGTTGATAGGGGCAGAGCAGTAAAAACATGTACAGCTTAAATGAGGGCCATCAAAGAGCTTTTGTGTTGCATAGTGGTGGGATTGTGTAGCATTGGCTCGCAGAAAATCTGAATGAAGAACTGTACTCTTCAACTTCATTGATCCGTTATTTTGTCTGGAAATGCCACTTAAGTGCAGGAAACTGGGAAGTTTCCTTTTGCAAATGGACCTGTGTCTGATTTTGTATTTTTGCAGGTGATTCTAGCCTGGTCTTGGAACCTGAGCCTTTGGCTGGGTTCATGCTTCTTGAAATCACTTCCAGCAGTAATGATTCTGCAGCTGGCTTTTACAGTTGTTTCCAATTTTCAGGTGTAATGAGGGCTAATGGAGCTGAAAATGTTTGACTCAAATATGAGCAGCAGATGCAGAATCAGCTTTTCTAGTTTTTTTTTTTTTCAAGTGCTGTTGCCCCACAGTGAGACTCTCAGTATGTTCCCTCAAGCTTCTCACAAGCTCCTATGGGGGGATGTAATCACAGATCAGCATGTTGCAGGAAACTGTGGCAGAGCTTTAGGAAAGAGGGTTTCTGGATACCTCTGTTGGGTTACAGCTGAAGGTAAGGGAGATTAGGCTGCAGGAGAAAGAGGCTGGAGGGCAAAGCATCTGTTTTTCCCTGAGAAAAAAATAATACTTTTTTTGTTTTCCTTGAAGTGTTTGTGCCGAGCTTTGGGGAACACAGTGACAAACGCAAAGAGAAGTGCCTGTTAAACTAGTTGTTGTGTTTGTTCACAAAAAAATAGCATTAACATGGAAGTGAGTCCCTGCATGGAGCTCTGGCAGCTGCTCCTGAGTCACTCTCCGAGGAGGGGAGCAGTCTGTGTCCTGCTTCACTGGATGACAGGAACCAGAGCAAGTTGTGGAGCAGACGGCGGCTCTCTCCCCTCTGTTCTGCTGGTATCAGGGCTGTGCTTACTCTGATCCTCTCTTCTGTTTTGTTTTTGAAGGCCACGTCAATTTTTCTGATGAGGTCACAGCTGGCCTTCGTATTTCGGATGGTGTTGTGCTCTTCATTGATGCGGCTGAGGGGGTGAGTTAACCTGGGGATTAATTTCACAGGGTCTTACGTTGGGTTCTTGATCCTGCCGTATGGTGAAGGCGCGGGATGGGTTCAGCTTTCTGTGAAGGGCTTTGGGAGGACAATTTGAGAAGTGAGAGTGCTTTCCAGCCAAAGCAGGGAGTCAAGCATCTGGATTCTGTTTGCAGGTCTGACGTGATGTGTATGAGCTACAGTAGGCTGATTATCTAACTTCTTTGCATCTCCATCATCTAAAATTGAGCAGATTATTTATATCAGAAATGTCCAGGGGGTAGGATTCGAGAAATTTGGTTGGCTTAGTACCTATTTCTACATTTCAGGAAGATCAGCTGATCACTGAGCTTAGGCTTTACTACAGGCTACAGCCCTGTGTGTAAGGGTCACTGCTTTCTGCCATGCCCTAGATACTAGTTTGTGGAGGGCTTTTGCTAGAGGTGTTTGTGCCCGTTACTCCCGCAGGTGATGCTGAACACGGAGCGGCTGATCAAGCACGCAGTGCAGGAGAGGCTAGCAGTGACCGTGTGCATCAACAAGATAGACCGCCTGATCCTGGAGCTCAAATTGCCCCCTACAGACGCTTATTACAAACTCCGACATATTGTAGACGAAGTTAATGGTCTGATCAGGTATGGATCTGTCTGTTTGGGGTGATGTGTCTTTGCCCGTTGTCCCTGTTCCATCGCAGATGCTCTTTGGGGACCCTATGTGTGCTAAAATCACCAGTTTGTCTCCTGATATAGCGAGTCATAGAAAACAGAGCAGGAAGAACCATTGAAAGTTCATCTCGGATAATTTAATGTATTAAGAAGGATTGACTCTTCCTATATGACTCCAATGGGAATCAAATATTTTTCCCCATAAACAGTAGAGAGTGGGCAAAAAATAATGGGAATTGTCTGTCTCGGCCCCTAAACTGATACTGTAATATTGCTGTGGTGAAATCTCCCTGCAAGGCTACGTTCCAAGAATGAAGGGAATCTTCTTTAACATTGACAGTAGCAACACAACCAGTATTTTACTGTCACTGTTTCTGGAGTACCTTTGCCAATCAGGTAATTTTTTAATAGCAGTCTTCCCTTCAGTTTATCTGGTTGTGTTGTAACCTGTATAACCCCAAATTCGAATTTGCACACGACTTCGCTTGCGTGTCTCTGTTCAATTGCTACTGGCATCATGCAGCGCAGAGCATGATAATTTATCCTGTCTAGCATGCTTATGGACTCATTAAAATCATTTCCATTCAGTTCTATCCATGCCTTATTTGCCTTGTACTGTTTTTTCCCTCAGTTGACTGACTTTGCTCCCTTTTCTAGAGGACCCCCCCCTACTTAACAAGCAATAGAAAGCACTTGTGCTGGTAGCCTGTTAGTTCTAGGTCTGTGGATATTTCTTTGCACACTAATGCTTTGAAATTTATAGTAACAAAATGATACTGATCCTGAAATTCTGACAGCCAAGCATGTTGCAACCAGCCGCTATTTGGCAATGCAGAATCCTCCTCTATCAGAGACTCATGTTTGGTGTGGGGAGTAGGTTTAAGGGTCTTTCTTGGTTCATAGCATTGATATTTTTTTTCCTGTGTCTAAAATTTGTCTTCCCTCAGCATGTATTCCACCGATGAAAACCTGGTCCTGTCTCCCCTTCTGGGGAATGTGTGTTTCTCCAGTTCACAGTACAGCATCTGCTTCACGCTGGGATCTTTTGCAAAGATTTATGCAGACACATATGGTGAGGATTATCCAGAAACCTTGTACAGTTTAACATTTCATTTCCTAACACTTTTTTGTTGAGACTTTCTAAACCATTCAGCTTTTGCTTTTCACTGCTCGTATATGGCCAATATGCGCACTGCTCAGCTTCTAGGAGTTGAGAGTTGCTGCAAATCTCAGTCTGGATGACTTCATTGCAGTCTTTCCATGCTGGTAAAAAGCAGAGGTCCAATTCTAACTTGCTTTTAGCTAAATAGTTTCTTTTGATAAATATTTCCTGAATCAGAAGCCAGTGTCTTGTATGTATCCATAAGGAGAAAAAATGAACCTCGCTATGGCAAGGGAAGGCAAATCTATACATTGTGCTCTGCCTCCATCAGAGCCTCTCAGAAGTGAAGCAGTTAAGTTCTGTCAGCCTTTTCACAAAAGTCTCCAGAGTCTGAGACTCAGCTGCAGCCAGGCACAAGCTTGGCCCAGGAGATTTTGCACTCTTGCCCTTCAGTCTTTTTTAAGAAACTGTCTTTTTCTGGCTTTGATTTAATTCTCTGCTCCCCAGCTGCCAACTCAAGGCAATCTGCCACTTGTAAAAGTGAGCCTTTTGCTTGCATTATTCAGCTGGGCAGCCAAGATTTTGAAGTCTCACATTGGGAATTTTGGGTGATCTGTAGGAGCAGAGAGCAGGGAAGGAGGATGTTGTAAAGCAGCTGGCCCAGCTCTTGCAAAGCAGTTGGCCTCAGGGAGGAAGATGCTGTAGAGGTCAGGGACTGATGTGCCAGGATATCACGTGTCCTCATGAGTCTGGAGGAATAAATGAGTTCCCTGATCATCACAGAATTCACTTGCTGCCCTGTAAGATGTTTCTCCTCCTTTCAGAGACAGATAAAGCACATGGGCACAGTCAGTAGGAGATGTCATCCATGTGGAGAAGACATGGGCTGAATGGATATTATAAGTCAGCAATATTTGGTTGTGACCACCAGGGATTTTATATGCAGCCACCATACTTCAGATAACATAAGTTATAATAGTTTAACTGTCAAAACCACAGCCACCATGAAATTTCTTATACATCTGCCCACAGCAAAAGCTTGTTTGAAAACTGCTGTAGATTATCACTGCTGTCTTATTATTGGAAGATCCACCATGGCAGTCAAACATTACCCTGTTCCTCCAGCACTTGGATATTTACCTATAGACTTCATACATCAGCTAAAAAAGAGAAAAGAATGTAGAGATGTTCAGCAAGGCAAAAAATGCTTGCGATAAGCCTGCAGAGCAGATGGGGTGTAAGCCATCCCAGCACCTTAGCGCTACAGAGTCAGGCCACAGTGTTAATGTTTGGAAGATGAAGCAGATGTAGCAGGATTCCTGCAGCGTGGAGTCTGGCAAACTAGCTTTTCTCATCCATAACCTTTTGCATAACTGAGACAGTTGAAAAGTTCCTGAAAGACAAATGTGCAAAACCACATTGCGCCTGGGCTGCTGGTGTCATCCTCAGTGGACTATTTTCTACCCACCTCCTTGCATGATCTTCCCAGATCAGGGTTTAGTCATGTTCAGGACTGGGACAAAGCACTCTCTGCAGATGCCTTGTTGCACCCACCAGCATAGGTTCATTTCATTGAATCCTCGTGGTTGTTTTATCAGAAGTCTTTGCTTTTTCATTGTATGAGAGAAATGCATTTTATCAGTGATGTCAAAGATTTTTGTTGTTTCACTTTTTCCCTTTAGGAGATATCAATTATCAGGAGTTTGCAAAGCGGCTTTGGGGTGATATCTACTTCAACCCGAAGACGTAAGAAGCTTATTTAAATGTCTGTTAGTTTTCTGCAGAGTTTTCCCTTCCATGCTCTCTAGAACATGCACTAGATGACCACTCAAAGTTCCTTCCAATGGGAATTATGCTGTGATCCTGTGATAAAAGAGTAGCAGTCTCCTGCTTGATGTGAATCTGCATGGTTATTCTGAATCCTATAAGTGGGAGCAGAAAGTCTTTACTGGCCTTCATTTGGAGTAATCGTGACTCCTGTGTCCATGACACTTTCCCAGGGAGATTGGGAGGGAGGAGAAGAAAACCTGAGGAGAGCAGAGGCTGTGCAAGAGTTTTGGTTGCAGTGCGCTTGCCCCTCATGTCTCTCCTTTTGTCTCCCAACAGCCGGAAGTTCACTAAAAAGGCCCCAACTAGCAGTTCCCAGCGCAGCTTTGTGGAGTTCATCCTTGAGCCTCTTTACAAGATCTTGGCTCAGGTATGTGGTGGTTCATTCTCCTTTCTGCTGTTCTGGATCTGAGCATTTAGGGAGTGAACGCTAGGTGGTGGTGTGTATGGTGTCTGTGGGACTCTCCTGTCCCTTTAGGCAGTGTGATCTTCATGTGTTTCTGGGACTGAAGGTGCAGAGAATCCTTGGGCAACTCCTTACAGTTGTTCTTTACACGTTCAGTCTTGTGCTTGCACAGCTAATAAAACTTCCTTTGCTCTGGCTTTGTAATGTGCTCTGGTATCAGCCAAGTGATAATTTGAAGCAGACAGGCAGTTGCCACGTGAGCACTAAACCAGAGTGAGTCAAGAGCCCTGAAGGTAACAGGCTGGTGGGTGAAGCTGCTTGTGGGAGTCAGCGGCTTGGGTGCTCCCATTGAAGTAGACAGTGGTATTTGCTGTCTTGCAGGTGGTGGGGGATGTGGACACGACCCTGCCCAGGACTCTGGATGAACTCGGCATCCACCTGACTAAAGAAGAGCTGAAACTGAACATTCGACCCCTCCTGCGGCTCGTCTGCAAGAAGTTCTTTGGGGAATTCACAGGTAAGTGCTATTCCTCTTCCCCTCCACAGTGTCCATGCAAGACTTAGCTATCAGGGAGAGTTAAGTGCTGTACTGCAGCCATGGAGTGCCTACGTGCACTTGCAAGATCTCTTCTCAACTCGTGCTTTTCTAAAAATAAAATACAAACAATCTCTGCAAAGGAGAGCTTGAGACACTGCTTGCATCTCCCCATGGCAGTGCACACACTGCAGCTAGAAAGGCCTAGGCTTGTGTTTATTGGAGCCTTTTTCTTTTCTATATCCTCAAGTCCTCTGTTTAATCACATTCTCATGAAACATTACTTTTCCAGGCTTTGTGGACATGTGTGTGCAGCATATCCCTTCCCCAAAGGTGGGGGCCAAGACCAAAATTGAGCACACCTACACTGGTGGCGTTGACTCCGATCTAGGGGAGGCCATGAGTGAATGCGACCCTGATGTAAGGAAATATTTCTCCCTTTGCTTTAAATCTTCCGAAGTGTGGAAAATAGACCCTTCTTTTATAGCCTTGATAGGGCAGCTGCCTCTTAGGCAGGCATCTGCACAGATTTGACTTCCAGCGTTTTGAAACCTCTCATCCGATACTGAAACAAATCTCTTCCCTCTGAGAAACTTTAGCTGCCTGCCAGGGCAGCCCTTGAGTGAGAGAATTGTTTGACTCTGCTCAGAGAAGAGCAGAGACTAGGTCAGGGCTGGCAACTGCAGGGTGATTTTGGTGTCCTTTTGCTGTGTTTTTGTCCCTTTTTCCGTGAAGTTTGATTCTCTTTCCAAACTCTGAGAAAACTGATCTGAACTATACTGACAAAAATACCCTCATGAGTTAGCCACTGTCTTTCCTGTTAAAGAAACCTCACAAAACCTTCCTTTTCAAACATGCTTTGCACGGAGCTGGCATTCAGAGTTGTCCAGAGCTACCGATGCTAACTAGGAGCGTAATGAAGAACTTGTCAGTGACTTTTGCCTCAGTGTTTGGAGAGGAGGTGAATTTTTATTTGAGTTGGGATTATCTGCATAAAACCATACAATGTCACTAGATCACTAGCTGTGGAGTGACCTTTTGGGGCTGAAAACTGTGATCTGCAGCAGCTCAGGTGTTGCAGCCTGCCAGGGAATACTCTGTGCTGGTTTGCAGGATCTGCAGATGCCATTTCTCTTCATAGGTAGTCCATCTAAGCCATGGCCTCATCCCCACTGCTATTTATTGTTCCACAAGTGTAGGAAGTAGAGCACTAGAAAAGTGCACCAAAGTCATTCCATGAGGCTCTGTACAGGGAGAGAGGAAGTAAAGCTTCCCATGGAAGGAAATTAAGGACTTAGAAATACTTCTTTTGATGTGCCAGTCCCAGCCCATGAATCAGTTTCTATCCGTGAGTCCTACTAGGTCTGTGTCTGCTTCTGGTCTGCGTATTTTAGTATTTTAGAAGAGGCTTATTTCTTTCTCTCCTTTTGTGGGAAGGGTCCCCTGATGTGTCACACCACAAAAATGTACAGCACAGATGATGGCGTTCAGTTCCATGCCTTTGGCAGAGTGCTCAGTGGCACTATCCACGCTGGTCAGCCAGTGAAGGTCCTAGGAGAAAACTATACCCTGGAGGATGAGGAGGATTCCCAGATCTGCACTGTCGGACGCCTCTGGATCTCCGTTGCGAGGTAGGGAAATCTCTGGCAATGTGTTTATTTGGGAGAGGAGTCATGTGGAGTCACTGCTGTCAGGGACAGGGAGGAGGACAGTGTTGTAACTGCCTTGAGGCTGATGGCAGTGAGCTGTGCAGTGATACTGCCTTTCCTTGTAGGTACCACATTGAGGTAAACCGGGTTCCTGCTGGCAACTGGGTGCTGATAGAAGGAGTGGACCAACCAATCGTGAAGACTGCAACCGTCACGGAGCCACGAGGAAATGAGGAGGTACGGAGCATAGCTGGTATCACTAAGTGTTACAGGGAACCAAGGTGATGGAGGGCATCTTAAAAGCTCCAGTGGCAGGGTTTAAAAAAAAACCATCTGACAAGATGCCAGGACACGAGAGCTACTAACAGGAGATTAATTCTAAATGTTGTGTCCAACTCCAGCATCCAGCTGATGGAGCAGAGATTCAGGTCTTTGTCTTCATCTGGTTTCAGGCTCAGATCTTCCGTCCTTTGAAGTTCAATACCACGTCTGTCATCAAAATAGCTGTAGAGCCGGTCAATCCCTCTGAGCTGCCCAAAATGTTAGATGGTCTCCGCAAGGTTAACAAGAGTTACCCATCGCTTACTACTAAGGTATTTCTGGTATTTTAACTGTTTTCACCCCATACTTCAGGGTACCCTGTAGGTTGATATTGAAAAATAAACTTTTTTGGGAGGAGTTGTTTTGCCTGTTGAGGGTTTTCTCATGCTGCTGCAGTTGATCTCTTAAACCATGTGGAAATAGCAGAACACTCTAAATCAAGCACACCTTGCTGTGCCCTGGAGGCAGCTTTCTTCAGAGCACATCAGCACTTTCTGCTAGAAGAAAAGCAAATTTCTGCTGGTCATCAATTTGCCCTGAGTTTGGCCATGACCAGGCGGTTGTGACAGCTACTAGCAGTGCCATTGCTGATAAGGTAGGGCTAGGGTGGTTCTTCCTGTGGCCAGTTGTTCTCTCTACTTGCATTGCTAGGGAGCATGCTTTGGGAGTTTTCCTTGGGTGGACTGATCCTAACCCGTTTGTTTATAGTTGATATTTCCTCAGGCTTGCTTAGGAGCCTAGAAGGCAATGGCCTGCGAGCAGTAATGCTCTAAGTTGAACCCTTCTCTTGTTTTGCAGGTGGAAGAGTCTGGGGAACATGTGATCTTGGGGACGGGGGAGCTCTATTTGGATTGTGTGATGCATGATCTGCGGAAGATGTATTCAGAGATAGATATCAAGGTGAGGAAATGAGAGGAGATCATTCCCAGTGGGGGAGGGGGTTTCGTCCCCATAATTCCGAAGGATGAAAAAATAAACCTAGCAAAATGTACAGAGTTTCTGTCTTCCTCTGGTCCGTCTCCAGTGCAGGAAGAGGGGGCTTGGGGAAGTCATTGCAATAAACTCCCTGTGGCAGCTTGCGAGTTGTTGAGAGACTTCTCTGCCTGGACCTCCAGGTGCCTATTCCTGCATTGGCCCGGGCTTGCTCCGTAAGAGTAGGCAGCCAGCTCTGCTTATAGAGGAGACAGTAAGCTTTGATGTGCTTGAGATTGTGTGGTGAAAGGACCAGGAGGAGGTGAGGGACAGTTTTCATTGTCTGGGGCTAAGGCGTCTTCATCACTGCCAAGGTCTGCTCTCTCTTGCTGCAGGCAGGCTCCCTTGTCCTTAGCATGGACTTTGTCAGCTTTCTTTAGAAAGACGAGTTCTGTCTGCATGCAAAAGTGACTTTTACAGCCTGACTGTATTGGACCACTGTAGTTGAGAGCCTGAAAACTGCCGTGGAGAGGAGTGGGTGACCATGCTCCAGCCCTTTGCTGTATTTAAACCATTACATGGCCAGCATCAATTGAGATCAATATATTTCCAAATCTGGGAAGAAGAGATGCCTCTGCCTGGCAATGTCTGTGGATTGGCAGCTCGGTTTCCTTAGCTTTAAATGTTTCTGTCTCTTGTTTGGATGAAGGAATTGCTAAAGCTGCCTGTGCAAGCTTCAGTGGTACATATGAAATGCTGCTTAAAACGCTAGCAGATGAGACAGGTTTTTCTTGCAAGTGTTCAAGAGTTTCAGCAAGTCTCTCTAAGAGCAAAATATTGTTGAAAAACTGAGTAGTACAAACACATCTACAAGCCTGTTGCTCTTCTTCCAGGTTGCTGATCCGGTTGTGACGTTCTGTGAGACAGTGGTGGAAACGTCCTCACTGAAGTGCTTTGCTGAGACACCTAATAAGAAGTAAGAGCCCTTGGCAATTCAGGCGAGCCAGGCACCTGAGACTAGGCAGATGGTGTGTTTACTGGAGACTAAATTTTGTTGCCTCCAAGGGGTCTGCTCTCAGTAGCCGCTGTCCAGAAAAGCGGCAAGGGTCTGAGGTTTGCAGCCTTCCACTGCGGCAGCTCTGTTAACTCCTCAGTAGCACACTGAGTCCCAGGGATGCTTTGTAGTATCCCTCAAAAAGCAGGGGGGAACAGAGAGGGATTCAGATCATCCTTTCTTTTAGGTAAATTTCACAGTAAACTATCACTTTCTCCGTGCTCATTTGGTGTTTCTGAGACTAAGAAGCATATTGTAGAGCGGGTGCCAAGGAGTCAAGTGCTGCCTTCAGTATTCCCCAAGTTTACCATGAAAGCTTTGCTTTCTCTTATTCATTCTTAATTTTGGAACAGATTTTCTCCTTTCTAGCCCTACTGCCTGGTCTTGTCTTCCTTCTCCAACAGTGCGTTACGAGATGGATAATTTGAAGGAGGGAGATTTGGGAGATGATATAGGCTGAATAACCAGGAAATGTTCACAGAGTAAGATCTAGGAGTCTAGGGCATTTTTATACCTGAATTTTCATGGCAGTTGTTATCTAGAGCACAACTTTCCTGTGCTCCACTGTGGTTTTTGGTGGTTCTTGCCTTCCTTCACTGTGGTGAGTCTCCCAATGTTTGAAACTTTATTTTTGGGAACAGAAAAAGTTCCAGTTTTAGGTCAGTTTTTGAACTGTTGGGCATGCAGAGGTGGCCTGTTCTCAGGGCAGTTTACCCGTGTTGGTGTGGTTTCTGAGGCAACATCATATATGTTTAACACATCTGGTACCGCCACTGATAGGGGGCATGACCTGGCCTGTGGGCTGGGTCGGGACTGGCTATACTTCCTTCTACAGCCCATCATGTGAAGCACTAGGTATCTGGCAGGAGGGATTGATCCATTTCTGGAGATAAGCAGATCTTAGAGAGCGGTTGTTAGGAGCAGGGCTTCAGGGCTGTGAGCATGCAGGTTCCATCTTTAGAAGCAGACGGTAACACCAGAGGGCACTGCCATGTTCTAGGCAGTGAGCAATCCCTGAGGTCCTGCCAGTTATCCCATTTCCATAGTTCTGCAGACTAGTTTTGACTATTTCTGCTCTCAGGAACAAGATTACGATGATTGCTGAGCCTCTGGAGAAGGGGCTTGCTGAGGACATTGAGAATGAAGTGGTCCAGATAACATGGAACAGGTATGACCAATTTGGGGAGAGCGGGAATCCTTCTCGGAGCAAGTAATAGGAAAATAGGGAACCCTGGAGATCTGTGAAGTGTGCAGTTTTAGCACCTTCTAGACAGGGATCTTGGGTGCAATATTGACTCCAACTAGTCCATGAGCATCCCTGCCCCAGAAAATGAGGTGCTCAAGGTAAAATGCTGAGACTATTTTATGCCTGCAGGGAACAGGGTCATAAATGTGTTGTGAGTGCAGGTGGGATATTTGTTTTCTAATGTTTCTTTTTTTTTCTTCTTGTTCTATCAGAAAGAAGCTGGGTGAATTCTTCCAGACCAAATACGACTGGGATTTGCTGGCTGCTCGCTCCATCTGGGCATTTGGGCCAGATGCAACTGGCCCAAACATCTTAGTAGATGATACGTTGCCCTCAGAGGTGAGAAATGCAGGTGTTAGGGTTGTGTTTCACTGCAAAATTAGTCCTGTGGTGTCTGGAGGTTACAGCTCCTTTCTGGACTTGCTAGCAAGGTCCTAATGCTGTTGGAGTGGTTAGTGATTTGCTAGCTCTGATCTGTTACACTTTCTGTCACATAGTCATGCCTTGGTGAGTAAATTGCTTCTGATTTTTTTGCGGTCCTGCTACTTGACCTAAAGTCCTCAAAATTGGCAACAAAATGGCCTCCCAAAATACAGACTCTTCATTTATAGCTCTAGATGCCAAACTGGAGATGATGCTCCTGACAGGGAGTAGCAGACATTGTGGGGTATAGGGGGACAGGGCTGTTCTTCTAGGAAGTGACTCTGAAACGCTAGGGTCTGTCTATTAATGCCTTGTGATGCATATTCAGTCTCTGAAACTAGCTGTCTGTCTGTCTGTAGGTGGACAAAGCGCTGCTGGGCTCCGTGAAGGACAGCATTGTGCAGGGATTTCAGTGGGGAACCAGAGAAGGGCCCCTCTGTGATGAATGTAAGTAGGATCTGTGGAGGAATGAAGCTAATAAAATTAATGAATTTTGCCATCTATAAGCATCCAAGTGATTTTGCTGAGGCAGGACTGGCTCTGAGCACATCCCTAAGCGACCAGTTGCCCTTGCGCACTACAGAGAGCTGGGGACAGATCTAGGAATGGGTGACAAGGGGATAACAAACTCCTCTTTCCCTGATGCAGATGCCATGCAGGCTGCAGCACGTGCTGCCTACCTGCAAAGAAGGAGCTGCTGGCAGGCAGGCTGGCTCCACCAGAGCTTGATTCTGCTCCTGACAGTGTTTGGCTACAGATCACTGAGCACCCTACAAGGTTAACCACTAAATTGCCTCTCCTGGGATATACAGGGTTTGGACATGGTCATACTTGCCCTGTTGGACTTCGCTTTAGGAGAACCTCCCCTGGTGGCTCTAGGTCTTTGCCTGGGTCTCTGTTGCTACGTGCTCAGGGTCTCTGGGGATACATGGCTGGTACTAGTATGGTGGAGAACACACCCCTCAAGTCGCTCGCTGTCGTTTCTTCCTTTCCTCAGTGATCCGCAATGTGAAGTTTAAGATCCTGGATGCAGTGATTGCTCAGGAGCCCTTGCACCGGGGTGGAGGACAGATCATCCCAACAGCCCGGAGGGTGGTGTATTCAGCTTTCCTGATGGTGAGGACAGTGCTGTGTGTGACAAAGACCAAGCCTTACGCTGTGCTGGCCCCTGTGGGCTCTGAGAGGATGCAGGCACCAAAGAGCACAGGTTGCCTGTGTGGGATTAAACTGACTCATTTGCCCATTAATGTTTCCAGTGCCCTTGCAGGCAGGCAGACGGGTTTTACAAGGAATCACGTTCCCTGGAAACCTGGTTGCATCTGCTCTGTTTCTTGTTTGCTAGTGTTTGGCTTGCCAGGAAAGGTGGGCACAGAGGAGAGAGAAGCGTATGGCTCTGGGCCAGCAGGAGGAAAGCTCCTTTCAAGGTTTTATTTTGAGCTTTCTTGGGGCACCCATGGGACAGAGATGGGAACCCTTTTATCTCCAGTCAGGCACTGTATTTGACCAGAGCGTGCTGATCTCTCTTGCTCAAACTGTATTGTGTTGGCACTGCTGCTGGCTCAGCTGTGTGTTTCCCTTCCTCCCCGCAGGCCACCCCTCGCCTGATGGAGCCGTACTACTTTGTGGAGGTGCAGGCCCCTGCTGACTGCGTGTCTGCGGTGTACACAGTTCTGGCTAGGCGGAGGTGAGCTGCTTTCTGACCAGCTGCCATCGCTTTAGGCTTACAGAGCAGTGACTGCTCCCTTGGGATTTGGATTTCTAGAGATTTTTACAGTTGTAGCATTGATATATATGTGTGTGTGTGTGTATATATGTGTGTATATATATATATATATTTTTTTTTTTTTTTTTAAGTGAAGAGAAAGGTTGAAGTCTATATGACAAGGTAGTTGCGGGTTTTCTAGACTGATTCCAGCCATTGCACTATGTGGGGAGGGTGTGCCCAAGGTCACATGAAGCTTTTGGATTCTACTCTTTTTCTAAGCATTAGAGAAAAGAAATAGACAGGAACATGTAGGAAGACTAATCTTTTGACTCTTTGGCAGAGGCCACGTGACACAAGATGCTCCGATCCCAGGCTCCCCTCTCTACACCATCAAAGCCTTCATCCCAGCCATTGATTCCTTTGGGTTTGAGACAGACTTGAGGACTCACACTCAGGGACAAGCCTTCTCGCTCTCTGTCTTCCACCACTGGCAGGTGAGTCTGTACACCGGTGAGATGGGGAAGAGGGATGTGGCAGGAACAGACACCAGCTTGTGCCAGGTACTCTCCGTAGAGCTCAGTGCTGCTCACCTAGAGCAAGCCAATTTCTCTAGGTGACCTGCTCAGAAGATCTTGATTGCAGAGAATTTGGGAGCTGGTGGAGGCTTTGTACGTTAGCTGTAAACTGTCTGCCAGAAGCCAATGGCTTTGTTCCAAGCTGCGTCACTATTTGCCTTAGCGAAGGAGCGCTCGACGCTGCTGCTCGCTGAGCGTTAAGGGTCCTTCAGCGCCTGGGGAAAGGGCATCCTCATTTAGGGAAAGGGAAGCTGTCGGTGCACTGAGCTCTCTGCAGCTTGGGGAGCAGAAAGCTTGAAGCGGGGCTCGGGGTCCATCTGCTGTAAGATGCCCTAATCTAGAAGGCAGGAGGCTATGCTTCAGCTGTGCCACTCAGAAAAGTTGTGACAGCTGTGGAAAACAAGGTTTGGTACAGAATACTGTTCTCCAGGCACTTCTCTGGCTGGGGTGAACTGAGTTTTGTGGGAGCTACTGCTGTGAGCTGCCGCCTGTGAGGCAGCTCATGGTACACTGAGATGGGAGCAGCAGCAGTGACCTGAGCCCCATGAGCTGGCTTGAATGTTAGGATGTGAAAATCAGAGGCTTGGCTCTGAAAAGAATTGAATACGCCTGATTTTTAGAGGTGGCTTCTCTGATTGGGACACCTGTGGATCTTTGGAATTAGCAGATATTTGAGAGGTCTTGGAGTAAAATGACAAGCGGGGAAGGTGGGAGGTGTTCTTGGCTTGGATTCGCATTACTGTTAGTGAATCCTGGCTGTGAAGACTAAGGATGTGGGTAGTGGTGTTACAGTTTTTCTGTGCCAGGAAAGCAGATGTATTGTTGGTGCTGTGACACCAGGGCCAAGGGTGTCTGCAGGGCCTGGAGGTGTTTCTCACTGTGCTGTAGTTCAGGCTCGCCTGAAGATTGAACCAGCCCCCAGTGTCGCTCAAGTGAATGTTCTCACGTCCTGGACCTGTGTTTCAGATTGTGCCTGGTGACCCCTTGGACAAGAGTATCGTCATCCGACCTCTGGAGCCCCAGCCAGCCCCGCATCTGGCCAGAGAGTTCATGATCAAGACCAGGCGTAGGAAGGTACGTCTGGGAGTAACCCCAGTATCATCCCTCTATCTGTACTGGCCGCTTAGATGTTGCAGTGTTCTCCCTCAAGCACGCCGTGTCCCCTGTGTGTTCCCAGAGTTGAATAATGTCCTTTGTGCCTCGGGGACTTCCCTTTTTGACGATCCTCCGTGCTGCTTGTCTGATGCCTGTGATGGTCCCATGAGCACGATGATCTGGCAGTGACTCCAGTCAAAAGCAGAGTCCTGCAGCATCCACTGAGCCCCACTCCCTACTTAGTGCCTGTTTTATTCCTTGGTGGCTTGATTTAGCTCATTAGCCTTGCAGAAAAAAGAAGTGACTGTTTTCTGTGCTGGTTTAGTGAGCTGGGCAGAGGGGCTGGAGGGTGTTTGGCCTGGTGTGGGAGATGGGACCGTACCAGAAATGGAAGGGAGCTGATTCTACCTTGACAGGGCAGCAAGCTGGTAGATATGCTCAGCTGCAAGAACTGCGCTTTTGCAGCAGCTTCCTGGCAGGTTGTTAAACGTCTTTGAGCTGCTGGGAAGCGCCTGATCTGCCTGCCACTCCTGCAATCCAAGTATTGCCCTTACCGCAGGACACCAGAGCTTGTTGATGGGGTGTCTGCCGGGATGCACACTGGTCCGGCCTGCTGCACAAGGCTTTACCTCCAGCTTTGCAATTACTCCACAGGGCTTGAGTGAGGACGTGAGCATCAGCAAGTTCTTCGATGACCCCATGTTGCTGGAGCTGGCCAAGCAAGACGTTGTTCTCAACTATCCCATGTGAACGCGCTACGTCCGCTGCTACATCATGAGGGCTGACTCGAGTCCTGGCTGACATCTGCCTGCCCTTCCCCATCCCTGCTTGCCTGGCCCTGGCTCCTGGGTGCTCAGGGTGGGCAGGGAACTGTTCCTCAGGTCACTCTTCCATGGCTGAAGTCTTCCTGCCTGGGCATGCGCAAGCCCTGGGTCAGGAGCAAACTAGAGCAATGATGCTTCTGGTATTACTAGTACTCAGCCGTGGTGGCCGCCAGCGAGGTTTTCCCCTTTGGACACGCTCTCTTCAGGCACATGGGTTATCCCTGCGCGTGACCCCTGCTGCGGCAGAGCAGCGTGACTATAACGTTGCTAGGGACAGAGTATAAATGCGCGTCAAGCATTCGAGCTGGGGTCAGCCCCTGTATGTGATTCTGATAACGCTGCCCCCCCCTCTCCTGACTGCCAGTGGGGTATTTTGCCTTAGGCAGAGCATGTCTTTTGGCAGCTAAGGGGGAAACGCTGTTTATTTTTGTGGGGGTGGGCTCCTGTCAGCCTTCCCAGGAGAAATGGCAAGTCTGGATTTTACCTGTTTTGTACAAGTTTTTTCTGTGCCCTTGTAAACCTTTAATACAAACTTCCAGCCAGGGCTCTGTGTGATCACTCCGAAGGACCGTAGGGCTGGGAGAGGCTCTGCCTTCAGCGGTGCTTGGAGCAGGCAGGTATTGCTGCAATCCCTCTCCCCCAGTGCCGTTTCACCCTCTACGGGCACTCCGCATCCAGCAGCAATCCCAACCCAGCTCTCGTGTCCTGTTTGCAGTATCTAATTGACCACAACATCCTGCCCTATCCCGTACTCACTTTTTCTTCCTTTCTCTTTGTTTTTTGGGGGCCGCTACTGTTTTTGAGCGGCTTCTATTAGTTTCCCATCCTCTGAAAGGCTTTTCATGCTCTCCCTCTCCTATCTAGCTCCCTGCTGTGCTGCCTGGCTAGCTCAGCCCCTTGTCTGCTCCCCAGCCTGTGCTGTGAAACTAGGGGTTGCTGCTTCGGGGTGCAAGAGGCTAATGCTGAATAGCCCTGGTCCCTGCGGCCCTTGGGGCTCTTCCTGTTAAATGTATGCTGTAAATCCAGGCTCTGCTTTGAGAGTTTGCTCTCTGCCTCCTGGCAGTCGTAGAGTCTGCGCTAAGGGCAATTTCTACATCCTGAGTATTTTTTCCAACCCGAGAAGCATCCTCCTCTCCTGTGTCTTCCTGCCACCCTCCCTCCACCATCATTTTGGCGCGGTGAGAGCACACCTTGCTGCTAGCCAGCCCCCTTGTGAGAGTCTGGGGCTTCGGGGTTGCCTTTGGCTGTGCTGCCCGGCCCTGGGGTGGGGGGGAGAGGCACAGACCTTGTGCCCAGTTTCCACCGGGAGTGGGCTCACAGGGGCATGGGGAAGCCCTGGAAAGGAAGCATCCCACCAGCCCGTGGAAGCGGAATATTGCACGGGATATTTCAGCAGCGTTTGGAAAGTGCTGGGGAAGGATTTCCTGCCGCAGCCTGCGGACAAAAGCCCGGCCCGGTGCGCCTGGCAGGAGGGTGAGTGGTGGCGGGATAGATGGCGGGGGCTCCAGCCCTATCTCTTTGCTCAGCCTTTTCCGGTGCCGGGAGGTTCCCTGCAGCCTCTCGAGCATCACGTCCCTGGCACGAGGATCCCTTGGGGTGCTCGGTGCTGCACGGTGCGTCCCCGCTCTTGGGGCACCCAGCTCAGAGCCTTTGGCGCTCAGATGCTCCGGCTCTGTCCAGGGCAGGAGATGTCACCTCCCCGTGGCGGAGCTCCGCTCCGAGGCTGGAGCATCAGCACCCGCTTGCTCCCCGGCCGAACGCCGCTGGGATGCGACCCGGCTCCTCTGAGCCGTGGGAAGGGAGCTGGTTCTCACGCGGGCCGTTCCCAGCGGCTGGAAAACGGTGACCCGCGACGGCTCTGGGGGCCCGCAGTGGGGAGATAAGCGGCCCAGGCCCTGGCCCCGCTGCCGCAGCAGCAGCCGCCCTGCCGAGGGGGCTGGGAATTTTCCGCGGAAACGGCCGGTCCCTGGGAAATGGCTCGACCCTCACGGCCCCATCGAGCAGGGCTGGAATTTGCCTCCCGGCCGAAGCTGGCTCGTGGGCCACAGGTTCGCCGCAGAGCCTTCCTTGGGGTTTGCTGTGGGCACACGGGAACGAGCTCAAAAGAGGGAGTTTCAGGAAAATGGCTCACCCTTTGCCTCCTTTCACCGGGACGCCCCCAGCATGCAGAACCGGTGCAGCGGCGGCGGCAGCCGCAGGCGCTCCCCTGCCTCAGTTTCCGAGCTCGCCAGGGCAGTGGGATCCATCTTGGGCACGAGTTGGCCGGGGCTCAGCAGCGGGGAGAACGGGGACTGCCAGGCCGGGGTCTCCCTTAGCTCTGCAGCACCCTGCATTGGGGAGGGAGGGGGGGAGGTGACCCCAACTTGGAGAGTGACCCCACGCGCCGGTTGCAGGTGGAGGCGTACACAGAGCTGCGCGTAGGGTGCACAGCGATCCTGGGCACGGAGCTCCGGGTGCTGCCTTTGCAATGGCTCCTTGCGAGGAGGCTCCGCTCCGCTCCGCGCCGGGACCGAGGCGCTTTGCAGCTCCTGCAGCTGCGGCGCTGGCGGCGCCTCGGGCGCCCGGTTGCCGCGCGTGGGGGCGGCGCCCGGCGGCACGTGGCGGCCGGGTCCCCGCGCGCCGCCGGGCTTGGGGGCGGGAGGGGGTGAGAGGGGGCTGCGCGCATGCGCTCCGCGCCCCCCTCCCCGGCGGGGGGCAGCGGCAGGCGAGCCCGCCGCGGCGGCGCGTGTGGGCGGCCGAGGGGAGGCTGCGGGGCCCCGCCGGGACCATGCGCTGGAGCCGCGGGGGGCGGCGGCGGCGGTGGCGGTGGCGGCGTGAGTGAGGGGGGCGGGAGCGGACCAGGGAGCGACCCTCACGGCTGCTCTGAGGGGGCACCGCGAGGAAACTTCCCGGGCTAGCCCAGGGCTGAGGGGAGGCGGGCGGCGGGCGGCGGCGGCCGAGCGGCCGTTGGGAGCCGGGGGCCGAGGGGAGCGAGCGGCCGTTGGCCGGGGGGAAACTGAGGGGAGCGAGCGGCCGTTGGGGGCTGAGGGGAGTGAGCGGCCGTGGGGGGCCGTTGGGGAGGTTGAGGGGAGTGAGCGGCCGTTGGGGGCCATTGGGGAGGCTGAGGGGAGTGAGCGGCCGTGGGGGGCCGTTGGGTGGGCTGAGGGGAGCGAGCGGCCGTGGGGGGCCGTTGGGTGGGCTGAGGGGAGCGAGCGGCCGTGGGGGGCCGTTGGGTGGGCTGAGGGGAGCGAGCGGCCGTGGGGGGCCGTTGGGGAGGCTGAGGGGAGCGAGCGGCCGTGGGAGGCCGTTGGGGAGGCTGAGGGAAGCGAGCGGCCATGGGGGGCCGTTGGAGGGGCTGAGGGGAGCGAGCGGCCGGTGGGGAGGCTGAGGGGAGCGAGCGGCCATGGGGGGCCGTTGGGGGGCTGAGGGGAGCGAGCGGCCGGTGGGGAGGCTGAGGGGAGCGAGCGGCCGGTGGGGGCCGTTGGGGAGGCTGAGGGGAGCGAGCGGCCATGGGGGGCCGTTGGGGGGGCTGAGGGGAGCGAGCGGCCGGTGGGGGCCGTTGGGGAGGCTGAGGGGAGCGAGCGGCCGTTGGGGGCCGTTGGGGAGGCTGAGGGGAGCGAGCGGCCGTTGGGGGCCGTTGGGGGGGCTGAGGGGAGCGAGCGGCCGTTGGGGGCCGGTGGGGGGCTGAGGGGAGCGAGCGGCCGTTGGGGGCCGGTGGGGGCTGAGGGGAGCGAGCGGCCGTTGGCCGGGGGGGAGGCTGAGGGGAGCGAGCGGCCGTTGGGAGCCGCCGCGGGGGCCGCCCGCCCTCCGCCGCCCGGGAGCGAGCAGGGCCCCGCGCTGGCGGCTGGTTGTGCCTCTGCCAAGCGTCTCCCGTGGGCTGGCGCCTGGGGACGGACACCGGCGGGGGGAGATGCGCTGAGCCTCAGCCGCGGGGCAGCCGTGCCCGGCGCATCCCCGCCGCCGGAGTCGTCGTCTTTGTCCCTTCAAACTTCCCCGGCGGCCCGGTGCTCTCGCTGTCGCTGGAGATGAGTCTGGGGCGCAGCTAGGTCGTGGATTGGTGGCAGTTGCTTTTAGTAATGGATATTTCTAGGGTATTCTTCTGAAGTGAAGAAATAAAAGACGTATTTACAGCTTTTTGGCATTGGAGAGATATGTGCTGGGTACAAGAATGCAGGGCTTTTACTTCTTCCAGTACTAAAATTTGCTGATTTCATATGGTGCAGATGTTAGTTCTAAGTAACAGGTATATACGTGTATATTTTTAAGAAGCACTGCCTCTTATCTCCAAGTGTCGATGAGTAAAAGCTGTGCAGTTAGCTTTGAGAAAGGCTGCAGTGCCATTTCACTTCCTCAGTTTGGCAGGATGGTGCTTGGCAGATTCCGGATCTGTGAGCCTTCAGTCCACGGTTAAAAAGACTGTTGTATCACCAAAACAAGATCAGAAATCAGTAGCTTGTTATGATTTTTGTGCAGATAAATGCTACCGTTGATACTCTTTAAGTTAACCCTGCGTCAAGCAAACTTCAGCTGTGGCAGTGCTGTTTGACGCTTCTGTATGGTCACTCTGAAGACACGAAGAGAAACATTCTGCCCCTCTGTCAGCTCATGGGAGTTCTGTTATGAAAGTTTTGACTTCTGTTAGGCCTCACTTTGGTTTTAAAATCTCACAAGAGTGATGTATGTAGTTACTTCTGATGGCCTTTTTAATCAAATTCTCTTTTGTACTGGTGAGGAATTCTGGCTCTTGCCTGGCTATGTAGACAGTGCCTCCTAGGGAAGTGCTAATTCCGTTCCATCATCATTGATTGCGAATAGGAGATGGTGCATATAGATTCAATTAGGACATGTATGTACAATATGGATACTTGAACAGCAATTAGTAACACTGGATCTGCTTTTTTATTGTTTAGCCATTATTTAGAAATGAGAGGGACAGCAAAAATGCATTTGACAACTGATTATTCAGTTATTTCTGTGTTTTTGCAAACTATAAGTAGAGGAGAACTAGCAGAAAAAAATCTCTTCCTTTGGGTCAGAAATCTATTTCACACTGATATTCAGTGAATCAGCTGTGTGAACAGGTTACCAAAATCCACCTTTCAGATCATATAGAAGAGGAAAAGCATTGTTTTCTATCAAGACTTGAGTTTAAAGAAATGAAAAATGCTGTCCTCCTTATTAGTGATTCTTTCCAGGAATATGTTAAAGTTATGCTTATGTTTTCCTGGGGGAACAAATAAGCTCTGATCTGCTATATGAAACTAGATGTGTAAGTTTGTTTTAAAAAAGAAAATTAATGTACTGATTTACCTGTAATTTGAGCATTATTATACCGTTCCTTATTCTTTGAAAATCACTACAAACAGCTGAAAGTTCTGTATTTGCAAAATCCTAAAATGAACTTCAGCATTTCTGCAGCCCTATAAAAGAAAGGGGACAATATGCGTTCCTCCTTCTGTGTTTGCTCTCCTGACTGAAACAGATGTCAAGGGGTTGACAGTGGGTGGGGTGAGCTATCACATATTTTATGTGTCTGATGAGCGCGCAGGCTGCATAGCATCAGTTGTTCTCCGCTTGCTGGTCAGTGGCAAAAGCTCATAACTAGAAGATGGTCTTAGTGCTTAAAGCCGGGGTAGAGTACTCTAAATGCAGTGACTTACAGCGCGTAAGTGTAGATAATCTGATACCAAGATTCGGGAGCCAGCTTTGATCCTTTTATGGCCAGAGGTTTTCTACCATGTCTGTAGCTGAGAAGAAGGCAAGGTAAGGAAATTACAGGGCTCAGAGCAAAAGTTCAGGTAACCATTGTGCCAAGCTTCAGTTCGTGTGCTGCAGCTGATTTTTTTATTGAGTTTGGAGATCTGCTTTGGAAATATTTCTATGGTTCCTTGTAAGAATGATCTTTTTTTTTGCAGTATCTTTCTCTTTTGAACAACTGTAGCTTGACTATCATGTTTTCTGAATTGAAATGGCAAAGGATGGGGTAAAACAGAAGAATGAACTTACCAAAGTAAGTTTTGGTAGATGTATATGAAGGCTTGAGATGGTCTTTTAAAATAAGTTTCATTTCAGTCAACACACTTCTTTCAACCATATTGAAAACGTGTTTAGTAACTATTTGTTACAGGTTTTTCTGTTTCCATCAGGTTCTCTCGTCCTTGCAGTGCCTTTAAGACTGAAATTGCAAGTGCTATCATATTATTACTGATGCAGTAAAGCTTGAATTATTGGTAATAGAAAACTTTTTATTAAATATGTTTAAAAATTGATGGAGCAAATTAAAGGTTTTTAAGAGGTTACTTAAAGGTTGGAATGTGTGATTATAAAAGAGAAATTGTCACAAACCATCCGTTTCCTAGATAGATTCTGTAGGTACTCCTCCTTAGCCCCTCATTAGTGAATATTTTTGTCTGTTATTTGGAAGAAAACATTCAAATCACCATGGATAACGTGCAGATGATGCAAAGATTTGTAAATAACTGAAAAATTGGGGTCACAGATGGAGAGCGCTATGGCTTACTTTGAGCAAGTCAGAGAAGAGCCAACATAGGATCGGAAAACATGCTTACACTGAGAGATTCCAGCAGCCCCGTCTGTCTCTCAACAAAACGAAGGTTAAAAGAAGACTTGATAACAGTTTATAGGTACGTTTGCGAGGAAAATAAATGTGGTAACAGAATGATCTCCAATCTAGCGAAGGTATAGTGAGCCTGTGCTCAGAAGTTAAAAGAAGTAGAAAGAAGTTTTAACGCTTTAGCAGAAATTTTAATGCATACTTTACACTTTTAAATTTTAGTCACTCTGTTTTTCTAAAGAATTTTCTGTGGCAAATGATAATTTATTTGGAAATTGTGCTACAATAGGGGAAATATTATCTTAAAGGTCTCTTCTGGCCTTAATGTGTACAGTTTTGCATCTGAGAAGGGCAAGATTCAGGGGTACAGTTCTTGAATTGTGAAATCTAATTGTTGGTGGAAAGTTTGTGTTGAACTTTAACATATACAGTTGTTAACTTAGTATTTTTTTTCCCAACTGCCAGCAGCTTCTCTACATCCCCCAAACCTAAAGTCTTCTCTGAACAGTGCTTTTTGCCATTCAGTGTAAGCAAGGGATGAGATTGAGAACACTACATACAGTACCTGAAACTATACACAGGTGTGATTTAGACATTTAAGACCAACAGAGCAATCTAGGAAGACTTTATCAGGAGTTATTCAATCTTGAGAGCATCTACATTGGTGGCTACGTAGACTGTGAAGTTTCTGAGGCTGCTGTGTTCTGGTAGCAGAGCTCGTGCCAGTATGTGCTCAAAATACATCTACTGCTTTTGACTAAGCAGCAGTGCTAGAGATTGAGGACTTGTTGTAACACATCAAGCTTTTAACGAAAACTTCTAAAGCAGAACAAGGTAAATTAGGAAAGGGGAAACCCAGGCAGGCTGTGCTCGTTGGCTGAATTTTGATGAATGATTTTGAATCCGCTTGGCAGCAGTCCTGTCTCATGGTCATTTGTACCAGCAGTGGCTGCAGGTGTGGATATATAGTGCTTTTTCCTCTGTAATCAGCTTAGTGGTGGAGTTTTTGTTAATACTGTGCTTTGTCATCTTGCAAAAGACGGATGTCACAAAAGCTGAATCCTCACACTGACTTCACAAACTCTCTCAGTATGGTCTTACTTATGATTTGAGGAGGTTTAGCGCGTATGTACCTTAAGTCCATTAAAAGCCACCATAGTTCAAAACTCTGGGATGGATTGTGACTCACTTTTGTGTCAGAGCTGAATACTGAAAGCGCCCTTCCAAGAATGGGAAGCTTGAGTTCAGTTGCTCTCTCAGCTTGAAGGAATTAAATATCACAGCTTTTACTTCCCAAGGAGCTTGTCTATAGAGTAGGGATGGATGATGAGCCATCCTTTTGAAGCCGAGCTAATGCAGAACCATGATTGAAAAACCACAATTTCACAGAGTCTGTAGCTTCGTTATTAGCACTGAGCCAGGAAGAGGGAGGCAATTCTGTGGCTCTTTCCTAATGCTACTTCCAGTTCTCACTATCTTTTCTTAAACATTGACAGCCTGAAATGAGTTATGGCCAGTACCTCATTAGTGCTTTAGCCTTATTGCTCAGACAGGTTTCTGTGAGTAGTGACAGAAGCTTAGACAATAGTAACGATCATTAAATAGTTTGAGTAAGAGCAGTAGCACTGGCGATGGGCAGATAATAGACCCGTGTGTTGTCTGTGCTATTCCGCGTGGATCTGTGAGGATACGTTCCATTTCTGATTCGATGGAAGGTATTTCTTCCCATATGACTTTCAGCTTTTGCTTTTTGTGTAGTCGTTCAGCAAAGTCCCTTTGTGCCCCAGATTTTTTTTTTTAATCTAGCTAATAGGAAGTAAATTATTCCTGTGAAAAACATTTCACTAATGTTTCCTACTTACTTTTAAAAAAATATTCCCCGTTATGCTTGTTCTGGGCTTAACACTGCTGATCTGACTGAGGAAATGTGTTCCTTCCTAGCATCTCAGTGTAGCGCAGATGAGGAATCCCTGAATTACAAAAGCGCTTTTGAGAACTGGTCCCTGGACCACAGCCCTGTCAGCCACTTGAGGGTGACTGTATCGCGTCCCCTTTTCAGAGAAACAGTCCTTTTCGTTATGCTTTGTGAATGAATATGTTATTGCAAAACCCCATATAATTATCAGCCTTTCCAGCTGGTCTTTGTACTTCCTATGATCAGCGGGAGTGGAATTCCTCCATCCTGTACTCATATCCTGCCATAATCCTACGTATTTTCTTTCAACTGAAGTTGTTAATAATGATAGAATTATATGCATTCAGATTTTACTTACTGTGTCCAGTACTGCTCAATTTTTAAATGCTGTGTCCAAGAAAACCTTACTTTTTAAATGTCTAAATTATGTAGTTACTGGCTAAGCTTCGTAACATTTTTTAGTAGGCTGTTCGCTTTCTATTAAAAGCCACAAAAATGAATTCCCAAAAAATGAAGCTCCTAGGAGGGGAGAAAGACATTGTTAGAGTTCCTTTTCTGTGCTCCTTTTACAACAAATATGAATCATTCTCAATGCTTGGATAATAGCACAGAGCTTTTTTTTTTTTTTTTGAATTGTGGACTGTCAAGAAAATCTGGTTGGGATTTTTAAAACTGTTTTTCTTTTATGCAAAATCAAGAATTAGGGTAAAAGTTCAAGGATGCGTTATGAATTAAACTGGCATACTAATACGTATGGTTAGGCAAAGACGGAAGATATTCTTATGACATTACTAGATATTTCCTGTGTAACACACGTTTCTGAAGGAACATTAAGTGTGTAATTAGAATTTTGGAGGTGTTCTACAGAGAACGGTAAATATTGTAGCAAAAAAAATCATTTTTCTGCAAACGTTTATAGCTTAGTTCAAAACCTAAATGTTAGAAACTAGGCTAATAATTTCTTAATGATTACATTTCAGTGAAAAATCCCAGAGATTTAGATAATAACATGAGTTACAGGGTTTTCTCGCTCTATAAATAAAAAGCTATATTTGGAAAACTGAATGGTGTATTTATGGACAAAACTGTATTAAGGGAAATGTGATGGAAAATTTGAGTCAGATGAGCTGATGTATGAGGCATTTCCCTATGGAGTCATTGGGCTGAAAAATGTTTTATATGCTTAAACTTGAACAGATGCTTCAAAAAAAACCCCCCCCCACATACACACACACACACACACACACACACACACACGTTTCTTTCCCTCCCCCCAAGTTTAATGTTAGTCCTTATGTTCATACCACTGTGATTAATTTATAGACGAGTCTGTTTTAGTCTGTTTTCCGGGGATTTCAGTGTATTTCGAGATCATCCAGGTACTTAGGCCTATGCCTAACTGTAAGTATGCAAATAGCCCAGTTATTAGTAGGATTTCTTTCATGCTTTAAATTAGGCATGTGCTTAAATAACTTGCTGAACTGGGATTTATATTTTTACATGTGAGTGAAGGATTTCTCCCAATTACCTTTCTTAGATGAAAATCATCGAGGTCAGCAGGATTTTTGCCTAAATAAGGACATGGTATCAGCTTTCAGCTCTTACAGATATTAGTTCCACTTTTTTAGTTGCATGTTTGTCAGAAAATAGACTTTTGATTTTATGTGCTTGACCTTGCTTAAAATATTGCTGAAGAATTAAAAGAAGAAATACAGTCTAATTGACTAGCAAATTCTGCCTACCATCCTTCTCAGTGTGATTGTCACATTTGGTGATGCCAGAGAGGTAGATGCCAATTATGTATTATTATTTTCCTTTGAGCACTCTTTACTGTGTTCTACTCAGCCATGAATCTGCTTTCCTGAGTCTGTTCTGTTTGCCGTTTAGGTACCCGTACATGGTGTCTCTTCCCTTTAAAACCCCCCCACAAATCCAAAAAGTCCTCCCTAAAAACACAGTGCATTGCCTTTGTTTTCCCCATTTTTCTCTTCTGATTGAGCAAAACATAGGAAAATTTACTTCTGGATTTAAAAATAAGGATGGCTGTGGTATACAGCTGGAATACACGGCATGCAGGATAACTGATGATACCTTGTGGCATAAAGGTCATACTGACTTTTGCTTGCGGTGACGTTCAAGACTTGGACGCTCATGAATGATGCAGCTAAGCCAAGCTCGTGTATAACTAATAATCATTTATAGAGTTTTGTACTCTCTCCTGTGGCATGTATGCTTAAAATAGGAGAGGGCCTGGAAGGGTAATTGTATTTCTGTCCATATAGATGTTTTTCCATTTGTTACCTTAAGGATAAGTTTCTGACTCCTTGTTAACTCTTGATCGTCATACGCTGGTAAGCAATCAGTGAGGCAGCTTACAAGTAATGCTGTAAAGTCGAGGGACTTTGGGTTAACAAAAAGCATTTGTAAGATGGTTAAGGGGATAGTAGATGCGCATCTGGCTGACCCTGGTGTTATTTTTTATAATAGTGCAAGATTATGATGATTAAGATTCTTGTATACAGAATGTATGTGTTTTATGGGTAAGCTGTGCTGTATGAAAAGTTGTCTTGATTTTACTGAAAAACATCTGATTTTTTTCACTGTTAGCAGTCTTTAGGTATTTAAGAAATGACGCCTTAATTTTGGCAGACATCCGCTTACAAGAGTTAACTTGGTTGACATTCAAATACATAGTTAAACTTTTTTAGAGAGAGAAGCCTTTCAGTGAAAACTGTGATTCCTGGGTTATATTTATTAAATAGAAATTGAAGTATATGAAAAAATACAGAGGGATCTTTACTATAGCCACATGGGAATGATCTTAGTCCTTGGTTCAAATGCAGTCTTTGTTTCTACTGCACTGTTTATTTGAAATCTCCACCTCTGTGGCAATGTTGAGCTTGATTTATATTCCTCTGCCTGATCCTGCTCTCTTTGCAATCTGTGGCAAAGACCTTATTGATTTGGGTGTCTGCAAAATCCGTTTCTCTGGAGTATTGTGCTATGGGCATATTGGCAGAAATAAATCACTGCTGCACTTCAAAAGCAGGGGGAAGCGTGAGATTAGGCCAATAAGTAAATACTAAATACCAATCCGTTGGAATTTACCAGCTATTAATAGCCTGCAGTACCAGACTTTTTTTCCTTCTACTAGAGTCTTTTTTCTTTTTGCCTGATTCATTAATATACCTATTTTCTCCCCCTGCCTCCACCCAGCTTTATAGCATTTCACTTAAGAGATGGAGTTTTTTTTTTTTCTTCCCTTTAGAACATCCTTACTGGATCAGATGGTTTCTGATGCTGGTCAAAAGTGAAAGTTAAAGGAAAAGCTCAGGAGAAGCATGTTGGAAGCTTCTCCCAGCCTTTTAACTATTTGCTACCCAAAGACATGCTCATAGCGGGAAGAACAGTTTTATTAATTTTTAAGGGAGAGTGAATGGTCAGCAATTTTTCCCTTTCCAAGCTGTGCAAGATTTTATAGTTCTCTATCCTTCCCCCCTCCACCAGACATCTTTTTTTTTTTCCACTGTTCTTCATACAACAGCCAGTCCATATGGTTGATGGTTCTTGTTGCCCTTCTCTGAAGCTGCTCCCATTCACTGTCACTTTTGTGACTGGGGGATGGTGAGAGTGGCCAGAGCTGTGCACCGCATCCAAGATATGGGCAAACCGTGGGCTCTCGCAGTGGCACAGCAGTGCACTCTGTCAGTGCTCTCTTGCTTTCCCAATGTTCATAAAATTTTATTTGCTTTCTGGAACATACTGAGCTGCACTGATGCTTTCACAGAACAGCCTGTCAGCCCAAGATGCCTTTCCTGCCTGGAAAGGTCATCTCAGGGCATGTCATTTTTAGTGTGAAATAGGATTTTTTTTTCCCTTTCTTTTCTTTTTTCTTTCTTTCTTTCTCTCTCTCTCTCTCTCTTTTTTTTTTTTTTTTTTTTTTTTTTTTTTTTTTTGCATATGCCTCACTTTATATAATCTACATGGAATTTCTTCTGTCACTTTATTATCATGCCTTGGTGTCCTCAAGTCCTTCTGCAATTCTTCGCAGTTGCTTACCTTTCTTGCCTTGAATATTATTATCAGTGATTATTATCGCATCAATGCATTCTTGTTCACTCCTAAATAATGTGCAGGTTCTAGCACGTGTCCTCTGATCGACCTCCATGGCTGTAACTGCCTGCTTACTCCTGCTCTTTGTTTATTATCTTTCACTCAGTTACTCATCCATGAAAGGACGGTCCCTTTTCCGGTATAGCTTTTTAAGTTTCCTTACATGAAACCTTTGATGAGAGAGTCCCACAAGTCTTGAAACTTCTTTGGAGCCCTTGTCTTAAAGATTTGGCTTCAGACTTGCTGCCCTGCAGTTCTAGAGTATCAAGGCAATCTGAAGGAAAGCTAAACTCTTAAAAACCTCAGTATCACCACGATACCGTCCAGACTGGCATTCTGTTACTCTTCAGTTCGTCTCTTTATTCTGTACCTTTTCTGCGGTCATGCACTGTGAGACAGATTTTCCCATAGCATCCCCAAAGGAAGAGATCTGGCGAAGGAGTTGGATCTATCTTTGGTAACGAGAATAAGTATGTAAATAATTTGATTATTTTTTTTGGTGTTGCATTGTCATTTCTGTTTTAGTAGCACTAAGAAACGAATCTTTTGCTGATGCTGGCTTTCAATACGGAGGTTTCCTGAAGGTACAGCTAGGATATCTGAAGCAATAACTTAGAGTAATGGCAAATTCATCAGATAATCAGTGCTCCTTATTAGGAATTACTTTGCTTTGCAGCTAATATCCCTTTTCTTTGAGTGAATGAGGAGGTGTGCTACAGCAGATGTGTAAGTACCCTTTGTGTTAAAAAAATTTTTGCAAGCAAACCTGCTCACGTCTCTATTAGAAAATAGTTGGACCACATGTACGTACCAATGATTTAACCCTTCAGAGTACTGGTAAAGCTACTACTAGTGGAGATTGATGTAAGAGATCTTTGACTATGCACTAGAAAGAATAGTAAGGCTGTATCTATACATTTGTTAGTAAAGCTTTCTAATGTGTTAACTCTTTTTCTACTTTGTAAGATCCTCTGAAGATTTTATTCTTGTAAAACAAATGAGAAATTACATGGATTGCAACTTCACAATATAGTCTTGGCCAGGGGAGCGAACCAGCTTGTCCAAAGACTGCGGAAGCCTCTAGTTGTTAAGAAGGAGATTTTCTTGTCACTACAGGTTCTGTTTTCAAGTGCTGTTTTCTTTGTTTTTTTTATATAGTTAAAATAATGAAAAGTTTTCAGAAACGTAAGGGTTCTGAATTAGCAAGATCTCACTTGTAAAACCAAACTTTTAACTTAGCCAGTGCTTTATAATACTATTTACACTGACTGCCCACTCTGTGCTGTGGTAGTGGTTGAACAATAAATCTTGATTTTTTTTCCCCTGCAGTTTTGCTACATGGTAGTTATCTGTTGTACTCAAGTTGGAGTTCAAGGAGAATGCACGCAACACAACCTAAAAGTTCATTCAATGACTAGCAAGGATGTGTTAGGATGCGATTATTCACCTAAAATCTTGAAAACTTGGAAATAAGAAATAGGGGGAAGTTTAGTGTTGTTACATTGCCCACAGTTCTGTCAGTAATATTTTTCACAATGCATTTTTTTCAGCAGTAGTAAAAAGCATAATGTGTCATAGTCTGCACTCTTAATATCTAGCTTAATATCAATATACTTTTATATCACCAGGTCACATGCTTGACTTCTACAGTTTCCATTCATTTAGGAACCTAATGTGCATTAAAGGTGCTGATAATTTTCATAACCCTTCTTAATAATAAGTCTGGCAAAATACATGGCAATGTAAAGCAGTCAATTGACAAAAATTTAACTGCCTGCTACTTTGTGCTTCGTTAAGTGCGTCCTTGTGTGGTGCGAGGCATGGTGGGAAAAGGCCTTCTGTCTTCCTCTCATAAAATATGAGTTATTTGCAGCTATTTTCAGAAAGAGAAAATTAGTTGGTATGCATGTTCTCCCAGCATATAGCTGGTATGATTGTAATTGTTGCATGAGGAGCAGCGTAGAGAGTACGATCAGTACTTCAGATTCCTTTCCAATGGAAAGAAAAGCTTCCAAGTCTTTCAGAAAATGGTAATTCTGTGTTTCTTATTTCACTATAGCAAATATTTTTTTTCAACAAAGAACTAAAAATAATTCACATATTAAAATTATATCTGTATTTATATTCTATATTTTGAAAAAGATAAAATAGAGTTGTTAAGATTTGACTCAGGCCAAAGTTTCGTTTTAATTACAGGACAGCAGTCTGCTCTGATTTTCTGCATTCCTTTTCTTGGAACAAGTTGTGCGAGAACTGATTTACTGAAACAAACTCTTCAGTTGATTTCTCATGTTCAGTAGCCCTTATGAGGAAGGTGAAGCAGCAGGCCAGTATTTGGCAGGAGAAGTAGTTTGCTTGACCAGCTTGTGTTTTTGCTGCTCTTACTGTAATAAACCACTTCTCTTTCCACATGGCACTTTGGAGAGAGCATCTATGCTCGTGCATTTTGTGCCTGGAGTCTCAACTGCACTCGGCCATATGTATGTTGGATACAGTCTTGTTACAGAAAATGCTGTTGATGGTCTGGTAAGGCACCGTAATTCTCTGTGCTTGAGTGTAGGTATTGCTAATGTGATTTTGATAAATTGCCGTGGTGTGCAGATAATTTAAAATAGCTTAGCAAGAGGGCTGTCTCGCTTAGCTAACTGCTTACAGTTACCACCTTCCTGGGTTCAGTACATTCTGCCTAAGGAGACTTGCAGTCACGTAGGGTAATAGAGGTCTGGAAAGCTTTCTTGTCCTCTGTCTCACCAAGTGGAAAATCTAGACTAGGTTTAGCAGAACTATTGTGTGTGTTGGACATCTTGTTAGGCAATCATGATAAGAAGGATTTAGGATATATAGCCCCAAAAAGCCCTTTTCTGCATTCAGAAAATTCTTTTTTTTAAAAAAAAAAAATATTCACAAAGCTTCTGTTTAAGAAGCAATTACATGAATTTGAATGCTACGGTTGTAGGGAGAGGTGACGTCTCTTACTACACTGGCTGACAGGGTGGGAAAGGAAAGTCCTTTTGAATTTAGATTACAGCGAAAAAGCTGCCATTCTTAAATGTTGCCTTTGCAGGATTGAAGATGCTGTGGCAGACGGTGTCATGGCATGGAGTACACGTTTCATTGATGTCGATTGTATTAATTAGTTTCCAGGCTTAGCTATGAAACAAAGACTATCAGAGTTTCTTCTGACTGTCATAATATGGTGGTAGGTGAATTAGGTGTTCATACCAACTTGATTGTCTCCGGCTCAGTTGACTGTAAAGAGCTTTTTGACTAACAGGAACAGACAGAATTGCTCTCTTTCGGCTTTTTTCTTTTTTTCTGAAATGGCTGTGAGAATGATATTTGGGTCAGCTGCCTCAAGTGTGTGGTTTTTTTCTGACACTCATCCCTCTGAGCACATAGGAGGAGCCCGGTGGGGAAACACTGTGGTGCTGTTGGCTACAGTGGAATCGGGAGTAGTTAAAGGGATATTCTGGTTATTCAACTCCGTTAATCGTGTCAAGATAGGGAAATATCTCTGACGCCTGACTGAAATGGTATCTGAGTTAAGATGGCCTTACTCAGACCTGACTGTAAGCGAGATAGTGACCCTTGTAAGTGCAAGAGGACATCTAGTGTGTACAGAGGCTGTTGATCTCTCCCACAGCACGTGTCCATCAGTATAAAGGTTTTACTGCATACCCATTAATTGTGGGTTCCTTGAAGGTCCTGGAGATCTTTCTTCTTGGCTGGGAGAATACGGTTTTTTATTTCTGATCTTACAACAGTGCTCTAGGTGTCAGTGCAAAAGTCACTTAGGTCTGTCAAGCACCATACAGAAATTTTAGGCAGAGTTTTATGCTCTGACTAGCTTCCTGATTGCCCACATTGCTTTGGTTCACTTGGGCTTCACTCTTTCCTCCCATCCCGAGTGATGGTTTGGGCCTGCCTGTACAAGTGCCATTGTGTAGCCTGAAGCAGGACACTGCTCTTTGCTTGCCCGGAGATGTATCCCCCCAATCCTGCTGTCTGTCACTTCTCTGTCATTTTGCAGTTCTGGTGTTGGTCACTTAGTACCTGACTTTTGTAGCTATCTCCGTTATATTTTTTTTTCCTATCTTTGACCCTTCTGTTGCCCATATTTGTTTGTTAAAATAACTACTGAGAATAGAGATGCAATAATCTACAGTTCAGTGTCCTTAATAACACCCTGTTTACGTATCACACTACTGGTAAAAATGCACAGTGTGTCTTGTGGGTGACTGTGCAGCAGCATCCCTCTTGTTTTTGTTCTGCACTCGCGCTTTTTTGGGCGGTCATCCTGCTCTGTGAATGGGAAAGATCTTAGGTCACGGTATAACCTTCCTGTGTATTTCGGTTTCCTGTTATACATTCCTTCTCATTACATAGATTCTTATGGGAAAATTTGCTTTGTTCTCTGCTCTTGTTCCAGATGCTTTCCAGTAGTATCCAGTGAAAGGACAAGAGGCAAAGGGCACACACGGAAATATAGGAAGTTCCATTTAAATATAAGAAAAAGATTTTTACTATGAGGACAGTCACATACTGGAACAAGTTGCTCAGAGAGGCCGTGGAGTCTCCGTCTTGGAGATATTCACAACTCGATTGGATATGGTCCTGAACAACCTACTTGAGTTGATGCTGCTTGGGGTGGGGGTGGGGAGCTGGACTAGATGATCTCCAGAGGTGCCGTCCAATCTCAACAATTCTGTCCGTAGCTACTCAGAAATACATCTTTGGGTAGTGGAGTGTGCCGGTTTGCAAATGTTGCTCAGGAGTCTGCCTCCTACTTTTGTCAGAATTAATAGGTTGAAAACGGAAGCTGGAGTTTGTAGTTCAGTCTCCCAATTGGCAGAGTATTGTAAATTTTTTAGGCTAATGCCTCATTGGTACAAAGGAAACTGGAGGCTAAGCATGTCAGAAATAAAATGTTGAAGTGGATTGGTGGTGCTGCTGCTTGCAAAGACACTAACATATCGTTGGACTTGTCAGCCGTTTGGTACACTTGATCTCTTGAGTGTGTTGGCAAGCAGTATTAGAGTTTGAACCATAGTTTACTAGTCCTGAGCTAAAGAGCAGTTGGTATCTTATTAAATGGATATTTAATTGGCAGATGAGTGTTGAATATGTATGATCACCTCGTGGAAAAGCCTGCAGAATTCAGAGGGTGTGTAATGACAGGAACTGACAGCTCACAGTGAGGAATATTTAGTAGACCTGAAGCCGTACTGAGGCCGTGCTCACCCATTACGATAGTCATCTCTGTTAAAGAGGGAACAGTCTTTCTTGAGGATGCTCTCCTGGTCTTTGCTTGGATTTTGTAAGAGTCTAAATAGCAGTCTCTTGCCTTAGACTGGCCGTTTGAGAGTTCAGGATTTGTTTAAACATTCGGCCTTGATTTCAAAAGAACAGTTTTGGATGTTTTCTCTACTACGATTTGAGCTTCAGATTCAACCTTTCTGTAAAGAGTTGCCTTTTGCTCCTGTGATTCACTGTTTTCACTGTCCAACTAGGTTACACAGGGAAACACTGCTGTTGTACGCTCCTAGCTTCTCCGAAGTGGAGAGCGCACACAGCAGTGTTGAGGCTGCATGCGGTGCTGCATGCTGCAAACCAGTAAGTTCTGCTGGGCTTGTGCTAGCTCTGTATAAGGCCAGTCCATATATGAGCTAGTCGAAACCATCTGGGCCTAGCAGAGTTAAATTATACTGTGGTGAAATCCTTTGAAGTGGCGTGAGGCTCTAGAAAAGAGAGATCCTTCAGATAGCAATGTTACTGAGGTCTTAGGCTGAATCAACTCTGCAGTGTACCACTTCATTTCTTGTTTTATTTCTAAAGCCACATGGCATATTGAAGGGAGAGGAGGCTGCTCATTCAGCAGGTTTCAAGAACTCCTGTTCCTGTGCTGGTAGAGTCAAATTTTGGGCTCTGCACTGTGTCTTGACTATGGCTTACTGCCTTGAGGGTCAAGTGTTTCATAGCAAAGGCTGTCAAATAATGCACATCTCATCATCAACTGACCAATTTATTTTCCCCATTATTACATTTCCCATCACTATAGTACAAATATAATTTGAGGCTTGCTTCTGAAGTTCAATACCTGAAATCTGCAGGATGAGTCTAAAGAGCAACTTGATCAGACTTACTATGCATCTGGCAGCTCTGCCATGAGTTGCTACAGGAATGCCAGATTTGAGAGCTCACTATTCCGGGCTTTGTTTGCAGCTGATACACCTTACTCCTCCCAGTCTGAAAGGAATAATGAATGCTGAGTGTGTATGAAAGGATACAGGCTGACATGGAGCCAAGAAAAGGACTCTGAATACTTCTTGAGAGAATACAGACTCTACAGCCCTACCTCCATTTTTGGTGAAGCCTGCTATCACAGCAGGCTTCCAGTCTCAAGTGAAGTTGAGCTAGTCATCTTTTATGCCCTCCTACTGGAGGGCAGGGAGCAGGAGCGGCCCTGACGAACGCTGTAGGTTGCTGTAGGTGAGGTAAACGTATGTTTTATACAGCATAAAACATGTAACAATTTCATTTGAATTGTGTTGCTGCAGGAGGACGTTGCTAAAATTACAGTTTGCTTTCCACTTTAGCATTACCTAGAGGGCACTCTAAGGCTATTAGAGGTTCGTTTCTTATCTGCAAATTCCAGTTTATGCTGAATGCTTGGGTGAATATATGTATGTTGATTTTTCAAAAAGATACATATTTGACATCTTTATTTTTTTGACAGCACAAGAATCTTTTTATAACTCTACCTCTTACCCATATTTTTTATTCTGTTTATTTTCAACATAAGATCTGCGGTCTCCATAATTCAACAAGGGGCTTTTTAAAGTCAAAGGAATTGGGTCTAGGGGATCTGCAGAACCTTGTTAAAATTCCCTGTTGAGGAATTGTTTCCAGATAGACATTGATACTGTGGCTTTTTCTAGATTCCTTTTTGCTTGCCACACAAGACTTAAAAGATAGACTGAGTACTTCCAGTTATTTGAAGAAGCGTTCTGTTCTTTTCTCCAAAAAGTACCAGCCTTCTCACTCCCAAATATTATACAATACAGATAAGTATTATTTAGTACAGTTTTTACTCCTGTACTTGTGCAGATGGAAAATAAAGTCAATGATGTTTGAGCCCATTTCTTTCACAAGTGATGGAAGCATAGCAGTTATGAAGTGTCTTATCCTAGTTGTTGTCTGTCACCCATGAAAATCCTTGTCCTTTGCCTTGCGTAATTTAGGAGGGAGGACTTGATGCTGGAAATGCAGATCACATTGGAAACACATTAGCCGAGATGTGTGGATATGCTTGCGTCTTGCTGGCACTGGGTTTGACTATGACTGACTTGTTTCTGTCATGAGCAGTGGAGTCTTGTTCATTTTTCAAGTTAAAGCAGAAGTCCTATGCTTCCTCACCAACAGCTGTAAATTATGTGAACATTTACATTTAAATGTAAATGAGGTTTGAATGAATAACGCTAATAATTCATTCATCCTAATTCAAATCCCATTTTAATTAGCCTGTGGGCCCAATTTCATTTTCATGAAGCATGAAACCTCTTTTTGAATATCAACAAAATTGCAATGCATTTATTCTTGATTTTTTTTCTGCTTAGCATACATCTTTTTTTAAACTGCTTAAAAACAAAATGAAATGTGTATATCATTAATACATTAATCAAATTTACTTAGGATAACATGGTAGGGTATGTTTTTAAGAAAAAAAAATCCTTCTCTAAATATCTTTCACTTGATGATTGATTTTTTTGACTACAAAATCTCTTTCTCCCTAGGTATACTGTTAAGGCTAACCTTTTCCAAGGAGAGCTTGCTACTAGCATCCTGTTGAAATTCAGTTTGATCTGACAGCTTCAGTTGCCTGCTCCCCTCTGGGAGTTGCATATGGCTGGAAGGAGCACTCCTCTGTACACCTGTGGTATATTTAAACATATTTGAGGCAAACTCGTTTATGATCCGAAGTCCAAGCTCAGATGCGGAGCTAGGCCAGGCAAGCATGTACCTAACTGTGAAGAGGGTGAGCTGGATTGGGAAAGGTGAATTTGCCTGCCTGTCTATGGAGCGGTGTGGTTGTGGGTGCACAGTCCTTCCAACAAAAGTCCTAATACTGTACATTAAAAAGACATTTGGGATTAGATAGCCTGAAATGAGACTCTCCTTAAAACAACTGCTGCATGTTGCACCAAAGTATAGATACCCTCTGTCTCAGGGGTGTGGAGATATCTCGAGGACTGCGCAAGACAGCTCCCTGGTTCAAGCCGCCTGTGTTCTTCCAGTCGCACTGTTCATCCCTGCCACATCTTGATCCTCTCATCTGAAGAGAGGATTTTAAGCTAGCTCAGAGTTGCCTTTCTCCCATAATTGGAGGGAGGCTGTTACATTTAGACTAGAAAGCTGAAGCTGGATGAAATTAATCCCATGTTTAAATTCATATTCAAAATCACACATGGAATGGTTAGAGGAAGCTCCACACATGAGTGTGTCATTGTACGTGTCTGTATTTGAGCAATGTAGATGTGTAAAAATAGAAGGATTCCCTGCAGTTTACCTGAAACTTTTTTTCCACATACCTCCTGCAGATTTTTTGCTCTTTGTGGATGCCAGTGTCTGCTGAGAGCCTGTTTGCTCAACTTTAATTCACAAGAGCCAGCTTGCTGTCAGAGATGAGTGTCGTGCTATTTGCATCATATATCCTGCCTAGGCTAAGGAACCTCCTCTGCCATAAATGGTATTATGAACTTATGACAAATACAAGGAATGAAAGTCTTTCTCAAATGCACTTTCTGGCATGACTTAAATTAGATGAAATTGCTGACATTTTGCTTTCTTCAGATATGTGTCAGTGTCCATAGACTTTTGTTTCAAACAGTGGAAAGTTATCAAGTTAAATGTTCCCAGAACAACATATCTGGGGAAATACTAAGTGTATGTTAGGTGAAGGTTACCACAGTTTATATGAGTCCTGCAGTACACATGTTGTAGAGGCAGAAACATGTTTCCTGTTACCTTGGGTAGTCTTGTGAGATCGTTGAAGGATATCACCATTTTAAGGACCCTAATTCTGCTTGGAACTTTTTACTCAAATATTACTTTTAATTTGGTGGGCAGAAAATTTCCATTGGAACCAAGATTTTAATCACAGGTCATTTCACTGAACCAAAATGTTTCCTTAAAAATAGAGGTAGCATAAGTTATTTAGTGGATTCTCCCATATTTATGTTAGTAGCTCTGTTTTAGACAAACTAAATTTAGAAGAAATGATGTTTTCTTGTGACGTGAAAACAGTGTTTTCCAGTAAGTTCAAATCTTGCTAGTGAGAACTCTCTAATCAACAGCAAATCTTGGGTGTTAAACATGCAGCTGGTAAGAGTGCAGTCTTCTACATCCAAAGTCAGTGAATAATCTAAATGTAAAAGTCTGCGTTGTCGATATCTATACATAAGTTTGTCACATTGTTCATTTATATAATCTGTGGAATTCAGGATGTGATCCCCTTTTTCTCTCTTAAAGCAAGTTCTAAAATGGGCCAGATGTATTGTGCCCTCAAGTGGCTGTTTCCTGCTCAGAGTGAGTAGCTTTGCTCCCTACCTACGCTGCAGACAGCTGAGGGAGGTGAAGAGCACCCACCATCCCTCCCAGAATGTTCATGTTTGCAACACGGCAAATAAGAGACTACCAGGAAAAAAAAAAGAAAAAAGTGATTATAAGCCAACATTTATGTGGCCCACAGGTAGGAGAAACACCTTGGAAGGGCTGACAGTTGCCTCAAAAGAATTTGCTAAATGTCAAAATAGTGGTTCGTCTAAAACCAGACTCTATTTCTTCTTTCCTATTGCAAACTGCTCTGATTTGTAACTCTTCTCTGTTAGTAACTGCTGATGAATAAACATCGACATCATCTGAAAATTTAAAGGCCATTTCCTGCTCTTATTCCAGATTTACACTGGCAAAAGCCTATTTAATTCATTTTGAATTTACTCAGTAATTTACTTTTAGACAATAATTTGACCTTAACATTTTCAGTGAGTGAAAATTAACCTTTTTTTAACACTCATTTGTTTTGTCTGATTGATCGACTAAACCATATCAGTAGCGACATGTATGTTCCATTACACATTCTTGTTCAGCAACTAGATTTTCAAGGTGTCCTGGTTTGAAGCCACATGTTGTGACAGCTCCATAATCCCTAGTTTTGAACGTGGATTTCCGTGGAGTTTTTTTTTTTTTTCCCAGCAAATCAAAGATGTTTTTAAAGTTCATAGAGTATCCCTAAGCTCGTCCTGCTGCCAGTTTTGAATCCCAATCCAAGGTAGTCATTGGAAAATGCCCAAGATGTGGGTGTCTAAAATACTGTATCTCATCTAGCTCTAAAGCTGAGCATGGGGTTGCAAGGCTGTAGCTAGGTACCTCTCTGAAACTGGAATTCAGAACCTGAAACCACCTACTGCAGTAAGGCACTACACTGGAACAGGAATCATTTGCTTTTTTTATTTATTTTTTTTTCTCCCATTAAAAGAACAGCTTGATCCTAATCCTTGGACTGGTTGTATGCTCAATTGACAGACACCAGATTAAGTGACCCACCAGTAATCCTTCCTTTTCTACCTACGTTGCCCAGCAAAACAAACTGAACTCTCACTTTTAGGCTTCTCCTCCGTTCTTCAACTGGTTTTGAGAATAATATAGTCAATCTCTGCTTAAATGACTTTGGAAGGATGCAGACACAGGCCCTGTATGCTCTCTTGCTAGCAAGGCGATTAAGATCAGCCTCCTTGCTCCTGTTTGTTACATAGCCAAGGATTGCAGTACCGTTCTTGCTACGTTCCCAAGTCTTGTTGAAATGCTCGTCCGCTAGGACCCTAATGCCCTTTCCTGTTAACCAATGTCTAGAATAAATGCTCTCTCATTTAAAAAATGATCACTGTTTTCTTTTGATGCATATCTCTGCGTTAAGCTATGTTAAAGCATTGTTTTGGTGGCCTCGGACTCTAATGCAATCCATGTTTTTCTGCGTCACCGATATTCTCATGTTCGTTTGTCAGTCAGTAAACTTGTGTGCCTTTGCAGATTTTGTCAGCAGCCATTTTCTGTTTAGGTCTGGATCGTAGAGGAAAATCCAGACGTTGCCAGGCCTGTTTCTGATCTTTGTAGAGCTCGCTGTAAATCACAAATGATTCATCTTGATTCTAACGTGGGAATTATTTTTTAAGATTTTTCTGTTGCCTTTAGTCTACTTAATGTGTGCTTTTCTAACACTGTGTCACATTGGTTTTTCTTACACTGTCATGGAGTACTAGATCAAATGTCTTGCACAGCCCATACATGGTACGTCTGTGCTGTTGCCTTCATCAATGAAGTATTCAGTTTCACTAAAAAGGAGTTACATTCATATCCTTACATTCTATATTGATTGCATTCCTTAAATTTCATTATTCTGCCTGTGAATAGCTCTATAGTTATGAGGAAAAGGTTGAATCGCTCTAAATACCAGTTTTCTTCCAGCAGTCTGGAATTTCCTTAGTTTAAGAGTGAATTACTTAAGGTCACAGGGCCAGAGATGTCTTTTGTCCAGCTCTGGTTTTAGGACCTTTGAACAAATGTTAGCTAGGCCTTCTGACTTTAAAATCCCTATTACTAATAGATATTTAGTATCATTAGAAGGACCGGCAGACACTTTATTCTTGGCTGCTATAGGAACGTCAAACAGTTCTTCTGTTCTCAGTATTGCACCAGTTTTACTGTTCAGAGCTTGTGGTCAGTCTATATTGCTGCTAGAGTTCTTTTTGTTATAGTACTTCGTAGTATCACCAGCCATGAGTTCCTCCTGATAGTTTTCTTTTCCTTTCTTTTTATTTTTACGACAAATTTATATTGATTATCTATCTTCTAAAATTTTAGAAGACAAATAACTCCTTAGCTAGGTTTTCCTTCCACTTTCTTAATTACACTATGAGAAAAGTATGTACTAAGGTCTTGTCTTCCCTCTGAAATGGACCGTTAGCCTCCATAAGGGGCTGAACCAAAATCCATAGGAAGAATAATTTGAGAATAAAGTTAGAAGTTAGGCGTTCGTTAGGTCGTATCTTGTCTCCGGCCTGGATTTGTAGGATTGCGCTGCGCAAGTCACTCTCTGTATCAGGTTTTCCCGTCTTTAGGACGGAGATAATAAAGGCTGCCTGCCTCTCGGGGCTTTGACTGGGTGATTTGTTTCCGTCCTAGGACAGCTGGCATTGCCCTCTGGAGATAATTACGCTCTCTGTTGGCTAAAGGAGAGGCCAAGATTGCTAGCTCAGAATTTAACAATGCTTGGCCACCTGTAGTCAAGGCATGTGGTTAAGAAGAATCTTACTGCTAGTGGTGGGATATAGCCAACAGTGCCCATAAAATTTCACAGGAACTGAGCTTTCAGATCCACTATGCTTTGAAGATTTCAGCCTAAAGTTTCAGTGCATTTATTAACATTTGAAATCCAGAACAGCCACATCTCTGTCTTCTGCATAGAAGTAGCTTTGGGAGCAGAGGTTTTGTTTGTGAAATCGCAGTTAATCTTTTTCTTTCTCTCTCTCTCTCTCTCTCTCTTTTTTTTTTTTTTAGTGGATTTCTCAAAAACATACAGAAGAGATCTAGAATCCTCAAGCAAATTCTGGCTGCTGGAGGTTCCCGATAACAGGTAATACTTCAAAAATGGTTGTGTGAAGGTTGCAAATTTTTCCTAGAACTTTCAAAGTCTCTTGATTGAATGCTTGCAATATTTAGCTTAAAACCGATAAACTCATAAATATTTGGGTTTTTTTGTTTGTTTTTTTTAAAGATAAAAGTATTTGACCACCATGAGTTGGAGTTTTTTGACCCGTCTGTTAGAGGAGATCCACAATCACTCAACCTTTGTTGGCAAAATCTGGCTGACAGTGCTGATTGTATTTCGGATTGTCCTAACTGCTGTGGGAGGAGAATCCATTTATTATGATGAACAAAGCAAGTTTGTGTGCAACACGGAGCAGCCTGGCTGTGAGAATGTTTGTTATGATGCTTTTGCTCCTCTTTCACATGTGAGATTTTGGGTGTTTCAGATCATTCTTGTAGCCACTCCATCTGTGATGTATTTAGGCTACGCAATTCATAAAATTGCCCGGATGGTAGAACACAGCGAAACTGACAGAAGAATGAGAAGCAAAAGTTTTTCAGTGCGCTGGAAACAACACCGTGGCTTAGAAGAAACTGAGGAGGATCATGAGGAAGACCCGATGATGTACCCAGAAATAGAGCTGGAAAGTGAGCGGGAGAACAAAGAGCAGCAGGCTCCTGCCAAAGCTAAGCACGATGGCAGGCGGCGAATTCGTGAAGATGGACTCATGAAAATTTATGTGCTGCAGCTTCTTGCAAGGACTACGTTTGAAATTGGCTTTCTTGTGGGTCAGTATTTTTTGTATGGTTTTGAGGTCAGCCCTATATTTGTGTGTAGCCGGAAGCCGTGCCCACACAAGATAGATTGTTTTATTTCAAGGCCAACTGAGAAGACCATTTTCCTACTAATAATGTATGGTGTGAGCTGTCTGTGTTTACTTTTGAATGTCTGGGAGATGCTTCATTTGGGATTTGGCACAATCCGGGACACATTAAACAACAAAAGAAAAGAGCTGGAAGACTCTGGTACCTATAACTATCCTTTTACTTGGAATACACCATCTGCTCCTCCTGGCTATAACATTGCGGTCAAGCCAGATCAAATCCAGTATACTGAATTGTCCAATGCCAAAATGGCCTACAAACAGAACAAAGCCAATATAGCTCAGGAACAGCAGTATGGAAGCAATGAAGAGAACATTCCAGCTGACCTTGAAAATCTGCAGAGGGAAATTAAAGTGGCTCAGGAACGCCTGGACCTTGCAATCCAGGCTTATAACAACCAAAACAATCCTAGCAGTTCCAGAGAGAAGAAATCCAAAGCAGGCTCAAACAAAAGCAGTGCCAGTAGCAAATCAGGAGATGGGAAGAACTCTGTCTGGATTTAATGTTGGTTGAGTTTAAATATTGTGTTTTGTCTCCTCGTTTATCATAACCAGCAACCCCTTGAATAATTACTTCCATTGAGTAAATATTTGGCTCTGCTTATTTTCAGGGATACTGTTGGCTAGTGATCCAGGCTCTCAGAAAAGTGTTTATACACATACTCTAGGATTATAGAACTTTATTCTTCTGTCTTCCAAGTCAGGAGACAAATAGGTATATTTAAATCATTCTCATTGAACGGTTTTTGCTGTATGTACAGTATTATAGTACATTTATTATGCACAATTTTTTGTATTTGTACACTGGATCTCTGAAGTTACACTTTTTTATATTAATGAAGAGAGAATGGGAGGTAGCTGTTAGCATTTTGCTAGTTTTATTCCTGTGGTCTGCAGGTTCATTGTTCTTTTTGTTTTGTTTTAAATGTAAGCCTTTCGATGCTGCATTTCAAAAGTGCCTTGAACACACCACAGAAGACTCTCTGGTTATCCAGGCAGCCCACGGGTGCCAGTCACTTAGCAGCAGAGCAGTGAAAGATTTGGAGAACATCTGTTAGTGGTGCTGCTGACCGTACTTTTACAAAAATGATGTGCTACTTAAAAATAGGAGTCATACTATGGTTAGTATGTGCTACATTTTTTTTAACTCAATGGAAAATTACTTATGGAAAAATGCATATGTGTTGGAATACATATGTTCAGAGTAGGATTGCTGCCATAATGCAGAGTGGGGTCAGACCTCCCTGCAAGCTTTATTCAACAGGAGGGAAAAGAAACTTCGTCTCCTGTAAAATATTCAAAAAAAAAAAAAAAAAAAAAGTAAACATAAATTTACTGTGTTCAGTAATTTCTTATATTTATGTAATATCTATGGAAAGATATGTTTTTGAGGTCTGTTATTATATAACACCCCACCCTCGAGGGCATTAAACTGTTACAGTACCTTTTGGATAACAAATTTCTGTCTTTATGAAGTAATCTGGTTAGATGGAGTCATGGTGATTTTTTCCCCATACATTACATTCAAGGAGTAACCTTCCTCTCCTGCCCCCCGCACCCAGCACACACGCATGCTGTCTACAAGAGTTTTTACAAAGCAGTTTCTGAATATAAATGATAATGCCTTATTCCAAACCTCCTTCTTTTCATTATGTCCAAGGAATTAAGTTCAGACAGAGCAATATGTATAATTTAGATTTCTGCTTGAGAGACCAGTCAGATTTGGCATTCTATGGTTTTGGCATTAAACTTGAATTTATAATTAGAAAAAGGAGAAGGCGGTATTTACTGCCTTTGGCGGTGTCTTTTTGGCGAGGATGAGTATTAATGTTTGAGAGGTGCTGATATATCTATATGCTTTTTTTGCTACTATTTATAATGTATTTAGAACCTTATTCTGTTTTCTCCTTTGTTAGGTTTTAGTCCATTTAATGTATTTCGCAGGTGGCGGTGGGGAGCTTTCTCAAGTGAGAGGGGAACTGTTCTGTTTCGAGGCTACCTCAGTCTTTACTGCCCTCGTTACAGTCTGATCAGGAGCAGGACTGAGAAGCAAGGCTATATAGAGAGCATACGTAAACCCATATTCCATTCCTGCAGAGCATCTAAATGTAGGTTTTACATTAAATTTAAGTAAGGGGATATGAATTATCCCATGGTAACTGCGAGCAGGTGCTCATATCCCATTACTTTACCCAAGCAATTGCTGAAAACAGGTGTTTTGCTGAATTGTTTTCATGTCTGTTTCCACTTTGGGACCCCAAACAGTCTTGAGTGTCCAGGCATAGATCCCAGCTATCAGCTCCATTTCGGAGAGAGACGTAAATGCACCTGGAGCCAATGCAGTCCTTTGCACAAGGTCCGTGAGTCAGCCTCTCCGGTTCACCTCCAGCAGAGAGCTGTTTTGTGTTTTGGAAGCAAACCTGCTCGCTCTTCTGACTGTACATCCTGCCCCCTGTTCGGGGAAAGGAGCAACCTCACAGTTTCACAAGCAAAGGTTTTGGGGTGATCTTTATATCTAGGTGATAAAAACACTAAGTGTGTAGCCGTCTCTGAAAGCTGGCTGGCTGGCTCAGCCTGGACGAGCTTTGTGGAGCAAGAGTTTAGTGGTGTTCCTTTAGTTAAACAGAAGTGGGAAGAGAAGTACACTGAGGACAGACTGAGAGGCTTTGCCAGCAGAAAAATGCAAGTGTGAAGGAGAAGCTGGGTAAAAAACATGTTGTCTGAAAGTACTAGAGAAAGACATTTGGAGCCTGGAGATAAACACTGATGCATGGCTACAATCCATTCATTATCCCCAAACAGTGCGGCTCAGTTGCTCTTTTCAGCTTCCCAAAAGGGTTATGTTGCTTTTAACCCCATGTGATGATTTTGAATGCTCTTTAATGAGCTGAATTGCAAGAAGTTAAAATGCTTTTTCCCTTGCTGCTCTCTTCACTAACTGCAGTTCAGCAGTTTCTTGTTAATAGCTTAAATTATCTTTGCAATCAGTTCATGACTGCTGCTTCACCTGTTATTTGTATTAGCCCTTTCCTGATTAATTATCTAAACCATTACCTGCCTAAAACAATTGTGTCAGGTCAGCCCTGTGATGAGCTTTTGTCCAAACTGGTAAATAATTCCATTAGTGGCCAGAGTATATAGAATATTCCACTCCTGGTGCCGAATTCATTCCAAAAAAGAAAAGTAATGGAACTGTTTTTGTTATCATTTCATTTTAGTTGGTAAAAAGTGCACATTTTCTTTGAAACTGTTTGTTGTTAGTAGAGGATGTCTGTTAAAGCTCTAAATGTTCATGTCTGTGATTGTATTCAGTTTCAAAGTATTGGGCTTGATTTTTCCTTTTGAAGAAATGATACGTGCATTACTTTAAAATGCTCTCCTGCTTTGGCTTAAATTTAGGCCATTCTGAAATAAACATTCAGTGCAGACTTTTAAAAATATTGAACGTAACTTGTATTTGTGTTGTCGTTCTCTGGTTTTGGATGCAGTTTTGAAGAATATCTATTAAATCCAGTGGATTACTGAAAAATCCACTCTGAATCAGATGGCTTTTTTTTCCAGCAATAGAATATGCTCTGAATATGTCAGTGGGGGAGAGGGTTATTTTAATGATTTGTCTTAAACAACAACTTGGAATTTTTATATATTTGACCTTGTTTACTATAATAAAGAGTTAGTTAGAAATCAACTGTACTGTTTTGCATGTGAATTGCTTTTCAGTGACAAGAAGAATTGCATTTAAAAAAAAGAAAAATCCAAACTTTGGAAGTCAGACCTTGACAAGGGTACGACTCATGAAAACATTTTATCACTGAAATCTGCATTTGTGCATATGAATGAGCATGCTGATATTGTCCAGTGAACTGTGCAGCATTAGCCTGGCCTAATTTAGCTGCAATTTTTGAAGGAACATAAGGGAATTGGCTGCCCAGCTTCTTTTAAAAATTGCAGCTGAATGGCTGTCTGTTTTGCAGCCACAAAAGATAGCTTTTGTAAGTGTCCCATGCTGTCCCCTCGTTTAAAATTTTGCTTCAAAAATGGAAGTATGTATAAGGAGGCATTAACTGGTTTGCCATGTCACGTAGCTATGAGAAAGCTGAAAATGAAATGGGTTTAGTGAGAAGAAGTTAGAATGAAATGCTGTTTGTCCTTAGAAGTGTCTATTTAGCCTTCTTCCTTCTGTGTCCAAATTAAAGAAAAAAAGAATATGCTATGGGCAAGGACCATATTTCTTCTGGCTGCAGGGTGTTTTCTGTTCTGAACCTCTGCTCTGACCGCAGTAGCAGAGCTCGGTGATTTCGGCAGAGGTAGGATCCAGCAGCGATAACTCTGCGTACGTTTAAGCTGCCACGTTAGCTGGTGACTTAAGCCGCCATCGCATCGCGAGCTCCCCGGCTGGTTACGTGCTTGCCCGTCCTTCAGCCTGCGTTCCTGATAAGCCGTCCAGCTCTACGGATTGGGAAGCTCGATCGTATAGCGGGGAATGGCTGAAACTTAAGTGCTGTCTCAGGAGCCAGTCTGGATAATGCTAGCTTGAGCCATGTGGCGGAGGTTCAAGTTCAGCGCGCTCGGGCAGCGATAAGAGAGACGAGGCAGCTTGGCCTCTGCAGCTCCAGAAAGATGCTTAAACTCGGTTATCTTTAGGCATGTGATTATCTCTGCACGAGTCGATGCGACCAGCTGCAGGCATCCAGTTAAGCACGTGCTTAAGTGTTTCAAAATGTAGAACCCTTCGTTTGGCAACAATTTTGCAGTCGGAAAATCTGAAATGCTCCAGGCATTTAACCATAACTGAAAAAGGGAATGGTTGCAGCATTCTTCTCTTGAGAAACCTGTTTGCTGAGAAATCAGCTATTAGAAACGATCGTGTGATGGCCATGTTTGATCCTGTGGTCAAAAAAACAGGACTAGAAAATCGGGAGGCTTAAACCAAGTCACTGCCGGCTTGTGTCAGTTGCCGTTTGAGATGTCCTGAGGTGTTTTGCATGGCCTCCAGCTGCTGCTCTCAAAAGGACTTTTCCCAAAGTTGTCGTGTTGCTTCTGCGAGCGCTGTGCGTGTCTTGAGTGCCTCAGGGCCTCTTGGAGGATACGGTACACCTACGTGTGGGGCAACCGAACTGATCCTTCGTGGCTCTCGGCAGGTCTCTTAACGTTTCCACCTGGTCGTCCTTTGCTGTAAATCAAAGAGAATACAACCTGCTTCCTAATGGGTGCTGTGAGTATGAATTGGTAGTTTTACTGTTGGGAGAAAAGGCTTAGGGGGTTGGTATTAGGTTAGCAAGAAGCGTTCCTGCTTGTAGTTTAGTTACAGTCTTGTAGCAACTCTGCAGTTGTTGTAGCACCACTTGTTGATAATTCAAACATTCTTGAAATCACTGCCTAGCTTGCTGGCTATGGGATTGCTTGCAGAAAGAGCTGTTTACTGAGATGCCTTTGCGCCTTTGCGCCTTTGCTCTCGTAGCATTTGCAGAACGCTTAATTCCTGTGAGTCGAACGTGCCTGTGCTTTGCACGTTGTGCAGTTACCGGGAAGCAGTTCCCGAAAGACAGATCTGTGTGTGCGAGTTAAATGAGGTTTGGCTGTTCATAGCATAACTATACCTAATCCACCTTACTACAGCAACGCAGAAAGGAGCGCTAGGGCTTCGGCAGTGCTCCTCCAGGGCTTGCCGTTCCTTTTTTTTCTGTATCAGTGGAAACTTAGAATATCGGTTTATCATAGCTTGGAAAATGGCATTCTGCTTTCTGCGGAGTGACAGTATTGCAGTCGTATAAACTCCGTGTTGATGGATTAAAAAAAAAAAGGCCAGGCTGTCAAAGGGGGATTTTCAGGCACGTAATTAATGCTAATTGTCAGTTATACTATAAATTTCTACAGTTTGAATTTTATCCGTTGCCCTTTTATTTTTCTATTAATTGGAGCGTCCTGGTATTTGGCAAAAATGTGTCTTATTTACTGACTGCAGATCCAAGCCTGCTGCTTCCCCAGAAGCCGGACTGAGGCCGCCGTGGCTGCGTCTCCGCTGACTCGTGGTCTCAACGCTGCGCCGTGCTCCCTGGTGTTCCTACCCCCTAACCCTTGTTCAGAGCTGGTCAAAGCACATGGGTTTCGATCTGCCTTGCAAGGCTGGATTTCCTTTAGATGGAAGTCAAGTATTGCAGAGAAGTTGGAGTTGCAAACCCAGTTTCTCTGGTTGAGAGCCCCATGGCCACAGCAAGTCCAGGAGCTGAGGAGCGTTGCCCAATGCTGTGGTTTGAAATGATGCAGACCTATGTACCTTTTGCAACACGCTTGGCCAGGAGCTTATTCTTGGTATTCAAATAAAAGTTTTGATCCAGATCTCATGGGGTGAATGGCATGTTGTAAGTCAACGAATAATAGTTTAGCTTTGGGTAAGTATTGGGGAACAGAAAAATTGTTCCTCGTACTAGCTTGCAAGCTTTTATTTAGATGTTACGTAAATCCACGTTGTGACTTAGGCAAGTTGATTTTTATCTCAGTATTCTTTATCCCCAGAAATGCAGCACTTGTCTTAATGAAAATGTGTTTCAGGGGATTTCTTCTGGGCTTTATACATCTTTTTCTGTAAACCTGGAATTAACTGAGAAATCACTATCCAAAAACTTTTTAAAAATCCTCTTTTGTATGGAAAATGTTTTTGGTAATATGCTGATATTGCCATACATACTTATTGTATATCAGCATTTCTGAAGTTACCTTGTCACCTTTGGCTGTTACTCTCCTTGATTTTTTTTATGCAGGGAAGAAGGCAAGGATATCTGACCCACAGTGCGTGAGTTTAAATGTGACAATTGCAAGTTCTGAAACAAAATTTCTCTGTTGCTTTCTGTTGGCAGTGGCAATATTCTTATTTTTCTCAGATGCTGGTATAGCTACGCTGAGTAATTTTTGCTGCATGTATTCTTGTCTTATACAAGAAATTAAGACTTAGTGCATGAGATTTATCTGTCGAGTGTTTGCATTAATTGCATTTACACCAGAGATGTAAACACTCTGGTGTGTGTACTGGTGAAAAGTATGGATTTACCGAGAGAAGTTTTCTGTGGGACTTGGGCAAGCAGCCTAAACTCGTTAAGCGGCTCCCGCGCTGTCTGAAGGCCCGTGTGACGGGTGGTCCGTTCGCAGGTAAGCGGCCTCTGTAAGAGGTCCAAACCGTTGGAATGAGTTGGTTTCCACTGAACTCGGAGTGACCCTTCGGCACAGATAGGGCCCTTTATCTAACACGTGAAGCATGGATCAGAAAACGCGGCTCATTACCAAATATGGTTGGCTAATGAACCTGTTAACGTTTCAAAAGCGCTCTGAAGAAGCTGTTGAAAAGTCAGTTTGATTACGTCAGCCGCATGCTCAGTCTCTCTGGGCTTGTAGCTGGAATGCGCTCGGCGTGCTAGGTTAACACGTAGGTTCCCTGGGAGCATATGTGTTTTCCATAAGCTCCGAGAGTAAACAGAGAGCTTTGCTTGTATGGACGCATGCCCTTGTTAATGCTCTTAAAATGAGACGAAAGGAGTAATGCGGAAATGGAGCAAAGGGCAACAGGAGTTTATCAAAAATTAGGGCTAGATTAATCCAGTAGCTTTTGTGATAAGGCAGGTGATTCAGACGAGAAGCGTGATAAACGCACGCTCTCCGGAGGTCAGTCACTGTCTTGTTAAACTGCTGCGTAAGCGATTAGGGAAGCCGGGCTGTTCTTACCGGACAGGTAGAGCGCGCGGGAGCAACGCGGGATGTGATGCGAGGACACCGGGTGGACGGGGCACCGCCAGGTTGTGCTGTTGATCTTTAAAGGAGCCTTCTCGGAACAGCTCTTCATCGATATTTCCGTTGATGTTCTTGGAGCAACTATCGGATGTACTGATGGGAATTTGCTGATAGCGTGGAGTTGGGAGGCACGTGTGAAGCTGCTAAAGGTTTGAAGACAGCAGCCACTGCTCTCAGTGCTACCGAGTACTCGGACTGTGCCTTGGCTAAGGGCTGTTACACAGCTAATATATTCTGTGCCTGCTCCCAGAGATGATGGAAAAATGGGTCAATGTGCGTTTTTTTCCCCTGTTTTTTTTTTTCTGATAAAGTTTGATCAGGTTGTACAGTGTTGAACCTCTGGAGGCAAAACTGCTTTTCACTGTAGAAGTGCGTGCAGCCCTCCTCCATTTTTTGCCATCTCTCTTCAGCCCTCCTGCAGGTGCCTGTTGCCTTCGGGCAAACTAAGGGGAAGTTCAGGTCATCTCCAGGCCCATAAAGTGATGGTGACCAAAAGGACTTCTGTCGAAAACCAGGAAGAATATTTGTTAGCAAGGACTTTCATAGTATGGCTGGGCAGCTGTTGAGCAGAGATGCCAGATCGCGTGGCAGCAGCTATTCAGGCCCACCAGCAAGCACCTGCAGTCAGTCTGCCAGGGGGACTCACGTTTGAGGACGCAGGGCCAGGAGCCTTGCTGAGGTAAGAGACTGTTTTTAAAGTAAGAGAATAGAAGTAATTGCATCAACTAGAAAATGAGTTTATTAGATGAAACACGAGGGGCACAGCGCAGATAGACGTTTTGCAGCTGTGCGTACAACGAGAATGGGATCCACGTGGTGCTGTTCAAACGTGCGGTAGCTGCAGCTCCAGTGAGATGGAGGTCTTTGCCATTAATTGCATTAGGTGCTGCAGGAAAGACGGGTCCATAGTGCAATATAGGTATAAAAACAGATGCTTCCCTTTACCATAAACCTTAGAGGTGTGCAGCTAGACAGAGGACAAGCGGGAAAGCTATAGAAGTTGGTCCATGCAGAACATGGCATTGCCAAGAGGCCTCAAGCTTCCTTGAAGTTTCCTTCGTCAGCTTGGCTGTTAGATCCCAGTGACCGCGAACGCTTCTCCCTTGAATCCTGGGAGAGGTTCAGGAGATAGATGTCCCTTTGGGAGGGCAATTCATTGCTAGACCATCATGGCAGGGACTAGTTGAGAGCATACCATGAGTCTGTGAAAGGAGAATTCTGATTTAATCAGCAGGTCTGAGTCTGGTTTCTCACCACCTATTTCCTTTTCTTGCTGACTAGCTGACTGTAGCAGCAGTGTTACATAATGACCTGTTTTGGGGGAAGAAGAAAAAAAGTTAATCATCCCTCTGCAGTATTATGCTTTTTTTTTTTTTTTTTTTTTTTTTGCATTTTCTATTTGTATATGTGCTCTTATTGAGAGGAAAAAAATAGGAAATCCTAGTTAAGAAAGTAGATGCTCAGGAAAATGATAGCACTCGGCGCAGTGGTAAGGAGATAATTACATAACTGATTTGACCTGGAGTGCCATGATACTGCAGAGAGGAGCTCCGAGATCTTCGGAAGCTCGAGAGACTTGAAAGCTCATTTTATAAATTGCTCTTTTGTAGTTAGGAATTAACATTCGCGAGGTTAGGAAGAAACGCTCGTGAAAACAGGGAGCGGAGCCTTTTCTTTGTCACGTGCCAGTTTAATTCGGTGATCTCTGATCTGGAGTTACTACAATTGAACGTAAGGTAACGATGATTTCATCTTTAACTTTCAGTTGCCTGTAGGGGCCGGGCGGGACGTAGGGCCCAACGCGCCACGTGATGCCCGGGGCCCGTGGAATATGCAGTTGAGCAGCCGTCGTCTAGCCGCGACCTGCCGAGGTGAAACGGGCCCGCTGGCCGTTCTCGAGTACGTTTTGCTGTCCTGGATGCGAACTGCTGAGCCGTGAAACGGGCTGCGCCCACCGGCCGCCCGTGATCGGGCCTTGGGTCTGCCTTGGCTGCTTGTGGGTTAAGCTCGCCCACCAGCAGCAGCAATGCGAACTGATGTGTTCGGAGGACTTTCCACGGAGAAGGACGGCAAGGCTGGACCGTGCCTGCAATGACACCACCTTTGAGCTGGAAAAGACCTATAAGGCAATGCAGTCAGCGTCTTGGCTGGCAGAAGATTGCTCCCTAAAGGGCATTTGAATTTTTATTTATTTTTTTGCATAGTTTAGTCATAACAGACTCAAGGATCTGGGTTTCTCCCGTTTCCTCCAGGATATTCACATCCCCACTGGAGCTGGCAGCCACACAGCGTCAACGAAGAACAGCAAAGCCTTCGGTCGCGCTTTCGGACCACTGGCTCTTTTCTGGGCCGCCAGAAATCCTTCCCGTTTCGTTGGCAGCTCCCGCTGCCTCGCTCGGCCGGGTACGCGCGGAGGCGCTGGGCTTCAGCGTCTTGCTGCTGGGCCCGTATCGAAAGCAAGCGGCGACCTCTGGTTAGCAGCGGCTCTGACTTATCCCCAGCGGGACTTCGGCTGTCGCCTTCGGTGGTGTGGGACAGCTCTGCCCTGACGTTCCAGTTGCTAATGAATCCTTTGGGACTCAGCGCTTCCTTGTCTTTTTTTTTTCTTTTTCCTTTCTTTGGACTTCTTGAGTGTTAAGCATCTATTTGCAGCATGGCGGGGAGATACGGATGCAGCCTGCATGCGCTGGTGTTGGGATGGGAGCCGCTGCTCGTGGGAGCTCCTTCCACCTGAACTCACTCACTACCGCAGAGGTGTTTTGGAGCAGTTTTAGATTTAACGTGTTGGCTTTGTAGACTGTGCAACGTTGGCGTTTGCTGTAGCCCTAAGCCTCGGCTCCTGATGGTCGCACGTTGCTGTTAGCGGTGTCTCAAGTTGGGCAGCAGCAGGTTTTGGCTTTGGTTTTGCTAAAAAGTAAAGGTTTTTGCTAGAAGTGAAACGATACTCAGCATCCCTGTGCAATGTGCCACGTCACGTGAGGTGTTTTTGTTCCCCTGAACGCGCTCTGTAACGCGACCGGTGGGAGATACCCCGGACGGGATGCGTGATCGCTGCAACCTGTCGTGGGCACAGAGCCGTGGCAAAGAGCTGCTGAGATTTCTGCAGCGCCTTCGGTCGAATCCGTTTCCAGCCAGCGCACGCCGGAACGGCAAGCTCGGCCTCCCCAAACCCCGCAGCTTCACCTGCAGCTCAAGGCACCTGTTTTGCAGACGTGTCCTTCTTAGCAAGCCCTCGACGGCCAAAAACACGCTGACGCTCCCGGTTTCCGGTCGGCGCGCGGCGCTGCAGTGACGTTTGGACTGACGGCATCGCCGAAGATGCTCGGAGCCCCAAGCGGCTGCTTGGAGACGGCGCCGCTTTCCCCTCCCCAGCTGCCTCTTTTCCGTGATTTCTTTCTCGTTTCCAGCTGGCGCCTAATTAGCGAAATTCCCGTAGCTGGTGAGACGGAGCTGGGCTGTGCCTTCGCTGCTCCTTTCTGCTGTTTGCCCGCTGCTTGCCTGCCGCACTTCTCCACGGTCGTGGACTTTTCCCATGGCAAAAAGATGAATTTTCTTAAAATCTTTGTCCCAAATAAGAACAACACGGCTTGTATCGAGGGAGAACGGCTGAGGACCAAAGTGGCTCCCAGCACGGGCCGCGCCGTGCGGCGATGGGGTTGGGAGAGAGGCGGAGCAGGCTCTTCGGGCTGCACGCCGAAGCCGAGTCTCCCCCGTCCTGCGCCGAAACGAGAGCGCCGCTTCTGAACCGCGGGGCCGGGATTTGGGGTGTTATTTTCTTTTGCCTGCGATTTCGTTTCCGAAAAGAAACTCCCCTTGAGGATGACATTTACCCGTTCCGTTCCGCTTGGCAGCTTTGGCTCCTGCCCATCTCGTGTCTCCCTCTGCTCTCGAACGCTGCCCGTAACACCCTCCTCTTAGTGCTGAAAAACCGGAGCCGCCCGCCGTCGGGGCGAGCGGCCGGCCTCCCGCGCCGCGGGGCCCCCTTCTGCCCCCGTCCCGGGGGAAACCTTGAGGGTTTTTGCCCCCGTGCGCACCCTCAAAGCAAGCTCTGCCTCGCTCGATGGTGGTTTAAAAAAGAAAAAGAACAAAAAAAGAACAAAAATCGCAGCCAGATGGTTGGCCATCTCTGCCCGATCCAGAAGAGCAGAGAGTTTCTAAGTTCAAGAGTTTCCCGTTACGTAATGGTGCAGAGATGCAGGGGGCTGGAGAAGATTCAGGTTTTTTAAAAATAGTAAGAAAGGTTTGGGGGTTTTTTGGATTTTTTTTTTCTTTTTCTTTTGGTCCCTCAAGGAGTCTCATGCTTGGCAGGATCTGCAATGGGGGGGGCGGCCGCTGGCGAGAGGCTGCTGGAGGGGCGCGGGGCTGCCGAGCGCACCCAGGGCGCCGCTCCGGCTTTGCCTCCTCCTTATTTTTCTCTTTACCCTCCTGCCCCTGCCTAAGTGAACGTCCCGAAGCGGACTGCACGCCTGGACTGTTTCTAACGCACTCAGCGCCGGGGCGGGCGGGGGGGGGGGGGGATGTAGCTAGACGCCAGCCCAAAATAGCTCCTGCGGGACGCGGCTCGATCGTCGCTGGTAGCAAAAGCGGTGGCTGAAGCCCTTACGGGGAGGGGGGGAGGAGGCCTCCTTCCTGGGGAAGGACCCCGGGGCGGGGGGGGGTCCGGACTTGGACCCCGATCCCAGGGCAAAGGCGCCGGCCGGGCCGCCAGCCCGAAAGCCGCCCCAGCGCCAAGCCCCCCGGCCTGACCCACGGCTGGGGGCCCCGGGAAGGCACCCGGGGGAGGCGGGGGGGGGGGGCGCCCTTCTCCCCATCTCTGCCCTTTCCCGGCTGGTGCTGGAGCGAAGCAGGAACGGGGCAAATTTTCAAAGTCTTTATTGTAAATAAAATCTGTGATGTTGCAGGAGGCTTCCCGGGGGGGGGGGAGGCCGAGCGAGGCGGCCGGCAGCCTCGGCCCGCAGGCTCCCTGCCGCGGTCCGGCCTGGGGGGGTGTGTGTATGGGGGGGGGGGGGTGTGTGTGTATGGGGGGGGGTGGCCGCCGGCGCGTGCAAAGCGGGCGTGCGACCACGAGCCGATGTGCGGGCGTTTGGTTAGGGCAGCGGGTTTTTGGGGCGGGGGGAGAAACGTCGAGGCCGAGAGCCAGCGGCTCCAGGCTCCGGCCCGGCCGCGGGCGGTAGCGTAAGAGCGAGGTGGTGCGATATGGCTGCCGGTGAGTTAATAGCAGAGCAGAGGCTGTCCTTTTTTTTTTTTGGGGGGGGGGGGGGAGATGCTGAGTGTTACTGCTGTGCGGCCCCCCCCCCCCCCCCCCCCCGGGTGCACCGCTTGGCTGGGTAGCGTTAAAATCTAGGGGGAGAGGGGACCCCCCCCCCCAAAAAAAAAAAAAATAAAATAAAATAAAAAAAGCAGCAATAACCGTGGCATCTTGCTGTGAAAGCAGCAGCAAACATGGGGGCGCCCCCCCCCCCCCCCCCCAAACCCCCTCAGCCCATACAGCACCTAGGGAGCCACAAGGAATGGCCACACATGCTGGCGCGGTGACAAGCCACCCACTTCCCCTCCTGTCACCCCCCCCCCCCCACCCCAGCAGGGCCTGGGGCCACGGGCACAGGGCAGCCGTGCCCCCCCCCCCCCCCCGGTATGGGCGGCAGAGCAGTGTTTAAAGCTTTAACCAGCGTCTCTCGAGCACCCATGGGTGCTGCGGGGCTCCTGGCAGGGCGGGAGGTGGTCCTGGTGATGGTGGGGCTTGGGGTGACCCGTGTCACCCAGGTCCAACCCCCCCCCCGCCCCCAGCTTGTGTCCCCATCCAGCCCCACGGGCTCGCCCCAAAGTGCCCCCCCCCCCCCCCCCCGCAACCCGCGGTGGACCAAGGCACTGGGTGCAGAGGGTGCCGGGGCCTCCTCCAAAATGTGGCATGGCACCAGGGCACCAGGGCTGCAAGGGGGCCACCACAGCCCGCCCCCCCCCCCCCCCAAGGTGGGGGCCACGGGGCCGTGGGTGCCACCAGCCGGCCACAGGCACACAGGGTGCCACCGAGCTGCAAGAAGCTTTCACTTGCCCCCCCACCCCCATGGGTGCCCAGCACCTGCCCCAGCTGGAGATTAGGGGTGTGTGTGGGGGGGGGGGGGGGGCCCAGGTGCCCCCCCACCCAGCATAGGCGACCCACGCCGGCTGGGTGCTCAGCGCCGCGAGCCCCAAAGCAGGCAGACGTTTGGGGGAGCCGATGCCCCAGCCGGTGGGGGGGGGGGGTTGTGGGGGGGGGGTGACCCTGGCACCCACAGCAGGACCCTGGGGGCTCCGGCCCTGTGCAGCATGATGGGGGGGGTGGTTACATTCGTTGCGTTGCTGTGAAGGGGGGGGGGGGGAAACAGCCCCCAGGCAAGGTTTAGGGGGTGTGTTGGGGGGGGGGGGGGCTGTGCTGGCGGCCCCGGCGCTCTCCTCCTCCGGAAGACTCTCGCCGCCGGCGGCCCCAGCGCGGAGGCCGAGGGCCCGAGCGAGGCGCCGGGGCCAGCCGGGCGCCCGCTTAGGCCCCCCCTGACCTGCAACACAGAAACGGGAGGGGGGTGGAGGGGGGGGGGGAACGTGGTTGGGGGGGGGGAAGGAGGGGTTAGTGCTGGGGGGGGGTTAAGGCGCGACACGGGGCGCCGTGCCGAAACGTGGGCCCCCACCCCTCCAACACCGTGCAGCCAGTGGCGTTGGAAGGGTGTGTGGGGGGCCCAGGCGTCCGGGTTCTTTGGGGGGGGGGGGGGGGGGAAACGACACACACGGCTCCTTTCGGCTTTCTCCGGGCAGGGCGAAGCAGACGACGGACACAGCACACGGGGCAGCCGGACACACAGCGACAGCACACGGCGGGGGGGGGGGAGTTGGGGGGGGGGAGACAGGGGCCCCCGGGGAGGCGGCGGCCGCTGCTGCTCCCGGCCCGCCGGGCGCTCGCTCTGGCCCGGCCTGGCCCCCCCCGGCCGGCAGCGGTGATGGAGACGACAGGGGGAGGATGGAGGCGGACGGCGGACGGGGAAGGGGGGGGCGGCTACACGCCCTGCTGAGCCGGGTCGTACCTTCCTCTCCGGATATTCCTTGGGACCGGACGGGGGCCGGGGGGGGGGGGGGGAAGGGGGCAGATAGAGGGAGGAAAACAAACAAACAAACAAAAAAACAAACAAAAAGCGTTAGTGCTGATGCCGGGGGGGGGGAGCCCGGCCCCTCGCGCGCCGCGGTGGCTGGATGGACAGATGGACGGACGGACGGACGGGTGCCCCCCCCCCCCCCCGCCGGGGAGTGGAGGAGGAGGAGGAAGGGGAGCGCGGCGGTTGCTTACTTAAATCCCCAGCCGGTCCCTCCTAGGACTATGGCAGCCACCAGCACGGCCCCAGCTATGGAGCCAATGATGATATTGGTGCCGCTGGGACCTGCGACGAAGGGGACGGGGTTGGACGGGGAAGGGGACGGGGAGATGGGACAAGGACCCCCCCGGCCCCGGGGGGGCGGCGCCGCCGCGCACAGACCCTTGTAGCGCTCCGTCTCGCCCGTGGGCTTCGGCTCGGGCGCCGGGTCGTACACGCTGCAGTCCTTGCCCGTCCACTCGGGCTGGCAGATGCATTTGCCCTCGTTGCTGCAGACCTTGACGGACGGACAGACAGATGGATGGACGGACGGACGGGGGGGGGGGTCAGGGTGGGGGGATCAGTGCTCGCCGGCCCGGCTTGGGCGCTCGGCGTCGCCCCTTCCAGCCCCGGGGGACTCACCCCGTGGTCGAAGCAGACCTTCCCGTCCCAGGTGCCGGGGCAGGAGCTGAAGTTAAAGGCCGTCGCTGGAAGGCATTTGTGGTCGAGACAGAGCATGCCGGGCCCGCACGGCGTGCCGTCCTCCACGTAGCTCAGGTCCGAGCCGTCCACGAGCTGCACGTGGCCGCCCCTGCGGCGGGGTGGCGGCGGCGCGGTGAGGGAGCCGCCGGCGCGCTCGGGCCCGCCCGGCCGAGACGCGCCGCCGCACCTGCAGTCCACGTAGCGGTTTTGGTGGAAGAAGGTCGTGGCGGCGATCTCGCCGCTGAGCTCGCCCAGCCGCGGCGGCCCGGTGATGTTGGAGCAGAGGAGGAAGCCGCACAGGACGTCCCTGCAAGGCAGCAGCCCCCCCCCACCCCACCCCACCCCCGGCCCTGTTCGGCACCCGGCCCCCGGCGCGCCGGCACCCGCGAGGCGCGCCGGGGTCGAGGGCCGATGGCGAGCGGGGTTGGGGTGGGGGTCGGGCCGCTGATGGGGGACGGGATGGGACGGGACGGGACGGGACGGGGGCAGGCGGCGGCGAGCCGGGGTCGAGGGCTGATGGCGAGTGGGGTTGGGGAGGGGGTGGGGGGGGGTCGGGGGCCGGCGGCGGCGAGCCGGGGCCGCCACGCACTCACTGCTTGTTGCACTGCAGCCAGCCGGCGCCCTCGCGCCCGCAGTTGCCCCTCTCGGTCCCTTCCACGTTGAGCTTCTCATAGCAGAACCGCTCTGCCGAGCCTGGGGGGGGTTGGGGGGGGAGGAACCAAACCCAAAACCAAACCAAAACGCACCAAAAAACAAAAAGGCAAAAAAAAAAAAAAAAAAAAGGCAACATCCAGGGATTTCTTCCCCCGCCGCCTCCTTTTGTGTCCCCGCGCGCTGCCCGTGCCGCGGCGAGGCGGGGACGGGACGGGACGGCCGCGGGGCTCTGCCGAGCTTTCCCTGCCGGCCGCCGGAGGTGCCGGGAGCGCGGCGAGCGCCGGAGCCGAAGGCCGGCCCGTGCCGCCGCCGCCGCCGCCACTTACCGCGGCCCCACAGCGCGTCGCACTGCCGGTCTCGGGTTTTGCAGCGGCCGCCGTAGCATCGGCCCTGGGGAGCGGGGAAGGAGGGTGGCACGGCGACGCCGGCGCCCCGCGGCTGGCGCCGGGCAGCGTGGCTGGCCCGGGGGGGGGGGGGGACACTCGGGGGGCCGACTCGCCTGCTCGTTCTCGCAGAAGTAGCCGTCCAGCTTGTGGAGGTTGGGGGGACACTGCGGGGACAAAGCGGGGGGGGACACGACGATGGGGGGGGTGACGAGAGGACGGGGCTGCCGCCGCCCGCGCCCCGGCTCTGCCGCCTGGCCGCCGCCGGCCCCCGTCTCACCTGGCTGGAGTCGCCGGTGCAGGTCTCGGGGATGTCGCACTCGTTCACGGCCTCCCGGCAGGACACGCCGCGCGGCTCGTACTGCGGACGCGGGAAAGCAAAGGACGGGCTGGAGGAAGGGGGACGGCCGGACGGGCAGACGGGCGGACGGGCGGGCGCCGGCGCCCCCTCTGCTCCCCGCACCTTGCAGCCTTTGCAGCACAGCCCGTCGCTGCACATGGCGTCGTGCGTCAGCGTGCACTTCTTGCAGCAGCTGCCGCCGCTCCTGGCGCACTCCTGCCAAAAGACGCCGCCGCGATGCCGCCGCGCCGAGGCCGCTTCCCGGCGGCTCCCGCCGCCCTGAGCCCGGCCCGGCCCCGCTCACCGCCAGCGAGCCGCAGTCGCACTCCTCGCCCGCCTCCACGAAGCCGTTGCCGCACTCCGGCGGGTCCAACAACTGCCGAGACGGAGGCAACGGCGAAAGCTGCGGAGCGGCCGGGCGCCGGACACCAGCGCCGCCGCCGCCGGGGTGCCCCCCCCGCCTCCGCTTTCGCCCCGGGGCGCCGCCACGACCCTCCTACCTTCAGGGGCTTGTTGAAGAGGCAGCTGCCGCCGCCATCCTGCAGGAACTGGTTGTACTCGTCCACGCTGCAGCGGGAGAACTTGCGCGGCAGGTAGTAGCTGGCGGCACGGCAGGCGCGGCGGTGGGTGACGCCGCCACAGCGGGTGACACCGCGGGGGGTGACACCACGGCGGGTGATGCCGCCGTAGTGGGTGATGCCATGGCGGGTGACACCACGGCGAGGGGTGACGCCGCGAGGGGTGATGCCGCCGCAGCAGGTGACGCCAAGGCGAGGGGTGACGCTCCCAGCCGCCACCGCCGCCGCCGCCATCCCCAGCTCAAGCCCGCGAGCGCTTGTCCGCCGGCCCGGTGACATCGGGTGCGTGGTCGTGGCCCCCCCCCACTCCCCAAGCCCGGACCCCGAGCGGCGCCGCGCGGCCCCTCACCCCGTGTCCTCCATGATGCAGCCGAGCCAGGAGTCGGGACAGCGGCAGTCGCCTGCGGGGAGAGGAGAAGGCGCTGGCGGGGTGGTGGGGAGCAGGGTGGTGGCGGCGGCGGCGGGCGGGCGCCGCGCGGCGGTACCTGCCGAGCTGCGGTGCTTGTTCCACATCATGCCCACGTTCTGGCCCAGCGTCTGCGCCAGCGTCACCGCCATGGCGGCCACGTTGCCATACTGCGCGTGAGGGGAAGCTGGTGTCGGCGGGGCCCGCGGGCCAAACCGCCCCGCCGCCCTCATCATCGTCATCGCCACCACCATCATCATCATCGCGCCCTCGGCCCCTCGCCCGAACCTCGTTGACTCCGCCGCCGCGGGCCGCCGAGCAGATCCCCCCCACGAAAGCGGCGCCGCTGCGGCTGCTCCGAAACGTCCGTCCGCTGCGAGCGACACGGTGGAGGGCTGGGGGCGGCCGCCGGCCGCGCCGGTCCCCCGGCGGGGTGGTGGTGGTGGGGACGGGGGTGGTGGTGGGGGGCGGCCCGCCGCGGCGGCCGCGGAGGAGCTCACGAGAAGAGGTGCGCGGCGTCGCTGGGCTCCGGCGCGGCCTCCTCGCGGTGCTTCATGAAGGCGGCGAGCGTCTCCAGCGAGTCCTCCGCCACGGGGATCTTGTCGCCGCCGGCCCACGTCTCCATGGCCACCAGGACGATGCGCGTGTTGAGCTGCTCCTTGTAGAGCTGCGGCGGCGGCGGGCGCGTGAGACCTCTGCCGCCGCCGCCGCTCGCGCGCCGCCGCTCGCCGCCACCGCTCACCATGTCAGCCAGGTTCACCACGGACTTGGCGAAGTTGCTGGTGAGCACCACGGACTTGCGGAGCTGCAGGAACTGCAAGGCAGGCGGCGGGAGCGAGGCAGGGAGCACCGGAGCCGTCGGCGGCGCCCTGTGGCACCGCCGCGGCAACGGCAGCGGCGGCGGCGCTTACCAGCTGATGGTCGTTCACCACCGCCAGCTCGATGTACTTGGTCTCGCCGTGCACCGTGTGCTGGGCTCGCCGCACCTGCGAGCGGCAGCGGCGGCGGCGGCTGAGGCGGCCGCCGCCACCGCCGGCGCCAAGCGACCCGGGCGCCGTCGCCTACCTGCCGCCGCCGCCGCCGCTTGGGGGAACCGCCGGCGCGGTCGAGGGCGCCCGGGAGGCAGCCTGCGGGGGGCGGGGGGAAGGCGGCTCGCGGCGGCGGGACGGCACCGGGCGGCCGGAGTGCGGGGCTCTCCGGGAAACCCTCGGGGTCGTTCTTCCGCGGCGAAGCTCGGCTCCGGAGCCGGCCGGCCGCCGCTCACCTGGCTCGGAGCGGCCGCCGCCGCGCCGCGGCGCCCGTCGGATCACGTGCGGTCGGAGGCCGCGGCCGCGGCGGGCGCCGGCGCGGGGCTCGATCAGGTAGGTGGCCCTGCCGTCCGAGAAGACGCCGCTGCGAGCGAACGCCGGCACGGGTGAGGGCGATGCGACGGCGCCGGGAGGCCGCCGCTGCCGCCGGCCTCGTCCCGCGCCGCCGCTGCCGCCGCGGCCCCCGACACTCACTGCAGCCCCCGGCAGCTGGAGAGCGCCGCGAAGGAGCGCGGCCGCCCGCGCACCGTGCCCTGGTAGTAGCAGTGCTCGCCGGCGCCCTGCGGGAGCAACGCGGGCGGGAAGGGCGGCGCCGGCCTCCCTTCCCGCTCCGGTTTTTACGCCGAGGTGGCCTCGGCCCGGCATCGCCGCCGCTCGGCCGTGGCAGCTGCGCCGGGGCGCCCGGCTTACCGTGCTGCCGTTGCCGGCGCCGCCGTGCCGCTCCACGTAGCGCGAGGCCAGGAGGTGGCTGCGGGGCGACGGCCGGTGTCTCAGCGGGCGCCTCGCCGCCGCGTCCCCCCCCCCTCCCGGCTCCGCGCCCGCCGCCGCCGCCTCTGACCAACTCCCCCCCGCCGTCCCCATCCCAAATCGCTGCAGCGCCGGTCCCGGAGCCGCGCTGGCTCCCAAACGGCTCCGCGAACCCCCTCGGCGGCAGCGTAAAGCCCAGTCCCCCCCCCACCACCACCACCGCCGCCGCCCCGGCGGCGCCGGGACACTCACTGGTTCAGCTCCAGGTCCAGGGCGAAGGCCGAGCCGAAGGCGCGCACCAGGAAGCTCACCCGCGCCACGTGCGCCGCCGCCTGCGAGGGAAAACCGGGAGGCCCCGTGAGGCCGAGCAGCCGCCCTTCCGGGGTTAAATCCTGCCACGACCGCTTAAAAAATGAATAAATAAATAAAAGAATGAGAATAATCATTAATAGAAATCCATCCCGTTCAGGTCCTGCCGCAGGACCTTTCTGCTTTTATCGCTTGGGAAAAAATAAATGAGATTTTAATATTATAAATATAAAAATTAAAATTAAATATAAAATAAAAATATTAAATTAAATTAAAAATAAAATTAAATTAAAAATAAAATTAAATTAAAAATAAAATTAAATTAAAAATAAAATTAAATTAAAAATAAAATTAAATTAAAAATAAAATTAAATTCCCCACACCCTAAACGAAGACACTTGTGGGCTCGGAAGGTGCTTCTGCAATTTAAAAAGATTTTGGCTTAAGAGAAATCACTGGATTTTTTTGGCCTAAAACTGCTGCGCGGGACAGCACCCGCTGCCTGGCAAAAAGCCGTAGCAGGGATCGTGCGCGAATCGCTCTCGCCGGGGGGACGCGGCGCCCCGGCCGCGCGGAAGGACAAGCTGCAAGACGCCCTTTTCCCACCGTTTCCTTTTTTTTTTTTTTTTTTTTTTTTTTTGGTTTGGCACCATTTACGTTCAGTGCAAACCTCGGCGGTTTGGGGCCGCCGGCAGCCGTCTGTCCGTCCGTCTGTCCCGGAGGCCCCGCTGCCGCCGGCGGCCGGAAAGGAAGCAGAGGGGACGGGGAAGGGGAGGACGCGGTTCACTTACCGGGTCTCCTGCTCTAGGTGTCCTGACCCTGGTGTCCAGCTGATGCTCCTGGACTTCGCCGCCCGAGCTCTGCCCCACTAACCTGCTGGGGAGGGTGATCTGGGACACAAACCGCCCGTCCTGCCATGCGGCCCGCGGGAACCTCCGCTGCGGAGCGCCGGCCGCTGCGGCGGGACCTGCGGGCGAGGAGAGGCGGTCGGTGGGGGCCGGGACAGTGGCATGGCCTTGGGGGGGAGAGGCGACTGGGGGACATGGAGGGTCGATACAGGGGGCTGTCCTGGAGGGTGCTGCTGGGGGACATCGAGAGGACCCAGGTATGGTGGCACGGCACCTAAGGGATGGCTGGGCGATGTGGAGGGCTGATACGGGGGCCTGTCCTGGAAGAGATGGACAAGTGACATGATGGGGACCTAGGTGTGGTGGCATGGTGCAGAGGGGATGGCTGGTGGGGACGTAACGGGAACCCAGGTATGATGGTGCAGTCAGGAAGGGATGGCTGGTGGCCACGGAGGGCTGATGCGGGGGCCTGTCCTGGAAGAGATGGACAAGTGACATGATGGGGACCTAGGTGTGGTGGCATGGTGCAGAGGGGATGGCTGGTGGGGACGTAACGGGAACCCAGGTATGATGGTGCAGTCAGGAAGGGATGGCTGGTGGCCACGGAGGGCTGATGCAGGGGCCTGTCCTGGAAGAGACGGACAAGGGACATGATGGGGACCCAGGTGTGGTGGCATGGGCTGGAGGGGATGGCCAGGGACATGCTGGGGACCCAGGTACGATGGTGTGGCCAGGAAGGGATGACTAGGGGATGTGGATGGCTGATATGGGGGGCTTGCCCTGGAGGGCACAGCTGGGGACCCAAGTATGGTGGCAGAGCCCGGAGGAGATGGCCCGGAATATGACGGGGACCCAGGTATGGCAGCACAGCCCAGAGGGGACAGCCAGGGGACAAACAGGCATGTCCCACGGGGTACATCCCAGAGGGATGAATGGGGGACACGGGGTGACCCAGGTAGGGCAGCGCAACTCAGAGGGGACGCAGAGTGCTGATCTGGGGACACATCCCTTAGGGGACCCCCAGGGGACCCCCAGGTATGGCGGCACGTCCTGCAGCGGACGGCTCGGGGACATGGGGGGACCGAGGTGCAGTGCTGTGCCCCAGAAAGGACACCCGAGGACAGTGCATCCTGGAGGAGACACCTAGGGGACACGGCCTGCCGGCTTGGGGACGCGTGCCAAAGGGGACGCTCGGGGGGCTCAGAGGGGACACTCGGGGACACGGAGGACCCAGGTACAGCAGCACGCCAGGAAGGGGACACCTGAGGGGACTGGCATGGGGACGTGTCCTGGAGGGGACGCCCAGGTGGCACCAGGGGAGCCGGGTGCAGCGCTGTGTCCTAGAGGAGGAGCCACCCGGGGGTGGCAGGCCGGGGGGGGGGGGAGCAGGACAGTTCAGGTGCCCCGGGGGGGGGGCTGGCGCGGGGGGAGGGGGGGGGGGGACGGGACACGCGTGTCCTGGAGGGGCCACCCGGGGGACATGCGGGACACATCCCGGAGGGGACACCCGGGGGGGGGGGGGGGCTGGCACGGGGACGCGTTGCGGAGGCGCCGCCTGGGGTAGCGTGTGTGTGTGTGTGGGGGGGGGACACGGACGGGACGGACACGGACACACGGACACACACGGCCCGGGGCCCCTCGGGGGGCGGCGGCGGCGGCGGCGGGGCGGGGGGGGGGGGGCGGCAGCGGCGGGGGCGGCGCGGCCGCTGCGGGGCGGCGCTGCGGAGAAATGTGTCGATGCAGCAAAAATGCCCGCAGCGGCGGCGGCCGGGGGGGGGGGGGAAGGCTGGGGGGGTCCTGGGGGGGGTCACCGGGGGGGGGGGGCGCCGGGCACCTACCTGCCCGAGGCGCCAGCGAGAGGAGCGCGGCGAGCAGCCAGCCCCGCAGCGGCCTCATGGCTCCCTCATAATCCGCCGCGGGCAGAGGGGGCGGCCGGAGCCCGGGGGGGGCGGGAGGCGGCGGCTGCCGGGGGGCTGCCGGGCGCCGCGCTGCCCTTGCTGCTGCTGCTGCTGCTCCTTCCTCCTCCTCCTCCTCCTCCTCCTGCTGCTGCTGCTGCTGTGCCGCCGCGGGCCGGGCATGGGCGGCGGCGCGGAGCTGCCGCCGAGCGGGCAGGCACCGGCCGCGGGGACCCGGCAGCGCCGCCCCCCCCCGCCTTCCTCCCTCCTCCCTCCTCCTCCTCCTCCTCCTCCTCCTCCCGCCGCCACCTGCCCGCGCACTGCACCGGCCGCCGCGGCCCCGCCCCGCGCCCGCCCCGGCTGCCGCAGCGGCGGCCCCGAGCGGCGCCCGCTCCCCCCCCCCCCCGACCCGGCCTCCGCAGTCGGGGCCCGTCCCGGAGCGCCCTATCCGGGGACCCCCCCCCTCACCCACCCACCCCAGTCGCTACCAAGCCCCAGGCGGTATCGAGCCCCCAGGTGATACCGAGCCCCCCCCCTCCCCCCCCTAGGCAGGTCCTGAGCACCCAACCAGGGCGCTACCGGCTTCCTCCCGCCAACTCACCCCCCCCCAGGTGGTACATCAGGCCGTGGGGTCCCCCGTGGGCCAGGCTGGGGGGGGGGTCTTGCCCCCAGGGGCACCATCAGCCCACGGCTGATTTCATCTCTCCGTTGTGATTCAGGTCTCCAGGAGCGGTGGAGTCCAGGGCTCTGGGACCGGTGGGATCCAGGTCTCCAGGTCCAGGCGAGGTGGACAGAGGCTCCAATTCGCTGTGGCTTTGACCTTGCTGGATGAATTTGGCAGTGGGAGGTGGGACTGGAGGGTGGACCCCAGACAAGGCTGCAGTGTGGGTCCGAGGCCCATCCAGAGCTGGAGACAAGCTACCTACAGCGTAACTCTGGGTTCTGTCCAGGAGACAGGGCCAGAGACAGGACAGGGGACAGAATCACAGGACCACTGAGGTCAGACGGGACCTCTGGGCACCATCTAGCCCAACACCTCTCCTCGAAGCAGGGTGGACTAGGGCAGGTTGGACTGTGCCCAGTAATGTTCTGACTATCTCCAAGGTTGGAGACTCCATGAGCTTTCTGGGCAACCAGTGTTTGATCACAGGAAGACAAGCGTACCCACAGCACAGCCCTGGTAAGAGCTTAGACAGAGCTCCTGGGCCTACCTGGGCAGAGGTGGGGAGCTCCAGGGGAAACAAGGCACGTTGGTGCCCTCAGGGTGCTGAGAGGGTTGTCTAAGAGGTCAGCTCCGGTGGGGACCAGGCAATCGAAGAGCACAGAGCTCAAGGGCATTGCAAGGAGGCCCTGATGGTCTCTGAGCCTGGGCATCACATGGTCTGTTCTGCCCATGGCCAGGCAGACAGCTCCCAGCACAGGAAGCAGGCTCTCCCAGGTGAGGTAGGCGCAAGGGTGCTCCACGAGAAAGCATGCCACAAAATGCAGCACCTGTGCAAAGGTGACCATCAGAGGGTCCAGCTCCCACCATTCTTGATGACCTGGGCTGGAAGAGCTGGGCTGGTGGGATGTCGGCTGCCTGGCTGTGAGACCACACCTAGGAGGACCCAGGTCTGTCCTTGGGAGCTGGGTGCTCAGTCCACAGGTCCTGGCTCAATCCAAAGTGGCCTTAAGCTTGTAGCTGTCAGATTTGCAAGAGGGAGGTACCAAGACACGTTTCTGGCTGCTCATCAACTCCTGACCAGCAGGATCAGCTGGATGCAGGATCCTTCATGATCTCTTGGATGGTTATGCTGGGCCACCTTGTGCTATCCGGCCCTCCTTGGAGCTGTGGGATGCTAGCAAGGAGAAAAGGAGGAGCATGGAAGAGCACCATGAGGCCGCAGGAGGCACTTGGCATCTCAGCTGCCTCTTATGCCAGCTGAAAGCTTGTGGGTGAATTTGGGGGCAGTTTTGGGGCCTCCCACTCCCCTGGGTTTCCTGCAGGGAAACCAGGCTCTGTTACCTGTGCACAGCCTTCCCCTAGGGAATGGGTACATCGTCCCAGGACCAGACTCCTCCAGGAGGAGGAGGTCCCGGGGGTGCTGGAGGGCTGAACAGGAGCAAGGCAGAGCAGTGGTGGCCAGGATCGCCCCTGGCTGTCCGTATCATCTGCAGTGCTGGACCGACTCGGCTCATGTGCTGCACAAGTGGGTCAGTGCAAAGCCTCCCGGGGAGCAGCAGCCACCTCCTTTCCTCTGAGTATAAATGAGAACATCTTGGCTCCAGGCTGGACTGAGGCAGAAGCTCGTTTAAAATAGATCTGCTCGCCCTCCCTCACCTCGCCTGGCTGCGGCACAAGCAGCCCTGGCAGAGAAAGCCCTAGAGAGCATCGTGTCGGGCTTGAGCTCAGCTGAGCTGTGGTCGAGCCCCCCCAGAAAAGACCAAGATGGGGGGTCCTGAGCCCCAGCCCCCTTCACTTCCCAGCCCTCATGCTCCTCCAGGGGAAATCATTTCACGTATTGAAACATTTTTTTGATTCATTTAATTCTGGTTCTCCCTTTCACGTTAGCACCCTGGCTGAATTCCTCCCGAGCTGCCTCAGGGCTGGTTGCTTCTGCAGCAGCCAGACCTGCTGCCTCCTGCTCCTCAGCGCTGCCAGCGAGGACCCGGCTCCATCCGCCACGGGGTTGCTAGCAGCCAGGAGCCCTGTCGAGCTCCGTATCTCATGCTACTTGCTCTCCTTCCAGCAGGCATTGCCAGGTCAGGGCTCTACCCCATCCTCCCCTTCCCAGTGCCTCCCCTGCCTGCTCGGGGAGCTTAGAGTTAGGGTTATCATGAACCCAAGGAAATGATTCCCTGCACCACAGCACCCGGATCATCCTTCCGGACAGGGTGAGCTGCAGGGAGCTGGGGAGCCACATGAATTACGCCCTCAACATAGTCTCAGCACAGGGCGGGATCAGCCGTTACTCTTGCACTAGATTCCTTCTTCCAAGGACCTGCCCTCTGGATCTACTCCCACCTTCTCCTTCTCCCACCAGGGCTCACAAGCCTGCTGGTAGCAGGGTACCTGGTTGGAGCTCTGCAGCACAAAGGCAACAGCGAAAACGCCCGGCTCGCTTCACCTTGATGTTTGTTGAGTATTTTAAGCAGTGACTCACGTTATTTCAATGGGCGCCCTCCCCACACACTCCGGAGACATACTGAGCGATGCTCACGGCTGCTTCACTTTTCATCTCCGATCCCCACTTACTGTGCAAAAGGGGGTCAAAAGCATTCAGAAGTGGAAGCGAAGGCAGAACAAGGGAGGGATGCGTCCTGGATTGCAGAGCAGAGAGCAGAATTAGCCCCTGCTCTCCTCGTTCCCACTATCCCAGATCCCACAGATGGCCGTTTAGCATCAATGCTTTGCAGAATTAGAACCTGCAGCAGCTCCGGGGGGTGGTAGAGTAGCCTCAGTCTGACTTTCACCGGAGAGGAGCTGGCAAGGGGGTCACGCTCAGGCGAGGCCCTCGCTTCCACCCACTCAGCCTCTGCTCAGCCTTTACCAAGCACCCTTCTAGTAGGACACACGTGCGCATGGGGGATCTGGGCACACGGGGGCTGACGCGCGTGCGCTCGGGGAAATCTCTCCCACGCTGTTTTGTCAGACAGCTGCACAGGAGAACTCAAGGCTGGGAACAGACTCCGGGAAACTCAGATCATCTCCTTGGCCACACTGCAGCAGTTTAACTCAGCTGAGGGCTGCTCAGTTAGGTGCGTTGATCGGCACTTTGGAAAGTGTCACACCATCCAGAAAAGTTGGATCTACCACCTGGAGATAAGGGACCAGGCCTGGGCTGTGCTTGCTGTGGGGCAGAGGTAGGGACAAGTGTTCCTAGGGTTGTTTCATACCCAAACCTTCACCAGCAAGGGTGGCCAGACCAGCCTTACACACCTCCTCCATGCAAAGCTGGGCAGAGGCAGTGGCCTTCAGGACAGGCAGGGATTTGAAGCAGGTGACCTGCCATCTACAGGCTTCTGGCTTCTTCCATGCAATAGCGAGCAAGAAACACAGCAATGATTTCTTGCTGAGACAAGGAACTTGCAGCACCAACCACGGCTCAGCAGATCTAGCACCAGTTAGGGCTAGTCTACACCTCAGCAAGGACTGCAAGGCCACCTGCCCAAGGGCAACAACCTCTCACAGCACCCTCCTGGTCCACCCAGTGCATGAGGAGCACCCTGGGCAGGGAGCAAGACAGTGACGATGGAGAAGGGCCGCAGGTGCGGTGACAAAGCAGATGGGTATTTTGCAGAAAGACTCTATGCCCTCTGCCAGTTGACAGCAGGCCGACATTGAGTGCTTCTGGCAGCACATCTGACCCAAGGGTCTACAAAGCAGCTCTGCCGTTCCCAAAACCTGACCCCCTCATGGCACCAGTCACTAGTAGACATCAGGAGAGAGCAGGCAACCACCAGGGCTCCCTCTTCCCTCCACAGAAGGCCCAAGCACTGCGCATGATGAAGGATGAAAATACTCACCTCACAGCTGATCTCAACACTGGGGTGGGAGGGGGGAGACGACCTCAGCTAACATCCCAGATGAAGTGCTCTGCCTTTGTGGAGCAAAGGGATATGGAATAACCACACCTCTACAGGGAACAAGTGATCCCACGGGCTTTGTCACCCTGTCTTGAGGGATTCAGTCTTGATTCACCCAGCCAAATTGCCCCTCTGCCCCTCCTTGTTGTCCAAACAGTCCAGAGCCAGCTGCTCCCTCCAGGAGGCTGAGCACACAAGCACGAGATGAACCAGCGCCACAACCCCCACCTGATGTGGTCTTGCAGCAGCTTTGCTGTGTTCTTGTTAACCCTTAGTAACCTGTGTAACTCCTTCAGCAGGTAAACGGCAGGAGTTTGGCTATTGCACCAGGGAATAATTTGGCTTAAGAGAAACCTCTTAAGTCTCTAGTCCAGCCTCCTGCTCAGGAGCATGTCCACTCAAGGCTTGAAAAGCTCCAAGAACAGAGAAGCCTCATTGCTTTGGGTATTTGGCCCTGGACTGCACTGTCATACTGGGCAAGGAGCCTTTCCTTTTCCCAACTTCAACCCCAGAAGCTCTAGCTTATGGCATCACTGAAAAGAGTTTGGCTAAGAGTTCTTAAGGGAGTCATAAGTTGCTGTTAAGACACCCCTCAGTTTCCTCCAGGCAAGACTAACCCAGCCCAGCTCCTGCCTCCTCCCCTCGTTGCAGGCCCTGGCCATCTCAGCAACCTCCACTGGCTCCTCTGGTTTCTCCACATCCTTCTTCACCTGGAGGGCCAACATTGGATACTACCTTAGATGTGGCCACCACTATGCTAAACAAAGGTACAACTTCCTCAACCTGGTGGCCACATTCCTATGTGTCACCCATGTACTGGGTGATGCCATGTGATTAAGAGCCACTGCTGACTTATTCAACCTGATGTCCACTCACCCCCAGCTCCTTTTCAGCAAGGCTTCTGCCCAGTCACCACCTGACTTGCACTGATCTGTTTCGCACTATTTCAAGTCAGCTGTGCTCAGGCAGCCAAACAAATTTTACCCAGCACACAGCACAACAGTATCCTTTCATTTTTATTTCAAAGTTTAAAAGAATGCTAAACAACTTAGGACTAGTTACAATTATCTGTAGCTACTCGCAAAGACATCCAATAAAACCCCAAACCATATGAAGAGCACAGACCTCACCTCCATGGCCCTCCTCTGGGCAGGGCTCTCTGAATCTGGAAAAGCAGAGAGCATATTCCTGCTGAAGACTTACTTCTAGAGAAAAACCATCTTGTCAGGAGCCTGGTAAGCACTTAAAGAGGGAGGCCATCAGGTTAAAAAAAAAAAAAAAAAGAAGTTAAACAGGAGGGAAGATCCGAGCCCCTCTCAAGATGGCTGAATTTCTGAATCACCCAATAGTTCCCAGCAGGAGACCTGTAAAGCTTAAAATCCTAATGACTGCATGAGAAGGAAGGATTTATCACCCCATCCTGCTGAGGTTGGGACTGAGAGCTGTTTTCCAAGCTCAACCTGCTACAATATGTTTATCTCACAGGTGTAGTGAAACGTAGCCACCAAGAGCAGACCTCTGACTTGCAGCCACTGGCATTTTTCCTCCAGGAAATCAGGCAAGAAAGTTGCTCCCCTGAATGTCAGAAGCTAGGGAAGGTAGCACTGGACAAACCATGCCAGTGAGGTGTCAGCACATCTCAATCCTTCAGGCCCAGCCCAGGTTGTCTGCAGTGACTGGAGGAGACCATGCAGCTGTCTTCACTCCAGCTCTCAGTTGTGCCTCATAGACTGTTCTTGGCCCTGACAGGGAAGGTGGTTTGTCAAGTCCTTTTCAAACCATTTCACAGCTCCCATTAAGGGCCCAGAGAACAGCCAGGAGATGGTTTTAACTAGTCCAGTTGCCAAGAGAGGTCTCATATGGGGAAAGAAGCTCCTTCAGTCTCTGCACAGTACTTCCAGCAGTTCTTGTCGTCTTTGCCTGCCCAGTCAAGCTCTGACTTCCGCTTCAGAACTGAGCAGAGCTGAGACTCATACCCACTGTCCCTTATACTGACACATGTCCTTCGGAGCAAGTCCCTGTCCACAGGCAGAATCTTGCTGTCCTGGACACCCGTTAATGCGGAGAGCAGCTGGATGTCCCAGTCTGACTCAGAAGCTGTCCTGAAGTCAAGGTCAGCCTGCATTTTGTGAGGAAGAGGGAGCCCAGGGCCAGGAGTCAACTCTTTGCTATGGCCTGGGAGGTCAGGTAGTTCAGGGGTTACTTTCTCTGCTGCTCCAACACAGGGAGAGCAGCAACATCTAGCTTCAGCCACACGCAGTTTTTGTGAGGGCAGCTGGCCAGCAGGACAGTTGGTCTTGCTCACTGCAGAGGTCCTGCACTCTGGATCATGACTGTCCACACTCAAAGGTGTACATTCTTCCTCCTCTCTGAGCTGCTTCCCATGGGAAATTGCATTCACTCTACTCCAGCCATACTGGCTGATGGTGCTTGCTGCAGCCATCTCTGTGGGATCAAACCCCACAGAAACAGCTTCAAGGGAAGCTGGCTGTGTTGCAGGGTCCCCAGGGTCCCCACATAGGCACAGCTCCAGAACAGTGGAGCTATGAAGTCTGGTGGAAAGCTCTGTGCTTAAGGGCAAGCTACCAGCCTGTGCTACACTGGGCAAGTCCAGCTCAGATATCTGCCCTGCATCCTGCACACTCATCCCACCATCCACTTGGCTTGTCTGCTGATATTGAGAGAGGGCACCAGCCAGCTCCAGCCTGGGCTTCTTTCCTACCTGGGTGCTCTGTCTGGAGGAGAGCTGGCGTTTCCTGGAGATGGGCAGCGTTTCCAGAAGATGGCTGACAGGCCCAAGCATTTGTTGTTTATGAAGCTCAGATGAAGAAGCAATTGCTATTCTGACCTGAGCAGTCTCTGCAAGGGTCTCCTGGCCCAGGCTAGGAGCCACACCTGAATCTGTGTCCCTCACAACAGATCCTTCTGTGGTGCCCTGCACAGCACAAACCCCTCTAGTGAGTCCTGCTCCAGCAGACAGCCCCAGCGAGCAGCTCTCAGAAAATCCTCTTCCTTCTCTGAGATTACTAAGCCTGTTACTGGGCAGGTGAGTGGAACATTCCTTCATCTTCAGGCCAGGATCCGCCTCTGCATCAATAAACTGTTCCACAGGAGCCTCCTGGCTCTCTTTTTCCAGCTCAGCTGTCAGCATCTCATTTCCTCTGGCAACTTGTGCTTGAGGCATTAAGTGTTCATCTGTCAGGCAGGACCACGGCACCCTGAGAAGAAGCATCAGTTAACACTCACCCTCTCTAGCTGTAGGAGCTCTCTTTCCCCCAGGAATACAAAACATTTTCTGCAGTGCAGAGTGTTTGAGGCCCTTGTTCAGGAGGCAGTAAGGAAGTTTAGACAGGTATCCCTGATATCACTGCTGGCAGGAGACAGCCAGCACAAGAGATCTCTCAGATTTTTGACAGCCAGAGGCCTGGGCACAGGAATGCTACAGGGCATCAGGGTTTGTGTCAGACATGGGGACTGAGAAGGACCCAGCTGTCCCTTTCCAGTTTAAAAGGCCCTAGAAATCCACAGGGAGTTTCATGAAGCGGAGAGCTCACAAATTCAATTCAAAGAAGAACATTTCCCACAGCACATCTAAACCTTGCCTGGCAAGTGCCAGGCTATACAGTACCAGGTCAGTTCTGCAGGGTCAGTCCAAGCCCTCTGATACCTGCTGGCAGATTTCCTGGCATGGGGCATGAACTAGGAACCAGTGCCACACTAGCACAGAGATTCAGGTCCTGTTACTGTGACCAGGCCACATAGTCGCATACTGCCTAGCTGCTCCAAGAGTTACCGGGTACATAAAGACTTACTTGGCTGACTGCTCTACAAAGTTGTTGGTGAGCTGTGAGATAACATGATCCACAGGGGCGTATTGAGAGTCATCCAGTGCAAACTGCTTGTGCTGGGGGCTCTGGAGATGCTGGAAGATGGCAAAGGCTCTTTTAGCAACATTTATGTTCTCAGATAATACCCTCCTCCCACAGCCTAATAGACTAGAGGGCAAACAGTATTTACACCAGATAGGGCTTGTCTGGAAGCAGATCTGGGAAACGCAGGCAATACTTACCCCAGGATGCTTGTAGTGAATATTCTGTTCCCATAGACACTTGCTGATGAGGAGGTTGTGTCTGTATCTAACAGCAGCCTACGGCTTTCCCTAGCAGCTACTAAAAACGCAGACTCCAAATACGTAGTGTCTATCACTGAAGGCTGGGCTCTAAAAGTCTCCTCATTTGGCATCTTGTAGCAAGTAAATCCCCCTTCCTACTTTTTTAATCAGCCTATGCCCCCCAGCTGCCCTGCAACAGGCTTCCCACTTCACAGCCCAGGTAACAGTAGGTCCTCAATGCTTTCCCACCACCAGAGATGAGCATGTCATACTTGCCTCCTCAAAACCGCTGCTTGCACAGACCATGAGATCTAAGCACAAATATACTACAGCTTTCAGCTGCAAGACTGATCCTATTAGATATCAGGACAGTTGATGTATAAAAAAGTCTGTCTTTCTAAAAGGGTCTGTACTGATAACAGACACATCATGATAACTAAGTGGTTAAGTGGATCCTGTAGCTTTTTGCAAGGAATAAGGTCCCAGGGGAACCCTTACCTTTTGCAGCTCATCAAAGGTCTCTTGGCAGCACTCACAAAATCCCCTCTTCTTCTTTGGCACAGTGACTGGTGTGGATTGGGGGCTCTTTTCTCCCTCGCTGCGCATCGGACAGCCCTCCATGTCCCTGCAACATAGTGGCAAAGATCTTCCCTGATCACAGGTCACAGGAGAGCTGAAGCAGCAGGCACCCAGATTCCCACATAAAGATCAGGGATGGAGTGCTGCCTTTGAGCTACAGCTGTTTAATCTGGAACAGCAACAGTGGGAGCTATAGGATCCCACAGGGCTCCTTTTGCCACCATCCAGAAGACACTTCTCTAAGGAATCCACTTCAAGGATTTCTACAAATCCCAGGAACCTGCATGGCAAGAGCTAGCATGGGAATTGGTTAAACTCATGCACTGAAATAACTACAACCTACCTGGCCCTGCAGGAATTCAAGAGGCTTTTCAGAGGTTCAAATGGGCTGGAGCTTTTGGGTGCCAGGAAGTTCAGGTCAGGAAAGCTTTTGAACTGGTGATGGAAGGGTCGGAATTGCCTGAAAGCAATGGATCAGGACATCACATTTCTGACAGTAATAGCATGGTTAGAGTTGTCATCTCTTCCTCAGAGAGGTCCAATGCATTAGCTCACTTATGATGGGACACTGGCCATTGGTGTCTTTCTGTTGGGTTGTTCCAGAGATTCCGCATTTCCCACTGGGGCCAGAAAGTACTAAACCTGATTCCTCATATGGCATTAAGGGGCAGAGGGGGAGGAATGCTTTGAACAAGAGGCAAGCTTGCTTACTCAGCTGAAAAACCCACTGATGTACCCCCCCCCAAGGTACATCACTGGCAGCTACAGCAGTATTTTCAGCTATACAGCAGCATGGGAAAGTTTCAGTTCCCAGATGACATTTCTCCTCTTTGTGTTTTATTGTATGCAGCGTGTAAAACCTCATATTTGACCCTGCAGCTGTTTTAAGTGTTGTCTTCAGAATAATTAGTGCTCTACTCTTAGAGCTACAGAGATAGAAACACCACAGAGATCAGATCGCCTTGTGCAGGATGTTGTAATCAAGTTACATGCCCTGACCTCATGCACTTCAGGCTATTTCCCCATTTCAGAGGGCTCAAGCAGATTAAGTGACCCACACAGGATCACAAGTGGAATCTGAGCAAGGAAGTAAATTATTATCAAGCTTTGTTTAGCACCTTTCTTCTGACATATGAGCCACCTAGATTATTTCTCTGAACCTCCTTTGCCTCCTCTAGAAGAGCATCAGCTTCCTAGTGTTTGAGAGGGCCTTCAAAGACGACACACTTTGCCTTGTGGACAAAATATTCACCACTCCTTATGTAAAGGGCAGAGGTGGCAGAGAATTCACTCCTTGGGAGTCCTTGAAGTTTTAATATAGTTTGGCCATGATATTTAGAAAAACCTCATTTACCTGCTCTTGTCTTCAACCTTCAGAAAAGGGGGCTTCAGTTTTCCTGCTAGGAAGACAGTTGGTTAGAAGTTACCCCGGCCAAACTCTCCACTTTATCATTAATTCCCTAACTGCTCCTCAGTATTTCTACCCCTGGTGAATGACAAGTGTTGGCTAAGCTTAGCTAAGACAGAATCCAGAAAACATCCAGAAAATTTGGGTAATCTACAGCAGCCTCATCTCCCAAGTATGCAGCAGGCTGACCAGCCCTGAAGGTAGTAGCACAATAGTGGACCATTTTCACTATTAAACTTGCAAGAAACATCCAGCTTCTCCCTGGACCTTCACACAAAAGCCTGGAGTTCAGAATGTCTCAGATCAGGACTCAAGTCTAGGAAAGCCGTGAGAGCTAAAAGCTGCTGGAGACAAATCAATGTTCACTTAACATGCTGCATAGCCAAACCTGGCATGAGAATACTGCTAAATAGCAATGTCTGGCCTCAGCTCAGTCCCTGAGGAGGGCAAACAGCAGCTACGCTTCCTACAGAGAAATATATTAAAGTTGTTGAAGAAAGCCTCAGCAATGCATTTGGTGAAAAGGCTTTCAGAGCCAGGCAGATGAATCCCAGCAGATGACCAGGCTAGGAGAAGATGCGATCTCCCTCTGTCTGGCAGGCTCACTCAACTCATGGGTGATAACACCATGGTCAGTCTGGAAATCTTAGTACAAACCTGTTTTAAAAAACAAAACAAAAAATAAAGAATCCCTCACACAGAGAGGTACCATCAATGGGCATCTGCCTGACCCTGACACCACCTGGTGTCTCCCCCATTGCCTCTGAAGGACAAGAGGCTTTGTTTTCTTGTAATCCTGGAACTCAAAGCTGTTTTCTCCAAATAAATTTTAATCTTGATCTCTGGAAAGGCCGAGTCTACCTGCCCCCACTAACTATAATTCCTCGAGTCTCATACCGAGCTTGCATCAAATGCACTGCTACAATGCTGAAATAGCTATTTAAACACAGGATCAATGTTTCCACATAAGTGCTGCCAAGCACTTAGCACTTCTGAAAGCAAAACCTCAGTTAGGGGGGCCAAATAAAACCAAGACTGATGTGCAGGTCCAAAGCTCTTATGGCAGAGTGGTGAACAGACAAATGGTTCAGCTGTCACAAGTTCCCAGGCAGAGCTCAAAGCATGCCACAGCTTAGAGGTCTTAGCTTTCAGCAGACAATCTCACTGACAGCTTTTCAAGCCTTTTTTCACAACCTTTACCCCAAACTGGAAAATAATCTTCCAAGTGTCACACACAAAATCCAGGTTAGAATCTAATCTAAGGTATTACTGAACTCTGAATTAATAAATTCACTCTCCAAGAGGCCAAGTCAAACAAGTAGTAAATCAGTTTATGTCACCAGAGCACACTTCAGTACCACAGTTGGCTCTGATCTAATTGCAGATGAGAACCTGTTCCCTCTGCTCCCTTAAAAGTGTTAATTCTAGATTGGTGTCTCAGCAGTATATTTCAGCCTAACAGAAGTGAGTGGGTTGTGAGGAACACACTCTCCTCTCTAGGATACATTATTCAAAACTTAGAGCCGATGGATTCAACACGCAGTGCCAGTGGCACAGTTCTTAGGTGCCTCAGGATTCTGGGAGCTGAGCTGCAAACAGTTCACGGGATCTTTAAAAACAGCCCCCCAAAATCAAAAGCGTAATGTTCTTAGCTGTATAAGGAGGCTGCAACTGGACTCAGACTTACAAAAAACATTCAAGAGAAACTACCTTAGCAATTACCAAACTTTGAAAATCCATCTGAAATGTCAAATCAAATTCTAGATGAGCAATTCTGTTTCAAGTGCAAATGAGAACAACTTCCAGGCCTACCTTTGCGAACTTTTGATCCAGACACAACGCATTTTGCCTGAAGGAAAGAGTGACACATTTAGTATAGGATTCAGTGCAGACAGAACTGTAATTACTGATCCCAGAGCAGCAAGTTGGGATTGCAGCAGTCTCACTCACCACTTCAGAGCTCTTGCATCAGACCGCATCACCTCCCCCTAATATTTTGTCTCCCAGGTACCTAGAGTTACTTTAAATACGATACACAGGTGGCATACTCTGATCTTACGTCCTATCCTCTCACTGGCCTTTGCAAAGTATTAAGAAAGTTCAAAAAGTCAGCACTCTAGTCACATATGATCTTGGTTTTACCCTCAGTTTCTTACCAGTCAAAACTTGGTATTAGTTGTGCTACAGATGACCTCGATAGCTCCCAGCTACCTCCCTACTTTATAAAAGGAAAGTCTTTTAATTTTGTCATCTGTATCAATGAGCAATAGATTATCTGATGTTGAATCAAAACCTAGAAGACCACCCTGCTTATTAGCCCACAATGAGCATGGGATCCTGAGAGCCTCAAACTGGGCAGGCATTAGATTAGTTACCTCCATCTTCTGGCTCCTTTTCCTTGCTCCTGAGATGGCACGCAGCAGCTGTTGAGCGTATGATAGCATTTCTATGCAGGTGGGATGTCAAAGAGCCATAGCTGAACAAGGCAAGGTGAGCTGCTCCTCCTCCTGCCTATCTGCACTGAGGAAAGCAGGCAGCACCTGAGCCTGCCATCATCTGGCAAAGTATCACTACTACACAGTTAATTCTCCCAAAAGGAAACCAAGAAAGAGTAGAGTGCTTTGAGGAAGGCTCTTCACTTTACTCCTTAGCAAAGCAGGAGGGTTGTTTAAGTCTCTACAGAAATTATACACTGTTAAGTTTTGCAGTAGATGGACCAGACCTTGGCAATTGAAAGTCTTGGCAGTCCTGCAACACTGCTGCAAGCTCAGAGCTGGCTGCTCAGGAACACGCACTAACAGTAGCGGGCTCCACCACACACCCAGACAAGTTCAGCCAGGCCTGTATGTCACTGTCAGCAGACAGTCAGGAGCCTTTTACTCTAGGCCTACTATTAGAATCACAACATCATCAGTCTTCCCCTGTCACCCCCTTCCCATTTGCCACAGAGATTGGTAGATCCTTCCAACGCAGATTCTCAAACATCAGCACTTCCTAATTAAAACAACTAAACCCTACCATTACTGCTATCTCTACTTCCAAGTCAATTAACAAGAATGGTCTTTCTGGAACAGATTCATGCACTGACCAAACTATTAACCCCTCATAGTATCACAGCTTCAGTATTTTATAACATATTTAATGTTTCCTATTGTATATAGGACAGTACCATGTTCTACATATAAAGTGTTAATCTGTTTTTTGAAGGCCAGACCTACCTAGCTACAGCCAGGAGAGCATCAGTCAAGTACTTCATATTGTCTGCAAATTCCTTCTTCTTCCATACAATGCACTCACTACATCTCTTCTGCCCTACCTGTCTTTAAATCACTGATTTACCAGAACCTAAGTTCCAGTAATACAGAGAAGGATACCATCGACGTGCACGATCTGGACTCCCCACAAACGAGCATTGGCGAGGATACCATTGCCACTGCAGGAGTCCTGGACAAACAAGAGGGAATGGAGAAGATACAGCTCAAAACTGAGATTACTGTGCGAGCGTATGCAGTTCTAAATCTAGTTATTTTTTTTTCCTCCTGTTGCTCAGTTGCCAAACCAACATGTCAGTGTTATTAAAACATGCTTCAGGGCTCAATCAGAAAGGTTCAAACTCATGCTTTTATCTACCCCAAATCAACAGCAGCATCTAGTTCATATTTTTAATTCCTGCTATAACATGAGCTTCCAAGGCGGGCACCAAGATCTTCTCGGCTGCTGTGATATGAGCATAAGACTCCAGAGGAGCCTTTTGCCCCCACTATGTGGCTTTAGTTTTTCCTAAGCTAAAAATGCCTCTAACAGTGGTCTTACATAATTCTCTTGTGCTGAGCCACCAGACCTCTGAAACAGGCCTTAGAAGTAGCTAGCATGGAAGGATGAAATGGTTCTGTGAAGAACAGTGTCTGGAAACTGCACAGCACTTGCCAACAGTCACAGGTGGCTGTTTCATATCTTTACCAGCCCTACAGTCTGCTTCCTCTGACAGTCAGGGGCTCTGAAGTATTGGCAGCCGCTATCCAGGCAATGCTCAACAATACTTTGAGCATCCGGCTTGAGAAAAAGGTCACCCATGTGGTGCCTACCTGATTCTTCATGGCCTTCTGCAGCAGTTCCTTTCCTCGGCTGATCAGGGCCTGCAGAAGAAAAGAGCCAAGTAGTGTGTTAGAGCCAAGAGCTGCCAGGCAGTAGCAAGCCGAGGACAGAACATGAATGTCCATTAAGAATGATTTCTAGTGATATGCACTCTCTGCTGGGGAGAGGAGTCTGGCCAGGACTTCATCTCAAAGACAATGAGACTCAGTATTTTCAGGGAACCAAAACCACAAAGGCACCCTTCAGGCCAACACTGAGCACCCATTCAGTCAAGGCTCAGCTTTTATCAAACAGCAGTGAAAGCTCTGAAGTGAGCCAAGAGGAAGCCGCATCTTAGCTTTGAAGCTCCATGTGTCACATCCCATCACACTGCCAGGGCTTAAGAACATCACTGCCAGGCCGTTCTGGAGAAGGGAGTCCCTTTTGTTAGCCTATGATTTTGTAGCTTTCAGCAACAAGGTTAAGCTTTGTAACACAAGTAGATGGTACTGTGAGCAAGGACAGCGGAAAAAACACATTATGAGTGAAGCCTCTAACATCAGTTCAGGCATCTCCAAGTGATGCAATGCTGTAGGTGGTCCAGATCCAGCTGGCAAAGAGGCCTACAGCCTAGACTGGAGTAACCCATCTCTGGCAGCATTGCTACTCTCCCAGTCACAGCTGCCACTAGAACCCTGCATTTCACATGAGACACAAGCTTTGGCCACAAGTTTGTCACTGATCAGAAAGCCCAGCTCAGGCAAGGTGAACAGGACCTAGAGAAATCCCTTCCTGCAAGCTGGACTTGTAGATCTCCCCCCAAATTACAATTATTCTGCTCTGTCACGTGACACGAGTCATGTCACATGTGTGTAAGCACATATCCACAGCCTGCAACAGCTCCGAGCCAGTTCTAACTATCTACAAATCTCTGGTCTTCCCAGATGCACCTCTGCAGCAGGACAGATTGCCTGTTCTACTGGAATGCCAACTAAGCCTTGTGTTTCCTCTGCCACTTAAGTAGGTGCTTTTTTACTAGCTCACAGCTGTCACGTGCACTTTGGAGTGAACAATGATGCAGATATAAAGAACATCAGTACAAATATAAATAGTCAGGTTGAGACTAACACAACATGATTGCTCAGAGCAGAAACAACTCCCTTCTACCACTGGTCTCAGGTTCTACTCTCTTCACAGCCTTTGGATCAAACCTTGGGGTGGCCTAATCACTTATAGCTCTTACAGCATCTGGTGGCTTCTGGTGAGGTCTGGTATAGTTCCCCTTGGAGGCAGAAGGCACTGGGCTCTTGGCTTTTGCACCTTCTGAGGTAGCATTGCTCCACTTCTCGGTATGAGTCCTGGCCTTGTCTCGTTTGGCCTCTTTGCTGCTGGAAACCACATAGCTGACTTCTTTACTCAGGAAGCTTTCAGTCACCTGGAGCCAAAAACAGAACAGCGCTAGCTCTAAAACCTTCCAACAGCTCTGTGATTTGAGAGTCCTGCTGAGCAAAAGCTGTTGCCTTTAACTGACCCACTCACAGCTAAGGGGCTGCTGAATGTACTCATCTTTACAAATAGCTCTTCCTTCCATTCCTTGCTGCCATCTCCCAGAAGGAGAGGCAATTCTGTGATGAGCAGTTAGTACATTTCCTATAGATAACAGATTGCAAATAATCAGTCTTCAGATTGAGACTTCCTTGACAGGATACAGTCTCATATCATTTACTCCTTGAACAATAATTTCACAAAAAAGCAAGGGCCAGTTTTTCAGTCATTCAGTTTCTAGTAGCAATCAGCTTCAGAGAGCTGAGTACCCAACATCAATCCCTTTTGAGACATCCAGATGCAAGTTTTGACATTACACAAATTGCCAGTTTCCTGTTCACATTGGAACAGTTTGCCCAGGGCCCTGAGAGCACTCCAAGCATCTCCCGCTCCGGGAACCACATCATTCCCCTTCACAAGTCAGTAAGTCTCATAATGCTGAGGAGGAAAGTCTTGCAGCAGCAGGGCACTTCTCTGGATGCCTGAGATATAATCCAAGGACCTTTCTATTAGACGACAGCTCTATATATCTCTCACTGAGGAAACCCTTCAGCAACTGGAACCTTGACAGGGAAACTATAGTAGAGGCAGTTACTTATTAAGGCAGAAGGATCTGTAGTAAGAGGTAGACAGCTATTTGCCATTGGATGAAGAGGCAAAGAAAGCCAATAGGTGAGAGAATGACCCTGGAAGTGATGCACCAGTGTAGAAGAGCTCTGCTGTCAGGAGAATTGGAAAGAATTTGGCAAAGTAAGTACAAAGCAAACAGCTGGGACAAGCAGTTCTACGTAGGACAGGGAACAGAACTGAAAAGGCACAATCTACACACAGGACTTTGCACAAAAAAGTACAAAAACTAGAAGCCCAAGAAAGATGGAGAAAGTCAAAATGCCTGATTTGGGATAGTAACAACAGGCACATCAGAAATTCAGTAAGAGGGAGACAGTCTTGGGATGCTAACACACAGGTATGAAGCATACAGGAAAGAAAAGTTGAACAGTTGAAACTAAGGCTGCTGAACAACCTAGTTCTGCTGAGTTATAGAATCCCTATGGATTGAGATCCCAGGTCCATATCCGAGAAGTGCTACAAGGTACATTACTGGCTGCCCTGCTAAAACTGGGACCTGTGCTACAGAAGATCAAGGATGCTGCAAGCACAAAAGGGAGTAAATCAAAGTCTCCCTGTCTAGATAATGCTCCAGCGTATCATGAGTTTAAGACACCATGTACAAGTCAGAGACTGTAAGATGCTCCCGACTTTCTACTGAAGAATGGAAAGTTTCAGATATTAGTACTAAAGAGCTGTTTCACAGATGGCAGCCACGTTGTACTTGAATTCATTATCTCCCCAGGAGCAAGAGAAATGAGGTCTTCATTACTGGTGGGCTGTATTTCAGAGAGGGCAGCAACACAAGAGGATGCTTACAAGAAGCTAGAGGGACAGTTAAAAAGCTAAAATTATTTTCAAGTGGTGTGGCAGCTACACAAAGAAATAAATGACAACTCAGAGCAAGTGTTTGTCATCAGACCTGGGAGCGCACAGTTAAGTAAGAGACGCTACAAAAACGAGAACATCCTTCAATATATAAGAGGCACGTCCAGATGAGGACTGAGGGAAACCAGCAAGTCAAGCGTGAAGATAATAATTAATAAAAAGGGGAATAATAAAAGGGGAAAAATTGGAAGTCGGATTACCCAAGTGCCTATACAGCCAGTACCTGATCCTGATAGCAGGCACAGAGCAGCAACACGAACTAAATGAAGATTTTACATCTATTTGCAGCGTTTGAAGGATTTAAGGAAGCTTTGGAGTGCACGCAAGAGAATTTGCCTCAGACTGAGGGGAAATACTAAACCAGGCCGGGAGCCTCTCCCCCTCCCCGCACCGCGGCCGGGCCCGGGCGCAGCTCACCCCGCCCAGGTGCCGGATGGCCTCCGCCAGCTCCCGCGCGCTCCGCCCGCTCGGCACGTCCAGGTAGAAGGATTTACCGCGGAGCGGCCGCGCCGCCGCCGCCGTCGGGCCCGCCATAGCGGCCCGAAATGGGCCTTGAGGGGGCGTCGAGCCCCGCGCTACCGCCCCGCGCTGCCCCCGACCCCGGCGCCCCCCTGAACTACCGGCCCGCCCCTCCCCCCGCCCGCCGTTTAAATTTCCTCCCGCCCCGCCCCTAACGGCAGCCGGCTACGGCGGGCGCGGAGGGACATGCGGCTCCACGCGGCTCCTCGCGAACCCTCCTCCCCTCCCCCGCCCCTCAGCAGCAGCGGCGCCGCGTTAAGATTGTTCCCAGCGGCCGCCGTAGTGTGGGGGCGTTGCTGCCGCCAGGCTCCGTGCGCGTGCGCGCGGCCACCCCTCTCCCCCCTCCAAGATGGCGGCGCCCAGCGCGGAGGAGGCGGGTGGTTTCGCGGCCTGGCTGGCGGGGCGGCTGGAGGCGCTGGGGCTGGACCGCGCCGTGTACAGCGCCTACATCCAGGGGCTGCTCCGCGAGGAGGAGAGCGACGAGGAGAGGCTGGAGGCGCTGCGCGGCGTGCTGGCCGCCTGCCTGGTGAGGGCGGCGCTAGGCCGCGCCGGGGAGCGGGGAAGGCGGCGGCGGCGGCGGGAGGAATCGGCTGGGCCGGCCGCGCCGCGCTGCTGCTGCCGGGGACGAGTCCGGGGCCTCCCCGGGCTGGCGGCTGCTCTTTCTGGGGAGATCAGCGTGGAAAAGGGGCAGGAGGTAGCTGCAGGCGCTGACTTGTAGGGATGCACACGCTTCCACATGGCTTCTGTCCTCCAGGAGGCCTTTTTTGTGCTGCCGATACTGCTGGGTAGGCAGATAATCGAGTTTCTCTCACTGCCCATGTTCAGCTGTGTTTCTGTTCCGCTCCCCTCAGAGAGACACATACCTTTATGATGGCTAAGTCCAGCCGTGGCAAAGCTTGGCTGCTTGTTTGGAAGAGGAGGGTTTTTTGTGCTGAGGGTTTTCAGCTTAGTGTGTGAGTTGGGTGACTGCCTGTCAGTCCAAAGTGTGCTTTAAGAGCTGGTTCTTAACACCAAAACCCTTTAAAATGGCTATGTCAGATGGTTACGGTGTTCTCTTAGCAGGTCTCGTTTGTTGCCGTATCTCCAAGGAGTCCGTCATTTGAATCAGGCTGGAGTTAGTAAGTGAGGGAGATGCTAAACTTGGTGCCAGCCTTGCTTGGCTAAGAGGCCAGAGCTTTCAGTGATGAGCAGTGTTCGTCTCCTCTCACAGACTTTTAGGAAAGAAAGTTATAAGAGAACAAAAAAGACTTTCTTTCTGAGCGTCAGCCATTTTGGGGGCTGTGTGATTTTTTTTTTAACTTCATTTGAAGTTTCAAATGTTAAACAGTAAATACGTACCAATGTTAAGGAACAGTCTGTTCATTGGCTATCACCGATTTCCTCCCAACCTGGCAGTCTGGGAGCATAAAACTCAAAAGGACAAGCTTAGTCATTATATTTTTTTTTAATTTTCACAGGCAACTCTGTCATATAATTCCTTCCATTAAGTAAATGCATGCCATTTTAGAGCGTTTTTTCCTAATGCACAGAACATCTCTTCCTCGCCTTCCATCGTCACTTCTCCAGCCTTGGGCAGCAGCAGTGTTTGTGAGAGGTGTGAGTGATTTTCTGAAAGAAGTACAATTGTGCTGCTATGGCTGCGTGCCTTCAGTAATAGAAAGTGGGGGGAGAAATGAACAGTTAATCCTACTATAGCGGGGCACGTTATGTTGTGATATTTTCCATCTTTATTGCTTACTTCTCTTTTGCTGCCGTCAACGCAATTTTTGAAAACTCCCGTGCAGTTTTCATGTTTATCTAGTTTGGGGCTGTTCTTAATCCCATGCTTGCAGCACGACAATCCTGTTCTCTCCGTTTTCTTTTTCATGTCACTGTTGACTCTCTTGTACTGACTTTGCTTCATGTGCAGTTTCTAACTCAAGTTGATTTCCTGACAATTTCTGTAAAATGTTGAATCGTAGGATATGTTTTTTTTTTTCTTTTCTGATCTGTGATTTTTTTCTTTATTTGTAGCTGTTACTTATTTTTGGTATTGATACTGAAATAATCTTTCATCCACTTTATTCTCTTTGTTCTATATACAAATTTCAGGTCACTTTTTTTTTTCTTGACAACCTTGTCTGAAAGAAACTCCAGGCTACCTCTTTACTCGTGTCCCCATTTCCTCAGTCCCAACAGTTTCACTCAAGTTAGTTACCTGAGTAATTTAAACCTGTTGTTTCAAATCAAGAAACTTAGAATCAAGATCTCTTTCTGTTCTTCTATTTAAACCAAGCAGACTTCAGATCACTTGGTCCAAGTGTATTTTCATTCTTCTCTGTGTTTACTAACTTCTAAAATAACATCGTTTCTTATTTGCTTAGGGAGCATTTCATGGAAAACATTTGCCTGTCACATCCACAGCTATCTGAACTTTACCAGTGTTAGTAGTTAATGCTGGGTTGTTCTACAGTCTTGTACATGGGAAGTGAGTGTCGCGTAGTCACAGCAATCACTGAGTGTTGTATTAGAGGTCTCTATCCAGATTGCTGCGAGACAAAAGGGTTATACAACAAACATCCTGCACTACGTGACAGAACTTCTCTTTGCGTTCTTCTTTGAAGGTTTAGTTTTATCTAGGCTGCCACATCATGATTCTTTTCTGTTGCTTCATTCATGTCCACTCATACACTGCCATCCTGACCTTCTGTTTCTTCCTTTCTGAACATGAGGACTCTTCAGCTTCAAAGTTGTGTTAATGTTTCTTAGTTTGGTCATGTTTCTAGGGTCATCAGAACATCTGATTTTTGTATTCTTCTTTGTTAATAGATCCACCTACATTGATATACCAATACTTGATTTGTTTCTTGTTGCTCAAACCCTGCTTTGAGAGTTCAGGTCTCCCTGTCGTTGGTGTTAGTCTTCTGCGTTTCATTTTTCTTCCTACTTATTGCTGTTCCTTTATCATCGCTTACCTGATTTTCTTCTTCCTGCATGATGATACCAAGCATACAAGATAGTATCTTTCCCAATCTTTTCTACTAGCTTAAGGTTACTAACCATTTTGCCAGCCTTGATTCCAGTGCTCTAGCACTTGGCGGAATCTGTCCATCCAGGAGAGTCGTTTTACTATGAATGTTTCTAGCAGTTAAATATCTTCGTGTCTTCCTTGTCCTTGAACAATGTTGATTTTTATTGTGTTTTTGTAACTTAACCCTGTTTCTGTAAAGGCTGGAAGGGTTCCTCTATCACTTTAAGTTGCGTTTCTTTGCACATCATCTTCATGGTCTTCTGCTCAGCCAGCTCACGTTCCTGTGAGGATCTCGGTGTGTCATCTCCCAGCAGGAACATGGTCAGCGGGTTCTTCCAAATCCACCTCTCTTATACTTGATCTTAGCAACCAGTACATCATTCTGTCATCTGCATATACCCTGAAAGCATGTTGACATCTTAAAATGGAGTGTGATATTGGTGTGAATCACAAACGCTTCTTGCTTTTGTTATTTTTTTCTGTTTGCAGATCACTTCCTTGCTCATAGCCTTGAGTATTCTGCATGTTTGTCCTTGTGATGTCTTTGACCTAATGCAGGGACCTCATTCTGATGTATGTCTGGTCCGGTGCTGTGTTTGAGATCTCAGTGCTCAGCAGCCTTGGGTAATGGTCTTGCTGTCTGTCTGTTCTCCTGTCACCCACCTATTATGTGGAGAAGTTTGTGCATAGGTATTGTAGACTGGGGATGGCACAATTTTACTCCGTGGAGTAATTTTGTTGGAGCAAAAGGTGGAGAGATGTGATAATTCCTTATCTCCTTGTCTGTTCCATATTTATGGAAAACTCAACCTTTTTTTTTCCTGTCCTCCATGCAGAAGAGCTTTGCTCTGCTGGATCAGTAGTGTTTTCAGTGACTGTGCTAGAATTTGAAAGTGATTTTTAGGTACCTAGTGCCCACATGTTCAAGATGAGCATTGTGAACTTCACAGACTTCTCGTTAAAGAGAGACCTAGGCAGGTTTGGTGGGCTTGTGTCCCAATTACTGAATGCCTAGCTGTAAAAAGTGAGGATTGGCACAGACAGTTCAGGCTGGGTTATTATGCGTCTGTGTAAGTAATATTTTTTTTTCTAAACAGAGGTTGTAATGTTGCTTCCTGCTTCTCAGGCAAAGGCAGAATGGGCAGTTGTCATGGGTGGTAAAACAACCCTAGTAAGAGGTGACTGTTGCTTTGCTGCCTAATTTGTCCCTGCTGAAGTCTAGTGCTGCTGACCAAGGGGTGGAAGATTACTGCAAGGAGTTGCACATGGTGTCTGGATCTGGCCTGAACCACTAGCCATGAAGAGCTGCAATGTGCTGGGCAGACCTGCAAATGTACAGAGGAAAGGGATGTTTCATAACCTGGGTTGGCTCGTACCTGAGGTGTCCCTGATTAGCTCGTTTCCATTTGGTATTAACTCTCCTTGAGCCTGTTTGTCCTGTGCTTCTCTGCTGCTGTTTTTTCCCTAATGGATTTACTGTTGTGTGAGCTAGTGCTAATGAGCACGTTACACATGTACACCTTTCAAGTCAGCTGCAACTCTTCAAAACACTTTTCCCCTTTATTAGGATCATGTTTCTTGCCTGGATTCAGCTTCAGTTACCTGAACTTCTCAGATACTGAGCTAATCTCTTAGAAACGCTGTGACCACAGGAGCTGAAACGTGGTTGAGTTGTGTGTCATCTGCCCACTGCTGGGATTTAAATTACAGTGTTGGTCGGTTCACTAAGAAGCCGCATGTAGATACTGTGGAGAGACTTAGTCATACCGGAGCTCCACAAGCGATGGGGTCTGGTGGCGGGTCTGTTGCTAATGGCATGCATTTTCTTTCTTCCTGTGGTTTAAGTTCTTCCTGAGTAATGACTAACAACTTGAATACATTCCTCTGCTTTAGATAGGTCAATGGGGACAAGAATATTTATCTTTTATCTGCTGCTGAGCTAAATCTGCTGATCTAGCAACACCAACCAAAGTGGTTTCAGTTCTGTGCTGGCCCTGACCCGTGTTTTGTTCAGTCTGATACATTACCTTGAGTTAGATTGGCTTGGAGGTGGCCTTTGACTGGCTTCTCTGCAGCCTTGCTCAAGAAGAGGTGTGATACTGGGCAGTAGTTGGCTAGAGTTAAGATACCTTGGTTACCTTTCTTCAACGTTGTTTTATGTAGACAGCCTGCCTCTTTAAAACCAGCATGTATCGTTAGAGCTGTGTTATGTGCAAAAATAAAATGTCAGGGCAATAGAGCATCTCCTGGTATAGTGCAGAGCTGTTGGATGGCTACCTTGACGTCTTGTGTTCACATTTGTGTAGTGATCGAGGCTATATATAGTTTTGAGCTATGTAAACAAGTAAGTGCATCTGATGACTTGTATTGTCCTGCTGCCTCAATTAATAAGAGTCTTATGTATGCATTTAATAAGTAGATTTCATGGAAAAGCTTTATCTCTTGGGTTTACTGCCTGATGCTCAGCTTCTTTGCAGCTGGTGCTTTTTGTATCTGATTCATGCTTGTTTAAAGCAGACTGACTTTGTTCTAAGATTGAGAAGTCTCTTTTCCCTTACTAGGAAGAAGATCTCTTAAACGATGTTTGCAGGGAAGTAGTCGAGAAGTGGTCTGAATCTCAGATTGTTGACGCCAAAGAGAAAAAAGAAGGTAGTGTCACTGCTTGGAGTGTCTTTCCATGTGGTATGAGAACTTTGCAGGGCCTTACTGGAATGAGAACTGTGTGTTCATCCTGCCAGGAGTTAAAACCCATGTTGCTAATGTGTTTGCAGATCTGACTTGCTTCTCGTTGCCGTTGCTGCTTATTTACGTTTTTTTGTCTTAAAATTTGAAGTGAGGTCGAATAGTTTCACTTCTGGCTTTCGCTAGCATTCTGCTACTCCTTTGAGTTTATAATCCTGCAGAGGAAAAAGTTTAATTTTTTTCTGCAGAATTTTTAAATTTTCCTTTTATATTAAAAAAAAAGGACGGCATCTCCATTAAATGATGTAGCTATGGCAGCTAGGTCTCTGATGGTAGATGCAGTTATAACGGTATAAAATGTGTACAGTGCTTCTGTTTGTACTAGTTTGGGAAGCGAGTACTTTTATGCCACTACAGCTGCACCTACAGAGAGCCACTGTGCAGCCCCTTGTGCTTACGCTCACCGCAGGAGAAGGTCCCAGGACACATCAGGAAAGCATCCTTATTTTTCTCTTTCCAAATCTTCTCTTAAACCTGTCCTTTTTTTCCAATAAATGTTTGGGGGGGGGGGTAGAGGGAACTTTCAGGCTGCTGCTGCTGCTATACTAATGCTGCTACTTCCACAATAACTTCCATAATCCTGTTTCTTTCTTTGTATCCTGTCTGAATTCATCCCTTGTCTTCACCTGTTGGCTCTGGAGCAAAGACCCCCTTCTTGTTCATTAAGGGAAGCTTTTTCTGGTCAGCGAGGAGAGCTCTTGAATGCAATGAAATCATATGCTGAAAGATTTTGCTGGTTCAACTGATAATCATCTAACCGTATGGGACCTAATTGTAGACCCATGTTGGTGACAATGTACATCCCATTTGGCTAAATCTGTTTTTTGTTTGCTTTGCATTTTTGTTGTTGTTGTTGATTCTTGTCACTGAGTGATGGTATTCCAGAAGGAGTTCTCCACAGTGAGCCCTTACTAATGACACTTGCATTTATACAGTACTTTTCTTGTCTAAATCGCAAAGCATTTCACAAATGTTGGTGTCACTTAATTCCCCATTATAGATGGGACAGCTGAACTACATGGCAGCTAAGTGGCTTTCCCTGAGAATTCATTGAAGTACTCTACCCTTTGCCTAACCTTGCCTTTGGCCAGAGACAGGAAGAAGTTTTGCTGTTCTTTATATTAAATAAAATAAATCTTTCTTTTAGGAATGAGTGATTGGAATTGCTGGAGTTGCTGCTGGACTCCTCCAGCTCGTAAACCAAGGGTTTTTCTTGTTAGTCCCAGAAGGAAGGTAGCAATATATATCCTTGTATTTATGTTGTTACTGCTGTAAGGATTTAATTACTTCACTATGATTCCATAAAAGAATAAATCCCCATTGAAGTCAATAGCTACTTGTTCTAACTCCTTGAAAATGTATATTGGGTGTTAGCTCTTGGTAGGAAAGTGTATGAAAGAAAAATCTTGGAGGGAATCTTTTAACTTTTAAATTAGGCATAAAATCTAAGCCTTATGAAAACCTGACCTTACCAAAGAGGCCCTTGTGTATTGAAAACAAAATCATAACAATAAGTTATCAATCAGCTAAACAAATATTATTTGGTGTCAAAAACAAAATGTCATTTTAAGAAATAGGCAGTAGAACTTAATGTTAAAAGGTAAATCAACTGTTTCACTAGGTAGGTGGAAAAGATGGAGTATTAAAACCATGTTAAATTGAAATTCTGAAAATTCAAAGTACTAATCAGTGTAACAGTGCAATTAAACGTACTCAGTATTTTTAACTGGATGAGAATGCATAAAATGAATTTTCCTCAGCTGGAATCTTACTAAAGTATACATTAGTTACGAAATTTCCCTTACTCCAGGAAAAACAGCATCTGATCCAGGCAGACAGCGTGAGGGAATTCCTGCCTGTGAGGAGAAGGTGGTGTGTCACTTCAGATGCTCTGCTGATCTGAACCACCTCCTCGGCGGCTGGTGGCTTGGGCCAGGAGCTGCGGCTCTGCTGTAACTCCTGCTCTCTCGAGCCGCAGATTGAATGTCTCTGGGGACTGCAGATGTGTGAGTCTGCGAGGTCTTCAGTGCCGCATTTGCAGGGACGGACTGATGCTCTTGACTCTTCTCCTTGGCAGATGAGATCCAAGCGATTGCCAGCATGATGGAGAAGCAGGCCAAGATTGTAGTGAAACCAAAGGAGGTGTCTCAGGAAGAGAAGCAAAGGAAAGCTGCCCTCCTGGCCCAGTATGCTAACGTGACAGATGAGGAGGAATATCCTTTTCCTGACCGAGTCAAGACTCACTGCTTTAAAGGAAGATGTTTTATTAAGAATCTTCTGAAGTGCCTTTTCAGTTTTGCAGTAGGTGGTGGGAAGGATTGGAGGGACTTACTGATCTTTTTTTTTCCACAGTGAAATAACTTCCATGCGAAAAAAAAGCTTAGAAGCTCCTAGTTTATGAAGTGCCATGTTCCTCCACCATTTCCAGACTCTCCACCAGTATGTGCTTGGCTGTGTCTAGGGTTTGTCCAGTCTGGCCATATTGCAGTGGATGAATGTATCACTTCTACTATGCCAGTAACACCCTGTGCGTGGTAGTTCAACATACTGAATTTATCTCTTGCTTTCTGCCAAGGGATCTGTTGAAAAGATCTTTAAAGATGGCACATATAAAGTGGGAGAGTTTAAAATTACCTCTATATAGTGCTGAAGAACAGACTCTTTGGAGATCAAAGTTGAGTAAGAGGAAGTTTTACCTTGCACTTGAGCAGACAGAAGAGTTGAATAGTGAGTTTTATGCTTGCTTGGGCCTTGGTTGTCTGTATCTGTTTTTAATTTTTTTTCCCTGTGGCTTAGCAGAATGGTTATTTGCTATGTTTTGAGCTAAGCATGATGGTACAGAGACATGAGTTCATTATTGATGCCCAGATTTCCTTAATTGTCTCACCGGAGAGGATGAACAGGATGGATCCACTGCAACAGCAATAAATATTGGATCAGAAAAATGTATCCTTTAAAATCTCAATCACTTGGGCTTTTCTAGAAGGAAAGCAGCTTCCATGGTGAGTTTCCCATCCTTTCTTCTCCATGTTGGTGCTCAGTGTCTCTTCAGTGCTATACTCTAGGCTGGGTCATTCATTTTTTCCACATAGCCTGACCTTACTCGTAGTGAAAATTAGAGGTTCATCTGCTTTCCTGCTCTCCTTCAACCCTGTCACTTTCTTTCTTTCTCTTTTTTTCTTCCTTCCTTCCTTTCTTCCTTCTTTTACTCCCTGCAGAGCTTCGCAGAACATGGTGCTACTATGGATAATTCTAAAACATCAGCTTAATACCAAGTGACTCTGGAGAAGCAAATCATGTCAGGAATTACTAAAAATGCGATAGAAATAAAATTACCACAAAAATATGTCAGGCCATAGTGTGTGTGAACTCTGATGAACAAGGACCAATCATCTCAGGATTTTGTAAACACAGTAGCTTGGGTCATTCCTCAAACTCACCAGCTGACAGGTTTAAGATGGAAACAGTTTTTTGTCACAGGACATAAATAAAATTTGGAACCTAAATTGTTCTCGTCCCTAAATTACTGATAGGAGGAAGAGTCAGATGGGGAGACACCTGCTCTTCCCAAAGCATTTATCGCTCGCCATTACGGGAGAGAGGATGTCAGATTGTGGCGATCTTTGGTGTGAGCTGGCTCATCCGTTGCCATGTCTGCAGCCTTCCTACATGGTGAGCAGGATGGGTAGAGCTGTGCGAGACGATATTGTCCGTGCGATGCTGTTTCTGTTACAGTAAACCTACTGAGGCACTCACTGTGTAGAGCGTGAAGGTATCATCTTGAGATGAGAGCCCGCTGTGGCTCAGTGTGGTCACGTACAGGAGGGTGCCGTGTTGCCTGTCGCAGGCACGCGTGTGCTGCTGGTCGAAGTCATCTTAGTCTAGCTAGTGGGGTGCATTGCAGCAACTGGCTGTCAGCTTCTGATCCCTGTGGTGTGGCAGCTCTCATCAGGATGGTGCAGCCTTGTAGCATTGCTGGTGTGCAGGGTTTCTCTTCTCTGCAGAGCTCCTTGGAAGTTAAAGGAGCACTTGGGATGTGTTGGAGGCGAATTATTGCTAGGCTTTAGAGGCAGAACTCTGCCTTGCTCAGGGCAAGCTTGGGTCCTTCAAGATAGAGCCATCGGCAGGGGGCAGGAGACCTTCTGATGTTACCACTGATAGATGTGGCCAAGAAAGCCACACTAATGAGCTGTAATCAGTGCACAGGAATTGGAGGGGGGAGAAATGGGACAGAGCTGACGGAGTAGCTGCCTTTTCCCTTCGCCTGCGAAGGCCGTGCTCTTTTAGCAGCTCTAAGATGCCACACAGCACTGAGTGCTGCCCCTTTGGAAAGCAGATGGGATAAAGCAATCTGTGTGTGCTAAATCCACCCTCTAGTTTACAGGCCCCAGAAATCACCAAAAAGGGGAAGCTGTGTGTGTTCAGACAGAGCACGTTGTCTGTCCTTAACTCACAACCAGCTTTGTTCCGAAACACTAATGTGGAGGATGTCTTGAATGCCAGGAAACTGGAGCGGGAGCTGCTGCGAGATGAGTTCCAGAAGAAAAAAGAGCAAGACAAACTCCAGCGAGAGAAAGATAAGCTTGCCAAGCAAGAGCGGAAGGAAAAGGAGAAGAAAAGGACACAAAAAGGAGAACGGAAGCGATAGCTGTGGTTCCTCAGCTGGACTCTGAAAGGATAATATTAATTATGAATATGGTGTGTGTTTAAAAAGCAACAGAAATTCTGGGCACCTGGCTGGTGAGTGGTTCTTTGGAAGTGTTTCCTCTTACATTTACATAGCAAAAAAGAAATTTCCAACACCTCTTAAACTCCAGATGTGCCATGTGCTTGTGGTGTCAAATGTCCCAGTCAGTTATTGTGGCCAATGTGACCAAAGAATGGTGAAGTGAATATGTCTGTGTTCAAAGTGATCAATCTTACTTCTAACCACTTCAAGCAAAGCAAAATAAGAGGTAGGAAAGGGCTTCCAAAGTGGCTGCGTCCTCACGCTGGCCTAGGATTTGCAGCAATGGCATGTTACAATTTGAGAATAGAGCAAAGCCCTTTTCTGACATGTAATTAAGGACGTGCTGCTACAGGGTGGATGTGAATTTACACTAGCCTTGGAAAATGTATTTGCAAATATGTTTATATACGCTGCCAAGAACAATGCTGTGTTTTTCTTCTGACTGATTTGAAAGAGTAGGGTTTGGCTCTGACGTTGGCAACGGTAAATGCTGTTTACAGCGATGGAAAGGAAATCTTATGAAATATATATGAGTTCTAGCTATGAGACTGCTTCACCCACAGGCCCTTGGTTAGGGAAATGCCACAGTAATTTGAATATCAGATAGAGCAGTAGCAAATTGGTCAAGTCCTAACGCTGTCTTACGGCTTGATTCTGGTAATGGTGCTCCCCGATGTGGAAGAACATCGGCTGTTATTCCTACAGTAGTTGCCAGGGCAAATGCTTTAACGCCGGCTCGGTGCTGAACAGCTGGGGCTGTAACTGATTTGGATGCATTGGGTTTACAAGCAGCTCCACCTCTCACCTGGCACAGCTGCTTGTAGGAGCTGTCCTAGCAGGGCGAAAGCAACAGGGTTGTCTTCTTCTTGCCCGTGGAAGGGCTCGTTCCTTGTGATTTTCAGCCTCCTTCCTGAAAGTCTCACCTGCTTCTGGAAAGGAGAACACTTAACTTCTGCGAACTGCACTTAAAGGAAGACGTGCAAGCGCTTCAGGGAGCGCAGGAGGAACCGGTGTGCCCCATCCACCTGCTGCCTTGTGCTCTGGCCACTGTATCAGTCTTGGAAGACTCATCTTTGATGACGGGCAGCTCCTGACCAGCTGCTGATGGTAACTGTCCTTATCACCTGCTTTCAGCACGAGTCTGATTAAGGGTTAATGCATCCTGTTTAATTGCTGCAAGTGTGAATAACTGCTTTATCTTTGGACTTGAATAATAAACCTGGTTGGCCAAGAAGTGGTGTTTCTGTGTCTGAGTAAGCGTCGCGGTTAACGGTTGTGGGGTCTGATGCAGTATACGCCTGCAGAGACTCTCCTGCAGATCCTGCATCCCGTTTCTATTGCACTGCAGAAACATTTCAGAGGTCTGGTGTGCTGGTGTCGTGGAGCTGTTGCTCTTCTGTTCACGCCTGTTTTCCTGAGCCTGTGCTGCTGCCTTTCACCTCTTCCCTATGTCCCCGTAGAGAACAAAGTGGCCCTGTAGATGGCCAGTGCTGCTTCTGGGCCAGGCTTATGCTCAGGCCTTGACCCTCTTCCCAGTCCCGAGCATCGCGGTGGATCCTAGCTGCAGTGTTTCTTTTGAGGGCGCTTCCCTTGCGTGCAGGCCCACAGCCGGATGGAGAGGCGAGGTGGGGTATCCTGAGTCCCAGAGCACTTTGTCCCACAACTTCCTTTGCAAACCCCCTAGATCCGACTAAGAGCACTAAGCAGTGGCTCTGCAACTGCACCTGAAGCAGCCTTAGCCACACTCCGCTTTTAGGAAGCTGCCAGTTCTCCCAGTGCGTTTTAACGCTCCCACTATTGCTTGCACCTCAGTTGCTTATAGCAGCAACAGCCTTACTGGCAGCAGCCAGCAGGTGGTAGAAGCCTCTTTTTCCCCCGTTCCTAAGCCGAGCAACAAGAGCCCCGCAGCGCTGTGCTGAAGTACCACAAACCTCTACATCTGTGTGGACGCCGGCAGCACGCACCCAAGAGCTACGAAAGGCCCCGTTTTCCTGACAGGGAAACAGAAACTAATGTTCAGCCTCACGTTATTAAGGAGGCAGCTGGGAGCTGGCACGGGACAGTCCACACCTAGACAGCGGCAGCCTGCCAGGGCAGCTTGACCAGCTCTTGGCGTTGGAAACCCCAAAGCAGTGCGGTCCCGCAGGAACCCAGGAGGACGTGACTCAACAGCACCCGAAGAATTTAGCCCCCCCCTGCCCTCGGCGGTATGAGTCCACTTTCCTGCAGTTAATGCTTCCTGGGCTGTGATGTTACAGGCCTTGCCTTAAACCGCACAGCAGCTATTACTGGGTGTCAATAAATATTACTATTGATTAAGTGCCCGGACAGGACATTGTCTTTGGAGAGCCAGACATTTATGCACATTAATATTGAGGAATGCATTACTGCAGACCCGTGGGTTGCTGTTACTGAAGTTCTTAGTCTAACAGCTTAAAGAGAATAAAAGTGTTACTTCGTTTTCCTCGTCCTGGCATCAGTGCCAACAAATTGAAAAGGCAGGAAAACTCCAGCTGTGCTCGGAAGATTTCTATTGCACATACTGAAATTTCTGAATTAGCTTTTCCTGGTAGCACACAGTTTGTAATTAACAAGACAAACTTAAGGGGAAAAGAAGATCCACCACCTTGGATTCATTACACTGATACAATTTTGCCCTTGTTTGTCTAGAGCAAAGTTACAGTAATTTCCTATTGTAGGATCAAGAGAGTAATTTCAATGTCAACGCTGCTTGCTTTGCACTTCTTTTAACTTATTTCAGTAATGAACTGAAAATTTCAATCTTGGTTAACAGAGAATGTTTTAGGAATGGAGACTATGGAGACAAATGCAGAACAAATGCTTTTCAACAGAAGTTAATTTATTTCTTACCAGACAGACTAAATTCAGTATTGTTTTTAACACTAACATGTCCTAGGTTTAACTTAACAAATCTTAATGCTGTGACTTGTGCTATGAAGATGTACTTTGTTCTCCTGCCCCAATAAATTCACTCTGGCAGTATTTTTGGTCATATCAGTGATCAAAATGGTTACTTAAGTTTCTCCTGCATTCTCATTCAGTTTCTTTCTCACATCATCTAATGACAATTTATGTGGTGTGATTACACCTTTTGCACATCAGGATTTCTAGAAGTAGGAAGAACACAGACATTTAAAATATCAATGTATCTAAGCAAGGATAGTTGAATAAATTTAATCCACACATTATAGTTAAACTCGATGCTAGAATTGTTAAAACCCTGTTATCTCCTGAGCCACATAATATCAACATTTCATATCAATAAGTTATTTATATTCAGTACAAAGATATTGAGATAAGATATGCAGATAAACCCCAAGCGTTAATAGCTGTCGGAAATACAGGTGCGAACTAATAAATGTAAAATATGACAACCAAATCTCAAACCAAACTAGTGAAAGAGTAACTTTAAAAAAATCTAAATCTCATAACTTTGTGATACCCTCTTTTCAAATTTTAAAGTGAAGGCATTAAAAACAATACTCATTATTTCAGCTGCTGCACAGCTTTTTAAGGTTAATATTGTGTGCATGTCATATTTTGATTATCTTTAAATACTTTAAAACAGAGGTCTTTTTTTTTCCCAAGAGCATGCCCAAATGATTTGAACGTATTTACTAAATTGTATGGTTTCACAACAGCAATTTTATAATATCACTAATTTAGTAGAACCTGGTGCATTTCCTTTCATAAACTTGGATTCTAAAAATCTCAAATTCATAAATATTAGTATTTTAAATATTTAATTTTACATGAATATTGGGTATTTCTAGCATTGTTTTCCTCCTGTTTCCAGGTATTAGTTTGATAAGGAAGATACTTTTACATCACAATCTTGTCTGATACTAGACTGTATGGTACATTAGATTACAGTCTTTTAAGAATCATTATTTTAAAACCTACTTACTAAAACAAACCTAAAAGAACTTATCAGAAGAGCTTTATACCAGGGCCCAGCTACATAAGTGAAATAATATTTTGGCTGTCAATTGTTTAATTAGTCTCATTATTTTTCAAATTAACTTTCATCAGTTAGGCCTTACAATAAACTGGCATTGTAAAGCCTAACTGACATTATGTAGTAACAGTTTAAGTAGAACCTGAGAGCCCTTAAAACAAATTCAACTTCTCATCAAGATACCAGCCTTAAATATGAATGAAAATTAGTTGTTCAAACTTTACAAGTAGAAAGATTTAGCATATCATCTCATGCATCTACACTGCCAATTTTACTCTTGCATGCAGCTGGTATTTCATTAGCGCTTGCTGGTTTCAGCCCTCTGATTTGGGATGCTGCAGCTGTTCGTGTTTTCACACACTTTGTCTTCACATTGTACCATCTCCTGAAGAGCTTTCTCTGTATCCAGTTGTCCAGCTGTAGCTTTTGGTAAGGTCATCTGGAGCGCACACCAAAGAGTAGTACGTACTTTACGTGTTGCTATGCTCATCTCTTTAATTGCCAAAGCAAGAGCAAAAACATCTGCAGGGAGGAAAGAGTGTTGTATCTTTATTACATAGCTAACCAGAAACACTATCTGAAATTAATTCATCCTGGCAATTCTAAAAAGAACAAAACTTTTTAGGCCCCTTTCAGTGTTGTTTCTCTTTCATTCTAGGGCTGTAGCTGTTGAATCTAGGAAAATGGTGACTTTTAGGCTCTAATACAAAAAGGCAGGTACATGGAATTTAGGTACTTACTTTGTTAAAGCTCCTACTTAGCAGTCATCTAGTATCAGGAGTACCTAAAGCCTTATAGTCACCTTTGTTTTTGAAAGTATTCCATGTACCACGCACTAGAGGCTCTACGCTCCTCCCCTGTGTGAACTCATTGCTCAGTGTTCATACCAACCCCTTCAGATCCATAAACTGGATCCTTTACCCATCTTGCCTAAGGAATTACTCAGGCAAGACAGGTGAAGGAATAGCTAGTTCACGGCATTTTACTACAGCATATAGATCAGGCTTTGCATAAAATGTGGCAGAAAGCATTGCTTTAGAATGAAAAGAAGCAGAGGTGGTACAGTGGTCCATTTACTCAACAGTTCAGTGCTTACAGCACTCAATGCACATACAAAGCTTTTGATTTTGATTCTAGCCTGTGTGAGGAAATAAATTTGATACCCTCTTCTAGGCACCAAAATTTTCAGTGAGAACTTGCATGTTATTTTGGGATAGGAGCACACTCACTCCCAGTACAGCTGGTTCACGCTGCGTAACATTACGCACTGGGTTGCACACAGGTTTCTGCACCAAGGTTTGTGGAATCCAGATGATTAGATCACAGGAATGGTGCCTATTGACTGTTGCCTAGAAGAACCTAAGAAACAAGTGATGCTTATATAAACCAGCATTTCGAAGTTGCAAGATAATGATTAGTAGTTGGCCCACTACCAGGTAACAAGGAGAAACCTCACAGGAAGAAAGAAGAGTGCTTTAAAGTTTTTGGCCGAATACAGTGCCTGAGGATTACAAACATTAAAAAGGTCTTTCTTCCTCTCAAAAGATGATCTGTAATATCTAGATCCTTCTGAGAGACCTCAAACATTGAATATAGCAATCCCAAACAGAGGTAAGGTCACAATAGCTCTGAAAGCTGCACTGAAAGGCTTGAATAGTTGTTCTAGGTGACAGAAGACACCTAGTAAATCGTTTTTCTCATCACGATTTCCTCCAGAACTTCATTTATTAGGTTGTCAAAACCATTTACAGGTAACTGCCAGGTATCTGGTACAGTTCTGCAAGTCCAGCGTGCAACAGCAGAATTTTTCAGACACACATTGTGCAAGACCACAGATACGGGCTGACTCAGATACATCTGCTTTCTATTGAAGTAACGACGACAGTGGGGGAGCTGGAAGAAGAGAAGACCATGGCTCCAGTAAGAATTTTGTTTAAATCAAACTTCCTAGAACAGAGGCCACAGTAGGTAGGTTCTACTTTGATAAGGTACTTAATATCATATCAGATGGAATAGAAAGGTGCTGTAGAAACAAGGTTGGGCCGGGGGGGAGACCTCTCTTCAAAAGCAAAACAAGGTAAAGCAAAACTAACTCCCCCCATATAACAGCAAGGAAGCTCCCGTCACAGAAGGGAGATGCACAGCTTCAGGCATTTGCCTCAAGGCTTTTCCAGACTTGCAGAGAGTATTAGTTACTACCTCAGCCCTACCACAAATATTCCACTGTTCTGAAAAGTCTCCCCAGTTCCCATGATAGGCTAACACACCTTAGATACAGCTGTTATGGAGGATGAGAGGTAGATGAAGGAAGGACAACTCTTCTAGTTTGTTATTGTCTTAAGTAATCACATTCCTTTGTCCAAAGCTCACTTCTTCATCTTCTCTTCCTTCAGCAGTGGGACCAGAGGAAAGATCTCAAGGACTGACAGGTAGTCTTTTCCATAGTACTTACTTAAACAGCTTACTGACTTGGGTAAGGAACAGCGCTAAAGCCCATGCTAATTATTTTGCGGGACTTAACAATCAAATACTCCATTCTTAACAAGTAACTTGATCTTCAAAGTAAACAGAAAAAACACTACAAGATTGTCAAGAGGTGAAAAGAAAAATTGCTACAGTATCTCTTTTGAAGTAAACTGAGAATGACAGAATTGCATGATGGGACATCTGAAAGGATTAAGACAATCCATCTAATTCAGCTGCAGAAAGAAAGGCAGGAAAGGAAGAGCACAGAAGAGTCTCAGAAGTGTAACAAAGCTTCCCCCGTAAAGCCATATACCAGAGCATTACAGACAGCATGACTTTATTCTGATTCACATCCTAGGAATAAAGAGAGAAGGGTATCTGCTATTCTGCCTGTATAATAGTGAAAGATAAAGCTGAATTTTCTGCATATTTTAGATACCATAAAAACATTCCAACAAATAACATTTGTATATCCATCCACAATGTGATTTTTATTTTATGACAATCTATGAGAGAAATGCTTAAAGGAGAAATCCATGTGTAACTCAAGGCCAGCTTAGTCTTTTTTTACAGATCAGCATCGAGATACCAAGCAAATTCCACAAAGAAATACAGAGTAGAGAAGTGATGGCAAAAGGAGTATGGGGAGCAGGAAGAATAAGGACATAACAGCTTGATGTCATCTCCAATAGCAAACTGCACTACAAAAAAAAAAAAAAAAAAAAAAAAAAACAGAAAAAAACCACCCTCACCTCACTAACTTTCTGTTACTTTCTGGTTTTTTTATGGGATAAATGATTTAACCAATTTGTCTCATGTTTAATGTTTACAGTACCCTCTCAAAACCATTATCTAAAAACCATGCCGTCTATCTTTCTCAAAGCTTTAGACATGGATAAATTAAGACCACAATACAAAAAAGAAAGTATCTTATTACAGACTTGCAGTATATGCAGAATTTTTCTGTTACCTAAAAAGGGTATGTAAGCATAGTTATACCTCTGTCATCTTGGCACCTGGGAGCTCCTTGCCTTCGTCGATTTGAAGCATTTACAATTTCATCTTTTCTACGTGACTGCACTACGTGAATTACCTCTAGATGTTTGTCAAGAGCAGTAGAAATGTTAGCATGAAGGGGAGAACTGCGAAGGCGTTCCATTTTTCCCAGTAAAGTCACAACCTAATGAACATTTTAAATCTGTTACAAGAATTCACATTGTACTCATCTAGACTTTAATGCAAATTAACTACATCACAAAGAAAAGATTAACAATAACAGTTATATTCTTTTGGGAACAGTATATGAATTTGTACTTTGAAACAGTTAAAATTCTTACCTAGGATTTCAACTTCTTCAAAATAGAAGTTGTACAAAACCTGAGTGTGCCACAACAACACTGATACACTTTTAAGCTAAAATATCCAAATATCAGGATACCTAACTTATTGGCTAATAATGGATATATATGAGTCTGAGACAACTCTGTAATAGGAGGTGGTTCCAAGACAATGTGCACTAATCTAAATAAAGGTTGCCCTGATCCTGCCTTCCATCAGCATTCCTGCAATTACCTGGGGTGAAAGCCACATAACGCCTGTCTAATTTTTACCCAGATGAGCTCCCTGCACTAGTGCAAAGAGAAGGGCAATACAAGAGCACAGCAGTCTCAATTCAGACTGGCTAAAGCAGCTGTGGAACCATAGCTACAGGCTGACTTTCAGAATGGATAGTCAATGCTAAAGGAGCTCTTTCAGAGAATACCAAGCACTAGAACTCCAAAATCATTCAATTTTATTCAGTCCACTTGGTCTTTTCCTGTCTTATTTCATAGCTTAAAATAGGCACATTACTATGAATTCCCCTTGGCCAGCAATTCCCAAACCATTGCCCACAGATTATTTAAGACCTGTGAGGAAGTCTGATAATTAATGGTCATCCACCTATACAGAAGCCCAATGATTAATGGTCATCCACAGGTTTAAAAGAGAGAAAGGCTGGGAGCACAGTGCAATTTGCTGATCTATCCCTGCACCAGAACATAATTGCAGGTTTTCCTAGGAAAAAGATATTATGTTTGTAACTGTGAGAAAGTATACATATATATGGCACCTGAGTATACAGTATAAACTATATATATATAACAATGGCACCTGAGCTAATGGAATTCGTCCAACTTGCCCCAAGTATCCTCAGAGCAGGCTGTAGGTCAAAAAAATTACTTGGGCAATAGCATCTAGAATAGCAGAACACAGCAGCCTGCTTGCCACTAGCTTTTCTGGTTATCAGGCTCAGGATAGAAAGCAATTGAGAGCTGCCTCCAGCTACCAGAACTATCCTGCTCTCCCTTTTATCTGGGAAAAAAACACCTGCAGGCAGGAATAAACTACACCTTACTGTTACAGCAGCAACAACCAGCAGACTCAAAAAGTGGTAAGACGTCATATTGTTACGGAAGCTGAGAGGTTAAAAAAAAAAGACTGGAGGAAGTGGGCAGAATTTCACATGAACAACTGAGAAATCAGTCACTAGGATAAGGAATGAAAGTAGGTTAAATTGTTTGAAAGTAATTAGACTTGTTTCTGAAGAAAGGGGCAATGCCAGAGTGGGATAGTAGGACTATGTTAGTAAGTGAAATGAGCTAAGATAAACCTGATAGTCATTTTGCAGACTTAATATATCCAGATGTTCTTGTGTTCAGAGCCACACAAGGACAAGTTCTGCAAGATCTGATTTTCAGGCACCACAACCTCTTCCAAAGGGATCGACAGTCCTGAGTTAAGTGCTTGCATTCTTTATACTAAGCCTGGGCAAAGTGCTAGATGTCTAAAAGCAAAATTCACAAAAGCCAGCAAAGCTGGGATCCTTAAACAATCCAACAAGAACCACTAAAGGCTTAATCCTTCTCTTTCTAAATCTCTCAGGTTTTTCAGAAGTTTCTTAGATTACAGGGGAAACTTCTTAACACTATTACTTGGAGGCCTGTAAAAAATAGTGTAGAAAGTGTAGAGGCCTAAATATGAAACTTCAGCCTATCAATACCCCCTTCACTACATTCTCTGCTCAGCTGTATGAACAAAACCAGGCAGATTTCAGCAGTCAGTAAGCAGGCACAGCTCCACAGCTCATTTCACCTGTGCAAAAGCAGTACGAAAGGCTAGCTGCTACTTCCTACCACTGGCTTGGGAGCAGGTAAGCACAGGCATGCTACCAGTTCCTCCCAGAGCTAGCACCTGTCACAAAAACAGCTGCTGCTTCTACTCCCACATCCCCCTAGCAGTGGCAAGCCTTGGTGACCATGCCTTCAGCCCACACTTCTCTCCCTTCTGCAACACAAGGAACCACACTTCAGCCTCTCAGCCACAGAATAGCAAAACTGGATTCCTACTATTCTGCTGGCAGCACAGAACTAGCTCTGCTTATGCTCACCATCTCCCTTGCAGAATTCAGTGCAGGTTGCTGCCTCACAAAGATGAATGACATCTCACACCGGCAGCACGACTTGGTTAGAGCGCTGCATGCAGTTCAAGGAACAACAGTCATGTTTGCCTACAGATTGTGACAGTTTAGCTTAAGAAGCAAACTAATTACATGGAAATTCAGGCTGATATTGCATCACATAACCATCCTGCATTGACAAATACATCCCAGAGCTGTGCAGGCAGTTAGTCAACTGGATTCTGGCATTGCATGTACATTCTTACACTAGATTATATAGCCCCCTAGCATGTATGTACATTAATGTACTCAACTGCTCAGTGGGTTACCTCCTAACAGCAGCAGTGAACCTGGAGGCGTAAAAATTCTAACAGAACTGCTGAAAAACTACCCCCTATATACCCATATGAGGCTATTTTGGCAGCAGCTGCTCTGCTATCTTATTGTATACACAGTACTCTTAAGATCAACATGCTAAATTCAATAGATTTTTTAATCCTTCTACAACTCACTCTGGCTTGTTCACGTAGCTGATCCACAATTAAGCGGTCAACTCTTGAAGGGTTTGATGTCAGCCTTGGGATTGGAGTGTTGTTAGAACTAGAAACCTTTTTCCCTGGGTAGTTCTTAGCAAGAGCTGATTCAGTCTGCAGGAAAACAGAAGAATAACTCTCTAAAAATCTAAGTTTGGAAACTGTTTTACTACAGAAACAAGAAGAAATATCAGATACATGATTTTTTCCATGAATTGGATTTTCCCTTAGGGTTTTGGGATTTTTTAAAGAGTAGATAAACGTGGATTTAGCCATGTGGGATTTAACCAGTTAGTAATACAACAACCTGCTTTATGTGGACAACCGCTTTACTTGAAGCAATTTAAATAAAGTATTTAATGTCAGGATAATGTGTTTCAAAACTGCTGTATCATCCGACATTCTACATTAATTTTGTCTGTAAATAAAATGGAGGCAAGTTAGAATTACAAAGCAAGAACAAATGAGCAAACAGATGTGAACATTATTCATTAAATTAAAAGTGTTTAAGTCAGCAATTGACCTAAATTTTGTATGTATTAGTCAAGAAACTGTGGAGTTCTTTTTTCCAATCAAACAGTAGTCACCAGAAAATTGTTTTGAAATCTGACCGTAAGATTTCAAATTTCGGCATGATCTTATTCACTCCAATTTCTTCTGTCACTCTGAAACAACCTACTTAGCTAAAACTGTTGTAAGGTTACATTTCTTAGATTTTTCTGTGGTGGTCCAGTTAAGTTTGTAACCTAATCTTCTCCAAACCTTCTGTTCTCCAGCCTCACTGTAATTGTCTGCACGCACATGTCAACTCTTCCACTTTGGCATTTTTCTATGCCAAGTATAGATATCAAACTCTCCTCCTTAAGTCAAACTCCTTCTCCCTCCAACCACTCTACTCAGAGCAACCACCAGCTTTTGATAGGATTTAAGGTAAATTTTAGCCAATGCGTTTCCTATTTTCCAATCATAATGAAGTTTCTTTGAGTGGACTGGCACAGCAGAGCTATTCTCAAGTAATTTTTGGTTGGACTTCCTTCATAGAAAGTGATAGCTCCAGATAGTTTTTTTGAAGTTCAATACCAGCTTGAACTGGCAAAAATGAAGACAGCTTTTACATTCACCAAAGAGACCCTGAGAGTTATGCTTATTTTAAAAAAAAGAAAAAAAAAATCAAATTAAGCAAGCACTTCATACAGAATTCTCTGAGTAGTTTTAGTTTAACAATGTCTTAATATTACTATTTTTCAGCCTAATATATATCTTAACATCTGAGGGTAACAGCTGAAGGTCTGAACAACTGATTGAAAGAGCCAGAAGGGTAGGGTATAAGAATTTTAATTAATTCTTAAAATGATTAAAGTTTAGTCCTATATCAAAACATATTTTATGGATTTGCTTTCAAAATTTCCAGATGGAGAATTTATTTCACGTGTGTTAAAAAAAGTGTAACATGATTTTGGTAGTGGTGGAACATGCCCCCCTCTCCACCCCAACACAAACAGAGGTTGAGAAAGCCACTGAATTCCCGCTTTAAGTGCAATATTCAATATAACATTAACTATGCTACCAACCAGGCTGCAAACTTTACAACCTTAGCAACAGAAGTAAATTATTTTCTCTTCAATGTTCCATTAAGTATTTCAACTTTAAACTCGCAGCAGTGAGTACTACCCATGTTCTCTAACTGGTCTGGACTTTGATGAGATCTAAATCAGTTTTGTAATACGGCATGCTAAGATTATTAGTTTATTTTTTACCTTCTTTCTTTCTTTCTCCAAAGCTCTCCACTGTTCATGACATTCTTCTAGTCTAACATATAACTCACTGGCAAGCCCACTACGAGTTTTAACTGGTCTTTGAAATCCAAACGCTGGTACAAAACCGGAAAGTGAACTGTCACCATACATCATATCATTAAAATAAGGATAGAAGTGAGTTAAATCATTATAGGAAAACAAGCCGTAAGATTCCATCAAAGGCACAACTGAATGGCCAAATGAACGGGCTGATCTCAAGGGGAATCCATTTGAGCCAAGCTGCTGATTAGGTCTCAAGTCACCCATCATGTAATTGTTGGAAAAGCTTGAAACCTGTGGACGAGTCACACGATTGACAGCATTACTGTCTCCACTTCCCTGTCTGAGGTTAAACTGACCCTGAGACTCCATTAAATCTTGGTATGTGCTCTGCAGTAACCCATCTGTAGGTTTTTGTTCTTCTTCCAGATTATAATGTCCACTCTGTGGCTTCAACTGGAAACAGTGTTTGTTTACATTTTCAGTGATCTCAAACTGTTGAGCTGAATAATTTTCACAGAATCCATTTGGCTGCTTTAATTTCTTGTCACTTACAGACTCAAAGAGATTCTCTTCTCCAGTCTTAACTAGTGATTCCACATAAGCAGCAGACTGAGCTCGATCTGCTGCATTATAACCAAACTCAAAACCAGAAAAAAATGAAGGATTATCTTGGCAGCACTTGTGAAATAAATTACTATTTAAAGGGAAATTTGAAGATGACAACTGAAAAAAATCATTTGAATGACTGAAACCCTTTGAAAGGGTAGATAAATGATTATTCAGTTTCACTAAAGGACTTGGATTCTGAAATGGGACAGAAGCACTGGTTTTAGTTTGAATGTTCATCCAAGTTGGCCTTACATTAGTACCTGCTGAAGTGTTTGCTGAGTTTGGTAATAATGTAAGTGATTTACAGTAGTCAGAATTCTGTAGATCAGACTTGGAAAACTGTTGCTTTTCTACATTTGCACAATCACTATTCCCTGAACAAGCTGTAAGAGATTTTAGTCCATACTCTGATTTTTGCCCAAACTCTGCACAGAATGAAGGTTTATTTGCAAATTGTTTTTCTGACAGAAGTCCTCCAGCCTTGGAAAATGTAAAGTTTTGCTGATCTGGAATTATATCTTCCATTTTCTTCTGAGTTCCTGGTTTAACTTGAAATAACTTAGTATAGGTTTCTGTGTCCACAGAGGGTGCCTCAGTTGTTCCATTTACCAACTTTTTATTTTCTTGGAGACTACAATTGCTACTCTTGCTAGGCTTTGCTTTATTTGGATGAGAATATTCAGTATACCTACTATAATCTGCATTTTCATTATATCTGTGAAATTGCGGAAGAAATGTTTCTGCCTGCTTTTGCTGTACCTGCACATCTGCACCTTTGGGACATACTTTCTCTCTCCCGTAAGAGTAGGCATCAGCTCCCGAGTCTTTGATTACTTCTGAAAACCCAACCTGAGGCGTAAAGGTGTTTTTAACATATGGATAGTTCTGTAACACGGGTGCTGTCTTAACACTCTCATTAGTCTGCACGTTGTAACAGGTGGCATGATCATTCCGAGAAGTGTATAACCACTGCTCTTCAAAGTCTGTGCCATTAAACCCATGATAACATTCATCTACTTTCTGTTGGGATGCAAGATTACCACTCTGCAAGTACTGTTTTTCAGCAGGTGTGGATTCACTAGTATAAAAAACCTGTTGTGAGACAGGTGCTACAACTGGTCTTTTAGTTTCTGACAACAAGTCATGGTGGTCTGGGATTCTGGTTGTGTTCACAGGCCATACTGACTTCAAGTTGGAAGAACAACTCCTTGAAAAAACAAGAAATACATGATTAGAATTTTCTGTGCTATTTCTCCTCCATTTCCAGACAAATGTAGAAAGAGGTTTAAGAACTCTGTTCTCCCTCAACCCCATCTCGATACCCCAAAAATGTCTTATCCAAACCTCTATCTGCTACTGTCATCTGTTCAAAGTTACCAGCACATTTGTATCCTAGTTAAAGTTAACACAGAACCCTCACCACCAGTCAGGGAAAGCAGTGAACAGATTAAACAGTGAAATCACACCTAGAACTCATTACAACGATAGCCACATTTAGCAGTACTGAAAACAGAAATCCAGTCTTAACTGACTAGAACAAATGAATTATTAGTAAGTGATCTTTCAGTCAAGACTGATTCTCTCTGAAGCTCTCTTTCACTTGAGCCATACAACTTCAGGGTACATACATAAATCACCAGAACTGTTTGGGCAAGACAGAACCTACCGTGTAAAGTCACTACAACCATTAGATGGTTTCTTCTGGCTCGAGGATGTAGGCATAAGTTTGACACTTAGACATGCATACACTGCTTTGGTAGCGCTAGTATCAGGATATATTCATTCTTCGTGGAATTCTTCCCTCCTTCCAGTTCAGAAAAGAGCAAAAGAGTGTAGTTTCCCATTTTGTATTTTCTGAGAATTTAAATGAATCAAGAAAGAAACCCGAAGTCTCAAGACAATCTTTACCTAAAAAATTAGCCCAAGGCATATATCCAATGAGACTTATTTGAATATTCATTTCTAGAACGTCTTGTGAACAAAAACTGTTTATAAAACTTTTTTACAAAAAGTTCTGCAAAGTTCAGAGCACAAAAAGCTACCAAGCAATTTGAATACTTGGACAAAAGTCTTTCACGTATCATATGAAAGTGAGGGGAATGTTATTTAAAGAGAATGTCAGTAGAGCCTGCATGACAAGATACTCACCCATCAGCAAAATATGGCTGAGATTTATCTTGTTCTTCCAAGATGTTAGACACAAGTCCATATAAATCCGTTTCACTACCATAATCATTCCTTTCAGGCTGAATCCTGAAAACAATTACTTTCATTATTTAAGCTAAAATTAAGTCAATCAAAAAAAAAAAAAAAAAAAAAAAAAAAAAAAAAGGCCACCCATTCCTTCAACATAAAAGCTCTTTCTCCATCAAAAATGAGTACCTGGACTTTACATTAAGCTGAGAACCAGCAGACTGCTTATCATCTCCATATATAGACCATGGTGCATATAAAAGGGAAGAGTCCACAGGTGCAGAATATTCTGATGTTGAGAGGGGAGAATTGTAGGTCTGAGGTAGGTCTACACTATCTTCATTCTACATTTTAGATACAATAAAATTATTGATAGTAATATTTATCACATCAAATTGTCATTTCATTATACAAGGTTGTAACTGGGATCATCCTTGGGAGTAACCAGATTAAGAAGGACATACTTTTTGATAAAATACTACAGGTAACTTCTGCTATTGACTACTGCTCAGTGTAGCTAAGCATAGGAATATAAATGTCAGTCCATGTCAACCTAAAACCTCTGCACCACTTTGTAGTAGATGATTACTAAGTAGATAATTACTAATAGGAATCAGGAGACATTTTTTCAAACCATTACAGATTATTTAAGTCACAAAGCCATCTTGGAGCCAATTCATTTCTAGAGGAAGGGTCTTTCTACTCAGTTTAAGTAAAAAAGGAGCAAATGCTTGTTTGGTATTACCAAACCTTTATTAGGTATGTTTTCTTAGCTCTTTGGGAATGAAAAAAAAAATTACTAGTGCTTGGAAAATTCACAGGGTTAAATTTAAGACCAAATGTACGTGAGATGTGCCCCTCTATGGAACAAAACACTCTAGCAGCTATAGGAAGTGATGCACAAAGTTCCAGATTGCCTTTTGCCTGACTATGGAAAAGTCCCTCTACTTCATGTTTCAGTTTTCCATGTCTGTAAGATACTTCTGTGACCAAAAAGCAGCCCAGTTGCTGGACTGAATACAGACGAATAAAGTCACAAGTCTCCTATAGGGTAAGTAATGGATCCTGAAGGCACTGGGGAAGGGGTTTTATTATTTTGAATTTTTCACTTCAGTGAAAGTATATGGCTATTAATGCCAAAATGTAGAGATCTAACGTACTTAACTCTCTTGACATTTTCTACTGGTCAGACTGAGAAGACTCCTGTTCAGCAGACTAGTTTCTATGAGCAGAACGTTTGGATTCTGAATTTATGGTATGCCATAGAAATATCTGCTCAATACCCAGGTTCCTCCTTTTCACCAACTTCTCAGTTTTCCTGAACAATCATTTACTCCACTCCTTTTTCTAGAAAGGTTTTGGCTAACAGAAAAAAGCAATAACATAGCCAAATACTACCTAATCACCACATTCCTTCATCTCTCAAGTTCTGCAACAGCTCATACTATCTCTGAATCTTTTTTAAAAAGCAGCTTCTGTTACAGCTTCCCTCTGAGTCTAACCCTCTCCGTTTTTTTTTTTTTTTTGATTTGACTGTTCCTTTAAATCACAACCTCTTAATTTTCCTGTTATGACTCTCCTATTTTCCCTACTCTTAATCGTTTTCACTCCTCACACAGCCACATCAGACTACTTCACTTTATTCTCTCCAGGTCAACGCAGTATACAATTTCAACTTCTACCTTTCAGCTACAGATCTATCTTCTTTCAACCTGCTTCCCCATGCTGGCCCTAACTAGTCCTACATTTTAAAATGACAATGTTTAAGTCTTGTATGGCTCACTCTCAGCTAAACATAACTGAAGTCTTGATTTCTCCTCCCACACTTTATTTATTTATTTATTTATTTTGCTCCACATATTCTCTCACACTGGTCAATGCTACCTCTTACCCATTTGTCAGCTTTCTACACAAACACCTGTGTCTTCTGTTACTGTTCCTCACAAAAATATGAAAAGTTCAATCTGAACTGATCTATTGTCCTTCCCTCTTTCAATTAGTGTGAGCCCCACTTCTGCTGTGATGTTCACAATGAACCAGTCACTAAACTGAGAGAAAAAGTGCACAATAAACAAAGCAGAAGGCTTAAGATCATAAACCATGAAAGTTATCAGACAAAGGAGAGTAAGCCCATCAGTACTGCGAAGTATTTTCAAACAGAAATATCTTTTAAGGGAGCTTTTTTAAAACATTTGAGTATAGCAGTGATGAGAGTAAGAATTTTTTGATTGATCAGAAATAAGATGATGTTGTACAAAAAGTGATCTATACGACTTTAGACAAGGTAAATAAGGAAATGGAAGGTAAGAGACACAATAGATGAACAATCTTTATTGTGAATGTATTAAAAAAACCTGTCCTTCTTAATTAATATTACCTTGGAGATTTAGATTACTTATTACGAGTAAATCAAACATAGCTATTGTATTCTCTAGTATAAGCAATTGTATTAGAAACAGTTTTTGATTGCTGTGTTTACAAAGAACCCAAACACTTAGAAATATTAAAAAAAAAATCTCATTTATAATCAACTGAACCTGTGATTTGTAGCAATCATATAATGAGCCAGAGCCTGTCATTACACTACTGAACACATCAGTCAGCCTCCCGACGGTTTCTGTGCTACTCCAGCAGCGACTGCCACCTCTGAATGCAACTTTAGGCTATGTAAGACAAGGAAAAAAAAAAAAAAAAAAAAAAAAAAAACAGGTAAAGGACATAATTATACATAGACCTGAGAATTTCATATTTTGTAACAATATTAGCTTCTTGAACTCTTAAATTCACTTGTAGATTTTGCTCATCTGAGCTTTTAGAGAATTAGTTCAACATATTGACATTATAACACTTTCATATTTAGTCTTAGCTAAAGGACTAATCCACCAAAACACACGGAATTTCATGAAGTGTTTAAAGATAAAGGAGATGCAGAGTAAGAGGAAATCTGCATTATCTGCATTACATTAGGTATCTAAGTTTTGGAGCAGCCAAAACACAACAGAAGAATACCAGATTATGTAAGTGGGCACTAATGTTATCCTTTTCACTAACAGCAGCAGCAGAGGAGTCACTTGGCCATTACTGTATTAAAAGACACCTCTTGTCAGTAACTATCATTTTATCATTGCCCTTATTATGTATCTTATATTACATGAATGCAGACATGCAGAAAGACTTTCATATTTCAGGAGCTATAGTTTTACCATAACACACAATAGCCACTACTGTGCAAGTCAAGACCATTCTGTAACTACAGAAAATACAATATTCACTAACACCCCCCCCCAGCACATACACACCCTCCCCTCCACCAACCAACCTGAAAGTCTTCAGGAATAGGTGGCTAGTGGAAGAAAGGGATTGGGGGGGGGAGTCAAAAGCATCTCTTTCTCCCCTTTTTCCTAAGGTTGATGCACACAAAAATTGAAAATTAAAATAAAACTGACTAGCTAAAAAGAATAGGAAAGTTATTTGTATGTTTAAAATATTACAGCTGCACCTCATTTGAAGTTATTATCAAATTTAGGAAAAGTTGAAATTTCACATTAGGGTTCCAAAATGAAAGAACTATAAACAGGTTATAAGCCGTACAAAATTAACTGATCACCCTTATTATTGCCTTGTGTGAAACATCAGCATAGAGCACATGCATGTTTTTTTAAGTACTCTTCTCTAAAAAGATACTCTTCTATAGCTACAGTAGGAAGAAAACAGACTCTGCATCTAATGTTTGCAGTCCATAGCCTGATCTTCCTTCTAGTTTACACAACAGTTATACTGATGTATTTTAACACAGTAATTTCTTCATATACACATTCTATAGATATACAAACATGCAAAGACAGAATTCATTGTTGTGGAGTACATTTTTTTTTCACATGTATCACTTATGCTGTATTTTCTCCTTATGAACAGCCTTGTTCAGTAAGGACACCCAATGTTTACTACCCACTTGGACAGTTTGCACTCTTAAACAGTGAGGAAACACAGACACATGGTGAATTTGTGACCTTCCCTGCCAAACATACTCATTTTAGTAAAATTAGAATTTCACAGCACATTTTCCAAATGCTTTCAAAGTCCTCCCAAGCCTCAGGAACCTGCTTCACAGCACCCCATGTCACAGGACAGGCTCAGATCGAGACAGCAGCCCCACATGTTCTCAGTGAGGGCACCAGCCTCGTAGCCTTCAAACCTCGACTTTCTGAGATGATACTAAGAGAAGCACTAAACGTGAGGCAAGAGCCACACACTCAGCAGCAGCAAGAGCCTGCGAAGCCTGGCCAACCCTCTGCCCCACGCATATACCGGCGCCCAGGCAAAGCTCGGGCCCCGGGAGAGCTCCAGTCGCCCGCTGGGCTGTCGACATGACGAGCTGCATGGCGTAACCCAGCACCGCCGCAGTCTCCCCAGCCCTGACCCCAAGCCATGGCGCTGCCCCGCCCCTCACCTCCATGGGCGGCCCCGCCGGACGGCGGCTGCGACAGCGGACGGCGGCTGCGAGCCCACCCACCCCCACACGCCTCGCCGTGGCAGGCGGCCTGAGGCGCCCGCGGCCGTTAGCCTCGCGCCGCAGCGCGGGCGGGCCAACTGCCGAGCCCACCCCCTTCCCCGCCCGCTCAAGGAGATTGGCCAACCACTCGAGGCACCTAACCAATGAGAAGCCGCTCTGCTCCCTCACGCTCCCCTTCCACCCTGCCGCGTGACCGTTTCGTTCAGCCACGAGGCGGTGAGGCATCGAGAGCCTTATTGGCTGCCGGCCCGCCAATGGGAAGCTGGGAAGGCGTCGCTCACCTGGAGACAACGCGGCGACGGTTACAGCGGCCTTGCGACAACCCCCCCCTTCCTCCCCCCGCCGGGCCGCGGCTGGGCGCTGTCGCTGCCGGGCGGTGCGGACCGGCCCCGGGCCTGGCTGGCGCCTCCTGGCTGGGTGCTGCCCCAGCCCTTCTCCCTTGTGCTGACGGGCTGCTCCGGAACAAGACAAGAGGAGACCAAGCCCTGGCCCTTATCTCTCCTCCGGCCCGGGTACCGAGCCCACCCTCAGCAGCTGACCCCACAGCTGGTCTCTCCATCCCCAGCGGAGTCCTGCCAAGGACCAGACTGCCCCCTTGACTCCACCATGCTGCTAATTGAAGAAGGAGGAAGCCTCCGCTATATGCTCCTGACAACAGCAGCTCCTGGCCCCAGTGCTGCTCCATAGCTGGCTGCCTGCGATGGGCTGTGCTGGGCTGAGCCCCTCACTAGCAAGTCAATAGCCGAAGACATCCTGGAGCAGAGTGTTGCAGGGTTGAAATGGAGCTGGGGTTAAAAAAAGAGCTATAGTTGAAAAAGAGGTCGTAGGAAAGCCAATGGAAGAGAGAAAAAAGGAGCACAGGTCAAACAGCAGGGTCACAATGTTGCCAGCTTTTGTTTCATTATAAGTCTCATCCTGCTTTGCTGTTCTAAGTAATACGCCAAGCTGTACACTGGAGAGAGTGTATGAGTATCTTTGCTTTTAAAAAGGACTAAGCAAAACCTGAAACAAACAATACCCACTTGATTTTTTCTTAGCAAGCTATTTTTGTGGACTCTAAGGATGTCAATCTTTTTGCTTCAATCTCTATTTGGGCATATAAATTTGGTACACAGATAACTTCATGATGAGAATCCTTTAGATAGAGGCAGACATTTTGGGTGAATTGTGAGCTTTTGTGTTCTGATGTCTCATTTCCAGATGCTAGCTATCAGCAAGCACCATACAAGTTCACGCTGAGGTTAGCGGGATGAGCCTGTCACCTGCCAGAGGCAGCTGCAAAGCACCGTGCTGTGGGCCTGACCTTCCCAATGCCTTCCTGAGCACATCCAGGGACTGGGGCCATCCTGCCTATCCTGGGATTCAGGATACAGAAGTTGTGTCTCTGCCAAGAAGTGAGAGGTTTCACTTGGCTGGGAAATCACAAGCGCACAGAGGGGCCTGAAAGAGTTAGCAGTGAAGATCCCAGCTCTACAGCATTCACTGTCCCTGAGTTTTAGCCCTTGCTCCCTGCCCCAGGGAAGGGCTGGCTGTGAGGCAGAGCAGCCACGGATCTGAGATGTGCTCTAGTGAGAATTCTGACTTGTTTCCCCTCTACCCTGTCCAGTGTAGGTTGAGTCACCTGTCTAAAGCTCCTTGAGCTGTAATCCTGCTAACCTGGGAGACAGTTTGGGGCTGGAGTTCAGGACCAGGTAGTGGCTGGGCTGGGCTCTTGGTTGGTCCTGGATCTGAAGAGGAACTGATGGGATGTTAGTGTTTGCTTTGGGAAGCTTTACTTTTGCCCTTTAAAAAGATCAGGAGGCAGATAAAAATGAAGAAACTCAGGCCCTGAGCAGAGGCTTGGTCCTCTTTGTTCATGCCTGCATGGCCACCAAATCTTGCTGTCCCCTCACTTGGCCCCTTGCTCCTAAGATCCTACCTTGAAGCTCAGGCAGCCATCCTCCCCCAAGCTCTAGCCTTTCTCCCTGCAAACCAGGCCCTTGGCAGGACCTGGGCCTCCCATCTCAGCAAGAATGTCTGCAGAGAGATCAGAGGCACCCTTGCCCTCAAGCTGAGTAAGATCGTTCCTGCTTTCCACAGGACTACAGAGGCAAGGGCCCAGCCAGAGCTCCGAGGAGCCGGAAGCCAGGCATAATCCCTACCACTCTGTCCTATCCATCTCTCTCACTCTCTCCTTCCCTTCTCACTTTAACCCTTCCATCTACCTCTGCTCCCCTTCTTCACACCTTCCTTCTATTCTTCCCTCCACTCGTCTACCCAATTCTTCTCCATCTTCCATTCATCTATTCCTCTATCCCTTCCTTCATCCTTCCATCAAATTCTTCTTCTATCCCATTCTCTCTCCACCCATCTATCCATCTACCCTTTTCTCCATTCCTCCCTCCCTTGCTCTACTGTTCCCTCCATTTATACGTCCATGCCCACCTCCATCCATCCCTTCTTCCACCCCTCTATCCCTTTATTTCTATAGGGCTGTCTAACCCCCCAAAATTGTTTCACTAGTTCTATGTGCAGATCCAGCTGTCCATGAATTTACCCATCGTGCTTAGTCCCGTCTCCTGTTGCATCCAGAGCAGCAGTGCCTGTTTGGAGCAGCCAACACTTCCAAGGCAGCTGAATTTATGCAATGCACCTTTTGCTCTCTGCCTTTGCACTTGCTTATTGCAGCCCATGGGTGAGAGACTCAGTGAGCTATGGGGCCATTACCAGTAGAGTCCTTATTTTAAGGACCTTGGGACAATGTGTCACTGAGACATTGTGCTATCTGGTTACCAGGTAGCTTGTGATATCAGCAGGTAACAGAGGTCCTGCTTGTTAACACATATTTTTGCCTCTTCCCAAGGGGAGGTTGAAATTTGTGCTATTTGGTCTTTGTTTGAAGGGCATCAGATGCACCACTCTCTGTCCAGGGACATTAGAGGGGACCCAGGATCTAGCTTAGATGTAGCTCACAAGTTGGAGGGCTAACCCCCACCAGGTACTCTACAGGTATATGCTGGGTATAGTGTTCTAATGGCATTCCTCTGGTTGAATTAAATGCATGAAGTTCATGTGGGTCTGCTGTGCTGGTACTCAGTGAAATCCCACTGAGCATCCAGAGCAAATGAACCAGGCTCGAAATGGAATTTCCAGTTTCAGTCTGCAGGTCCCAATAAGCACTGCTTTCCCATTTGTAGGAGCTGGGGGGCACCTCAGTAACACTAGGCCCGAAACCAAAAGAGTTGGACCCCAAAGGCTGTCCTGGTGGATTCCTTGCTGGCTGCATATGGGCTGAACAGGAATTCAACAAAGCCTCTCTACCAGTAGCCAGATACAGTTGGTATTTTGCATTCTGAGACTGCAAATTCCCTGTCAAGTTGATGCAACAGCTTTAATAGAAGAACTGCACATATTGGAGAACAATCATTTATTAGGAACCATAAAGATATTCAGTTTAGGTAGGAAGAGCTGCTGCAAGCTGTAATCTGGCCAAGAGCCTGGACTTACCCAGGGTCTTAAGCATTGTAAGATTTCATTACAGGTAGGATATAAGGTGTTGAATAGTCCGTAGTAGGACCCAGTATTTACCTAAAGATTCAGAGGTTATATTTCCTGTGTTTACTTCCCATGGGAGTCTCTTTAAGGAAATGCTGTATTAGCTCAAGGCCAACTGGTAGGGAGATCTGTGAAGTGGTGAGAAAATGCCTCCTGGTAATACTGTTTAGCTAGCGTTCACTGACAGGAGGTGCAGCAGCATGATACCCAATCCCTTCAGGGAGGACCCTCCAGGCCAGGCAGCCTATTGCCAACTGCAGAGGAACATGCTGTTTCAGCCAAATCTGGTATTTGCATTTCAGAAACACAACCTGTTTCTTGCCTAAGATAAGCCAGAAGGCAAAACCTCACCAGCAGGCACTGCCCAGCAGTAAGCTGATGGGTAAGTGGATTACAATGCTTAGCTGCTTCTCAAAGATATTTCCTGTTGCAGTGATTTCTGTTGAGGAAGAGATACAGGTTGAGAATCTCTGCTCAATATCAATATTAGTATTTTCTTATGTTGTCAAAGTCCAGCACAGGAAGTTAAAGTAACAGCTAATGCACTAAAACTTGCTTGAGAACTGATTTCTAACCTGTTGAGGTCAGCTTTGGACAGTATTGAATCTTACTTTGGAGTCCAACAATTCGCCATCCTCCTCTTTCAAAGCAAAGTCAAGACAGAAGACCATCACTGGAATTTCATTCTCTCACAGAACACTGCATGGGGGATGCAGCTCTGTAAACAAGCTATTTTCATTTCTCAGTATGAGACAGTTTATCCAACACGAGCTGTTCTTAAAAGTGAAACACTATTTCACCAAATTCCTGGAGTACTACATACAGATCCATATCTGTAAGTCTGGCTACAAAGATTCAGTGCTCAAATGGGACCAAACTGTGCCAGCTCCCTGTAAAAGAACTGTGTGGGCAGATGACAGCCACATCACGAGCTAAGGTCTAGCAACTGGAAGCTGCAAGCTCTACCAAAGAATGAAGTTAATGCCAGGCTTTGACATGTGTTGAGAGACCTAAAAGAGCAGCAACTCTGAGGTCCCAATATCTGGCTTTAAGATTTGCACAAAGTTATAATTTTTAGCACAAACCAAAGCACGACAACAAGATGCCGTTAGTTTAAGTCAGATACTATTGGAACGAAAAGCTGCTTAAGAAAAAAGGAAAGCCATTGGATGTGCTGTTGGAGGATGCCACAACACCCCATTTAAAGAACTGAACAGTTTCCATATGCAGCACTTCATATTAGGAGCAGCTTGACAGATCTGAAGTCCCTCCTATTCCCAAAGGACTGTAGAAACTCCTGACTGAAAGCTGTTTCAAACTCCCTGCCCAGGAGGCCAGTGCAGGTGCCTAGAGAGGAGAGGGATTTCCAACACTGGTGGCTCTCGAAACATGGCCACCACAGCCCTGCCTGACCTGTCCCAGTGCTGGTGCCAGCCCTGCTGCAGGCAGAGCAGGCCCGTGCCCACTAAGCTCTCGCAGGCCGTTAGGCCAGGCGAGCCACAGGCCAGTGCATCGCCTCAGGCGGATGCCGCCCCTCCAGCCACCCCTTCTCGTGGAGGCTAAAGCTTGACCCCAGCCATGCAGCTGGGTGCCCAGCCCTGTCTATTCCGCCTGGCCCGACCGCCCAGCCGAGGCAGAGCTCTGTTCACACACGCTGTAGCTCTGCTGAGGCCAATTTATGGCCTTGCTCTCCGCCGGGGCCGCCCCGACCCCCAGCACCGCCGCTCCACCCCATGCCTCTCCCCCGCGCGGTTGCCTCAGCTCCTCATAGCGCCCCGCCCCCGGAGCGAGCCTCTCGACCAATCCCGGCGGCGCCTCCGGTCACGCGCCCGTGACGTAAAAAGCAGAGCCCCTCCCCCAGCGCTGCCAGCATGGCTCGAAAGCAGAGCGCTCCGCCCCCTCGGCTAATGGACGGGCGGTATCTGGAAGCGTCTGCCAATGGCTGCGCTCCTCGGACGGAACGGCCAATCCCGCCGGTGCTGCGGGGCGGGGCCGAGGCAGGTGCGAGTGTGAGTGGGGCCGCGCGCTGTGCCGGGACGTTTGGGGCTGCCCTGAGGCAGCAGCGCGGGTCTGGTGCTTGGGGCCGCCCTGGGAGGCGGCGGCGGCTTTTTTGGGGCTCTGCCCTGCCGAGAGCCCCTAGCCCTGAGCTTCCTCCAGGCTGTGCCTGTCTTGGCCCCTTGGCTCGCCCTGCGCTGAGGTGTTCAAGGGGGGGCGTGTCTGGCTTCTCCCCAGCCCTGGAGGGAGCTCAGTGTGCGTCTGGATACTGAAATTTGTTACACTGTAAAGCGTCTTCCCCTTCCCCCCCCCCCCCAATTTCTCTTCCTGGAGGAAATCAGACTCCTCAAATGTAATTTTGATATTACTCTACTTGTCCAGTCAGTAAGATTGAGATGCTTACAAGGTAATAAATGAGACAGGGAGAGGAAGATATTGAAACCTTTCACCCCTTCCTCATTTACATTTGTTTTGAGTCTAAACTTACTTGCTTTTCTCCCTGTAGTTCATGGTTGTGCAAAAAAGGCACAAGGCAGTGCCATAGGCTGCATGTGATATTCAGGGGAGTGTTCAAGATCTCTTGGACAAAACGAGCCTGATGTGAGGAAAAAAATGGGGAAACTTGTTTCTGTAGGATTATTTAAATGTTACTTTTTCCAAGGAAGCTTGTCCCAATACCACTCCAAGAATGGACCCACATTTTTTTAAATTGCTTCCTGAAAGCAAATGACGTGATGTTAATAGATCACTTCTTCAGGCTTAAACCAGCACTGTGCTTTGTACAGAGCTTTTTCTGTCGGGAAAAGTTGTTTGAATGGACAAAACGTATTTACTGGCAGACAGTATGCTAGACCATCATTACTGCCTGGCCACCTGTAAACGTTGTATTTGTTAAATTTGTTGGGTTTTGCCCAATTCCTATGGGATTTTTTTTTTGAGGAAACAAGGATGTAAATGGAGGCAGCACACGTTCGGTAGCAGACGCTGGGCAGCACATTCCCCTCACATTAGCAGGCAACATCTCCCAGATCAGAGGCTAAGGTCTAGCCTCTTGGCAAGAACCGCTGTTCTATATTTATCCCCACCTCCAGGCACTCTTTAGACCTTTCCTTTCCCCTTTCTCTGACTTCATGACCATCTCCGCCCTCCCGAGTGCTTATTATAAATCGCGTTTCGCTCTGAGTCTCTTTAGCAGCATCTTGCAGCCATTAACATGCAGTGCTTTCGCTGCGGGAGATATCGCGCTAAAGCAAGCTGCTAGCATGGTCTGCTAGGGAACAAGGCCTTTATTCGAGCTACCCGCTCGGGTTAGTGCCTCAAGGTGATCGCCCTCACCGAGAGGAAACCGCCCTGGGCCGCACTTCGCCGCCGCTCCCAGGGCACCGCGGTGGCCAAAGCTCCCCGCGCCGCTGCCGCTCCCGCGGCGCCTGCGCTGCGCCGCCCCCTGGCGGCCGCGGGGCGGGGCCGGCGCTGCGGCGGAGAGGCGGCGCTGCGGGCTGGACGCAGCGGCAAGATGGCGGGGCGGGTAAGTGGCGGGGAGGGGGAAAGGGGAAGGGGGGGGGTTCTTTTCCGCCGCTTCTTCCCTCCCGCCGCCTCGGTTCCTGGCGGCCCGGTGCTGCCAGCTCCGCTCTGTCCTCCCGTTCGTCCCCTCCGCGCTGGGCGCCGGCGTTACCGCCTCTGTCCTGCGGCTCGGTGGCTCCTCGTGCCGGCACCCCTGGGGGTGTGGGGCAGGATTTTAGGGTCTCCTAGGGGTGCTGTGAGGCTGAAGTGACCCCTTGGTGGTGTGGGGCAGGATTTTAGGGTCTCCTAGGGGTGCTGTGAAGCTACGGTGACCCCTTGGTGGTGTGGGGCAGGATTTTAGGGTCTCCTAGGGGTGCTGTGAGGCTGGAGTGACCCCTTGGTGGTGTGGGGCAGGATTTTAGGGTCTCCTAGGGGTGCTGTGAGGCTGGAGTGACCCCTTGGTGGTATGGGGCAGGATTTGGGGGTCTCCTAGGGGTGCTGTGTGGCTTCGTGACCCCTTGGTGTTGTGGGGCAGGATTTTAGGGTCTCCTAGGGGTGCTGTGAGGCTGGGGTGACCCCTTGGTGGTATGGAGCAGGATTTGGGGGTCTCCTAAGAGTACTGTGTGGCTTGGTGACCCCCTGGTGGTGTGGGGCAGGAGTGTAGAGGCTGGGGAGCACCATGAACCCCTGGTGACTCTCAGCCCTGTGGGCAACCGCCAAGCAACATCCTTTTAAAGACTAGGAGAAGGCAGAAAATAGCAGTTTATAGCCCTGCTGTGGTGCCAGTCTGAGCAGTGTTGCATTAAAACACACGTTAAGGACTTTGCAGTGTTCTATCCTGCTCATATGTTTTAAAAAATCCCTTATTACTAACTGCTTAGATAAAACCTGCAAGTGGCCTAAAGACTTTAAAATTGTAAAGGAACAATCTCATTGTCAAATCACCTTTTTTCTGGCATCTCATATATCCTCTTTTCTTAGGTTCGATCTTAAAGTGCTGCGACTTGCAGCTAAGATTGCTGCTTCTCTTTGCTCTGAGCTCAGTCCTGCTTTGCCAGCCTGCTTGTGAAAGTCAAATTGTTCATTACTCTGCTTCAGGATGAAATCTTCTGCCTTGGCCAAAGCAATGCAGTGATTAAGATCTTGGAGAATAGGTTTTGTCATGGTGTGTCATGTTCTGCTGTGTGTCTGGTAGATACAGTGGTGGATGGTGCAATGGTCTATTGCCAGAGATAGCATGGAGGTTAGAGTGGTGGTGAGAAATTTGGCCCAGTGATAGCTATGCGTCACGGGTGGAGAGACCTGGTGGAGTGCCACCTCTGAGATGCTGTTGATTAATTGGGCAAAGGAATTGCGTGTCATGCTGCCTGTCTCTTTTAAGAGCTTTTCTTCTGTCTGCTCCTAGTGGTCTCACTTTCTCTCTTGCACCTTTCTTCTTCACCTTACCCTTTGCTAAGCTGGTTCAACCAGTTGAGCCAGGAGAAATCTTGCTTTTTTGACTATTTTTTCCAGCTTTCTGTAATTGAAAGGTCTCAGTGCTTTCATTAGTGGTAAGTTCATCTTGACTGTAATGAACGTCATCCTGAAACTGTGGCTCCCTCTGACCTAAACTGATCTGTCTGCCATGGTCTTGCCCCTGTTGCCTTGCTCACCTGGACTTGCGCTAAGCCCTTTCAGCATTCTAGGTTGGCAGAGAACTACCTAGGGAGTTTGAAAGTTAGTTTTCACTTGCCTCAGTGTGCTGAAAAGGCCTAGTGAATGGTGTGAGAAGCTGGAGGTGGTGGCTGAGGATGTGAGAAGGTGGGAGAAACATCTGTCTGAACTTTTTCCTGCTACTGTGAGCTGTTTCTGGACTTTTCAATTTCGAAGAATGGTAGGTGCTTAATTCCCACGTAATCCGGCAAGCGAAGTGCAATGATGCTTAGTTGTTGTCAAGTTCATTCATTGTCAAGTGTTTTATGAATTATCTACAAATATATAATTGCTTAAGTTGCAGAATTATCAGATTATTTAATGCTGAGAGTTCTTAAGCAAGAGTGTTTTACATCACTTTGTGAGCTTGGTCCAGTCATGCATTATGCCAAATGTTGCTAACGTAAATTAATAAGCAAGCTGTCTGCTGCCTCCAGCTTGCATGTGGGATAGCACTGACTCTGAAAAGGATGTGGAGGTCATTGCAAACAAGCAACAGCATACGTTTCTGTTGTGACACTGTGATCCTTGTCTGTATTGTGATCTTTGTCTGTATATATAAGGAATAGTGGGTAGGCGGATGGAGGTGTGTGATATCTCTAGATACAACAGGTGAGTCTAATACTGGAACACTGATGATGTTCTCTTTTCAGCATTTTAAGAATGCTTAAACCTAGAGAGTGTGTAGAGTAAGCTTCAGTGACTACTTGTGGCCTGAAAAAATGTCCTACAATGAACTTTACAGCTCAGTCTCTTTTATTAGACCTATGTGATTTGATTTGTATATGAGTGCTTTTTACAGAGATAAATTAATGGCTTTCCTGGAGTAGAAGAGAGACATAATCTTTAAACTTCTAGTAATATTTTAAAATAAATTAGAGAAATGCTAGGTCCAATATTATTAATTGTCCAGTGCTGTTCCAGCTATGTTACTCTGCTCCCTTAATTGCACTGACTTTCCTCAGTCGCAAGGGAGAGACTGTGATTAACAGTGATTGAAGTTTACAGGAGAAACAGCTCATGACTATAAGAAATAATGGCTGATTCTGATACAATTTGTTCCGTATCTCCCTCTGTGCATGGTAAACAGTAGGTACACTAAACAGAGCATCAAGGCTTGCCAAGACATTAGTCACTTTGCAGCAGAAGAAGGAATGGTGTAAGCCTGTCTAGCTGCGTCTGTAATTGAGTTGCAGTCTCCTTGCACTGTGCCTGGACTTTTGGAAGTCTGGACTGGGGGCTCTCTGTAACTAGCTTGTTTGAACCCCATTAGGAACTGGTCCTCAAAGGAATGTAGAAAGGCCAGGTGAGGTCTTAGTTTGTGGCACATTTAGAGGCATCACTGCCTTTGTTCCAGCCAGTGTCAAGCTGTTGATCCAGAATGAGCTACATTTCCGCTTCTGTCTGCACTAGGGTGAAGAGCTATGTAGCTGAATGGTGTAGGAAATGAAATAGGGCTTTATGGTTGCAGTTTTACTCTTCTAAGTTGGCAGGAAATCTTCAAAGGGGAAATTATGCATGCTGAATGTTGATTTGATAGAGTGGAAGCTGGTGGGCATCCCCTGTCCAAGACTGGTGCTTCTTTTTAAGGAATTTTAAAATTATACAATAGCTGTAACTTGTGTAGCCCAACTATTTTGTTTTGTTTTATTTTATTTTATTTTATTTTATTTTCTAGTTGAGACTCATTAAATAAAGCATTAGCAGGTAAGAGAAGAGGGGAATTCCATGGCACAGTGGCAGGAAGCATTAGCCTTTTCCCTTTGCAGAAGGGATTCCTATCTATATAATTAGAAATGATTTTGATTTCACTTGATTTCTAGTAGATGTTAGTTTACCTTGCAGAACTGTGCCATAACTCCTCTGGAAGAGCCTGTGGCTTGAACAGAAGATGTAGTATAGACATCTGTTGAAATGAAGTGTCAAATGGAAAGACTGTAACAGTTGCGGAAATTGGTGTGAGAGGCAGATTGTCTCCCTCTGTGCTACGTGATGCTGAAGACATTGCTGGACTAGCACACGCTCTCTTCCTTGTACTGCTTGCATTCTGGTAGAAGCTTTGCAATAATTCAAGGGTGGTTTTTATGTTCATTTGTAAAGCTATAAAGTCTGATTTCTCCCTGTTTCTGCCTTCGTAAGGAGTCAGTCTTCATAGATGCAGGTGTCATCAGGCAACTAGCAACACATTTATGAATCAACTTTCTCCTTTCTTATACTGTCCTTCTATCATCACTTACCTTTTCCAGTATTTCCTAACATGTAATACAGAGAAATAATTTTTTGGCAGTCCTTTCTGGGAGTGGGAGAGAATTCTAAATCTGAATCTCTGAATCTGAGATCACTTCTGCAGCTATGCACCTGTCTTGTGAAATCGCCCCCAATATACTTGTATACTTCTTATAGGACTTCTGCTTTTGCAAAAACCCATTTGAGATTATTCAGGGTAAAATTTTGACAGCCATGTGATTATTTAAATTTTGCCTTTCTCTTAGGTGTGGGATATCTGACTTTGTCATCTTTGATTAATTTGTTATTACAGGTGCCACAGCAGAAATAGTTTTATTTGAAGCCAGTTAATTTTAGTAAATTTTAACTGAGTTAAAGTTTATTACCTACTACCAACAGAACTGTCCCACTTTAAGAACACTCAGTGTTGAGAGTGACCTTTGCAAACAAGGTCTTTAAAAGCATAAATGTTCTGTGATTCCCAGTTGAATTGGATTCTTGGTGAATCTCCATGCAAGCAAGATGTTGCTGAAGAGATGTATCCTGGAAATCTTTGCCAGTTAATGTCTTCTGTGCCTGCAAAAAATGTTTACTGGAGTGTTTTACTTATAAGAGTAACCTAAGGTTCTTTTTTAATTTTAAATGCTTTTAGTGTAGTGAATTCTGAGTGTGGTGTCTGAAAGTCTGAAACTTTACCGTCAAGTGTCAGGAACACCTCTGCTGGCGCTGAAATGAAGAGCCACAGCACTTCCAAGCAGACTAGTCTCCTTCAGTGAGAGGGATAGGGAAGCTGGAGAATATGGTGCAAAAAGGCTTGTTTTCATGAGGCCTGTTTATCTCGTCAGTTGGCCAGGTTTATTGCTCTTCCTTTTCCTTCAAAACTAGCTGCAGAAGAGCAAGAGGGAGAGCAGAGAGAGAGAGAGGCTTTAAGGGACCTCTTTAGCTGTTCTGGGTCTTTTCTCAAAGTGTAGGTCTGCAGTGTATAACCAAGGAGTGGGTTATGAGTCACATCGTGGTCCTCTGTGTGCCAGCCCTGAGGAACCCCCAGAGGTCAATTGTCTCCTCTTAGCATAAGGAATGCAGCAAGAATTGATTTTTGTGTTAGGTATGTGAGGGAGAGCAGGTGTATGTTAACCTGTATGTTAGAAAAGCACAGTTAGGTATCACAGAAGTGGTCCATTTCTCTCCTCCTTCTCGGGATGGTTTCTTGATTTGGCAGGAAGTGTGAAGACACTATTTGTGGCTGTTCAGCTACTGCGTGTGCTGGTACCAGAGATGCTTTTCTCGATCTTACTCTGTTAATATTTAGCTTAACTAGTCAACATTGAATCTTACATTGTCTTAAAAATGGACACGTGCTTCGCATGGTGTTGCAGAAACTGTGTGTTTCCAATGCTTATATCTAGAAGGACAATGCAATAGGGAGATGTCAGCACTGCCTCTCCCATCTCTGATTTGGGGGTGCTGATATCTCTCACCTCTTTTCTCCCCATGGGCAGGACAGAATGACTTCCCTGTGTTAAAGACTTGCCTTCTCTGGCCAGGTACTAGGAGACGTCTGTAAAATTCAAATACTCCTTTGGAGGATCATTTAAAGTGTGAATTTCTATAGCACAGCAGTACAGTCTCCGTTCCTATCCTCTACGTCCTGTACCCTAGAGCACAGAGGCTGTGCGGGAGTAGAAGATCCTGTTGATTAGGAGATGAACTAGTTGGAAATTTGGAGTAAGTTTGTGCTGTCATAACACCAGCTCTGTCCAAGTTCAGAGAAAACCATCCTATAGAAAACAGGTATTCAGTTTTTGCTATATTGCCCATCAGGCAGGACATGGTTTTCCATGGCCATAAAATTATCTTTGATTCCTTTCTTCACCTGAAGTGATACAAAAAGCCTGAGAACTCAAAAACAGATGTCCTATGGCAGGCCTTGATCCTTTTCTGATCCATATGGGATTACACAGATACTGACCAAATACACATAATAGCATGAGAGAGGGGACAAACTTTGGGAAGTCCTGGTGTGCTGACTGGCAGCTTACCACTGAAGAATGGTAATGGTAATGATCTTGATAACTGAAGTATCTTTTGAGGGAGAAGGTGGAGAGTGTAGTCTCTACACGATGCAGTCATTTGCTAGGCGTATCTATCTGGACACTGCCTCAAAGGGGAGATGTTCTCTGGCAGAGACTTGATTTTTGTGAATAGCTTAACTTTCAGGAGTTGGAGAGTTGTGTTGGAGAAGATCTATGAACAGAAAAAAAATATAAGCAAGGAATTTTGCCACTAAGATTAATGGAAAAGCACAGTCTCCCGTTACTCTCAATTTGGGCCAATGGATACCACTGCTTGTTATATGAAGGCTGACAGCTTCAGATGCTGTCTTGCCCTGCCCCAGCACTGGTATGTTCTTTGCTATGTATGAATGTGAGCTGCTCAGTTCAGAAAGGTCAAATATTTGAGGCATAAAAAGATGTATCGCTTCTCTCCAGTCCCCTGGGATGCAAATAAAGAAGGGACCCTCTGTTAAAATTACTTGAGTAAGTTATACCATAAAGCTGTAGCAAGTTATGTGCTTTTTCTATGAAACCTGCAAGGTAGTAGATCTTAAATACAAGCTGCTTTTAACTAGGTAGCGTTTAGCACAGTAGTCAGTGTCCTGGGGAAGTTAGTACTAGATATGGTCCGTTACTGTTGTGGCATAGCAGCATCTCAGGCTTTGACAAGGCATATTCCAAGCTTAAGGCAGTATTTTAGCTCTTGTCCTATTGCTGTTGGGTAACTTTTCTAAATAAATGGGAAGAAATTTGTATCCAGTAGGTGTCCTGACAGCTATTGTGTCAAAATCCTATGACTCGCATCGTAGGCTGGAATCTTAGATAAGGTTATGCAGTGTTTTGTTCTGTTCAGGCTTTTTAAAAGAGGCTGAGATGAAACATGATAAATCACAGTTCCCTGCAATTAAATTGTAGGTTTTCCTGCCTTGCAGAAGAAATCAGAGGTAACATCAACTCCAAAAATAATGTGTTAATTACAAATGCATGTATTCTGGGCTGTTATTGCTTAACTGGAATGTAGGGTTGATGTTCATGTTAAACTGCCAGGAAACAGCTTTCTGATTATATGGCACAGCAGTACAGGTATACTTGCAGGCATCACTTTACTGACAATATTATAAAGAAGTATGGAGAAGGGCATCTTTGCTGGACAGAACAAGCCATTTAATTAGATCATAGACGCTATGTTGGTGGCTCATAGAATTTCTCCTTTAACACACTTAATTCTTCTGGGCTTTTGTATCAGATGAACCTTTTAGTCAGTGATACTACCTTGGTTTTATGAGCGGACCTTGCTTGCACTTATATGAAGTTCTGGCCATTTGAAATTGGCTGTTGTCTTACTCTTCCAGCATTCCTTACTTGAGGATGTACTTATTTTACTCATTGTAATTGTTAACAAGAAATCTAGCAATGACTAGGTGGTAAATTAAACCAGCTATTCTTTAGCTCAGAAAGAAATCTGATTGAATTTGAGTTAGAATTGCTTGAGTTAAGTCTTGGAATTGTAAATTGTGTTTCTGCTGACATCAAAAAATAATGGAAGTAGTGCAACCAAATCCCCAAGTTGACATACTTGTCCTTAACAGCTCAAGGTAAAATAGCAGTAAAGTTGCAAAACTCCTATTGTAGAACTGAATTCATTGGACTGTGAACTTTGCAGACAAAGCATAAGCAGCAGCTACCACCCTGTAAAAACCTATATGCTCTGATAGCTAAGACAGGCACTTCTGTCATAATAAAATGGCTTTCACTTGCTAAGGTGGAAGTAATGTCTAGATCACTGCCCAGGCCCATGCAGGGAGAACACGTCCTGCTGTTAGCTAAAGATAATGAAAAATGTGGTGAACTTCAGCATATATCATGTATAATGAATTGCCCTTGAAAGCTAGTTGGCTTTAACTAACTGTTGCTAACTCCTGTTAACAATTAGGCTTGATCTGGTTTGCTTTATGTTGATCACTATTTGCTTTATGTTGATCACTATGTTTGTTATCAGATGAGAAAGTGAAAGCCACTGTTGTGCTGCAGGTACGAATCAATGAGAAGAAGAACGTTCTGCAGTCTGTTTCCAGCCTGGGATGGTTCAGATAGTGGTGAGGTGACCTTTTCCCTCTCCTGTGCTGTAAGCTGCTTCAGCCTCTGCGTTGGCCGATAGCTGGCATATACATGGAGTAGCCACATTCACCTTGGTGCCTCCTTGATTGCTTTAGAAAGCACAGGGAGGTGATTCGTACCAGTGGAAGCTTCACGCTCGGGGGCAGTGGGAAGGAGGTGTGCATCTCATCCACTGTTCTTCTCTGGAGTCTGTATTGAGGCCATCTGGGTGTTGGCTTACTCAAAGCACCTTGGGGCTTAGCAAGAATTCTGAATATTAATCCTGAGACTTTTAACTTTCCTAATGCAAGCATTCCCCTTTTAACAGGAGAAAAGAATTGATGTTCATGATCTTGTTATGTATAGAGAACGCAACTACTTCCAAATCAGAATAAAAGCTTCTAGCAAAGTAATCCAGAAGGACGAGTGGAGCAGATGGAAAGGGCGGTCCTGAGCAGACACTCCAGGTTGCTTGTCCTGGGGGACTGTGCTTAACCTGCTGGGCTCAGCAAGGCTCTGAATGATCATAGATTTGAAGAGGAAACCTGTTTTGCCAAGATTGTTATTTCTGAAAAGTTATTTGTGGGTGCTCGGCCTTTTCTTGCACAAGCAGCACTGCCGAGCTCCTCAAGTTTTATTAGAATTTTTTTTCCCACGTGTCCAGAAAAACCTTTTTGCAGACTAGTAACTTCTTTGGAACATTTATTTATTTATTTATTTAAATTTTAGAAACAGAGAAATTAGGACATCTGCTGTTGCTGAGTCATTTCCCTGTTGTAGGCACCATGTACCATCTCTTTCATAATCTTACGGAACACCATCTTTAAAGGAATTTTGATTTTTGTCTGTATTGTTTCCCACTAGAGAGGCTAGCACAGTGCTGGCTTCCTCTGTTGGTTAGGAACCCTTTCTTAACTGCTAGTCGAAACTTAGCTGTGATAATGTTGCTATTATTTTATACCTGTCCTTTATATTTTATCCTTTAGCTCAGTGTTTTTTTTCCTCTCTCCTATTTAGCTTCATGGTACATGTGCCTATTTAAAGAGAAAGTAGCCATAATCCTCTTTGGGCTTTTCTGTGCTGGTTTATCTCCTCCCAGGCTATTACTGACCCAGCTCTGCTTCAACTCGTCTTTCTAGGTGCTAATATTTCTAGGTCTGTGCAGCAAGCTGTGGACATCTGTGGTTTTAATATTCATCTCCTCTCTGTTCTTTTTTTCAGATATTTTGCACTTGATCCATTGGGTCTTCTAGTACGAGCTATATCAGGCAAAGCTTCAGGCATGTCTGTTTTGCGTCAGGACTGTATTTTTGGATAACGTTGTAGGGTCTACATAGCATCCTCTCAGTTACTCTTCAGGTCTCCTCTAGTGGCAAAATTCTTCTTCCTTTTAAAATTTGATAAACTATTATTTGCAGACTTCTAGTGGTGAATGAGCATCTGACTTATAGCACCTTTGCCTGAGTCAGCTGTGCTACCAAAGAAAACACAAGGCAGGTGGGCGTCTGCTGAATCTCTAGTAAATAAGGACTAATTTTTCTTCCCTATGACAACTCGTCCACAGATTCTTTGTTGCCCTCTTCTCTGGACTGGAGACTCAAAGGTATTTTGGTGCCTAACAGCTGTTATAGTAGAGGTTGGATATCTCTTGAGATGGTGATCCCCACTCCTATACAGTTGACTGTGGGGTTTACAGAGGAAACTTCAGTTTCTAATACCCAGAGTTGTGTGTCATGTTTCTGAACAGTTGTTTGCCAACAACTGCATAACAGAAATCTGTCTATCTGTCTGTCTATACACACACACACACACGCATATATCTACAGGAACATGTATTTATATATGTGTGTATGCATATTACATAAGAAAAAATTTTAACTATGTAAAGCTTTAACAGTATTTGTCATATACAAGGAACAGTGCAGAGAACAAAACCTGCCTCTGCTTTGAAAGCTGCTTCCTAATCTCTTCAGTAGGATTAGGAAATTAAATGAGTTAAGCTCTCCTGTGTCAAATGAGGAGCATCTTTGCCTAAGCATTTGATATTTTAGCTCTTTTATTCAGTAACAACTGACAGGTAGTAGTGCACTTCTATTATGTGCCACCAACGTATCTCCTGCGGAGTCTGAGTAATGGGAAACATGTTTTCCTTTAACTTCTTCTATCATCAGTCTTCACAATTCACAAATATTAACCATATTTTTTTATACTATATACTCACATATACTTCTGTTATATGGAATATTCCAGAGGTTTTATTGTTCGTTCTCTCCCCAGCCTTGTTCAAAACGGCAGTGCTTTGCTGATGCTTAGGATACTTATCTTGAAATCCAGAAAGAGAAAAGATGTTTTTTATATATGTATGAAAATACCTGAATAACTTAGCATAGTCTTCTGTGTCAAAGCAATTGAGATCTTCCAAATGCAAGGATAGTTCAGTTTCGTTTTTTTCAGGAGAGGGAAACTGGAATCCATGCAACTCTGAATGTTTCTGAAAGATCGGACATTATGGTATTTATTTCTGTTATGAAGCTATTCTTTGGGGTAACTAAAAGATGCCTTGTAAAAGTGAACTATAACAGTGTGATTGAGCCTACTGCTATTGGGTTTTCATATTTAGCATCAGCTCGGTAGTAGAGGACTGTTACTGCTTTGTCGTAAATCCGAAGGTGAGGTCCTTCGTTTGTCTTACAGCATGAGATCTCTCACTGCATCATGCGCTCTCATTTTTCTCTTGGTGAACAGAAGGAATATTGGAGTAGACTTCTGTGTAGACAAGGATTTAATAACAGGTGCTGCATGACAGTAGATAGTTGATGAATGCCTTTAGCTGAAGATACTTTAGAAATGCAGGACTGCCTTAGATGTGGCATCTCCTCCCTTCGAGTTGGCTGTCCCTGGCATCTCCTTCTTGTACAATACCGGTACACCAACTGGAGGCAATGAAGACTTCTTTTGCTCTCTTAAGCCTAACAGGTCTACGTTGTGGGCATACCACTAACTGCAACCTCTGAAGATGCACATAGGTCACCTTTAAACTGGTGCTGGCAGCAGTGTGACTGAAGCAGGTGGCATTTACTGTCAGCTGCAGGATCTGCTCTAGTGGCTTGATAGAGCGGAGCTTTTAGTTGCCTTGACTAGTTGCTAGCAGTAACCTACTAGCTAGCTCAAAATTAGCTTGTGTACACATACCTGAAGCTTTCTTTGAAATACTCTTGAGGCTTTTGCTTCCTCTCTTTCCTGACATTTGGTGTGCAAGGGTAGGAAATGGGAGTGTTGGATGACAGAGTGGAAAGAGGTTGCAGGCTTCAGAGTCCTTGTGCTGGTGACCTGGCGAGCTGGAACCCAAAGTGCAAGACCACTTTGAGCTTGGTAGTACTGTCACCCTGGCCAGTGACAGGCCTTTAGACTCCAGTGGTTCATGTTACAGTACTAGACTACTGCATTTATGCCTGAAAACTTACCCAGGAGCAGCCAACACCACCATCCTCACTGTGACAGCTCAGCTGATAGACATGCTTGTATCCTGTGAGCAGCAGTGCTGGGGATATGAGCACTGGAGAGAGGGAAGGTAAGAGTAAACGTTCCTCTCTGCTGCAGGTTGCCTGTAGTTCACTAGAACAGTGTGTTCCTCCTTCATCTCTGGGCGCTTCCTACCTAAAGTATCATCTTTTACCTGACTGTGTTTTCCCAAATTGTCCCTGTACACTCGCAAAAACCTGCTTGACATCGAATGACATCCTTTCTTTGTGCGAGCTGTATTCTTTTAAAAACATTTCTGTACACTGATAATGCATTGAGGCTTTAAAAATGGCCTTAAAACTTAGGGAAGGCATATATTTGAGAGCTGGGAGCTGAAATGTTGGATATTGCTAAGAGAAAAATGGGCTTCTGCCAAAAGCCCCAGCAGGAGAAGGCGCTGTATGGGCTACGGGATGGCTAGCACAATCTGTACTGATACAGCTGCAGAAACAAGGACATTTCCCCACACAGATATCACGTTGAAGAACTCGCAGAAGGAACACTTTGTGCTGGATTTGAAGTGCATTCCTTTATATTTATGCCTTTCCTTAAAGCAAAACTCGTACATTCCCGAATGTGGACCAGCGCTGACGTAGAATGGTAACTTTTGCCAGGTGCTTCCTACTACATGTAGGTAGCAGTTTGTCAGCGAGGATTAAAAATGCATTCGAGGACTGGTGCTGTAAAAACCTTTAATCCATGGGTCCTGTGGACAGAATTTTCTCCAGAAATATCTCATCTAATGCGTTTAGCAGGATGTGCTCTTTTAGAAAATAGTCCCATAATGACTGAAAGGAAAAATTCTAACATGGTGACATGGTGAATGCTTTTTTCTTTATATATATATATATATAAAGAAATATATATATATATTTTTTTTAATTGAATGCCAAAAGCCTGAAAAGACAACTAATATTTTTCGGAAGCCTAGTGAAGTCCATGATTTTTTATGATGGAAATATTTAAGTCTCTACTTACACTTCAGATGCAAATAGTTAAAACTTTCAAGGCTGCAGAACAGCATCCTTTTCTGTTGGCAGACTTGTGAAGGGCAGCTGGCTTAATTCAATCATTCAGTAAAATTATGTATTAGTCTTTCTCTAAATAGTAAGTATTCTAGTAAAAATTACATTAATGCATAAAAAGTTGTAGAGCACACGTGCTTAAATCTATGTAGGGTTGAATTTTCTGATTCTTTTCTCAAATAGCCTAAAGGGATAGGGGGAAAAAGATTGAAAAGGATGTTACTCATGGGAAATTATCCAGATGTGTATGTTAGGATCAGTGCTTTTCTTCCTCTTGTTGCTGGGATTTTGGGGTGTCTTGATAAAATACATTTTGAATTGATCGCTGGAAACTCTCAGTCAGTGTCAACCTATTGCTGTTACCGTGGCTGCAAATCTGTATCTGACAAATAAAATAGTTATGCTTTGACTCTGAAAATAGCATCCCCAGGGTTCACGTTTAGTTTTTCTCTGAATTAAACTTGTTCAGTTTACCGCTGGCGATAGAAACATTTCACCTTTTCCATTCTTTTTTCCTCTTCTAGAGGCATTTTGAGCCCATGTAGAAGGCTGAGGTTTTTCTCTTCCATATCCCTCCTCTGTAATTCCTGAGGCTTTCGCTGCTTTATGCTGGGTGCTCCCTTGTAATGAGGAGAGGGGCGGCCTAGGCTGAGTGTTGGTGTTTAGTTATTTTAGCTGCTGACAGCAGAGGAAAAATCTGAACAGATATTCTTGAAATAGGACTGCTCCTTTGACTCCAAAGCTGCTTTTCTGTCAAATCTTCAACACTCCAATGATAAAGACACTGATTTTTCTTTCTTTTTAAAGACTACTTTGTTTCAGTAATTTTTTTTGAGAGTGATAGGATAAAATTGACTGTTGAACTTAATTTTCTTGTCTATTTGCTGATCCATAATGATCTAGTCTCCTATAACATAGGAAAGATTATGTGCTCAAATTTCAGTTTTCTGAGTACAACTTCAGACTGGCACAGAAATATTCTGTTGAAGTCTGTTATTTACGCTATTGTGTGAGGGAAGAGGGAAGAAAGGTAACATCTTTATTTGACCCTTTTCTCTCCGTGTGGTCTGTCTCTAATTCAGCACAGCAATGCGAGGCAGAGTTACCCAGGGCAGTAGTACGATGGGTCTGTTGCCAGGCCACTTGCTTTAACAGCTTTCAGAAAGTCCCAACTGTTGTTGGAAAGAAATGCCTTGCAGTGAATGACTCGTGTTGGCATCGTAGCATGTTGCCGGATACAGGGAACGTCAGGATCCATCAGCAAGATGGCAACACTTGTCTTGCAGTTTTTTTCCCGGGTAATTTTTTGGTATTTTTTCCCAATCTAGACTTACAAAATACAGAGATCTTTGGATACAAATGTCTGACAATTAGAAGCATCTGGAGAAAGCGTGAAGGGAGACAGAAGGTTGTCAATGAGGTAAACTATGCCCTGAGAGTGTATCAATACTGATGAGACCTGTTTGTGTTTCATGGATCTAAAAAAGTTCTAAGACTTGGAGGCTGAAGGAAAAATCAAGTTTTATTTGATAATTTCCCTTCCCTCTCGTTCTCTCTCCTAGTCTATGCAAGCAGCAAGGTGTCCCACAGATGAACTATCATTAACCAACTGTGCTGTGGTGAATGAGAAGGACTTCCAATCTGGACAGTAAGTATAAGCTGTTCTTTCACCTTTTAACCAAAAAAAGCAAAAACATGTTTTCAAAGTTTGGCTGGAAATGAGGTGGAATTTCTGATTTGGGAAGGTGAATGCAGTAGGTTAATTAACAAAATTCTTGTAGTTCTGTATCTTTAGAGATGAAAACTTTGCGTGTGCTTCTTTCTCAGAACTGGATATACTCTAAAATGATAGATTTTCTTTCTTTCTTTTCTTTTCTTTTTTTTTTTCTTTGATGCATTTCTATCTTGGGAACTGGAGCTTATAATTATTTTAATGAAGGACTTCAGGCTCTTTCTTTTTTGTTCCTGTTACCTAGTTAGAATATTTGACCTAGTGGGTTATTTTCAAATAGATTTTTATAATTTAACTGTGTTACTAGGGCCGTCTTCTCACTTCCCCATCATGTTGGAATACTCTGCAGACTCAGTGAAAACTCTGTCTTGTTGTTTTCCAGCATAACACCAATAGGTGAAGACAACCAGAAAGTGAGCACAACAATTTGGATACTCTAATCACGATTTTGTGTGATGAATAGAAGCTGATTCTGGGTTTTATTTTTGTTAGAAAGGTAGAGAACACATTAATTTTTCAACCTAGCCTATGCAGAAGCACATTTTATTTTAATACAAACAGACAAAAAAAACCCTCAGTTTTTTTGCTTTGTTGCAATAATAAGGTGGCTTGTAGACAGAAATAATTGGTTTCAGCAGAATGTATCACATGCGACAGAAGGCTGAAGAAGGGAAACAGTATTTAACAAAAGGTTTTGAATGATAAGCATAGGGCCTTGGGTCACCTAAGCATACGACACCTGGCCCGGATGAATTTTGCTAAGGATGGAGAACAGAATGTCTCTGAATGGCAGGGAAGAAGGCAGCAGAAGCGTTTGAAGACTTGCCTGGCTTTGTGCTGTCGGCCTGCTGCGCTGCTACCCTGGAGAGCTCCTGCGCTGCGGGGAGCTGTCCCATCCGCTTGCAGTGATTGACTGAATTCTGATTTCACAACCTCACCTTTAGTGTAAAAAAACAGCAAAACTTTTACAGCCAGAAGTAGGCAACAGTGCCTACTTGGGCAGGGCAAGTGTTCTGGTCAATTTTATATATATATATATGTATATATTTTTCCCCAAATGGATTTTTATCAAAGTAATTGGCTTTATAAAAAGGATCCAAACTGAGTGTTTTACCTAAACCGTTAGCTCCTGCATTTTACAAATGTTAATTTCTTGAAATACGAATGTCCTGAAGGGACCCAGCTTCTAGACCTGCAGCATCCAACTGCTTTTCTTTCACTCTATAAATGAGAACCCTCTTTCACTGCATTTATGGAAATGTGCAGGAAGCAATATCCTCAGACTTGCTTGTTAAGCAGGCTGGCCATGATTCTGGCTGTACTGATTCTCCCTGAGAGCCCTGCCTATTTCTAGAAATTGGGGCTTACAAAGAAAGCAGCATATGTTTGGCTGTGAACAGATGCTATAAATTGCTTTGCAAATTACAAGACTAGAGTACAGAAAAACATCTCGATATTCAGCTACTCCTGAAAGATGTAGTCATTCTGCTGCATTGCAGATATACTGAGCAAGACCATCCTTATGATCTGCTGCAGTAAGTTGCACGCAGTCAGCTGTTTTGGCTTCTGCTACCTTAACCATGACTGGATGCACAGCAGATTTTTGGTAACAACTACATAAAGGACTTTGAGTGCCAAATGGAAGCATTAAAGCATTGGCCTGGAGCTGGGAGTTTGACCTTGGATCAGTGAAGTGACTTATCCCCAAGATGCCACTGTAGATCTTTTCATGCTTCATTTTTCTGTATCCTGCAGGTTGGACAAGTATGAGTCATAATTTTGTGATGAGTAAGTTCATGGGATGCAGTGCATTATTTTAGACACAGTATTGTTTTATTAAGTGTTAAGGTCTTATGTCTCTGTGCATATTTCTACCCTGAGGACTCTCAAAATATTTAGGAAGGAGAAACATGTTGAAAGCAAACAGATAGAGTGAAAGGGTCAGCAGTCTAGGAGGAAACCAGGGTAGGGTATCTGAGGAGCAATCTTTTTCTGCTGAGAACTGATCGATAATTCCTGTCTTTTATATGGGAGGACCATCCCGCTTATCTCATGGCAGTTTAGTTATCTGAAGAGCCCCTGAGAAACTTTGCTGAATAATCCACATGCGTTTCTGAAAGGTGTACAAAGGAAATCAATGCCTGTATTATTCAAATGCTTATTGGGACTTTCACACAAATGTGTAAGATATCCTCTCCCTTACAAAAGCTATGCTCTCTCTTCACTAATGTCAAAATTGTAACAGATCAATATTACCTGTTATAGCTTCTGTTGGCTTGCTCAACCTGGTCAGCAGAGTTAACTAGCTGTCAGGGTCCTGGGTCTTGCCTGGAGCTCTTTTAAAAATTAGCATCACACTACATTTTGGTGTTGATGGTTTTACGCAAGGCTTTACACATGAATTAGTGTATCAGTAGTTTCATCCTTCAGGGTTCTTGGGATATATTTGGTGCTGGTGACTCATTGCTCCTTTTATTAATTTATAAGCAGAAGCTAGTGTTAATGAGGTTGAGACTTCCCCGTGTGTCTCCATGAACTCCTCAAGCTCATTCCAGGTGAACATCAATGCAGTTTTAATTTTTCCTGCCATCGCCTTCATTTTGAATGTTTTTCTTAATATCTTAGTTGCAGCCTGTGGGAAGCTGTCTGCTCCTGCTGTCTGTGAGAGAGATGTGCTGTTATTCTTACATGCCTTTTGCAGATTTTTCTCAAAGAACCTGTCAGGATTTGACCTTTTCCATTCTTATTTGGCTATAGATTTCTTTCAGAAAGCTGAACTTTTTTCTTTCTTTTTTCTTTCCTTTCCTTTTTTTTTTTTTTTTTTTTTTCCTCCCTTCTGCTGGCATCCCTTGGCCTACTGCTGGGCTGTATTAGCTTTCTGGCCTTCTGGAAGTGTTTTTGATGAATGATACACTCCAGTATAATACTGTTAATTTCTCTGCCAAATCTTTGTGAATACTGTTGTTTCTTTTATAATTTTTTTTAAACCTGCATTTTGCTTCTTTGAAATGAAACCCATCAATAGTGGAGTTCCTTTCTTCCTGCATGGATTTTGAATTGTGTAAGCTGCAGTCACTTTATGTTTTGAGCTGAGTTCAGTGTGCTGTTCAGGACCTGTCCCTGTCTTAAGAAGTTTTAATGTTGCATTTTATGCTGTCTTGTGAACAGCTTTTAGTAGAGTATTACTTGTCATGAAATGTATTTATCAGTGAGATATTCCTGTAGCACAGCCAGAGCTTATAGGCTTACAGGCACATTTGCCTAATACTCTTTAGCATGATACCTTATTTTCCAGTTAACTGTTTATTAATGTGAACTTAAACTATCCAGGCTGATATTTTCTATGCTGTAAACCTCCTCATTCCAGTCCCTGCTCCCAGGACAGCTTCTGTGTTTTATCTAATAATACATTTAAAATGAAACAGTGCTTAGACCAACATTCAGTTTTGGGTGGGCCAAATCCTTTGCCTCCCTGAAGAGGTTAATTACACTTTTTAAGCTTCTGTGGGCTCCAGAGGTGCCCTAACCCTCAAAAAGGTGGGATTTCAGGCAAACCTGGGTATCTGGCATTTCCTGCTGGTTAGAGGTAGATGGTACATACTAAACATGCAGGTTATTTCAGGTGTTCTTCAAACTGAATCACAGAGTAGCTGAGATTGGAGTAGCTATTGGAAGGAACCTCTAGAGATTTAGTCCACTCCCCTGCTCAAGGCATTGTCATTTAGAGCAGGTTGCTCAGGACTGTGTCTGGTCAGGTTTTGACCAGACTGTCCAGAGAGGTCGTGGAGTTTCTGCCCTTGGATATATTCAAATGTTCAACCACTCTCACAAGAAAAAAAAACAGTGGTTTCTTACGTTCAAATGGAATTTCCTGTGTTTCCATTTGTGCTCGTTATCTGTTGTGCTGTTACTGGATACCACTCAGAAGAGCCTCGCTCCATCTTCTTTATTGCCCTCCATCAGATGTTTATGCACAGTGGTAAGATCCCTCTGGACCCTTTTTGCTCCAGGCTAAACAGTCTCAGCTCTCTTAGACACTCCCCATGTGAGAGATACTCCAGTCCCTTAATCATCTTTGTGGCCCTTTGCTGGAGTCACTCCAGGATGTCTGTGTTTTCTTGTAGTGGGGAGTCCAGAACTGGACACACCACTCCAAATGTGGTCTCACCAGTGCTGAGCAGAGGGGAAGCATCACCTCCCTCGTGCTGCTGGCAACGCTCTTAATGCAGCTCTGGATACTGCTGACTGTCTTTGCCACAAGGGCATGTTGTTGGATCATATTCAACTAAGCGTCCACTAGGCCCCCCCAGCTCTTTTTTACAAGGCAGTTTTCAAGCCTTTCCAGCTGGTTGGACCCCCAAGCTGGTAATGGTGTGTGGGGTTATTCTTCCTCAGGTGAAGGACTTGGCATTTCCCATTGTTGAACCTCAAGAGGTTCCTGTCTGCTCATCTCTCCAGCCTGTTGAGGTCCTTCTCAAAGGCAGCACAATCATCCGGTGCATCAGCTATTCCTTTGAGTTTTGTGTTGACTGCAGACTTGCTGAGATATTTAGTCTCATCATCCAAATCCTTAATGAAGAGGCTAAACAGTATGGGCTCTAGTATGGACACCTGGGGTATACCAATTAACATCTGGCCTCCAGCTGTATGTTTTGCAGTTCAGCTACTTTTCAGTCTACTTCACTATCTATTTATCTATTCTGTATTTCATTGTTTTGTGTGTAAGGATGTTGTGGGAGACGATGTTGAAAACCTTGCTCACGTTGAGATAAACAGAATCCAATGCTCTCCCCTCATCCATTTAGCTGCGTGTTTCACTGTAGAAGGCTCTTAGATTGGACAGACATGATTTTCCCCTATGTAAAGCCATGCTGACTGCTCCTGATCACCTTCTTGTCTTAAATATATTTGCAAATGGCTTCCAGGGTTATTTGCTCCTTCGCGTTCCTAGGGATGGCAGTGAGGCTGACCAGCTTGCAATTCTCTGGATCCTCGTTCTTGAAGATAGGAGTGACATTTGATTTTTTCCAGTCCTCACGAACCTCCTCTGATTGCCTTGAAATTTCCGTTAAATGCTTTGATCTCCCCATGTAGTGTGTTTAGGGAGACAAACCACTTAGAACAGGTTTCTGGGGCAGGCGATGGAAAAAGAGGGCTACATATCCCTACAGTTGGGGCCTTAAGCAGTTAATGGATGATTTAAGGCCAGAACAAATGAAGAATTAAATCACCTGTCCGCCTGTCAGAGAAAGCATATATCTCTGTGCGATATGTTTAAAATGCTTTCTTACCCTGCTGTGCCATCAAGCACTAACAGTTCCTGGAGGAGTTTTGAAGGTTTTCCTGTATGTTTGGGCTAAAGCTAGTGATGTCTAGTCTTTCTGGTTATGCCAGCCACACATTTCCTCTAGTCTCAAAGGGCCATATGTTCTTTCCAACCATGTTGCTGAAATTATTATGCGTACACACTTTAGTCAATGTATGTGTATGCAGCAGATCGACTTTTGGATCGTGCTGGATTTACAGTTCATATGCAAATGAAAATATACTGAGCATATGTGCATGTATTACATTCACTCCAAGGGAGGGAGCATGGCCAGGAGTGTGGGCTTTGACTGTTAGAGTAATTCATCTAGCCCTCACTTTCGAGCTATGGAAAAGAGAGTTGGTGAGAGGTAGATCCACAGGTCACATGAATTGGTGGCCACTTATGTCATATGGATAGTTAAACTGTAGGTAGTTGCAAAGAGCAAGGTGATGTCAAACATGATTCTACCATCACCACTGTTACTGGTGCACACAAATCCCATCTTTCTTTTATTTTACTTTCTTAAGCCAACAAGAAGTCTGCCTGTCACATGACGAGAACTATCATGTGTAACCTTAAGATAAATTTGAGCAGCTTCTGAGTCTCTTTTTTCCTTACAGCATAGTTTTTGAGTGTGACAGGCAGCCACATGCAGTTGCTACTGTTGTGGCTGTTTCTGATTATTGGCACTGTTCTGTTTTGATTGTGTTCCCCCTCTTCAGGTCCTTTGCAAGTTCAACAGGATCTGTTCATCACTAGCAAACAGGATGGTAGGCCTCACTGCCTTATGTGATCTTGCTTCTCATACAGGAATTCTTTCTCTTTTCGTTTTTTTCTCTATTACCAAATTTATGAACAGCATACTATGATCCTTTTGTAGGCGTTGCATCTCTTTCATATTAAAATCTCAAGTGAGTTAAATTACTTGGACTTTGATAAAAACATTGTTGCCCCGGTGTTAGAAGCTTGAGGTGTGAAGCTGGTGTTGGTTTAAGATATGGCAACCTTGATCTTTTTTGGTTATAATTTGGTTCTGTCATGTTTTTATAATGCAGTTCCTGAAATAAAGGTGGTGGTTTTAAATAACATGTATTAGTACAATGTCTCATTGCTGAGCTTTGAGATCATGTTACATCGCTGAAGATGGTGGACTCCTGTGGAAGACTGGTGTTCACTTGAATCATAGTGTAGATTTAAAGCCTTTTTTTCCCCCCTGTTATAGGGCCAGAATGTAAACTGGCTTGTTTCTCTAGAACTTTTACAGCACTGGGAGCAATTTGAAATCCTTCTAGGTTTACTTTGAAGTAAAATGCTGTTCTCTCTTCTAGACATGTTGTTGTGAAGACTTCTCCCAACCACAAATACATTTTCACGCTGAGAACCCATTCCTCAGTTGTTCCTGGCAACATCGCATTCAGCTTGCCACAGGTACTGTCTGGTTTAACTTACTGTTTTGCTGTGGAATAACCAAAATCTCTTTTGAGATCAGGATTGATGATAACTATCCTAATTGATGGGAGATGCCTGAGTAAAGGATACTGCAAAATTGATTCTGACATCAGCAGTTCATGGAGACATGTACTATAGCTGAAGCAAACTTTCTTTTATTCCTTTGATCTTTTTGAGCTCATATAAACTATAAAAGATTTAATTTAACCTTTCTAAAAAACAAGCAACAAACTCTTCTAAAAAGAAAAGCCTGGGTAATACCTGTTTTGTTGTCAGTTGTTGTTGTCCTCTATTTTCTCTTGGCTTAAAAGGGGTTTCTTTCCTATATTGCTCTTTCAAAGACCTGCAGGAAATGTTATTGATTGTGTGCAGTCATTGCTTGTATTTCCAGATAACAAGTGCAGTGAAATGCTTAAAATAGGTTTAACTTGTCTCCTCGTTCTTAATTTATTAAATCAAGTTATTTCATTTTAAATGATGGTTGGAATTGATGCAATTGTAGAAAAATGAACCTGATAACATGTAGCCTTTAACTGACATATACAGTGAGTTACGTAATTAAAAACAGCAACAATCATGGTAACCGATTTAATGCTTTCATACTTTCCTGCTAATAACTGATCTAGAAGCTAAGTCTTCATGCTGCAAGCACAAGACTTTTTTCTACAACAGATGACTTGGCCTAGGCCCAAGAACTAGTTTTTGCTTTTTGACATGTTGTTCAAATTCAAATTTGCCTGGATGAGTGGGTGAATAGAACGTTGCCATATGTCCAGTTATGATTTATGATGCCAAAAGTGAAAAACAGTTATCAGTATAAGATATTTGAATCACAGGATTAAAGCAGGTGAGTTCATGATCTAGGGTTGACTTTTGTAGATTCCAGTAGTTATTGCAGCTCTGGGAAATACTTCTACTAAGGTTTGAGATAGTTTGCTTATGGGATAGTTATGTGACTATGAGAGTAAATTTGCTGGTGGGTGAATGCTTTATTTAAGTGTTCTTGATGCTGGGATTTAGATTTCCAGCATTTCCTGAAGTCTTTGACCACAACCAGCATTATACAAAATATATATTTACATCAAGTCCTATCACGTTATCATGGACAGTCATGTGGCGGACATTTTAGATTGCAAGAGTTCTAATAACTTCTGTTCTGCATTGCTTATCATTACTACCATCATTCTATAATAACCTTGCTCTTAGCCTTAAAGACCAAAAGCTGTTTATATACTGCAGAGAATGAAAGACCAAGGATGGCGCAGTGATGGCAAAGGAATTTGAAGGGAGGCAGTAAATTGGAAGAGTTCTTGCTAGTTCTCCAGAAAATTTTTAATTATTTTAAGTTACATTGCTTCACATTGTAACAAATTCCTACAATCAGTTTTTACATATAAGCTTTTAAAATGATTGTGGAGTGCAGAGCAGCCTTTCCTGCCTATTGCATGATATCTTATGTGATCAGCCCATGAGCTTGATTAGAAAATGAACAGAATGGCCAAAAAACATCCAGTATGGCAACATCTATTACAGAGATGGTGGAGTGGTCAATGATATGAATTTTGTCTTGTGAGATCTGCATTAATGAACATAACCCCCATCTTTGCCGTTAGATGTGGCCTGTCATTCCAGAATTGATTGCTGAATTATCAGATGTTGAACATGAAGTGTCATGACAATACTTTGAGCAACCTGATGTAAAGTTGATGTTAGCCCTGCTTTGAGTGGGGAGTTGAACAGGATGACCTCCTGAGGTCAGAGAATGGAATTATTTGTACAAATGGTTCCTTTATTCTGACTTTTTTCCTGGCAATTTGGGGATTTTTGTAAGATCTTACTCTGCCGTTTTTGCTATTTAAGCTTGTGATGGAGGGGCCTTTTTTTCTAAATGAGGCTGTTGACTCTTGAGTGGACATTTCTACTGAAAAAGAGGCTTTCTGAAGCTCTTGTCTTGTTTTTGCAGCGGAAATGGGCTGGACTTTCCATTGGACAAGAGATAGATGGTAAGTCAGACAGCAGCACGATCGTGACATATGTTTATAAAAGCTAATTCCCGTGTTTCTGGGCTGAAGTGAAACTGAAATGGAAAATTCAATATCCTCAACCCTTCTTCAGGTACTGTAGGGCCCTTGTTAGTGAAAGACAGTTGCTCTCCTGCCTGAATGCTTCCTGTTTCTTAGCATTTACAGGTCTGGGTGGAGGTGTTATGACTGTTATCTTCAGACATCTATCCATATAAAAGCTCTATTTGGAACATCAGTGTTCACATGCAGATGTGGATATTTAACATGTGTCTTGAATGGTCTATCCTTGTGGTTTTGGAGAACACCCATCAGCTAACAGAAAAATGCTATTGTAATTGAGGATTTTACTGGCATTCTAAACTTTGATCATTGAAAATGGAATGCTTTTAATGATAGAGGATGTTAAAAGCCAGCAAATCTATTGTGGATCGCTGGGATGATGAACTTTGTGAATAGCACTGATGTTTTCACTGAAAAGTGTTTAAGAAAATGCCTCCAGATCATCACTGTATGAATACAGTCTCAGAAGATGCTGGTGAATGTCTTTAGTGCCGAACATGTTGCGTTATAGGAAGGTATCACCTTGTGTGGGAAAGCACTTCTGCTTGCCTGTTAAAGCACTCCATCAAGTGGTGTATTTTTCATGTAAAAAGTCATCTTAATGTTGTTGTTTGCACGTGTTCATTTATTATCTCTCCTGCCTTCCCCCTTTTTAACCCGCGCTATTACAGGAATGTGGGAGGCATGAGTATTTGCGGCCAGTCAGTGCTGAGGTTGACATTTACCCTGTGTGCTCTCTGCGGCGTTTCCTGACCAGGAGGCTGCAGAATTGAAACCTCTGTATGTAGTTCTTGTATGTTCAGCTGCTTCACTAATCAAATGCCTTTCCAGTTGAAGGGTCAAAGGTACTTCACAACGTAAGAAATATAAATTAGTCTATGAGACTATTAAAAAACTCAGCTGCTAGATGTAGTTGGGCTTCTTAAAAAGCGGAGGAAGTCTCCTCATACAGGTTACACTTAAACATGCTACCCACAGACCGGTATCATAGACAAATGCCATTGAGAGCCCTAAGTCAATTCTCCACCCTCTGATTTTTGGATCTGTTTGGTGCATGATTGATACTTTCTTGGTGTCTCATTGTGTCAGATGCTCATCTCTTGGACATACCATGCATAGGAAAGCTGAAGTCTATAGCTTTTTGCTCTCATTTACCTCCCCGCTTTTAAACAAGATCTTCCCCCATTAAGGGGCAAATGGTCTTCTGATTTGGGACACTGTAAGAGTGGTATTCACCAGAGGTGAAGGATTCTGCAGTGTGATGAAGCGGAAGCGATGCCATCTAGAGTTTGCACAAGCTGAAGATTCATATTCCAAAGTTTAGGTTTTAATAGGGCCTTGACAGGCTTTCTGCCAGTGGATAAAGAGGAGACTGACTGACATCTCTTAACCTGCATGCTGTATCTTCCGTTTACATGGGCTGTCTGTCACATTTACATGTGGTTTGTGAAAGACTGGGATCACTGTCAGCTTTCGGTGCTACTCTTTGGTCTGTCTGCAGCTTCTGAATTATTAACCAAACTCCTGGCAGCAGCTGATGTTGTAGGAAGTTCTCCATGTTCTTTATCACAGCTGATCAAGATAAGGCATGATCTTTCATCAGGAATTACCTGCATCTTAATGGAGGCAGCAATCTCATCCTTGACAAGGTTATTGTGATGAGACTTGCTCAAGTGGTTGTCTGGCTCAGGGTTGTTGACGTGCAGCAACTCTTTTTTTTTTTTTTTTTTTAGAGCACTGTTGTGGCATTTGAGGTGTTTGTGATCCTTCCAGGGAATTCCTGTCTCATTTGAGGATTGTTGGCAGAGCTGGTGACTGTATACTGCATCAAAAAACAAGGAGAACCTAGACTGAGAAACAATAAAGCTGTGAATGGGAGGCATGGCTAGGAAGACTTTCTCCGTGGCTCTTCGTTTTCCCAGCTTCTTTGAAATCAGCAAGTCAGTGGGCCTGGGTCATTAGTTGACTGTGAAGTCTGATGTCTCTATGGATCTCTTTCTGCACGGGATTCTCGTGCCATTTTTGGTGTTTGTTTGGATTTGTTTGCCTCAGACTCTTGCTTGGAAGCGTCTTCTCTGTGCTAGCTGAGTTTATGTGGTGGGTTTTGTTTGTTTGTTTTTTAGTTTAGAACTACCTGTAGTTTTTTACAGATGTGAGAAAGGAGCCATGGATTTACCCCTCATCCTTGTTTGGTTGCTGCTCAGTAGCGTGGGCCAGCTGGTTTACAGATATATGTTTTTTGTAATACTACAGTTATTTTGGAAATAAATGCTAATATTCAGCATCATCAGTTGTTAGAGCAGATTCCTGATTGTACTTGTACTACACACCACTGCAGGCTTACCAAGTGTTTGGCAATGTGTATTAAAAAAGAAATTGCAGCAATTTCATGTAGAGTGACTAAATGTCATATGACTCCCTTGTGAGTATAAAGAGTTGGTAAAGCTGTGCTACAGGTAGAGAGAAATATTCATAAAACTAGTGACTTAACAGGACTCCTTTTTTATCTTTTTCCTCTAATAATGTGAAAAATATGCTTTAAATGTCAGCTTAAAGTGCAGTTCTTTTCTTAATGGTACAGTGAAGCTGAATTCCGTCAAGCCCCTGATCCTATGAGTTAAGGTTTTGCAGGTGAATAAAGTTCGTAACTTTGCCTTTGTGGAAAGGAGACTTGGGGCTGAATGCTTCCAGCAGATATTGCCATCTTGCCTTTAGTACGGCTTGACTTCAGCTTTATCTGCTCCTGTGGTACGGTTAGGAGATGCATACCCAGAGCTGGGTGCTGGCCGCACCAGCTCCACTCGCAGTGGCAGGACATCACTGCTGCCTTCTCACCTTGCCTCTCAGTTTGTAGGATTTTATGGGATTATGAAGCTGGTGGAATATATTGCTTACTGTGGCACATCCTGACTGGTGGATTACTGTCATCCTTTGTACCAGACATCCCCAACACTTGCTCCTGGACTTAAAGAGTGCTTATTGATACCTCAGTTCTGTGAGGTGGCCATGTACAGGGCTTAATGTTCTTTCCAGATGCTTTTATTTGACAAAGCCCTGATATTAGGGAAGCAACATGAAATAACTGCCCTGAAATGATCTGTAAGGTAAGAAGGAGTCTTGTTATGTCCTTGCAGGGCCAATGTCCCTCCCTCATCAGCTATGATACCTCTGGTGCCATGTCCTGTTCCAAAAGAACAAGTAAATATACCTCAGTTCAAGAATTGGTATACTGTTTCTTCCTTATCCTTATTTCCCTGAACATTTTTCTGAAACAGCTCATTTCTAGGTGGCCTGTTCTTATACAAGGTAGGACATTAAATTTATCTGCTATATTGACCTATGTGTCTTTCAGTATCATCTTAAGCAAATGATAGGCTCTTTTCATTCCCTTTGAGTGAATCTGTTCTCCTAGCTGATGCTTGTCATAGGTGGATACTTGTGTCAACTTAGCATCTTCCCGGGAGCTTGCAGGTTTACTCTGGAGCGATTTCACTGCCAAGAGAGTTGACAGTAAATAGCAGGCTATGGGGGAAGTATATTTCCCTTATTCACCTCCTACTGCCTTATCCTTAACTGTGACTTCTGTATCAGCCAAGACGTTTTTCTTTAGATTCAAGACAAACCTGGAAGATATCTCAGTGTTCTGGAGAAATGTCTGCTCCTATCCTTTTCTGCAGTCTGGAGTTGCTAATTATTAAGACTCTCTGCTTTGTGTAATCCTGTCCTTCTAATCAGTAGTGTGTTGAGGTGGTGGCCTTGAAGATGTGAAGCATGCTCTCCTTTTCTTTTGTACCCTCTTTCCTCCAGTTACAGCTACAGCTATTCTGTTTTTGACATGCTGAGCCCTGTAAGGATTGAGTGCAACTGGCAATGACTATGAAGTACCTTCAATGCCACGTTGCTTTCTGCCCTTTTTTAGATTCTGCATTACTGGAGGCATGCTAAGATGGCCTTCAGTGCACCTCTGGCGTATGGGCTTTTCCCTGCGTCAAAGAGGAAGGGTAGTTAATGCCTTATGGGTTGTGGAAGCCTGGTAGATTATCTGCAGATTTAAGGGCAGGAATAGCAACGTAACCTAACTTTCTGCCACCTGGCCTGGAGGAGACCTAGTTCAGTCTATTGCTGCATTAAAACAGTTGTGACTTCTTGTCATTGCTTTACCAGCAGGACTAATCTTAGTGCTTTCTTTGGGGCTTTCTGAAGACATGTCCTCCAAATCCTATCTTGGACATCGATGTAGATATTGTGGTAGTATAGTGTGGGTGAGCTTGCTTTCATTGTCCTCATCCCCAAACTCCTGTGGCGTTTGAACTTTTTTGAGGGCATTAACAGGGATTTCAAAAAAAATGCAGGGGTTTTCAGTAGAGATACATTCGCTGTATTTCTTATGTTGCAGTAGAAGATGGATGGATATAAGAGAAATGAGGGTCTCTATCAGAAATAATAGACTTAATTTTATTAAATCTGTTGAATTCATGCAATCACGTATTTCAGATAGCAGATGTTTCTATTTATCAGAAGGACTTTTTTAAAGTGTTTTCATGGGACAAATATTCTAAGAATATTAACATCTGGCAAGTGATTAATCCCATATAACTGGAAAAACATGTATTTACAAACTTGTAGCATATTTAATCGTTGTATGAAGATCTTGCTGTGCTGAAATGTGTGTGTGTTTTTTTTTTTTTAACAGTTTCTTTATATACTTTTGACAAGGCTAAGCAGTGTATTGGCACAATGACGATCGAGATAGATTTTCTGCAGAAGAAGAACATTGACTCCAACCCCTATGACACAGACAAAATGGCTGCTGAATTCATCCAGCACTTCAACAGCCAAGCCTTCTCAGTAGGGCAGCAGGTGGGAATTTTTTTTCACCTAAAATGGTCTTGAAGAAAGATGTGTATACTGATATATGCAATGATATGAAATATTGAAAAACGCCTAATACTTAGTCTGTGCTGCAAAGGAGAGCTTGTAGACAGAAGTTATTTATTATGTGAACAGTTTCTTTATGAACAGTTGAACTATCGTGACTTTCACTGAGAGCATGAGCAGAGTGGTTTAAAATCTACCTTTTCCTTCGCTGAAGAAATACGTCTTTTTGAGGAAAATCCTTAAGCTTAAGAAACCTGGGTTCTTTCTCCATCTTGGCCTGGCTGGATATAAGTGGAGCAGCTCCTGGAATCTTTGGACAAGTAACTTTGTCTTCCTTCTGTATCAAATGAATATAAACGCTGTTTTAATTAATCTTTGGTAGCACCTTTGAATTGCAGTGTGTACTGCTATAAACATTTATTACTTCTCTGCAGGCACCAGTTGTAAATTAGGTATGACACATTTGACCTAGGGATTTCTGAAAGCTGATGTCCCTATAATTGAGCCTTTTCAGCTCTATAACAGATGGATTTTTGTCCCTAAGAACTACTGTGACAGTGTCTAGCATGCCACACTCTCAAGACAGACTGTGGTCTGTCTCTCAGGGTAGTTTACAACATGCAGCACCTGAATCTTAAATCAGTTGCAAATGTAATCTTGGAGGAAAAGAATTGCAAAGGCAGACCGCTGTCTTCTGTAAGAAGGGACCTTACTTTTGCTAGTATTTGCTCTGTCTCTCAACTAACTATTCCAGAACAATTTTTGAGGTATCCTTGTCAAACCAAAATGCAAAAGATCAAAAAGGACTTGAGCTAAGTTGTTCTCCTGGCCTAGCACCAATATTTAAAGTATCACAAGATGATATAGAACATATAGCCAGGGGATAAAGGAGCAGGGAGAAAAACTTTTCTTGAAAGGAAGCAGCTCTTTGAATTTTCTCTCTTGACTTAAAGTTGGGTTACTTTTGCTCTTTTGCACTCAAGTATGAGACATGGAAAGGATGTGTTCAGTAAGGCAGGCCTTCAAAGGGAAAAGCTGTATGGAATTTGTTAGGTGGTAAATGTAAGAGTTGTTGGGCCTCTTTCTTGTAAAATCTGATTAGCCTTGTCAAAATCCTGTTCAGATTTTTAATTAGTTAAAATTTCCCTTTTTGCTTCTTTTCATCCAGCTTGTCTTCAGTTTTAATGACAAACTTTTTGGCCTCCTGGTAAAGGACATGGAAGCTATGGATCCCAGCATTCTCAAAGGAGAGACTGGAGCTAGCAAAAAGCAGAAGGTAGGGCCACAGGAATTCATGTTCATTCCAGAGGGCTGGCAGAGACTCAAGTACTGATCAGATGTTGTTACAAGGAAGAATTTAGGTTACTTGCATTTGCTTCATCTGACTGCTGCTTTTGCCTTGGAGAAGAAAAGGTTGAATACAGTCTCTTGTGCTTATGTTTCTGGGAGCTTAGAGTTGCACCCACTGAAGCGCAGAGCTGGGACTAGATACAAGGAATATTATTTGGTCTTTATCCAATTGTTCCAAGAAACCACCTCTTCTGACACTTTCTGTTCTCCAGATATGTCCAGTTGTGATGTTTTTCCCCTCTATAGAAAGCATTTTTTTTTGACTCCATTTACTAGATCTTGCTGAAATAAAATATTTGTTTTTGAACGAAACAAATAGCTTTAAAAAGCCAGCACATTATAAAAGGAGTTCCTTAGGTATAATAAAAGCATTCAGCGTCATATGATTGTTACTAAAATTAGAGGAGGTGTTGATGTTTCACATTTTTACCAATGAGTTCTGTAGTGGAACTTTTGCCACTGTTTCTCACTTTCAGAGGTGTGCTTGGAAATATCCAAAAAAGAATCTGAAGCTGAGCCTAGTAGTTGGATTTAACTATTTGGTTTCCTCTCTTTTGCAGATTGAAGTTGGATTGGTTCTCGGGAACAGTCAAGTTGCCTTTGAAAAAGCTGAAAACTCTTCTCTCAATCTGATTGGTAAGTGCTACTATATCCAAAGGGGGATTAATAGAGCCTGAAGTTTGCTACTTTTTTGGGCCTCAAGAAGATGCCTGCTTCAAAGTGTGTTTTTCTAGTTATATCATTTGACCAAATTGATTGAAAACCACATCCCCAAATTTTTCCTAGGTATCTATTTAAACTAGCAGATGACTGGACTTATCTCTTAAGAACCATTCACAGACCTTGTAGAAAGCAAATTGTGCATGTTCAGGAGTCTTGAAAACTGCTGCCCTGAGAAGATATCACCCCTCCTGCAAACATTGCTTATTCTAACCACGGACTCTATAAAGGCACTATATCATCCAAGTAGGGAGCTTCACAACTGATTGACATACTAGAGCTATTTGGTGGGCCTTCATACCATGCTTATTACCATGGTCTATCTAAAATATGAAGGGAGAAGACAGGAGGAAAAAAATGTCAGCTTCTTAAAGGCACTCACCAAAACAAAGTGAGTTACGTGAGTGGAGAAGGTAGCCTAGTCATTCTGCACTCGTACACCTAGAATAGAGAGGCACCGTTGGCCAGTAGCTCTAGCCAAAGGCAACAGCTAGGTGAAAGGTTTTAACTATCTGTACATCAAAGAATGATATTTTCAGGGACACTTAACAAGCCAATGCCTCTTTAATTTGAACAGCAGATAGATGGGAAGGTGAGAAGAACTTTTCTGAACGTGTAAGTCAAAACTGTGAATCAAGTGCAAAACTTGAGAATCCTGTCTTTAATATCTCTTCTCAAAGGAGAACCTTAAAAAGCTGATAGATTAGAGACTAGCTTGTGAAGAACACTTCAGTTTTCTTGTCTTGTTGAAAGTCCTGCCCTTCAGAAACTGATGCTAGTTGCAAAATGCAGCACAGTGCGTTACTGTGTGTGTTTGCATTAACTGTTCGCACAGTAAGGTTATTAGCCAAACTTCATCTCAACAAAATCTTCATGCACAGATCTGACTAGCAAACAAGTCAAGGAACAGTTGGTGCATTCTCCTCATGTTCATTTAGGTAGAAAACTGGTGTATAGGCAGAAAGGGAACTCTGATAGTCTGGCTGTTCCCTTCTTTGTCTGTGTTAGGAAGTGGACAATACCTCCCTAGTTGGTAGTATGGCTCTAGGCATTCCTTGCTGGCTGTGCTTTAAGTCCTGCACTGAACAGACATTCCTGTATTCCTTTTCTTTTTCTGGAGTCTCTGAACTAAGAAACCTTTTATTTTTGCTACTGTGCTTTCACAGATGAGAAGTGGCAGAGCCTTTGCCGCAGGTGAAGGCAGCTGTGACGGAGGGTACAGTGAACCTGGCCACCTCAGCTGAGTGACTGTTTTAATAGTGTTTTCAAAGCACAACTCTACTTGATTGTGAATGCTCAGTATTTTGAGTATCTTGTACAGATTTGGTACAGAAATAAAGCATGTGAGATTAGCAGCATCTTGGGAAAACACCGTTTCACTCTTCAGCAATGTAGGAGCTCGTGGTAGAGACTGAGTTTTGATGCTGCCCAAAAGTGTCATCTTTTCCTCAAGTGTGAGGCTACTACTTAATGTTCTGTAGTTGTCTGCCACGCATGCTACAGTTATTGCAAAACTGAGGAGACATGAAGCTGTTCTGTAACTACGTACCCGGCGTATTATATAGACATCTTTATCTGAAAGTGCATTCTGTACCTTAAAAAAAAAAAAAAAAAAACGAGGTCTATGGAAATGGATTGTAGATGACACTGTAATTAAGCATATTAATTAGGATTCATTTTTTTCAGAGTACCGAGTGAAGTTTAGATGTACATCATTATAGCCCATTTAATTGTTCCTGTTTTGAGGTGGATATTAATATAATCCAATTTACTGCCTCATAGCAAGCAGTGATATTTTACTTTGTTAGTGTTCAAAGCCATATGATGACCTGTGATCCTTCTCCTAGCGTGGAAAGGTATGAAGAATGGTCCTCTGGGAGAGGTAATTGATTTGGAATAGGAATCCTTCACTGCGATTCTACTTCATTGCCTGCAGACAAGACAAAAGAGTTGCTTATGCCTCAATTTACTTCTGTTAGATTGGTACTTTATTTAATCTCCTTAGTGATCTGAGGCAGAACTGCTTAATGGGCTTTGTTAGTCTCTGGAGAATTGTGAAGTTGTGAATAATTAAATTTTGAGAGGGAAGATGAAAGTAAAGCAAGTGCCACTGAGCAGTACCTTCAATAAATCACCTTTATTTTCCTCAGCAGAAAAGAATTGTGGTCATTAAAAAGTAATGCTGATTCTATTTCTTTTATTTAGCATAAAATTGTGTTTTAAAACCTGTGAATGAGGTTTTTAGTTGAATCAGAGAGAATTTTATTGTGATCAGGTTCAGCCAGAAGGGGGGGATGTATGCCAAGGTCTAGAGGAAAAATAAAGTGCCTGGGTGAGTGTTCTGATCTAAAAATTGCAGTGAAGCTATAAGATAATAAATATACAGTAATTAGTGAATCAGATGCTCACTGCTGCCCTACTTGGTACTATGTGTTAGCAATGCATGTTGTACATAGTACTATGCTGTTGCTAACATGATAGAGACGTGTTCTTGTTTATTTTGTCATGTGAGGAATTAAAGTATTGATTCAGGATGTATTTAGGCCAAGATTAATAGCAATCTAATGCAGCTTATGCAGAACTTTTATTCAGCGTAGGTATTGGACTCTGGATGTCTGCAGTTAGGGGAAGTTGTAGCCCTTAGGCCCAATCCTGTAAAGCACTAGGTGAGTCTAAGAAAGTAGACACCCAAGAGACACCCAGTTCCAGCGAGAATTAAGGAATAGTTAAGGATCTTTGCTTCCTCTCTGGATTTTTACATTATTTTTAGTTTCTCTAATAGCCAAGCAAAATGACTTTGCTAAAAGCCCTTTGGAAGTGTTGATCTGACAAATATGAGTGTCAATGACTGACTGTAAATTCCCTCAAATGAATTTAAGGGGCAACTACACGGCTTTGTTGGCGTTGCAGCTGTGTAGTTCTGATTGTAGCATTTTTGCTTACTGTCTGCCTCCTAAATGCATCTATTGCTTTTAAGCTCCTATGAAAAGGGAATATGGAGATGCCAGAGAAGATCTGTGGAGCTACAGGTCTTTAAATTTAAAATCTGTACAAAACAAATCATCAGAAACTGTAGGAAAGAATCAAATTAGTGGATATTTGTGTAAGAATGATACACTGGGAAGGGTCAGAGTGTTGTCTGTAAGAGAAGTCCTAGATCGTACTGGAGGTTTATTACAAGAATCAAAAAGCTTGGGGACAGTGGCTGACCTAGTCTGCCTATTTTTCAAAGTTCTTTCAGCAAAGCTCTTCATTGGAGTTTCTTTAAAAAGAAACTTAGCAGAGATGTGTAAGAGAGAAGGTCCTTGCATGAATGGATGAATGATGAAAGGGTAGAAGTAAATAGCAATTCCAGTGGAGTTCAGCATGAGTCTCTGCTGGGGCCTTTGCTTTTCATTATAATTATGGAATTAGCTGGAAAAAAGGTTGAGTAATGAGGTGACAAAACTTGCTCTTATTGGACTGAGTGACTAGGAAATAAAATGGCAGTGGAAATTCGATACAGATAAATAGAAAGTGGTGTGTGGAAGGCAAACACTCCTAACTTCAGTCAAGAATGATTGCTCTTTAGAGCCAAGATCCCAGTTACGATAATTCCAAAGAATTGTCAGCCCTTTGCTTAGCAGTCTGAGCCCTCTCATTAAGAATTACGGAGTGCAGTTGTTAAGATTATTACACATTATTTAAAAAAGGTTTTGGAACAAAGCAGGGCATAATTTTACATCTGTATTCAATATGCAGGCAAACTGCAGTGTGTGTTCTGCTCTGCCTGTCTCCAAAAGGATATAGGAGAAATAGAGAAGACTGAGAAGAGAACAACAGAGATGCTCAAGTGTGGAACAGCTGCTGTGTAAGGAATTTGTAACGAGTTAGGACTCTTCTATCTGTAAAAGCCACAACAGAGGTGGATAAAAGACAAGTCTAGTAAAATCCTAAGTGGCCCAGAAAGGATGGAAAAGGGCTGATATGTTCACTGTTTCTTCAGACCTAAGAACTGGGGGGGGCATGAAATGAAGCTGGTAGGAACTGGCTCCAAAGACGCTGATTTGTCGAGCTAGGTCCTGTAGGGTGTTCTAGGTCCAAAGTTTACGTGGGTTCAAGGGACTTAGACAAGTTTGTGGAAGAGAAATCTACTGAGGATTATGAAATACATAAGAGCAACGTTTGGCTCAGGAAGTCAACAGGAACAGTTGAAAGCTGGGAAAATAATAAGGAGAAGTGTCCAGCACACATTTTTGCACTCATAGTGCATCCTCTTGACTAATGTTTGAAACTGATTATTGAGTTAGATGGGCATGGGACTGACCTGGTAGAACTGGTAGAAACTGTCTTTGTTTGTTTTTTCAGGTAAATCAAAGACCAAGGAGAACCGCCAGTCAATCATCAATCCAGACTGGAATTTTGAGAAAATGGGCATTGGAGGTCTTGACAAAGAATTCTCAGACATTTTCCGACGAGCCTTTGCTTCTCGAGTTTTTCCACCTGAAATTGTGGAGCAAATGGGTGAGTGTGGTACAGGGCGATATAGCTGGGGTACAGGATGCAGGCCTGCTTTTGGTTTGGAAAGATTGATACCAGCTAACAACCTCATGATGCTGTGATGCTGCCGTTGCTTAGGGATCCAGTGGACTAACAAAGCCTTTTCTTTTCCTGTTGCTCTAAAATGTCTTTCATACTCTTGTTACTTGGCTAGGAAGTGGGACAAAAAAAAAGAACTTGAATATTCAACTCTGTAGAAGAAGTATCTGAGTAGATGAGATGCATGGTTTAACTGAATACTTTTCTGTTGGAACTCAGACACTTCCTATTCTCTTGAATACTTCATTTATTCATAGCAATGAGATTGAATGCTCCCATTTCTGACTTACTGCAGTAGACTGCACAAATCAAAGGAAATTCTGAGTTTAATCTTGCCTTGCATATAGTATTTGTTGTCCCAGCAGTTGCAGTAGAAACCTAGGTCCTTTTCGCAGTGTTAGCCCAATAAATAGAGTATCGTGTGTGACCTATGTTTAGTCAGATTTGAAATGCTGGAGAGGATGCACAGGCAGCACATGTCTTGAAGTTTGTGAAACAAAGCACAGATGCTAAATGCATTTTTTTCTAGGTTGGAAGAAAGAAGGGCAGTCCCAGTACTTTGAACACACATGCTGGCAGGCAAATAAACAGTACTGATTGTAAAAGTACCTCTCAACAGGGAGTATGCAGCTTCAGGAATCTTATTTTGTCACATAAAATAGCTAGGGATGTCTTAACTAGTCTTGTTTCTCTAAATACAATGTTGGTGGGTTTGTGTTTAAACTCTGGATCTGGAGCTATGTATTTTTTTATTTATGCTTATATTTCTTTACCTACCTGCCTTCTCCCCAGAAATAAAGCAATCAAGATTTTGATTGCAAACCAGATTTCTATTAAAAGATATGTCCTGTTTGTGTGTGGCTGTGCACATTTTGTCTGTTCCTAGTGCTGTGGAATTGGTATCAAAGTAACTGTCCTGGGAAGTGCACTAGGTCTTTTCTCACAGTGATTTAAATGCATGAAGAGAAACAAAGAAACTCTGTAGACTAAATCCCATTAGTGCTTGACTCTCTTTCCTGTCTTTTTACTTCATATTGATCTAGTAGCCAAAGCCACCTTGGTTCTCTTGAATTTAGTGGCTGTGAGCAAGTCATAACTTCTCTGCCTCAGTTAGAGAATGTAAAGTGCTTAATTTTGCTAATATTTAGCTGCTCTGCAGAAAGAAGTGAGAAAAATGGTGTTTAGTTATGGAAAGAAAAGCTCTTCTCTCGCCTATATGCTATATGTTTTGTCCAGTTCAGCAATGTTTCTTTGAGCAGGCCTCTGGACAGACCAGCATTCTTTACTTGAAATATTTTGACATTTTGAAGCAACCATCCTGTATCTTCATAGCAGCAGTACAGAGTCCTTAACCCTGACCATGCATGACGATAAAAGATTTAGGTGCTGGGAGTTCTCACCAGTGTCACTTGACCATAATGAGAAATGTACTATTAGACTAGACAGAATTACAGCTTGTTTTCCATTTGCTGTAGCTTCACCTATTCAACTCTGCTGGCTTCATGCTGACTGGTAGCATGCTAACCTGTGAAGTGTCAAGGTAGGATTATATTCTCTTGGTATTATCATTGGCTGAAGTTAACCTGAAAGCTGGATGCTGTTTGGTAATAGTGTGCAGCAGCTAACTTTGTAGGTGGAGGTCTTTCATGGCAACAGGTACCTCTTCAAAAGGTCAGAAAGCCTGCCAGTTACAGTGTGAAGTTGTGGAGCTGCTTTTCAGGGTGTGCTGCTCAGATGGTTCCTCTTGTTAAATGGGATTGCTTAATACAGGAAGAAAAAAGTTCTCTGGAGGACCACTAGTATTTTGATTACCCTGGGCAATGAATTAAAGGTGTGCCCTATTATTTATATAAATACATATACCCTTACTTGTGCATGTTTACACATACTACACAAAGAAACATTTTTTTCTGGTAAGAAGTTAGACTACAAACAGATTTCTCTAGCTCTCTGATTAACCCTAGGGCTAAAAAGCTTATCTGAAATTTGAAAAAACAAAACTTTCTGACATTCATTTTCTTTGCCTTAGTTATAACTTGCTCTTAACTATATTTCAGATCTGAAATGTCAGTGTGACAGCTGTTCACCTTTGTATATAATTTATTGGGAAAGGAAAAGAAAGAATGTGCTTGCTATCTGGTGCTGTAGTACTCACTCACTCCTGGTTTTTGCCCATTGCTCATAGACTGCAACTTCCATGCCAAATGCAATAAATATTTCTGTCCTGTAACTATATGGAGGCTGTAGAGACCCTTCAGAAATTGCATACAATTTGTGTGTGGTTTATCTAACTTCCAAGGAATGTTCTGGATTTGGAGTGTATAAATCAACTTTAGTTAACCATATCATCCAAGGGTGTAAATACTACTTGAAAGCTACGATCTGTGGTTTGTCCAAGAGAAGAAGTCTTAGATCGGCTCCGATTAGTCATTAAGCCTCACTGTAGCTCCCTGCTGCCCCTAAAAGAGTAACTTTCCATATCCTTACCCACACCTTTCCCTTGTGCATACACACCGCCTCCTTTGTGGTTGCTTTGGGCTTGTATGGCTCTGTAAAAACTAATACACCAATTTAAGGTGATTGCTTTTAAGGCTGTACTTTCACAATTGTTTAATGGGGATCCTTTAGTATTATGAACATCAGTGATGCAATTATCTCTCACCTGATGTTTGGCTCTGAAGTTAATAAAGATTTATTTCCATCTCGGCAGTCATAAGCTTATCTGGTAGAGAATCGAGGAAGTATCCTGAGGCAAAAGGGGGATTCCTTTTTAGTGGTATCCGTGAGGCCTCACTGTGGTAGGAATGGTACTTTTAAGGAAAGACACTTTTATTTACAGGGCAGCTGATGGAGGTAAGACAGCAGTTCAGTTACTTTTAACAAAGGACACTTTTAATGTATGTGTGTATGTATTATGTGTTAACTTCATGCATCTTGAAAGCTTTCTGTTGTATTTATTTGTAATAACTGAACAAGAGATACCTGGGTTATTCTAGTCAAAACAGCCTACTCTAGTTGGAGAGGGGGGAAAATATATTTTTAATGGGCTGATCTACACAAGCAGTGTTTTTAGGGAATCCTCCTCTTTTTCAACCCCTTTCCAATTCCCTGTGATGTTTAGCTCAAAGTAAAGCTGTGATGAACTGCAGCCTTTCTACTGCTTCACCTCCACCAAGTTGCTTAAGACTAGTTTTGGTCACTCTTTGTATCTCATCTTCTTTTTCAGACTATAGTTCGTCCTTTGTATTTGATAAATATTATACTTTTATTCCTGCAGATAAGCCTTTTCTTCAAATCCATGCTAAATGCTAGTTCTTTCTGTTGGCACTTTAAATTCAGCTCAATCAGTTTCTTCTGGCATTGTCTTACATTAGGATTGCTGAATATTTACTATTCTCTTTCTCCAACTTCAACAAGTGTTCAACCATTTGGGCTCAAAGTTTTGATACTGAGACTGTAAATTTCAACCAAAAAAGCGCTTTTTTTAAGTCATCAGAAGAGAACACTGGTATTCAACTCTCTTGTTTTCCTTTTTAAAGACCACTCGTGTCTCCATGCATTCTAAACACGATCTCTACTTTCGTGAAGGGAGGGATTTTCATCGCTTACATTGCAAAATGATCACTTTAGAAACCTTCAAAAAGCAGATTTCATATGTATGTGTGCTTGTTTAAATCTAATAACAAGTAGAAAAATGTTTGGCTTGACAGACCACACTTCTGTTGAGAGATTGAAATATAAGCCCTGTTCCTAGTCCTCTCCTGTTACCATCAATACGTGGGTTAAATTAGACATTTTGGAGGTGATTTCCTGTTCTTGGTAACCATCTTACCCTGTGCTCTGACCTCTTGGGATCAGTTAATCTCAATACCCTGTATATTTGAAGTACAACTCGCTATCTAAAAGTGAAGTATTAACAAACACAGCATGAACATTCAAGTTAGCAGATACTCGGATCTTTTTCTTTCTTGTCTTCACTCAACAGGTGGAATCCAATACTCAGTTATTTTCCAAGTTATGTTAGTATCTTAATGTTCTTGAAATACTCGGATGCTGTAAGAGAAAAATAAGATTGGAGAGGATCTCATTTAGTTCATTCCTAAAACAGGATAATGTTTATGAGAAGTCTGTATCAGACATGTTGTCTCACCCGTATACTGAAGTGATAGAAATGCTGGAAGTTCCCAAGATGCCTTATTTCACTCCTTAGAGTATCTTTACTTTCAAAATATTCCAAATGTTTAGTCTCAGTCTTGTAGCAATTTGTACTATAGACAATTGAAATGTTTCTTTGTTTTTTTGGCTTTTATATACTTGCCTGTTCATGTTTCTGTTCAGTCTTCTCAAGGCAAGATCCCAGTTTCTTATTTTCTCTCATAAGCTATGATCTCTAGACTGCTGATCATTGTTATTTCTCTTCCTTGGGTCTTAAAATGCCGTTAAAACAGAGTACAGTAACCATCTGAGGTGCCAAGTAATTCCAAGTAAATTAGCAGAGTTTGTTTGTATCTTGATGGTGTGTTCCTGTTTTTAATCAATATAATTTTTTTCTATTGTTTTGCAACATGCGGTTAATTATTCCTACCCAAATGTAGAAACCTGTGCATTGAAAATGACATTGTTTTCAAATGAATTTTATCCTGCCCTTCAGTGTCTTTGTAGCTGTTGTAGTTTTGTGGTGTGCTTATTAAGTGCATTCTGTTCCATCTTCCAGGCTGTTAGTAAAAGCATGGCATAGCAGTGAATCCAGGGTAGGTCTTTTCTCTTTCCACTCGTGACAATGAGCTGTTGAGAATTGTTTCAAAAATTTCTTTTTTAATTTTGTTTTGTTCCCTCTGTCCCAACCACTTTTCATCTACCTTAACTTCATTCAAGCTGTGTTCCTGTGAGGGTGTGTAAGACTTATTATAGCTTTATGAACGTCTGAATCCCCCTCTACTGATTATTTTATTTGTTTGTTTATTTTCCCTCAACCCCTTCATGACCTGCTATCCTTTCCTAGAGGGAAGTTGTGTCAAACCAATCTAATAAATTCCTTTTGGCAATTATTCATATCCTTGCTTTCTTTTACCTAGTTAAAAATGCTTTGTCCCCGACTTCTTCCAGGAATTAGGTTAGTGACAATTCTATATTTTTCCGACTCTTCTTTTCCCTTTATGAAGTCATGGATGACATTCAGCCTCTTTCCCCCAGAAATGTTTTGTCCATCTTCTACAAAGTCTCAGTGTCTCTGAGATTGTTTCACGCACTCTGAGTGCACTTAGGTGAAAGTCAAATCCAGGTAATCTGCAAGTATCTAATACTTTTGGGCGGTAACTTGTTCTTATACTATTCTATGCTCAGTTCTTGCCTACAGGCTTTAATATTGGCTGGCATTCAGCATGCGAAGTTTTCGCTCAAGTAATAATTATTTAGCAGTTTGAACTTTGCATTGTTGATGGCTTTCTTCTCCACTGAGAAGGGGACCAACACTTTCCTATGTGTTTTCTTTATAACAGTCTTATAAAATGAGCCTCTTCTCACTCTGAAGCATGTGGATCCCTGTGGCCGGTGTGGCTGAATCTGATCACTTAGCTCTTCTTCAGCATACCTGAAGACTTCTGTGTGCACTCTCTGACACCCTTCTTTTCCCTCACCTTCTTCAAATCATAGAGATTGACCTCAGACCACCCAAACTTCCCCCATAGCACAGACTTGAAGGAAGTTATGAAGCCAGTAACATGAGGGAAGGTCGTGTGTGGGTAGATAAATGGTTGAAGGAACAAAGTAGGAATAACTAGTCAGCACTCCTTAATGGAGGAAAGTCACAGTCAAGTTCTGCAGGATTCAGGGCTGTTCAGCAAAGGGAAATATGAACTCCTGCACTTAGGGAGTAATAGCCCCATGCACTAGTACATACTGAGGGCTGACTGGCTGGAAAACAGCTTTGCAGACAAAGACCTGGGGGTCCTAGTGGACACCGTGCTGAACAACAGCCAGCAGCAGCGAGCCTTTGGGGCCAAAAAGCCAACAGCATCCTGGGCTGTTTTAGGAAGAGTGTTGCCAGGTTGAGGGAGGTGATCCTTTTCCTCTACTCAGTGCTTGTGAGACACATTTGGAGTATTTTGTCCAGGTCTTGACTCTTCTCTACAAGAAAGGTATGGACTTATTAGAGAAACTCCAGGGAAAGACCACAAAGGCATTTAGGGAATTGGAGCATCTGTCACTGAGGAAAGTCTGAGAGAGCTGGGATTCTTTACCCAGCAGAAGAGAAGGCTGTGTATAAATATCCATTGGGAGAGTGTAAAGAAGATGGTGCCAGATTCTTCTCAGTGGTGCCCAGTGATAGGACAAGAAGTGATGGGCATGAATTGAAACACAAATAACACGTGTTTATGATGAGAGTGGTTAAACTCTGGTAGAGGTTACCCAGAGAGGTTTTGGAGTCTCCATTCTTGGAGATAATCAGAACTCAGTTGGATGTGATCCTGGCCACTTGCCCCAGCTGACTCTGCTGGAGCTAGGGGGTTGAACTAAATGATCTCCAGAGATCCTTCCAACCTCAACTATCCTGTGAGCCCGCAGAAGGATCTTCCAAGCCTGAGCCACTCGGTGGTAAAAGACCTGGTGAAACTCTGTGTCAATCAGTGAAAATCAATGTGCCTGAAGTAAAAAAAAATCCTTGTAAACTTGTAAAAGCTGGATTCTGAGCTAACTTTCCATTTAAGAGCAAAATTTTGGGGCTATAATAGATATAAAAAACACCTGCTCAAAGCTTAATGGGAGCCATTCAATTTCTACCTGAACTTTAAGAATTCTTAAGAAAAAATAAATCAAAAACTAATGTAGAATTTAATTATGCCACTATATATCTGTGTTTTGTTCCTATTTGGAATGCTGGATGCAATTCTGGTCTTCACTCTCAAAAAGGATGTAGTAAAACTGGAAAAGGTTTGGAGGAGGCCTTCAGGATGATTAGAGTGGAAACCCTTCTTTGCAAGAAGAGAATCAGCTTGAAGATCTTCAGCTTTGGAAAGAGACAAATGGGATGGATGTGAGAGAGAGCTACAAAATTCTGCATGGCCAGGAAGGAAAAATATTTGCTCTTTCAACACAGGAGCATGAACATGAAGCAAAGTTTGCAAATGGCAGGCTCAGAATAAAGGGAAGGGGCTCTTCATGAAATGTGCTGCAAGGAATTCCTGTGTTATCTTACAGAAGCTGTAAGTGAGAGAATTTTGCAGGTTCGGAGAGAAACTAGAGATGGACATGGGAGAGAAATCCCTCAGTAGTTTCTTAAAACATAGGGAATGTTTTTCAGGAGATGCTCGAGCTGTGTGTGGTAGGAGGTGGGGGAGAGGTATTTTTGTAGCAGGTGCTTGTCTTGGTTTCATACACTTCTGTGTTGATGGCTGGTCATCATCATCAGATACTAGGCTGTAAAGACTTTTGCTCTCACTTCATGTGGCTATAGTTACGTTCTTTAATTAGCAGACATCACTATTTATTGGCAACCACAATTTTGCTCTAGTTAGAAAACTGGGCCTTGGGACATCCAGTGACCTTGTTAGGCTCAGACTTGTTTATTCTGTAATGCTTCGTGGGTAAGTATTCCATAAAGTATTTATAAATTACATAATATTGACTTTATAGGTAGATAGAAATGATCCAGCTTTACTTTACTTCAAAGAGTAGAGAATGCTGAGGAGATTTATAGCTATTAACACCCAGGTGGGATGTGAATATAAACATCAAGCACTGTGTTCTGCACTGCATCCAACGAGTCCGCATAATATTCATCTTAAATTAGCTACATTTTTGTAACTCATCTATTAAGAGGCAAAGGTGTTTGCTCTTTTTTGCTGGAGTGGTGACCTCTTCTAGAGATAAGTTTACTTTGTATACATACTTATTGCAATGCCTTTTTTTGAGTCATGATTTTGTTTGTGTCGCCAAAGGCATTGTGTTGGAAGCCCCTTTAAAGCTGATTTATTTTCCTTTTTTAGCATGTTCTATCAGGAATTGATAAATGTCCTATTGCTGCCCTAAATCTAATTATTGCTTCCTTATACATACATTAAAAAACTTCTCACATATATATATGAATAAATAAAAGATATGGTGAGAAAGCTGGGAGATGGTTTTCGAAGGTCTAGAAGGAAGTTACTGACTTGCATGTCCTCTCCTTAGAGTAGCAAATGATTTGTTACATCAAACAAATCATTTTCATCTTATGTTGAAGGTCCACATAAGATAAAAACTTCTGTTTAAAGTGTAGCCTTTTGCTAGTGCCTGCTTTGAGTTAAAAACAGAAGCAAGTTACTTCATACCTGACGGTATCACGTATACCCTACACGAAGATTAACTGGAGGTGGTGATCTGGGCTAGAATAATGGTAGGTTTATGGGATGAGAGGAGGGGGAAATTCCACCCAACCATGTTAATGGAAAGTCGGGTCTATGTGGGAGGTGAGGTCCAGGCACCCTAATCTTATTCTAACCTGCTTCAAGATTAATGTGAAAAGATAAACATCTCTCCCTGATGTATTGAGGATCAATATTTTACTATCGATGTAGATTCCTGATAGGTGCATCTGAACGATACAATCGCACCAAAATGCTTTGATTTTAATGAAAAGGGGAATTCTGCTCCCAAGTAGAAAGTGCGTATTATACTAAAACATTTCTTCTGATCTTTCAAAGAAATGAATAGTGAAAAATGAACAAATAAACTTCATTTTATCTTTGGGGAACTGATATTCTGGTTCAAAGTGTTTGACTTCTTTTGGGGACATTAGTAATTATCCCATTCTTACCAGTTTTCATGATTTTCCCCTAATAGTTTGCGTAGAATGTTTTCCGTGCAGATTTTGCAGTTCCTGTTGATGTACCTATTCAGTGTTTAACCATATGTCATTAGATTGTATAATTAAGTATCCCATTACAGGAATGACCTTTGATTTGGAGCCCTGTTGGTTAGGCTAACAAGTTAGAGATGTCTGCGCTGCTAATAATTTACGTTTATAATATTCTCATAATAGTATTGACATTTGGCTACATTGGTGAAATCAGCAAAGTGGAGATAAACTTAATCAAAATTCCTGTGTGGTGCATGGGATCCCACTGTGATTTGAGACTTAACATTTGTAGTTTGTCATCACCTGTCTATTTTAATAAAGTCCTACTTATGTTTAAAACTTTAATTTTAGCTGGGTGAATGTAGTCATGCAAGGAAATCTCTACTGGAGTAGCTTGTGGCAATTTTATTTTAAGAGGAACTAACTGCTTTGGTTTCAAGGATGTTTTTTCCACTTGAGCAAGAGTCAGCGCCCACTTAATGCTTTCCATGTTCAGTGTATATTCAGTGTGAACCAAGTCTTATGGTTTGTTATGTCTTTGATGTTCAGATGTGGGGGAACATGTGTGCCTGTTGTTAGTTGCTGAAGAGAAAACATGGCCTGTCCCATGGTGGTCCAGCCTTGTCTTTATGAGGTTCAACAGTTAGATGTCAGGTTGTTTCTGAGATCTGAAACCTGCTGTGTCCTACAGTTGATCTTTTTGCTCTAGTGGGATGAGTAGCTAATGGCCTAGTAAAGTGTGAGGACTTTGGCAGGTAGGAAGCTGAAGCAGCAGGCTAGCTTTGTCCAGCCTTCTTTTCTTCTCTCTTTTCAGCAACTTTTTTTTTTTTTTTTTTTTTTCCCGGGCTTATCATGATGAGACATGACGCTTTCTCATGGTAAGTTTGAGTACAAAGAGAGGAAAATCCTGTGAGGCTTTTTTAAACAAATCTGTCCAAAAGCTGAGATAAGACTTCAGGTGCAGTGTGCTAGTGCTTTGTTAAGACTGCATTTATTCACAGGGAAATTTTGGGGCTTTTCAAGAAGTTCACTTTGCTTTGGGCTGCAGAAGAGAAAATTCTAGCAGGTATAACTAGGTTATAAGTCCTCCTAGGAGAGAGCCTTTTTATTGCAGGAAAGCTAGAAAAAAATTACGATGAGACCATTCCCTGTGGTGTGGTCTTTTTTTTCTTTTATTTTTTTAAAGGGTGTTAGAGAAAAATGAAATTGTAAAGTACAATTTCCATGCCTCCTACGTGCTGGTAGCCTTTTGATAGCCTCTCTCGCTGGAGCACTGAGGAGCTGTCTGGGCATCAGCAAGTTTCTGTGCTTGGGATTTCTCTTCAAAGAATCACTCATCATCCAAATCCTCGTTTTTGCTGTTCGGCTACATAGGTGATCATGTTCCTCCACAAAACACGTTAACAATAACTTTCGTGACATTGATTTGACAGGAATAGCTTTTAATTTATCCGTACCTTATTTGTTCATGTGTGAAATTAGTCTTTACTGACAGTATATTTTGTTCATGGTTTTGACTCCTGGATGCCTGAAAGTTGACTAATGAATTCTTCTAAACTGCCTCTCATTTTCTTTCTTTCTTTCTTTTTTCTTTTTTTCTTTAGTAAGACTTTTCCCTGGGGAGAAGCCCAGAAAAAGCTTTGAGCTTTACTGCTGTGCTCACCGGTGCAGTACTGTTGCTTTCTGAGGTTTTGATAGGCGTCAAAAACTCCTCATTATGTTGTTCTCTTGCAACTTCATTTCAATCTATCATGAATAACGTGGAAAAGAGGGAGCAGTGTGTGCAGATCATAATAAAGATTTTTGTACTGAGCAGTTATTCTGACTGAAATCTTTATTATCTGGGAATAAATGAAATGAAACCACAGCTGAGTATGGCTAAGTGAATACAAGAGATGTACTTGTTCCTTAAATGCAGATCTTTCTCTTGAGGGCTCTGCCACAGGGAGGGCTCTGTGCTAGCAGGGCGTGCTAGATGGGGAAGAACTTATCTAGTCAAGTTGGAAACCAGGATGGAAAGACATGACAAGTAACTTGATGTGCCCAAGCTCATTGAGCTTTTGATAATGCTAAGAAGTGAGCTCAGGTCCTCCAGGTCTAAGCTCAGTGCCATCACAGGTTGCTTCATTTCTTTGCTGTTAATGTATCTCTTAAGCACTGCAAGACTCTTGTTACGTGGTTTACATGCTTTAAAAAGTCAATCAGCAGGAATGTAATCTCCTAAAATAAACACATTATGAATGTCATCTACTGCATGGAACTGTTTCTGCTAATATATTGCTTTTTTCCTCAATTAATATCTAAAAGTCTTTAAGGTTTTAGATTGATCCAATTCTTCTTGAGACAAAATGGAATTTTTCGTCTTCCAATTTAGTCATATCTTGTGTTCCTTGCTTGTTTTCCACTCTATGTGTGTGAGGGTTTTGTGTGGCAGTAGGAGGGAGAAAGAGAGAGCTCCTGAATTCCCTACCCTGGTAAATAAACACTTGTGTTCAAAGTGGAGATCCTTGCTAATGAAAACTGCTCGGTACTGCTCAAGTGTGCTGTTCGCTGTAGGGTCTGCTGGATAGAGCTACCTCAAGGTCTCTCTCCATGGGATGCCCTGTAGGTTTGGGAGGCGAGGATGATAGTGATACACATATATAGATATAGAGAAATATAGAGAAAAGGCAGTAAATGCCGAGCTTCGTCAACTTGCTGTTGGTGCTGTGCATGGCTAAACATTGTAAAACGTGAGAGGGAGGTCTTGTGCCTTTGTGGGTTGAGCAGTTTGCTGTCTGCATGTCTTGCTTTCCCATGGGCAAGGTGAAGAGATAGTGAGGAACTAATATTTCTAGTTGTGCTTGACACTGAGTAGTAAGAAATAAATTACTAAAATATCTGCTGTGTCCTGAGTGTGGAAAATAAATGTGTTTACTCATAATTTTCCAACTGAAAAATAGAAAAAGGAGGTCTACTGGAAATACAAGGATCTAGGGAAAAAAAAAAGTTATTTATTTCTCTTTTCTACTTCTTCACCATTCTGTGACCAGACAATATCCAAACTTGCTCTTCTACTGAAGCAATCTTCTACGTGTCGCTGTCTTATAAATCAGGCAATATATTGCTTATGTCTCCTTTCTTCTGCAGCTTATTTCTATTTTCCTTGGCTACTCCCAGAAAAAAGATTTTGTCTTCATGCAGTTACTTTTGCTATTTGGCTAAATGCTGATAGTCTCTTTAATGAAAACCAACTTCATCATAGATATATGCTTGTGCCACCACCTCCTTTAGCACAGTATAAGGCAGAGCATAAAATACTCAGACATGAGGATTTTCAGACAATTGATAAAATACATCTGGGGCTCACAAGCTGTATATCCAAAATTCCATGAATTTTGTAGGAAAACCTTCCTTGTTTTCACTTGGGAACCTCTTTCAAGCAGTTGTGTGTAAGCTTAGGAGACTTGAGCCTCATTTTTAATTTGAACGTGTTCAGCATTAGATTGCATCCATTGGGTCTGCTGTTTTCCTAGAGGAGAGAATTTTGATGTTAGTGCTCATAGATTGTAATTGAAGTCTTATTATTTTATTTGAATAAATGAAACTTTTTCTGTCTAGTTACAAGTCAAGCTTTCTAGGCCTCTGATGGTTATAATGGTTCTTACGAAGCCTTTTTCAATTTTCCAAATATTTTTTCCCAAAAAACTTGAAATCAGAACTAGATGTATTCCATGTGGGACTTTTTAAAGGCCTATGCAGGGGTAAAAAGTTAGGCAATATTACATGGTGTTTTTTGCTTTCTGATTCAAGAATCATATTAGTCTGGTTTATCTAAACCTACACTGGGAGTTCACATTCAGCTGAGTAACTTTGCGGATTTGATGCTTTTCTTTTTTTTTTTTCCTTACACACTTGAAAATTGAACTCAACTGAAACTCTCTTAAAAAGAAAGATTACCTTTGTATGTGCTGTATGTCCCTCTAGGAGAAGAGAAAAATAAACCAGAGTTAGCACGTTTGTCCTAAATTGCTGGTGTATCTGCTTGGCATTCAAGGTGTATGGTATTTAAAAAAGCATCTGCAATCCCTTGCTGTCTGGAAATGACCAGTGTCCTAGGACATACCTGTTGTGTTTTGTTGGACTTGTTCACCTGTTCGTCTGACCCTTGTTTACCAAGTGGTCTCTGTTGCTTTGTACTGCTGACCTGAAGTTGTCCTTCAGGCTCTCAGCTGTTGACTTAGCATGCCTAATGTATGGAAGAGTATTCATGCTGTTCTATGAATTATTTTTTGCTGGCCGTTGCAATCATTGGAATGATGTGGATGTGGTCTAGCAATCCTGCGTTTGTATCTCACTGATGTAGGCGCTGAACGGAGCTAAGGCTAATGCACATCTCGATAAGTGCTTTGTAAAAGTACCCCTATTTTAAATAGCAATTCCCTCATCACTCTATTGCTCTTTCCTATGTTAGCCTGCTTTCTAAACTTGTTCTCTCTTGTTCTAGGCTGCAAGCATGTGAAAGGTATTCTCTTATATGGACCTCCAGGCTGTGGTAAAACACTCATGGCTAGACAGATTGGCAAGATGCTGAATGCCAGAGAACCAAAGGTGGTCAATGGTCCAGAAATCCTCAATAAATATGTAGGCGAGTCTGAGGCCAATATCCGCAAGCTGTTTGCTGATGCAGAAGAAGAGCAAAGAAGGGTAATGTAAACATAGATAAATAGCATGGTCAATATGAATGTGCGTAAGGAATGACCAGAAAGGAAGTTTATAATCAGAAAATTGCTGCTTGCATTAAAAGACTGAGTCACTGCTTGGCTCGTGATTGTGGTTACTCACTGCAAGTCGCTAAATATTAGTGTTCTACAGATACACACAGTACTGGTTAAAAAAAAGAAAAAAAATAGAACCAGAAAAGGTAGCCTGTCTCTTAGCTAGCCATGCTTGAGCCCAGGGTGAGAAGAAATGCCCTGTGCTGAAGATAGACAGTTTGTTTAGCTTTCATGCAGAGTTATTTTAAAGTAATGTGGTTAGACCCATCCTAAACAAGTGATGAAGCCTTGAGTTGCTATTGTATATGATGGCTCTGCGTCATGTTTTTTGTGGTTACATTATATTATACAGTGCATCAGCTGCTCAGAAAGTGGTTAAAAGTGGGATGCTAAAAGTTTTGCTCCTTTTTAAAATTTGGAACCAGTGAGTCTAGTTGGATTTTTGCTAGTGAATTCAGATGGTAAATAACATAGCATGAGTGAAAGCATAAGCTTTCCTGGCTTCAAGATTTTGGGTTACATAACTATAGTGTAAATATAGTTTAATCGAATGTTTTTAAAGCATTGTAAGCAATACATTACTAATTTTTATCAGCAGAAAATTAATGAATAAGAATTTTGTCTTGAAACGAGAGAATATGAATCTTCAAAAATGGAAATGGAGTCAAAGACTCTGTTTTTACCAAATTTGCTTTTTACCCAATACTGAAGATTGGGCTTTTGATAGCTAGTGATAGTTTGAAGGTGTAAATACTTTTTTCATTTGTGCTGTGGATCCCTTAATTTTGCTACAATTTTTTTGGTAAAGAAAAGACAATTTCGGTAAGCGACAGTTAAATATAGAGAAATCTTTTCAGAATACGGTACCAAAGGACATTGTGTCCCTTAATTTTAGTTAAGCCTAACAACATTGCACATTTTGATAGTGGCTTGGTATTATTTAATTTTCTTCTGCAATAGACTTGTTAATCAGTAAGTTGGCTTTGCATGGGAACCCATACAGATACACACAATCTCCTTCTCTCCGCTTGTTGCAATATAACTGAAATCTGTGAGCTCCTTTTCCTTTGCAATAACACACCTGTTAAAATAGACTTTATATTGGCTGGAGGGGATGGTCCTGATGACAAGCTGAGAGATTAGAAAGGTCTCGAAAAGGTTGGTATTGTAATGACTTGTATCTGGGGCAGATTGCCAGTGACAGCATGTTCACCCAGTATTAACATGGTCTCCACTGTCCACAGAAGACGTTAAAGAAGTGAAATTTGAAGGGGAAAAGCTTCATAATACATAGATGCGGTCACAAAAAGTATCCTGTTCTCTTACCAGCTGCAAGTGCTTCACCTTTGAGTGAACCTGGAAATAAGCAGTTCTGTTCCTGAATGGCACAGAATGAACGGACCCCTCAATAACATGAAGAACAAAGTTACTCTGGCAAGCAAATTTCCAGTTTTAGTACAACTTAGGGTATATCTAGCATCAGGTGCATCACTCCACAGATGTGCTTTGTTCTTTGTCTCCCTTTCAGGGGGATTTTCTGGATACTAAGTACTGTGACCCTCTGTCTGGGCTGCCTGCTCCAACTTTGGGACTGTGTTTTTGCTGTTCAGGCTAGTCCTGTCCCTTGAGCCTCAGCTTCTCATATCATTGCCAACTATAAAGTCCTATATTTGGACAAAGCCTGTCAACAACACAGTTTTGGAGAATGGTATCCCGTGATTCTGGAAAGGGGTGTAATACAGAGCATGTGATATTAAAAAAGCACATTGAGATACCAGTGTTTTGTATCTCCATGGCTGATCTTGTTGAGAAGTTATTGTTTTGATTGGATTACTTTCAGTGATGACTTGCAGCATTCCTGACATGTTTTTCTCTCCAATAGCTTGGAGCAAACAGTGGTGTTCATATCATCATTTTTGACGAGATTGATGCAATCTGCAAGCAGAGAGGGAGCATGGCGGGTAGCACTGGAGTCCACGATACCGTTGTAAACCAGTTACTGTCTAAAATTGATGGAGTGGAGCAGCTCAATAACATCCTAGTCATTGGTATGGTGGTCCTGTTTGTCTTGTTATGGGATCTTGTGGAAAATCATTGAAATTTTGCTTACTGCATGTCACCTAAACGATTGTTAATGGTATTGGATGTGTTTAAACTCATCCAAACGTCAGAGTTTTAAAGCAAAATGGTAATGTAGCAGGCTGGTATTGCTGCTTTTATTTGCAAGGAGATGAGGAAATTGTTAACAGGTGTTTCATAGTTTAAGAAAGCAAGCAAGAAATGGTGTGTACTGATGTATCAGCCTATGAAGATCTGGGGCTTCTCTGTGCTGTCTGGTTGTCCTGGTTCCATGAGCCCTGCCCGTAGTCTCTCATTCTGCTTAAATCTGGCATGTGTCAGACCCAGCTGGCTCAGTGCTGCAGTGTGTGCACATGTATCTCACTGCTAATATAAGTTGCTATAATACCTGTTATTTCATGAATTCCTCTGATGATATGAGCTGTTCAATTAAATTCTCAAAGGAATGGCTGTCCACTACAACCTTATTCTAGATGGCCTGAGACTTACTTTCGCTGTCCTGTGGAGCGTGTGACCCTTTCGTGCCCCATGCTTGCCTTTACCATTAGTAATAGGTAGGACTCAGAGCTGGGGAAAACCTGCTCTGCCATAGTCAAGCCTCTTAAAGCCATGAAAGTCTCTTTGCTTAGACTCTGGTTTGATCCCTGTTGCTGTGACTGCTTCAGTGCATGACATTCCCAGTATTTCTGGAGATGGGTATATTTTGTTTGTTTTCTGTGGAGACTCCCTGAGTCTCCTCTTATACTCCTATGGAGTATATTCAGGAGCTGGAGTCCTAGCTGGTAAGCTTAGCAAATGCTTATTTTGGTTTCAACTTTACATTTAGGAATGACCAACAGACCTGACCTGATTGATGAGGCTCTGCTGAGACCAGGGAGACTGGAAGTGAAAATGGAGATTGGTAAGAAGGCTAGTGTATGTCAATACATAAACTCACAGGTAGTTAAAACAGTAAAGCAGACGTCTGTCCTAGTGTGAACGATTGACCAGAACAGCATACCTGGTAAACTTTATGCAGCTCCGCCTATAATATTTTATCGGAAAATGCATTTTTTTTGCATAAAATGATAATAGTGACTTTCACTTCAATAATTGCAAATGCTAACAGCATTGGCTAAATATTCTAGACCTTCTGAAATCAGTAGGTCTGGGTCACATGCATCAGTGGTTCAAAAAGCAGGCCAAAGAACTCTCTTAGCAAGTTATTCTAGTGAGCTGGAAAAGACCAATGTTTTTTAGTAGCATTTGAAAAGGATTTTTGTAATTGTACATATCTGCCTGGCACCATTCCCAGATCTAATAACAGAATATGTGATAATGTAGGATTTAGTGAGAAATTAGGCCCAGATCAAATTAGATTCATGCCTGCAGGTGCAAATGTTTAGTTTAGAAGAACCTATAAAGCATTTTTCTCTAACACTGCGTGCACGCACACACACATGGGCGTGCATGCACACACACACACATGGGTGTGCACACAATATTTCCTCTGCTCTGAGCGAGGCTCTGAGGATTACAAAAATAAAAAACATGTCTTGAACTGTAATAAGCTCTATGAAGAGAGTAGGCAAGGCCGAGAGCATCGCTAACATCCTTGTCCTTTCAATTACAGAGAATTAGATGAAAATGTCCAGATAATCCTAAAAATCATATGGTACTGTACTGCAGAGGAAGGCAAAGGAGATTATAATTGTCTGTGCTGGTCTGAACTGCTGGGGAATTCTTGAAATCTGATCTCTCAGTTTAATCTTGAGAGCTCACTGGGGACTTTTTTCCTATCGTTAAAGGGTAACTTTACTCTTTCAAAGAGTCAGAAAGAGGAAAGACTTTTTGTGATAGCTGCAAAGGGAAGATTTTGGGCAGAACAAAGAACGAGGAAGTGAGACTGATGGCTACTGAGGCAGCCACAGAGATAACCCAGGCAGTGAGAACTGATCGTGTTAAGGCCATCCTAGAGTATTGTAGGATGCTGTTTATATCAGGCCGTACTATATATGTAGCTCATGGAAGATGGAAGGACAAGATATGCAACATAAGCACTAGCTGTGACTTAAAATCATGTAGAGCACATACATTGTGGGTACTTTCAAATATGCAGGAGATTATGATACAAAGACATTCATTTGAATGAAGGAAGAATATTAGAAAGGACCTGTGCTTCTTCCTGGCATAATACAAAAAAAGGGTGGGAGGGGAAATTGGGTAAATAAGTGTATAGCTGTGCATAGAGAATTAATAGAGGTCAGGCAGGTAGACAGTAATGAGAAAGGATTAACACTGATTAAAAATTAGCCACAGTCTTTCCAAACTAATACAGCTTCAAGGAGTTGAAGGAAAGACTTCGGTAAAGAAAGTGTGTTTGAGGTTCTCAGATAAAAAGCTTTGTCAAATATTCTACTTAAAAGAATGAATTGTGGGGAGAAATAGCCTTTGGATGTGAGCAGAGGAAAAGGCTCTGCCGCAGTTGCGGTGCTGAGGCACTGGTTGACGTTCATTCTGTTTAAAATCTCAGGTTTGCCGGACGAGAAAGGTCGATTTCAGATTCTTCATATCCACACAGTACGGATGCGAGAACATCAGCTGCTGGCTGAAGATGTGGACATTGGAGAACTGGCAGTTGAGACTAAAAACTTCAGTGGTGCTGAATTAGAAGGTTTAGTTCGGGCTGCACAGTCTACCGCTATGAACAGACACATCAAGGTCAGTCCTACTGCCTCTCACTGGGGCAAAGAGAAAAAAACTGTCTGTGGAGTCTTTTCTTGAATGTTTATGTTTCAGCATGTCTTAGGAGATGGTTTTCATTAACTTACATCTTTCATCTCCTGACCTGAGTGGTTCTTAGTGCCTCAGTGGGAATGGAAGATAATTATCTGTTGGTATATTTTATGAAAATTGAAAAGAAACCCGGGAAAGAAGAGTAGGAAGTGAAATATCGGAGGAATTTCTGCCACAGCGTGTGCAGCTCCATATATTCATAAATGATCTGGAAAGAGGGGAGGAATAGCAAGGTTACAAGCTTGCAGCTATTTGTGGTTATAAAGATGAAGGTCACCTGTGGAAAAGTGCAGAGGAATATGAAATACTGAGTGGATGGACAAGACGTAATCAGCGTATTTAAGTGTACAAGGAAAAAGAATTTTGAAATGTATAGGCAGTGATAGGGACTGAACTGACCATTGCTTGGGGGCAAGTTCTTCAAATTATTATAATCTTGAAATATCAGCTTAGTCCTCATCAGTCAAAAAAACGCCAAATGCAGCATTAGAAATTACTAGCAGAGATATAGAGAGCAAAAATGAAGCCGTGATTGTATTGTGGATAAATCCCTGGTGTGTTTGCATCTTCATTACTCTATGCAGTCCTTTGGCACCCATCTCAGAAATCACATGGGAAAGAATATGGTAGTTGGGATATGGAATGAGTTAGGATGCCCAAAGGCAGTGGAGAAGGTCAAAGGTATAGGAGGGTTTTCATAGGAGGAAGGATTAGACTAGGATTTTACATCCTGAAAAAATATGGTGAAGGTATATAAAAAGTCTGTAACATCATAAGTGGACTGAAGTCAGTGAATTGGGAATGATTGTTTACTGTTTTCTAATACACGAGCTTGGAGGAGAGCGATTGATACCAGCTGGGCCAGATTCAAAGCAAAGAAAAAAACCACCAAACATTGTGTGAAGAACTATTTAAGCTGTGCAACTCATTACTCCAGGATGTCGTTGATGCTGAAAGCTTGTCTGAGTTCAGAAAGTGCTTGTACAGTGTCTTCAACTAAGAACTCCCTTGATGAAAGTCTTAGTGTTCATAGAGATCTCTAATGTTCTCAGTTTCCTCCGTTCCAGAAGATTGCTTTGGTTTCCTAAGTTTGCTGATTATTGGGGTCAGTGTATCTTTAACTGGCGAGAAGTTGTGAGGGCCATGAAATGTCAGGTTATATTAATCCAAATGCAAAACGTGGTATTTGACAGTGTTGAAATATGAGATAATTAATTCATAAAGACAGTGGCTGAAAGATAGAGCCCCTCTGCTCTAGTGGCCAAGATTTGGTGTAAATCACTGTAGAGAAAAGCTTTCAACATCAGTACCGACAGCGCTCACGTGTTTTTAAGCAAAAAGGCTATTCAGCCTCAGATATGAAGAAGGGAAACCACTCTTTTGTTTACACTTGGCTGCTTAAACGTTTCTATCTAGGAGCACTCTACTTAAAAGAAAAATGGCTCCTGCTGCTGCTCTTTGCAACCATAGTAGTTGAAAAGCTATTAATTGGATCTCATAACAGCAACACAGAAGTGTCAAGAGTTTCTCTAAATTCTTGTATTTTGACTCAAAAAAAAAAGAAACCTTCCAGCACCTCCAGATATATTTGCATGCCTTAACGAACAAAGCATTTTTCTTAAATAATTAATTTTGCTTATAGTTGATGCTTTTTCATTACTTGAATATTAGGTGAGGCTGGGAGCCACTGGTGTTTTGCAAAGTTCCGCGTTGTACCAAACTGTCACAGGGGGAGAAGAGAACATGACAATGTGCGAATATAAAAGGGCGATCTCCTCCTTTAAGCACGTGATTGGAAACTTAGTAACATATGCATGTGGGCACACTTCATTTTTCTTTCCCAAGACTTTGATACAGTATTTTCGATATTCTTATCATTCATTGTGAGGTTGTTTTCAGCCAAGTGATGTACTAAGGTATTTCATTCTCTCCTGTAAGTATTGCAGAACTTAAAATATACATTATAAGCCTGACCTAGTTTTCAGAAGCACCTATGTGAAGCAAGAACACATACTGCGTTTGAAAATATGTGGAATGGTTCTTCTGAATCATTTAAGCTCTGCTGATAATCTCTCAAAGTGTGTGTTACAAAATAAAATGCATAACTTCTTGAAGGCTATGACAGAAAGAAAGGCTCATACTTTTAGGAATACATTAACTATGTGTTTCAAGTACCTTTGTTTCCCTCTGCACAGTAGTAAAGCGAGCAACCTGTCCTAAAGATCCACTATATTGATGTATTTGACATCCTGTTTTTCTGCTTGGTGGGTGCTTTTGTGAGAAGGGACACTGTCGTTTCGGCCATCCTCTGGTTATAATAATTTGTTTGGCACAGTATCTTTATTTAAAATGATTGCTGGGTTGCAGGGCTTGCTGTTCAGAAACTGTTTCTGCCACTCTATAAGACAGGCACAACGTGAATTTTTCTTCCCACGCCAAAGCGATGTGCTCGTTCTTGTGGGTCATCCTGATCAGAAGAGGATGTCTTTCAGACACGTCTTTGAGAGTGATTGTTGTTATTCTCGTCCACCTGCTCAGTCTTAGCCCAAGGTTACAGAGACCAGCAGAGCTATCTCCGTGGTCATCTAGCATCAGGAGCCAGTTTCCTTCACTTGAACTTTTATGGCAATTCCTTAACACAGATCATGGCTCCAATAGTCTCACTTGCTAGTTGGAATTTCTTCCAAGAAATGTCATGAAATCCCAAATTTTTGTCTCTTGAGATCATGTAGGGCCACAGAACTCTCACGTACAAGCATGTGGTGTTGTTAGACTAGGGTCAATTTCAAAGAAAATTATACTTGTTTTGGAAACTAGAGATATTTCTTATGGAATAACAGAGAAAAAAAATAATAAAAGCTTTTCAAGGCTTCACTGTGACTGGTAGAAAGAAGATCACTTGTCTCATCTCTGTGTTGTTTTAAAAAACAGGTTTCTGCCTTACCACTTTATAGATAGATGATTTGCTTTCTGCAGATCAACTTCTGCCTCCTTTTTGTGACTAATCCTTTTTCTGGTATTTGTAACTCCACCCAGGATCCTCAGTAGATTGCATCCAAAGGATTAGTGTGTAATAGCCAGTGTATGTATGCCATTGAGTGGAAAAGTTTCAAATCCGTTTAATTCCTGATTGCAGCCCAAGGCAATCGAGATACTTGCACATCTACAAATAATCCTAGTAAATGGAGCTGTTCCATATTGCAGAGCTGCAGCCATACTCAGTAAGACATCTGAATAAAAATCTACAGATGTAAAGGCTACTTGCTTTCGAGTTGTCTTCAAGAATTTAAAATGTCCTTCGGCTCCGTGTGAGCGATTTTCTGCTATCTCCCGGCAGTACTTGTAGCTGTGACTAAGGAACAATTTCAGGAGAAAACTGGGTGTAATGCTGTGTCAGCTGTATGTTTTCTCCCAGTCATTAGCTTTTAAATGTTGCTGAGCAATTTGAGCATGGCAGGAGTGAAAAAGGTGACCTTTCTCGTTTGGAAAGGAGAGCAATCTGAGCTGAACAACTGCTGCTTATTTATTCTAAGTAATACCTGGAAGTACCACTTCAGGACGAGTCTTGAATGTGGTTGATCTGAAGCAAATAAAGGCCAAGCAGAAAGAAATCTAATATTTACCAATCCCCTGAAAGGCTATTCCTGTAGGAAGAAGTAATGTGCGGTTTGAATAGCAATTGAAGCTCTCTTGAGATAGGGCCATGTGAATAGTTCTTACTTTTGACTCGGTTGACTCGGATGGAGCAGGGAAATTCGAAATTGGTTGAACCAAACGTTAATTTATCTTTCTGTGAAAAGTCACAAAAAGAAGGATGCATCATCCTCTTCCCATCCAGCAGACAGAACACATGATGAATTTCTATAGCCTGTTGTTCTCTATTGACTCTAACAGACCCCTACATAACTTCATTAATTTTAGAAATCAAAACTTCAGTGAGATCAGTCCCCAGGTGTGCTCCAGTCTCTGCCTCACTGATACTTGGGTTATTTAGACAAGATAGATCAGCATCAATGGGGAAGACGCAGAGCCTCCATCCTGCTCTTAGCTGGGGTGGCTGCTCTGAAGAGTGGGGTCATGGGCATACTCTCAAGCTCAACTTTGAGTGCAACAGCTGATACTTACTGACTTTGTGGAGGCTAGCACATGGCAGTGGCTCTGTGAAGATGATGTTGCTCCGGTGGTATCCAAGCATGCGTCTTAAATCTCTTATTAAGAACCATATTTTTATATATTAATGCAGACCCATTTGTCTTATTGATACAGACCAACTACAGACCTGAATCTTTGGATGGAAGTTGGTAAGGTGTGATGTGCTGTGATGCTGTGCTTCACTGTGTGTTATTGCCTTTGTTAGGCCAGCAACAAAGTGGAAGTGGATATGGAGAAGGCAGAAAGCTTGCGTGTGACAAGAGGAGACTTCTTTGCATCTTTAGAGAATGATATCAAACCAGTGAGTAGGACCTATATAACTCCTGTAATAGGGTTGGTCCAACCAGTACAGTCAATGACATAAGCTAAGACCTTCTCTCTGTGATCAGATGTGTGATGGTGCACTGTGGTTTGGGGCACTGTGTTCTGCGTAATGGGAGTGAACTTTCTGCCTGCAGTGGTAAGGCTCTGTTTTGAATCATTTTTTGGGCTCAAGAATCATGAAGAGGAATAGGACAAATAAAGAGAGCAACTGAGATTTCCTTCTCTGTGCTGTATACACACTTTCGCTTTGAGTTACCTTGGTTAACCAAGGACAGATTAGACGTTAATAGAAGGTTTAAGCCTCTTAATTTTTGAAAACTGTCTTTAAATGGTGTAGATTCAGAACACATTGGTAACTTACCTTGATTAGAATTTGTGCTGACACTATATGGAAAGACATTACTAAACATGAATAATCCTTAGCAGTGTTCACTCCTTTGAACTGAAATGTTCTGTTTCTTCCAGAGTTTTGGTCCTGGTCACTTCGATGTTTGTTTCTGTTTTGTTTTGTTTTTATGTGATGTAAAATTACTGAGTAAAATGAATATTTCCTCTCTTAAAATACAGGCATTTGGAACCAACCAGGAAGACTATGCAAGTTATATCATGAATGGTATTATTAAGTGGGGTGATCCTGTAACAAGGGTATTGGATGATGGGGAGCTGCTTGTTCAACAAACTAAGAACAGTGACCGTACTCCACTGGTTAGCGTTCTTCTAGAAGGTAAATAGAGGAAAACTCTGTATTTTAAAAAACAACCGACTTCTACAAACTGTCCCCATCAGCTACCCATCCTGTAACTGCATGTAAACGTAACATATAGGAGGAGAAATAGAACTAGTCCCTGTCAATATTCCCATGTTCAGGTATTAAAACTGGCAACTCAGCCTGAGATTTGGTGGGACGTCTAAATCCTGTTCTTGGAACAACAGAGGAGTGAATACACCCAGTTAATAATCTAAATGTGGATGTTTCACAGTGGAAACATCTCTAGCTGAGTTAGTTGTCTAGATTCTCCTTGAAGTCACTGGAGAGCTCATCAGGGTAATTCACTGAATGCAGACAGCAATTCATCTGGTACAGGTGTCCACTGCTGAACAGAGATGAATTGCCCTCTAGACTGTTTTTGACTATAGAGAGTCTGGGAAACTATTTCAAACTTCTCTAGTATAGATACTTGTTATTTACTGATCGCTACTTTCTTTCTTTTCCCGAATTCCCTAAATGTGGAATGCTATCATTGCTTAGGAGTCTGTTGCTTTGAAATTAAACCCTGAATAGCTCCCCTGAATAATCCTGTGTGTTTGTGGTCAATGTATTGCTAGCATGCAATACCCTGTTGCACACAGAATTCCTTTGCATTAAGTGTATGGATTAAGATACATCCTTGGTCTCTGTTTGAGTTATTGTGGTATGATTTTAGGCAATTCATAAATTGTGTGTTTGTCAATATTTACTTGACATTCATGCAGTTGGCTTGTTTACCACAATACTTCCAGAAATCATATGCAGAAGAGGCATAAGCCTATTTTAAAAAGATTCTCTGAAATACTAATAGATACTAATTTCTCAGCAGTGGGCAAGTCTGCAAAACGTGTTGAGATTATCTTCTGTATTGTTTTTATGGCAAATTAGTCTGTGCGCACTCAGATAAGTTGCATTAATTTCCTTCGTCTGGAGGGCTGCATTGATCTACGAGTTAGTTCATGCCTTCTGCAAGTAGAAGAAAAAATCATTTCAAAAGGCAGATTCCTGTGAGTGGGGTATAAACGTGTTTAAAGTATCTTCCCTGCTGAGCCTTACCAGACCTATTTTCTCATTTGTTTATTGATTGTGTTTGTCCGTTGTTCCAGGTCCCCCACACAGTGGGAAGACTGCCTTAGCAGCAAAGATAGCAGAAGAATCCAACTTTCCTTTTATCAAAATCTGTTCTCCTGATAAGATGATTGGATTTTCTGAAACAGCCAAGTGCCAAGCTATGAAGAAGGTACTTAAGTGTCCTACTGTTTTGTTTGATTACAATCCAATTCTGTGTTCTCTGATAGACTGAAGACTGATAGACTTGTGGTTGTGCTTTTTGCTGTCAATTCCTATACATATACCTATTTATAAAGTTGAATGAATGTTGTCATAGCACTGGTACTCTGCATGATTCTTATCCCATAATGGTTAGTTTCTTTAGGAATCCTTTTGGGAAACCCAGTATACATTGGTCAGTGAATGTTAAATAAAACAGCTGTTTACTGATCATTGCATGGATCTTGTAGAAAAATGTGAACTGATATATTGCTTTGTGTAAAACAGTACCATATTAAAGCTGTGTCCCTAGAAGCAATGTGCCCCTAACTTCTGAGAGCCTTCTGTAATAATGCACTATCCACCCAAACACTCAATGAGTGGGCTGTGTAATTCTGGAAGAATGAAGTCAATTGGATGTGATGTCAAAACACACTAGATTCTGTACTAAGCATCTATTTATGTTTAATCCAGTAAAAATCCTTCTAGATGAAGCTTTATGGCAGAATTGCTGATATCTCAGATTCTTCTCGATGCAGGGATACTGATCTGTATTATTTTGGTACTGCTGTTGGTCCCTTGTGATTCCTTATATGTTCACATGGAAATGTTTATATACATTTGGAAGTTATTTTCCTAATTAATGGCCTGCTAATAAATGAATGCAGAGTGTTCTGGTTACTGCTATGTACTGCTAAACAGGACAGAAAGCAAAGAAGTGGCAACTGTTTTGTTGGTCTGGGAAGATGCTACCAGCAGGTTCCAGCTGAGTTAAATAGCTGTTTTGATAATTGTTTTTCCAGCAACTGAATGATTAAAGGGAGCTCTTTTAGATAGAAAGGACCACAGTTGTTTTGGGTATTTTTAGGGAGCCTGACAAAATAGGCCCAAAGGATGGGGGTTAGGTTTAGCTCAGTTGGTTAGAGCATGGTGCTAATAATGCCAGGATTGTGATTCGATCCCCGTAGGGGCCACTCATTTGAGAGTTGGACTTGATGATCTCCAGAGGTCCTTTCCAGCTTTACCAATTCTATGATTCTGTATGGACAGGAAAGAAATTATTCTATGATTCTAAGGCAAGGCTCTTACTGAAGGTAGCATATAAAAATTTAAAGCTCACAAGCTTTTGTCCTCATTCTTCTTCAAAAAATGCTTTTGCTTTGTCTTAACTTAATGAGATTTCTGAATGCAGTTTCAGAGTGGTGTGTGCACATAGCAATCAGCTCTGGAAGGGAAAATTTCAAGGCCTGGCCAGCTGGGTCTGATTATATAATCAGTACTGACAGTGGAACAAAACACCTGACCTGCAATTAGCAAGTCTGGATCTCTGTCTCCAAAGATGAAAGCAGAAAGGCCTTAGATTTGCACTTAGCAAGAGCAGATCTTGCTAGAATCAGTTTTGAGGTGGTAACAGTTAGCTGAACAGAAGTTACAAGGAAAAAAGAAAAAAAGACATTTACAAATAAGTTGAACTTCTTAAATCAGTTCAAGTAGCCAGCTGGAAGGAGATCTTAAGGAATGTCATTTACGGAAACAAGCTAACACATTCTTTTTGTAGCTGAATTATACTGAATTAGGCATGTAAACAAAATATGTTACCCTAAGAACAAAGGGGTAATTCACTGCAAGACTGCATAGTTTCCAAGAGAAGAAATGTGCTCATAGCTGGAAGCCCAATTTGTCATTTAGATTCATAAAGGAGCCTTTTGGACTTTGCTTGAATTCAGGGTGCACTGGAGATGGGCCTCCAATACCTCTGACGTCCTTAGTGCTACTCACTGTCCAAACCCAAAAATTTGCAGCACACTGCTTTGCTGCCCTATAAAGGGTGATACACTGCTTTGCTGCTCTATAAAGGGTGATACGGAGGCTTAATCGGTACCTAAGTAGGTCCATTTTCCCTCCATTCCACTGCTATGAAGACTAACCAGCTTGGATATAAAGCTTTGTAATTGCATTACAATTGTGGGTTTGTTGTGTGTGCATTACAGAATTTCCCCAGCTCCAAAAAACAGAGGAAAGTTGCTTTGGTTTGTTCATTGCTTGCAAGTAAACGCAGAGGCAGCTGGGTTTTTTGCTCTGTGTTTAGGGTAGATAAACAAAACTGAGCTCTAAATTTGTTGAGATATTTTACTAAATGAGGGTAGAGTCTAGTCGTTTGGTATTGATTTTTTTCATTCTCTGTTTACTCTTCTGACTACTGTTGAGTTTACTTAAAAATGAGTCAACAAGTCCGTATCATGACTATTGTAGTTTTATTTCTGAGGTTTAACAATGAGTCATTTTGCTGTTTTCCAGATCTTTGATGATGCGTACAAGTCCCAGCTCAGCTGTGTCGTAGTGGATGACATTGAGAGACTTCTAGGTGAGTTAGGATGATGAGAGCTGTGTTGACTGTGCAGAAGTATTGCAAACCAGAAGTAATCTGGAAGCATTTATCACAGGAGCCTTGAACTGCTTTTTGATAGAGATATGTGACTTAAAGAAGTATGATTTTAATGGGAATTAAATTACGTTTTTCATTTCAGATTATGTCCCAATTGGACCACGGTTCTCTAATCTGGTGTTGCAAGCCCTTCTTGTACTGCTAAAGAAGGCTCCTCCTCAGGTAAGAAAGTAATTGGGGAGTAAGTTGCTGTATTCCTGTAATAATTTTCGTATTGGAGGGCGTTGTGTCTTGGTGATAGCTGCTGTGCTGCCAGTGATATTAGAGCTATTGTTTCTGATTCAGTCAAATTAATCCTAGCCTGCTGTTGAAGTTTGCACTGAATAAGATGAACAGGGGGAGATTCTTTTGAAATTCTTCCTGTTGTGCATTGGAATTCTCTTGTGTCTTGAAAGTGTTTGTATGAATAAAAAACACACCAACAGGAAAACCTTGAAGGCTGGGGTCAGGAAAAAGCAGAGAAACACAACTTGAATGAACTCAGTTCTTTGTAGCTTTTACTATCTTGAGAATGGAGTAACATGCATGGGAATTGTTTTCATTAGAGAGTTTGGTGAAAAGACCTTTCAAGTCTAGAACTTTGAACTGAGTTGTAACATCACAGGCCCTGAAGTTCCCCATGTGACTATCAACCCGGGAGAATCTGAGTGAACTGTCTATGCTGTGTGTAGCTTCTAATATAAAACTTGGATTGTGCTATCACATAAGAACAGAGAGATTGGCAGTATGCAACAGTGCAACCATTGGCAATTGTGATCTCAAGTAATCATTGATTTATTGCTGGATATTTCCACAATATCATCAAATGATTGTTGCCATAAATACAGAGGGGACTGCTTCAACAGTCCAAGAAACTTAGTATCGTAAGTTGTTCATTTTTTTTCACTGCGTCCTCTGAGGTTATGTTGCACTTTTGTTGGCACTTGAGTCTCCGTGAAAGCAAGATGCAGGACTTGAGGTTCTCAGATATTTGCCAAGTTTATGCATGTTTCTAGAGATTCATACTTCGCAATGTTTGAAATGCCCTTGAGGCTGGAAGACTTTGGGTTGACAGCCAATATTATGGTGACTTAAGCTATAAATTGTTGGAGGGTAGAGAGAGCGAGTGAGTGAGTTTTCTTAGGAAGTGTCACTCTTTGATTGATGTTAAATTTTTTTACTAGGTGTCCACTATCAGCTACTGTAGAAATTAGGACATTGGGTTAGGTGGACCCTTTGTTCTGACCTGGCTGGGAAATTCTGATGATGCAGTTCTTACAGCATAGACTAGTGTATTTGTTTCTCATCAGCTTCCTGTGACAATCATGACATGTACGGAATTCTTTTCATTTAAAAAAAAAACCCTATGTAAACATAGAAGATTCATGAAGAAAAAGGTCAAGGCTTTTCTGTTGTGAACCTTTACACTGAAAAAGATTGAATGTGGGCATGAAGACCCTTACAGTTTTAAGTGAGAAACCCCTGAGTAGGATAAGACTGCTGGTTAATCATTGCTCTTCCAAGTGCCCTGTGAGATCACTACTTCCCTTGGAGAGCAGTGTTCTTGGAAAATGATGATTGGTTTCAGTTTTGGTTGTAAGTTGAGATGCAAATGCATGCTTTAGCTGTACATGAATAGCATCAGTACTATTTACCTGCTGCATGAGGTCAAAGTGACATAAAATCTCCCTTGGACTGAGGTCATGGTTCAGGTTCATTCCTTGTAAAACTGGAGAGTCCTGGCTTTCCAGAGCTCTCCTGGCTATCAGACATGTCCCAGTGCTGAGAAAATTTGTTGTCAAGTTGCTGAGGAGACAAGATCTGTTTTTCGTTGCTATTAGATAGGCTCTTGTTAGTCTGAATGGCCCCAAGTATGAACCGCGCAGTTATTTTGAAGTTATTAGGAACAGGAATTACAAAGCAGTTGAAACTGCAAGCAAGGCATGTGTGGGAAGCAGAACGTGTGTCTCAGCAGTACAGCTATGCTGCTCCCATCTCAGTGACCTGGATTATGTATTCACACAGTATTCTCACGGCACTTGCAGTGAGTATGCTTAATGTGCAAGCACCTTCCTGTGATTGCTGTGGGCTTTTGGTATATAAGACGAGCATTTGCGGGATGATATTTTGTAGCTTATGCATTGAGCTATACATCTCCAATAAACTGGCTCATGAAAACTGCCTCCCAGACTCCCCGTCTTCCTATTACAGCTATATTACTTAAATTCGGTGTGGGAAGTGCAAATACTCCGAGCTCCTGGTTTTCCAGGCTTTTTGCCTTGTTTATTCGTTTGCAGAAGTTTTGGGAGTAAACACGTAAGACTTTAAAGAAACTAGACACATCTCTGAATTTGCTTTAAATTCTCGTTCACAGCTCATGATTCCTAGTTACTCTGAGCAATGCTTGAATAGTGGTATCTATTACTAGTTCAAGAAGACTGAAAAACATTGCATTTGTTTAGCATCTTTTTTAAACCAATTAAAAAGCTTTTCTAAAATGGATTGAAGAGAAGAAAATAAACCATGTTCTCTTGGGTCTTTATTTCAATCAAGTTTCCCTGTGTTGTACAGGAGAAGAGACTAGAGGGGGGGAATAGAAAGACTGAAAAGGACTGTCGCAGCAGGGAGCCAAGCGGGAGAAAAGGACTTCTCTGAAAACTAAGCAGCAGCAGCTCCGAAAGCCGAAGCTGCTTCATCTACATGCAGAGTCACACAAGGCATGGAGACGCTCACCAGCCCCACAGAGGTTTCACATGTGCTTCCCTGCTGGTTCCTGTGAAAAGCTAACAATTGACTCAAAGGGTGAAAGACCATTGCAGCATCCCCGCACTAAGCTGGACGTACAATTTGTGCAGTGTTATGAAATGTCTGGCTTAGCGAGATGCTCTTGAACGCTCTTGTGGATGCCCTTCCAATGCTCCCAGAGGCCCCCAGCCCCTTTCCTCCCTGAGACATTGGAGGCATTTGCAGATTTATGAAAGTTGACGGGAGGAAAAGGGAGAATAATCTCCTTGTTTGATATAATCTCACATGCATTCCTGATTCCACTTCAGTTGGTGTGAAATAGGAGCAACTGTAGTCAACAGTGACATTAAGTTTACACCTGTAAAGCTGGAGAACTGCATTCTCTCTCGTTACATGCAAAGAATTGTTATTACCCCCAAAATATCTGCTTAAAATTTTAGAAGGGACCAGAGTTGAGTGAATAGCTATTGGGTAGCCAACAGAGGCACTTCCATCATAGTTGGCTTATAGAATACTTTGAGCTCCCTTCTGCTTCCCTTGCCTGGGACTGGCTAGTTTTTCTGAATTCATGCAATCTGAGACTCTGTTTGCATGTTGAGACTCCATTTGTGTGTAGCAGAGCCTATTTAATTCTCACATGATCCAAATTGCCTTTGGTAGTCAATGCAATAATATGGTGCCCATTAGGAGGTGAATATTGTGTTAGAATCGATCTAGAAATACTTGCAAATGTAGCAGTTTAAAATGACTTCTTCTTTTGATCTTTGAATTCCGTAGTTCTTTGCATGCTTATCCATGTTATTCAGATAAAATCCATGCAGTAGGCAGAGGGGAAATCTAGGGCTATCCCATCTCCAGAATACAATGGAGCAAGTTGCCTACCTCTCTACTGGGCATCTTCCCATGAGCCTAGAGGGAGCTTGGGCTCCTGACTAGGGTACTTTAATTACCTTAAAGCAGGCGGGATGAATCCAGGCTTAAGTGACATGCCCGTATCTAATTTTTGCTGGTAGCAGAATTGGCACTAAAACTGCCACGATGAGTCTGAAACAGAATTATCTAAAGCTGTTGAAGTTCCTTATTACTTGGTTGGTACTCTTTGGTAATAGTGGTTTTTGGACGTTCAACTTGAATCTTGGTCTTCTATGGGCTGAACACATACGGCATCTTGCCCTTACAGTGGCTACTATAGAAATTAAGGGTGAAAAACGTGAAGGTTTCTGAAGATGGGGACACTTTAGCAGTGTATCTTATGGGAAGGATGAAACCAACTCTATCTGTGTGTCACTGCAGAGTAGTTGGATGAGCTCAGCTTTTTCAATTTGGCTTGATGGCTTTTCATGCTTTTGTGGTACTGCTTGGGGCAAAACATTTCTGATTTGTAGGTTTTCCTGTTTTGTGCTGAGCAAGTTGCCTTGAAACTTCTAAAAATACAAGGGACTCCTAACATGTCTTCATTTTCTTTTAGTAATTGATATGGCAGAGGTTATGCTTTTCCAGTGGATGAAGTTGAAAGGTAGCATGCTGAAATGCATGGCTTCTTTTGAAGAAAACAGGGAAAAATCCATGCATTTTAGGTGCAGCATTTAAAAATTTTAAGCAATGTTTTGCAATATAACCACCTGTTCTGATGAGTTTTCTAACTTTCAGTCACCACTTGTTTGGGATCTTGAGCATGGATCCAAACACTCATATCTAAAAAATACTGATGAATCTGTCCTCTGTTAGCTTGTCCTATTACTTTTGAACCTTGTTAAGCTTTTGCTATTCTTAGTGTTGTGCTACATGAGTTCAACTTAACTTTGTGTGCAAGCTTTCGTCCTTTTATTTGATTTATACCTGACCCTTGATAATTTCATGTCATGCTTTGCAGTTTTTATTCTGAGAAACAGCAGTTTTAAGCTGCACCTACTGTACACAATCTATGACTTTGTAGACTTCTCTAGTACCCCCATCCAATTTGCCAAGAGTCCATTTAGAGAAGCCATTCCATGCTTCTCACCGTCCCCGTTGCTCTCCTCTGATTTCTCTAGGTCAGTCTTATATTCAAAATTGTATTTGCAGTGACTAGGATTGCACAGTATCTTTAAAGAGGATTCATGCAGTAGAGTAACTTCTGTTTTACTCTTTCCCCATTCTAAAAATTTCTAAATTGTTTATTTTGCATGATGCTTAGCACTGAGGTTGTATTTTCAGAGGGCTTGCTGCAATGACTGATTCCTGTGGCTTTCTTAAATGGTAATAACTCATTTTAGAGCCATTTTTGTGTGTGTGGTAATTGTCTGCTGGCCTGATTTACCGCAGGTTTCGGGCTCGTCTGACCAAAAGTGGCTGTCAGCAGTTTGGTTGCCTAAAACTAGTCTAGTTGTTTAGAATATAGTTTGCTGTGTGAGTCTGGAGTGTAGGCAACTTCTTTGGGAGGAGATAACTGTCATCTGGGCTTTGTTAACCAAAAAAGAAGTCAAGATGACGAGCTCATATATGGACACCTGAAGTCAGAAGAGGTGAAACTTATCTCACTAATTAAATCTCTATACTGTTTATATCCAGTTCATGGTGAGCCCTTTTAGTCTCTGATGAAACCACAAACTGATCTCCGTTTTTATCGTGATCAAACACGTACTGCATCAACTTAGAAATCGTTCAGCTAGTGTCTTTCACAAAGTTAGTTTGCAAGCCATTTCCCCTCGACTGATGTTGTATCTGCTGTGCCATGCGCTGTGTCCATGCTGTTAGCTGTATTTTGGGAACAGAAATTGCCTTGCTGGCCACAGCGGAGCTCTTTTTTATAAAAATGTTCATAGTTCGTGCTGAACTCTTATTAACACTGTTCATTTCTCAACCTTCTCTGGATTTTTAGAGTGCTGTAGGTTTCACATATTGTAATAAACAATTTTCTCTTTTTAAAAAAGAAATAATTGTAGCTTGTAAAGCAGATCAGTCATAGTGGTAGACGTTCACACAGATCTGTGCTTGCAGGACAGGGAGAGTGTGTGATTTGGAGGTCTTGATTCTGTCTTAATTTCCTTCAGTCTCCTTATCCGTGTAATAAGAAAACTGTTCAAAGATGCCTAACAGCATGCAAACTTGTTACAATTTTTTCACTACATAGCTTTTTTTTCTCTTTACAGGACCTGTAATTTTTACTGAGTTATTATAGCTTATATAGTATCAGGTATATTGGTAGTATATTGATAAAATGAACAAAAGAACACTGATGACCGTGTGTTGGGAAATAAAGAACAACCAAAAAGCAAAATAAGCCAGGATTAAGATGAAGCTATCTCCATCAAATCTGCTGATGATCTCCATCTCTATTTTGCTCTTATGGAAGATTTTAAACATGCATCAGTTCTGCTGTCCTGCATGTTGCTATCCCAACTATATCTTAGCAAGTTGAAGGCACCTTTTAGCCCTGTCCTTGGGTGGTAACTTGAGAGCTGATGTCAGTGGCTCTCTATAGCATCTGCATCACACTGCTGTGGTTCATGGGCAGCTGAGGCTTTTGGTGTCTTTAGAGGATTGATTTCACACGGCTTCCAAGCCTGTGTTTAAAGTGTGTTTTTACCAGCTTCAGAGGTGAAGACAACTGAAGTTTTGTCTTTGTGTAGGCAAAAAATTTATCCATTGCTGAGCATCATTTATTCTTTTTGGTCTACTACATGCTTTAGCTGAAACTGAACACACCTGATGGGACTTTCTTGTGCTCTTAGTTCTTCAACTTGTGCTTCTCACAGGAGCAAGGATCAAATCCCATTCATTTACTCTCCAGTGAGTGCGTAATTCTTCTTATCTTTGCATGCAGGATCTTTTTTAGCTACTCAAATTTGACTCAGCCTTGTAAAATTGTAAAATATTTTCCTGGACTTGCCATATGCAATGACTGTAAAAAAAAGAAAATGAATGATATGCCACACCAAAGCACCGGACATATAGAACATGGCACAAGAAGCAGTTTATGAAATAGCTGTATTTATCATGGTTTATGCAGATAAACACTCAGACCTTATTCTGCTTGCTGAGTGCCATCAGCAGGTGAGTTTTGTCTAGCTATAAGGCATTTTCCCAGCCTTGCATTTTTAAACCTGGCATTTCTGGTTCTGATTGTCATAAATTCACAGGTTGGCTGCTTTTCCCCATTAAATTTCCCAGTATGTTTCTTAAGATGCCCCCTCTAAGAGATGCCTGAACTCATGAGTGTGGTGCCTCCTGAGATGTAGACAGTGATTAATACACAAAAGTGTTTGCACAGGGTTTCCCTGACAATGCCTTTGTGTGAAGCTCATGACCTGGGGCATGCTCTGGTTTCAACTTGCCAGATGTGACTTCCTTGTGCTATCTTAAGCTAAACACAAACCTGAAGCAAGCACTTTGGTTAGTTACCATTTCTGGTACTTTCTTGTTGTCCATCATTCAGAGCAGGAATGTAATCTGTTCAAATATGAAGTTAGTGAAACAGAATGACAACCAGGGGAAAACAAGTTGTGTGGTTGTGAAGACGCATCAACTTCATCAAAGATGTATTATGTTTAAGTAGGTTTTCATTCTTCATTAGAGGAATGCAAAGCTTTCATAAAATTAGTTGTGAATACCCTGTGGGGAAGGTTTTTGTGTTTTTCAGTGATAAACTGAGGTTTTGCGTTGCAAAGATGAAATCTAGAACTTCGTTCTCTGTTTCTGAGCATCAGCGAAACTCCTGTGCGGCAAATGAGTAGGATAGCAGGCCCAACCAGGCCTCTCCTCAACCTGGTGGCTTCCAATGGCCTGAATTGTAAAAGGGACCGATCACAGCTCACAGTCCTGCCAGACCCTTCCATCAGCCAGCCTGTGTCAGTGTTCACACACTGAATGGGAAAATTCAAATAGCATTGAAATGACATGTGCAAGACGAGCTAGTGAAAGTTGATTTTTATTGGCACTGGACATTTTCCAGTCTTTGCTCCTTAATGCTATTATTTATAGAATTAGTGTGCACAATGTTGGTTGGAACTCAGAGGCTGCCAGACTTGTTACCGGCCTTTTGGACAACCACAGTGGTAATGGGAAATCTTATGCACCTATGGCCAGCTGTGTTCTTAAAGCATGAGCTGTAAAACCATTGCAGTTGTCTGTACAGTGACATAGAGTGTCACTATACCCACAGAATTTCTAAAAAGAGGGTATTACTCTGAAAAGTCACCTGTAATTCAGTTTTTGGAGTGGGGGTTGGTTTATACTTTTAAATCTAATGAGGTTTCAGCTATTTGCAATGGTGAATTTAGTAGAAAAGGTAAGATAGGAAAACCATGAGTGCAGGTGAACAGGTATTATTTTGACTTCTGCAGTCTGGTCCTAGTCTTGTATGGTTGATGTTGACTACCTCAAATATTGATGTGTAATCTTTATTAATTTTATTTTAAGGGATATTTTTAAATGGTCATTTTCTCTCTAGTTAGCTGCAGCTTACCAAGTCATGATTCCTCTCCTTTTGTTTTTCTTTCCTTGATGCTTTTCCTGTTGTATGAACAGGGTCGCAAACTTCTAATCATTGGAACCACCAGTCGCAAAGATGTACTGCAGGAAATGGAAATGCTGAATGCTTTCAGCACTACTATTCATGTGCCCAATATTGCAACAGGAGAGCAGCTGATGGAGGCATTGGAGGTGAGAAAAAGTTAATGAATGACAAAAAAGCTCAAAATTAAAATTCATGAAAATGATTTTGCAGTAAATCTGAATTTTGGAACTCTCTCGCTTAGCTATGACCTGACAGTAATTATAAGGCTTCCTTGAATTACTTTGTCATATGATAAATTAAAGAAAAATAAGAGCAGTAGATCTAGGGAAGAAGTTCATGGAGTGGATTGAGAAGTTCAGAGGGCATGGAAGTAGGTAAAATTGTTTAATTGGGGCACTTAAACTGAAATATGCCTGGAGGATGCTGAGCTCTCATTAGGTGGAACAACATTAAATGAAAGAGCTCAGTACTGGAGAGATTAGTTTCATTATAAATTGATGCTCTGAATGACTTCTTATGCTCTGCCGTAGTGGGAATTTGTACACCTATTTAAGGCCATTAAAATAAACTTAAAGGCAGAAGTTCTGTGCAACTTTGCAGAGTTATCACAATGATAAAATCACTGAAACATGAAAGATTTTGCAACTTCTGCAACAGATTTGAAAACATTGTGGCATGAGCCACTATGTTCCTTCTAGACTTCAATCTGGAGAAAACCTAGAATGGGTCATAAGATTGAATTAGCAACTAGCTGCTTAGAGATGCTATGAAAAGAAACATGCAATAAAACAGTCTAGTATTTTGCCTCATCTTGGTATATTGTGAAAAATCCATCTGTCTTTCTAAGCTAGAAAATGATCTAGCTTCTTATTCCCTTTGCCCTGAGTGAGATAGCATTTCTCCTACTGACAGTCTCCTGACTTTTTTTTTTCTTTTTTTTCCCTCCCCTGACAGCTTCTGGGTAACTTCAAAGACAAAGAGCGCAGCACCATTGCACAGAATGTCAAAGGGAAGACCGTGTGGATTGGTATCAAGAAGCTGCTGATGCTGATAGAAATGTCATTACAAGTAAGAACTTTTCTGGTCCAGGAAGGACTGGGGTAAATAGAACAGTCTGAGGCTCCCACTTTTCTACAGACTCTTACTTTGACTGTGTGGTAGGAGCCTTTGAACATGTTTAACTGAAAAAAAGAAGAAATTTTCTAAACAAAGAAATTGCCAGGTCTTGGTCTGTGGAGAGCTCTTTAAAGACCGTAGTGCCTATAGGCTGTTTAGGGCTGCACTTCAGAGAAGAGTATCTGGCAACTAGAGGGAGTCGATTAACTTACCTTTCATGACATTTCTGCTCTACACACAGCATGTTAAGATTGCAGATAGTGATCATTTAGGTTTTTTTTTTTTTTTTTTTTTTTTTCCTTAAGAAAAAGGTGCTTGTGCAGGTGTATGTGCTCTTTCCCTGAAGAAGATAAATCTGTCAGGCTGTTCAGCTGCTCCTCTCTTTATTTTCCACTTTCAGCACTTTAAAGAAAATAATTGCAGAGGGTAGAAATATGTAGTTCTTAACCCTCCCCCGCACCCATCATCTATGCCTGCAAGCCAGCCATCAAGCTTCTGCTCGACAGTATATGCATGCTAAAAATGAGAGGGTGTAGCGTGCAGCCCTAATCCTCCCCGGCTGACATTTCAGCGCCCTTCTGAGCCCTCCCTCCCCGTCCATACACACTCTCTTTTCACATCAAATGGATTTAGTGCAGCTGAGTGAACTGTCCTTAGATCTTCCTAGGAGAGGCTGAGCATAAGCTAAGAGGCATGTAGTTTAGCAGCATATAAGTCATGTATCCCTCTGTTCACTATTCGCAATTCTGTTAAAACTTGCACAGGACTAAGGATATGCTCTGACTGGATGTCACCTCAGGGAATAAAGTCATTTATCTAGATTACTTTTTCCTCTTCTTTCTTGGCTTTTAATTCCATACCTACAGGCAAGTCATTGCTCACGTGTATTAAATGTATTTAAGGGGTGCAGGCCTTCAGGGACTGCCTGGCTCAGTTGCAGTCCATTTCACTTAGCCTTGACAATGGATTCCTTCTTCTGACACAGGCCCTTTTTTAAAAAAAAATTTTTTTCTTCTTTTTTTCTTTCTTTTCTTTTCTTTTCTTTCTTTCTTTCTTTTTTTTTTTTTTTTTACTGCTTTGACTCTGAATATTAAGTATTCATTCTTGCCAAAACTGAAAGTGAAGACTGTGTAAATTTTGTGCAGTTCTGAATTTGGATTGTGGATAGAAGTACTTACCCAGACTTGTTTACAGCATTGTCTCATGGCTGCACACCTATAATGCTGTAGTTAGGGGATCTTCATGCATAGCAGACAGGATACTGCCATGGACTATCTAGACAGGTAAGCTGGTCTTGTGCATTTTTTTTAACCAGACAACTGTTTTATAGATAAATCCATAACTGGTCAAGCTGAGAGAAGACAGGCAATACTATGGCTTGGTTCATGCCATTTTCTACAAATTGGAGAGGCACAAAATGAAGGGTTATTACTGCTAATAATATAATCACCTGTCTATGCTACTATAGATGGATGGCTGGTAGCAGTGTAGCTAATGTTATTACACTGAGTTCATAAAATCACAGAATAGTTGGGGTTAGAAGGGACCTCTGGCGATCATCCAGTCCAATCCCAGCTGCTCAAACAAAGTCAGCTAGAGCAGGTTGCCCCATACTGTGTCAGGTCAGGCTTTAAATATCTCCAAGGATGGCGACTCCACAAGCCCTCTGGGCATCCTGTTCCAATACTGAACCACCATCGCAGTGAAGAAAGGATTTCTAGTGTTCAAGTGGAATTTCCTGTGTTTCGGTTTGTGCCCGTTGCCTCTTGTCCTGTGACTGGGTGCCACTGAGAAGAACCTGTCCCCATCTTCTTTATTCTCTCCCATTGGATATTGATAAGATCTTCCCCCTTCTCTTCTCTTGGCTAAACAGTCCCAGCTCTCTCCTTGCTGATCACAATTCTTTCAGCATAGCAGTTTAGCCAGTTTTCAATCCACTGCATTGCCCACTTACCTAGCCTGTACTTCATCAGATATTATGAGAGACAGTGTAAAAAAGACTACTAAAGTCAAGGTGTACAACATCCATTGATCTCCCCTCATCTACTAATTTGATCATCTCATCGTAGAAGGCTATCAGGTCGGTTAAGCACTTGCCAGTATTGGCAACTTTGAGTTTCAGCTAGTAGCCTTAGAACACATTTTCTAGCGATGAAAGAAGAGTTTAGTTTGTATATCTCACTGTCAAGTCATATTTTAACAGAACTATCTAATTGATCCTTTGCTGCCATTTTCAGATTGTGATGAATTTTAAATGTTCATTTCACTTTTTCATAGTTTGCTGAAATTTCCATAAGATCCTGGCAGCTGGACTCTGTTCTTTACAGGTGGATCATAGTCGTGATTCCTGTGCCAGTCGCTGAGATAAGTAACCTCAGAATGAGCCAGGCTCTCTGTTCTACATAAGACTCTCTTTCAGCTAGCCTTGGAGTTCTTGCCTTGCTTCCTTCTCAGTGTTCAAGGTTCCTTGGGTCAGTCGGAGTTGTGAAACATTCTCTCTTAACTAAGTTGCCTGTTTTTGTAGCCTGCATAAAAAGAGTCTTTACTCTGCACTCAGTTTTGTGAATACTCTGTTGGCATTGGGATGTGCAACAGCATGAATACTTGCTATACTCCTACAGATTTTGCCTTTGACCTTGAGGCTGTGGTTCTGTACAGAGTGCCGCTACTTACATAGTGAATTGCTGTTCCTTCCACCATCAAAGATTCTTTTCTCTAGTTTGCCTCATTTGCAGAATACTTAATGTTTTAGAATCACGCAGTTATTCTGGTTGGAAGGGACCTCAAGAAGTCGTCTAGTCTAGCCAGCTACTCAAAGCAGGGTCAGTGTTGAATTCAGACCATCTTCAGAGATTTTATGTGTAGGTGTTAATCGACATCTCAGCACCCTCTACTGTCTCAGCGTTTGAGAAGAACGAGACCTTTCCACCTCTAATAGGAAGGAATGAAGTTTGGTTGCGGAATGTTGCCAGCAAGGTGCACTTCTTGGCAGTTCATTTGCCTACCTCTTCTAGTTTTCTTACAGATAATCTGCCTGTGAGTCCAGATCACAGATGACAGGTCAAATCTGAGGACCTGATGGGCTGCCTCTTGAGTTACTGCTCTCAAAAAGTCCTTTCAGAGTGAACTTGTTTGCTGTCACTATCAAGAAAAATGCTATAGGTCTTATTTCAGAAGGTCAGGGATCCCTTTCAGAGATGCTTCTCTCCTGATGGTCAAAGGTGAACTGTATTATGTCCTTTTTCTCAAATATGTTTCTTTTTTGGGTTTCTTCAGTGTGTGGAGAGATGGAGCACTGGTAATTCTTTCTTCTACTTGGCTTTGGCAGCTTTGGTTATTAGGCTTGGGTTGGCTGTCTGCGTAATTTGAGCTTTCGGTCACTTCCAAACCTCATGTTCAGGAGTGGCATTGAGAACTTCATCCAGCTTCTAACTCTGTCTCACAGTGCAGGTGTTATCTGCTTCTCTGAAGCAGACTGTGACCTGCTCTTTGGGTGAGTCTTGCTGAGAGCAGGAAGGTGCTGAACACATAAGCTCTGCTAACTGAACCTAATTTTCAATGTAATGTTCTTTCCATCTTTAGTATCATTTGACCTCATTTCCTCTGTGAAACCTCTTAAAATAGAAGGATGGGAGGCTTTCCCTTAGTTCTGTAGAAATCTGTCTGATATCTTGCATCAGTCAGCCATTTGATCAGATCTCTGTGTTCCTACACTGTCCATAGATTTTTGAAATGATTGATTTGGACATACTGTCTTGCGTGTGAGCCAGTTTATTAGCATAGGACTCAAATTTGGTGTTACCTTGGTAGGTCTTTGAGCTCTTGCGTTCTAAACCCCTTCTGACATCTAAGAAGAGGGCATACTTCACGGTTATTATGTCTTCAGAGCAGGGGAGATTTTGGCCATTGCGGCTAATCATCTACGTACCTTCTTACTCAACAGATAGCCAGACTTCAGACTTTTTCCTAAATGTTTTGGAAAAGGAGAGGACTGTCTTTAGATATTTGTGCAATTCTACTGAAGCTTTATGCTTTAAGGGTTGAATATGGATTTCATACACTCTACTTTAGGTGAGGTTTTTCCCTCTTGCCTTTATGGGCCCAGGCTTTTCTGGACGGTAATTAGATCTTTTGGTGGAAACAAAGTGTCTTGCTATTTGTATGCAGCATCTTTCCAAGTGATTTCTGGTGGCATGCAGGCCTGTTCTGCAACAGGAAAGATAGAACATCTGGTAGTGGCCAAAATATCATCTGCCGTCAACAGCAGTGCTGTGCATCCTCGACACAGAAACAAAGATTCATTCAGATTGGAAGGGACCTCTGGAGATCATCTAGTCCAACCTTCCTGCTCAAGCAGAGTCAACTACAGTAGGTTGCTCAGGACCATGGCCAGTTGGGTTTTGAACATCTACAAGGATGTTGTCTCCACAACCTCTCTGGGCAATCCAACCCGTACCAGTATTCAGCCACCCTCACCATAAAGTTTTACTTTTTGTTGGAATGGAATTTCCTGTGCCTCAATTTGTACTTCTTGTCCTTTCACCAGATACCACTGAGAAGAGTCTCTCTCTGCCCTCTTTACTCCCTTCCATTGGGTATCTATATGCATTGCTAAGATCTCCCTGGAATCTTCTCTTCTCCTGGCTAAATAACCCCAACTCTCTCAGCCTCTCCTTGTATGAGAGGTCCTCCAGTCACTTAATCAACTTTGTGGCCCTTCACTGGACTCACTCCAGTATGTGCCTGTCTTTCTTGCACTGGGGAGCCCAGTACTGGGCACAGTACTCCAGATGGGCCAAGTAGAGGGGAAGGATATCACCTCCTTCAGCCTTCTGGCAATGTTTTTTTCTAAAGCAGCCCTGGATACTGTTGGCCACCTTTTCCATGAGGGTGCATTGGTGGCCCTTGTTGAACTTGGTGTCTCCCACGGCCCCCAGGTCCTTCTCTGCAAAGCTCTTTTCCAGCTGGTTGGTCCTCGGAATAGTAGTGGTGCCTGGGGTTATTCCTCTTTCGGGCAGGACTTGTCGTTTCCCTTTGTTGAGCCTCTTAAGATTGCTGTCTGCTCATTTCTGCAGCCTGTCAAGGGGTCTCTAAGGAGCAGTCAACCCTCTGGTGCATCAGCTGCTCTTCCCAATTTTGTATCATTTGCAGACTTGCTGAAGGTGCACTCAGTCCCATCATCCAGGTCCTTAATGAAGAGGTTAAACAGTATTGGGCAACTGATCAACACTTGAGGGCCTCCAGTAGTGACTGACCTCCAGCTGGACTTTGTGCTGCTGATCACAGCCCTTTCAGCCTAGCAGTTTAGCCAGTTTCAGTTCACTGCACTGCCCACTTACTTAGCCTGCACTTCATCACTATATGACACTATGTGGCCACCTGGAGTTGTGTTCACACCTTGACCAAGTACTAGCTGTTCCTAGCACACCCAGAAAGTCAGAAGAGAAGTGGTACAATTGTCATTTATCACTGGATAAATGAAGTTGGAAGAGACCTCAGGATGTCATTAGTCCAGTCTCCTGCTCAGATCAGGGTCAGCCTTGTGGTCAGACCAGAGTCGTTGGACAAAGAGCATCTGAGACCCTTTGGCAGGTGAGAGTCATAGCCTAACTGCTCAGTCATTGAGTGTTGGGTTGCCCATGTGGCCCCCAAAGAAGGGTAACTTAATGAGTTAAGGGTAACTTTAATCCAGTGTTTGGCATGTGTGGCCCATGTGCGCACAATCATATCCCAGTTGACTTCAGCTTTTCTGTTAGAAGTGAGAGAAGTGAAATAGTGACAAGAGGTGCTTTCCCCTTAAAAGCTATGTGCTGAACAGTAGAGACTGGGGAGAGGAGTTAGACTAGAGGGATACTGCCAACAGAAAACTTCTTGATCTCTTGTGACGTGGCACGATGATCCCTCTCTTAGCACCTTAGCACCTTATTCATTTCAAACTCTGATTTAGGTGGTGATGTAGCCTTTCTTTTTTGCTGTGATCCTGAACATTATGAATATTATTTTGCATGTTTAAAAACCCAACTTAGTAGCTCAGTGATTCTTGGTAAGTTCTTTTAAATCATCTTGTTTCAACAAATCAATTTTTCTAAACTGAAAGCAGTTCAGTAGTTGGTATTGAGCTATCGGCCTTGCTGACATATTCGCAGTGATAGGAAGTTACAGTTTTGGGGTTTTTTTCTTAGCACATAGCAGAAACGCTTTCAGGCTATTTCTTCCCTGCTTTTTACATGATCATTAACACTACTGTTTTTAGATACATTTTCTTTCAAGTTATTTTTAGACTTTTGTGTTGCCCTTGGTTGCAGTGGTCATTGCTTTAAGTAGATAGATTTTTCACATCTCAAGTTGGAAGATTTCCTTTAGGAATATCAAGCATATGAATAAGTTCAAGAGTCCCTTTTCTGCCTCTTTCATGAGAGGCCAGGGCACATGGTGAAAGGATTTTTGTTTTGCTGGGGATAAATTCCGGTTCTCCTTTTTAGCAGAGCACTTGCCTGTGCTGGGAAGGCAGTTTTGTAGTAGCATTTACTGAACATTTTCAGAAATAGCCTACTGTATTTTGGGCAGTGTATTAGAGATGCAAGGTCTTGCTGAAGATTACAGAATAAACAGAAGATGGAGCCTTCTGGTCAAACTAACTCTTGCAACACAACTCAAAGATGCTCTGAGAACCGGCAGTTCCCAGTTACCAAATTTTTATAACCCAAACTCATAGTATCCTGACCTTGGTGAAGGAGGGATTTCGGATAGGAGTCTTCATTCCTGTTTCTATATTCTTTAAAAATAAAACAAATCCCCCACCATTCCTCAAGTCTTGTCCATGTTTTTCAGCTCTTTGTACTTTGATATAGTGATGGCAATTTGCCTCAAGTATTTCGCAGTACAGATGCTCAACAAGTCGATGCGCACACACATGCATGAATTTAAACCTTGTGGCTTCTGGTGGCAGCCTGGGTGTGTTTCCTTAAAGCCCTTATTCTTACTTCCCTGTTGTATGTTCCTGGTTGACAGAGCTACAGCAAAAGTTGATACTGAAGTTCTGGAATCTTTGTACAGTGATTCAACTCTGCCTAACAGGCTAACCCACCATGTACACTTCCTCTCCTCTGGCACTTTTGCATCTAGAGCATGTAAGGAGTAAGGAACAGAGGAAAAATGGAACAATCTTGAGTCCCTTCTGCTCCTGACTATGCAATTTAGGCTAACCTAGCTCTGGAAAAGGGCAGGGAGAAGCAGGCACAGAGTAGGCCTAGTTTGTGCAGATTGAGGCTAGAAGGGGCTCTGTGGGATGAAGCTAGTGTGAGGTTTGCCATTAAAACAGAAATATCTGATAGAAACGATTGTGTGTATTTCCAAGTTGGCTTGTCTTGTGGCTACATGAACACACTATGCTTGTGCTAGTAAGCTTTGCGTCGTGGTGCAGTGCCATGTCTCCACTAGTTAGCTGCATACCTTCTGGACAAGCAAGCTTATCTCTGGCCAGGTCAAAGCATGGGCAAAGCAAACAGACATTCTTCTAGCTAGCTTTATGACTGTAGCTTCTTTTTATTATTGTGCTATTTGGGAGATTGTATCACATGTTAACGGGGATCTGTTTTGTCTGGTATGTAGATGGATCCTGAGTATCGGGTGAAAAAATTCCTGGCCCTTCTGAGAGAAGAAGGAACGTAAGTACTTTTATTTTAAAGGGTTATTCAAAATTCTTTTCTGGACTCGGAAACGAGGCGACTGCTCCTCTTTGAGGAGAAACTGTCCTCCTATATATGAAGAACCGTGTATCAGATCGGTTCTCCTTATAGCTGTGCCCCAGTTTTTACCAGCGAGGGGTCCTGCAGGCTTGCATGCCTGAATTCTCTACTTTCTCCATTTACCTATATTTTTTAACATTTAAATGAGATATTGGACCACAGTTCTACTTTGTTTAACTAAAGTAAATCAGAAGACGTTCTAATAGGAGTTGGCTAGTTATTGTCTAAAATCTGGATCTTCAATTTCTTGTATTTCTGCTGTTTGAGTAAAAGCTGTCCCACTCTTTCTCGCGTAGGTATCGCAGGGAATAGTTAGGCCTAGTCTCGACTGTGATATCTCCTAGAAAATGGCTTTCTAATACATGCAGGGCAGTAGCTGTACTGGGGAAGTTCGCAACACTGTCTTGGCTACATGTAAATGCTTGATGCTTTTATACACCTGTGTGCTTTCTTGATGCATTGGGCTTCTTTTGCAGGAGCTCCCTAGACTGAAGACGGACCAAGCGCAAGATCAACAGCTGGAAAAGTGACCAATCTGGAGAATATACACTGGGATCTTTACTCTTCTGTGTTCAACGCACCGGACAAAGTGAAATGCTTCCCGTTTCCAAGAACCCAATGTGGAATTTGCATGTTTAGTGCAATACAGTATCTTTATCCTTTGTCTTTAATATACTGATGTCATGTGGAAGTGTCTTCTAGAACACTGTGCTTCTGTCTCTGTGCAGGCAAGGCTATGTTCTCATTTGATTTTAGCATGGGGGAAATGTAAGTTTTGAAGCTCATGCTCACTTGTGTCCAGTTGCTACGATGGGAAAGAAAACCTGACTTCTAATAAAACCTGATAGTCCGTGGTGAAGTTGTATTTAAAGTCCTATTCTGTATTATTCTGATCTAAAGAACACCTTGTTCAGTTATGTTGTCATATGCCTCATTGAACCATTGAGCCAGGCAGATAACCTAAAGACGGTGACCACAATAATCTAGAATTTTCTAGATGCTAATACCCATTTTTTTAATGCCAAGGTATTTTGTGGCCTAATGAAGGAGAGACTGGCTAATGGCGTTAATGATAGGAAGAAGGCAGAGAAATACGTTGATCAGAGTAGAGGAAACTTTCAAATCCAGTATTTAAGGCTTCAGAACTTGTTGTTAATTCAAAAACAGTTATGAGAGATGCTGGTTCCAACCTGAAAGCTCTTCATGAGTGCAGTGTAGAAGGCAGTTTTGGCATCAGCTAGGCTGATTATATTCTATTTTTCTGCCATGTTACCAAAGGTTGAAATTCCTCCTTTGAGAAAGAGAGGAGGCTAAGCTCTCAGGCATCCATGAGATGTACGTTACCACGGTTTTGCACTGAAGTAAAGGAATGTATCAGACTTTGCTATAGGGTCCTTGCCCAATGGTCATCTAACGTCAGTAAGATGCTGTTGTTGTTGACTGCATGAGAAAACTCTCCTCTGTTTCATTGGCTCCACCTGTTTAATAAGTTTCATAGAACATACCTCAATTTGGTGGGGCAAAATATCAAAGCCATTTATGAGATCTTAGTCAGTGTAGCTTCCTAAACTTGACTAGACACGCTGTAAGGACTAGCAGCTTTGTACTGAAAGCGATGTTCCCAGGGAAGGAGGGTGCTTTACATTCTTTAGGCCTGAAGGTGAAGGTTCTCTAGTCCTTTTTTTTTTTGCATACTTACAGCAATCAGAGTATTTTGACCACTGCACTCTGGTTTCTTTTCCTTTGGCAGTGCTGTTGTATTGTGATAACATTGCGAGTCCCAGTGGTTATTACTCCTTTTCATTTGTGTTTGATCTTGTGACTTTATTTGTTCTCTTCTTTCCTCTGCTAGTCCTAGGGACAACAATGTACTTTAACTTATTTTTCAGAGTAAATGATGTAAACCTTATTGTGTCTTTGTCCAGAGATATATTGATGAATAAATACCTAGTTTAATTGCACATTAATGGATTCAATAAAAAGCACAACTACTTGTGATGATCTGAGAGACAGCTGTGTCTTTGGGGGTGGTTGGACAGACGTGTAAGTATTGAGTGCTGCTGTGTGGCATGAAGATAGCCAAGTGCTTCCCAGGCTGCTGAAAGCCAGAAAGATGCTAAGCTGGTTGGACCTGAGCATAGATAGCTTGAATACAGATAGTCCTAAAGGAGCTCTGAGAAGAGCTCTGGTCCACTCCATTCCGGAGTTTCTTGGACCCTGCAATGCTGGGGAAACGCTGAAGATAGGCAGGGGGTGATGTATCACTCTTTGGGAAGACCAAATCGGAAGACCAGAACAAACTGGCTAGTGTGACATCCAAGCCATTCCACCCTATTCTGTGACTTTCCATCCATCGTGTTTACCTCAGGTGGGAGATGGCAGAAGAGAATGACCCATCTCGGCTCCTTTCCATCACATTTCCTCTAAGACACTTGTACCTTAACAAGAGCGGTTTTATATTGCTTTAAACAATAATGGACACATTTTTCCTGCCCTTCTTTCCTTTATCCAGTTGCTGCTTTTTCCTGGACTTTACAGAAATGTAAATGTCTTTCTAATTACAAATGTCTTGTGAATTGAATTGTTGGCCAAAGTCAAGTAAGTTTGGAAGTATTGTTGGGTTTTGGGGCGGGTGGAGGGAGGTGGAGAAGGTGATAGACAGACATACAGATAGCTTCCGAAGGAAAATATGCTCATAAGCTTATGCTAGGCACAGAAAGGCCCATGAAGGCAGAGCTGCCAGTCATCTGGATTGCTAGCCAAACTTTATTTGTGTTTGTGTAACTTTGAACGTGTCACTGGTGCCCTACAGTAGGAGATGACACTCTGGCAGAAGTGTGCTGTGTCCAACCTGGTGCAGTGAAACAGAGCTTGGAACTGGTACAGCACAAGCAACATGATGTTTCAAACAGTGCTATACAAAAAAGCAAATATAATTGTTCTGTGTATAAATTGATGATTTTTTTTCTTTACCCTATATCTAGCCCCGTTTTAGGCCAGTGCTGTGGGAAATTGTGTGTGCGTAAAAAGCATCATTCATGTATGGGAGAGGCTGCAGAAATACCCACCCAGAATTGTTCATGGATATGTCTTTAAGTGAGAAAATCTGGATCTTAGTCTGTCCAAACAATCAAAAGCTGAATCAATGATAGCATGTAAGTACTTTTTTAGGGAGCAAACTTGTTGTCTAAAGGCTATTTTAGTCCAGTAATCTAGCAATGTGTGTACACTGTGGTACTGCACTCTACAAAATCAAAATCTTAGCTTTTTGCTGTAAAATCTCATGTATTGGCTTCATGATGCCATCATTGTCTTGTATTCACGTGACTCTGTGCCTAAGTAAGTGGATAGAGCACCACTGCTGCCATAGCACTGAACTCAAGTGACCTTGAAAGGCAAACCACACAAGCTGGCAAGGGCATATATGTATATATACATATATATTTAACCTTATCTTTAATGGCTTACCACAAAAAATGCAAGTTGAAATATATTTTTCTCCAAATATATATATTTATATAATATATAATCTTAGTTAACTCAAGTATATACATTGTATAATAAATAATGCTTATAAAAAGAGAAATTTTCTGAATATAAAATAAAAAAACATCAACCTCTACAACTTTATACAAAACTTTGGATACAGCAGATTGATGGAAAAAGATCTTCCATTCAGTGCTAGAATACCTGGCTACAGTAAAATAATTACAAGGCAATAAATGTTCTATTTAATATTAAATACCTTTTCTTGATTAAAAAAAAATGAAAGGGATTTTGTTTAAAGTCAGGTACTTGGAGTCTTTCCAGACACAGGATTTAATATATACTTTTAAATAGAATGCATACCAGAAGGTGGCTTATTTCTGAGACAGAGTTTTCTTCAGCTCTTCTGTGATCTTTTAATTTTAGAAAGCTGATGCTTATGTGGTTGCTTGAATCCGGTAGCTCTTCTTCATGCTCTGCAGAGGAGGAACTGAGAATTTTGTTCTGATTCTTGCCACTTGCGGGTCTGAGCGACTGGGCCGGGTACTGTGCTCCATATGCAGGAACTTTTACCCATTTTATTGCTTTTTGCAGTACAAGGTACAAGTCTTTCCACTGGACGAATGAGTGGAGTAGAGGACAGAGGATGTTTTAGACACCTTTTGCAACTCCTACGTCAAATCACTGGCACATGAGAAGTGGCATCTGACTCTGCTGATGTCACCTGGTTGATCTTGGTCTCTATCGTATGTGAAGGAGCCTACCAGGACATAGAGATTTTTTTTTTAATTTCAAGGGTTAATACACCACGAAAATGTGAGCCCAGCGGGGATGAGTAGGGGAAATGTGGCCAAGGAAAACCAGGGAGTGGGAGGAGGGACAAACACTGCTTCTTCTGCACTGAGGTGTGTTATGGGACATGTGTGGCCACACCTGGGGCCAAAGCCATGTTGTTGTTACAGAGCTTTGAGGCTTGAGCTGAAGCCCTCATAAATGAATTGCTAATAGCTCAAAATATAATCCTACGGGAAGGAAAAGGTCTGCTTGGAGTTGTGATACTGTTTAACACAGTAGAGTCTACTCTTCCCATCTGCCCTAGCTTCTTCTGCAGGACAAGGTGGTTTGAACAATTCTGATAGAAGAAATGCTGATGAGAAGACTTGGACAGAAGTCTCTTTGCCATAGCTTCTGTCTCCTTGTCTGTTATTGATACTAAAAGCAGGTGTAGCAGCTAACCTGGCCTGTGTCCTGTTACCGGAGAGATGCTGTGAGCTCATCTTGTGATGAAAGATTGTATTAAGGGATGCTTAGTTAATAGGTGCATGAACAATGTGGATCTGCCTGGTTCTGATTGTAGGCTGCCTGAGGAGACCTGCAAAACTGTAAAGATCTCTCTTTGGCAGTTACACAGCCTGATGGGGTAGTGACCCAACTCAAAGAAGATCACAACCTCACCGTGTCCACTCTGCTCTTAGCTGAGGCTTGTGCCATACATCAGAGAATCAGTTCTGGACTCTGGTTTTCTGCCATCTCAGGGGGTGAGGAACAAAGACGGCAAAGCAGGAGGTGAAAGGAGAGACTGGCTGTAAAGCTCCCTTCACAAGCTCACTTAAACATAATTGTTTCTCCAAAATCATCTCCTTGGAAGGAAAGAGCCTGGCTAGTGTGGGGAGCTGGCTCCTTTCCTTCCTTCTCACGCTGCATCTACTGAAAGTGGGACAATCTATGCAAGCAGGCAGAGGAAGCCTGTATTAGTTCAGCTTTCACTGTGTCAAATTAATTCCTGCTTGAAACCCTGTATTAGCGTTTACATGGGCCAGGCCTCCAGAAGAGGACAGAGCTGGAAGCTCTGAGCATGCCTTGTTAGCAGCATACTGTCTGGTCCCTGTGGCTGTTGCCTCACTTGGACCTGTGAAGTCCCTCCTCCTGGGCAGTCCATCATGCCAAACAGCATGAAAAGTCAGCAGATAAGTGATCTAACATGTCTGTGGTGTCAGGTCTAGCCTCAAAGCACCTTGCTTGGGCAAGACTTGGTGATACTGTGAGTCTTCTCTGCAGTGCTGGTGCTGGCTATACGAAGGTGTTTGCCCTGGCCAAACTGGCCAAGAGATTTGGGATTTTTTTGTATCATCCTCTGAAGCGTGAGGCCACCATATGGAAGCTGATCAAAGGACCGATGAACTCCTGGCCCAGCTCTGGAGCAACCTCCCCTCAGCTGGAGACCTACCTATGGTTACTTGCATGTGTGGACATCATAGACACGTATGCACTCCTGGCAGCTCACATAGCAGCACCAGTGGAAGATGCAGTGACACTTCTCCTTACGTTTCTCAGTCCTGGTGTTGTGGCCACGACCACAGCACAGCAGGTCGCAGCCATCGATCCCATGGGAGGTGACATTGCATGTTCTGTCCCTTGTACCAAAGGAGCCCGTCTCTGGGTTGGGCTCACAGAAGTTGGGGGAGTTCTCATAGTAGACCAGATCTCGCTCTGTTGGTGGCTTGAAAAGAGCGTACTTGGCCCTGAGAGTTTCTACCCATCCCCGAGATTCTCGGTGCTTTTCAACAACCATCTCGGAGGCGCTGTCATATTTATCCTTCAGGTAGTCACCAATTGCCCGGAAGTCTGGCTGGGCCCACCAGCAGGTCTTGACCTCACAGCTTCCCGAAAGACCGTGACACTTGCACTTGAGGTGCATGTGATCCAGAATGGTCTGTCCAGAGGAGAAAAAGCAGGCAGTCAGCAACAGATTACAACCCCGATAATTTGCTTGCAAATCCACCTTTTGCTAACTGGATATAGATGTCTGATCTGAGCTTGGTCTGGGGCTGAAAACTCACTGGAGCTATGGTGTATGGCAGAAACAACTCTAGTCAGATATGCTGCACTAGAGAAACATCAGGACGTGACTGAGACTTGAGCATATGCTCTAAAGAAACTTTTGCAACAGGCTCTCTCTCTACCCCTTGGCATGTCACTTAGGGCAAAATTCTCTTACTGCTACCTTCCTTCCCTCCAGAATGTGTTGTCTGAAGTGAGACAGCTCTGCGATTGCTTTCCAAACACATCAAACACTTACAGGTGTCAACTAGAGGGCAGGTATCCCACAGCTCTGAAAGTTAGACCCAAACCCTGCTGCTGCGAGTGCAGTAAATAATGTTGAGCAGTGTTACTGTGGAGCAAGTAAGATGTTTTTCTCAAGATCCTTCTATCGCAAGTGTCATGGTCCTTCCTGCCCTGTTGGTGGGAAATCAGAGCCTGGAGTACTTGAGGGTTAGGTGACTTCTCTCACACAACATGGTTCTAGGCTGATCCAGGTCATAGCTTTACAAACAACTTTTCATTTTATATCTTGAGTCTGTCAATTTGCACTAGAAAGAAAAAGAAATTGTAAATCTAAGGACGTTACACTCTTCCCCAGAAATCTCATCCACGGGGAGCAAAACAATCACTGATTATTGTTAAATTTTTACACGATTTTTTACAGGAAGTCATCAGTCATTGTTAACATGCATTACAGATTCAAGCTTCTGCCCTTCCACTTCTGTCTATTGTGGCTATGGAAAAATGATACTTTCCTGGTGTTCAGCTATTTGAAAGCTCTCACTTTCACAAGCTTAAAGTGTATTTAGTTCGCCAGAGGCCTAGAGCAGGCAGTTGCGTAGTTGCCTGCCTACGGTAAAAATCACTAGATAGGACAAGGTCACAATGTGTAACCAGAGTTCAAGGGCAATAACGCAATAAATAATGCAAAAGGTTTGAATGTGCTGTGTCCTGGACCTGGAGCGCGTTGTGGTATTTGGCATCTTGTGTATGATGCTGGCTACTCAGCGGAGCACCTGAGGGCTGCCTGGGCAGTGGGAAGATGCAGGTCCTGCCCATGCTCTGCCTTATGTCTCTGTGTGATGATAAAACACATAGGGGAGTTTAGGAAGGAATTGCCTTGGAGAAAAGCCTGGATCATCAACGACTGGGGCCTTGGAAATTAGCACTGGGTGTCTATCAATTGAGAAAACCTGTGCTGCTTTGAGAGGTGTTTGCCCTGGAAGCAAGCTGTGCTTCAGCTGTCCTTCTTCTGGAGAGAGATGGAGCAGAAACTTGCTGGTATCCTGGGAATAATTCCCAAAAGGTCCTGCCTGGGCTTTATCATGGTCCTGTTACTTCAGTGCAAGTCTATTGCTGTAGCAGGAGCCAGACTGGGCCACCCACCCATGCGCGGTGACCAGCACTGGAGCAGTGGTGTTAGACGGAGCACTCACCGTCCTGCCGGCCTCGTTGTTGTGCCTGTTCATGGCTGAGCGGGCATCTGGCCGGTTCTCTCGAGCATCTGCGAATTCACGGGACACTAGCACTCCGAAGTCGGCATCCTCACTGCATCCCCCCCATTTCCAGCCATCTCCTGGAGGCCCTTTGTGGTGGGAGTCACAGCCGCAGATTGTGGAGGTGCCCTCGGCACAAGAGCGGGTTACAGCGAAGGCCACACCTGCTGACGCAATGGCATGGACAAAGGCAGACTCTCGCGTGGCTGGGAATAAAAAGAGTCCAGGGGATTATTTGCTAGGGTAACACTTTTCGTTTTCCTTACCAGCCTCCTTCAGGATCATCTAAATTTCATTTAAAAAAAAGTTATTTGTTCATTTTTCAATTAACATTTTCTGAATCAGGTGGTGCTGGTGGCTGTGGTTGCCCTTTGAAGCACGCAGGCAGGAATAGCGAGTAGGAGAGAAGCATGACTCCAACTCTGCAAATTACCAGCGTAGTATTTGGCCCAAATTGAAGGGGTACAGTATTTGATCCAGTGCTGCTGCTCATGCTTACACAAAAGGACAGTGTAAGCTTGAGGAGCACTCAGAAAAGAGTTACTGGAATAATTCTTGGTCCGGAAACCCAGAGAGGGCAAAGGGAATCAATGCCTGGAATTAGTCCAAGGCGAGATGAAATAACTTCTCTATGTGCTGAAATGGGGAAATGATTTCAGATTATACAGAACAGACAATGGCAGAGCTAGAGCTAGAAATTAAAGTTAAGCATATCTAGACTAGACCAAATGTGACTTTCCAGCAGTGACTGCTACTGACCATAAAAACCCTTCCCATGACTCTGCACCCATTGACTCCATACATGGTCAAACCAAAGTTGCCCCAGAGACGCAGCACACCTGGCTGAGCAGTTGTGAGCAAAGACAGACTGTATGGCTGTGCGGCAGGGTCCTCCCGACACAGTGCAGCTTGGAGGCAATCCATCCCAATGAAATAATGTTTCAGAGTTAAGCTTTGACCATCTTATCCCAAAAATGAGATCTTGAAACAAAGTGAGATAGTAGAAGATATCCCTTCTGACCCTTTGGCAGGCAGGAAGAGACTTTTAGAGGTTTGTGGGCTGCTGTGACAATGATAGCAAAGGCTGTTCACATGCTGGTGGAGGGCAGACACCTGTGTGCACTGGGATGAGACTGGCTGAGAGTTCAAGATGGATGCTGGTTGAGTCACTTCTGCTTCTGCTACATGTGTTGGAACATCTCTCCAGGCTGAAATGTGCCTCCAGACTGATAGCAGAGCCTTTGGGCTGTTCACCTTCATGTACTTGTTCTTTCATCCCTGAATCTAATTAAGTCACTTGGCTCTGCAGTGGGCTAAAACCACCCTAGGGTATGGAGATGACCTTGCAGTTGCTCGTTAAATATGGAACAATACTGGAGGAAATCAAAGCGGAGGAGACTCAAGTTTCTCCTGTGACTCTGCTGGCATGCTCCAAGTGAGCAATTGGAATGGATGAATTTTGGCATGCCCAGAGGAGCAAACGGGAACAAAAAGCTGGAAGCTATGAATGCTGAACAAAGGGTTAAATAAATTATCCAGGATGCCTAGGTGGACTGGGAGCTGGGAATGGGAGCAAGTGGGAATCCTTTGTGCTAACAGAGAGAAAATGTCTCAGTAGAACAGATACCTGAGCAGGAGGTGGGAACAAAACAAAGAAATACTCCACACCAAGCTGTAACGGATTTGCTGAACCGGAGCACCTCTGTCTATCACCTCTTCCACCTAGGAGCTTCCCTGGTCAGTGTGTGAGGCCCTGGCACAGGAATGACCTGGATTTTGGACAGCAGCAGCCAAATTATGAAGAAGCCATCAAAGAAAGATGTTTGCAATGACAGGCTATTACAGTCAGCTGGCTCTGAACAGGACAGTAGGGCCAAGCAGGATGGGTGGGAAACCAGGTTAGAACTGTCTGCTCTGGGCCTGCTCTCTGTCTAGAGCCTCTGAACTTGTCTCATCTGCCTGGGGCCAATGAGGAGCTGCTGCTCTTCACCGTGTGCTGAAACCCCTCCAACTTGCACACCATAGCCTTTGCCTGAGGCTCTTCCTTACTCAGTGATGGCTGTTGTAAGCACAAGGAATCTCTTATTCAGAGTAGGTTGTTCTGGGTAGAAATGACCAAAGACCAACGTTGACGTGCACTCCTGGGCCCCAAGAGTAGGAGACACCAGAGATGGCAGCGTGGGCAGCAGTTCTGAATAGTATGTCCAAAACAATGTCTGCGATGCAGCCATCTGGACAGACTTTCTTGGTCTGCTGCTATTGGACAAAACTTATGAGTTGTTAGAAGCACTATCAAAAAATACTGTCATGGAATACACCTCTGTCAAGGTTCTGTGGCAGTTCCTGATCCAAACTGTGGACCCTGTAAGTAAGAGAGCATTATCTGGAAATGAGAAATGGACAATCTTTCAGCAGTTAGATGTTACTTGGTCACTCAGGACTTGAAATAGGATAAGTAAACGTGAGGTTTACTTCCTTACATCCCTTGTTTAACATGCAAGGAGACAAAAGTGAATAGGCAGTCTGAAAAAGAAATGCAGAGAACTGGAAGAGGCCACCAAAAATCACTGCATACCTAAACCTAGCATTAGAGTGTGCAGAGGGGGATGACCTCATTCACTTAATATGGTAGGATTTTCCTACTATTAGGTCTCTGAGATTAATATCACATCTTTGGAAGTCTTGCACTCAAATTACCTACAGATGGAAAATATGCCATCAAACTGAAAAAAAGTATTTCCAACATTATATATCTAGGTATGCTAATTCTTCAAGAAGCCATTGTAGAAGATGGGAGATGGGCTAGAGAAGCCATAACTCTGAACTGAGCTTGTCTTTGCCCTAATGCAATGGCTCTTCCACCTCTCATTCAGGGGAAAGTAAACTTTGGGAGAAGCTGAGAGTGATGTTGGATTCATCAGTGCTTAAGTTCTCTAAAATCACACTAGATGTCATTGGAGTCAATCCCACCTCACTTCCCCAACGTGCAGGAGAACACGCATGTGTTGAAGGCAGATCGTTGGGGTCTGTGGTGTTTGGAGTACTGTTGCTAGTGGATGGTGTCTTTGGTGCACTGTAGAATCACAGAACAGTTGAGGCTGGAAGAGAACTCTGGAGATCATCTGCTCCAACCCCACTGCTCAAACAAGGTCACCTAGAGCACGTTGCACAGTATTCCATCCAGTCGGGTTTTGAATATCTCCAGAGAAGGAGACTCCACAATCTCTTTAGGCAACCTGTTCCCCTGCTCTGTCACTCCCACAGTAAAGAAATTTTTCCTCATGTTCAGATAGAACTGCCTGTGTTTCAGTTTGTGCCTGTTGCCTCTTGTCCTCTTGCTTTGCACCACTGAAAAGAGTCTGGCCCCACTATCTTGATGCTCTCCCTTATAGTATTTGCAGACATTGATAAGATCCCCTCTCCATCTTCTCTTCTCCATGATAAACAGGCCCAGCTCTTGCAACCTTTTCTCATAACACAGATGCTCCAGGCCTCTAATCATATTTGTAGCCCTACGCTTGACTCTCTCCAGTAGTTCCATGTCTCTCTTGTACTGGGGAGCCCAGAACTGGACGCAGTACTCCACATGTGGCCTCAACAGGGTTGAGCAAAGGGGGAGGATCACCTCCCTCGACCTGCTGGCAACACTCTTCCTAATGCACCCCAGGAGACCATTGGCCTTTTTGGCCACAAGGGCACATTGCCGGCTCATGGTTGACTTACTGTCCACCAGGACTCCTAGGTCTTCTCCTGCAGAGTTGCTTTCCAGCAGGTCAACCCCCAACCTGTGTTGGTGGACGAGGTTATTCTTCCCTAGGTGCAGGACCCTGCACTTGGCTTTGTTGACCTTCATGAAGTTCCTCTCTGCCCAACTCTCCAGCCTGTCCATGTCTCTCTGAATGGCAGCAGAGCTTTCTGATGTATCAGCTACCATCCATTCATATTCATTGGCAAATAAGTTGAACAAGACTGGACCCAGGACTGACCCGTGGGGGATGCCACTAGCTACAGGCCTTCAACTGGACTCTGTGCCACTGACCACAACCCTCTGAGTTCTGCCTTTCAGCCAGTTCTCTATCCACCTCATTGTCCACTCATCTAACCTGCATTTCCTGAGCTTACCTCAGAGTATGTTATGGGAGACAGTGTCAAAAGCCTTGCTGAAGTCAAGGTACACAACGCCCACTGCTCTCCCCTCATCTACTCAGCCAGTCATTCCATCAGAGAAGGCTATCAGATCGGTTAAGCAGGATTTCCCCTTGGTGAATCCATGCTGACTACTCCTGATCACATTCTTTCCCTCCACATGCTTAGAGAATGTTTCCAGGTGCCTTGTGGGTGTAGCTGGCCTTAGTGATCAGGGCAGGCATCAGTAGATGTGGGATGGAGCAAGAATTTTCCCCTATCTCAGAGCAGCAATGATCCTAGAGATTGTCCTCTTCTTCCAGAGCAGGAGCTGTGAGCCATCTTCTCAGCTCCTTGGTGCATCTCCTGTCTCATGTTGTATGCTGGGGAGGTCTTGGCTGCTCCAGGTCTCTCTCTTCAGCCTGTGGTTTTCTCTGCTGGGGTAGGATCTTGTTCCCTCAGCATCCAAAAATTAGACATCTCAATCTGAGCTAACTTCAACCTTTACAAGCAATAGAAACAGGCAACTTATGGATACATGACAGCCACGAAAAGCCTCTCACACAAGACTGGGAACTGAGATCTAAATGCCTAACAATCCCAAATCAAGGCTGCTCAATGCCGTCTTTGCAGGTGGGATTACTCAGCATTTTTCACTTTTAATTCAAACTTTTGCTTCCTTTCCCCACCTGCCTCCAGTACTCCAGTAGAGATCCAACCCCTATCTACCAGTGTAAAGCCCGCTTCTCTTAGTTATCTTCCATCAACTAGTTCTAAGGAGACCACTGGGGGCTATAGGCCACAGGTTGAAAATCACTGCTCTAACTCAAGTTTTTCAGCCTGACAAAGGCTATTTGGGTGGCCTATGATATAAAGCAGATCAGATTAGATGAGCTAGTGAGCCCCTCTGGCCTCAGACCAGGACAAGTCGGAGGCAGAGGGGGAGGACGCAAACGACTCCTTGCTGGTGGGCATTTGCTTTCCATCCTTGGGGGAAAAAATAACTGAGAGGCACACTCCACATTTGAAAATCACCTTTAAAAGCATCCGGTGCCCTCCGACACTGGCACACATGGCTGCTCTGAAGGTAGCTCTGTCAGCCCTGGCAACCCGGGCCTTGCTGGCAATACAGATGGTCCCTGAGAGCCGAGCCGGCACTAGAGGTGCCACGGCTGGACGACGGTTCCTCAGCACCGTGTGTGCCGGGGCTGTTTGCCTCTTTCAGCTGCCTCCCAAGCACCCGGTTCGACAGAAGCCGGACACCGATTCTGCCAGCGGAGCTGTCCGAGTTTTGCGGGGGGGGGGGGGGGGGGGGGAGCCGCAAGAGCGAGCTGTGAACACAAATGAGTCGCCTTGAAATTCTCCACTGGGTCTGGGCAAGGAGTCGGGAGAATTTCCCAGAGATGAAATGAGGGAGCAGAGTTCCCAGAACCAGGGGAGGGGCTCGCGAGGGAGGATTAGAGCGATCTTGACAGTGCACCACTGCGACTGTCTCCCAGCCAGGCCCGTTACCTGCTGGGACACTCAATTTGCCATTGTTCCCGCAGTGTCACACTGTATTACCAGCATAATGCAGAATGTTTCCGCCGGGCCAGCGTACCCACGGCACAGAGCACTGGCATTCCCCACGAGCACCTCGTAGCAACGGGGCAATGTTCCCCTGTCCTGCCGTCACCCTCCAATCCCGCCAGCCGGGCTGGGAAATCCCTATTGATGGCTCTCCCCAGCCCCCCGCCACCGGATCAGAATGGCTAAAGGGCGTGTGAATGGTGCAGCAATTTGAAACGACTGCAGTGCTGGGATGGTATCGCTCGCCCTGCCTCACAGTAGGGGAGGAAGCTTAGCTCTTTCTCATCAGTATAAGCTTATTTTTCTCTCTCCCTCTCTCTTTTCCCTCCCCCTCCCGTTAAGCTGTTGAGTTTATATCAAGACGGCCCCCTGATCCCACACACCCCTGTTTAGATGCAAATGACTGCAAGTGTCATGGCTGAGAAAAGCCATGGGTTATCTTGGTGCGGTCTGCCTTTTTCACAGCTCGTGTCAAGGGCTTAGCCAAACACACAAGGACCCCAAAGGCAGCCTGGGCCCAGCTGCCTTTTCTGCACCTGGCCCCACTGCTGTCACACTCATAGCAGCTGAGCACTGGGAGCTGCAGCCCTGGCTGCTGCCACCAGCAAGAGGCTTGAGCCTGCCTGGAGTTGAGGAGGACCTGTCTGGAGAACCAGTGGCATCTGCCTGGAGGGGGAGAGAGAGCAAAGACCAGCTTCTTTGCGAGGAGAAAGGGAGAGGAGCAGTTCTCAGGTTGATCTACATGTAGCGAAATGTATGAGCTCTGTAAGGCTCCTACCAAATCCAGTCCTGCAGATCGAGTCCTGCCTGCTCCTCAGAGACCTCTTCTCTATCCCAGGTGTCAGTCTCCCTTCTTAATGTCTCTGGTATATTCCTGCTCCTTACACTCATGACTGGCTCTTTTTGGGTCCTGTAGTTTGAATGAAGTCCTGTATTTCATCACTAACACAAAGAATGACGATTGCTCAGACTGTCCTAGAGCAGCATGTGGCTGTTGGCTTAATGTTGGCTTTGGTGTAGGACTTGGCTGGAAGAAACATTGTCTTTTAATAAACCCTGACCTTATTTTAAAAAGAAAAGGGAGAGAGAAGAGAGAGAGAGGAAAGCAGGTTTTTCCTCCCTCCATGTCCTAAAGCTGCCCCAGACTGCACACCTGCAGTATAAATCATGTTGGAGAATCTGCTTGTAAAAACATGATCTTACCCCAGATTGTGGATTTTTGTTTGGTTGTAGCCCAGGTTAGAGAAAAAAAAAACATGCAAAAAGAAAACTTCTTGGAAGATAAACAATGGCCCTAGGAAACCAAAGCCAGCTATGTCTTCCACAGATTTTAGGGCAAAAACCCTATGAATTTGAATTTTGGGCAGGGCAGTGGCATACGGGAGGCAATCAGATCTTTCTAGGCAGAGCCCTTAGCAAAGATCTGTGTTCAGCAGCCCTTAAATCAGAATACTTCAGTCCCCAGGGTTTTGCTGTCCTGTAACACTGGTGAATTTGAAGCCGCGTAAGAGGCTGAGAAAGGAGAGATTAGAGTCGTACGTACAGTGAAATTGGAAAGAGAAATGAGCTCTCTGCAGGATGGAGATGTGATAGGAGATCATGGAAAGACTTGAGGGGCAGGAATCTCGTAAGCTACACCAGGGAGAGATCTCCTGTGATCCCACACTGACACCAGCGCTCAAAGCTGGGACAATGTGCCTGGAGGGAGGCAAAGCTGAGAGCTTGAACCGCAAGAAGCGATCTGCACAGCCAAACCTCAGCTAACTGCTCATTTTCCCACATTACCGTGCTTTTGAGATTAAATTCTGCTTAACTGGCAGCAGCTATGATTAATACTTTTATAGCATCTTTAAGATGAAATCATCCTCAATTTCTTTGCAAGATGTAGTAGTAGTGATTTTAGTTTTAGTGCTGCTCTAGTGAGAAGTATATCTTTGAAGATTTTTTTTTTCTAAAACACATTGACTCTAAGGGGGTAGAAGAGGAGAGTAACCTAAATGTTATCCTTTGATACTCAGAGGTGATTTTATCCAGATATTAATCATTACTTAAATACTGACTACTTTGGGCTCAGTATTTACGGTCTATCGCCTAATGCATAGTACAAACTGCAACAGTGATTGTGATCTTAGTTTGAGCCCTACCACTAATCAGTTATTAGTTGGCTCGTTACTTCCTGTTGTGTGTCCTGGTCATGGCTGTGGTTGCCTGGAAGTCAACAAGAAGCAACATAGCAACAATTGCCACAAGCAGTTACAGGTGCTCAGAGCCCAGCTAGATGTAAACCATGCAGCTGAGGAAGATCATGGACACTGGTTCCAGCTTCTAGGATCACAACTCCAGATTTTTGTTATTACTGCAGCTATGAAAGATGAACTACAGATTGGGAGAAGATGATGTTATGAAAGCAACAAAAGTGTCCAGCAACCCTATCCATAACTACCTCCACGTCCTCTTGGGATGGACAAACGGTGCTGTTGCCCAGATTCATCATAGCTAATGAAATCTATCATGGTCCTTTTTATCGCCAACTTTAGCTCTTCCTTCAGCTGAGAAAACAGATTTGGCTGAAAAGGGTATGTTTTTCTCTGCAACTACTGATGCTGTAAACCTTGGGAATAGCTAAATATTTCCTAGCGTTACTCATTACTACAGAGATGAAATGAGTTCAATCCCTTCTCTGCTTACTAATTTTCAAAACAGCAGGGAAAGACATTAGCAATATTTGAAAATGTAAATAATAACTACAGTCAAATGGCTGGACTTTGAAGAAGTATCATCATTTGTAGATGATACTGTGTATTTTACCTATTCTACACATACTAATTAGTTAGACATGAAAACAAATATTTGTTTCAAGGTAGTTGCCTGGCATTACCAGTAAACTATTGCTACATCATCGTCAAGGAAACAGTGTAACAGAGGTGCTCAATAATTTTTCTCCATCTGTCAGAAGAGTTTCGGAGCTATGGATGATATTTTAATTTGTCAGCTTGGAGTGCATGGAAATGTTGAGGCATGCCTGCATGTGAGGTTTTGCTCTACTCCCTGCAGCTGAAAGAATCTTAAAATATTCTTCATAAATTCAAAGTTCAGTTTGCTCATTAAGGGAGAATAGTTCAAATCCAATTTTTAAGCTTTTTAACGCTGACAGAAATGGCGTTGAGAGATTTTGAGTGCCTGAATGCTATAATAGTTCTTCCATAATGCACTTAAAAGTTTTTTTATGACAGTTTTTATAAGAATTAAAACTTTCTGATCTTGTAAGTGCTGAAGTTTATGATGACATGCATTTATTAGGCAGCAAGCTGCAGTATGACAAGATTTGGTGGCAAATTATTTGGTTGTAAATATTATAGTTATCCAGAAAAACACCCTGGCAAATCAGAAGGGAATTGGATCTCAACACACCTATGTGACTTTGCAATCTGATTTCAGCAATGAATCTCCCTTTAACCCAAGTGAGTCATTTTCACTGAAAGATACTATTGATGTCTCTTGAAACTGTACCACTATTGGAAGGTTGAAATTTGAAAAAAAAAAAATCAAGGATTGCTCATATGCAGAGTATTGTAGTTTTGTAAGAAAGACTCATCAGGAGATATGCACATTGCGGGAGACTATTATGAAATAATCTAATGTTCTAGCTTTCAAACTTAATTTCTTAAAAGACGCTACCATTATTTCCATTTCCAAGGCAGCAACGATGGCAAGAATAATTTCTTTCGAAAAAACAGACCTTACTGGACTGCAGAGACTCAGAAAGTACCAACGCCAGTGAAGTTAAGCTTCAGAAATGGCTCTGGTTGTATATGAAGCTGTGAAACTAAGGTATTATCTGTGGATGTCACTTGAGCTAAACTGAATATGGAGTCAGCGAAAGGCATGAGATGGAAATCCTGGCTTTCGTTAGTCCTCTACTTCATTTGAGCAATTGCCTTCAGCAAAGCATTTCTGATTTGATCCTAACAGACAAATTGATGGTGCTTGTAGACTTGTGTGAATGTGCAGCCCACCCCTTTCTTCCTGAAGAAAGGAAGGTTGGAAGGAGTAAGAGGTTTTCAAACCTGTGGCTGTGGCATGGACAACATTCAGTGCCAGACCATGCAGTCTGCAGGCTCTTTGGGAAGGGCAGACCAGCTGCTGCTATGAGCGTGCTGCACTTTTTTCTACCCAGAGGAGCTCCAGGCCTCAGATCTCCAGGAAAGATTCCTTCAAGTGGAGCAAAACTGCAGCTGTGAGTCATCCTTGGGTGCTTTCGTACATCAGTGAGAACCATGGGCTGGGATGGAGGGGTGGGGGAGTTTCTATCTGCCATATGATTCAGTTCCATGTGAATACCTTTTAATTTATGGTCTTGCTTTACTAACTGACCTTCTGTGAGATATGCGGTAGGTTATCTGCCACTAAGGTCCTCCAGCATCAGCTAATGCTATGGGTGCCCAACTGTCTTGGGGCCCAACATCTCATTTTTGTCAGTGTAATGCCTAAGCTGTGACCTTTTTGGGATTCTCAGCCTTTTCTCAGCTCATCAATGTGCTTCCGTTGTGCCTGATCCTTACTAGTGGATCTAGAAAGGTGGCTTTTCAGGAGGAGGTGATGGAGGGGAGCAAGCCTATGTTGTGGGGGAGAAGAGAAGGAAATAGGTTTACTTCCACAGCTTCTGTTCCAATCCCTGATGGTTTTGGACACATCTGGCAAAAGGTATGTTGAAATCCAGACTAGGCCTCATCAGGACCATAGACTTCAATGATGATTTTTCAGTGCCAGGGGAAAATCTTGACCACTGGGCTGCAGGGGCAGACAGTGCCACATGCCTTTTGCAGCATGACAGACATAGAGCAAAGGCCCTACCTTGACCCTAAGGAAGGGCTTAAAAGACTCCTCAGAGGAGGCACTCTCCTTTTGCCTTAGACCTGAGTACCATGCAACTCTTGGGCCAGCTGTCAGCTCTAACCCTTCTCCTTGGCTTTCTCCTGGGTCTTCCTGACCCAGGATGTGTGAGCATGCATGGCTAGACCTTCCCTTTCCTGTACTTTGTCTCACCTGGCCCTACTGAGAGCTCCTGGGAAGGGAATAGGCTCTTGTCTTGACCCCTCTCAACAGCACACATCGTAGTAGGATGTTTGGGGGGATGGCCAAAAGCCAAGTGGAGATATGCTCGTCCTGGCAACACTGTTCTCCCACCAGCCAACCCCTTCACTGTTTACCTTTGTCCAGGACTGGCCCAAAGATGGCCAGGCTATCATCAATGGTGGTGCAGTTCCAGCGGCGGCCCCGAAACTGGTGCTGGCACTCCTGGATGCCCAGCTTCACTCCTTCAGCCACACTGGGCATAATTTCGATGTAGTTCCGGCAGAAGCGGAGCTGCTTGGGAACGAGGCCAGGGATGGAGCCGCAGAGGATGGGCTGGGACCCCAGGGAGCTATACTGCTGGCCTAATGCAAGGGACCTGCAAAGGAGAAAAGACATCATGAGGAGAAGTTGGGAAACCAGCTGGCACCATTCTTTCTGCCCCAGCAAAATTTCCTGGGGCGGGGGGAGGATCTGATAAGTCAAGAGTTTAAGATAGTTCAGTGAGAAAAAGTACAGAAAAAGAGGGATTTGATAAGAAAACAGGAGACTTTCCACTAAATGGCATTGAAGTGAAAAGAGCTTTCACACCTGGAGATACCCTGGGCTGCAAAGATGCATATATTAACTCATCCTCCTTCATGGGCACAGATGGAGGGATTCAGCTACCTGAACGGAGGCACCTAGAGCTACTTGAAGTGCTATGGAGCAGCCAAGACATCCCCATGCGGCTGGCAGGTCTGACAAAGGACCTATAGGGAGCTTTATCTTTGGGAGCAAGAGCTGATGGCTGAGCATACCATGGGATGTGTCAGGGGTCAGCAGACATTGACATGAGGCCTCCTGAATTTCAGCCAGAGTGGGGAGTGTCTTGCCCCATGACAAGTTCATTAGCAGCAGGATTATTGTTTTCTGGAAAAGGGCTAGGCTCAGATCAGGTATGTCAATGCCACACAGCCAAGGCTGCCTTGACACCGGTGCAGACAGTGTCCATCAGAGACTGAACCATCACAGGATCCACCCAACAACAAGTGGTCCCTAGGCACAGATGTGATTCAGGCAGGCAGCTGCAGAGAATTTGCAAATAACTCTGAGGTTGGGCCCAGATGGGCCATGGCAGCTAAAGAAGCTATTTGCACAAATTCAAGCATTTCCTGGTACCCAGCTCAAATGCTGAATTATCTCACTAAAGCAGCACTGCTCTAGAGGTCTCTCAGCCATTTCATAGGGTCATTATTCCAGACATTGCATAAACAGATAGAGAATGAGTATCTCTGCCTCAACCAGCTGTCAATCTCCTCTGCAGTTTTGATTTCCTCATTCATGTCTTCCTCCTCCTTGAAGGATGCCTGGCCTTGGATACACCACCTAGAAACAGAATTATCTCCACCTAAACTCATTGTAGGCTCTGAATGGTAGGATGGTAGAGAAGCTTGTTTGTTGGGGACAGAATTTGATACTAAAAATAGCCCTGGGAGATGTGCCTGGAGTCTCAGGCAGGATGCTAACTTGACACCAACAGTTAGTTGAATTAATTGTTTCTTAAATGTTGTAGAACGTACAGGGAATCTCAGCTCAGGAGAGATGCCTCCACTGAAGACATTGATCAAGAAGAAATGAGTCCCTCCCTGGCTAGGAAGCACACGCCTTCAATCTCTGCCCTAATGCTATTTTAGGCCACAATTCCATGCTCAGCCATCTTTCAGCCCTGTTTCTTCTGCATCTCTGTGCCCATCTACCCAGCAGTGTGCCCACCTACCCTGCAGCTCCAACTGCCTCGACCCTGTAGGACTTTAGCACAGGATGTGATGTTTTGACTTCATCTCTAGCACCCTTGGATAGGACACGGAACAGTGGCAACCAGACAAGGTTGGGAGGCAACAGAGCCTAATAAGGAAAATGCTAGGACTGGTTCCCAGAGCTGCTTTGTGTTTCCAGTTCCCACAGAAAGAAATCTGATGGAGGAAGGCTCAGCACTGCTAGGAAGGAAGGACAACTCCAAAGGACACTTGCAAACACCTTAGCCTTGCTCTCCATCCGGCAGGACCAATAAAGCCTTAAAAGCTGGGAATGAGCAAGAAATAGCATTACCTTTCCCTAGACATGCATTCACACAAAGCCCAGTCTCCAGAGAGTGCCATGCTCTGTCATGCTTTCTCCTGCATTAGTTTGCACAGCAGCAGAAGTAAAGGTCATATTCAATGCCAATGTTAAATCCTCTGCCTGCAGTAGCAGCTCCTCGCAGTAATGGTAGTGCAGTGTTGGCCTGATGTGCTTGCTGTAAGCCCCATACCATGTCACTCTTGCAGGTTAATTGTAACTCACTGGTGTAACCTGTCCCAAGATTTAAGCTGGATGAGCAGTTCAGTCCCTCAGGGATCCCTCAGAAAAGAGTAATGACTGCAAAGGAGTAAGAGCTGGGACTCCATATGATGTCCTGGGGAACTCCTGAAGGAACTCGCCTATCCATTCAACTAAAGACTTTGTCAAATCCCTTCTTTAAGATCCTCTGAGTTATGTTGCATAGAAAGACAGACTGGAGATGTGAAGTCAGTGTAAGCCTGTCTGTTTCGAGGTGGGAGCTGAGATCTGTTGCATGGGAAAGGGCCTTGGGAAGGACAAGAGACTGCTCTCAGTTGCATGTGGTCACTCACCCAGCTCATGAAGCTGCTTACACACATACACAGTATGTAGTAACCTCACTTCTCTCTCTTTTTTTTCTCTCTCTAGCAGATTGGCTTTGAATGGGTCATTTGCTTTTGTTCAGCTTTCTCAGTTATTTCTTCCTCTTTTGGATGGTCACCATCATTGCAGAGCCTCTGTTCTTTATCTTCCTTAACTGATGGTTATTGGAAATACTTTCTATTCAGTTGAGTCTGCTGATCCTTCTTAGATAGATATCAAAACCCTCTAATTCCTCTTGGTCCACCATCCCCATCTATCCATAAGTCCTGGGAAAGCATCCATGTCAGGGCACTGTGGCTAAAGTACTGCAGCTCTGGTCTGAACTTTTGAGTCCAATGGACTGATGATTCTCTATTTAGGGTCCGGTATGTGAAAATGAAACAAAACTTATTTAAAATCCAAATCCAAGATCCAAACTCTGTGTGGCTCTAACATAGAATTGACAAAAACTCATGGAGAGAAAGAAAATACATTTGAAGAAGTATCACAGGAGGAATTTTGGAGAGATAGGGGAAAAGGACAATTCTTAAAGTGCAAAACACAGCATCAAGGCTGGCAACCGTATGACCTCCAGACTCCAGAGTTTCTTTCAATATGAGGCATCCTTTCTTGCTGTCTGACTTTGTCCTGTCAGCCTCCCTGCTCCTGGCCCATGTTCCTCCAGTTCCCATCACGTCAAAGGGAAATAGCTGTTTCACTGCCCTACTCCACTGCCCCCAGCTTCGCCTGCAGGAGCCGACAGATGTATTTTCCCAGCATCAGTTCACAACCCAGATATTTTGCATGCTCTAGGGCAAGAGCCATAAAAATCAGACAGCTCTGCTGGGATGGGATACTCCCTTTCATGTTTGCATGTACAAGTGTGAGCAGACAGATGTGTACATAAAGGTAGGCTTTTGTGTGTGTGTGTGAGTGCAGTGCATGACACAGGGAGCATGAGTGCACACAGCAAATGCACGGGAAATCCCCTTTCTCTTTTTCTACTTAATCCTCTAAATCTCTCAAGAGCCCCGACACTGTCTGTCAGGCCAGTGACTCCTTTTGTTCCCATCCAATAGCACTAGTCATAGAAGAGCTGTGGATCCAGCAGTCTCCAGTTGACCTTCCACAGGTCACATCAGTCTGGGATGAGCTTTCAAAGCCCTGGGAGGAAAGTGTCTTGTGTAAATCCTCCTTCTCCAATTTCAGGTAGGTGCATCCTTTCTGGGGCTGACTAGGGGAGAAGTAGGGCTTGTGAGTCTGCAAGCAAATTACTGTTCTCCACATGGACGCTCTGCTAGGATACCTGACCTGGAGTAAATGCAGAGATTTCAAGATGTGCTCCACCACTGTGTCCTCCTTATCTTACTCCAGTGTCTTTGGAGAGGTAACTCATGTCTTTGCATTGCCTCAGTGTGGAAGATGTTGTGCCCACTTTCTCTCTCAAATGTATCCCTCCTATAGAGATGGCCTGCATCTCATCTTTTTCTACTTGGGCCACTGGTAGGAAAGACACTTGGTATCAAGAGAAGTTTGAGGTAGTACTAATTGAAAATACCAGGATTTGGCCTGATCAGAACTATGCCAAAATGTATAAAAAGGAAGTTTTATGATGAATACCAAAAAAGACTTGCTGCCGACAAGAGCTGTTGGGGTATGAACCTTTCTTCTCTGCAAGAGACTGGAGGTAGTGTTGCTTAGAGTACTTTGGACTGTGTTGGACAATGCACCGTGCACATTAAAGCATCAGAGCTGGGTTTTCTAGGCCAGAGGCAAACCATGGTGAGCTGGCAGTCCAGTGGTGCAGGGGACTTGCAGCTTGCATGGAAGCATGATGCCCTGATTGGCTACTCTCCTGAGGGAGAGTGGCTTCATGGAAAGAGGTTTGGCCATCCTCTGTCCTGCATGCAGGTCTAGCATGGTGATGGCTGATCCAAAGGATTTGCTCACAAGTGTTTCATGCTCCAGTTTTATCATCAAAAAAGGTAGTGACATGTCAGGAGAGGACCAACTTCCTGGGGAATTATCTGCCCCAGTCACTCAACTCTTCTCTTTCTTCTGCACTCCCATAAAACTGTTGCCATCTTTAAGGAGTTCTGGGAGCCCAACTGTTTTTCTTAGTGCTGGAAAATGTTGACATTTGTGCAATAAGTGCATTACAGACTCCAACAAGCTCCAAAACTGGGCGGCATCTCTGATTGCTGTGAGTACCCAAGGTCATTGCTGCAGCATTTGACTTGAAATGCAAGGGAAAACTTCCTTAATATGCTGCTGAAGGAGTGTTTTCTAGCCCTAAACTCAGCAGCTAAAAGTAGACAAATCAGCAGAGCAAGTTTTCCTTTCTTCCACCATATCTTGAACTGCATCAGTCCTGTGGCCTAATGGGTAGGAGAATTTGGGTTGTAGAGGTGCATGTCTCCAAAGGTAAGTCTTGTCCCATGGAGCTTTAAACATTCCTCACATTGCAGCTTTTTCCTTGCCTCCTCCAAGTAATCTCCAAGGTAAAGGGCAAATGTAGGCATGCTACCTGTGGATCCTATACCTCACTGTGATGTTTTCCTTAGCTAACTTATTAGAAAGAGATTGTATTTTCATCTTGGGAACTATCCAGCCCAACTGTGGTAGGGCTCAGGTCAATATAAAATCCTTACCAAAATACATGACTACAAACATTGTGCAGATGATGCTGCTAGTAGCAATGAGCTTAGACTCCATTGATGAAGAGACTCATAGCAATTGCCTTGCCTATGTGACACATAAGCTAGTGAGTGCTATGTTCTCCTAGACACAGATTTCCGATCTCCTCCCATCTTGGAGCATGAGCAGATGTGTGCAATGAGTCAGCTTAGTTCAGGGCTCTGCTGTGCGAATGCTGGAGGCCACGGCATGGCTGCCTTCTCCTTCTGTTTCACCATCAGTGAAACAACAACTGCTTTTCCTAAATGTTTGGAGAGCCATGGCTGGAAACACTCTGTGAGGGCACTGAGGAATCTGTAGAAATGAGGCTCTTTTAAACAATTGTAGTTCCAAAGCAACTCGAATCGCTGCAGCATAATGTTATGGGGAAAAAGTCAGTTCTGCTTGTGCTTTCTAAGGTCTTTTGAATGCCCCATATTGATCTCTGATCTCTTGCACTATTTATAATGCATTGGGGATACTATGAATCGGTAGGACAAAAAGCAGATCACAGTTCAGATTTTATTTGCCACCAGCTGTATTGGAGAAAACCTTTCACTGCCTGAAAGATTTTTCGTTGTTCTATTTTTAGATGTATTAGGCATTTTCCAGTTCTGGGCCACATTCTGATTAAAATGGACAATTACACAGGCTAGTATGCCACAGTTTTGCAGTGCTCAGTGGCCCAGAGTTGACACATTGAAATGCACATTGGGAGGCAGTCGTTTTTGCTCTGACTCTTTCTCCGTATTTAGCATTGAGCACTTCCTACCTCCCATGAAAGAAAGACTTTATCCCATCCTAACATCATCACCATCACCATCACTCACTTGCTTTTCAGGTAAGAAAAAGGCTGTACAAAATCTTTGCTAGCAGAGATGCATTTCAAGTCTTCTGGATGGAAGACTAAATCCTGTTAGATTTGTTATGGTACTGTCTGGCTAGTTTAGCTTGATGCCAATGTTCAAAGTCCTTTTTCAAGTAGCAGATGTTCATTCTAAGATCAGAGATTATGAATCTTTCCCCAGCAGTTAACTTTGACAGAGTTGTACTTATTTGTAGACAAGTGCCTCCAGCTGCTAACTCTGTTCTGCTGCCTGACCTTAGAGGAGATATTATATCTGGTATAATATTCACATTTTTTAATTCTTGTATTTTGCTGACTGCAGTCCTTTGTGAATAGGGTAAGACACAAATTCTTGGGTTTGTATGAAGATCAAGAGCAACATAAGGATATTCTTGCAAGTAAAAGCATGCAATATATATGCACATATGAGCTTGAGATATGCCAGATTGAACAAGAAAACAGAATAATTCAAATAAGGAAAATAAAAAAAAAAATCACAGTTTACTAGGGCATTGCACATTATTAATGAATCCCATGCCTTTGCTCATAAATCACCCATTACTTAATCCCTACTGAGCATGTCTTGAGTTTTGAGCTTTTTCCACAGATTAGGCATTTGTGTTCCTGATATGAGATGTCACCATCACCACAGGCTCTCCAGCAGACTGCAGTCAGTGGTGTCTCTAGGAAACAGACATTAAAATTCATTAAAAAAAGAGAGATTGAACTGCCTGAGCAAGCATTAGAGGCTGATCCCCAGATCAGAGTGAGTCCCGTTGGCATGACCGCTGATGTAGTTCTACAGAGAGATCTACTCTCCTGTACTAGTGACTTCAAACATCCGTGTGAGGTGAACTCTTGAACAAGAGAGTTCTTTTTCAAGTGGGTATGTTTGCAAAATACCTCAGTAAATTGTGTGACTGCTACATGATCTGCACAAAATTCAGCATCCTGCAAGGCCAGATTCTGTCCAGTTAAGATTCTGCCTTAATTTAGTCAGACCTGAGAGTCAGGAACCTTTCTAAAACCTTCGCAAATGCAAAAGTTCAGCTAGAAATCATTCTCAAACCTGTGGTTGCTTAGAAACAGACTAAGTATCCCTCTAGGAGCTATCCCAAAGGGACATTTCAGGGCATTTCAATTCCTCAAAGTTCTATGTGATTTTTATTTATCATCCATGAAAACATGGTACTTTCTTCTACGAGTTTGTTATCTCCAACTGTTTCTTCTAGAAGGATTAAATCCTTTCTCCAAGGAAGAGGGCAGTGCAGGACAGAGGGAGATTTCCCTGATGGGAAACACCCCATTAGAGGCTCTTGCAAAGGCCAGGGGTGGTTGCCCCCTGTGTTGTTCAGAGGCACGTTACATAGCACCAGCTGGTTAGAAATTGGAGAACCGCAGTATCTAGTTTCAGAAGATGTCTGTGACCTCTAGTTAAACCCATCTGCCTCATTCACAGAGAAATGTTTAATACTATTTCCAGATTGAGACGAGAAGGCACTTAATGATATGATTCTCAAAGCAGCGTACAAGGTTTGATCAGCATGTTCCCTATATGAGCAGAAGGCAGCAGTCCCAGTGATAGATATAGTTTTATTTTAAGACATCAGAAAGATGATTTCCTAGGTATTACAGAAATGTTAAAAAGAAAGCCACTTAAGGTTTTAGGAATTAGAAGGAATGCTGACTGTTAAATCTTTTTGTCCTCAAGTCTATCTGGAAAAGGAAGGAATGAGGAAAATGTCCTTCCAAAGACTCTGCATGAGCAGGTTGTGACCACTCAAAACTAAGCCAGTGGTCTTAGCCCCATGGTTCTGTTACCAGCCCACCAATGCCAGGGCCAGCCAGGCATGGCTCCTGTGAGTGAGGAGACCAATTTCTTCAGAGGTCCTGGAGCTGGGAGGGAGGTCCCCAGCAAGTTTTCCAAAGCCTTGGCCCAGATTTTTACCATCTGGGAATTTTAAATTGGACAGAGTCTGACAGAGGACAAGTCAACAGAGACAGTGCAGCAGAAGAAAAATAAGCTCATGTGTTAGGATTAATGCCTAATTCAGGTGATACAAACGATGTGCTAGTGAGCAGATGGAAGGGAGAGAAGGCAAGAAGGGGCTTGCCCTAAAGGCAGACTGACAGAGGCTGAATTACTTTAAAGTCTGAGCATTTAATCCCACGTAGACGTCAACAGCAAGGAGGGCAATGTGTGCACTGACATGGCAAAAAAGGAGAGCTGAGGAATGAAAAAGGCAGGATGAGGCAGAAGGAAGCATGAAGGCAAGTGAAGGAGGTAGTTGGGGAGGAGTTTGCCCTGCTCAGTGTGGAGAGGGTAGAGGTGTTATGGGAGCTGCTGTCATCAACTGAACAGGAAACTCCAGGGTTGAACATATCAGCTAGGATAGTGAGAGCTGAAACTCAAAGAAATGGATTAAAATCTCACAGAATCACAGAATGGGTAAGGTTGGAAGGGACATCTGGAGATCATCTAGTCCAACCCCACTGCTCAAACAGGGTCACCTAGAGCATGTTAGACAGGTTCACATCCAAGCGGGCTTTGAATATCTCCAGAGAAGGAGACGCCACAACCTCTCTGGGCAACCTGTTCCAGTGCTCCGTCACTCTCACAGGAAAGAAATTCCTCTTCATGTTCAAGCGGAACTTCCTGTGGTTCATTTTTTGCCCATTTCCTCTTGTCCTCTTGTATGGGACAACTGAAAAGAGTTTGTCCACATCCCCCTGACACCTTCCCTTCAGATACTTATAGACATTGATAAGATCCCCCCTCAGTCTTCTCTTCCCCAGGCTAAAGAGGCCCAACTCTCGCAGCTGTTCCTCATAGCGCAGATGCTCCAGTCCTCTGATCATCTTCATAGCCCTATGCTGGACTCTCTCCAGTGGCTCCATGTCTCTCTTGTATTGGGGAGCCCAGAACTGGACACAGTACTTGAGATGAGGCCTCATGAGGGCTGAGTAGAGGGGCAGGATCACCTCCCTCAACCTGCCGGCAACATTCTTCCTAATGCACCCCAGGAGACCATTGGCCTTCCTGGCCACAAGAGCGCATTGCTGACTCATAGTCAACTTGTCATACACCAGCACTCCCAGGTCCTTCTCTGCAGAGCTGCTTTCCAGCAGATCAGCCCCCAGCCTGTACTGGTGCATAGGGTTATTCTTCCCTAGATTCAAGACTCTGCACTTGCCCTTGTTAAACCTCAGGAGGTTCCTCTCCGCCCAGCTCTCCAGCCCGTCCAGGTCTCTCTGAATGGCAGCACAGCCCTCAGGTGTGTCAGCCACTCCTCCCAGTTTGGTATCATCAGCAAACTTGCTGAGGAGGCACTCTGTCCCCTCATCCAGGTGAATGAATAAGGTGATGAATAAGTTGAACAGGATGGGACCCAGTACTGAGCCCTGGGGAACTCCACTAGCCAGAGGCCTCCAACTAGACTCCATGCCAATGATGACAACCCTCTGAGCTCTGCCAGTTCATTCAGCCAGTTCTCTATCCACCTCACTGTCCACTAATCTAACCCACACTTCCTGAGCTTATGTAGGAGGATGCTATGGGAGATAGCATCAAAAGCCTTGCTGAAGTCAAGGTACCCAACATCCACTGCTCTTCTCTCATCTACCCAGCCAGTTATTCCATCACAGAAGGCTATCAGATGGTTAAGCAGGAGTTCCCCTTGGCGAACCCATGCTGGCTACTCCTGATCACCTTCTTTCCCTCCATATGCCTGGAGATGACATCCAGAAGGAGCTGTTCCATCACCTTTCCAAGGATGGAGGTAAGGCTGACTGGCCTATAGTTTCCTGGGTCCTCCTTCTTGCCCTTTTTGAAAACTGGAGTGACATTGGCTTTCTTCCAGTCCTCAGGCACCTCTCCAGTTCTCCATGACTTTTCAAAGATGATGGAGAGTGGCCTGGCAACAACATCTGCCAGCTCCCTCAGTACCTGTGGGTGCATCCCATCAGGGCCCATGAATCTGTGGATGTCAAGCTTGCCCAGAAGATCTCTAATTCTATTCTCCTCAACCAAAGGAAAGTCTTCCTTTCTCTAGGCTTTCTCCTTTGTCTCCAGGCTCTGGGATTCATGAGGGCTGCCCTTAGCAGTGAAGACTGAAGCAAAGAAGGCATTCAGTAACTCTGCCTTCTCTGTATCCTTCGTCACCACTGCCCCTGCCCCATTCAGCAGTGGGCCCACATTTTCCCCAGTCTTCCTCTTGCTACTGATGTATTTGAAGAATCTCTTCTTGTTGTCTTAGACATCCCTTGCCAGGCTTAATTCTATACAGCCCTTAGCCTTCCTCATCGCATCTCTACATACACTGACAGCATTCTTATAATCCTCCCAAGTAGCCTGTCCCCTGTTCCACGTTCTGTGTACTTTCTTCTTCTGTTGGAGTTTTGCCAGGAGCTCCTTGCTCATCCTTGCTGGTCTCCTGCCCCATTTGCTGGACGTCTTTCTCCTTGGGATGCACTGCTCTTGAGCTTGGAGGAAGCAGGGCTTGAATATTAGCCAGCTCTCCTCTGTAGATGGGATGAAGAGAGTCTTCTACCACTGACAGAGTATGCATAGTCTAGGTGTGTAAAAGCAAGTGAAGAAAAAAGTTGGGGAGAATATTTCCTAGCAGAAGACTATAAGACAGGAAGCAGGGAAGGCCTCTATGAGCATTTGTGCCCAAGGGAATATTTATATCTGTTTGTATCTGTGTATTTCGCACGCCATGATTTTAATCATTAGAAGAAACTGCCAAAGGATGTCTTGTAACAACAGAATATCCCTTCTTAAAAGTACAGTTGTATGTTTGTGTTTCATCTTCTTCTTCCATTCTAAAGATAATGTAACTATTGTCAGTGGGATGTGATTTCCTTCATTCTCCTTGTAAAGTGCATCCAGACTGCCAGCTGAATGAAGCTTTGGGGTACATATGGGGGGTCCAAGGGAGATGCAAGACCCAAACTTTCATGTCAGGGCTCATGACATGACATGTTTTCTTAACTGAAAGAAGGATTTAGGCATGGATGGTACAGTCACTTTGAGGTTTAAAGCCCATAGGAGTATTCCCCAATCTCCCACTTAGCCACCAAACAATCTAGGTAGTATTTGCCATCTCAAATGCCTGCATTTTGCAGAAAATGTCCCCTGCTACTTGAATGTTTCTTACAAGGCTTGCTTGGTAGGATGCTAAACCCCAAATCCTGTCTTCTGGATTGAGTCTCACTGGCAGACACAGGGTGCTTTTACTAGTCTGAGCTCACATGGGTCAAGCAGTGACAGGGCCATCTTCCACTGAATACATATGGGATGGGATGAGCATGTGGCCCTTGAGAGATGCCTGGTTGAATGCTACCTCTGCCAAGGAGATGTAAAACCATTGTTCCTGAGGTCAATGTCCTAGCCAAGGGACACAACAATTCAGGGCAGAATCTTCTCATTCTGAGATTGTTTTGGAGCATGTTGGCCTTGTGAACTAGGTATTTTCACCACTGAAGACTGCTCCACTTGACCTATGAGGTTAGGATTCTTGTTCATGGTCAGGTTCCCTCTGTCAGGCTAAGGAAGGCTTTTGTACACAATGGACCATCTTTGACAGGAAGGATCGACTTACTGGCACTCCGTAAGTTGCACCTAGATCACCTCCAAATCTGAGATCTCAGGTTACCCACAGTAAGCAGTGTCCCATATAGCTTTTGCATATGTGGGAACCAGCAGCTCCTCTGGTACTGGCTTGAAGGGAATGTGTTGCATGAAGCCTGTGCTTTGAAACTGCCCATTGGCCTGAGTCTTTCAGCCAGACAGGGGAAATGCCACTGGCTGATTCTTCAAGAGTCGGACCTTTGGATGGAGAAGCCTACCTGCCACCTGAGTCTCATGGTCTTTCTGGATGTTGTAAGCCTTGCTATAAATGCATCTCTCAGGACTAATGGGCAGTGACACCAAGCAGCTATGTGCTAGTTGGTTCAAACAGCTCTGTGATGTGATGGCCCTTGAGGGTCCTGGTAATGCCAGGGATGAACTATAATTATAACTCTTTAGAGACTTAATGTAGCAGGTGACCATAATCTGCAGGGATGATAAATAGCAAGGTGCCATTTGCAGGAACATCTCATGCCATAAACAGGGCCTGTTGCCTGTTTTGGGGCAGGATATGGGTACAGAAGGGAGTTTACCGACCTCCTCAGTGCATAAATCACAGGGAGCCCCACTCCAGCATGTACAGAAAGAGCAACTGCCTGCAGGCAGTCAGAGAAGGTGCAGGGAGTGGCTGGGGTTCTGCTCAGACTTAGTGAGTTTTGGGGTGGAGAAAGAGAAGAGCAAATACAAGAAGGAAGATGAAGGTGTCCAGCTGTAAAGGATGTCTTCGTCATCATCCTGGAAATGATTCAGTTCTTCTAGGGTTAAAAACCTCCCACTTACTCTTGTTTCTGATCCTATAATCACTCCTGATCCATGGGTCTCCAAATCTATCAACTTTCCAAGCTAACATGTCCCTGCCCAAGAGGACTGTGCCATGCACCTGGCTGTGCTGAGTAACGCTTAGTGCAGCTCCTTCAGCATGTCAACAGCAAGGAATAACAGGGAACCAGACCCCTGGCCTTGAACCACTGAAATCTTTTTTAAACTCTTGATTGGATGCTGTGAAGATTTTGGGAACTGTTTGTTTCCTAGCACAAAGTTCACCCATAGTTTCTACATGGGAAATGTCTGACTGTGCTTGGTTTGAATCCAAGCCAGTGGTTGCTCTCAACATCAAAAAAGGCAAAACTCTTACTGGGCTTTGCTAGTGTGTGGCCAACATATAGGAGGAAGTTATTGTTCACCCTGGTCAGTGCTAGTGAGCCAGGCCTGGATCTTTGCATCCAGTTTCAGGTCCACTAGTGGATGATGGATGTGTAGAAAATGGAGAGGGTCCAGTAGAGGCAACCGTGATGGTCAAGGATTGAGAGGATGTTGTCTACCAGGAGTGGTGGAGGGAGCTGGGCTAGTTAAATATGCAGAAGAGGAGGCTGAGGGGTGTCTAATAGCAGCATACAGCTAGTTGTGGGTCAGTTGTATGTCTCTTCTCAGTGGTGCCAGACAGTATAACAAAGCACAGTAGGTTCAGGGTGGGCAGGAGGATTCCATCCTGACCTGAGAGAGTGGTGCAGCCCTGGACCAGGTGCCAGTGAGATGGGGAGCGAGTGGTTCTCTATCCTTGGAAGCTGTCAGAGCTTAGCTGGACAAAGCCTTGGCTGCCCTTGCTTGTGCTGGAGTTAATCCAGCTCCAGGGAAGGTTGGGCGAGAGACTCCTAAGTGTCCCTTCCCACCAGCACTGCTGTGATTTGGCATAATAGGCTCTGATATCAAAGCAGAAGAGAAGCATTTGTCTCCTCAATGGCATGACTGTCATCTCTGGGAGTGATGCAGGAATGCGCTGGCAGAGGCTGCATGAGGACCTGGAGACATAGCCTGAGACTGAGAAGGAGAGTAATGGGAGAGCACAGCTTCTGGGAGAATGATGAAGGCTGCAAAACCCTGTATCTTAACAGCTGTAGGAAAGCACAGGGTGATGAACAAATAACTCTGAAATAATTAGAGTGAGATCTTCACTTAAGTTAGCATTTCAGTGGTACCTGCTTATTCCCTGTTTTTGCTGCTAAGGCAAACTATTTGACCATATTTTGACACAGGAGAAACAATCTCAGCTTTACACATGCACAAGAGCTGTTGCTGGCTGGACACAGCAAATTCACACACTGGTCTATTTTCAGATACTTGTTCACATCTTGTGCCCTCGAATGGGCTGGAGATGCCAGCCCTCATCTGTGAGAAGCATCTTTCTTCAGATAGCATCACAGAAAATTAACAGCCAGCTCTGAAAAGGTAGGATGCTGCAATTAACTTGAACATGGCTGAATTTTACTGCTGCCATTTGTGTGCTATTTGATCTGGTCTGGCAGGGTACAGTCAATTCTGTGGGCCCTGGGAGGGATTAGTGCCTCGCAGGGATCACTACTAGTTTTTCAGAAGAATTTAAGTTTTTTGATGTGATCAGCTTTAGGGATATGCAAATATTTGAAATAAAAACAGGCCCAGACTAAGACCAAAAATAAATTTGCTGGGTGAAGATTCATCTACGTGATAAGATGGGTGCGAAGGCCAGGACATGTTGAATGGTGTTACCTAGAGTCAGAGTTTCAGAAAATGTTGATTGCTTCAGGTTTCCTTCTAACCTGCGTCTGACGTCTTGAGGTGACGTCTTATCCTCTTTATCATGTGCACCAGGTTCACTTCTTCATTTTAAACTCCAGGTGTCTGCATGCAGACTTCCTGGGTAGCTGCTGGTGAAAAATAGACACCAACAGAGCACCGCTACTCTAGTCTGTGTAGAGTTACCGAAGGAGAAGAGGAATCACACTCCAGATGAGCCCCTTTAACTTCACTGACTCCACAGAGCACTAGAGAAGTACCTCTCAAATTAGATCAGTTGCCCTTGAGGCCCAGAGAGCCACACACATGGTCTTTACAGGCTGAAGGCCAACCACAGAGAATAGTGACCTCTAAGGGAAGATCTCCAATAAAGGTTTGCAGTGAGATTTCTGCCACATCACCTAAATTTAATCTGATTGTTTTATTCCATTTTTGTTAGTATATTTTTTTGTCTTGTGGGCATGGGATGTGATGCACTCCTGTGTACAAACTTCCCAGATACTATCCACATCCTTGTACCCACTCTGCCACGATTTTGCAGAGTTTTCATAGTACAGTTGGCAGCTGAGTAGTAAAAAATAAAATAGGATGTCTCACCCACCCTTTCTACTCCTCCTGCCCCTGCCCCGAGACCCTGATGTTACCACATCAGGTGGTAGCATCATACCAGAACCTCTATTTCTGATACAGCTGAGTTAGTGTTCTGATAATTTAGCAAATTAAATTGTCTCTGGTCTCTAGCAAAAGAAATGCTGGACCTGACACAAGTGAGCGAGTGGCAACATATTCTTCATCAGTGACGTTATTGATGAGCACTACTGATCTCTGGCTGCCCATATAACCTCTGCAGCACTTTGCTCTCCGCTTGCTGTGGCAATATCTCTGTCCCCGGTATGTAGGTAGGACAAAATCAGACAGAAAGTGGCCAGCACTAGGACCAGCAGAGAGATAGAAACAGGGTCTAGGGCACTGTGACTGCCTGACACCGACCAAACCCATGGGCAGTAGCTGAGGGACACTGCTGACACAGTTGGTACATGATACCCAGCTTTCAGGAAAGGATACACTTTTGTATATATCGATATACCAGCAGTGATCTTACTCCATCTACTCAAAATTATAATGTAAATGTACTATTGAGGTATATTGAAGCCTGATCACAAATATGACTTATTTAACAGCAATCTTAGGCCATGCAGTACTAGCTCAGTAGTGGCTGTGCTTTAGTGAAACTCATGTAGACTGTGAGTCATTCCCTCGTACACCGGTATCTCCTTGAGAGTGCAACCATTCTCTTTGACCTTCAACAAAGTTAAATAAGATATTGAAGAGGGAAGGGTACAGCATCATGTTTGTGAAATTGGATTACTCAGCTCCCAGCCTCTGAAGGTTGCCTATAGCTTCTCTCCTGGACGTATTAAGGATGGTTTTGTACTTCTGTTTTCTTCATCAGGTTCTGGCCAAGCATGTGCTGTCTTATCCAGTAAAGTGCAGAGGACACTGCAGCTATTACTCTAGAAACTGGAGCATTTCAAGCCTCCTCCTTGTTCTAAATAGGATTTTAAATGTGGAAAGGGGACAAAAGAGCAACAGTGGTGAGCTGAGGCAATGCCTTATGTTGACAGTTTGATTAGCTTATTGGAAAGACTTCTGAGAGATTATTTAGTTACAGTGAGAAAAGGGGGAAGATTAAGACTTTCTGTCCAGCAAAAGAGGGCAGGACAATGCCTGGTGAATAGGAATTCAGACCAGCAAACTGCAAAGGCATAAGTTTCAAAGGAGACAAATGGCTGACACTTGTTGCAGATTCTCTGCTGCTGGGTTTCTATAAATCTGGACTGTGCCATTCTGGAAGAGCTGTTTGAGTCAATAGAAATGAATTCCTCACCCCTGGGGTAAAAGGATAAAATTTAGTGGCCACTCTACACAGCCCCATCTGGCTTTGGAAGGAGATTTTTTTTTTCTTGTCCCTTGGCTCATAAATAGGGAAAGCCCAGATGGTCTATGTTTTTGCTGTTATTTCTGGCATAATGGGTTCTCTGCACATACTGATAATGGCTGTAGAGGCAGCAAAGAGAGGGAAATGGGCTTGGACAGGGTTGGAAGGACTTGGTTCTAGCTGTAGAGTGAGAGGGCTTCTGGCAAGTCAATAATCTTTATTTCTCCTCTAAACAAAAGTTAAGTCTTCCATCAATTTTTGATAGGATGCCCTTAAATTAGCAAGTGGTATACATGGAGGACATAGGAATACTGTGTGTAACAATCTTAAAGTAAGCTCAGGAATCTGAAATAACATTGTGTTAACTACAGCCTACAAGTGACTTTCTGAGTCCCTAGTGCAGGAGGTGGAGGAAGAATGCTAGGTCCCCAAGAATGGCTCTGCTGAATACCTCCTAATGCACACCGACGGCATGTGACACTGAAGTATTGCCCTTTAATTCAAAGAGCATCAAGGAAAATTCCTGTGTCCTCTCTATATTTTCTTTCATGCAATGTTCTCTGCTAGATCTGATTTATTTCTGTCTGATTCAGACAGCTTTAAACATTTTTCAAGTGCTCTGTCTGGAGCTCCTGGCTGGTAGCACAGCCGCGTCATCTTGCAGAAGCATCCACAGTCTGCAAATGCCAGGGGAAGCCTGGGAGCTGCTCCCACTACCCCAGGCAACTGGCTAGTTCCCTCCCATGCTCTGCAATGCCTGTCTTCTTGGCAGTTTTTTCATAGTCTCAGTTACTAGGTTGGATTGTGAGCCCTGATGGCTGATGAACAGAGGCAAATCCTGGTCTTCAGCCCCTGCTACAGGCCTAGGGAGGATCTGGTGTCCCATCGGGCCAGCAGCATCTTCAACATCTCTTCAGCAATCAATTGAGTTTATGTTCAAGATTTGCCTCTCTCTTTGTCTCTCTCTGCTCTTTGTCCTTACCAGGACCTGAAGGTAGCACACCCGTCAGGCATCTGCAAAGTTATGTGTATGCTACCAATGCAGATCTTGCACTGAACAGCCTGTCCGCACAGTTGATTTCAAACTTTTCCCAGGTGGACAAAGCCCTTTCTATATTCTGAGATATTTCCTAGATCAGAACTTTGGTTATCTCCTCTTAGCTCATGTGGACCAATGTGGAGCACAGTGCCAAGAGTACATGGCAGTGAGTTAGTTGCCTTGGCTCTCATGACAGCGATCCAGATGTCTGTGCCACCATACTGGAGTAACAGCTCATTAGTAACACTAAAGACACCACATAGATCTGAGGAAGCTCCATGTTTTTTGAATATCCTGCCAGAGAAGTGACCCAAGGGGACTTGCATTACCGACAAGAGGAGGGAGAATACATGACACTATGGCTGAGAAAGGACCATGGCAAAAGTATGCCCTGTGTAGGAAGACCTGCAACTTGTGCTAAATTCTCTTTGCATTTTTGGAGTAGGAAAAATCCTAAATGGAAGAAAAATCAGCTCCTGATCTTCAGGATTGTTCCTTATTGTTTATATAAAATCTCTCTCTCTAGCCAGGAATTAGTAGAAATACTAAGTAGCCAACAATACTCCAAGCATTAAGTCATCAAAAGCATGTTGTTTCTTGTAGGGGCCTGGCACCAAGAAGCACCACACATGGTCTAGATGTGGTCGGAAATCTAAAAGTTGAGTTTTAAAGTGCTGATACTTACAGGAATAATAAAATTTATTGTGTCAAGCAGAGAGGAAAGAGACAAGATAGACCAGGATATTAGCTAGATGTTAAATGACTTTTAATTACAAAGAGTAAATTACAAAGAGTAAAAAGATAGTCTCCTCACCTCCACCAGCTCTTTTTAGTGACAGGAAAAGTAGTGCTGACACACTGCAGTACCAAAAAAAGAGGATCTAGAACAAACTATCAAACTCAAAAGCAGAAAATACCAAGGCTGGAAGAAGATGGTTATAAAAGTACTCAGGCTGCCACTAGCAATATTAATTTGCCTGTAACAATGAGCCATTGTAAAGTTGAACTGGTGTGTACAGTGGCTGGTAGAACTATCAAGAAGATTGTCAGTGAGATTATAAGTGTATTTGGTAAATGGTTTAAAATGAGCACAAGTGAAGAATGCTAAAACATCCAGAAAATCCTGAATTAGCATGTTATAAAACTAGAAGAAGCAATTGGATCATGTAGTCTGATTTTTATAGTGCAACTCGAAAACTTCCCTAATCCCCTCATCTTGGGCTTGATGTTTTGCATTTAGCTAAAACAAACAAGGAAACACATGGCAGGAGAACTGAGATCTCTGCATACGGCACTATGCAAAAGGCAGGCATGGGCACAGACTTCTGAGGGGATGCAGATGTCTGCAGGTTAGAGAGGTGGAGTCCCTCTGATACACAGGGGGCCAACATTAGAATTTTAACAGAGAACATCCAGAGCAGGGAACAATATCCTGATGTGAAGAAACACAGAAGTACTGGTTGGAACAGACCTCTGGAGGCTCCAGTCCAACCTCTGACAGACTGTCCTGACTAGAGCAGGGCAATTTACAGTACTAGACCAGGCTGACCAGGCTTTGATGAGCCAAATTTTGTAAACTTCCAAGGGTGAAGATCTCCTGCCTCTCCAGACACCCGTCCAAGGGCTGCACAGCTCCCTGGGGAAGGAATATTTTCTAATGGCCAACTTAAATCTCTTAATAAACATAAATCTGATGCCTTTCTTTGTCTTCTTCTTTTACCAGTATTGGACATGGTATTTCCTAGCTGTCCTTCCATAGATACTTCCCATGCTTTTAAGGATTTTGAATATGTACTATTACAGGTTTTCCTTGATTATCCAAGAGTCTCTGTCTGAGAGTTCTCTCCACTCATCCACAGAAGCTTGTAGGACTGCTGAGAAACAGTACTTTTTGCTGCTGTTTCTAAGACTCCATTCACAGTGCTAAATGCACTTCAAGTGTTTTAGGTTTGTCATACTCCTGCTTGTCATGAACAGCCAGCAGCTGTTCCTGGGATCTCCCCATGTGGTGGTCCTAAACATGATTAACAATTCATTTGTGTATTTTAAAGCAATATGGGTTATCAGAGGACCAAGTCCTTTAAGTAAGGTGGATGTCTGAGTTGACAGAGAAAACTTGGCAAAAAACAGCACACCGATAGCACCAGCCTCAGCAGCTAGAATTTTTCAGTGATCTGCTGCACTTCACTTTATCTCATTACATTAGTGCCAGGATGGACTGTATTGTTTTGCACACAACTGCAATGTGATACTAACCAGGGACACAATTTACATACTGTAAGATTGCCACTCACTTCTTTGTAGTGAGGATAGCTTCCTAGATATGGATTCTACACGTAAGAGTTGCTACATCTGGAAAACCAGAAATTGCTGCTGATTTCTCAAGACCATTGAACAAACATGACCCAAGGCCTACAGAAATTTTTGTCACATCACAAAGTGCCTCTACACTCAATTGCTCAAGAAATGAGTCTGAGAGGAATGGCTCTGATTTCAGTGAATGCCCCATGCTGTTCTCTAAAGGCCATCTAGTGTACGACACTTTCTTCCAACTTTTCCCAGGCTTCTTTGGAGAGCAGTCTATATGACAAGGCCTATAAGCCTGACCTTTTCTTCCCTCACTGCGGGATCCTGCCACACAATGGGGAGCCAGGATGATCCCACAAACACTCAGCATTCCTAAGGACAGTGAACCTTCAACATGCTATGCCTCTATTGTTAATCCCTGAAAAATTCTGGCAAATTGGTGAATGGATGAATGGGTGAAGTACATTGTTTTTGCCTGGAGAAAGGCAAAAGTCCATCTTCAAGAAATGCAAGAAGGAGGATGTGGGAAACTACAGCTTCGGCTCACTCCCTGGGAAGTTTATGGAGCAAATCCTCTTGGAAGTCCTGTCCAGGCACACCAAGGACAAGAAGGTGATAGGGAACTGCCAGCATGAATTTACCAAAGATAAAACATGTCTGACCAATCTGGCAGCTTTTTATGATGAGATGACTGGTTCTGTGGTGAGGGGAATGCAGTGGATGTTATTTGTCTCAGCTTTAGCAAGACCTCTGAGATTATCTCCTATAGTATCTCTATTGCAAAACTGGGTGAAATGCAGACTAGACAGATGGACTGCAGGGTAGGTGCACCACTGAGGTCAAAAAGTAGTGGTCAGTGGCTCAAAGTCTAATTGGCAGCCAGGTATGAGAGGTGTTCCTTGGAAGTCTGTTCCTTGGGAGTGGGACTGTTTAACGTCTTCATTAACAACCTGAATGATGGGGCAGAATGCACCCTTAGCAAGTTTGTACATGATACCAAACTGGTGGGGGGGACGATGGATATGCTGAAGGGCAATGCTGCTATTCAGAAGGAATATTCTCAACAGGCTGAGAAACGGACTGACAGGAACCTTATGAAGTTCAGCAAAAGTGAACACCATGTCTTGCTCCAGGGGTGGTATGGCCTCATGCAACAGGACAGGTTGGGGCTGACAGGCCAGAGAGCAGCTTTGAACAGAAGGACTGGGGAATGCTGATGGACAGCTAGTTGAAAAGGAGTCAGCAGAGGGTCCTTGTAGGGAAGAAGACCAACTGTATCCTGGGACTATATTAGCAAAAGAGTAACTAGGAAGTGGAGGAATGTGATTCTTCCTATCTACTCAGCACTTCTGAGACCACCTCTGGAGTCCTGTGTCCAATATGGGATTTCTTAGGACAAGTAAAACATGGACATACTGATGTGAGTCTAGTGGAAATCACCAAGATGATTGGGGGCTGCTTTGCATAGGGCCTCCAGGTGAGACCTACAGATGGTCCTTCCAACCTAAATTATTCTATAATGCTATGATTCAATGAGCACTGCAAAGGGCTGCAGTAGGCATGCTCACCTACTTAGAATGTGGCCATGAAGTTCATGTTTCTCTCCAAATTTTAGATGTCTTAAAGCTAGATTGCAGCTAATTGCACTGGTTCCTCTTCCAATCAATGGAGAAGAACAAACACCTATGGCAGGCCAGTCATCCCACTCTACAAAAAGTATTTGAGACTGGGGTAATGACTCACCCTCCAGAGATGCCTCACTAATCAGTTTATGCTGATTAGATGGCTAGCTTAGGGAACTAACCTCCATGTGTCCCCATCATGAAGATCTCCATTCAGACTAATCACTCAGGATCTCTTTTTAATGAATGGAGAAAATGAGGCACTTTTGAACTTGATCAGCTGACCTGTTTTACCTGTTTGTCTCTGGATGAGGTGAACTGCAGTCTAGACATGCAGTCTAGACACTTGGCTTTAGACTGTGTCTACCTATCTGGCTCAGATGGCTCTCACCAACTTTTGAGTCCCAGCAGAGCTGGATAAGGCTGCAAGCAAATACCATGAATGGTGCATTATCTTTTTAAAAGGTAAGGAGGAAAAACCAACATGTTGTTAGAAAAGCCACAGAGATGTTTCTCAAACAAGCTACTGGAGTAACCTGTACCCTACCCATAGCAATGCCCTGTGAAAGCCAGAACTCTGCCCCCTATTTACAGAGCAATTCAGAAAAGCTGTTTTAGAAGCCTTGAATGTCATAGACTATGATATTTATTTCTCATTGCTCAAGGAAAGTTGGATTATAACAAGACTAAGGACTACATAACAGACTCACCCATGGATGGGCTGGATCCCTTTTGGAGAGTTGTATGTGCAGTTTGATACTGTACCACTGTCTTTGCACGTGCAAATGTGCTTGTAAATTATTTAGATAGATGATGTATCATTTGAGCTTCTGGGCAACAAGGAACTTTTCTGTTAAGATGTGAGCACATTCAGAGGCTGAGATGTGGAATGGATGCAATAAGAGGAGTCCAGTGGGTGAAGGTTTAGCTTTGCCCTGCAATCCCAGACATTATAAGGGCAGGTGAGAGAAATAAGGAGTAATGGAATGATCTCTTTGTTGGCCTGCAAGTGGAGCTGGGGAACATGTGTACAACCGATGGATGAGCAAAGATGATTTGGGGCCACTGAGATGATTAAGGAATTGGAACATCTGACACATGATGAGAGGCTGTGAGAGCTGGGATTGTTCAGCCTGGAACAAGAGCATATGGATAGGTTGCCAATATCCTTGGAAATATTCCAAAGCCACCTGGCCACAATTCTGGGCAACCTTTTCTAGCTGAACTTGCTTGAGCAAGGGGGGTAAACTACATGATCTCCAGATATGCTTTCCAATCTTTACAATTTTGTGATTCTGTGAGCTTCCAGAAGAGAAGGCTCAGAGGATCTTATCAGTGTGTATAAATACCTGACAGAGGAAGTAAAGAGGATGTATCCAGACTCTTTTCTGTGGTATACAGTGAAAGAACAGGAAGCAATGGGCACAAATTGAAATACAGGAAATTCCACTTTAAAATAAGAAAAAAATCTTTTCCTGTGAAGGTAGCTGAACATTGAAACAGATTTTCCAGAGCCTCTACCGTTGGAGATGCATATTCAAAACCTGCCTGGTCATAGCCCTGAGTAGCCTTCTCTAATTGACCCTGCTTTAAGCAGGTGGTTGACTAGATGTCTCCAGTGGTCCCTTCCAACCTTAACCATTCTGTGATTCTGTGACCAAATATGTAGGTAGTCCAGCAGGGATACGCCATGGATTTACTGCTAAGGCACCAAAAGAATTGTTGTAGGGCTGTTGAGACAGAATTGACCAGTGCATTTCTGGGACTCATTAACTTCTGAGGGGAAGATACAGCTGTGAGGTCGAGGAGAAACAGGAATGTACCAAACCATTTGAATGTCCCAGAGACAATGATTCTTGCAGCTACTCCTACTTGTTTGCCTGGACGAGCTTTCTTAGATAACTGAGAGCAGGAATTGTCATGTATTATGTTTGTCCAGAGCCAGCATAACCTCACCTAGAAGTTTACTAAGGCATATTTTTCTCCTTACTTTCTTTCTTTGCATCTCTACTGAGCAGATATTCATTTGTCACTTTTCTCCAGCCTGGCGCCGGCGGTACTGAGATGGGAATTCTCAAGGCAAACTCCCAAAGTTATAAGAGTCTTTACATACCGTAAGACAACCAAAGTTGGACTAACTCAGACTTCCTAGGCTTGTGCTTTTTTAAACATCTCTCCTAGAAAGCCTCTTGTTTCCAATTTGGGTGTTATTACCTGGTTGAAAATCCAACCCTAAAAGCCTTCTTCTCCTGAGAGAATCTCTCTTCTCACAGGTTTTCAGTTCATATTCCCTTTTTATTCATTCACAGCTTTCTTCATCCATAAACCTCCTACCCCTGGACTTTCCTCCTTCCCTTCAATCTCTTACTCATTGCATTCCTCATGCCTCCTACTGTTTTCCTTAACTATCCCTCCTCTCCTCACATCACTTCCACCTCTATTTTTCTGCTCCTGGCAATTCCTTCCCCTTCTCCTCAGACTTTGAACCCTGTTCCAGGTACTTAAATGTTTATCTACCTACTTCCTGGCTTCCACACAGTGATCAGCAATGATGACTTCTTGCTCTTTGTGTCCTGAGCAGTGTTCCCTACAGCTCCCTACAGAGCTCTTACTGTCTCCACAGCTCTGGATCTGCTCTCTCCTGAGGCCCTTAATGTTTTTCATCCTATGCTATCTTGTCCACATTCTTGAGGGGATAGTCTGGCCCAGTGTCCTCTGCTCCTGTCAACCCTCTTCTCTGCAGTCTCCATATCACTTTTTCCCTTGAGGTGAGCCTTTTTCTGCATAATCCAAACCTCCATATCCACCACTGCTGCTGACTCCACACTAACACACTTCTGGACACTCTCTTTTTTTATGGTTCAAAAGGGCCACAAAGGAGGGAAAAGCCCTCCTTACAGTTGAGTGAATATTACTTCCTCCCCACACCTGCTTCTGCTTTCTGAGCTGGGCCCTTTCTGAGTGAGTCTGAGCCCTGGCAAAGGCCTTTTCCAGTTCCTGGTGGGAAACTTAGTTTCCATATTCTGTCTGACCATGTGGTAAGCAGGCAGGCAGCAAAAGTTTGTGCAACTTCCTGAGATATTTTCTCAATTGATTTAATCTGCCAGTGTTCACATTTGCAAAATGTGAACCCTACTTACCTGACCTTGGTAATGGTGATAGCATTGCCTGCCTGGCCCAGAAAGGATTTCCTTGCGGCAGTCTGGGAGCAAAGCACTCGCCAGTGCGGAGGCAGGAGGGGAGGGCCGTGCAGAGAGGAGTCGTTGCTGTAGCAGGGATGTCTTTGGAGCCTGATGGTGACAAGAACAATAGCCAGGGAGGAATATGGGACTGGGGCCTTAATGCTACTCAGGCTCCATCATGCCTAGGTCAACTGAGACATTGGGGTCTCAACTGGCCTTGTGGAGAAGTCCGTCTCCTAGGCTGGTCAGCAAAGGAGGCTTTAGTAAATCCTCACCTGACTCAGTGTACAGAATTGTCCAGCCAGGGAGCAGGAGAGTGAAGTCAGATGAGAGCCCTCTGCCTGCGCAGAGATTGGCTCCCTCTAATGTCCGAGGCCCTCTGCCTGAGCAGTCCCTGCAACAAAGGGTTTCATAATAGAGTAAGCAGATCCCTCTAGATTACTATAATTTGTCTGAGCATGGCGTTAAGCAAATGAATCTGCTGTTGCATCCCTTACATTATCTCTCGGCCTACTGGTGTGTGGATTAGTGTTGCTGCAGCAACAGCACTTTTGTAAGATGAGCCCGTTTTGGGAGAGCTGCTCCAGTTTGGGTGACTCAGGGCTCTGTCATGGGCTTGAAAGTGATTTGGCATCTGCCTCCACCCCTTTGTCTTGGCATCACACAAGGTTAGGCTCTGACTTATTTGCCAGCAAATGCTGGAAGGATGAGAGAGGGGGCCAGGGCTTAGGAGCAGAGTCTGCTTCCCCTCCTCTTCAACGCAGGCTGAATAAAGTTGCTGTCAAGGGTGTGTGTCCAGGAACTGGGCTCCTTTATGTTTCATGTATCAGATATAAATGTTATGTTCAGCAATGCCTGGTCAAAGCAATGTCACTCTCAGTTTAGAAAATACAATCAAGTGATTTGACATGGGAGAGAATCTATTCTGCAGGGACTGTGATAATATTATTCACCCGTGAATTTACATAAATGCATATATTTTGCATATGCAAATTGGTGCTGCCAGGCTGAGACTACTATAAACAGAATGAGATTTTCAGCACTGCAGAATCTTTCCTCCTCTGGGTGAAATGCTGAAATTGATATGGAGCCTCACTTACTCCAGATCAGTGGGGCCTGGCAGGGCTGGTGGCTGTAGATTTGCATTAGCACCACGCAGGACTCTAGCCATTGCATTTGTGGCATTTGTTGATGCTATACTGTCTTGCCCATCCCTGTCACTGGCCGCCAGGCTTGCCTGTGAGGTGTTTCCAGCAAAGGGAGAACCCACAATGTTGATTTACCTTCCTTTGCTACCTCCCTTCCCCAGGCTGGAATTGATGGAGACACATTTCATACTGGAAGGAGAAGGCAAATGCGACAGTCAGTCCAAAATGGAGCATTACAGGAAAAGACACCTTACTACCTGGGCCAACATGAGAGCTGACTAGTCCTGATCTGTCTGCCAAGTGCTTTCTACATATGCCCATTTGGGAGGTATTAGGTTGTGGCTAACCTAAGCAAACGGCTAGCACCAGCCAGCTGGAAATCAGCCTCTGTGAAGCACCAACTTTGGCATCAAAAAGCATTTGCCCAATGCTCAGATAGTACAGGAACATCACACTGTGGATGGGGATTACTGTGTCCATCCAGCTGTCTCACAGTGTGAGGTCTGATCTAGGCCAGATGTCTGGGCTGCCTCTCTTCAGAGAGTCCTGAGACAGGGATTTAAGATAAAGGGAGTGATTCTGCTCTTACAAACTGACTGAGGTTAACCCAAGAAGGACTTGCCCTGGCCTTGGAAGAGGCAGAGATCTTGGACTGAGCTTGGTTCTGTCTGTCCTGTACTATGGCTGAGACTGAGGCACCTAGTTTTGTTTCAGCTGGCTGAATTGTATCTTACAGTGTTTGTGTCAGATACAACATGGAAGGATCCAGTGGAGTCTTCTTAAAACTAGATCTAGAATTAATCCTGGCAGTTTCTTCTGATGAAAAATTCTGCCTCTGTGCTCCTCTTTCCATGGAGAAGACAATAGCCTTTGGAGAGAGATGCTCTGGGCACTAGCAAGATGTGAGAGACAACATGCCCTTGAATACTGCAGATAATATTCAACTAGTTAACACACCGTGTTACACCAAAGGTCCATCTAGCCTATATCCTGCCTCCTTGGCAGATAAACTCAGATATATAGGCAAACACCATGGAAAGAGAACAAGTATAAAAGAAGCCTTTGCTTAGTACATGGGTTTATGGGTTGCATAGACCAGCAGTGATGGATTATGGGATTTCTTGAGTTGAAGCTTAGCTCTGGACTATCATTCTCAAGGGTTACTGGAGGAGTGACCATCAGCAATTTCCTCTAAGCCTTTTCTTACTCCATTCATATACATGGCCTCTGCACCATTTCCTGGGAATGAGATCCATGATCTAATCATACACTTCTCCCTGATTGCTTTAAACCCTAGGGCTGATAATTTCATTGGTAATTTTTGGTTCTTATATCCTGGGAAATAAGCCTATTTTCAACATTTTCTTGTCATCATTCATGATCTACAAAGTCTATGTTGTATTCACCCTTAACTGTCTTTCTCCAAGCTACAAATCTAAGCTAAATAATCTCTTCTCATGTGTAACCATTTAATACCATTTAATTCTGGTCTCCCTGTTTGCTTGTCTCCTTACTTTTTCCTTTTTATTTAAGATTTTTGGAAAAGACAATGACCAAACTGTGAAGAGAGCGCAGAACATAGATGATCCTTGGACTGAAAAAATGCTGTGCTGACATTTTCCTTTTTGAGAACAAATCCAGAAACATCTCCTAACAGATTTGTTCTATCACTTTCCAGCTAACATATTCACAAAAATCTGGGCAAAAGAGCTAGGAGCAAGGTGCAAAGCTTGTGAGTGCTATATAAATCTATGCACTGATTACTAAGCACCGAACAACTAACTAAACAGGACTTTCCGTAACAATGCCAAAATCAATTTCATAGATGCAGAAAAATTAACCTATATCATACTTAAACAGATTAGGGATCCTTTTCCCAATGTGCTTTGCTTTGCAGATATTGACAATAAGTTAATCTACCATTTTACCATCCATTCAGTATCTGGAAATCCTGTCATCTGTGGTCACCTTTATGCTGGACCATCCTGAGTAATGTGTTACCTTTTCAAAATCATCTCGCCATTATTCACCTTTTCTTGCCATTTTCAATGTATTGGACAGTGTTTGTCCCTGAAAAATTCTACTGCTCTCTTTCCAAAGTATAAAATGACTTTTCCCATATTTTTTAACAAACAATTAATCTGATAGGACGTTATGGGAGATACCCTTTCCTCTTAGAGTATTAACCAGGAATAGAGAAAAATCCATTAGGAAAAAAAAATCTGTTCTTGAAGACTTGTTTTTGGAAGTCTGTTTATTGCTGAGAAATTTGGTTTTGGTATTTCTTCTTTTTATCATTTAGTAGCCTGACATGATTTTTTCATAGTTAATATTGGCTATACTGATCTTAAGTGTATTCAAAGCATTGTGGGGAACTGGGTGGAGGGCTGGAGATCGTCTGTTAGATGATATAATGGGTAATGCCAGGCAGAACTGGGCTGCTGACCTAACACTGAAAATTCATTAATGACAACCTGGACCCCAAAATGGTTCACGGAACAAATGGTAGGAGCACAATTCTGAAACAAAGATTATTTCACTGTCTGCATTGTTTTCTACAGAAAAGCTTTCTACAGAAAAGTCATTCCAGGACTCAGAGGAGAGTTTTTACATCCACTTGTTCATTTCTCATGCATTACCAGCAAGCCTGGAATTCATAATATTCAAAAATACATCAGAAAACTGTTTCCTTGGTTCCTGTATAATTTCCACCCATACAGCAGAAACAATGCACATCTAACAGCTGAGATCTTTTTGGCTCAAGATAGAACTCGAGTGTTTTCTCCACTAAAACCTAATCTATGGACATGAGTCACTAGCTGGAATCATACCATGTCTCATGGTCCAGCTTCCTGAATTACAGGGTTACTGGTCTGAATACAGTCAGACAGGAGCTTAGACACTTAGGCAGGATTGTACCAAACACACAAGACCTGTAGACTGCAAGACAAGTGATGCTGTACTGGTCGCTCTTACGGAAAAGGACCACATGCCTTTGAGCTAGGCTACCTGCCAAACAAAAGTAAAAGTGTGTGTATAGACAGTAGAGTAAAATGGAGTAACATCATTTTTGAACATCTAGGAAGGCTCAACCATGTCTGCTGGGTATAAAAGGCTGATTTTCAAGAACTAGACCATTTAGCATGTTGATTATAGCAGCATCACTGGTTTCTCTCCCTATTCTCTAGCAGTTCCCATTTTTCCTTGCAATACCTTTGTCCAAGCTCTCATTAATTTGACCAAAGGGTGAGCAATGGTTACCCTCAAGGTATGAAATGACTGTTCAAGACAAGACAGTGAAGCCTGCAGACATGACCCCAGCAGACACAGGTTGAAATTCTTTGAGGGGTTTTGATAGAACTTAGTCTCCAAAAGTATGATCCCCAACTCTGCAAAGCTGTTGCCTTAATTTTTATCAGGCTTCCCATTTGTAAGAGTTTACAAGAGCTCCAGATGTGTTCTTATTCTTTCAGCTTTTTCATGTGACTAACTAGAGGCAGCAGGCCATTCCCTACAAAAGCCACAAAGAAGATATTTGTTTCTGGAGATCTTAATTTTAGGAGACCTATATTTCAGAAAAACTCATCTCATTGAAATGAGATGTGAAGACAAATAGTATCTGTAACTCAGTTACTACATAAATGATCTGAGAAACCAAACTCAAATGCATTTGATTAGAATTTATTACAGATAATTTGGCTGTTATCGAAGATAATGAGGCTGGAGCACACACAATGCAATAATCAGAGTCAGAATTCTATGAGTCAGCTAAAAAATTGTTGTGACAAAGAAAGCCAAAGAAATAACCAAAACATTGAAAGCATCACAGTCATGGGAAGCACATACTAAGAAATCATGTGAAAACCAGTGATCACTAATGAGTGGATTTCTGAGGCAAGGCATGGGATACTCATGCTAATGGCTGAAATCTGGGCAATAGGCTGAAAAAAAATCACCATGTAAATATGCCATTGTCAGTAAGGCAAGTAGCAAAGAGGGAGTTATCTACACTGCAGATGTCTCCCATGAGGGAAGAGGGATGAGGACTAAGGAGCTGAGTGTAGTCAGCTAGGACTACACTAGAACCGTGAAAAGCCCTGTGTGACAGGTTTCAAAGGCCACTAAATTTTTTTTTTTTTAGTTATGGTTCTTCAGATTTGATAGAAAGTAACTGCAGAAAAACTGTATGGCTATGAGGCAGAATTGGGATCATAATAAAAAATCATGAGTTTATTGGCTGATACTAACCTCTTCTGTTCTAAATGAGGAGGATCTTCTTGTTGAAATGACAGAAGAGGATTGCTTGTGTCTGATCCAATGTGATACTAGAATGGCTCAGGGAAAGTGTTTCCCACTTGAAAAGGAAAGGGGCTCATACTGAGAAAGGTGCCAGTTAGACCTGATTAGATTTCTAAAACTGATTGAAATCAGATAGAGAGGTGTGACAAATTAACAAATTAGGAAACAGAAATTAGAAGGAGTTTCTATCCTAGCAAATTCACTGATCAAAGAATACTTTTTACCTGTTTTCAGAGATGGAAACGTAACTACACCAACAGCCCTGATGATCAACCTTTTTTTGAAAGAGTAAATGTTACTCAAGCTAGTGTACTAGAAGCTCTTTCTGCCAAGGATGACTCACAATTTCTTTCCTAGGTAACATTGAAGTTTTTCTGGCCTAACATGAATGTGCATCAGCACTAGTCTACCTCTCTACTAAATATGCGGGTCTGGAAACCTCCTGTAACTAAGGTGATTTGTAAGATAAGAGTCAAGACATTTTTAAAGGACCACTGTCGTACCCAGTGGTTTCCAAATGTCTTCTCTCCTGAGGTTAGTTTGGATTTTTTTTTCAGAGTCTTATCTACACTCCTAGTCAGAGTAAATAATAAGAAACCCAGGGACTAGAAAGGGTCCTGGACTGGAAGAGGTGGGAACTCTCATGCTATACCTACATATTATAGAAAGAGTTGTAAATTCATGCACAATCAATGCATAAAGAAGCAATGATAGATTTTAAAAGGCACTGAGTGTTAAGCAGACTATAGAGTTTCTCAGCCTGTGCCCATGGAGGGTGCTGGGATGCAACTCAGCAAGCTGAAGGATCTCCTTAAAAATCCGTCTTCCATGAACTCTTGAATCTCTCCAATCCGTAAAAGCTCCTGTTTTTCATCATATAGCAATCTAGTTTGGTCTTTATCATGAAAACTTCTAGGAAAACAATATTAAATAATATAGCCTGATAACCGTACATCCAAAGCTTTTCATTACATCCAGCATCTCTATAGTCAGCCTCCAAAATCAACTAATGTTAAACTATCTCTATAAAATATGCCTCAGATCAAAAATAAATGCATGTACCAATAGAAGGCTACCATTAAACTTTGAGTAATTTAAGGAACATGAGAGATTACTACATGGAGGATATGTAAATTATAAAGCCAGTTCCTGACACATCTGACATATGTCAGCCTGCTGGATTTGTATGTCCCAAGTTTGACTGTATCTCCAGGGACATGATTGTATCCATATGGACAAAAATCAAATCCACTCAAAGACCATCTTTGAAAAGCCTTTGGTATGAGTTTCATAGTGCTGTAAAACTGATAACAACAAATCAAAAGTATTTCTTGAATGGGCAACATAAGCAAAGGCTTTGACTTTCATCGTGGACTTTGGGTGTGTCTACACTGCTGCATGGCTGGACTCTCAACCTGGAATTCATTCTATTTTAATAATCCAAAATTTGATGTATTTGATATATTGACACATATTAAAACCAGTCAAACACCAGGCTCAGTAGGAAAACAGCAACTAGCAACTGCTAAACCCCTACTAAGCTTGCCAAGGAAGACTTAGGAAGGACATCCCAAGAGGCTCAGGTTGAGCCAAATTGCCATAGATATTAGCTTGGTTCAACACAAGTCATACAAATAGGAACCTTAATGACAGCAGGGTGTTAGCAGCAAGACATATCTGAACAGGAAACATTGCTAACCCAACTGACCACAATTTATATATGTTAACCATATACTGTTTAAGGAAGTTTTGTACTCATGATATAAAGGGATGTGCCTTGAAAAAGGTGTATTGGGAATAATGCACTCTTGTTCACATTGAGATTTCTGTTGGCAGGTGCACCAACACTTTCTGTAGCTGAACAAGATGAATACATTCCTAGATGGCTAGGCCATCTGCTAGCGTTCCTTAGAAACTAAGATATGGGGCATGCATCAAATAAAGACATTTTTCCATTATATACATGACCCAGAGGATTGACAGTATTGTGTATTTTATCGACATATTTTCATTGCACACTATCTACATTGCATAAGTCTTTATTCATTATTATTTCATATTTAAGATTTCCATCGAAGTTCTCTAAAACCGGCTACTTGGATATTCTCCTGTCTTTTGGTATGAAATATAGCCACTGGCTTAAGTTAAACTGTTTAACTTGGCAGTGGAAGGATCTAGATGAGCATCACTGAAACCCTAGCACCAGTCTCAAGTCCTTCTAACTCCCAAATACAAGCCCTGGTGAGTATGTGAGCAGTATTCCCTTGGCTTCCCCAATAAGTAGAAATCAAGTGATCTCAGAGTGTCAACTAAATTGTGAAAGTGCAATTTAAAAGTCAGAACTGATTTAGTGATCTTAGAGTTATGTCCTCTGTGGGCTCAGACTGCCCAGAGCTGTATTTTGCCTGCAGGGAGGAAGGAAAGGCTAAAGACATTCATGCGTCTCCCATTGGCTCACATACGCAGTAAAACATTACGACTACAGTGCAGTAGCTGGAGATGTACAGAGGCAAGATAAATGCAGTGGGAAAATGTTAGCTAAAGACCTCTCATGACCTAGCTTCAGTGGCAATGGTATATATCTGAGCACAGAACCGGATGTGTAGCGTACAACAGGAGTCACATGAGTAATCGTCAGGTTTCTCCTTGGCATGTGCTTGTTGGGCTGTGTGTTGCTGTCATAAACCTTGGCCTGTCATGTGGATGGGAGCTGGCTTAGTTGTGTTCAGGGTTCTAATGAAGGTTCCACTGTCTGTTAGATTTGCAGTAGGGATTGAGTAATCCAAGAACTGTATGGCAGTTTGCACCTTTTGCAACATTGCTGTTGGTCAAAGAGTATCACAGAGTCACAGAAATGCTGACTAAAAAGGATCCCTAGAGGCCTCTAGACCTGCTCAAAACAGGACCCTCCCCAGCATGAGCCCAGGAGGGCTTTGTGCAGTGGAATCTGGCAAATCCCCAAAGATGGAGCCTCCTCACTACAGTAGGCACCTGGCCCAGGGCCACACAGCCCTCTTAGGCAAGAATGATCGCCTCATGCCCAATCTGAACCTCCCAAGCCCCAGCTTGTGGCCATAGCTGCTTACTGTATCATCTAACACAACTCAGAAGAAATTGTCTCCCATGTTTTTAACTGCCCTAGAAGAAGTTACAGACTGCTGTTAGACACTGGTCAGCCTCTGCTTTGCCAGACTAAATGAGCTCAGCTCCCACCATCTCTTCTTGCTGACAATGTGCCCCAAGCTCTGACTGTCTTGGTAGCCTCCACCATTGGCCCTCTCCAGTTTCTCTGCTTCCCTCTTGAACTGGCAGGCCAGCTCAGGACACAGTGTTATAAGTGCAGCCTTCCAAGAGCCAAGCAAAGGGATGACAGCTTCTCTTAATATGTTGTCCACACTCCTCCTCCAAATGTAGCCCAGGATGCAGTTCATTTAGTTTGTGATGACCACAGCTGCTGGTTTATATTCACCCTGATGCTCCTCAGTGCAGGTCCTCCTCACCACAGCTGTTACTCAGCTGGTTGTATGCATACAACCGTGTCAGTGGGAAGTCAAGTCTCTACCTGACCAAATCAAGGTGAATATTGAAATATAGCTGTGAGAGCAAGTCAGCATGCCAAATGGTTGGCATGTGGATTTGTAGGCTAGTGGCCTTCAGTGTCCACAGCACCTCGCAGTCAGCCCTAGTTTAAGAACATCAGGTGAGCAGAAGTACCCTCTGAATTTCCAGGGCTCTTGCATGAGGTGAGTGCTTAACTTTATTAAATGCTGCTTTTGAATGAAGGATTCAAATGAAAAATATTTGTTTTGCAATTAAACTGCCTCTTAAAAGCTTGTGACCATTTAAATTTGCTTCTAAATCTAGTTATAAGAATAATAAAAGAGATCTCTGCTTAAGGGCAGAGACATATTTTTAAGTCTTTATCTGTGAGTCACAGCATTTCTCTGTATGTTCATTTGGCTCTAGACTTGTGCTGGCCCTGCAGAACAGAATGGATCACTGGGGCTGAGGCACTCCAGGAGAGAAGAATGGTTATTTTTAAGGGAATGACACTTCCTGATGGTCAGGAAAATGCATGGACTTCTTACTATTTATATCTTTATTGTGTTCTAGTAGCATTTTAAAGCTGACACTGAGCTCAGGACTCTATTGCACTGCAGTCACCACATACAGGAGAGAAAGAGAACCAGTAAGATATGCTACCTAGGCATACTAACAGTGCCATGACATGGAGCACTTTGAGGTTCACAAGGCTGTACTATCCTCAGAAGCTGCCTTCTGGCGATGTTTGAAGCTGCCCTTCTATTTTTGCTGAACATGGCAGAAATGAGTCTGAATTTCAGCTTGATCCTGGACAGCTTTTACTCTGCAGTATCATCTGACCAACAGATTCTTCAGGGAGGTGATACAGAGTCCCACAGACCATGTCTAGCTATTCCAGCCACCAAACGAGACCTTTAAAACCAAGATCCAGAACTCTTATGGCCATTTAGTTGTTTACATCTATATTCATGAACTATGGACATCGCCCTACCTTCATTCTTTGTTCTCTCTGGCCTAAGTACAGTCCTTGGGTAGCTTCACACCTCCAGCCTTGGCAGAAAGGCTTTGACAAATCTAGGGTCAGTGGTTTATGGCACTAGCCCACCAGCTGCTTACCTCTTCTCATTGGCAGATGTTAGCACCACTCCAGCAGCATTAGTGTAAAGCAACACGGTTTTATGCATCAACTCTACCAGCTGAGAGCTTCAAGAGTCAGCACAGGCTGCTGATGGAGGAGCTCTGGCTTCACGTGCCAGATTGGGAGCTGGAGCAGCACTTCTGCGCTTACACGGTTAGTGCTATCATTTCTGTCGTTTCCATGCTCTGTCTTTATATTAATCATTTCCCCCCCAGAACTGGCTACATTTTAAGGCATAGGGAAATTACACTTGGGGTTATTTTTCTTCTTTGTAATTCTCTAGCAGCTGGATTTGCATCAGGAAATCCACTCCTGTAGTCTGACTCTGCACTGCAATTTTACATATTTCTTTTTAATAAAGCTTTAAGGGCCACATGCATACAACAACACACAGGCTACAAGATATAAACATTCTGAACCTTCAAAGAGTGAAAGAAAAAAAGAAAAAGGGAAGAATGGTGACAAGAAAGAACTCTCCCATTCATTTCAGCAAGGTGAAACACTGACAGCTAAAGAAGACAAACTACATGCCATGCCATACTGCATCTATGTGCAAATGGTTTTCATATATGGGTTTTCCAAATGAGGAAGCTACTGTGGGACCAGTGAAAACCTGATTTTAAGTTTCTATCTGCTGCTTCCCAGGGGCCCAAGGCCACTGTGATCTTCAGTGAGCTGCCAATGCCTCCAGCCTCTCTTGAAAACATTTCTGAGAGATAGAAGTAGAATTTAATAACATATAATGGACAAAATCATTCTTCTGTTTGCCAAATCATTTGCTTGGAGGCCAAGCAATGCTGGACCAGAAGATGCACTATATTAGAATCATAATTATGTGCAGTGACTGTTGATACTGCATCTCAAGGAGCCATCTCAAGTGAAACTGATTATGTCTAACCCTTTACTCCAGACTTCTTGGGTACACCGATGGCTCCAAGTCTGGCTTCCTTCCCCAGTTTGGTGATATGCTAGGGTTTTTAAAAGTGCTTGTCCCATTCAAAGGTAAGCAACGTGCATGGAAGAGGAGAGCATTTGCTACTTCTCAGTTTGTGGGTGAAGCTCTCTTCTTGATTGTCTTCTTCAGCCCCTGTATACCTATTACCAGTCTGAGAGCAGATTTCTAGTTGCTTCCTGGGCCACAATATCTCTGTCAGATTGCACTGGCACAAGTCTTGCCTGTGAACAGGATTTCCCTGTTCATCTAAATTCTCTCTGGATAGCAAATGTACCAGAACACTCCAGGGCCCATCTATCAGTCTGTCTGTATTCGATGTTGCCCAGCTTTCATACCTCGATGGTTGTCATTCCCCATGATGGAACCATGTGCTGTTATGCCTGTTGTTAGGTGGGCATTTGGGCCTGCTATTAAAAAACTGATTGCAGATATGACTATGGTCTCCACTTCTGTTCTGCAGGCACCTAAGAGGGTTGTTCGCCTGACCCAAGACCACTGGCTGCAAGGCTGTGATGGCAGCCACTGCCTCACTGCCTGCTCTGCTTCTACCCATGCCACCCCTGAAGAGGCAGGAAAAGCAGCAGATCTAGGTCACCCTGGCCTCATCATGTGTCTTTGTCTCTTTCTTCTGTGCCTTTCTTTCACTATAGCAACTCGAACAGCATAACTGTTGTACAGCATATCTGAGGAAGCTTCTGTTGGCTTCAGTATCTAGTGTCAGTGGTCTCAGAGGCAGTGTTTAGATGACCTTTCCCCATCTGTGCCACATTCATCCCTTTTCACTGCTCTGACAGGGTGGAGAGCATATGAAGAAGACTTGGTCCTACTGCAAAATATGAAGCTCTGCTCAATGAAGGTTCCAACTGCAATCCACACTGCTCCTGGACCTTGCTCAAGCATTTCCCGAGAAAATGTTGGTTTGATGGGGACAGGACCATGTTGGGGAGTTGCTAGCAATTAAACAATCTGGACTGCAACCTCTAGGCCCTGTCCCTGTTGGCTTTACAGTCAATCTATCTACTCCACCACCCCACTGACCTGTTGCCATCAGCAGGCCTGGACACTGAGGATATGTGTTTGTACAAGTCATTCCCTTTCCATGCTACTTTTTCAAACTGCTGCCACACACTCTCTGTGCTGAGAGCTGATGACTTGAGCCTCAGTGCCTTGTGCCTAACATTTTGTCATGGAGGCCAGAGGCAGGACCTACCCTCCTCTACCCTACCCTCAGCCCAGGAGCTGAAGGGCTGCTATTGAATTATGAGCTCTCTAGACACTGTAAGCAGATGGACAACACCTTTTCTTTTCCTATCAATAGAACGAAAACTCTCAGTACAAACCCTCTTCATCTGCACTTCATCTTTTGGTTTTATCCTTTCCACCACACTGTCATTGGTGTCCCGCTTGCTGGTGTGGTTTGACTACACTGTTGATAAGTGGGACTGCTCCAGCCATCCCTAAAGCTCCTTTGCTTGGTGCACAGACCCTGTTTTCATTTCATTTCTTTTATTTGTGCCTATCCGGACACTTCCTCCCCACTACAGAAGCTACAGAAACGTCTTTCCCATTTATACCCAGAGCCATCAATGGGACTGAACCTCTTATAACCAGAAGCAGAAATAATCTGTTTTGATTTAGCTGCAAAAATATTCCCTATGCAGTAGAGAAATACCCAGAGAGGTCGCACTAGCATGATTGGCGACTATCTGTCAGTAGTTTTGGGGTCCTGCAAAATGAACAGTATTCCCAAAGGTCTTTTGTTTAGCAGAGACGAATTTAGCAGAGGATAAAGAAATGCTAACGGTCTCCCTATCCAGCCTGGCCTGGTGAGGTGCAGGAGCCCTGTGCAGAGGACCCAGTGGAGGCAGTTCCCGAGCTCTGCTCCCCTCCCTCTACCTCTAGGCATACTCAGTCCTGCAAGGCGGATTCATGACCCAAAGTCTGCTCTGTGCCTAAAGACAACTGGTGATCAGGAAGACAACCTGAAAAGGATCTTTTTTAAGAATATATCTCTCATTAAACTGGAAGGGACAGATTGTGAGAATCCAGCTCCACAGAGCAGATATTTAAAACCTTCAGCGGGACTGAAGGAGACGTTTAATTTTGTGTGCTGTGGGAAGCATTGTTTCTGTCTGAGCAGTCAGGGAGCTCTGGCTCCAGATATTTCTGTCCTTCTGTTCTCTCAGCCTTGAAGAAGCTTCTAAAACCTTTTGCCATTTTTGATTGCCTATCCTTTGCTCTGATCCCTATCTGGGGGTATCTCATCACACCATTTTAGTGCAGTAGAGACTCTCTATCACCTTGTATATAGCCTGATTCTTCTAAAATGTGCAAGATGCAGATTTATGGAACAAAATTCTATGCATAGCTTGTTTGACTCACTCTCTTCCCATATGCTGCCTGCATGCCCCTGGTATTTCAGTCTATGACCAGCAGTCTTGCATCTCTGTATTGTTCCTTTCAGAACAAACTGGTTCAAATTTTGGGATAGGCAAGGACATGATGAAGACACCTGTCTGTGGTGTCTTCTCCTGAAAACAGGGAGAGGCATTTTGCTAATGGGAACATATTCTCTTGAGAGGGAAAAACAGACTTTTTGTTCAAGGAGACTTGGGTTCCTTGCTTTGAAAGTCAAAACCCTCCTGATTCAGGTGTTAAATCCTGATTTATATCAGAGCATGAGGCACCTCAGGAATCAGTGAGACCCCGGGAGAGCTGGTGTCAGGGCAATGTACCATTGCCCCGTGTAGTCTCTAGCGGCAGGTTGTTCCCTTTAGATCCAGCCATGCAATTTTGACCTGTGCTACTCACTGCACACCCCCACTTAGACATACTGCTCCCCAGATTAATGGGAAAAGGGCATAATGAATCAAAGCAATGTGATCTATATTTTGGTAGTCTCCCCTGCCTCAGGCTCAGGCCCTGAAGTTAAGCAGCCGTGGTCAGGGTGAGGAAATCATTTAATTCTTTGAGAAAACATGCTGTGATTTAGCCATTTCATGAACCTGCGTAGCTTTTAAACAATTCCTGAGCGTGGACTTCTCATTGTATGCTTAGTCTTTCACTACTGCCGCTGCATATATTCTTTCTTAAAGTCCACGACGATAAGCAGATTATTAAAAAATTCGACTTTTCATTCTCATTTCTAAATATTCCCAGACATGGCAGTCCATTTCCAAGTTCACTCCCACCTACTTCTTGCCATCTCCATGTTGGCACTGAAAGGATCTAATTCGGTAATAAAAAAAAGACTTTTCTGGAAAGGCGAAAATCATCCAAGAATCTCGGTAGCACTAATTCCAACATCTCCCTCTTTGCCCTATAGATCATTAGGCTTAAAGCCCCTACCTGGAATGTACAGAAACTTAACAAGATATATTCCAATGAGAAATCCTACAGTATTAACAGAGAAATTAACTGAAATATTCTGTTATGCAACTCACTGTCTGCTGTGTTTAAATGACCTCAAATGTTTTATTCTGAATTTTTTGTTTTAAAGCGCTTCCTATTGCATTCTGTTAATATATTTATTTTTAAAATGAGGAATAACTCAGGTTACTTATCAATCACATTATAAAATATAAGCAGTTCCTTTTTTGTTATTTTTATTGTTGCTGCAAGAAAATAAGTGACATTTTCATAATTATAAAGAACAAAACACATCTTTGAGGAATTTTACTAACGAATATTTTCTCAGGTGCCATTTGTGTTCTCAGCTTATTTGCTGGACTAAATTCACATTACAGAATACAACAAAAGAAGAGAAAGAAGTCCAAAAACTGCATCAGCCAAAAAGAAAATAGAATTAAAAAAATTTTAAAGGATTGATCACAGTTTATTAGAAAAGGAAGAAAATACCTGCTAAAAAGCCATGCAACAGACAAAATTTCTATTGCACAAGAAAATAAAAACACATCATTCTACATCTAAAACAAATGACCATGCCTACAGTGACAAAAATGGAGAAATTAAGAGTGATGGGGAAGACTCCATTTATGCAAAGAGAAACCTAGATACTGTCCTTTAAAAATAACCCCAAACTTTTCATTAATTACCAGACAAATCTGAAGAAATTATGCTTAGAATCAAACATGCAATCGTGGTGAGCTCAGCAGGGCTAAGGATGAAAAGGAAGGAACATGCGTACACACAAATCCCATTGCTAATAATTAATTAATTCATTAATCAATCATAGAGAGAGGGAAGCGAGGGGGAAGAAATCTTACCACCAAATTGGGTAACCGGCTAAGACCTTTGTGCCATTGAAGAGAAAAGATAAAATTAATCCAAGCAGGTGGTAATCCATTAGTCCAGGCTGATGGAAGGGGAAAATCTCAGTGAAGTTTTCAGAAAAACATTAAGTGTGAAAACGAAGAACGCCCCCCTTCCCAGAAAAAAAAAAAAAAAAAAAGAAAGAAAGAGTTAAACAAAGTCCCTTGAAGTGCGGATGACTTTCTGGCTTGTCAGAAACACACCTCTCCAAGCCTTTTCCCTGTAGATCATCCAAAAGCGTCTATTAAAAAGTGCAGGGCTTGGGGATGTCAGCAGGCAGCCAATCAGACCGCATGGCCCAAGGTAAGGGATGAGTCTCAGCTCAGGGCTGTCAATCATGCTCTCCTCCCCCTCTACCCCACAACTTTGTTCCTAGCCCTCGCTTCCACATTCAAACCCTCTTTGCAACAGACCTTACTGGGGTGGTGAGATTTTTGGTGGGGTTTTGTTTTTCATTTCTTTTCTTTTTCTTTTTTTCCTAATTTCACTTAGAAACCCAGGATGCACAGACTCTGCTTCTGGCTTGGCATGCCAAGACATTGCAAGGTAAGGATGAAGGCTGATGGTGATTGCGCTTAATCTCACGGCAGGGGCGAGATAGACAACTTATTCTTTAGATGGAGAGGGAGATGAACATTAACCCTTGCATGAGGGAGGCAGAACTGAAGGGAGCACAAAAGAGTTAGAATAACCCTCTGAAAGTGTATCAGTATGTTGAAGTGAGCCTCATGGGCAAAACTGGTTATGAACTTTAAATGAAATCAGCACTGCCCAGGCTTCTAAAAACTTGTGGGTGGGATGGATGGAGGGGGGAAGCAATGGCAGCCTGAGAAAAAAAACACCATGTCGTAGTTAGAGTGGAAGAGAAAAATGTGAAGATATTCCAATAATTAATTTCTTGTGAAATGCATAGCTGGGTGCAGAAAAATGAAAATATTAATAAAAAACCCCATATGAGCAATAAGAAAAGACCATCACAAGCAGTATCAGTTCTCTGTACAGGTTGAATGTTGCAAATAGACCCAGCAAAGATTTTCCCTGACTATCTTTGTTATTGCATAGAGAAGCTGTATTTACAGGAACTATTGTGTCTGAAGCAGGGCTAGGGGATGACTCTACAGGAACAATGGAGAAGTCAAAAAAGGTGCTTTTGCTCACAAAGTGTCCCGAGCCATTGCAGCTTCATTGTGTTCTATGAAGTGGCCCAATTTATAACCATCTGGAGATTAGGCTCTTTAGGAGTACCCACCAAACTAATGTAGTGGAGAGCAATAGCTATAACAGAGGTCTGAGGTCCTATCTTGAGCAGCCCAATGCATCTGATGTGATGTTTTCAAGTACTGCAGACTTTCTCCTGGTAACAAGGTTCTGGGTGCTAATGAATCCCTTGTTGGTAATTAATTACTGGGATACACCTGCCTCATCTTGCTCTCTTGATTCTCAGTTCTTAAAGATTTTACTGTATTAGGACACTGAGGTAGTGTAGAGCTGCATCAACTGTTCTCATAGGCCGTAACTAGGTTCTTGGCCACCTTATGTCCAAGAGAGGACATCCACCACCTCTCTGGTCTGCACATTGTCTCTTTATGAATCCCTGAATCTGCTGCAAGGACTATGAGACCACGCTTCTCCAGGCTTAGGCCAATGGGCTTACCAGCCATCATGTTAAACATGGCTTGTTCCTCTTGTAAGATTTCAAATTCCAAAGGGAATATTAGGTATAGTCTGTCCTGGAAAATCTCATATGATACCTAACTATGTTTGACTGCATGAAATCACTTGGCTTTGATTAACAATAGTTTTCAAATGGGTATGGAGACCCTTGGATTTAACCTGTTCCACCAAATTAAATGGGAAATGTTCCCCAGATCTGAAACTTTATTGTCCAGGTTGGTAGATCCGAAGCACAGACCCTGACATGGTCCTGACCTGGCCAGCTAGCACTGTCCTGAATAATTTTTAGTCACAATTTCAAGTTCAGCATGGAATAGGAACTATTCCTAATGGGGCCTTAAGATGTGACCCCAACTTTTGGAGGCTGAGTTTAGTAGGATGGATGAAGGCTGTTCTCTCTTCCTGTCTCTCTGATCCCAGTACTAGAAAATGGTCACAGCCACTTTTAACATACCAAAATTGACATAGGCATGGAGTACAGCTAAAGAACTGATAATTTTTACAAACAAAACCAGACCTTAACATGCTCTACAGGTTTGTACCTCTACTGGTGAATGTTTAGGAGACCCACAATGAGAATAAAGGGTAAAAGTACTAGGTGAAAGCATTTTAGTCATTGAAATGTTAAACTGTTAAACAGGCAGCCAAAGGAGAGACTGAAGTGAGATATCTCAGATGATCCTGTATATGACTAATATCCTGTATATGAATATGGAAAAAGATGAAAAATCCCAAACTGCACAGAAATATGACTTGGGGAAGCTTCTTTTGGAATCTGAATTGAATGACAAGTTGGAGTTGGAGCATGTGTGAGACAGCCAGGCAACAGAGAAAGATGATTTCTCCATCCTCCAGGACACTGGCTGTTCTTGGTGGCTGGGACATTCCCATCCATCAGACAGCAGAAAACAAGGCAAAGGGCTCTTTATCAATTTATTTTGGTTAGGATTTATAAATCAAGGCAATAAGAAGCCAGAAAGTGTTTCTTGTGCAGACAACAAAGTGTATAAAAGTGACCTAAATCCCAAACTCTGGAGACCTTGTTTTTCACTTGGAAAAGTTGTGTGTAGTAGTGGTGCCTCAGGAAGTGCTGCATTACCTAAGAAGAAGAGATGATGAGGCACTTACCCACATCTAAGTAACTGCAAGCATCACACTGATGCCACAGACAGCATAGCATGTTTGTAAAGATTTGATCCCTAGCTCATCAACGCCAAGGGAAAGCTCTCCATTGACTCTAATAGATATCTGATCAAGTCTCACGTGGAGTTCTTCGCTGTCCCACACCTTTTAGCTTCTCCCATCCAGTACTCCCTTTTTCTTCTCTAAACATCATGGACTGTTTGTCCCAGAGCCAACAGGATTTCATGATGTCCTGTTGTGTGGGGGGAGATATGATGTGTTTTTGAGTGTGTCTACAGTTGTTTTGACTTGGAGATCCTGCAAGTCCTGTGAGCAGAAGGTCATTATAATCTCTAATTCTACTCACATGTAATGTGATAGATTGGTACAGAATAACCAGCTCAAAGTGATTCTTGGCTCCAAATTTCTCCCACTGAAGTGAGTAGAAAAATGTCCATTGATCCATGAAGCTGTAAAACAGTAGGCATTTCTCGACAGGGATCATGACATGTATCATTGGGCTGAAAACAATGTCAGCCATGAAACCAACAGACTTACTTTCACTTTTCTCTGCTGTGAAATGAAAATCTGATCCTTAAATGCTAATATCACTCCAGGGAAATTTCATGCTAACCTGAACAAATATTTATGTGTCCTTCTGCAAATCCTACTTTTAAAGTTACTTTCTAAGAGGAAATGACAGCTAACAAAAAGAGCGCAATTTCAAAATTTCATCTGCAGATACATCCTTATGCTGCTGACCGAGAGTTTTATTTACTGAGGGTCTTTTGAATCACATTGGTCTGTATAATTTGGCAATATTGGGCAACTCTCGTAGCCCAGTTTGAATTAGCCCAACAGTGATCTTGATCAGATATAGCTGGACGGCTGAGGAAAAGTCCTATTGCTTTTACAATGTCAGTATAGGAGTTTTTCTGTATTGTGCTAGCAATGCAGTACAGCTCACTGCAAGCTCATCCACAGGAGATGTTTAGGCATTTAGAGGCGATCCTTTGATTTATTCTAACAACAGTCTAGCAAAGGATCACTGTGATCCTATTAAAGAAATAATTCTCTTTCTCTACAGCATAATGCAGGACAGTGCTCTAACTTTTGTCACTTTTTCTTCTTTTAGGTTCTGTTTCCTCCATGGGAATATACTGGCAGGAAGAAGCCAAGTGCGCAGGGAAGTTGATGGGACCATGGAGCCTGCCTGGATTTGGTCTCATTATGCATTTCAGTAATCCAAACAGTTGATGAGTGTGAGGCACCAGGAACAAAACTCATTCCTGGTGCACTTCTGCTGGCCTTGGTGAAATTGCACCATCACCAGTGTGACACAGAGAGACTTACTCAAATCACACAAGGAAAGGCAAGAGGCGAATGACCTGGGGTAGCTGCTGCCAGAGAGGGTTTAGATGCCTGATCTGATGTGGTGGAGAAGGCAGAGCTTGTACAAGAACAACAATCCACTCTGTAGCACTAAGCAATGGCGTTAGGGTGCTCAATTTGCAGATTAGCTTTGGTTCAGTGATGGAGAGTAACTTAGATGTTGAACTGCACTTTTGGACACTTATGGGCATAGCCAGAAATGGAAACTGAGAATATGAGTCCTGTGATTCCATGGGCCTCTAGGAAGTGCAAGATCTCAGAAGCAGCTGGATTTGTTGTTTTGTAGACCTAAATTTTGGGCTTAGTATCTAAAGTGGAGGTAAAATAGCAATTAGTTTTTTGGTGGCACTCATCTTTAATCTCAAAATAAATCCATATTGGAAAATATGTAAAGATCTGAAGCAATCCTACCCCAAATATAAATGAGCAATCTGAGCACCTTCCACAATCTAAACTACTCGAAACATGTCTTTATGAAGGCTGGATTTGCTGCTAACTTATGACCGATAACATTAACATTTCTCTATAAATTCAGCTGTCCCTCAGTTTTCTTGGCCATATTTCCTCTCTTCTAGATAGTAATATTCCCTCTATCCCTAACAAACTCTCCTCCTCTATTGTTTTCCAGTCCTTCCTATCTCAGTTCATGTTAGATGGACACCTAAGCACAGTAATTACCTGGAAACATAGCATCTTGTATTAACACTTGAGTTGTATGATTTAAAGAAGAGTCTCTGTGGGTATTATATCACTTCTGACCTTGTTTGGACTGGAAGAACTTCAGATATTTCCATGTATCTTCTCAACTTGCTCCATTACCAATGATCTTGGGGTATGCTCCAACATATTTTCACAGCAGGGGCTCAACTAGTATATCCTCCCCTCCTGTTAGGTGCCTTGAATCCATGTTTTCTCCAGCAAAGTTTTATTCAGATCTATGTTCATGTCCTATGCTGGATTGCAGGAAAGATGCCTTCTCATGTTTGGCAGTCCATTATGTTCAATGGAACCCTGCATACAGGAGATGTGTAAAGCTCCTGCAGTAGCCTGCAGGAGAGGTAATCATGGGGGAATCCTATCCACCGGGGTACTAAGATGGGTATTTACTTGGTCACATGAGCACTACGATGATGTTTCTGCTTGATATTTCTCTGAAAATTTTCCTTGACTAAAGATCCTAAAGGTTGAAGCATGATTCCTTTTTTTGTTGGGACTCCACTGAAATGAAGCATGTTCCATGTATAAAGGAGGGGAAAGCTGAGGTTTAGCCTGAGGCCTCATGTCAGTAGAGATGATGGTGATGGAAAGCACTTAGCTTAGCAAAACTCTTCATCATTGTTTTTATCATTTTAAGGAAAAGTTCATGACTTTTTCCTCTGCAAATACCCTTCCTGCACTCCTTTCATTTTTCTACGAACTCTTTTAAGCCCACAGTATAGAAATCCTGCACTGCTTGGTTAAAATATATTCTGTCTTCCAGAGAGGCTAACGGCTCTTTTGCACCAAGCTTTTCATTTCCCAGAAGGTCCTGTGGCCAAAAGAATTGGACATCCATTTTTTGTTTGGAAGCAAGAGGTTACATTTTCAAAACATTGGTGGAGTAACCTGATGTGGCACCTGTTATCATACACAAACAAATGAAACTTGGGGTTGTGTTCTTGGCTTTATCAACGACTTCTTGTGTGATTCTGACAGGTCATGTTCCTTATTTGTGTCTATATTTCCCACTTGTAAAATTTTGGAAGTAGTCACTTCTGTGTGTGTCATATTAGGAACTGTCTCACCCTCTGGTTGTGCAGACCTGTACTAGAACATTAAGGTAGAGATATTAATCACAGACTTCATAATAAGAATAGATGCCACTGCTTGTTACTGAACATATGAGCAGGACTGGGATTCCAGTTCTTGTATTTGAAGGCCAGAATGAAGGATAAATGGCACTCCACCTTGTTTATTTTTTCTCCTCTTTTTTATTCACATATATTTTGTTCTGAGGCCAGGGGATCACAGGAAATACAAGAGGTAGAAATGTTGAATGCTGCTTTCTCCACCATTGCCAGTAAGACAGATTTTCTAAGGACACCGTTTCCAAGTGCCTGGACACCACTGAACTGGAGCTGTTTCAGACTGAATAAACCCATCCTTCTTTCAGACTGTCCCCTCCTTAATTTCCATTAGCAGTTCATACTCTGTTCACATAGGTCATACTCTGTTTAGTTTTTCAGATGCTTTCCTCTGTCTTGCCATGGAGATCTGCAGAAAAGAATCACCTAATGGAGCCCTAGGACACGTGGTTTTTAATGATCGCACTGAGAGCACAGTGGGCTAGCACTGAAACCCATATCAAACTTCAGTGAATACAGGGACATAAATACTATGTTTGATTGGCACAATTTTGCCTGAAACTGTGTTGGTCCACATGATATTGTGAAGGCAGATTACCTCAGTGAAGGGCTTATAGAGAAGCAATACATGCAAGGAAGCCTTTTGGTCTTCTCTATTCACTTTCTGTTATTTTATCCAAGCACTGATTGTACTCATCCCTGTTCTCTTCTGAGATAAGGGAAGATTAGAGTCTGGCAGAGGAGAGCATCTGTCCCATCAGCCATCAGTTGCTGTTGTGGAAATTGTTTCCAGATAACTTTTAGGGTCTTGTTCAGCCTTCCCTGCAGCAGTACCTCAGTCAGGCAGGGTAACTTTCAAAGTTCCCTAGGATCTCTTGCTCATTCTTGTGATTTTTCATTAATTTGAAGCAATAGTTTGGGTTACAGAAGAGGTGTGATTAGGATGGTTGAGCACATGTGGAGCATTGATTGCTAGTATGTGTATATGTGGTCAACTCATAGGTGTGTGTAAGCAGGTGTAGATGGCTGATAAGCACTTGTCGATAAATGGTTGTAGATGTACATAGTCTTGCTGGTGGGGAAGCAGACAACATAAGCCCCAGAGCTTTCTGAGGAACAGGTTCATTGTAAAAAGCATTGTATAGTTAGTGCACAGTCTCTAACTGTGTGGTGAAAGGCAATTTTATGCGCTATGTGTTTGAGGCCAGTCTTGCTCTACAAGAGAGGCAGAACTGCTTTTCACAACTGCAGTAAATCTGACTAATTGGACTAGCTGAGCCTGTGAAGAAGCTGTGCCCCAGGTCTTGGGCTTGTTTGAAGACAGCTCTGTCTACTCTGACATCTGGAGGAATGCATCATAGGAACTGGGGGAAGGGACGGAAAGTAAAGAGAGCAGAGTCATGCCTCTCCCTTCTTTCCCCAGGACTCCAGCCTGGGAATATCCTAATGGCTGGAGAATACATGGTAAAAAAAATAAGATGAGATATTTTTGCTGCAGACTGTGACTTTCCAGGATGTAGCTGGAAATCATGGGGCCCTCTGATGCAGGCAAGTGCTTGTGCTGTTGGACTGAAAGGAGCAACAGGTATTTATGTTAACGTTGCACTTCTCCTGGGCCAGACTGTAGGGTAATGGCAGACACTGCTACTGGAGCAATGCTAGAGCTGAAGACTCTCTCCCTACTGAGATTCTGATACTTACCCAGGCTGTAGTGGCCATCTATAATGTCTGCATCTATACATATTCCAATCCTAAGGATGCCAAAAAGCAAGTGTCATAGTCCAGCACAGCTGGCACATCACCAGAACAGATATATGCAACAGTTTTGCTCTGGTTAGATGGCTGATGAATTGCACCACTTCACCTTCCCCATGCTAGTGGTCTTGCCAAAGGTATGGGTTAATGGAGGAGATCTCAGCCTTCCTGGGTTATCACTTGCATTCAGAGACCAGGTATGAGGCCTGTGCTGGGTCTGGTATTGCTATACATGGCCAAGAATTTGACTACCAAAGGTCATTGTGCTCTGCAGGACCCCCAACAAGTCTTGCTGTGCCTGAAAACTTATAGCAAGAAAGCTCTACTCAAGCATGGTCTAGTTCACTGTGTATGAGCACTCCAGCATGAACAGCACATCTAGAAAGCCCTTATGCCCTTGCTGAGACCGCTCCGTCCAACAGCTCACAGAATCACGATATGTGCTTGATCAGTGTAAGGATGTTCAGCTGGACTGTAAGAGGATGAAATAAGGGGGGACAAATGTGGGGCTGAGGCTGGGTTTGGACTGGAGCTGAGACTGCAGTTGAGGCTAGGGCTAGGACTGGGGTTGGGTTCAGCTGCTTTGGGGCTCGGCTGGGTCTAGGAATGGGCCTCGGCTAGGTCTGGTTCTGAGGCTGGGCCTGGGTAGGCCTGAGGCTGGGGCTGGGACTGGGCTTTGCTGGTCTGGGTCAGGGGCTGGAGTGAGGCTGGGCTTTGCTGGGCTGGGCTGGACTGGGCTGGGCTGGGGGTGGCTGAGGGTGAGGGCAGCTGGCTGGGAGGCAGGCAAGAGGCCTGGAGCTGCGCAGTAGGGATTCAATCCGGGCCCTTGGCAGGGAAGTTTTAATGACACAACAACAACAACAACAAAAGAGGAAAGGGGGGAAAGGAAGAAAAGGCTCCTGCAGGGCTCGTTTCCACGGAGACCTCAAGGAAGTTTGAACCAGTCCTGCTCTTTTCACAGCCGCCTTTGAGCCAAGGAGGGAATTATGGCTGGCGATAAAAGGAGACATGTGGCCCTTTGCTCATAGGGACCGGCCTCTGCAGTTACGAGTCTTTGGCTCATTTTCCCCCTTGTCTCCTCCTGCAATTATGCATTCTGATCTCAGGCAGAAAAAAACTAGGACAAGTTGTGCACCTCTTGCCCTGGGGAATCCATCCCTGGAGGGCAGACCGCTATCTCTATGGGGGCACACCGCCCCCATTTCCTCTACAGTTATGAAATTTTTAAGCATTTGGAACTGATAAACAGCTCGTGCTGTCTGTTGTCACATCAGCCTCTGCATAAAACAGCCTTGCGGAGGATGGGGGGGCTGAAGACCTTTTCAAGAGGAGAGGGAGATGGTTTTCCTGTTTGCTATGGTTTTCAGGGGAGATCTCTTCTGGTTGAGCTGTGGATCTGGCTGGCCAGATGCAGTAAATAACTGTGAAAAGGATAAATTCTTCTTGATTAAGCTCTATGCTGCCTCCTCTGATTTCTCCCATGACAGCTGCAAATAAATCCCAAAGTTGTATTGTACTGCTTAGGTTATGCCCTTGCCTATTCCTTTTCATGGTACTTGTACTTCAAGTCTCCAGTGTAAAATGCTGCATGAATTTCTGCTTCAGATCATATGATGCTATATTCAAGGGACTAGAAGGCAAAGTGAAGCCAGAGGTGTGGGCAAGAGAAATGAGCATGCTACAGGCGTAGCACAGCACTGGCAGCAAAACATAGCCCAGCCTGCAGCTCTCATCTCCTTACCGGCTGGACTCACCTGGGTTAGCAGAGACCAATTCTCCTTTTCCATGGGTTGTCAGGAGCATTTAGTTCTTTTGTCAAAGCCAGCAGACCTCTGGTGTGGCAGGTGTGATGGGGAGCTATGAAAGACCAGATATGGCTGGGAATATGGGACGGGGAACAAGGCTAGACTTTTCTTTCCCCTCCTGCCCCTGCGACATCACTCTAGAGCCCACTTCCCCTTTTGTGCTGAGCTGGGGTGTTGGGTGTTATGATGGAAGTGAGGCAGAAGGACAAAGGGGAGAAGCCAAGCCAGGCTGGGCAATTGGATCCCAGCTCACTCTTGGGTAGCTACCTTCAGCTACGTGTGGGCAAAGCTACTCCTGAAGCAAAGCATTCAAAGGGACTGGAGGGTTGAGGTGCCAACAAGGGTAGTATTGATATGATTGTGAAGAACAACCATTCTTGGGTTTCTTTTTAAACACAGAACTCTATTTGAAAGAATACTATTACCCAGAGAGGCTGTGGGATCTCCATCCTTGGATGTTTTGGAGACTCAGGTAGACAAATCCATGGAAAAGTTTCTGACATTAGTCCCTCTTTGAGCAGGAGATTGGATTAGAGATGTCCTGAGGTCCCTTTCCACCAGCACTTCTATAAGTCAATGATGATGTTGTATTGATTTGCAAGTTAATTAACTATTTAGTCTTTTTTTTGTGCATAATAATAATACACAACTTCTGGTCAAAAGCTGAGTGAAGTTTTATCAGCTGCCCATTCCCACTAATGAACCTCTCTGCTCAGGAGGAACATTCCCATTATGGTATTAACTGAAGAGCACCTGGAAAACCTGAGAAGTATTTGGACAGGTTTAGGAGAAATATTTTTGCCTGACTTTGCCACATTTTAGTGTTCTGTTTATCTACCATTCCCACTCCCACCTCTGCTCCTTGGACACGTGATCATGCATCCTACCCTCCTAACCCTAAATTGGGCCTTGTTTTCTGGGATCCTACTATGGACCTGCTTTGCAGCTGCTAATTTTCATTCTCTGTGCTTACTGCTTTCACAGGGAGGAGACTCATGCCTGCCATCTTATATAAAATTGAAAGGGATTTGCGTGCCTCAGAGAACCAATCAGTGCATGAGCATGATCCTGGGTTGGATAGCGGAAGGGAGTTGGAGGGCTGAGGGAGCTACACATCCTGATGGGGGTGTTCCTGTCGTGTAGCTAGGAAAGCATGCCACACTTGGAGGTCTCACAGCCAGAGGAAGCTGCTACTCAAGCCTCCCTTTGCTGTAAATCTACTTCTGTCCTATAAAAAGGCAGAAAAGCCAGCTGAAACGTACCCCAGCTGGTGCGGTTCTCTCTGCACCAGAATCCCAAGGTTACCAGTCTCAAACAGGGAGGTGAGTGCTCCTCAGCCCCTCCATAGTGACTGTCCTGGTTTAAGTTCCTGTGTCACGGTCTTGCCACAGGAACTTGTTCCCCTCCTGAGCTTACCACTTTAGCTGTCCTGGTACCCTGTTTGTGGGCTAGGTGGTGAATCATAGCAGCAAATTGAATTAGTGTAAAAATAACCCTTTTTTGTGGGTCTCTGTATACACCACTATTACCTTCATATATTGCTTTGTTAGCATGTTTTTGATGGAAAGTGCATACAAAAATGAGTAGGTTTTCTGTGTATGAGAGCAGGACCATCTTCATGTGTGTCTACATTTGTGCATCAGAGCCAGCATGTGCAGCATATTGTGTCCTGCTCATACTTCTATGAGCAGTGGCTGGTCCTCCTCAGCTGTCAGTCTTTCTCAAAGCCCATTTTTATTTGTAATGGAAAACATCATAAAGGGCAATGCTGTCAGTGCAGTGACCAACAGTGACCTGCAGACCAGTTGCAGCCCACCTATGCTCTCTGCAGTCTATGATCTAGGTAATAAACATGTTAGAATGGGTGTGACTTGCAAAAGGAGTGGGGGAGTGTGTGACACAGTGCCATCCAGTGGACCTGCCACAGCAGATCACTTAGCATTAAAATGTAGCATGTTCATTAGCAAAGTGAATTGAGGCACTGGGCTGTATATAATGCTTCCCTGGTATGCAAACAAACTTGGGCCATTCAGCAAGGGGAAGCACAGGTTTCAGATTACATCCCTGGAGACACCTTCCCTAAGGCCTTGGGTACCTTGCTCATCACTTATGTTGCCATCTGTGAGGATGCAGCAGTACAACTATTCTGGAATAACTGTACCTGTGGGATTGGCACATCATTGCCCATCTCCTCCTGCATTCTGGGATGGAGCTGCACTATGTGATGAAAAGGAAGCAAAAACGAGGTTAACACTTGCCTGTGTGGTTAGTGTTACTGTGAGGAGTGAAAGGAGTGCCTGCTGCAAGCTGCACTCTTGCACAAAAGTGTTTCATCTCAGGAGTTCAGGGAGAAAGAATGTCAGGATAAAAAAAAAAGAAAAAACAAACAAACAAACAAAAAAAAGGAAACAACTTTCCAGATTGCCTGGAAGGATTTCTCAACGGAAAAGCCTTGCTGCTTCTGTGATCCTTGGGGGCACAGTACCACCTGCTGGCAGTGGGATGGTAGTAGAGCAAGAGATGGGACAGGTGAGGCAAACCAGCTTTGGCAGTTTGCTCTTTTCCAGAATCAGAACGAGACTCAGGCTTGCTATTCAATCAGCCCAATTTTAAATATTTAGGTTGTAAATCTAGGTCTCGAAGTTAAGCCATCTGAGCAAAGGACAGATTCCTCTTTCAGCTAGTCGCAGTCACTAAGGGTCAAGTTGTGACATTTCTCCATCTGTGAAAGCAAGGCAATACAGATCCGCAAACAGGGTCCAGTTTAGCAAATCTGCAGGTAGGGTTTATTTAGGTAGATTTGTATAGTGTTTTTTTCATTGGTTCCTTATAAAGCTGTACATCAGTGTCTTTTCAAACCCTCTCCTCTTATCCACCATGTTATGCATTACATCAACACTTCCTACCTTCCTCCTCAGCCCAAATTTTTCTATTCTGCTCTTCTCTCTTCATCTCAACACAGTGTTTACTCTATAACTTTCTCAAACTCTACTCCACTTAAATTTATTTGACTAGAAAATATCAGCTGATTGATTTGAGGTTGAACTGTTAACAGTTTTTAGTAATTTTTACCCTCAGGACCCTCAAGTCTAGCAGTCATTTTCACACTTTGTTTCTTCTTAAATCACTTGCTTACTCTTTTTCATTGCTGTTTGTCTTGTCCTTAGTTAATTTGTAGGGCTGTTTCTGTCTTCTAGAGTATGCAGCTGATTGCAAAAGAAAGCTCTGCACTCTTAGCTACTAGCCCACACAATGTGGCCTGGAAACTGGTTTAAAGCAAATCCATAAAACACCATGCCTGAAAGCATTTATTAGGCATTGTGGGTCCAAATATGATCTAGGACTTGATACCATGCCTGGAATATGGCTCTAGTGTCTGAGAATGGGGAAGGGGCAGAACAGTCTCCACTTGGGTACACACCCTGGATTTTGCTTTCCTAAACCTAACTCACCTATCAACATCCACTTGACTGATGATTTGTGTGTTAAGAACTTTGAAAATAGCATTTTTTCCCCACCTGCAAAATTATCTGTTTGTACCAATGCAGCGACTGGGAGTTGTGGACACACCTGGCTAAAATGGTTAAGGGACTGGACTGAGCACTATGGAGCTGAATTCTAGACACTTTGAGTAAAATTCAGCTCACCTCACTGTCCACTAATCTAAGCCACACTTCCTGAGCTTATGTAGGAGGATGTTATGGGAGACAGTGTCAAAAGCCTTGCTGAAGTCAAGCTGCACAATGTCCACTGCTCTTCCCTCATCTATCCCCATGTTTCTTGACATTCCTGCTTATATAAACTAAGGAAGAATGTAAGCCAGATAGATATATGATTAGCTGAGTGTTAGTAAAGCTGCAGAACAATGGTTAGGTCAAGAAATACAGAAGCAGTCGGTGCTCTGGAAGATTATCCGCAATGGACAGAGGATTTATTTATTCCTCAGCTTACAGCTGAGAGAAAAAGTACCAGTTTCAAAGGACAGAGTGACATAACGGAATATGGGAGGAGAGACCTATCTGATGACAGGAGGATGTCCATAACATGAGTGTCTATGTCTGAGCTAGTTCACTAGTCTCCCTTTATGGACAATGGATTTCCATTCAACAATGGGTACTAAATTAGGTATAGCCTTTTAGGAAAGGATTATAGGGTGACTTCTATAAGGATCATCTCAGATCTGCAGGATGGTCAACCTGGTAAGCAGAACATCAGGAATTACTGCTTGAGACCAAGACAGAAATCACATTTGGAATAATGCATGCAATTTTGGTCTCCTTATTGACAGAGAAGATCTGGGGGAACCAAAGCAGGGATCAAGGATATTGACTAATTGCACTAATGAATGAGGACTAGAACTGCATCTAGAAAAGAGATGACACATGGAGAAACAATGAATCGTATTGAAAGAGCTGAGCAGGGAATGTTTACTTCCTATTTCTTCTAATATTAGGTTATCAAAGGGAGTTACCAATGAAAGTGTGAGTTACCAATGAAAGTTACCAACAGAGGAGCTGCTTCTTCAATCCAGAGGTAAACCATGAAGTAAAAACTGGATTCAGACATGAATTTGGAAAATTCTTGGAAGAAAAAACATCATGAAGTGTGAACACAAGTCTTACCTGGGCAGCTACCAAGCTATCCATAGTTGTAGTTCACAGAGACATGTTCAGGAAAAGACCTCTTATGACTTGGTCAGTCCAGGAGCACCTAATACAGGTGATAGCTGGAAGCAGACTATTGAGCTAGGATGCTTGCTGTGGTCCAAGCGTGTCCCTTCACATTCCTGTGAGAGAGGAACAATTCAGAAGAAGCAACAAATCATTCAACATGCTAGGCTTAGGGTATATCAGGAGAAGTCTTCCCAGGACAGGCAGGCTATATAACATTCCAAACTTTGAGAGTGTCAGGATGTAAGGGATCACTCAGCTGACATGCCTGGCTCCTATTTTTTGTCATTTGTTGCACTAAACATCCTGTCTAGTTTCTGAGATATGCTGTGGGCAAACTAATATTATTAGTATTAACACCAGTATTGATAAGAAGTCTGCATAACAATTATCATCTCAAATTATGAAGCATTTCAGAAAAGATGTGACCTCTCTCTTGGGATTAATGAACCTCCTGTAAGAACAATAGAAAAGTAAAACATTGCTTAGATCTTGGGGATGAGGCAGATGAACTCTGTGCTCCATAGAAGCTAACTGTAAATTGCAGCTGAATGGTTGCAGCAGTAGGTGGTTGAGTGTCCCCAAAATGCTAGTTCCACTTCCTTGTCCACTTCCTCTTCTCTGGTGCCTTGTTATGCAGACCCTGGGCAAGGTGCTTGATAGCATTTGTTTTGGTGCATCTCCAAACTTCCTTCAGCTGAGAAAGGAAAGTTTTTTTTGTTCTGTGGGTTAAGATTATGCACAAGAAATGGGTGCTGTGCACCTCCTCCAAAGCATGGGACCTGCTTCCATGTACCACGTTAACACAGCACAGACCGAAGCCATAAGAGAAGAGGGGCTCTGATGGCTGGATCTAGAACTGAAACATTTACCTTTGATGCTCTTTGACCAGAATAGGGTTGGATGAACTAATTTACAACTTAAATATGGTAAACCAGAAGTGGGTTTTGTAAAGCCTCTGGATGGGAAAATGCCAGTACTGGTTGTGCTGCCACATTCTTGGTAAGACAAAGAATACCAGGTTCTTCTATCTGCCAGCCAGACTTGAAGCTTCCTGTTAGAGTAGCTGATGTGATGAACTCTGCAGTCTTCTCTTACATGGGAGATCTGGCCTTTGGGGCTGTGACACAACTTAGATGACTTCTATATTTTAGAAGAGACACAGTTTTAAAATGTGTAACTTATGACCCCTGCTCCACTTTAAACATCTCCTTAAATTCTGCAAAGCTGGAGAATTAGCCTCTACAAGTCACACTGATGTTTCTCTCTCTTCAGCAGGAGTGGATTTAGGAACTCTGTTTTTTATCATATATCTATGATAGCTCTACTGTTATATTAGATGTCATCAATGTATGAATATTGGAAACTCTCAGGAGGCCAAACTCCATCACAAAGAGATATTGATTAAGAGCTTTCCTTTAAAGCCATTCAAAATACCATTTCTCAAAAACCTTATAGTATGTGCCTCTCTTTTGTACATCCATTAGGAGACAGATGGCAGTTGCAAATCAGTTAAAGCTCTGTGAAATTCCATAGTTAAAAGGCTATGTAAATTGTGGGTTTGAAACAAGTACTAATATAGAAGCTTGCATAGAATGGCTATAGGACAGTGAACAGAGCATCAACAGAGAGTAACTTGGAAAAACTTGTTTTGGAAGAAATAGAGCTATTGTGCCTTCTAAAGTGTTATCCCTAAAAGTGCTTTCAAGTCAGCACAGCTCAAATAAGCTGAAATAAAAAAAATTAACTGGACAGAAATCTCCTGTGCTGTGCAGGGTGCGATGAGTAGGGCAGTTAGGATAGCCCTCTCACCCATACAGATAAACCACTGGTCTCCTGATTTCCCCAGTTTTCCTTCCCCCAATGTCCTTTTTGCACTCTTCTCCTCTCACATCCTCAGCACATCTGAGCCTCAGCCCTGTCTCTGAAAAAAGACCACATCTTTACTCTTCCCTACTCTTTCCATACCTGCTGCCTGCACAAAGTGTTGCCTGGCCCACGTACTCAACCACCTATATCCCTGCTCTTTGGCTTGCCTCATGTCCACCTCTACCACCACTTTCTCCTCCTCCAGGCCTGCCCAGTCCCTCCTGACATCTCTTTCCCTGCCTCAAACACCAACTTACTTTTCACTTAATCCTCGATCTGACCCACTTCTTCACTGATAAACCAAACAGCTGCAGTTTTACTGCATTTTGCCCCATCAGCATCTCCACAAATGCACTCCTCCCTCCTTGTTTGAACCACCTTCCCTCCCAACACTTGTCTCTCTCACAGTTTGTACCTTAGGCAGAAGTCATGGGAAGAAGTCCCATTACAGTAGCTCCCCTACAGAACCAGGAAAGAAGAGAGATCTAGGGAAGAGATGATCTTTCATGTCATCCCCTGTGCTATTCATTTGACATGTCTTGCTGCAGACCTCATCTTTATTGTTCCTGCCATTGTGGCTTGGGATGAAAAACAGTAGGTACAAGTAGGGGTTGTCCTACCTTAGCCTACCACCTCTCCAAGAGCTTCATTTGCTGGTAGAAAGAAGTGGGACCAAGAAGGACATGATCCCTACATAAAAGACCCACTGCAGGGCATGAGAGCATGCACAGCTTGCCCAGTTTCTTGACCTTCCCTCCCGTTAGCTCCTCACTGTGGACATTGCCTCAGCAGGATCATAACATGCATGGTCAGCTATGATATTATGACCACAACCAAAAAGCATGACTGACAGCTCCCATCACCTCCCTAAATTCTTATAGACTATTTGAGATTCCCTTCTTCACACCAGCCAGAAGGCAAAATGTCTTCTATCTACCCTAACTCTCCCAGTATAAGAAGATACTGCGAAAGATGTGAAAATCTAGCTGTGCCTGAGGCTCCCAAACTGTATGGCAAGGTTTGCTTCCTCACAGCAGAGACACTTTCCAGGAGGCATAAGACACATGTTTGTGCCTTCTTCCCCACCACTGCTCACCTACCTCCCTTGACAGCCCTCAGTAAGCTGGTCCTTCTTTCAGGATTCTCTGATTAAGGTCAAAGACCTATACTACAGCATATAATAGTCTTCTGCTAGTACTTCATCACCCAGATCCTGGTAGGTTCTTTTCATCCTTCCTGGAAGGATCCCTCTAGGGGTTGCATAGTCCTGTGGGGGCTGTGCCTCTATTGTCTCCCTGCTAGGCTTCATGGCATGCCTGAGGAGTTGCCTATGGGCATTGGACCAAGCAGTATTGGACTTACAAGAACAGCCAGGACTACTAGAACCACTCCTCTGCCTGCCATGGTTCACAAAACAGACTTTGCTAAGCCAATTCACTAGGACTGAAGTAGGTCAGGGAACACTCATGCAGCTCCACTGATACCCTGGGGGCTGCATGCTGTGCTGAGCACCTAGGAGGAGGTAATGGTGTCATAGCTTCTTGGGTGGCCTGGGAAGAGGAACATTGGCTGCTTCAGCAGTCAAAGGCTTGGGGCTCTGTCACACCAGAGCACCTGAATTTGGATAGCAAGTCCCAGCTCAGGTGGATTACAGACCACCAGAGGATGCATTGTAGCCTTCTTGCCAGAAATATCAAGACTTGACCATGGCACTGCCAGGCATGGCACTCTCAATGGGTTTCTAGTCTCAGATTCAGAGACAGGTGGCCACCTTCCTCCTGGTCTTTCCCTTAGTGGCATCTGACTGGAGATGTCACTGCACTGTGGCTGAACACTGCAGCTGAAGAATATTTTCAGCTTGAAAACTGTGTTCTGTGATGTGTTCTCAGCAAATACTAGTATCCATGCTTCCTCAGAGCTTATGTTAGTACCCTCTGAAGGCTGCCATTGTAGCAAGAATTGAATGAAGCAGTGAAAAGATTATCAAAATCAATCTCCTCCTAATAATTTGTATACAATTTGGTGAGAAATAGCATCAAAAGGTACTCCTATGAAAACACCTCTAGAGGGGAAAAACTAAGTGAATGAGTCTCTATGTTACATCTAATGAGCCCTGTCAAGAGCAGAGCTGGAGCAAAGTTTCTCAGCTGAGTAGGCAAAACTGAATTTTGCTGCGCCTTGAATATTTGAGCAAGAAGATTTGAGGCTGTAGCAGAGGAAGTTCTGAGGGAAAGGCCATGGAGAGTCAGCAGTGTCCTAGGAAAGAGAAGAATATTAGGTGTTGAGGAGCTCTGTAAAGGGTGAAGATATCTGGATTGCCCTTCTTCTCCTCATTTTTCATAGTGTGTGAGACTACAGTCGACACTCCCTCACGGGACTGCAGATCATCCTTTTCTGATATGCAGCCACATATCATTACCCTCCTCTGTTTCCCTTCTTGAAAGAAACCTCATCCTCCTGCACCTCCATGCTTCAAGTGATATGGCCAGTTCAAGACAGAGCATGGGAGGAGAGCAGGGCTTTCTCTTCTTACTGTTGCAAGACCAGCATGAGACTGTGACTGTTAATGTTGTCCCTACTAATCTTGATCCCTCTCCTAAAATCACCAGTCACTGAAACAGGGCTGTGCAGGCAGGAGGTGGGACAACTCATCTCTTTGTGTCTTCTAGGCAGAGCAGACTAGGATCTGCAATCTTGGAACAAAGTCAAGTGGAGGGTTGAGGCACACTAATATGTTGCCTATGTGGCAGTGCAATGAGACATGGACATACATCACCACACCTGCTCCTAGAGATCTTACTGTGTTGTGCTGCCTTTTGCTTGGTACAAGAATGCCAAGATTTTGGTTTTTGGAAGTCTGCATACAAATCCTCTATGTAGATTCAGTTCACACTGTATCTGTGGTAAAAAGCCATGCTAGTGTGGACTCAGTGTGTGGCTGGGCTTGAATGGTGTTACAAACAACTTTGGCAAGGGAGCCAAAGGCTAACTCCCATACCTACATGTTCTGAAAAGAAAATATTTCTAGATCTTCCACCCTCTGCCAGTCTTAGGCAGAGGCATGGTTAGAGGTCTCTATCCTGGGAAGACCTGCTACCAGGAGCCCCTATGTAGGAAATTCAAAAGAAAAAGCCCCAGGTGTGGGCAGGAGAACAGCAGTGGCCTCAGTAATACAAAGCAGATCTCAGGAGTATCCGCCCCATCATGAGCTATTTGAAGACACTGCTGCAGGGCTTACAGATTCAACATACGTTCCTTAAATATCACTATAAAGTGCTGTAGTTCAAAAGCTTGCACTCACTTTGTTTGCTTTGTGAACTTTCCAAATACACAAGCTGATGGAGGAGGATATGAAAGGCAGCAGTGCACCCTCAGCTTGATGAAGTTGCCATTTTCATTTATTGACTGCATAGATTAGTTTGAGACTGTTGTGTGTGAGTATGTGTCTAGAGCCCTGCCACACAGGAGCATGTATTTCTATATTCCTGAGATATTATGGGAACATTTTCAGAGCACTGGAGGTGCACCTTGCTAACATCTGTCCCAGAGGGCCTATTGGGTCCTGGAAATTTGCTGTTAAGTTTCTCTATGAATGTTTGTGAATGTGTGCATAGTTGATCTTGGGATGATCAGGTTGGGCATTAGAAGACAATCCTTCCTCTGGAAAGTGGTGCAGTCCTAGAAGTAGTGCCTAGAGAGGTGTGGAGATCTCCACTCTTGGAGGACTGCAGGACTTGGCTGGACAAAGCCAAAGCTGTTGTGGTGTAGATTTGGTGACAAGCTAGTTTAGAACAGGAGGTTGATCTGGAGACCTCTGGAGGATCCTTCCCACCAACATTTCTATGAGATGTTGCTTGTGCAATGCATATTTGGTTATATGTGCCTGGGAGAAAGTGCTCCAGAGCATGTGTTTGGGTCTACCTGTTGTGTCTGTGACCATCAGTGCACTTGGCAGCAAACTTCAGTGGAACCAGGAATGTGTTGGGTGAACATCAGGTGAAATAAGACACTCTCCCACTTCATATACCGTTATTATTGCACAGGATGCTGCCGAGCATCCTTGAGCTTGGTGTGGAGACTGCCAAGCCCCTGCCCACCTCCCGCAGGTACCAGGCAAGGAGACCGCTGCTGGACAGCTCGCAGGAAAGGAGGGACCTGGCCAAGCTCTGCCAGGCACCCCATCCCCGAGGGCTGCCGGAGCTCTGGGGACAACCCACAGTCCCGGGGCCGGGAGGAAGAGGGAGGAGAGAGTCTGTGGGGCGGCGGCCAGGGGGTCGGCAGGTCCCCTCGGAGCCCCGGGCTCCGCGGGCGGGCTCGGTGCCCGGCGGGACGGGACGAGACGGGACGGGACGGGACGGGACGGGAGGAGGGGGCCGCCCCGCCTCCCGCTTAAAGAGCCGCGGCGCCGGGCGGCCGCGCAGCGAGCTGCGGAGCGGCGCCGCGCCGGCACCATGCGCTCCACCGCCGCCCTGTGCCGCCTGCTGCCGCCGCTGCTGCTGCTGCTGCCGCCGCTGCCGCCGCCCGCCGCCGCCTACTTCGGGTCAGCGCCGCCCGCGGGGCTCGCCCCTAGCGCCGCCTCCGCGCCGCGCGCGGGCCGCCGAGGGCTGGGGGGAAGGCGCGGAGGCTCCGCGAGGGTGTCCGGTCCGTGAGCGCTCGGGGCACCCGAAGGCAGGAGGTCCCCAAGTCCGGCTGGTCGCCCACCTGCAGCGCACCCTGGTCCCCGCGCCGGTACCCGGAGTGGTGGGGCCCGCGGCGGGGCGTTTTGGGGAGAGAGATGGGAGGAAAGAGTTCTTTGGGAGGTTTGGAGAGGGGTGATGGTGCTGGGTGCTCCCAGGACACCCTCGCCGTGTACATAAGACACCCAGGGGAAGGAGCTTGAGGGACTGTCTGAGAGAGCAAGAGTGAGATGGAGAGCAAGGTGGAAGGCTGCTTTTAGGGTGGAGCAGTGGGGAGAAAAGCAGTGACTTTCCTCATTCCTGGAACTGTGTTTCTGTTCAGGAGGTGAAATTAGCCCAGGGCAATTTCTGGCTTTGAAATCTGTCTCCAAACTGCTTCCCTGCAGGGAAGAAGGTGGGAGAAGAGGACTGGCAACGGGAAGCGAGGCTCAGCAGACAGGGTATGGATGACATGCAGGAGCTAAGGTGCTCCGCAGGGCTGGCAGATACTGTGGGCGCGAGCCTGGGCTCAATGAATTAAGGCTGATGCTTCAGCGCAAGATGCTCCTCAGGATCACCTGGGTGCCATTGTCACTAGGCACATGTCAGTCTCAGAGCTTCAACTTTCACCTCTCTTCCTTTCTTTGTATTTTGATATTTCTTGGGTTAAAGGAGAAGAGCTTTTAATAGAAAGTTTTTAGTAAGTTGAGTCCACATAGAATTTCCCCTGAAGAAGTGTTTTGTTTTTGGTGTAAGCTGCTTCACACACAGGTTTTCGGACTCTTATGGTAAGCAGAGCTGTGTGCATATACCATAGCGAGTGTTGGGAGATGCACAAATATTAATACATTCAAACTCACCACTGTGTATGAGTGTAACATCAAAGGATCTCGGTCCCTCTCTGCTGATCTTCCCATTGCATGCAAGTCACTTCTTCCTACATTTACTTGCAAGTGTCTACTGGCTTGGCATCCTTATCTAGGACAGTATTTGCTATTTCATTTTTGCTCAAAAGTTTCCTTAGATCAGGTGGATTTTAAGTTTATTAATTATATTATTTTGTCTAACTCATACCTAAGTGCATGATGACAGGGAAAACTCTACCTTTCTTGCTGCTGGCTATGTGTAAAGTGTATAGGCATATTCTTTTTATGGAGTTAGGCTGCAGTGAGTGTGGTTCCAGTTATAGGGAACATGTGCACACACACAGTTGTAATAAGTGGAAGTGAATTTATCTGTACTTTCTTTTCAGATAACTAATGCAAAGCAATTACTGACTATTGCTCAAGCTGGATTCAGTTGTCAAAGCAACCTGAATGATTATTCTTTGTGTAACAACGATCTTTTGGGTATGAGCTGCTTTCTAGTCATATGAAATATGTGTGTGCTGTCTTTTGATGGTGTATATCTCAGAATTTGTGGCTGTGGTTTCACTTTTTTGTGTTTCTTTTTTTTCTTGAGAGTTTTTGACACAGGCATGTTGTGAGTTCTCACCTTTTTGCTTTCGTCTATTACTTAAAAGTCGCAAGCAGGAATACAAGACAGAAATGAGAGCCTAAGAACTGAACAAGAGGCATTTGTGTGGCTATCCTTAGAGACAGGACCTGAGCTCTTTGGGCTGTATATTGTGGGTTTGGTAAAGGTGAAATATTGCTGACTGACACTGGTGAAGAACATGCTACCTGCATTTGGTTCTGGTGGGACAAAGGTAAGGCAAGAAGCGTACAGGCTGGTCCAGCAAAAATGGCCGAAGAGTCTGGGAAAGAATGAAGATCATCTATAACTATACAGAGCAGAAGTCTTACTGGGGTGAACATAGCCTTGCAATGGAGAAATAATGGCAGCTGTGGGCAAATTTCAGAAGACCACGTTCCTTCAATATTGGCTTGTTTGGCTGCCAGTGCACTGGGTCAGTGCCATGGGTCTACTCGAGCTGATCTTGAGCTGCTTGAACTGCCAATGCTGCGTCCAGAAAGGAGTAAATCAAAGCTTGCTTTTAAATGCAATAAATAATGCATAAATAATGAATAGAAAATAAGCTCTGCATGAACTGTGGTCCAGTTGTTGTTCAGGTTATCTTGGAATTGCCAGACTCATTAGATGCAGGAGTCCAGGAGTGTCTGTCTCCCTTGCATACTTGCACCTCTGAACTTCCTTCATGCTTGTTTTGTTCTCACTTTGGCTAGTCTTCCCCCATGCTGTTGCCTCATGTAAGGTGTTTCCTCCTTCTCCTCTTATCCATTCTTTTTCTTTCTGGATGTACAACTCCTGGAATGGATGGGCATCACCCTAGACCTCACTTAAAGCTGTCAGCAATCCATTGCTTGTGAAAAACGGTTAAGGAGGTGTTGGAGAGTAGAGAGTGCTTCACATCTAAGAGGGCAACAATTTCCCTCTCCCTAGAGCTAGAGCAGATTTTTAGAAGAGATTCACTTCAGGCAGGTCGTTGTTGAGTAAGCACAGGCAATAAACTTTACTAATGCCTTCTGCTGGAGAGATCTCTAGGAGTGGGCTGTGGCACGTGTCATTCATTGGCTCATTTGGCTTATGCTCTATGGGCAGCAGGAGCTGCTGCAGCATTTCTTTTGAAGTATCCTGAGATACCTGTGGTAGGTACAGGAAGTGCCAGGCATCCCTGGAATTTCACATTATGTCCTGCCTTGATTCACAGCTCTTCTTAATGCATCCTAGGTGTGTACCCTGTAGGTATTGCTTTGTATGTGCCATCAAAGTCAGTGGTACAACTGTTGCTCCTTTACATGAAGGAAAATTTTGACTCTTGGATTGATTTGTGTTTGTTGACCTCTTAGAGAGTGACAGGAACATGTGACTTGCAAATCTATTAAGGCTTGGGCTGGCTTGTGTCAGGCATAGTTTAGAAAATAACATGTCAGATGACATATACATATAAATATAAGTACCTTCAAAAACCGTGTCCTCACCTCCTCAGTAACTTTCTAGAGATTTCAAATAAGCTTTTATCCAGCTAGTACAGTTACTTCTTCTTTGGTAACTATAATTGCAGTGTTTCTTTGTTGAATCTAATGTACCAAATCTACTAGGGACTGTCCAGCTCTGAATGCTCCTGGAAAAACATTAGCTTTGAACTGCACCTCTGACAGATAAACTAAATGTCCATATTAGTTACAGAGTTCCTAAGTGTTCCTCAAAGTACAGTATATTGGGACAGTTTGTTATAGGATCTTTTTTGCATTGTCAGTCAGACAAAATGCTGGAATATTAAAACGAGTATATTAGCAGAAAGAGCAGAAATGACAGGGAAAGGAAAGTTTCAACTAGTACTTGAAGAGATGGACTCCACTGTTTGGCACAGTGGAGAAGATGAGGGACTCCTGATGCAATGAATATTTAAAGGCTTTTCACAAATACGTTTTGATTATCTTTAGTTCCCAGATTCTTTTTAGTCACAACTTCTAAAAATTCACCAGTTTGTGTTGAGTGTTTCTTCTAGGGGACACTTCAAGGGATGCAGCCAGTTCAAAGCTAGGCTGAAAATCCTATCATCAGTGCAGTGACTGACCTGAGTGCTGGCTTGGGTAAGACTGTCAGCAGCATGGACTGCACTGCCCCTGAAATCAAGAACTACATAGATATGATTTCATGTGATGGAGTTAGATGGGGAAAGATTTAAACCAAGGATGTCCAGACTGTGGGGGCCTAAGGCAAGTAAGGAGAAAACACCCAGTACAGTTGAGTGACCCAATTCAAGTAGTGAATAGACACTAACCACGGCAGTTCCCAACTAGTTCCCATAGCTGGGGAGTTCCCACACCAGACTACATATCTCTCTTCCCAAAACAATCGGCTCTTCCTCTGTAAGATATTTATATGCTCTTCTCCATGGAGTTTCAGGTTTCTTTTTTATAAAAACAAGTCTACATCTAGACACATCATCTATTACTGTTCCCAAAGAGTTGTGGCAACAGAAAGAGGTTAAGGGCAGAAATGCCCAATGCCAAGGACTCCAAATCATAGCCTCAGGTGAATGTATAAATCTCACTTTAGTTTTTAATTCAAGCTCTTGTTCTTTGTGAGGAGCAAAAAGCTTGACAACAGGCTGGGAGAACAGCAGTTATATGAACATCTACCTGAAGATCTGAAATGAAACTCTGAGGGAGACAAATAAAAAAACCTTTGAGTGTAATAGTTTATCCCAAGATGCTGATTTCTGCCACCTTCTCTGTAGAGAACTGATGATACAGAGCACAGGAGACCAGCCCACTTGTACAAGCAGATACAGCATTGCTCTTGGCTATCCATTTGTTCATGGACAAGTACTGAGGATTAAATAGTGTTGCTTCTGAAAGGATTAGAACTCTGTGCCATAGAGCTGCTAGGGAGAGAGGATAGCTGATAGGACCCTGCATTCACTTTAGTGGCTTTAATTTTTTCTGTCATTGTTGAGTATCCTCCTGGCCTTTCCTCTATGCTTGCCACAACAGTCTGGGGTGTGTGGATGTTTCTGTGGAACATGAAAGGCCTGTGAAATCAGATATGAAGTGCTGTTATGGCTCCCTTTGATTTGTCTCCTTTCTTGGGAGAAGGAGAAAAAGCATATTTTTAAGCGTTTTAAAGGCCTTTCAGATCCAGAGGACATTGGGCATTGCACAGGAACAGGCTCTCATTAAAAATCTCTTAAGCAGCTGGAATGTGGCTGGAAGGAGATTAAAGGAAAGTGATGAATTTAGCAAAGTGCTTAGGCAGAAAAGTAGAAATAAAAGTTTGAGATCCTTATTGTTTTTCCAGATTGTGAGCAGGTGTGCATTAATGCAAAGATTTTACCTTTTTTACTGTATGATCTGTAGATAATAAACTCTTAATCATCTAAAAATGACGTGCAGTTTGCCTGGCTGCAAATATCTGCATATTTTATATTTAATTTTGTAAGAATGCTGTTAATCTGTTTTTATATTTGTTTTACCTAATAAAATACAGTTATGTTTAATAAGGTCAGAGCCTGCAACCTTCTATTTGCACAAGTAAACTTAGCTATGCCTGTTAGGACTCTCAGAGTGGATTCTGCTGTGCCAGTGGTCAACTGTGTGACCTTTGGCAATTGCTTTAATTTCTCTGTCTGCTTCTCTAAATTGAAATGAAAGTTCTGTGTTTTGGGTGTTGTGTCTGTGCACCAATCCTGTGTAGTGAAGCCCAGTGTCTGTAGGAAACTCCAAGCATGGCACTGTTATTCTTTCTTGCTCACATTCACGTGTTTTATATAACAAGTGTGTTAGTTCACATGAGAAAGACTTTTGGAGAAAGGTATACTCCAGAAAACTTTTGTCATATATCTTTGGTTAAACAATTTATTGCTCATTGTGTTTACTACTCAATGCATTATTTCCATTTGGTTATTTCCATACTCTACTTTTGGAGGACAGACAAGTTACTTTCTGTGATTTAAAAAAAAAAAGTTAAGAGTATACTGCTGTTGCAACTTCAGAAATTCACAAATGATGAAGAACTGAAATGTTAAGAAATAACCTTGCTTATCTGTGCAGGATGCTGCATTACTTCTGTAGGAATTTAAACTAATGCTGGGTCCAATTATAGAAAGCGTTTTTTCCCACAGGGCTTTTGCTTTGCGTCATGTAAAAGATAAATTATACTTTGTATAATTCACATCCTTGGTATATTTGCTCTGTGTGTGGTCCCAGGCTGTATTTGCTGTGCACTATTCAGATTGCTCTGAAAATGAAATTAAAATTTTCAAAGGATGTTTTTATAGTGTCTGTAACTATTCTACTCGGGTTTTTCACAGATATTAATATCTAACGTCCCTCAGGTTCTGAAGAATAGTAATACCACCTTCTCCCAAATCTCTCTGGCCTCCTATAATGCAGGTTATAGGACATCTTTGAAATAATCCCTGTCTGAGATTGGAAGAATACCTGTACTGGGTCAGACCAAGGATTCTCTTAGCCTCATGGCTTGGTTTCAACACTGGACAATAATAAGCATGAAGGGAAAAGTATCAAAGGGAACTAGCAGATAGTGTTGTTTTCTCAAAGTATTCTCCAGCTTCTGACAGTCTACACTTCAAGGATTTCCTGTGTCAAAGAAAGTATTTTTGTGTTTAATGGTCCCTTACAAATTTTTCTTCCATGACTCTGTAGGAACACATATACACTTTTAGCATCCCTAGTGTCCTGCAGTAAGAAGGGCTGCAGTTTATCTGCAAACTATGTACCTCCTTTCATTTATTTTTAATCTACTGATTAATAACTTCACAGAATTCCTCCTAGTTTTTGCATATAGGAGACAGTAATAGTCTTCCTTACTCACTTGTAGGCCAGACATGGTTTTACAAACCTCTCTTCTCCTAGTATCTTTTTTTTCTCCAGGTGGAAAATATGAAGCATGTTCAGTCCATCCAGTTGCTCTTCTTACAGGAACTGTTCCACCTATCTGGAAATCTATTAACTCTGGAAGTCCAAGTAGACTATAGCATCTGGATCATCCTCGTTTAGTCAATGACTCTTTCAAAGACCTCTAATAGCTTTATGAGGCATGACTTCTCTCTACAGAAGCTGTGTTGACTCTTCTCCACTATTTCGTATTTAACCTATGTACACTAATTCTATTATATTCTTAGGGTTTCCACCAACTCACCTGATACAGCTCTCCCCTATGCTCTGTAGATCCTCACATCTCTTACAAAAATTTGAAGATCCATTTCCTACCTTTTGTACTCATGCACTTTTAAATAATAGGTTACACACTACAATATTTTCCTTTTTGCGTCAGCATTCTGATATGACTATCATGTCCAATGAGCTGTATAAGAACATACAGTTGGCTTTAAAATTGCCATATGAGAAAATTCACTATAGCCCCTTACAAACTTAAGGGGGCTTAATAACCCTCAATTAAATGGTATCTGTTTCAGGTCTGATATTCTGGGTTTAGTTTCCATCCTACAGATTTTACTTTGCCCTTTACCAAGATATTGAAGAAGTGTCGACCATATCTCTTTCCTGCGAGAAGGGTTTCATGGTTTTTAGGCCACTCTCCTTGCTCCATGGAACCAGCATTTACAATGACAAGAAGAAAAAGTGAGCAATTAATTCTGCTGTTTTCTACTTCATTTGCAATTGAGAGAGTGCTATGGATGGGCTTTGCTACCACATCCACCATGCCTCTACAGTGGATCTCCTGCTTCTTGTGAAGCCACTGTGAAAAGAGAAGGGCTCTGAGCTGATTTCATCTTTTGTAGGAAGGAGATGACTAGTCCAAACAGGCAGAGAAGCTACTCCTCCTGTCTCAAAAACATCTGACAAGGCATGAATGCTGTCATGCCTGGACAGCCTGGCCAGGAGTCCAGCCTCCAGCTGGAGCAGAGGGCACTAAAATGAAGATGGAAACTTGGCAGGAGTGGAGTTCTTTGTTTTGAGAAGGATTTGTCAAGGGTTACGATGTTTGACATGAATGGTCTATTGGTATGTGGACAATCAGTAGCTTGATCTATAGGAGACTGGTAAGATCACATATGTGTTTTTCCAGTAGTGAGCAATTTCAGTGTCCTTATATGAAGCTCTGGATTTGTCTTTCCAGTGCAGGTTCTCTCTTTTTTTTTTTTTTTTTTTTTTTTTATCATTGTCCCATGAACTTGGGAAGCTTTGCTGCATGGGAACACCAATAACACATGACAAATGGAAAATAATCATCTAACTTGTTGATGAGTGACCTTTCTTGGGATGTGTGACTGCTGGATTGCAGTTATCATGCAAAGCCTAGGTCTCCTACTTTCTGGGCAAATGGTCTCCTCCAATTACTGTAATGGTGGCACACCTCTTCCTAAACCTTGTACTCTCCCAGTGACTCTGCAGTGAGTCTGAACATCTCTAATAGATCAGACTTTTCTTGACATCTAAATCCTTCCCTGTCCATCTTGAGCCGGCACTGGATTTGACTTTTCTTGGTCTTACCTTTAACATGCTTCAGATGTGCTTATGCACCCAGGGAAATCTAACTCTGATGGAAGAATAGGTTGATTTTTAAGCACCACAGTGGGTTAGGCAAACCTGTCAAAGCTTGTTCATCATGTGCAAGTCTTGCTCACTTTGATCAATCTTGTGTTCCTCACTGCAGTCCCTCCAGCTCAGGACTGCCATGTTCCTTGTGTGCCAGGTGCTGCTGCTGTGTGTGAGCAGTGTTTGCTGTTAGACAGTGCTTTAGACTATGCAGTCTGAGTTGCTCTCTGAAACTCAGTCATCTCAAGTGCATTAATCTTAATTTATTGGGTTGAACCTGACCCCAGGTATTTCTGTTTTGGTTTCCAGTAACATATGTTTATGCATCAACTTACGAACTTAGTGTATTGTTTAACAAGTATTAGTGCCTAACTTGGTTTGTTCAAGGACCCAGCTGGGTAGGGAAGCTAGTGGAGATTCGTTACACCAGTGGTGGGGTGGCAGCAGCTATATGCTTTTTGAAGACATGGCTTACAGATTGCTCCTATATATCCCTCTCATGTTTAACACATGGCTTTCACTGGAACATCTCATCTTTCTGTCCCCTAGTTCAGCAGTAACAATAGGATTAAGAGATTCTTCCCATCCACTTAGTTTCTAAAGTTTAATATTTGAGCATTCCGTGATGATTTCTTGGTTCATTAACAGGTTTCTGGATGACTTCCGTGTGTTAGTTAATCCCATGGCCACTTGTTGTGTGAGTTACATTACAGATGTGTGAGTGCACCCATGTGGAAGTTGTAGGCTACTGTGAGAATGAATGCAGAAGTGCTGTGAGGTGTTAAATGGAGCTGAGCCCAGTTGAGTGAGCTCACTACTGGTTTCACAGAGGGCCATGTGGTCCTCTGTCTTTGTACATAGTGAATAATAGCGTACCTGTGCCCAACGCCAGGCAAGCAAGGTGGGGTTTACCTGACTAACTGTTGCATAGTACCAGGATACACATAAAGCCAAAGGAATGTGGCTAATGTTTTCAGGAATAAGTACAGTACTGTGACATAGAATGACCTGCAGTACGATTAAAATACCATTTATCATTGTGTAAAAATGCAGGTTAATAAATTTATCTGTGTGACTGTGAAAGCACTGCGAAGGAAACCAAACTGGAGATGTAGAAATACATCCTTTTCAGGGAGTCAAAAAGAGCTTTGCTGGTGGCAACACACATGCATTTCTTCTTTCTCCCCACATGTTAGTCTTCTATTTTGCCTTGGTCTATGGTGGAGATCGGATACTAGATCTAATCAAGCTGTACTGACGAGTCTTCTGAGCTGATAAAGTACCCCAGCCAGCAGCGTTCTGATTATCTTTTATCCTTCCCTCTGATTTTCTCTTTTTGCTTCCATGACTGCCATTTTCCCTGACTATTTCCCTTTGCTGTCTGGTTTTTTTTTTTCAGTTTGACTGGGAAAGAAGCTCTGACCCACTTCCCTTCTCTGGGCTCCTCGGCAAACTCAGCCCAAGGGAAAGTTCATGTGAAACAGTGTGACCTGCTGAAGCTGTCCCGCAAGCAGAAGAGGCTTTGCCGGAGAGAGCCTGGCTTGGCAGAGACCCTGCGGGATGCCATCCGGCTTGGCATCATGGAGTGCCAGTATCAGTTTCACAGCGAGCGCTGGAACTGCAGCCTGGAAGGACGGACTAGTCTGCTGAAGCGAGGTACAAGGTAGTCTTTTGTTTGTGGTATCAAACCTCACTTGGTGCTAGAGCTCCTGGATATGATGTCTCTCAGGCAGCTAGGACATGGGGCAATAACTGGTGAGTGTAGAGATCCTGTATCTCCTAGGAACAGGAGCTGGGAATAGGAGCGTGATATGGGCGCTTTTACTGCAGAATATAAAAGAAGTGCCTTATCCTCATTTTTGCTATATGATTTGTCACTGATTGAAAAGGAGAAGGAGTTCACACCATTGGCTTGTGAATTTTTGTCTGAGACCAGAGTTTCCTAAGCTGACCATCTTTCTTGGTTGGCACTCAGGGATGATGCTGTGGCAAGTAAGGGTTAGTGTCCTATTTCAAGGGACAATTTAAGAAAAGACTTTTTTCAGCCCTTTAGATATCTTCAGGTGTAAATCTCTGTTGTTCTCAAACATGGAATTTAATCCTAATTTACTGTTTAAAAAACCTGTTTATCAGCTATAAGGCATTTCAGTGCGTGTTTACAGCATCTCGTAAGACTTTCACATACACTTGGAATTCTCACAGAAGTTCAGTTGTAGTTGACAAAGTAGTCCCTGGTCTTCTGTTACACAGAATGCTTTACAAGAACACAATAAAGAATACAAATTCTGTATTTGAGTTAGCTGGGAGAATAATAAATTCCTTAAATTAAAAGAAGTTGAAAAAAAATAGAATGAAGATAGACCCTGAGACTAGTTTCTTGATACAAGCTCCTAGAGCAGGCACATATACTCTGCTGAACCTGTCTTCATTCAAGTGACTAGCCCTTTAATGAACTTCAGTCTTGAAATAATTTTTAATTATCTAAAAAGTTAATGTCTTTTAAAAGAAAGAAGTTGAATGAGCCAATATTAACTTTGATGAAATTAAAATGTTAATTTTTTAGCATTGGAATTGAAACATTTTAACATTTCAGTTAGGAAGTATCAAATTTTATTAAACTAAAATTGTATTAATATTTTAGAAAGCACCATATATCAGATCTATATAAAAAAAAATATATGTATACTTATACATACAAGTCAGATTGCATCATTTTAAGACTTTTGTGAATTTTCTAGTAAACTATGCAAGAAATTATTTGTGAACATTTTGAGTGACTTTCTGACATCTCTACCTTCATCAACCAACCTCAAAGAACTTGAAAATGACAATTGAGTAATCCTCATCTTCAAATAGCAGGAAAACATTTAATTATCTCATTGTGGCATGCCTCAACATTTCCTTGGGCTCCAGACTGATGAAATAAAATATCACCTGTAATTCAAAACCTGTTTTGGCAGATGAGGAAAAGTGTTTGAAAACTTTTATTACACAATCTTCAAGATCAAATGATGATTTAATATAGCTAAGTATGCTACATGCATCTCCTGTATGAGAGGACAATTGGCTGGAAGCAATTATTAATTCTCATTTTTCTTTAACTTGCAAATGCGTTAATTTATTTCACAAAGAGCTTCACTTTTGATCTGTTTCTTGCATACTCCTGATATAGGTTTGTTGCTACCTTGGAAATTGTCAGTGAGATAATGGATTGTTCTACCCAAATAGTGCTGAAGAGTTCCAGAAATGGTTAAACCCTTTGATACTGCTATGGTTGTAGAGGAATTGTAGAGAAAAATGCACACCTTTCAACAAAGTCTTTTAATGGTTTTATCAGTGTAAGAGGGGAAAAAAAGATCATGTCCCAGTAAGATGCTTCATTTTTGCAATTGATAAAAAGCCACGTTCAATTTGTAGTCACAACCAAAATACTTCTGTGGCTAGCCTGGGATCACAAATGCTTTTCCTGCTTTTACAGACGTCACCTTCTCATTTTGTGTATTTACATAATTTTAGTAACAAAAAAAATGTCAAGGGCTTTCCGGTTTTTGAAATGGCAGATTTAATTTCACAGTCTGCTCCATTTGTTGTTTTACATTGACACTCCTCTGGACACAACTGGGAAACTCCTTTTGCTTAACCTACAATCTTTCCATGACTATTACAGCCACTTACGGTGGTTATCACTTTTCACTGATCCATGCAAAATCTCTCTGTGTTCCCTTTCCACTTCTCCTTTAAAAAAATCCATAAAAGCAGATTTAAAATGATTCTGGAAAGATATTTCAAGCCATCTTATTGCATTGTGACAGTTGATATCTTTTTCATATAAAGCTTATAAAGCTGTGATCTTCTTCTGGTTTTCAAAGTGTGGCGTAAATGCAGTCAGCTGCTGCTGGAGTAAGCCATATTTCATCTCAAACAACATGGTGATTTGGGAAAAATAAATATCTATAGCAAAGACAGCTCAGATCCAGCCAGTGAGAAAAGTCCTTCTTGAGAAATGAGTACTCCTTAGTTCTTTCCTCCCTCCTTTAATTTCTTTGCTTCACATTGGTCAGATTCTTTGATCTTCAAGTAGTGGTTTCATTGATTCTGTGAGGAATCTGGGAATGGAACAGCACAGGAGCAGTTGCTCAGAGAGGCTGTGGAATCTCCATCTTTGGAGTTTTTCAGAACTCAGTTGGACCAAGCCCTAAACAACTTGATCTAGCTTTAGAGTTAGCCTTGCTTTGAGCAGGAGGTTGTACTAGAGACCTCCAGAAGTCCTTCCAACCTACATCTTTCTACAGTTCTATAACTTTCCAGTCTACTTTTTTTTGTGGAGAGAAGGCTCTTCCTCTTGTTCTGAAATGCTCCCACTATCTTTATTATAACCTTGAAAATTGTTTGGCTTTGACCATCTTTCCTTTGGCAGAATTGCCATATGGCTAAACTCCTCCTATTACAGTTTTCTTTGTGGTCTAGAGCACATCACACCACAGAGCAGTGTCTTTCCATAACAGAAAACGTTGTTCTGTATTTATAGGCTGCTGAGCTACAGGAATAATTCCAGAGGAGGAGTCCTACCAGGAGGAGCTGGCTTGCTTCAGCATCTTGAAATTCAACTTTGCACTGGATGTTTACAATCAAACTTACAAAACAAGATGCCCAGCAAAAATGTCAATAATCAGATGTTTCCTTATGTGCTAAGTGTTTAAGATTTCATGGTGTTTGCTAGCAACCTGGTCAATGGTTCAGGAGAGTCATTCAGGTCTAAGACAGACCCTGAAAGCCTGGACATCGAAATTGCCCTCCAGGCTGCACTGGCTATGGTGACAAGAGCTTCATTGACATAGGGGGAGGGTAGATGCTTGCACGCATGGAGAAACCTCCATTCAGATCTTCTCGAGAACATGTTAGTTGGAGCTGAATCTCATTTGTGCTGTGATCTACTGAAAATACAACTTAAATAGATGCTCTGTTGTTCATTATTACTCTGCAAGGGCTTAAGGGCCACTCAGCTTTCTCTTTACACATGCGACTTGTAATTTAAACAATTAACCAAAAATCAAACCCTTAATACAAAGTAGGGGGAACATTTTAGACTTTTCAGACAAACATCTGGCATTCTGGTGATACTGAACCTTTGCCTTTAAAGGAGGTGGGAGAGGCTGAAGAAGGGGCAGATTTGAAAGTATGCTTGTTATCTTCAGTTACTGCTGTCTGCAATGGCCTGACCACAGGCAATGGTCTCTGATTTCAAGAGGGCTGAAATCTGGCCAGGGCTGACATGGAGTACCACAGAAGAAACCAAACCACCACTGCGTAGAAATAGCAGGAGTAGTGTGGTATTCCACAAAGTCAGATTTAGCAGGGTATGTAGAGCTGACTGGTACTGTTAGCTTTATATGGTATGGGAGAGTGTTTTTAAAATACTCTCTCCTCTTCTGGTGTCAATGCATCAGATAAGATACTAGGAATCTGGTAAGCAATTGGAGATTAGCTACTAGAATGATTTATCAGACATAGGATCTCAAATTTATCTTACCCTTCGTTAACTACTTCTTGTGGGTAAGCCCTTGTGGGCTTTCAAACAAGCCAGTGTTTGAAAATATGTGAGCATCATGTTGCTATCAGTAATCAGTGCTGACTCTGTCCCGTAACAGCTTTTCCATAACTTTAGGTGATACTCTTCCAGTACCCTGAGATTTGTTACAGAGTACCATCAAGCAGAGTGCTTAGTTGCAAGTTACTTGCCCTGACAGTAAAACAACAAGACTAGTGGAGTAGCAGGTAGTTTGAACTCCTTGACTCCCTCTGCATTGTTATTGGCTCTTTCATTTATGTCCATACTGTTGCTAGTTCTTTCATATAAAATTTAGGAATTCCGGGAAGTTTATATGAAGAATATCTTGATATTCTTCAAGAATAAGTCTCATGTGGCCTCTCCATTGTGGTCGTGATCAATCATTTTTTCCTTCTTACTGATAATTATCTGAAGAACTCTTTGTCCTGCTCTCTGGTCAGATTTATGGTGACCTCACCAGGATCTCAGCACTTTGTCATCTGATTTGTAAGACAGCTGAATGGGAATTCTTTGAGGGACTAGAGTCATGGAAAGATTTGAGGTTGAACTGGATGGTCCAGAGGTCCCCTCCAACATCTGCTCAAAGCAGGCCTAACTGCAAGACTAGATCAGGTTCTCTCATTCTTTTATTGTTTTGAGAAACAGATCTGTTTCCTTCCAGTGTGGCAGGAAATGCACAAGTGCTCTGTTTTTCATAAACATTTTTTTGGTCTGTTTTTGGGGGGCCAGTCTTATCAAGTCCTGCACTCTGATCACAGTCACCTGTCTTCCACTTTCTTGCTCTAATTCCTAAATAGTGGTCTCTGCACGCAGTTTTCCATTAAGAGTTTTGATTTCTGCAGGTAAACCCTGAAGGAAATATTAAGATCTTCTGCTGCATTATATTGGAGAGGAACATAATCATAAAAACAAAATATTATTTGGATTAGGTCAAGTTTGTGTCAGTTCTTGTTCTGGAACTTCTGTGGAGCTCATGGGAGTCATATTTGGGAGTATCATGTGTCCATTCCTATCTAAGCCCATGTCTTCGAACCGAATTTCTTTTCAGACACTGTGCTTTCTGTGCTGGTTGAAATGTCATGGTCATGTCATGGTCATGTACATCAGGGCAAATATAGCCCAGCTGAGAAGCCTGCTTTAAAAAGGAGACTAGATTCAGAAAGCATCAGCACAATCACTGGGAGTACATACTTTTGAGAGAAGCTGTGAAGTCCACTGATATAAAAGAGAATTATTCTCCTTGCCCAGGCTGTTCTTTAACGTGGAACCTTTCTCAATCAAAGTACATTTGATCTTTCCATAGGAAATACTACTATGTTGACACAGTCCCAATTAAAAATGTTTTGAGATAAGGGGTCAGGGGATTTAGTATTTTTTCATTCTCTAATAAATCTTAATCCACAACATAGTTTCAGTGACTGCATTTACCTGCACATATCAGCTGTGTGGTGAGGATGGTGGCAAATGGAGTACCATGACTCTGTCATTTTGTGTAGTTTGATGTTTTCCCAGGAGTATTTCACTGTTGGCACCCATCCCTTGCTTTCTGAGTGGTCTTCTGTCTCAGTACTGAATCAGCCACAGCCACCAGGTGAGACTAGGGAGTTAATACACAATTACTTCAAACCTGAACTTCAGTTTCACTGCTAGGAATGGCGTACAGGTAATGGAAGGGTTTTGTCTCTTTTTGTTTCTAAGTATTATGCTTGATTTTAATTCATGGCTAGAGTGAGGAGAGCTAGTGAGGCAGATGAAAACTATGTTTTGCCTTTCCTGCTCTTACCCTCTTCTAATACTTCTCCTGTGTAGGTTTTAAGGAAACTGCTTTCCTCTATGCAGTGTCCTCTGCAGCTCTTACCCACTCCTTAGCCAGAGCATGCAGTGCTGGGCGCATGGAGCGCTGCACTTGTGATGACTCCCCAGACCTGGAGAACCGCAAGGCTTGGCAATGGGGTGTTTGTGGAGACAACCTCAAATACAGCACCAAGTTCCTGAAAAAATTCTTGGGTCAAAAGAGGATTGGAAAAGACCTGCGGGCCAAGGTGGACATCCACAACACCAATGTTGGCATCAAGGTGAGGACCCACAGCAGCATGCCCCAAAAGAAATTAAGGCTCAATGCAAGTTTCCCAACCCATCCTCGGCTTAGGCTGTCCGTGAGAGGGTTATCTGGGTTATTCACTGTCCTGACCTGTTTACCTGTGTATTCTGGGCCTTATGGTACCGAGAGCTCCCTGGAAAGTCTCCTGAATTCTAGTGTGAGGATTTGCATGTTTGGAGTGGAAGAATAACAGTCTAGATCCTCTGCAGTTGTCACAGGCTGAGTGACAACAATGTGAAGCGCAATAACAGCTGCAAACTCTCTGGCTAAAATACTCCATGGGTTATGCCATAGCCACAGGGAGTTTTGAGTACAGCTAGAGCTTCAAAGCTGGTTCAAACTGTGAAACAGATTGAGGGCTGACACTTGACTTCACTTCTGGGTCTGCTGGTGACTTGTTGTGTTCTTTGGTACTAGTCATGTCAGACACTTGGTCAAGCAATCAAGCAATTTGGCCTATATGTTATGGACGACTGACATCAGTTTTTCCATTTATTGAACCTAATTTCTTGTGATTAAAGCACTGTCTTGATTTGAAGACATCAAAAAAGGGAATGCAGCATGCTGAAGATGCGTGATTTCATGGTTAACTATTCTTGATGTTCCAAATATGTGCTTAGTAAGAATTTGGCTGGCCTCATTGTTCAGCCATTTGTCCATGTTTGAGCTTTTTGGTCTTTAGCTCTCCAGTTAACTCTGTAGCTGCTCATGTGTGTTTTTTAGTTTTGCACAGAAAAAATAGGAATAATGTCAACAAAACTGAAGTAATTCTGGGCTGCCTGGAATCTGAGCTGTTAGCTGTACCCAGAACTATCTCGCAGTCCTGGCAGATAATCGTTACCACTTCTTTTCCTCATTAGGCTGTAAAGAATGGTCTCAAAACTACGTGCAAATGTCATGGTGTCTCCGGCTCATGTGCTGTCAGGACGTGTTGGAAACAGCTTTCGCCATTTCACGAGATTGGACGACTGCTGAAGCTGCGCTACGATGATGCTGTCAAGGTCTTCAGCACCAGCAATGATGCAGTGGGACACTCGGAGCTGGCTGGCCCCCACAGACACAGCCATTCCCCCAAGCATCCTGCTTCACCCCGTTCCACTGACCTGGTGTATGTGGAAGACTCCCCCAGTTTCTGTCGGCCCAGCAAATACTCCCTGGGAACTGCTGGGAGGACATGCTCTCGGGAGGGCAACTGTGACAGCATGTGTTGTGGACGAGGTTATAACACCCAGAGCCGGCTAGTTACCTTTTCTTGCCACTGTCAGGTGCAGTGGTGTTGTTACGTTGAATGCCAACAGTGCATGCAGGAAGAGGTGGTCTACAGCTGCAAGCAGTAGCTAGTGGGTCAGGACAAGTCCTAGAGTGATAGAAAGCAGTAAGGAGAGAGGGATGTGATTCTTCACTGTGGGGTAAAGGCAAAGGCAAGAACCACAGTGTCCAGTGCTCCTATTATCTCAATGTTGAGATCCTCTGACCTGAGGAGAGCCCCTGTATGAGGGGTGAAAATCAGAGGTTTTGTCAGGTAATAGATCAAGAAGAAGGGAGAGGGAATGGGGGTAACGTGGGGACAGCAGAAACACTGAAGCAGTCAAAATGTTTTTTGAGTTAAACCTTATACTCTCATCTGCAAGAATATCCCTCTCCCCCATCCTTCACTTGCACTTACATAAATATCTTGGGGTGATAACACTAAACTACTGAGGACTTGGGCCCTAGTCGTGGAGCGAAGAGGGAAAAAAAAGGACTGGGGAGACAACCAGCTGGACTGTATCCTGATGTAGCAAGGACGGGCATGTTCCTGCACCAAGGCAAAATGACTGGCAGTAGGGGATTTTAAACGCTGTTCTGGGAGATGGTTGAATCCTCTCTACTCTGAACTCAAAGACACACTATTGAATAGCTTCATTTTGATGTAAGATTTGTGTCTCAGGAATATTGTTTGAAAAACAAATGGAGCTCTTTCTTGTCATCTCTCAGACCTAAACTTTGAATGTTACACTCCAAGTGCATTCTAAACATGTTTTAACTTTGCTATCCACAAGACACCTGGAATTCTCTCAGTTACACTGGGTTGATCACAGGTAGTTCAGCTGAAGTCTGTGAAGTTACCCTTCGCAGCGTACTGTGTTGCAGGGGAGCTCTTTTACGGTGGTAAATCCAGGGTGATGCTAATTATCCATGTTTTTCCTTCCAATCAAAATTTTAATTACCTTTTCTTTTCTGTGTACCAGTGAGTGCCCCAGTGCTCAATGTGCATCGCATCACACTGTTCTGCCCAGTACTAACGTTAGAAAAAATTTTTGAAAGGGATTTAGGAACCAAAGTAACTGGACTGTCTAAAAAATTTGAAAGTTGCGAGTGACAGTCTCTGTGCTGGCAAGTTAGATATATCTAGACAATGCAGACATCTGTCAGGAGAAAAGGCCTGGGGGAAAGAGCTTAGACTATTGCAGAGTTGTGCTCCCCTGACTTTTAGCCATGTATCTGGAGTTAACTGTAAGTTGAGCACAACAAAAACAGACTATTATTTTTTTTGGTCAGGTCTTAAAGAGTAGCCTTGGGAGGGGCTGTGAAGCAGTCCCTGCCCTGGCCACCATGTACACGCAGAGGTGTATGACAACCTGTCTGGGTGTTGAGATGTATTACACTGCTTGGCAGTGTCTTTGCCTGCTGCAGGGCACTTTCTGGTTGATCCTGCAGCAGCAGTTAGAGGTTCCCTGTTTATACTGTGAGGGCAGCTTTGGTGAGCCCTTAGAAAAAAAAGCTGCTGTATATTTTCAGTCTTGGTAATGGCTATAAACTAGCAAGAAGAATGCTGATGTGCATGGATTGGCTAGCACTAGAATTGATATTTGAAACCCTCAACTTCAGAGCAAAATTCATTGGCAATATAATGGATAAAGACATAGGTTTAGGTTCTTTGAATGAACTGTGGCATGATCGGAATTAGACAGTGTTTCAATGTGATTGAGTTCCCCTAACAAGCAGTGAGATCTTGTCTATGCACTCCAGTTCTTCTGTGTGGATGTTCTGAAGTGAGGCAGCTTGTATCTACATTTCCGTATGCTTTTAGCACTTACTTTGCAGTGATGTTCTCAAACTCTCTTTATCTTGACCTTGTTGTCCATTTGCTCTTCACAGCTACTTTTGATGTCTGCTTCGTAAAAGGGTGGCAGAGAAGTGGCTGAGAGCAGAGCTATCCGATAACTGGCTGTTCAGAAGACAAGTAACACCTTCTCTTTGGCTATCTACAGGTCTCTTAAAGGGCTCAGTCCTTTTTATCCGTTGTTCTGGCTCAAGCTGACTTGAACTGAATTAAAGTATTTATGACAGATAAATTAGTGCAAATTGGGTTAAATGGCCTTACTTTTTTTCCCCTAAATGCTCCATAAATTAATATTGAGTAAACCATTATTTACATGTTGCTTTTAATCTTCTCAAAGCTGAAATCTTCCCACGAGCCTCAGTGCTGAACACAATGCAAAAGCATCGCAAGGAATTAAACTTTTTAAGACCCAGCATCATAAAAGAAGGGACAAAAGAAGTAGTTCTGCTCTGCACTATTGATCCCAAGCTGCCTGCCTGACCTCCTGGGTTTTCCAACATCTGACAGGGTATTTGGAGATCCCATACTATTGCATGGAACATTCTCATTTGAACAGAGAATGGGCATTAGTGGGTAAGAGGGGAAGAACAGCTTGATCCCATTCTTTGGAAAGTATCTATACTCTTGTCAAAACTGCACTTCTAGGTCTTCCATTGGCTGATAATATCTGGGCCTGCACAATCTTTTCTGCATGCCCAGATCCTATAATTTGAGGGCAACTAAGGTTTTCCTAGCTGAGTGGAAGTATTCTTGGTGGGCTCATTCCTTTTTATTCCCTCTTTGGGCTAATTATGATAAAGTGAATTAAAGAAGACACTTTACTGCTGATTAGGATTCAAGCATTTTGCAGATCAGACAACAAGTCTTGTATGACGTCACTGCAGGCAAGAGGTTGGGACAAAATTTCAGTTTTCATTTGCTTAGTAAATTCTGTCTCCAACTTTGCCACAAAGTTGTTTGGAGAAGAAAAATCATGGCTCTAATCTCCTAGAAAAGTTTCTGGGGTCAGTGTCATTTGCTGACCCAAGAAAGCTGAATCACAGTAAGGGGTTATTGGCACATGAAATTCCACTTGAACACAAGAAAACACTTCTTTGCTGTTTGGCTGTGAGGGTGGTTGAACACTGGAACAGATTGCCCAGAGAGGTTGTGGAGTCTCCATCCTTGGAGATACTCAGAACTCAAGTGGACAAGATCCTGAGCAACCTGCTCTAGTTGACCCTGTTTGAGCAAGGCAGGGTGAACCAGATATCTCCAGAGGTGCCTTCCAACTCCAGCTAATCTGTGAATCTGTGGTTATGGACCTACTATCTCACTTCTTAAAACAGCTGGCAGTTTATGTCACATAGAGTGTTAGGTCTTCTCTTAAGAGCTGTGTGCTCAGTGAGACCCAGTGCAGCAGCATTATGTTTTGCTCTGGCATTAAGAAGTGCAAAGCTGCAAACTGCTCCCACATCTGGGAGCATATATAAGGAGTTCTGATACACTCCTGCCCTGCAAAGCCAGCTTGGGCCTGACAGAGAGTCTCTACAAGCCTCCCAATGTATAACTGAACATCTGCTTTCTCCCCTATTCAGTTACTCCAGTAAAAGAGCAAAGGCTGGGGCTTGGCTGAGATGGCTCTTGGGGTATGAGCTGGACAGGAACCCGGCTGGTGTTTGTAGAGCCTTTGGGGTACTCTCCAGTTACCTGCAGAGTGTTTTCCTGGCCAAGTGGAAGCTTTTGTCTTGCTCAGACTCACTCTTCTATACTATTCTTGTAAAAAGGAGAGGAGAAAAACAAACAAGAACAGATAGCTGGCAAATCTTCTCCAATGACCTTGTCCTGCTCTGCAGTGAGAATGAAAGGAAATACACGCTACTAGCACCTTTCATTTTCCTGTCAAGAACTTTTCAAACTTGTATACTGATTCTCCTATCCCAAAGGCAAATCTGGCTTTCACACAGCTACAAATGTTATTTTAATAAGGAGCTTTATCTGGATCCAAATGTTGGAATGCTCTGAGCAGGAGGTGGAGAAATTTCAGAGGCATGTTAGGTGTTTTGTACAACAGTCTCAAAACCGAGACCAAAATGATGGTAAGATGATTATTTAGGTAGACGGGAATATGGTCTTAGTGGAACTTGCAACTTGGGTTATTTGTCTTGTGAAGCCAAAACACTGATGACAAAGAACTGAAGGACAGGTTTATGGCAAGGGTATCTCAAGGGGCACTAGACATTTCTATTTAGGCAGCCAGATCAAGCCTGTTCAGTGTGGCTATTTTGGACTGAGTTGGTCTTCTGGCTACCTTTCAGGCAAAGAAGATATATTTAAGGCAGGATTAGATACTGCCTTGGAGCACTCGAAAAGGAACTTGTTTTTTTATGTGTATCATCTGGACAGTCAAGCTTTTGAGGTGGTGTCACCAAGCCCCATGTCATTCATGAAAATACTGGCTCCTGTGGAATGTGCAAGCATTGCCTCTAGCTGCGGAGAATTTTAGCATCGATCTATGTTACTGTTTGAGCTGTGACCTGTTGTGGCTGTGTCTATGCAATACTATGTTTTTGCCCAGTCTTGCTGCCAGCAACTGTGAGGTAGAACTGCCCTTTGTCTTCAGTGTTGGGCTAGCCCAGTGCCATGGGGATTTCATAAGAACATTGTATTATTAAAGTAAAAAAAAAAAAAAAAGTACATAAAGTAAATTGAAAGGTAAGGTTGTGCCAGGAAGTCCTGGCACCACAGAGGAGGTGTTGAATACATACAGGACAAAAAGATACTTCATAAGAAAATTTCTGATATAGCAAAAGGGACTGTTGTATCTGCAGCTCTTTGCATCATTGCTCACCAGCTACTTGAGGAAGGGTGAACATGGGAGAAGATCTGTGGAGAGGAAGGTTCCTTCCCCAGTATACTTGGAGTGAGTTTGGGCTTGGTGCAATATGGAGATTTGACTTTTGGCTGATGTAAAGAAGGTTGTTAACTGACCTATTAAGCCAAGAAGTCTAGATAAGGAAGTCTAGTCTCCTCTGGCATTTGCTCGAATGCAATTTCAGCTCCTTCCTTTCACAGTTGAAGGCCAAGGCTTTCTGCTCAACCTCTGCCACCCAGAAAAGACAGCCTCTCTCAGCCTGGAAACCAAGACAGTGAAAACTGATGGGAAAATAAATAATAAATACCTCTTAAAAATGCTTCATGTGAGGGTTGGGAAAAGGACTGGAGCATGTGTTGAAATTGAGGCAATGTTAGTATCACTCCTTCTGGCATCCTTGAATACTAGCAGTTTTAGAAATATGTAGTAATATGTATTTAGAAATAGTATTACAGATAAAAGAGAGATGAAGCTTCCCTGACGCAGCAAGATTGTTTTTGTTGGTTTCTCATTCAGTTATCCAAGGCTGTTTTATTGCCTAGACATTAAGCAAACTGGGCTGGCATTTAGCAATATGCCTTATTTCAACTATCAGCACTGAGAGCCTTTGTGTGACCAGGAAGCAAAACTTGGTTTGTTCACCATACAGCATGCCCAGGCTTGAATTGTATTATTTTTCAAGAATCAAAACCAAGCAAAACTATCTTGAGCAAAGCTCTTCTGCCACCTCCTGGAGATCTGAGATGTGAAGATCTGGGCCTCCATTTGATCTATGTGTAAGCTTTTGATTATGCTGCACACCTCATAATTTACTACAAATCGACGGGATGTGCCACCTCTTTGATTATAGGTGCAAGAAGTAACTGAAGTGACTGGAGTGATGGAAATTCAAGGGCATTGCACATAAGTCTTCACATGGAAATTTTTTGGCAGCCAAGGTTAAAACCTATGTGCTGGTTATAAAACGATTCTTCCCCAAGTGCAAATGTGCTTCAGTGTGGCAACTGACACTAGGAGTCTGAGATGCACATGCTTTTCTGTTTCGTCTTTTGACTGAGGAAGAATCCTTTTCTCTGTATCTTAGAGCCAAGTAAACTAAGAACATTGATAGCTCTAATACTTTTAGCAGGCAGGGATCCTTACTATTCACAATGAGGGCTACTGTGCAGAAACAGGATATTCCCTCTCTCACTTCCTGTTCCAGTTTATAGTGCCTCTCCTGTTGGGTTGTAGTGCTGGGTTTGGTGGTACTTTATCCAACACACTTATTGCAGGAGGGAAATAACATTCAGGAATGTTTTGATGAGGATTAGAAGGTTCTACTGTAGATGGACCCCGAGAAAAGAGTTGCCCTTGCTTGAGAAGAAATCGCATATGTGGAGAATGCCAACAAATGATTAGATGCCTGTAATTTCTTGAGGTTTAACCAGGGAACCGTGTCTTGATGTACTGTTGCTGTTATGGAAGGGCACTGCAATGTTGGAGTCAGAGGTGCTTTATTAGATCAATAGAAAGGGCCATGCAAGCCAGTGGATGCTAATGAACAGGGTAAGATAACAAAGCCTGCTCGTGCAATGGCCATTTTTATATCCTCAAACATTGGATGTAAGACAGGAAGGCCATTTAAAAGAGTACAACGGGGTCACTGGCAAAAAAAAAAAAAAAAAAAAAAAAAAAAAAAAAAAAAAAGAAAAGAAAAGAAAAAAGAAAAAAAAAGGGAAACAAAACATTTGTCTACCTCAAAATGTACAACTTTTATGATAGGAAGTATGGATGTTATTTATATTTCTTACATGTCTTCTAGAAAGAAAATGGTGCTGTGGGTTTTAAAATGCATTATAGCCCTGTTTGTACATTCTCCTAAATTTTATATAATCCATAACTGATTTCCATTTGATTATAACAGGCATATTTGTGTAGCTGGCTTATGTTGTCTGGTATTGCACTAGTGTCTACTCTGTGTTCTTTTTAGTCAATAAACACCAGTTGTTTTCTAAAAAAATGCATTTCTGCTTTACAAGGAACATCACTGGGAATACCGTTGAATAACTATTCTTCCACTGGCACACTAGCATTAGTCCTTCTGTTCTCCTTTGTGCACAGCCTCCACAGAAGATGACTTTAATAGGAGCCAAACTCTGCTCCAGAAATATCCATTTCTGCCCATCCAATAGTAAGGGTTGCCCAGGCTGGCTGAGCTCAGATGCGCGTATTTGTGTTCAAGATACATGACATGAATGAGCTGAATGTCATCAAAAGCATTTCAAAGGCTTATTTCTTGCAGCAGGAAAACATACTTGAGGACTTCAGGTGCCTCATTGCTCAGCTCTGCTCTGATGCTGCTGTTTGGATCAGCTGTTTGGATGAAACTGTTTGTGAAAATGGGAAACTGGATGGATCTCGCTGGTGCAAAATGTGGTCAGTCTGAAAGACTGTGGGTGTCTTGCACTCTCCAGACTCTTTTCTTGGGTAGACAAGGAAGCTTGTCTGAGGGAAGCCCATGGGTTGTAGAGGAATGCCAGGTCAGCCTTTGCAGGCAAACATGATGTGCAGAGCTACTGCCAGAGCCTGCTTTGCACTGCAATGATTATACCAGATTAGGGCCTCTTCTTGCCCTTCAGTCTGGGCGGATGGGAGCTGCTGGCTCTGATAGTCCTGACCAATGGCTGAGAGGGGGCTTATGAGGTGATCCCAAATAGCTCCCCCTAGACCTTGGTCTGGCACCAGGCCACCATGGCATGGGAGCACCTCATCCCATTGTGTTACTCAGTAGTGACCGCAGAAGACCTTGGCCATGGCTTGTGTCTGATGCACATGCCAAGCAAGCCATACAGGAAGTGTGGTCAGCTGTTGTGACCAATGCTCAACACAGTCCACAGCCAATGTGTGCAACTGCCCAGGCCCTAGCGTGGCCCAGAGCTGCCAATCATGCGCTACAGCAGAGCTACCTCACACTATAGTTTGCATCTGGCTATTGGCCATTACTAGTAACACAACAATCTTGTTGCCCCATCCCTCATCCCTGCCAACACCACTAGCTCTCTCTTCAGCTTCTCCACATCACATCTGGGCTTCAGTGCTGGCCTGTTAAAATGGACCACAGCTGTTGCCTGGCTCCAAAGCTCCACACAGAGCTGTCCGACTCCTCAGCAGGTACTGAGCTGAATATGCCAGAAATACAGTTTGGAGTAGCTGGGTCTCCTAGGTTAAAGTATGCCAGTGCATTGGGGAGGGTAAGTAATGCATGACATTCAAGGGCCCTCTCTCAGCCCTTAACCTACTTATCTAGCAGTCCCTGGTGTCTCCTGAGGTCTGCCACAGGCATAGCTTTTCTATATACCAAAATGACTTCCACTTGTAGCACAGTCCATGCAAAATCTGCTTCTCAGGAAGGATAAAGCAAGTGATACCGCTCTGTGGACAAGCTTCACAAGGTCAGTGGCATTTTCTTGTGAACTGGCTGAGATAAGGGGAGCAGATCTGACACTAGCCTAGTGCTAGGAATATTTGTCTGTCATAAGCACCCACATGCAGCAGGGCTTGAGCCAGCTTGGTTTCCCAGCAATGGCTGAAGCAAAACAGCACTACTGGAATGGGATAATCAACATCCCTGAAAGTTTATGGAGATCCACACAGCTGACATATAGCAACGTCTTTGGTTTCTTCCTAGGAAAGATGTAGTTTCTTGGGGAAATGCTTGTCTTAGCCTTTCTTGTGGCTTCCTAGGGATATTTGTCTTGCATCCCCACTTCTTCCCCACTAGTGCTTCCCCTTACCAGTGAGGCAGTGGTACCTACTTAACCTTCTCAGCAGATGAAGAGCACTGACCTGAAGATGTTCTGGGCAGTCTGTGTCAGGATGTGGCATGAGCTCCTGGCAGCAAGCTTTACTCTGCTATCAAATGAAGCAAGATAGGCTACCATGCTTGCCTTGGATACTCAGCAGCACGGCACAGAGCAAGTAAAGAATCTGCTCTCAAACAGATGAAGAAGACATGATGAGGAGAGGCAGATTTTGGCCTTGTGTAGTTTTGAGTCGTTTGCAGCCTGGATCTGTCCCCAAGCTTGGGGGCATATCCTAATAGAGTATTTTTTTTTTTTTGTCTGTCATCATTTTCCTGGCACCAAAGCACAGTGGGCCTGCTGGGTCCAAAGCTAGAGACTAAATGCAAACCTCAAATCTTGCTGTGAGAGGAAATGTTCTTAGAAGAAAGCAGCATTGGTGGAGAATCGGGTGGCAGAACATGGTGAGACATACCATCCTTCCTTGGCAGTGTCAGACAGCACAGAGCCTGGTCACACAAGGGTCAAGCCAAACCCTTAGCAAGGCAGATAGTTTTCCTGGGATCATCCATTTCTGTGCCCTGCAATCTGTGCTAATTTTAATATGAGGCATTTGTTTTCTCAGTCCTATTGGGAGTACATAGGGTGGAGGGGTTGTGCATGCTCTGTACTGAGTGGGTGCAATGAAACCTCCTTGTGCTGCCTGTTCCTGTCACAGTGGGGATTAAAATGTCATGGGAAAGAGCTTCTGGCAAAAGAGGCAAGCCTACTTATTTGTGCAGCCATGCTGAAAATCCCTTGTCTTGCTGGATGGAGAAATGTTGGACCATCAGGGCCAAGCAGGCCTCCTGGGTCATTTGGAGATGTGCTGGGTTTGCAGGAGATGTGCTGTTTTAGCTCCTGGCCAGCCCCGCCATCTCTCTCCTGGGTAGCCAAGACCTCCAGTACAGTCTTTGAAGGAACTGCTTTCAATAACTGAGAGAGTAGTAGCTGTCCCTGGTAGTTTACAAATCACATGCTAGATATAGAAAATGTGGGACATATTTTCACTGACAGATTGCACTCTGTTGGGCAAGATTGCCTCCCTAGGTAGCATCATGGATGGTCAATGTCCCATCACTTTGGGAGATGAAGCAGTTCAGTGCAAGCAATTAATAAACAGCACCAATAAATTAATCATTTTCCTATTTTGTGTGAAGGATATAAACAGCACTAGATACGTCTCTGGCAATTCCCTGTCAAGCAATATTTCCCTCTCATCCACAACCGCATCAAAAGAATTGTGCAAACCAAATATCCCCTCCAGTGACAGATGTAAAGTATGAGTTATGTGTCCTTAGCATGGCTTCATTGATGCTCACAATATCCTCCCAGATGCTGAAATATCACTTGATGCTGTAGTTTCTTCATTGCCAGCATTCATGTTGTAATGTAGGGGTAAAAGAGGTGACACAGTAGCTGGAGACTGACCGGTCTACACCCACCTACAGAGCTTTCTGACCTGCAGCACTTTTGGAAAACTTTATGCTCTGATTTCTGTAATGGCAAATCACATCCTGCCCAGGACTGAGATACATTCACAGGCATATGTACATGCTTCAGATGCTAGTTTTCACCCTGTCTCAGGCTTGCTCAGATTTCCAACCTAGGTTTAGACACCTGAAAGCTGGAGCTGTAAATGTGAATCAGTCACTAGGTTGTCAGTCAGGAGAAAGAAACAGGCACCTCCAAAGGGAGACAATACATATTGACTAAATTTAGGACAAAACAACCCCAGCCCTTGTGGACTACTGCTAGCTCTTTCCAAGATTATGTTAGTTGTAAATTATGTAACTGTGTCTGGGAGAATAGCCTCTGTAACCTGGGATATGTTTGCTAACACTTTTCTTTTGCAGTTGTCTCAAAAGTATGTGAAAATTTGCTGCCAGGACTTGTTTTGTAATGTAAAACATGATATATTTTGCAGGTCTTTCTGGACCTAGCACCCCTCTCTTACTTGCATATACCCAGGGCTTTGATTAGAAACCTGAGCTGACAGTGTTGGATACTGTCACCTTTGTCACCTCCTAATTAAACTACCCATTCCTACTAGCATCCCATGTTATCCAGTACATTTCATACATTAAAGCCCTTAGATGAGGAATTTTGGCAGCCAAATTGGGTAGAAACTGCCCAATAAACTATGTATTTCTGAAATCTTCATATTCCTTTTTGTCTGTAGGTAGAGGCATATCAATAATTCTCCGTACCTACTGGTACTTTTCATTCACATGTCTGTTTTTCTTATCTAGATGCATATTTCTTTCCTGAACTTACATTTCTCTCTGTTGATTTTTAACCACATATGCCACAAATGCTTTGCAAAGCACTTCAGAGAGTCTTCTTTTTTTATCTGTGAGTAGCATTTCCTTTTTACAGAGATTGATGCCTTGGGACTATCAGTTATTGATGGTACTGTCAATATCTGTTAGTGAAAAATTTGGATGCAGAAAACAAGTCCCAAGATGACCTGGGAAAGGTCGTTTCCAATTGGTACGTTAAAACTGCTCTGAGGCTAGCCTTGTATTAGAGACCTTGTGGAACTGAGATCTGCTACCTAAAACGATGCTTTTAACTGAACGCACAACAGAGCACTTAGATTTTGACATCTTTTTTTAAATGTTGCCGACTGCTTTCCTATATCACTATGAGCAGCACTATCAGGACAGCATGTGTCCAGCTAGAAAACATTTGCTTTAGTGCCAGGTGTAATATCATCTGTAGAGGCAGGTGTGTTCTCACATTTCAGCTGCTTTGCACCTCAATAGACCCTTGCTTAGGTAGAAACATTGCAGATGCCTCTGCAAAACTCAACTTAACAGGTTTGCTGCATTTCCCTCCCCCCCTCCATCACCTCCACACCTCAAACTATGAACACTGCTTCAGCTGCTTGTCCTTGGGAGTTTCACAGGTCTCTGATCCTGAAAAGTTTGATGACATGATTCTGTGTATGGGCAGGATATAGCAGCTGATCAAGACAACACTGTGTGCTACAGAAATGTCCCCTAGTGGTGGTCTTCATGGATTCAGCTCTTACCTATTAAATAAATTATTCTTTTGAGTCATCTGTTGGTCCTTGCAAGGGCTCTGCTGAGGCACTCAGCTGGTCTGATCTTCTTGTAGAGATACAAACCCGTATAGTTGCTGCCATATCACCTTCTTTTGCCAACTAACCTAATCTGTTGGCCTTTCTCCAATGTTGCTAGCCTAACTTTGCTTTTTCTTCAGCTTCTGTTCCCTCCCCTATCATTTATTCAATACAGATTTTTTACTCCTTCCTTCTTTGTGCTGCTCTGGCCAAAACCCATCTGCCTCTTCCTCCATCCGCTCTCACTTTTAGTAGGAAAGTTATTCATGGCATTGCAGTGCCCCAGGCAAGCTCCAGTTCAAAAATACCTTGGGAGCATGTAGGCATGGCTGAGGTTAGCAGGGTAAACAGGGCCAAATCCAGCAAGAAGGCTGCTCAGCCATGCAGATAAAGAGATTCTATGTGAGTTTAGGGACAGTGGTTGTTGGTCTCCTAGCTCCCCATGTGGCTACCGCCATTGTTCATACTTGCCTGTAGGGCACTGCTCTCCAGCTAGTGAGACTTGTGCATGTCTCGAGAAGAGCTGTGAACAGTATATAAGTTCAAGCACCTGTACAGTCACTCCAGTTCCCATTACAAAGTCACTTGGCCTTGAAGACCTGGGAGGTGTAAAAAGGTACCAATCCCTTTTGTGTATCTCAGTTACAGTTCAAAATCCGGGCCTGTTTTGATTTCCCTCCCTCTTTTTCAATTCAGGGCAAGTTCTCCCTTTGTTTAATTGAGCAGGTCTAAAGATGAAGAAAGGAAGGAAAGGAAAAAGAGCAGCGAGAACATGACTAAAAAGCTTGGAGCACTACCCATGTACTGGCACAGGAGACCTACAGGGAGAGCAGAAGCCAGAAGACAAAGGAGGGTGAGACAGAAACCCCTTTCCCAACCATGTTTGACATCAGACTCTTGCTTGTTTGCCTGGACAAGCCCAGCAGCATGGAAGACAGAGAAATAAAGATTAGCAGCTTGCTCAGCTCCAAGTTGTGACAGTTATGTCACTGTCTTGGGAGAGGGGGAGAATGATCCCCTCCCTGCTATCTAAAAACACCCTGAGGTCACCTGAAACCAGCACATTTTTATTAAAAAATGTCCTTAAACATGTTTCCCCCTCCTCTGTGCTGAGCTGCTCTCTGGCTCGCCCTGTGTGCCCAGAGGCTCTGAGAGCCACAACCCGTGCAGGTGTTGTGGAGGACGGAGGGCTCTTCTCCCACCCCGGCTCCGGAAAGGATGGGGGAATTGCTGAAGGGGGAGGGTGACACACATCAGGAACCAGAGCTGCCAGTGTTATGTTTCACATTTCCTCCCGCTCAGGCTGTGGAAAAAGCTGGGTCAGGTTTGAACAGGAGGGTTAGTGTGTGACTCATAGCCCAAGGTCAAACAAGATTTCTGCAAGACAGACAGCAGCACGTCAGGTTGTTTTTGCAGAGATAACACAACACCTTCCCCAACCCTCAGCCCTGGCACCCAAGCAAGTTTTCAGGGCGACATGCAGAATGGCCATCCTATCCTCTGTGGCATGGGAGATATTTGGCCTGTGACTCAAGAGTCCAGCATCATCTTCCCAGTTCCACTGTTGATGTGTTTTTGAGCACATGCAGGACCCCCCAACCATGCCTGTCCTGGGCTGCACAGTACAAAGATGCCCAGGATCAGATGAGGCCTCCAGATGTTATCTTAACACAAGTATTAATTCCAATTAACATTAATAAGTAAGGACATGCACATCTCCGGGGAAATTTTGGAGTATGAGTCTGAATTGCAGGTGAAGAAGTGGCCTTGTCTCAGACTACTTCTGTACTGAGGTAAAATTCAGTTAATTTCAGCTATGAGCATCCTGGGGCTTGGGAAGGGTAAGGAACAAGTTAGGAGCACTTGCTGCAGGGCTTTCCTCCATCCTTGTTGAGTTCTTCCATTGTTGTCAACAAGAATTCATTCAAGGCTTCAAAAAGCTCAATGTCTAGAATGACTGAAGAGATTTAGATTGAAAGAGAGGACCACCTTGGCAGTAGCCCTCTTGCATAGGGAGATGTGAAACTCAGCCTGTGACTGGGTTACATTTTTCTACCTGTGTCTCTTCTGATACTTCAAATCTACTCAGCCTGGCATGGCTGCAGGGTCAGCTCTGTTGTCTAGGGTTCCGCAAGGCAGTCCTTGAGGAGATACAGCTTGTCACAAAGTCACTTACAAAGTCGTGACTGGTCAAGTTACTACTCTGGCTGCACTCCTAGTCCTAAGTGATGAATTTGGTTGTTTAAATATCAAATGATTCTAAGAAAAGAAATAGGCACATTCTTAAGCATGAGACCAAAGAGGTCTAGGATGACTGGAGGCTATTCCTTAATTCTTCTGAACTTTGATTGTGGCTTCTTTGATCTGAGGAGGAAGAAGTGAATATTGACTCACTTCTCAGAGACTGAAATAATTCTCCATTAATAAAAGGAAATACAGCATTTCTAAAGCCTTCTGTAGAAGAGGACAGAGTTGGGAATCAGTGATGTGACAGTGCAGTTATATTTAACAATGATTAACAGTAATTAGCTCCTTTCTACCCCTTTTGTTTCTACACTAGATGTCACGTCTTTTTGTAGTGACTGGCTCAAATAAATTTCAACCATGAAGTTAAAAAGAATTAGCTAGTGGAGAAGATAGGAGAAGGAGGGGAAAAGCTCCTGTTGAACTGCAGACTCATCTCATGGACGCCTGCCAAAATGAAGGAAAAGCTGATATGAGGTCTAGTATAAATTTATCTAGCTTCGGTTGCAAACAACTGGCTCATGATGTCTGTTACCTATTAGAAAAAACTGATGCCTGGTCTTGGAAATCTCTTTCCTACCTGCTAGCTGTTTAACAGTCTCTTGGATAAACTAAATAGTATGTGATTCTTTCCTTCCTAAGTATGGAGGATACTTTCCATGCTTGCAATCATTGGGTTGATGTAGTGGCAGAGTGTGTTTTGATTTAAAATTCAAAATAATTATTACGCATTCTAAATCAATGAAAATGTGACTAGTAAAGCAATTGTAAGTGAATAATTATTCTGCAATAGGAATGTTCATAGATGAGTTTGTCCCTGCCACAATTATGTTCAATATATGCTGGTGATCTGGACTAATGTAAAATATTATCAGTAAAAGTTGCAGAGAACCTAAGTAATCCAGTGCAATCAAAAAAAAAAAAAAAAAAAAAAAAAAAAAAAAGTAAAGAATGCACTATCACATTGTACCTGGGCTTATTTAAATAGCATGGTTGAGATTCATCCAGTTCATGTGACCACTGTGAAGAACCTGGAATGCGAGGTTCTTGTCAAGGTCCCTGTTATTGCCAGCAGAGAGGAAAGCACCTCTGGAGCTCAACAATCTCTTTTTTCTACCAGCTGTAAAACGTGTCTAGGAGTAGGGTTATCAAGCTATGTGAGTATGTAGCAGATAGAGTCCATCTCCAGCTGCAGTTTTGTAATGATTAGCCTGTCTCCTTTAACTGCGGAGTGCACCATGTATTTATTTAGCTCAGGGTATCTCAGCTGCCCTTCTAGCTGAATGAGAAACTAGTCAATACATTCATGGACAAGCTACTGCAGTTAGTAAGATACACAGATCCTAAAACTGCAACCAGGAGAGCACTGTTAGAAATAGGATTCTATAATGGTGAAAATTTTGCTACGAGCATTTTGAGAAAAGAACCTGTTCCCCTTCTTCCCTACATCAGTTATTTGATCTAAGTGACAGTATTCAGACCAGGCTCTGAAGAAAAGCAGACTCTGGGTATGGGTGCATGCTTCAACACCAGGTGGTCCTGTATGACTCCAGTCCTACTATTGCCTTTGGGGTCTAATCTGGTGTCCTCAAGGTGAGAAGCTCTGCAGCCTATCCCCAGTGCCCTGAACTATCTGGGAGCCCCCTCCCAACACAACACCATTCCTTAGATCTCTGAGCAATCTGCTCTGTTCAGCCTCTTCTCCCTTGATTAATATTGTTGCTGTCAGTTTGGATTACAGGCCTCTATTTTCTTTGTCTCAGCTTAAAATACTTGTGGTTTCATATTCTGTCAGAAGAGATATATAAGAGAAGAGCTCTTCTCAAAGGCCAGCTGATGATGGAAGAGAAATGTGTTACTACAGATTCCTGCAGGAGTCTTTATTGGATTCCTCAGGACATACTGAAAGGCAAAGATATAGGGAGGGAGTAAGCAAGATGGAGGGAACAAGGAGTTCATAGGACCTACATATTGTGGCATTCCAGGAAAGGTAAGATAAACCTGTGGCTTGAACAGAGAGAACCATTTGTAGTTTGAAATGTGAGACTAACAGTTCCCAGAGCTAGTGAATCCAGTCCTTTGTGTAGATGTCACACACAGTCCCAGGGACAGCAGGATTTTCACCCCTTCTGCTTCCTTTAGATGGCCATTTCAGAGCACGTTAATGATTAGTCCCAGGCTTCTGGTATCCAGCACCCTTTGAGGTGTTGGGCAGGTTGTTCACATGGTCTGCATATGCTTGTCTCTCCCCCAGGGCTGTTAGGAGAACAGCTGGGATGGAGAGAAGGTGTCCACTGAGTTGCAAGGAGCGGTTTGATACAAACAAGCATCTTTCTATGCGCTCTGATTAAATCATCTCAGTAAAGGGTAGGAATAGCAATGCCATCAGCCAGGTCTATACTAGGGACTGATGTGTGAAAGACAATGGGTAGATAGACACGGAAATTGCCACGGGTCTGGCTGAAAGACTGGGACAAGCAAAGTGTAGTTTAGATATCTTGGGGATGGCTGTGCTTGCTTAGGGAAGGGGAGTCATGTAGGTGTCTCTTGAGTGTAATCTGTAGGTATATAAAAGAAGATACATGATGGCTTTTAGCTTTCTTGAAGGAAACAACATGTGAGATATGAATAGATAAAATAAATGTGACATTTACTTTTTTAAGTATTAAGATTTTGCTGTTGGCTTAGACTGGACATCCATTTCTCACATAGCGAAACCACCTCTGCTTTAAGATAATATTGCTGCATTTACTCTATTACAGTGGAAAGAATAAATAACTCCTCTGTTAATTTGCTCTACCTTAGAGACTAGCCTTAAATATATACATTCTTCCACTGGAGCTGAGAGTGAGCAGGAGCCTAAATAGTCATCTGAGACTGGATCCCTTGACAAGATTCATTTAACTTCACTTTACTCATCTATGATGTTGAACCTGCAGCTGAGCTAATTGTCCCATGAGAGAAAGATACAGTAAGAGACTGGCTGATGGAGAAAATTAAAATGAAGGAATTAAGCAGGTATCTTAGCTGCTCTGGAGAATGAAAAGGATATGGAAAAGGAAACAGAGACAAACACACACGTTCCTGTTTGAGGAGAAGACTGCAAAAAAGAATAATGGAAAGCATGGTCATTAGGGAGAAGGTGTAATGGGAAGGCTAGAACTGGAGATTCATTTTTAACTGGTGAATCTTTACTGATGTGGTAACTCTTTCAAGAAGATCTGTAAAATGGAAAAGTATTCCATCTTCTAGGAGTAAAATATGAAAGGTGGATCTGAAGCTGACCAGAACTGTGGTGAGTCACAGAAGTATCCATCACTGTCCTTTGCAATACTGAGACAGACTGAAGGTGCTTCTACCAAAGTAGGGTATACCCAGAGAACAATGGAGGTGAACATAAAGAGAATTCTTCCCAGTTCTGGGAAGGAGGGTAAGTCATAACAATAAAGTCAAGGTAACAGGTAATTTCAGATTTGGTGATGTAAGAATGGTTTTTGATGTTCCACCCTCAGGCATTTATTTAAAGCAACTTCTTCCTAGCGAATAAATCTAACTGAATTTAGGGAATTCTTCTGAGGTTCAGACTAGCATAGAATCATAGAATTAGTAAGGTTGGAAGGGACCTCTGGAGATCATCTAGTCCAGCCCTCAAACAAGTGGCCCATAAGGGGATTGAACCCATGACCTTGGCATTATTAGCACCACGCTCTAACCAGCTGAGCTAAACATAACCCCCATGACAAAATGTCAAATATTGAGTAATGGAAGAGAAAGTTGGGATAGACTTGTAAGAACTCCACAGATGGAAAATAAATTCAGATAAAGGAGGATAAAGCAACGGACAAATTACATCACCTGGGCAAAAGAGTGGATAGTGAAAGTAAAATATCTCTATTGGTGGAAACTATGCTGGTGATGTGGACAATGAAGTATCATTTTGTTAACTTCCTTTCAAATAATGTCCTCTCCCTGCCCTACTTGCTCCTCCTCATTCCCGTATCTGTATTTTTACACTCATTTTTTTTTTCTGAGTGTAAATAATACAGATATTTTCTGATTTTGGAACTGTTGCTGGTCATCCTAAATTATGCTAAATCTGCATGGTGGTGTCTCTCCACCATTCAGTTCCCATCAAACTGCCCTGCATGCCTTGAAAACAGCAGTGTCTTGCTATAAAAAGAGAGAGGAAAAAAGAGGTTACATGGGCAGTTGTAGGCATGTATATTTGATCTTAGTAGTATGCAGAGAATTTTGATGGAACATGTAACTGAAGAAGTGGATTTGGCTAAAACACTGGCTTAGCAGGGGAAAAATTATGATAGAGCAGACAAACAGAGTTTTGATAAAGCAACTGTTTTCCTAAAAGAGGAAACCTGAATTCACTTGAAATGAGTTCTGATCTTGTCGTTTAACATGTGGGAAGACCTTCCTTGGTTACCATCACCTACAGAATTAGAGAAGGTATTCTTTATTCCAGTGTCCTAAATATTAACTAATTCAAATACTCACAACATGTGAATAAGGATGCAACCTGGGGGACCACTCAAAGTTTGATGACAAAACTTCAAAAACCATTCCCTGGATACACCTTACTATTTTTTTTTTGTGCTAATTTTTCTTTGCTAATTTCAAGTGCAATCAAGATATATGAATCCACCTCCTTCTCTCTGAGCTACCAGGCCCGTTACCTTAGCAGTAGAGCAGAGCTGCTTAGGTGTGATCTGTTCTTAAAAAGTCCATGTCAGATGTATCTTAATTTAATGTGCTAATAGCATAATGCTGTGAGGCACTGCTGCTACAGAAGTGATAGTGATAGCAATAGAAAAGAGATGTAATTCAAGAGAACAGAAAGGAAGGATATGCACTTATGAACTGCTTGCAGCATCTTCTGTTGTATAAATTGGGTGCTTGTTTCCTGGAAGCATTAGGGGAGTAGAAAAGATTCTGAGTGGATTCAACCACTGAAGGTATCTGGGACTACATATAATGCAGCCATGAAAAAGAGAGGTAAGATACTTGAAGAGTAGGAAGAGTTGGGGGAGAAGGAAGAAGGGGGACTGCAAACCTAGAAGGTTTGTTGCCATCAGGTCACTTCAGCTTGCTAGCGGTTAATAAGTTTGCACCTGCAGTGGTGGGATTTGGAGGCTAATTTCTTCTGTGTAGCTACTGCATACTGGTATAAGCAGAGGACTACAACTTTGAAAAAAGATATTTTTTGGGAGCACATTGATTCTTGCTTATTGGAGACTATACAGGACAGACCCAAGTATTTTTAATTCAATATGGCTAACCCTTTGGCTGTATTTGCACTTGTGTGCTGCAGGAGGACAAAAATGAGGGCCCTGCTATCACAAACCACCCTTTCCCATCAGGAGGAGGAACGCAGCAGTAGGTGAGAAATTCATCTGTGGCCAAGAGCTAGTGGGGAGAACTCAAAGATTATGGTGCTAATTAGAGGATATACCCTGCACACTCTTTTCAGGGACTTCATTGACTACCCCTGGAATAGGAACTGCTACTCTTGTATTGAGTGCTCTCTTTGTTGGGTCTGACATGTATTGAAAATGCCTACTTCCGTATCCCAAGCCTGCCTGGCTAAGACTACTTTCAGCCTGATGATTTTCAGCTATTCATTTTATTTCAGCAGCTGACTCATTGATTCCAGTGTTCCTAATCTTACACTACCACACAGGACTCCAGCAAGCCTCTCTCAGTAAAAACCTTGTTATTCCAAGCTTTTGCATTGACCTCTTGAATGATATTTTTATTGGGTAATTTGATCCTACTATTTAAATCTATCCTCATACTATCATTCAGTCTTCATCCATACACAGAGCTCTGTCCACCAAACGGACACTGGATAGAACCTGGACAAAATACGTTTTCAGTATTTCTCACTGAGTTGCTTTCTTTTATGGGAATTATTTCCCTTATGAGAATTTGTCTTTGTTCTAGTCTCTAAGAAGCCCTTGCACTGTCTGTGTCTAGCCCATAGGACATACAAGCAATGGAGCTACCAGTTCCTTTCTAAGCTCTCTCATAGCCTTTCTATTTGCGCTCTTCTTCCACAGTTTAGTTCTCATTTTTTTGGTCTCTAGCTCTCCCAAAATGCTCTATTGGTTCACTCGACAAAGAGAAGTTCCCTTATTTCATGTGTGGATTGTAAAATCCTTTTCTTTTGCTGTTTTCTGTTGTTTTTCCTGGTCTGAGTTCCCCCACTGCTGATACTACTTGGCTGCTGGTAAGGGAGAAGGTTTGACCTCAGGTGTTGGATTGCTCCAGCTTTGGGGAAGTTTCCATTTGTTTCAGTGCCAGTGACTTTTCTGATCCTTTCCATTCCATGTGTATTTCCATTCTAGCAGAGTCTTTCATCAGAACTGAACATAGGTGTTAGGGGGTCAGGTATGCAGTGAGGTGTAGTTGTCTCCAGATCTGCATCTGGAATTTGTGGGGTTTTGTGTTTGTGCCTGGGCAAATGTCAAGGGTTGTGACAGCTAGCTATGACAGTTGTCCCGTCGGAGAGTTTGTTAGTCCGGGAGCTGGTTCCCTATGGTACAGGACGGGGGTCACATTCAAAAAAGGATCTAGGCAAGCACTGAAGGGGCTAGGTATAGAGGACATATGTTCATCCCTCCTCCATTCCTAATTTTACTAGATACCTAAGAATAGCCAAACTGAGAGTCAGGGGAGCAAGAACAGGTAGGACAGGTCTGCTGTGCCTGTGGCTTTTTCATGTGCCTGCACCCAGGAGAATGAGAGGTATTGCATGCCCTTCCATCATAAGCCCCTGCTAATGATCCCTTCTGCCTGGAGGACATGGTTGGGATCGATGGAGGGTCAGCCATTAGACAGACATTTCCCAATGCCCAGCATAGCACACGGGGTCAGAGAGCTAATCATCACTGCTATCTTGCCTGCCTCACTGCGGTGTCCAGCCTAGGGCAATTGGAGGTGCATTAAACATTAAACAAGAGGTGGGGGGGTCTAGTGAGTGTGTTGGAGTATTTCCAGTGTGGGTGGGCAGTAGTTGGACCAAGCAAGTGAATTTCTGTTGCAGCGGCCCCTACCTTAGATCTTTCAGCCGAACAAACCAGCGGCATCTCTGTTGAGACAAAGAATGCCTCTAGCTAAAATTCCAGTATCTGACCTCAGAAGGGCTCCAGCTGTTTCTGCCACCAACACAGCAGCTAGAAGAAGAGTTTTAAAGAGGCTGGCCATGCCAAAACAGAAATCCAGTTCTTCAGAGGGCCTGGCAGGACAGAGCCTTCCCCTTCCTAGTTCATCTCTTTCAGTAGAAGTGCAGACACAGCATAGTTGCACCTTCGACTATTCTCATTTGACTTTCTGTTACAGGCCAGCACCATGCCGTGTAGATTCACTGAAGGATCTATATACTTCTTCTTAGGTGGGAGGACGCAATGTCTCATTCAACATCCTCATTCCTAATGTGTTCAACCCCTAAAATCAGTTCATTGCAATTCCTATCCCTACTGAAGTAAAAGCATTTTCATAGGAATACGTAAACACCTCACATCTGGGGTGCGTATAATAGCACAGTGGCTTGTCCCATGTCTCTGAATACACTGGTGTCTGTCTCAGAGGTGACTTAGGCAGGATGTTCACACACCTTTTTTCTTTGCAGAGCTAATCAGTGCTGCACTTACGTGTCTTTTCTGACTCTAGTGGTCATGCAAGCCGTTCATATCTAGCTTGGGTATCTATGAGTTGTCACAAGTACCTTTGCCTTCAACGAGTGTAAAGCTTGATTTCAAAAAGCTTTGGCAGTTGAGGGCAACAGGAAAGTGGTACACCAAGCACTTACGCATACCATTTGGAACTGTGTGGGCTCAGGAAGTGGTGCGGACTGACTGCTATCCTGCAGACCATGCCCTTTGGTTCCCCAAAGCCAAAGTTCAAATTCACAATCATCATTATATAATTAGTAAAAGAAGAGCAGGGGAAGCGATTCATCTAGAATAAAGTGCTGAGTCAGAGGCAGAGCCATGAGGAAAATACAGGACTTCCCTCTCCTGACAAGCATTAAAAACTTCACTTCAGGGACACTGAGTTTCAAGGCTTACCATCCAGTCAAAGATCTTCCCTACAAAGTCCTGACACAGCAGAGGCTCTTTTGCCAGAGCTTCCTTAATTAGTAGTTCAATGCCTCCACCTGAGCTACTTCCTTTGTGCTCCATTTATTGTCAGTGGACCTCCTTCAGGAATAACTGCCCTCTTAGAAGGGCCAAATGAATTGCTATAATCCTCTTTTCTTCATTGAGTACATACAGAGCCTAAGGGCACTAGTTTAGACTTGACATCTAACTATACAGTTCTGGAAATGGTGTGAGCTATTCCTATGATCTCAGGGCCTGGACACTCACCTGCATGTTCCACTTGCTGGTTGGAGTAAGGTTTTTCAGTTGCAATAGGCGACATGAACTGAAATAGATTTTAGCCATGCTCGTCACCTAGGATTGCTTCTGATCATGATGCTTCATTTTCTCCAGCATGACTCTAAGGTAAAGCTTCCTCTTAACAAGACTCTTGTTCAGGTTCGCTATTGCCAGAAGAGCACTTTAGCACATGGGCTGAAGTTGTTATTCTTATGAAGCATTATTCTTATGAACATTATGTATTTTATGTGATATATAGGAAGTGTTATTCATTTACTGGAATTATCCTTTTATCAAGTCAGTTTCCTATTGCATTTCACCCTTCATTGCACTGGCAGTTCATTCTTTTAACAAGGCTGTTTCTATTCTTGAAAGCACATTCAAGAGGTCTTGTAATTTTACCCTGATATACAAGCACACTTCCTTTTCTTTTCAGAAATCTGTTCCAATTGAATTCTAGAGAGCTTGGAGCAACAGTGGACTAACTTATCATGAGGTAAAAGATAATAAATAGCGCCTCGCTAGCACAGTCCCCAAATTCTCTTTGAGATAAATCTATTTTTCTTCATTTATTTTTAAACACTTTTACCTGTCAGATTTTGTTTTCTGTTTCCTATTTTAGCCTTTGTTTCCCTAATCCTGACTTGCACTGGACATCTGCTCCTGAGTCTTTCTGTAAGCTTTTGGTTAAACTTCATAAGAAGGATTCAGACAGTGCTGAACAGACTGTGCAATGCCCTGTTTGGGGTCTTAGGTCAAGCACAACCCCAAATACAGCAAATGTGAGGAATGGGCTGCCTTTAAAGCAAGGTAAGTATAAGAGTAACTAACCAGGCAACACAGAATGCTAGAGCAAAGAGGTGAGGATTAATTCTCCCCTTTCTTAGGGAAATGGGGGCATAGGCAAGTCATGCGGAGATTGCTTAATCTACGGACCAAGTCAGCAAAGGGATTGGCGAGTGGGGTCAAAAGCCACGGATCAAACATAAATTATCTTACAGCCTCCAGTAGCTCATTGTGAATTACAGCAGTAATGCCCATGCAGTGTGTGTTTGTTAATCAAGCATGGAGACGAAACTGCAGGAAGGGCAAATTTGGCTCATGTACCAGTGAGCCCTCAGTACCTCCATCAGCTTGAGGCCCTGAACTGGGCCCTCAGCACATCTGTGGTGAGACTTCCTCATCACATCTGCAACTTGGCTATTTTCTAGGATCTTGTATGACCGCTTTTGAGATTCTTAGCCTCTCCTCCCAGTCAATTACAGACTGTAATTCATGCCAGACTTCTTTAAGATTAATCAAAAGTCTCTTCCAGGAGCTGAACAGTCAGTGGTCTGGGTGGTGGGGTCAGCTGTGTGGGCAAAAGCTTAGCATGGGAGGTTTCAAGAAGACAGGAGAGGTTAGGTATATCTTCATGCGATAAAAAGGGATGAGATTCTTTTAAGTTAAATGCAGATGACCAATGAACAGCATGTGGAAGATGATGTGGGTGGACTTCAACTCTGGCAGCCAAGCCTTACCTGGAAAATACATCCTGTGGGTCTTAATCTATTTCTTGCAGTTCTTCTTCATTCATGTCTTCAGTTCCCCCTAGACCTCCTAAAAATTGCATCAGATCAGCTGAAGCCAAAAAAGAGATGCCTTAAGAATATCAGAACCCACAGGTGAAAATTACATTTGGATACAAACTTGGTTTGCTGCACAGAGGAATACAGAGTTATAAGCAACCTAGTACCTAGTAGAACTCTGCTGAGAATTCAATCTGTGATAGTCCTCTAGAACCCCATTAGCCTAGTCTGATTGTTCTCTCTGGGTGGGATGGTGGAGTGCTGTCAAATTTTCTCACAAGGAATGGAAACAATCTGCATGTCCACTTGTCAGACATAAGTCTCATGAGTAAACAAGGCAGAGAGAAGAATATAATAATTATACTGCATCAAAACTCCACCTTGTACAAAAGTCTAAAAGTAGCTGAAAATGGATATTCAGGGATAATTAAGTGAACAGGGCAAGTAGGTGGTGAGATTTTTCCCAGGATGTTTGCAGAGTCTCCAGTAGTTTGCAGCTCAAGAACTCAAGGAGGAAGCAATCTGTGGAGTGCCAGGAACCTCTTCAAAAAAGAGAAGCAACCTTAGTCAAAAGGCTAGACACAAGCAGGTAGGATGAGGTTGCCACTGAAAGCTAATGTCAAGAACTAAATGAATTATTTCCCATAGATGAGTTGGCTGTGGAGAAAGGGACAATGGAAAAGGTTTGTAGCAGATTGAACAGCCACCATGTTCCTGCTGTAGATGTATAGGAAGCAGTATGTCAGTCTTGAGTTAGAGGAAGTTGTAAATTGTTAGCCAGATTCTCAATGAGAGCAGAGTGCCCAGAACAGGAAAGTCATGATACAATTTAAAATACGTCATAAATATGGTTCTTTCAGAGAAGCACCTAATTCTGGCTGCTTGGGACAGAATGGAACATTTTTTTTTTCTTTTTTCAATGAGGCAAAAACCCATCAAATCCCTTTTTGTGCTGCCATCTATGGCTATAGGTGATAGATTTGGTTACTGGCATGGTACAAAACACTTATGCTTTCATGAAAGAGCCTCTGCTTCATTATTTCTGACAACTGGCTGATAAACAAAAGTAAAACTGAGCCAGGCACAGACTGGGGATTAGTGGACCTGGCACAGATCTGCATCTGTAACCTGGAAATGCCAGTGCTTGCTGAACTTGATGCTTTGTGAATCACAGAATGGTTGAGGTTGGAAGGGACATCTGGAGATCATCTAACTCATCCTTCCCACTCAAGCAGGGTCACCTAGAGCATGTTAGACAGGATCACATCCAGGCGGGTTTTGAGTATTTCCAGAGAAGGAGACTCCACAACCTCTCTGGGCGACCTCTTCCAGTGCTCTGTCACAGCAAAAAAAAGTTCTTCCTTACATTCAGGTGGAACTTGCTGTGGTTCAGTTTGTGCTCGTAGCTTCGTGTCCTGTCGCTTAATAGGCACCACTGCAAGTACTCTGGCTTCCTCCTCTTGAAACCCTCCCTTAAGGTATTTACAGACGTTGATAAGTTCCCCCCCCACAGTGTTCTCTTCTCCAGGCTAAACAGGCTCAGCTCTTGCAGCTGTTCCTCATAGGGCAGATGCTCCAGCCCTCTGATCATCTTTGTAGCCCTACGCTGGACTCTCTCCAGTAACTCCATGTCTCTCTTGTACTGGGGAGACCAGACCTGGATGCACTACTCCACATGTGGCCTCACCATGGCTGAGGAGAGGGGCAGGACCACCTCCCTCCACCTGCTGGCAACACTCTTCCTAAGGTACCCCAGGAGACCATTGGCCTTCCTGGCCACAAGGGCGCATTGCTGGCTCACAGTCAACTTGTTGTCCACCACCACTCCCAGGTGTTCCCAGAGCTGCATTCCAGCAGATCAGCCACCAGCCTGTTCTGGTGTATGGGGTTATTCCTCCCTAGCTGCAGGACCCTGCACTTGCCCTTATTGAACCTCATGAGGTTCCTCTCCGCCTAGCTCTCCGGCCTGTTCAGGTTTCTCTGAATGGCAGCACAGCCCTCAGGTGTATCAGCCACTCCTCCTAGGTTTGTATCATTGGCAAACTTGCTGAGGAAGCACTCTGTCCCTTCATCCAGGTCACTGATGAAGAAGCTGAGCAAGGCCCTGGGTGACATCGCTAGCCACAGGTCTTCAACTAGATTCTGCACCACTGATGACAACACTCTGAGCTCTGCCATTCAGCCAATTCTCAATCCGCTTCACTTCCACTCATCTTAACCACATTTCCTGAGCTTACCTTGGAGGATGTTACGGGAGACGGTGTCAAAAGCCTTGCTGAAGTCAAGGTAGACAACATCCACTGCTCTTCTCTCATCTACCCAGCCAGTCATCCCATCACAGAAGGCTATCAGGTTTGTTAAGCATGTTTTTTTCCCCCTCCCTTGCTGGATCCATGCTGACTTCTCTGGATCACTTTCTTTCCTCCACATGCTTGGAGATGACATCTAGGATGAGCTGCTCCATCACCTTTCCAGGGATGCAGGTGAGGCTGACTGGCCTGTAGTTTCCTGGGTCCTCCTTCTTGCCCTTTTTGAAGGTGGGAGTGATACTGGCTTTCCTCCAGTCCTCAGATACCTCTCCTCTTCTCCATGGCTTTTCCAAGATAATGGAGAGTGGCCTAGCAATAACATCTGCCAGCTCCTTCTGCACTCTTGGTTGTATCCCCATGGCCCATGTGGGCCCATGGATTTGTGGGTGTCAAGTTTGCCTAAATGATCTTTAACCTGATCCTCCTTGATCAAGGGATAGTCTGCCTTTCCCAAGACTTCCGCTCTTGTCTCTGGGGTCTGGGCTGCTTGAGGGCTGGCCTGAGCAGTAAAGACTGAGGCAAAGAAGGCATTCAGTAACTCTGCCTTCTCTGCACCCTATGCCACCAGGACCCCCACCCTATTCAGCAGTGGGCCCACACTTTCCCTGGTCTTCCTCTTGCTACTGATGTATTTGAAGAAGCCCTTCTTGTTGTCTTGGACATTCCTTGCCTGATTTAATTCCAAAACGGCCTTAGCCTTCCTCATCACATCCCTGCATACTCTTACAACATTCCTATTCTCCCCCCACGTGGCCCATCCCTTCTTCCACATTCTGTATACTTCCTTCTGTTTGAGTTTTACAGGAGCTTCTTGCTCATCCATGCAGCTCTCCTGCTTGACTTCTTACTCACGGGGATGTGCCAATCTTGGGCTTGGAGGAAGTGATGATTGAATATTAATTAGCTCTTTTGGACTGTCCTTCCTTCTCAGGCCCTAACCCATGGGATTCCTCCAAGTAGGTGCCTAAAGAGTTTGCTACAAACCTGCATGTTTTAAAACTCATCTAGATGGTATTGGTTATGTGGGCATCAAGCTTGGACATTTCTCCCAGTAGGATGGTAGGGAAGGTGTATACTAGGAAGAGTCATGCCCCATATGGAAATAACACTTAAACATCCCCCTGGATCATGGCTTCAAACTTTCCTACACAAAATAGAGAAACGCTCTACCTTTAATCCCCTTAGAGAATGGCCTACTGCCTTTAATTCTTTCATATGATGGATAATACTTTCATGAGGAGGAAGTGAATTAGAAAGGGGTGTAGTGAATGTCTCTGCAGCATAAGAAATATTAGGTAATAGTACTGCTGACACTACTGTTGCCACCCAGGAAGAAGTACCCCAATTATCTAAAATGTTATTCCAGAATTGCATGGCTTTGGATGTTTTACTTGCATATCAAAGAAGGGTATGCACAATTGCAAATACTAGCTGTTGCATATATGTGAAGACATTATTATTTTGAATACTATTGACACCTTTCAGAGGCCCCTTTTTGACAGCTAGGTCAACAACACCAGGACCTCCTGGTTTTGTTGGACAGGACACCCTGAGCATCCATTAGAGCTTCACTGTACAAGATGTCACATGATCTCCAGAGATCGTTTATTGGCCCAGCAGTAGCAATGATGTACCTAGCAATTTATCAATGAAAGGTGAAACTGAGCTTATATTTGTCTAATTATTCTAAAACCAGCTAGGCATATCCACCATGTCGATGTGGATCTCTGAAAATATCACCTGACATCACAGACTGATATAGCACATCATGGGAAACATTGCTCAAAAATACCAGAAAATTGCCAGATGGTTAGCTAGTGCAAAAGGCCTTGCAGTTTAGATGTCTTGAAGACCATCTTCTGTTCATCTTTACTGCAAAGATTTAAGGCTCCATTTCTCTCTCTCCTTCATCATCTGAGAAATCTAAGTTGGCAAACAATTCACTACTTCTACTTCTAATCTACACTACAAACTACTTCTAATCATTCTCCACAGAGGCTTTTTCTATTGCATATAATAAGCTTGAATAAAGTTTCCGAGTTCACAGCCAGATACAAACTTTAGTCCTTTACTAGGATGCAAAATATATCCTTAGCTAAAGAAGTGGATAAAAACACTTTTTCAGACTTCCCCTGGGTATTCCACAAATCTTGATTACACTACGGTTAAATCAACCCCAAGGAAATCAAGAGCTAAAATTTGATGGGATACTCACTTGTTTCTTGAGGTGGCAGCTGCCAGATTAGATTTTCATCACAGACTTCCACCAGATTGAGGTATCTTTCCAGAAGAGATGCCTCAGTTATGGGTGGAGAGGTCAGCAGAAGTGGACAGTCTGCACCTGAAATAACCACATGAAGGATGTGGGGGCTTCTAATGATATGCCAACAGGAAATTCAATCTCAGAGCAACCAGCCAGCTCTCACTGTGCTGACTTGAATAGGACCATATCTGTTTTCACAGCATCCAGATTCACTGCATTTAGAGAGGTCTCAGGCTCCCAGGTACTTCTTGCTATCAAAGTACTGTGATGCTAGGTCCTGTGGGGAGAAGAGTTCTAACCCAAGCACTGGCCTGTTCTCTGGATGCTAGATAGGAAAAAGGGAATCAAGTTGCTGCAAGTTGGCACTTAAGTATGTAACTTAAATGCCTGAACTTGTGAGAAATTTTTTTTCTGACCAGTTAATGGTGAGAGAGATCCAGACTGGGAACCTGACCACCTCTCGGATTTGGTTACAGAATACACACAGGCATTAGCAGATGAAAAAGCATGACTTGTGTTTTTGCAGAATGTAGTTAAATAACGCTGGTTATAAAAGGAACTGTAGAGTGTAAGATTTCTCTTTGTCTTTCCATAAGCCTGGAAATTGTTTTCAGAAACCTCTGGAATGGGCTTCTTTCTCTGCTTACCTGTTCTTGTCTACCTTCTTTAGACATTCCTCCTGGCTAATGCAAGGGGGCCCAGCCCTGGGCTAAACATATCTTGGACCTGATTCAAATTTGACACTCCTATGTCCTCATATCTAAACCAATGAGGTGTATAGAGATGACTCTGTATAGGCTGTACATCTCTCAGCTGTATTTAAGCATCCTGTTTAGGCTTTATGTAATGCTGTGAGGAAATAGACAGCTGTCTTGCTACTAAAGTATTGTATGAGAACACTTTTTTTTTTTTTTAAAGTAATTTGTGATGTATTGCAGAAAACAAAAACAGTAACCAGATGAAAAATATTGTACCTTAAATGAGCACGAATGGTTAGTTGGCAATGAAAGTGCAATATAAAAGAAGAGCCCTTCTACTGAACTATATTGGATATTAAGAGTTAAATGAAAGTAGGCTCTTAGATAGGAAGCCATACTGGAGATCCCATATCTACATTTCAAAGACTTCGTTGTCCCAAGGCAAGCTGAAGAAAATATCATATGCATAGTCACTGACACTGGAATAGCATCCAATGGCATCAGCCAAACTGAAGAAAGAAATTGAGAAAAGGGAGGTGAAATTAGCATACAATACATTTCTTTAGATTTAAAAATGATATAGAAGGAGTAGAAGGGGAAGTTCCTCAGAGAGTTGTTTGATGCTTCCTTTTTCCTGAAAGGAAAGAGTACATTGGAAAGATGTGCTATAAAACTATAGTTCAGTGATAAGCTAAATCTAACTTGAGGGCTTCTAGTGCTAGAGCAGAAATGCCACAGCCTCATGACTCAAAGCACTGATCTGGAAAAAACTTTTTGTGCCATTTCAGATTTGTTCAAATAGGACTGACGGGTTAACTTTGTGCTAGCAGATTTCATGTCAGATAGGTCATCAGCATGCAGATAGAACTACGGTCTTGTTGGACTTCCCTGGCTTGTCCATAAGCCTTTTCATCAGTCCTTTCTTGCTCTCTTCCTATTCTTCAAGTGACTGCCCCTGTGTGTCACCACATGTAGCACAGGTCCCTATATGTTTGTTTTCTCTTTAGACATTCTGCACTTTTGTTTCTGTCTTTGTCATGGACCTTCCCATGGACCTTGCCCTGCTCATGGCCTCCACATCAGGCTTTGTTATTACAATACTTTTGATACTGCCATTGAAAATCCTCCCCAAGTCAGGTTCACACCCTAAGCCATAGTGAGAGCCACTGCAAGCAGTATGTTCTGTTTTTATCTCCTGCAGACTCATTTCTGTTCACTGCAGTTCCAACTGCATCTAGGCAGAGCCTAATGTGAGGTGGGTCTGGGATGAGTTTGCTGAGCTGCAGGGTTGGAGAAATATGGGACTAGGGCCAAAGCCTTGGAAGGGAAGGACAAGGATGCCTGTGGCCCCTCATTACTGAAGGGAATTCCTGTTTGTGCAACAAGGACTTTAGCCAGAACTTGTAACAGGCACAGACCTTGTCTGGAGTGTGTGTGGGAAGTTTCTTTCTCTGAAAGAAACTGAACTGCAGGAATCACAGTAGTGCTGGCAGGAAGGACCCTTGGGAATCTCCAGTCCAACCTTCCCTGGAGCAGGATGATCCCCAACACTAGGTCAGGGTAACCATGGCTTCATACAGATGAACTGTGCAACTGTGCAAGGACAGAGACCTCCACATCCCTTGATACTTGGCCCAGGGCTGCACCATTCTCCTGAGGATGGAGTATTTCCTAATACCCAACTTGAGTCTCCCAAACCCCAGTGTGTGTCCACTGCCTCCTCCTATACTGTGTGTAATTACTGAGAAGAGTTTGGTGCACTCGTCTTTGTAATTGCCCCCCAAGAAGTCATAGGCTACTCTTAGACACTCCTTATTCTCCTCTCTACCAAAGAGAAGAAGTGGAGACTTCTCTCAACCTCTCTACTGACCCAGACCAGCTCCCTCCACCTCTCCTGGCAGATCATGTGCCCCAGGCCTTGACCATCTTGGTAGTCTCCTCTGGCCTCTTCATTTTCTCATATCCTCTTGAACTGGGAGCGCAAAACTGGATGCAGTGTTCCAGGTGCAGTCTGTATAGCACTGAGTAGAAGGGACAGTAACTTCCCTCTATTTGCTGGCCCTGCTTCTCTGCATGTAGTCCAGGAAGCAGTTTGTCTTATTTGCAGTAAGAGTGATCACTGGCTCACATTCACCCTGACATTGGCCGCCACGCTAGGTCTTCTGCAGCAGGATCGTTACCGAGCCAGTTTGTTCTCAGTTTGTATCAATGCAGGAGGTTAACCTGCTCCTGGTGCAGAACGGGTGAAAAGGAGGCGAAGGGGTACCAGAAAGTACAACAAGTGATTCTTCCATAATAACCCTCATGAGGTTTTGCTTGACCCAGTCCTGAAGTTTAAGGTTCCTGTGCATAGAAGTACAGCCATTCCTCTTGTCAACTTTGTTTAGCATAATCTACCAAGTTCCTAGAGGTCTAAGCCCTGAGCAACCTGGTATGATCACATAGCTGCCCCTGCCTTGAGCTAGAGGTCCCTTCCAAACTGAATTATTCTATGATTCTGTGATTCTAGGTGGTTTGATTCATAGTCAAACTCACTGGTACCATATTGGCCCTATTATCAACCCCTGGAGAGCTCTGCTCAATACCAGCCACCAGCTGGATGTCAAATCATTGATGACTATCCTCTGAGTCTGGCAGGCCATTTAAATCATCTGCCTGTCTAGCCCATACTTTTTTAGCCTTGTAATGAGGCTGCTGCGAGTGATGCTGCAAAAGACCCTTTACAAGATTTTCAGAGCTTTATTTGTTCTTCTATTTCATCATTTTCAACAGACATTACCAGTCTTTGCATGCTTTGCTTACTAGGGCCATTAATGCTGCTCTGAGAGTCTGTGTCAGACTAGGAGACATGGGCTTTAATAAGGGTTCCATCACATACTACTGCTTTCCACCATGAAGAGCAATCCCAGATGGAGAACCTTGAGAACTTTGCTTTTTGTCCACAGAAAAGTTTCTCTTTTCTTTTCTTTTCTTGCTAGAGCAGTGTGGAGGCATGTACATGCACATATGTACTTATACGCACATGTTTATAGGCACACACAGGTTCATAGGTGTGAAACATGCACATTTGTGCACACTCTTGTACACAAGCATGCACATATGCACATACACATTTGCAATCATTCACATATGCAGGTGCATAAAGGTACACATTCACATGGACACCTAGACACTTGCCCATATGGATGCATACAAAAATATGCATGCACATTGGCACATGCACTCACACACAGAAGTAAACACACATATAGATGCATATATGAATGTGCAAACACACATGTATACAAATAAATATGCACACACAGAAGCACATATACACACACACATGTATAGTTACAGTGATAGTTTATTCCCTCATTGTCCCCTATGTTCATCCTACTTAGGGCAAGGGATCCCAGTCTCCCAGTAATCATCCCCCCATTGCCTGACACATAGTTATGCCAGAGGTTGCAAAACTGTTGTAAAGTTTAGGAGTGCAACCCCCTCAAATGATTCTTGGGATAACCTATGTTCTCATCCTGGTCATCTTTTCACCATGTTAGATGTTAGTACGGACCAGTGCCATGGCATCCAACCCCTAGCATTGCCTAAAGAGGAGAGATGTCAGTGGCAAGGCACTGTGTGTGTGTGGCAACATCTCTGTCCTTAGAGGAATCCATCCTATGCAAGCATCGTGTCTTGCTAGGGCCTCCCTCTCACGCCTAACTAGGAACTACTCATTTCAGCGACATCCAAGCAGGACCTACCACGACCACCATAGCTGGTGGGCAGTGCAAAGAAGCTCATAATGAGGAACCCTTTCATTGCATAGAGGAAAGATTCATTTTCCAAACTTTGGGGAGGCCAGTGACCACTTTCATTCTCTTATTTAAGATCATAGAATCACAGAATCAGTAAGGTTGGAAGGGACTTCTGGAGATCATCTAGTCCAACCTCCCTGCTCAGCAGGGTCACCTAGAGCATGTTAGACAGGGTTGCGTCCAGGCGGGCCTTGAATATCTCCAGAGAAGGAGACTCCACAACCTCTCTGGGCAACCTGTTCCAGTGCTCCGTCACTCACAATGAAGAAATTCCCCCTCACGTTCAGGCGGAACTTCCTGTGCTTCAGTTTCTGCCCATTGCCTCTTGTCTTGTCACACAGGGCAACTGAAAAGAGTTTGTCCCCGTCCCCTTGACACCCTCCCTTCAGGTACTTGTACACATTGATAAGATCCCCCCTAAGTCTTCTCTTCCACAGGCTAAACAGGCCCAGCTCTCGCAGCCTTTCCTCGTAGGGCAGGTGCTCCAGCCCTCTATTGATACCTGTGGCTGGACTTTGACACTTGAGGATACGGCCCCTACGACCCAGGGAGGATGCATAATTTGTGATGACATCATCTGAAGAGTAGGGGAGAAGCTGCTCATGATGGGGGATCTGTGAGAAAGTGAACTCATGCAGTTCTGGAACAGGTGAAGCATGTCAGAGATGCTGTGAATATCAGAGTCAGCTTGGCCTTTGAATGTGATACAGTCCAAAAGACAGTTCAAATGAGAAGAGAGCTAATGTATGTATGTATGAAATTCTCCACAGCATCCACTGTCTCCAGTCTTCCCAGCACCTCATGGCCCTCCTGCACTCTAAACTGGGTGGGCCTCATGTGTCTGGACCATATGCTTCACTTCTGCCCCAGCAGAGAATACAACTACCACACAAGCCCCCAAGGATATGTAACTCATGAAGCAAACTCAGGTAACAAGAAACTCTGTAGAGTCATTAGAGTGGTTCCTGCAGAGTGACCCTTCAGGCATTCTTTTCTTCTCCTCAGTCCACTTTTGCATATCATTTGCTTTGGTTCCAGCACTTCAGTGTCAGAAAACACTTGCATGTGAGTTGAGATTATTTCTATGGCTGGGATTTTAAAAGTCACAAGGATTATGTTGGCAGAGCCTGTATGGCTCATCCAGGCACCTGCAAGGAAAAATACCACCTGACAGTAAGAAATGTGTCAGAAATGCACATTTAGTGCATTTGTCCAATTTGTGCAAAATGTCAGACTATACTAAACATGCATCAGGGATTCAATGTAAAGGAATCATGATGATTTTCCTTCCCAGTTCTCAAAGCAGAATAACCAGCCACAGACTGTGTAGTTACTGGTAATTTCAGCTGACCTCCCTCATCCTAATCCTACATTTTTTTTCTCCTAAGAATTCTCTTTGCTCCCATTGCTACATGCAGGCAAACACTACTGTGGTAAGGAAAGGAGGTTCAAACTCTGTTGAAAGTGTTTAAATCTTCAAAGAGGGAAGACTAGAAAAGAGGACACAGAAGTATAGTGTGAGCAATATACTGAGGGGCTCCAGGAGTTTCCAGTCTGACAATAACTGTGCAAATTTCTGCTGTGAAAACTTTCAGGGAATCAGCATATAGGTCTAGGCTGAACTTCAAGTTCACAAGTGCTGAGCGTTTGAGGGAATTTAAGCCCAGTGGTGTCTGCTGAGAACATGGAAAGAAGAATGTCTCCTTTCATGTCTTCCACAAAGAGCCTAAGCTGGGAATCAAATCCCAGAAATCTGAATGCTTTCATTGCTTTGCCAAGACTGGATGAAACTATCAAGAATGACAAGGACAGGAATGGATTTAGTTCCTTTGAAAAACCAAGAAAAAATCATTTTCATGGGCAATCAAGGGCATTCTTGCATCTTCTCCCATGTAGCATGATGCTCTGGACCACTTTGATGGTTGTGCAGAACAAGTCAGCTCCAAAGCCAGGTCTAACTCCCTTGATATCTGCTCAGTTACCACTTGACAGGCAGGGGAGCTCTCTGGGGGTTAAGCAGCAAGGTTTGGCAGTCATTGTCTGCTAAAGTGAGCAGCCAAGGCTAATGTGTGGTCATCCATTACAGACTTTCTGAATGGTCAGATGCAGTATTAGAGCTGGTCAAAGGTCTCTCCAAACATTTACTATCCATTAAAAGCTAACCTTTCTGTGTATATGTTTGAGCTTTGAGTTCTTGAATAGCTGCAGGCTATGCATAAGACTTCTCTGGGGTCTATTACACTGTCAAACACAGCTCAGCCTTCCTAAACGCCTGAGCAACATTCCTGAACTGGACTCTCCCTGCCCACCTCCCATCACTCCTCCAGGAGGCTGAAAGCTGTGAACAGCTTGCTGGCAGGTGGACATTCCTTATGGGCACTGTCAAGTTTGCTGGTCCTCTCTCTCCAAAAATAAACAGCAAAATGTATTTGAGATTAGAGCTTAGTAGGAAATATTTTTCTTTCCTTCCCAGGGCAAGTTTTCAAAGATTTGGAATTTTTCCCATCAAAAATTGTGATCAAAGTCAAAATCATGGAGTGTCAGGGTGAGCTGATAGTCTGACTTTTTGATGTGGTTGATCAGATTTGTCATTCATGGGTTTTGAGAGCATTTTGAATAGAATCAAGATAACTTTTGCTTTTTAATGCCTGGAAAGATACTGTTTTAGGGTGGCGACAGTGGCTTTCACCAAAAACTTTTGCTTTCTATGCTCTTAGATACATTTGGCTTTTGATGCCTTGTGTCAGAGCCAGGCAATCTCCCTACTTTTCTCCAAATCCAAAGCTTACTGGGAAAAAGCCAGCGCTCCCAGGTTCACCTCTCCTCTCATGCACTCAGCTTTGCACTGGTTTTCAAATCCCTTGTCAAAAGGCATCCTGCAAATGGAATTTGTGTTTTTCCCCTCCTTCCATTTCTCCCCTGCTCTGTGGTTCTCCCTTATTTAATCATGTTTCCTATTTCAACATTTTAAAGATGCTTCTGACCAACAGCTAACATGCCTTACTTTGTAGGCTGCTGCAAGTAAGACTAAGTAATGAAAAGCAGCATTGTATTACCTGTAATTTCATGGCTTCTAATTTGGAGTTAGCTTGCATTTGGGCATTTTGGCTTCAATTGTTGATATAATGAGCTAGCATTTGCCTGCAAATAAAGCATAATATATTTTTGGGAGTGCTTACGTGAAAGAAAGATATTCAATTTCCTTGCACATAGAGACGCACAAATAACAGTTACCTTGGGACGGGCCAGGGATCTGTGAATTCACATGCTATCATCTGATGTGCAATGATTTCCTCATTTAGAGAAGCCTTGGACCTTTGCAGCTAGTGGAACCTTTGGAACCACTTTTAGATTGGAGTCTTTTTGCTGATTCATTCTTTTCTGGGGTTAAAAATTTTTGGACTTAAAATTTACAGATATAAAATGAAGCATTTAGATCTATACACACGCAAGAATCAAAATGTGTTTGAGTTTCAAAGCTTCTGAAGAACTGTTGCTTGCACTGCTGCTATTGGTTTTGCCTTTGCAAGGAAAGGAGATAAATGTGTACTTTTTGTATGTCTTTATGTTGGTATTGCTCTGGATAAGGTGAGTTACAATCAGTTTAAAAGAAGAACAATTTTGCACCAGGTAAGAAGGAAACTGAAAGGGACAGAAAGCTTTTTCCCATTGAGGAATGTTCCTCCAGAGAACTAGCACCTCCTGAAAAAAAGGGGAGGTATTATTATACACTAAGCCATCATCTAGAACTAGCAATTGTCCAAGGTATGGCCAGGAGGAATCAGTAGGGTCCCACTGCAGGGACAATCAAGGCAGCCACAGTGTTAAATTAGACTTATAAAATAAGTAGAAAGTATCTCAGAATGTCCCCTCAAGCCCAAATTATCTGCTGACTTCTTAGACATGCCAGAATTGTCTTTGTCTGTTTAATTTCATGCTTATCATCAAACTAGTTATTAAATGGCTGAGTATTAGAAAAATTCAAGGCTTTCTGGTCTGTCCTGTTTAATCCCACAGCCCCTCCTTTTCCTTCTATCTATCCTACTTTCTCTCTGCCACAGTCAACTGAGGGGAAAGGAGGTAGGATGTAATGCTGGGCAGCATGGCATAATCCGTGGTTTGGTTCTGAAATTGGCAGGATGTGAGGGTGCATGGTCTCAGATAAAGGCTAAGATAGAAAATACTTCAGTATCATATCAGATCTCAGCAATACAATGCAGCTTTGACTGCTTGTAATACGCACTTAAATAATTAAATAATTATTTAATTAAAATGATAATTAAAAAGAAAGTTGAATTGTCTGGGAGTCAAGTAAATTGCTAAAAGCATAAGCCAAAATAATTAAACAGCAAATGAAGCTGAGTTTCTTTCCTTACTGTCTCATAACATTATTGGAAAGTATTACCTGAAATTGGAAAACAAATGATTTTCAGCCACTGAAAGGCTTTTGTATATAGGACAAATCAAGGATGTGGACCTGCTGCTTTGGGATATCTCTGATATCAAAACCTCAGAAACATTTAGACAAAGATTGGCTATTTAAACTAATAACAAAAAAATCCCACTGGAATGCTTTAGGTCTCCGTTGCTCTTCAGCTAGAGTATATGGAGGTGAAGGGGGTAGGATATGGCCTGTAACAGGTATTTGCAGCCTCCCTTGGAAAACCTTGTTCTGACTATGGCAGGATTTTGGACTAGATGGGCTACGACCCATTCAATTAGGCAATTCTGAGATTCCCAAATATTTGTGGCAATGTCCTGTCTATACCTCCAGTGCAGTGTATTTCCTCCTGAAGGGACATCACTGCAACACTGGCTGTCCACTAAGACAATAAAGCGGGACAATCCATTCAACAGGAACCTTGACTAAGTGTTTTGCCCTACTACTGCTGCTTTCTACAGTTTGGTTGCTAATGTCCAAGAGGGACCATTTCCCTAGCAGCAGTCTCCAAGCCTTAAACTTTTGACCCAAGCTAATTACTGGATTCACTTTATAGAAGTAATGAGGTTCTGAGCCTCTGCAATGCCTTCAAGGCTCCAGAGAGGCCGAGCCAAAACCTGAGCTCCCTAATCAGTTCTGACTCTGTTTTTTTTATTCATTTACTCACTGCCCTGAGGCACTGCTGCTTCTTGAGCTCTCTAGGAGGAGCTGCAGTGCTGCTCCTCCCCATTCTGCAATTGGGAAAAATATCCCTGTTTCAGGCTGCAGGTATACTCAGTGTCTTCGTAATGAGAATAAGAGATAGCAGTGGGGACCAATGCCTAGAACAGCAAGGACAAGAGGGCTGTGTTCTTCACTCAAGTCTAATATTGGACAACTTTCTTCTACCTCAAGTTTTGCAACACAGAAACTGATAGTATTTTGGCATCTGTGGGTAGTATAATGCTGAATGAAGGTGAAGTTCCGGTGTACAGGACTGTATGTGGACACTGGTGGCAAGGATTCAGCTAGTAGTAGGTTCCTATGCTGCAGATACCTGTTCCTCAGTTGCAGTCAACTTCTGCAAAGTCACCATCTCTTTTCTGCTTCTGGCTTCTTCCCATCCAGCATAGACAGGTCATAGCCAGTAGTCTAAAGCTGAGCCTATCTTGACTTTTACTGGGAATATCCAGGAACTGTCAGCAGCTGTAGAACAGTTAGAAGCCTGACCTGAACCCCTTACTCTCCAAGTCCATCACTGGTACCTAGCTGCTCACAGAGCTAATGGTTCTGACTTCCCCTCTCAAAGACTTTCTCTTGCACTGGTGCTTGCCCTATTTCTCCTTCCAACTCCAACAAGCAGCAGCACCCACAGGGCTGAAACCTCTTCACTGATGTGCAGCAGAAGCTGAGTGTGTTAGTCAGGTGAGGATGCTGCTGACCAAGCCTAGATCCAGTTCTAATGCCAGTAAGCAATCATTATCTGAGGAGGATGATAAAAAGGGAGAAGGCATATTGTCACTGGCTATCTGTATGACCATTCTGATCTGACCTCCCAATGCCATGTGCCTAGTCAGCTGCATAGCCATGGTGACATCCTGCTGAGCCCTGCTCTTCACTGAGCAGTATTGAAGTACATGCTAGGCCCATCCACAGGCACAGTCCTTCTGCTCATGGCAGAGCATGGACAGAGAGAGCTTGCATCTGCCTGAAAATCACTCCAGCCCTTTACATGTTTAATCCTGCAGCAGGAGCAAGAGTAGCACAAGCTCTAGCACCCAAAAGTGAGGGTTCACCTCTTACTTCTGCCAGAATGCAGGAATGGAACTGATGCATTTGTAGATAGAAATTAAACAACCCTGGTCAGGAGTAAGGAAAGAGATTTACATTGCAAATCTGTACCAGGTTAGGAGTCAAGGAGTCAAGTCAGAAAGCAGCCATTTATGTGGTCTTGCTAAACAGAACTCTCTATCTATGTTGAGAGTGATATGGCTGGTAATTACATAATCATGCCACTTTTTTCTACTTTTCCTCTGTCTTATTAAGGCAGATGGCTAGTGAGTCAGAGAAAAAGTGGAGTCTGTGTGAATGTCATTGTGTCTGAAATAACATTATTTTAACATGTAGGTTTGAGAGGTCTCCCTACCTGAAACAGGCTGAAGGAATTAACCTCAGTATCTGAAGTAAGACAGACAGGTTTCTTTCTAGTATAAATGTTCCCTAAAAATACATGTTATATTTCTAGAATTAGCTACAATCACAGAAGTGCAACTCATGGCATCTGAAATGCTCTGAAAAGCAGGTGTCACGCAATAGCTGTAGCAGGAAAGTGTGAGGCTTAGGGAAGCAAAAGTGTTCCTCCCAGTTAGCTTGTGATATGGAGACCAATGACAAGAGTCTTGGGCAGTGCACATCCACCAAAGTCTTTTGCCATCAGCAGAGATGCCTGGTGAACCAGAACCAATCTAGTTTGGAAGCTGCTGGGAACTGACACAGAAAAATATGTGACTAGATAGGCAAAGATAAGCTGTGAATACCTGTTACTACCACAGTTTTCTAATATTATCATTGGTAGTAATTCATTAGATCATCCAGTAGGAGTTAAAACTGTACTTGGGGACATTCAGACTCAAAAGGAGAGCTGGCTACTGATGAATACTCAGTGATGAACATGGTCAAGGTAGAAAATGATCTTGAATCTCAGGTGCTTTTCCAGCCTGAGAAAGAAAAACAAATAAAAACTATGTTAAAAAAAAATCTCTGTGATGCCCTTGTTACCTCTCACTGCTTCCATGTTTGGCCCTTCCTCTTCCTGTGTAGACCTTCAAACCATTCACCTGCTTGCTAGGCTTGCTAGGCACAGTGCTGTCAGTAGAGCCATGCTGGCTGTGCGTAGCACCACCAGGAAGAAGAGTCCCCCTCACTATTCTCATGAGATACCAGGGACTAAAGGGTTAATGGATTACTCTGAAACATGGGCCAACCAAAATCACTTGAAGACTGCAAGGAATCCAGGAGCTCTTGTCCCAGTATGTGTCACCCAGCATAGCCCCAGCTGCTGGGCAGTGACCTAGTTGCACTGTGGTGCTTGCATCACCAGAGCAATTTTGGAAAACTTGGAAGAGAAATCTGGTAAATCCATTTCATGAAAACAGGAAAGATTAACAGATGTTACTTTGCAGATCTCATTTGTTCTTTAAAAAATCTGCCTTGTATCATGGCAAATAAAACTCTGCTGCCATTGCAACAAATGACAGGAGTAGGTGACTGCAACTGAACCCGGAAGAAGACTGAACTGTAACACAAAGGAGCAACGTTGGCTGGTGGAGGTAGATTTTTTGTAATTAGACTAACTAGTGTGGTCAGAAAAAGCAGATAAGCTTTCGGACAAACAAGCCCTTCTTTGAATTTGAAATAGAAGCAGCAAAGTGACAAGTAGTGCAGGACAGTGAACAGAGCAGTACAACAGGGCCTAGCTAATCACTGGAGATAAGATCTCCAAAAGAGTGATAGGACATGCAGTCTAAAAGCTCCTGCTGCGACACCTTCCCTCTCCCTGCAGACATCTCGGCAGGCAGGTAAATGCCACTGCAGCAGTGAAGTTACCTTGATTCCAAAGAAACATTTGTGGCTCCAGCTGTCTGCATCAGTGCCTGGTTGGCTCCTGCTGCTGGGGAAGCTGAAACAAACAGATGCAGAAAAATGCTTCTCAGCCTTTAACATGTGGCTCACTAGTAAAGCAATATAAAAGCTAATAAAATACAACCTGCTCTTCCTTCCCTTTTCATGTACTTTTTAGCTGGTCACCAAAACTGAAGGAGTTACTTTCCAAAAGAGAACATCTGTGCAATTTAGGGGTACCAAATCCTGGCACCACCTTTTCCCCACCCCCCGCTACCTTCTTGTGAGAAGATGGCAAAATTAAATCCCCCAAGGGACAGTTTGCAGAAACACTGGAGAAGTCAGATGTAGGGCCAAATTTTCTCTAGAGGTCAGTACATGAGATACAAGGGGAAGAGTGTGTGTGTGTGTGCGAGCGCGTGCATGTGTGTGTGTTTTACACAAAATTCCTGAATGACACTACTGGTATAGTAATCCATACTTATTGAACCCTAAAGAACGCTTTGGACTGCTCTGAGTTCCTCTAGGGAATTAGTCTTACATGCAAATTGGGAAATGGTCAGAAAAACACAACACTGTTGTACCATAGGCTGTATCTGAGCAACGCCCAATCAGGCTGGCTACAATGGACACTTTGGCATGGGAGTTACCAGGCTGGACTAAACTACAAATTCCATGCTTTCATGTCTAGATTCAGTCTTCATGGTTTCTCCTGGCCTTCACTAAGAGCAAAAGACTTGGTAAAGTTTTGCCCAGATTACTGGAGAAGGTTTTAGGAAAATTGCTTTATTACATTCTTTAGAGGACTCTCCCCACCCTCCTCTCACCCATACAGACAATCCACTTTTCCCTCTCAGGGGACTCCAGCTGGATTGACAGAGGAACACTTCTGTCTTGTGGATGCATGCAGCTCCTGGGGCCTCTTTGTGTCAGGCTGTTTTAACAACAAACATATTACAGCCCCTGGAGCATCCAGTCTAGCATGTGAGAGGCAGGGAGAGATAGCCTGGCACATCTATTGCCTTATGCCTTGACTACCCAGTTTGTAAAATATGGATGAAAACAATGTTTACAGTTTTTAGATTTTGAGATCTCTGTATTCACAAAATATGGGCATGAGACAGAATGACATTTAGGCCTTGAAGAGCAGTTCAAAAGTAACCTATGAAACAAATAAATATAACAGTCTTGGATTATCTAGACAGGTTTTCCAAAATCAGACCTGGCAAATGGTATTTATTCAGTGGAAGAGAGGACCACAAAGGAGACCTGTGCCTCAGATTTCCAAGGAAACTGATGATTTTGTCTAACTGAGATGGAATTCTTAACCTGACACATTTTAGAGAGACTATCAGGATAACAGCTCACAGTTTTGCTAACATGTTTTAAGATTTGCAAATGTTAGTGTTAAATTATATATACCGTTAAGGGCTACATGAGTGCTGAAACAGAATCTTTCCTGATGCACTTACTTACATATCACACATGGCTGTCCTGTAACCAGTTCTGATTTTCAAAGACAGAACTTTTAAAGCCTGGGTCCAGAGACTGAGTTTTATAGAGACTTTGGGGGACTCAAGCTCCTAACAGGTTGCTGATGCTAGCGAAATGACTGCAAGGTGCTACATTTCTTGGCAGGATTATTGCAATTTCCATTCATTAGTTGAGGAAAATAATGTCTTTTCTTACTACTTCTCTCTCCTTGTTTTTTTGAAGGAGAGTCTTCTGTTGCTGTTTACTGAATTTCATTAGCAAGGTTAAACTAAGATGTGATCAGTAACAAAAAGGTACAGGGAAGTCAGTTCTGCAAGGATAGCTGTGTCATGCTTTGTTATTGGTATGAAAATATAACAGATATTGTATTATAATGGATGTACCAAAAATCCATCGAGATCAGTATTTCATCTCCAGCAGCAGCCTATAGCTGATGCTCAGGAAAGAATAAAAGAATGAGGCAAATAAATAAGGGATTCTTGCCCAGGATATTCTCCTAATCTCCAGCCATTTGTGGCTCAAAGATCACTAGGCTTTGGGGATGTTGTAATGTTTCCTACACTGGGTCATTTTTTTTCTTCTATCACATATCCGTGGCATCATTGCAGAAGCGCAACTGGAGTAAGCTAATGAAATGCTGGAAATGTTGCATAAATTCTTTTCTTTACGCCTGACATTCCCTACCCTTGCCCTATTTCTTTACCTGGTATGTTTATGAATAACAGAATGATGGCCTAAGTATTTGTGACTCCTTTCTACTCTGTGTGGCCATGGCTTTCCTGGCACCCACAGCTCATTTCTGTTTGCAAAGGAGCTGGTATATCCTTACTGCACTGATACAACTCTCTTTTCTTGCTTTCCTTGAATCCCATGATGTCATGTGTATGGTGACAGAGCTGCCCATGTCCTAACTGCATGGTTCTTCTGGCCACAGACCAGTCTCACAGCTGACTGGGACAGAAGGGATACAGAAATGCTCTTCATTTGGGAGGCTGAGAAAAAAGTGCAATGTATCTTTAAAGAGTTTACTGCTCAGGAAGATCTGAGACCTCCACAACACCCCACAGTTGAAGAAATTTGATAGATGAGTCTCTGACATTCTTGTCATGTCTTCCCTCTCTTTTTCCCCACTTCCACACTCCCAAAATGCTGTGAGGCGTGCTGTGAGGTCTGGCTTATGTACGAGAGTCTGTCAAAGTTTGGACATGTAGGCCCCATGGCCTGCAGCTGGACTAAGTGAGTAGTCTCCATCAAGCATTCATCTAAATGTCTTGCTCCTCCAGCATGCCCTCAGGTTCGGCACTCCTTTGTTTTTAAAGCCACAGTTATTAGTATCAAGAAAGCATGCAAAGAGCTTGGGAATAGTGCGTGTGTGTGCGCGTGCCAGAGAGAGACAGAGAGAGAGAGAGAAGGGAGGGAGGAGGGGGGAAGAGAGAGTTTCTATGCCTATTAGGAATCATGCTTACAAAAATAAAAAGAGACATATTATCAGGGTCTTTTCTTCAGGGAGAGAACAAACTCCGTTTATTCCAGACTAACCCTGCTATCTCTGAGGGGATAACAGACTGTGTGACAGGCAGCAAAAAGGAGACTGTACAGGGATCTAGCTTTCGTTTTGGTGCTGCAAGGCTTTAAAGTACAAGCCAAATAGAGGGCAATGAAGAATGCACCAATGGGGGCTTGAACTCTACTGCTGAATGCACATTATGTCTGTAGATTATTTGATAGAGAAAATCTCCACCATTGGCTTGGAGTTTCTAAGAGAGCAGTGAATATGAAATCCTTTTTCTCCACTAGGTGCTACACAGGAATGACCTGGGGACACATTAGACAGTGATAAGTGACTCTTTCCATCCCCTTTTATCCTGTTTACAATACAGAAGCTTTCCTTGAACAAAACCTTTTTTTTACTCTCCATGCTCCTGGCTGTTGTGTCTAAATGAGCCAATTTGCTGAAGGACTCCTCCTGGAAGGACTTGAAGTCTAATAAGAATAGACATTTTGTTGTAGCATTTTTTTCTAGCAAAAATCAATTTCTTCACAAAAGAACAAAAAATCACTCCTGTACTTCAGTGCTTGCTACTTCATCAAAATTCGTGATACTTCCCACAAAGTGCTAGCTAGGAGGGAAATCCCAGCACCTACTTTCATTCAAGCTCTATTTACAGAAAATGTTTGAAATGGGGTTTAATGACCCAGAAAAGGGAAGGCAAAGAAAAAGAAGTGAATGTATGTATTACTGCTGCAGCTATTGCTTTTATTGATACATTTTTTATTCTTAGGCAGATGTGATTTCTGCGGCTTGAGTTACTAAGCAATGCTCTTTTGCCAGTCACCTGGTCTGCTGCATGGCAATGTAGAATGGACAAAGTTTCATGCAGCATCTGAGATGCAAAGGATGAATCTATAGGAACATTAAAGATCTGCATTAATTTCACTCATTTATATCTATCTGCATGAAAGTCAGTAACTTGTCTTCATGTCACTAGAGTATATTCTTCAGCTGCACACCTTTATCTGTAAATGAGCAACAGCAGAAGAAACCAACATTGTCCTAGACTCAAAGTTTCACATTTTGCCTAGAGTCACACGGCAAGGTGCCCAACTTCAGCTTCCTCTCTCTTAAAATCATTTCTGGTCTTCCCTCCATTGTTTGTCATGCTTCAGTATCTTGGATTTTTTGCTGTAAAGGTATTTAAGCTTTGCCTAGGAAGGAGAAGTACAAAATAGGGCTGCAGTTGCTGAAGACGGTTTTTGATCCTAGATTTAGAACTGTGTATTTAACTGTATTAAAGTACATTTTATTTGGATGGACTCAGTTTACCACATTATTCTTTATGATAGAGCAAGTTTCTCTCAGCACTACAAATGGAATATCAATCCAGAAAAGGGTAGTATCAGCCCAATACTAGTGAGGATACATAGCCTGAAGAACAGGCCAAAAAGGACAAGGTTTAAGAAAGGAAAGAAATAATAGACAAGGAAAGAGCTGAATATCCTGCTTGCTGTGTCCATGAGGGCAAATCTCCCTGTTAGGGACACTGCTCCACTGATTTATGTAAATAGTGCTGAGATCTTTTGACTCATTAGAGGAAAATCCAAAGATGGACGATTCACTACTGGTAAAGAAGCTGAAAGTATGACACTGCTATAACTAAACCATTCTAGCTGTGCACATTCCGATTGCCTTTCTTGTGCTGGTAGTGGTGTTCATCTGAACCCAAAGTGAAGCAATCTGGAGAGCTAAACTGACAGCAAACTTTTTGTCTGTTTTTGGTTTTGTTTTGTAGAGTTCAATTTCTGCAGGTTCAATCCGAGATCTGACCAGCACTTGTTTAAATGGGGAGTACTGAACTCCATAACTTAACTATAACTCAAGTGTGTTGGAAGTCCTCACCTTCTCCTTCAGCTGCTTATCTATGACAGGCTGCCTTCTTACTAATCATTTGTTACTTTCAGAATTTTATCTAAATTAAAACCGAGGCTTCAAATCCCATGAAAATCCCTATTCCTTTAATAGTATCCTCATGACAGCAACTTCGGAGATCTGTCAGCTTGTCAGTTCTCAATTAAACTAACATGTATTTTATTGATATTGTATTTTGCTAATGTTTAAGTTATGTACCTTGTGGTACTAAATTGAATGCATCACAAAAATCTTACTCTAATCGTTGTTTTAAAACATGAAGTTGTGTTTCTTGACGTGACCTATTTTCCATCTATGTACACTGACCACAATGCATTATAGTCCTAATCTGAGATTTTTAATCAATCAATTCTTGTATAAGCATTTCTGCTCACTCTCCTGAGGTCCAGACTAACTTATATTTATGCACTTACCTAAGTTTTCTTTTCACAAGCCATTTTGTTTCTAATCCTTCCATAAAGCTGCAAGAGTGGAGTGCAAGTGGCTCGTCAGGCTGGTACTCTAAAAGTACATCAGTGTTTACAGTCCAGCATGTACAACGAAAGGTTGTGGTTTGTACTGCAGCTGATCATCTGGTCCAAATAACAAAGAAACCAGCTTAGCTAACAGAAAACAGTCTGCCATATAACCCTAGAGCAAGGCCTAGACTTACAGCTTTGTGAGAAACTAAAGAAGACTGTTTAAGGCTGTTACAGAATGAATGGGTGATAAAATGGTGCGGGAAATTTAGTGTAGCTAAATGTAAGGTGAAACAAACCTATGATTCTCAGGAAAAACAACCTGAATTCTCTCTGCAGCATGGGAAGCCCTGAGCTGACCACTACCACTTACGAACAAGCTTTCGGATTTAAAAGTACATAGTTCTATGAAAATGATCAGTGCTACATGTAACAATCACAAAAACAAGCAGAGTAGTGGAAACTGTTAGGTAAGAAATAGAAAGTAAACTTATATGGGACAGCTAGTAGTTTCAGAGATGATCATAACAATGACCTGGAACAGCTATTTTAGAAGATGCAGGATTCATCTTACTTCCTGCTAGATACCTATATATTTGCATCTTCATTTGAGCTAGTCACCTGGATTCCTTCTGATGATTTAGTGAATGCAGTTCATAGTGAGGTTCACAGGACCAAAGATAACTGTCTTACTCTAAACTCTGCTGATATCTTCCCTGACTGTAACAGTAACCTAAAGAACTATTTCACAGCATACCTTCACATCAGACATCCACATTTACCTAGATCCCTTTTTCCTGGCACGCTTGAGTCTGAAAGAGACAACAGTGGGGTAATGTGAAGACAACTGCAAATGATGACTGGCATACGAAAAGTGAATAGGGAACAACTGTCCACAGTTTATTGCAGTTAGGGCAAAAATTAGGGCACTGAATCCAACTGGGAGGTGACAGATTCAGAAAAAAAATGGACACTTTTTTATGGAATGTAAGGTTAGGAGAAGGAGCTCTTTGGCGCAAGATATTGGAAATGCTAAAGATCTGCATGGGTTCAAAAATGAATTGGATAAATCAGTGGAAGAACAAAACACTAAAGAGCATTAAACACAGAGACAATGTGCCCAGCTCGATAAGGCTAATAGATTCAGTGGAAGAAGTGGGAGCGCTGCAAGTGGTAAAGGGCTGATGGAAGAGAGCATCCTCTTGACAAACAATGGGAGGAAAACAGCTTTGGGGAGGAAGGGCAGGAACAATGTCAAGGCATTTCTACATGCAGGGAATGAAGATGTTCTCCATGGTGAGATAGCTCCTTTCTCCTACTACCTCCTGGGCAGTAGCCTCTGATGCCAGGGAGAAAGACCCTTGTCCTCACAGAAGAACCTGCAGGTGAAGAAAGCAACACACAGCTTGGGGCCTTGGGCTCTCTTCTTGACTGCCATCACCACTGCTCCTGCTAAATAAGGTTGTAGATACAGGCATTTTACTGCCTGACAGAATCACAGAATCACACAAAATCACATTTTGGTCATGGTTGAGATTGAAAGGAACCTCTGGAGATCATCTAGTCCAACCCTTCTGCTCAGTTGATCCTGCAGGGGCGCCTAGAGCATGTTAGAGAGGATCATGTCCAAGTGGGTTTTGAGTGTCTCCACAGGAGACTCCACAGCCTCTCTGGGCAACCTCTTCCAGTGCCCTGTCACTCTCACAGTATAAATTCTTCCTCATATTCAGGTGGAACTGCCTGTGTTTCCATTGGCACCCCGTTCCTCTTGCTCTGTAGCTGGGCATCCTTGCAGATAGTCTGGCCTCATCCTCTTGACACCCTCCCTTAAAAGTATCTGTAGGCATTGATAAGATCCCCTCAGTCTTCTCTTCTCCAGGCTAAGCAGGCCCAGCTCTCACAGCCCCTCCTTGCAGGAGACGTGCTCCAGTCCTCTAAGCATCTTCGTAGCCCTACATCGGACTCTCTCCAGCAGCAGGGTGGACACGGTGGAAGCAATTTCTGGAAGGATGGGACAGAAAGGATCACAAGCAGATCTGAGGGTGACTGAAGTGTGTGGCAACACCCGCCTCTTCCCGCATGGGCAAACAGGGTGGCAGCTGCACAGTCGGGGGCACCACGCAGCCCAGCGGTGCGAGGTGCAGGTGTGCCGTGGGGTAGGCTGCAGATGGGCTGCAGGAGCAGTGCTGGGGCGGGGGCAGAGCGGGAAGCGGGACCCCCGGGGCTGACAGCGTGGCAGCGCTGAGGGCCGTGAGGGGGGGGGGGGGCTGGGCCCACCGAGGCGGGCGCCGCTCGCTGCCTCGAGGCGCTGCGCTGAGGGAGAACATGGCGGCCGCCAGCCAGCGCGGCGCGGCGCACCGCAACCCTTGCTCCGACCCCCACCCCGGGCGGCGGCGCCCCGCTCAGGCCACCGCGGCTAGCTCGGGCCGCCTCCCGCCCCGCCCCGCGGGGAGCCGCCGCGCGGCGGCATCGCGAGCTTGCGGCGCCCTCTGCGGGCCGCGCACCAGCGCTGCTACGGGCCGCGCAGGCGCCTCGGGGCGCCGCGGCCGGCGGAAGCGGAAGCGAGAGGCGGCGGGGCCGGAAGGGGCGGGCGGCGACGTGGGCGGTGGATGCGGGCCGCGCCGCTGCGATGGAGGGGCTTTACCACCAGACCAACAAGTGCGTGCGGGGGAGCAGGGGAGGGAGCCCAGCGGCCCCGCTGCGCTCTCTAGGGGAGCGGAAGGGGCCGGCGGCGTCCCCTCGGTACCGGGGCTTGGGGGGGAGGGGAGGCTGTAACGGTCGGAAACCCCTCAGGAGCAGCGGGCAGCCGGGGGCCGGGCCCGGCCGCAGGGAGCGCGCAGGGGCGCTCTGGTGAAGGCTTCGGTGGAGGCGAGGCGGGTGACACCAGCTAACGCTATGGTGTGTGTGCCGTGCTCGTTGAGGTTTTATCTGCTTCTCTCCTCTTGGCGTTATTTGAAAGCTTTTCGTAAAATAAAAAAGTAAATAGATGTGTCATAGTGTAGCCTCGCTGTAAGGGACTATTTTTTCAGTCCACAGAAGGAAGCGAGTTGTGGTCCTCCAAGCTGGCTGTGTCCAAAGTCCCAACTTGCCTCCAGCCACGTCAGGCTGAAAGCAAAGCTGCGTGGCTTGGATTTTTAAAGTACGGGAGATAAAGTATTCCCAGAAGACGCTGACTCTCTTTTACTAGATGTGCATACATTTAAGGCACACTAGTTTGGTAGTGTGTATTTTTCTGGCAGTGGAGTTCTGTGGTCACCTGTGGACAGCAGTTAAAGTGTTCCAGGAGAGACTTAAGTAATTGTAATAGTATATAGCACAGTGTGTTTCACAGGTTATGGCAGCTGTCGAAGCAGAGGTGGTATGAAAATTGCAAGCTACAAATAACCTTGCAGCTCAACGAGATATGGAATAACTCCTGGGAAGGAGGCCAAAGGAGACGGTTAATGCAAATATTCAATTCAATTACTGATAAGGGGAACACCGTACATTGTTCCAGCTTCCATATTGTCTTATTCTGTGATTGTACTTCCCACAGTACTACTGTTTTTTTTTTTTTTTTTTTTTTTTTTTTTAGTTTATTGCCAGTCTGCGGATACTCTTAACATTTAGACTTCTGTGTTAGTTTTTCTGTGGATGTATTGTATTTCCAGGAGGTTGGCATATGAAGAGTTCTGGTGAATGTAGAATAGATGTTCTGATCCCCTTCCTCATGGTCTAATTTAGGTCCTACACCTTGATTTTAAAACTGTCATTTTGAGAGCAGTGTGAATCTTAAAATGTCTGGGGTATCCTAGAGAAACTTCTGGAAAACTATACAGAACAGGAAGTGTTGCAAGATGCTGGTTAATGAAGTGGTTCTGTATTTAACTGAACATGCCATCAGGAGAGCTGTATTATAAAGTTGGAGTTACCAGTTTAGCATCACAGTGTCATGATTTAGAAGGTGTGTCATGAATGTGATGATAGTTATAAATAAAAGATCTCATAGTATCTGAAGAATGAATGCCTTAGTGCTCTGTTTGTAAGATGAGTTGTTTTTTGTGGCTTAGTCTCATAAACTTTTATGCTAAAGTTGTAGAGCAGTGCATGCACCAGAAAAAGAGCCACTAATACGGTCATAGTTACGATCCCCTAGATATTTTTAGAGAAAATGCCCTGATACTTTTGTAATTTTTTTAGTGTATTTCTGAAAGTCTGAATCTTAGCTGCTGTGAAATTTTTCATGCCAGGTGTGGCCAAAGGTCTGTCTGACCTAATTCTTAACTGCAAATGCCTAGGAAAGAGAGTAAGAAATGGGCAAGCAAATAGGATGCTTCCTCTGAATATTGTCTGAGTGTCCAACAATTTGAGGCTTGGAGGCTTCCTGAAAGAGTGTAACAACTATCAGTGCATTTCCTTTTTGCCATTACTTGTCCATTTTTTTTCTTGAACCAGCACAACCTTCACCAGTTGCACAACCAGCACAACCTGCGCCAGTCCCCATACTCCATCCAGTTCCATACTCCATGGAACTCCATCAGGAGTTCCCATACTCCATCCCTATACTCCATCAGTTACATGGATTCATTATGTATTTCGTAGAAAACCATAACCTTCTCTTTGCTTTTAAGCTTTCTATCTTTTAATTTCATTTGATGCCTCTGTAATTCTTATGCTGGAAGAGACAGTGAACATTCATTCCTTATTCACCTTCTCCTGTGCCATTTTTGATCTTACAGATCTCTAGGATATATGCCTGCCATTGTCTGCTCTATACGCTGAAGAACCTTTTGTTTCTTGTGTGAAAGCTGTTAGGCATTTTTCATGATCTTTATAGTCCTTCTCTGAACCTTTTTCAGTGCTTCTGTGTTCTTTTTGAGATGGAGGGACAAAGTATCCCAGGTGTATATTGTGTGTTCAGGCGGTGGCATACAGGTGTGGTGTCTCATATGCCATTTGTCTCATTTATATTCTTGAGTTTAGTAGTGCATGTAGGCAGTGTTTTGTTGCAGATGAGTGTCTTAAGGTGCCTTTTGTACAAACTTGTGCAGCAGTCATATCTTCCGTGTGCTGTACTCACCACTCTTGAGTTCCTACTATGAATCTGAAGTCTTGTCTTCAAGAATGTCTTGGAGTAAGTAGGTTTGAATGGCTTGTAGTATGACGTGTTTGACACTTGAAATTGAGCCTCAGTTCAGGCTATGAGTATGAAAAGAGAGCTAGAACTAGAATGGAAATCTTTTGACCTTTATTTTGATTTTTAAACTATAGCCTTTTAAAACTCAAAGTTGTTTTGTAGTACATATTAAGTGAAAGCACAATTTTCTTTATATGGAAGATTTGAAGGTGTTTTTTGTTTTTAGTGATGGACTGTGTTTGCACTGAATGCCATTTATCTGTTTCCTAGTCTGTTCTGGAAAATACTTTCTGTAAAAAAAGGTGAAAATTGAGGAGATATTGAAAAATGATTTGTTTTGATTTAATAGATGTTAAGTGATTTCTGTTTCTTTCCTCTGCTTGATAGACAAGTCCATGAGGTCCAATCTCACATGGGGCGTCTGGAGACATCAGATAAACAATCAGTACACTGTAAGTAGTTAATTAAAGAGAAAATTTCCACCCTACTACTCATTTGATTTAACTTGAACCATTAACTTTGTATACTTTATCATTCTATTAACTCATTAATGGAATGAGTTTGGCTTCTTGTTCACTTATGATCTGGTGATACATATCACAGGCTTGAAATCCATTAAAAATATTTGACTTGAATAAGGTGGTGGTTTTGTAGGGCAGAACGGAAAACAGGACAAAATACAGTAAACACAGATGTGTGTGCTAATCCAGGAGGTCAGCAAACCAGTTGGTTAGAGGCTCAGAAGTAGAGTAAACCTCTACTTCTCTATGCATAGAGATATCTCTATGCATTTGTCCTGTTACTCTGCAGTTCCTTCAGCATCCACTAATTGGCTGTCTTCCTAAGAATATGCTTAAATCTAGCTTCTGGGAAAAATTATGTGATTTGATGTGCAGAAATTGAGGCAGGATGATTCTGATCTTGCTTGCATCTGAATCAGAGCCTCTAATTCCCTCTGTGTAAGAGAAATAGAGAGAACAGCTATGTCTAAAATTGCTTTAGCAAATTAATATTAATAAATTATTCTTAGTAAAATGATGGTAATCAGCTACTGTAGTATATTGTGTCAGGGTTCTTTAACTTGGTGCAGAATTGGCAAGTGTATTTTGGCATATTCTTCACCTGTCTTTGAATCCTTAACTCCTACGTGAGGAGTTGTTGATGGGCCTTATTTAAAAAAACAAAACAAAACAAACAAAAAACCTCACTATTTTGGAAAGAAAAGTACACTGCCTTGACTGGATACATTTGACTTCTATTACCCAAAATATATTTGTGAAGTATGATTTTACTGTAGAAAAGTCTGTGATACTTTTTGATAGAAAAAGTTAACAGCTTGTCTACTGATTGTATTTTCTGTGATGATTGCTACTGTTGCACCTAGTACAATTGCCAGACTTCTTGGACTGCTGTTCACTGAATCTGATTTTGGAGCCCCTGTTAGCATAATTTGTCATTTTTCCTCGACTACTCTAGGCCATTTTAAGATGCAGGGTTATGCACCATCTTACACAGTGAATCAGTGAATATCATTTTTATATACACATATGAAGTTACAGTTATGTGCTATACATATTAGTATATATTTGAGAATTTTTTGAAAAGAAGATTTATCTTTTGACTGAAGAGTGGGAAAATGAGCCAGGAAATTGAATTTTCGGTTGCAGTTTTTCTTGTCACCTTTTGGTCTCAGAAAAACGTATGATTAATAAGGTATAAGTATTATTATTTAGACAAGCAAAAGCTCATGTAATTTATCTGTGTGTCCCCTCAGTTGCTTTTCTGTTAGTTGTGCTGAATGATGGAGAGATGCATTAGGATAACTTGGTTGATCTGTGTTTATGTATGGGAGATGGCTGCTCCCTGGCTGTGTGAGATCCAGGGACAAAGTAAAGGGATTGTATGTGCTGCTTGCTTTTCTGGGTTTTGCTGAATGTGATATTCTGTAAAGTCCTGAGATACTGAGGAGTAATTAGTTGTTTGTTAATAATGCTTTTTTGAACACCTCTGTAGTCAGCTAGCAAATGAGTACAAAGACTGTTTGTAGGATTTGATGATTTTTATACATTTGTGGCAGTCAGACATACATTAGCTTCAGGACTGTCCTCATGGCTCCACAGACATGATGGTGCTTCTGTGACCTCTAATAAGAAGTCTGTGGACATGCTGCAAAGGATGTATACCTTCAAACTTACAGCTCACCTTCTTTGAACACAAAAAGATGACTAAAAGTGCTTCAGTCTTTTATTCTTCCACGCAGTTTTTTAAGTTGTGAAATGCTGGGTGGTGGAATGGTTAGAAAAGGTAATTGTTAAAGGGAGAAAGTGGCCATGACTTAAACCAAATTTTGCTCTACAATGGTCAAAATAACTGTAAGGATATGAAAGACCCTATCCAACTGTATCTGCTTCCCACTCCGTTAAAGTATAAGTATGTAAGACTTAGCATTTTGCGCTCTTGTCCCTCTGCTGTTGTTACACAGATAGCAGAAGCAAGTATGAATTAGATGATTAGAGAGGCAATAGTTATATAGCCTTGTTTTCTATCTGTAACAGCTCCTCAGCCCTGTTTTGGCCATGCTTTTTAAGGATGTCATGCAGTCCACCTGTTCCCATCAACTCTTAAGCCTTCCCATGGTCTTTCAGTCTCTCTTGCTATAGGTGGAGATGAGATGTATGTTAACTCCGTGTTATGGTATTCACAGGTTTAAGTGGCCATTGCTGTGAGAATCCTCTTGGATATTAGCTTGTGTGGGCAAGTCCTGTCAAAGCATCAGGATGGGGTTGCAGAGAACAGGAGGACTTCAAATCCTAATATGTAGAGGAGATAAGGAAAGGGACTCATATTTTGGAGAGCTAGCCAGGCTTTCCCAGATCCCTGTTCAGAATAGGTAGGGAAGATAGGAATCTCAAATTATTTAGTTAGAGAAGTAGATTTTTGTTCTGCGTAATTCTCAGTCCTGCTGTTTTCACCTAGTAACGATTTGTATCTGTAAAGCTTTAAAAACTGGTTTGAATGTTTTTGACCTGTTGCTTTCTCTAAGATTGCAGTTCTTTAATTCAAACCAAAATACATTTTTTTTCTTTGCAGTAGTAGAAAATGAGATTCAGGCAAGACTAGACAATATATTTAGTAACTTGGAACGTCTGGAAATCCTGTCCAGCAAAGAACCCCCCAATAAGCGCCAGAATGCTAAACTGTAAGTTTATCACCTTTGCTACGATAGTGCTTTGATCTTCATAATTATTTTAAGTGAAAGATGTAGAAATCTTTGCTTCTCCATTTGAATGAAACATCTACATTTGCATAACTTATTCCTGTGCTTTACAGTAAGAAAATGAAGGTAAAGAAGCAAAATAACTTTATTGTGTTTAACCACAGATTGGTGATGAGGCTAGAGTCATGGCTGTGTTCTGAGATGCTTAAAAGAGATTACACTCTTTATGGCATTTACTTTTAATGACATTTATGGAAATAAGGAGTAAAATTACTTTAGTAGTATCATTTTCTCTGCGAAACTGTTGGTGACTAAAATAAGAAGCTTTCTTTAGCACTAGTATGAACAGGAGATAGGACCAGAGAATGCAGAGGACCCTTCTAGTCTAAATTATTCTGTTACTCTACTATTACTGTTTGGTCCCAAAATGCTTTCATAGGTAGAGGTGGATATATATATATATATATATCTATATATAGAGAGGTGGATATATATATATCTCTATACTATAGAGATCAATATCTGCTGGTTGTGTAGGCTTCCTTTACAATCAATGAATATTTACTCAGAAACAATGGAGTTCTGGATAAGATTCATTTTAGCCCAGTGGAGATGTTTCTGGTATTTCCTAGTGGTTTTTAGGCTCCTTCTGTAAAAACTTAAGAATGTGGTGTTAGTTGATGAAACTTGAAAGCTTAATCTTTTATATGAATGGAGATCATAAAATAGAAAGACACTAGTATTTGAATAGCTACCAAATCTATGTTAAATGAGGAATATGCATACAATCCCTCTGAAGAGACTAGTCATAGGAGAGGATGTGCAAGACAACTCAAGAATTCTCCTTCACATTTCATCATTGTATTCTGGTTAAATAATTACCTGTTTTGTTGAAACAGAAGATCTAAGCCTGAAATATAGGCCTAACATTTAATGTTCTTTATCTCTTAGATAAGTAAAACTCATCATTCTTAATATCTATGGCTGTTAATTTGTAATGTTCCGTTGTTCACACACAAAACATCAGAAGAGATTGTTATATTTATCCCTCGGAATGTCTTCCTGTTGTTGATTCTGTCTAGCCGAGTTGACCAGCTGAAGTATGATGTTCAGCATCTGCAGACGGCCCTGAGGAACTTTCAACATCGCCGTTATGTCCGGGAGCAGCAAGAACGACAGCGAGAAGAGTTGCTTGCACGTACATTCACTACTAATGTAAATATTCCTTATTTTAGATCTATCTGTTCTAGAGAACACAGTCTTTCAGAGAAGTTTCAGGCAAGATTTAAGCTTGACTCCATTAGATTTCTGTTGTGAGGTGATGTAAATGGAAAAAAGGTAAAAAGGAATAACCATATGTTTTGAAAAAGCACAACTATTTCCTGAGGAAAAGATGATTTATTAGAAGGTGGTAGGGAAAGACAGCCAGTTGTTCCGAAAGTTGCTGCTCCTTTTTTATCCAATGCAGCTGTATCTGACTTCTTAGAGCAGTTTCAAAAGGGTGAATGAGGTAGGTACAAAAGTATTCATTTTACTGCAATTTGTGTCAAATGTCTGTATCAAATCCTGGGATCTGTAAAATGTCTGGAAAATATTTTCATCTATCAGTAAATTTTATACATCTTGATAACAGTGAATGCCAGCTGGCTTTCATTTGCCCAGATAAAAATCGTACCACTAGAAAAGCCTTCCTTTGTATCTGTAAACCATTCAAAAGTTTTTAATGAAAGCAATATGTTTCCACCTGTTCTTGTTAATTTTTAGTTCCTCCCCTTTGAATTTCCCCATGCAAATTTCCAAAAAAACTGCTCTGAATAATGTTGGTTCCACTTTTTTGTGACTCCAGAACTTGTAACCTTTTTTTTATTTATTTTTTTATTTATTTATTTTTTAATAACCTACTATTCACTTTCTCTATTGCCACACGCTCTTAGGGCAAAGTAGAGTGAATGTGAGTTGGCCACATTTTACTGAGATTTATAAAGTTCAGTAGACTTTTCAAAGCACCACATAAAGTTAATTTCTCACATTTTCTTGGCTGCTTGAAATTGACTACTTCAAAATTATAAAAAAGACTTCAGAGGAACATTGTCACTTGGAACTTGATTTGTTTTCAAAAAGCTGTGATGTTCCTCTGCAAATGTGGAGAAATTTTTTTTATAGGATGATGTTGCCCAGGAAGAATGTACATATCCAACTGGAAGCAGTTTTGAAGAGCAGTAGTCGGCTTGTGAGTGTGAGACAGATGCCAAACTACTTTTTCTCCTTTAGATGTTGAAAACTGTCTCAAGATGAAAGAAACTGTGTGACTGACTTTGTATTTATTTTAACTCATTGTTACAGAAGTATGACTTTCGAAGTAGAAAGGCCTCTTAATACCAAAATGGTGATTCACTTTTCAGTCATTGGCCTACCTGTTTTGCTTAGGATTTTGTGTCCTTTAAAAAGTTTACACAGCTTATATTTATATGCTACTCTACCCTTTTAAATAGAAATGTTAGCTGAGTATGTAAGCAGCCTGAATAAATCTCATCATCAATAACAACTCTTGAAAACTCTTTGAGTGTTACGAGCATTTTGCTTAATTCAGAGATAAATGTGGTCTTTAAAGCTTACTTTGTACTATTCTAGAGAAAAACACTAACAGGAAATGAAAAACATCCAATCCATCTAGGGTCCCAGTGAAGAGCACAAAAACTTACATTGACATTTTTCTTGCTAGCTTGTGGTGTACACAAAGAGCTGCATACTCCTTGTACAGGAAATGGAATTCCTTCTGATGTGAAGTTCAGTGAATACAATAGTCGTTAATAATAGTCAATAATAGTCGTTCCATTGCAAATCATAGTGATTCCGGTCTGCGTACTCATTTAAGACCAGATGCTTATTTCCAGCCTCAGTGCTTCGTTAACACTTGATATAAGCGTTCCTTACACTGTCAAGAGCCTTCTTCATTCAGTAATTTTTACCTCATAACTGCTTACAGCTCTGTCCCTTATTCTTTGTTCTTTTACAGTCAGTAGGCAGAATACCTGGAATACCCAGTCAGGTGGGCAAACACCTAACACTGTATTGTACATGTTTATAGTGTTCTCAGAGCTGTATTTTTCTGCAGGAATCATCATAGGTTGTTTTGTGCAAGTTTGATAATGTAAACTACAGCTGGCAGTCAGAATAGGATATTAACCAACTTGTATCCTAAGCATGAGTTCTGCCTTTTAGTACTCCTTGCTGTTCTGAGTATATGGAAGCAGGTAAGCCAGTGTTCCCACGCTTAACCTCTTACTAACTCCTGTTCATGATTCCTGTCCATAAAACAGTATGGAAGTTTGTCATGATTCACAGACTCTTTATCGTGACTCTCTTAATGGAATGGTGCCCAGAGAAGATTAAAATGGAAGCCTTTCAAAGGCAAAACTGATCACATCCTCTGACTTCTTGTGCAACCCAGGTTATAGAGTTTTATCTAGTTATTTCTATTTCAAGTTTATAGTTTCCAGTTGAACTAGTGCATCTCTGCTGGAAATTTTATTATTTATTATAGAGCCTTGGGTGTTGAGTGAGTCAAATCTTCAGGGAACTTGGTGACCGCAGACAGATGTTTGAACTATCAGAAATTTGCACCTTCTTGTCAATATGAATTTCTAGAATGTCAGTTCCCAGACATTGTTCTTTGTAGGCCTTCTGCCGTTTAAAAACATGTATTATCAAATCTTTCACAAGTCTTTCACTTGCAATGACTAGCTTTGTTACACCCCTTCTGTTAGTTTTGGCAAATGATTCCCTGTTGTAGTACTCTTTCCCACATGTGTCATAAAATGAGATTATAAAAATTTCTTAATTTTTAATCTGACTTTTATCCTTTGAGATCTATTAGAAGTCAAACAACTGGTAACTTTAAAAAAACCTCTACCTTTAGGCTTACTTCCTGTAGGCTTCTTTGAGCTACTTTTTTCACTCAGAAGTTAATGATGTGTCTAATATCCTTACTAAAAATGTAATCCCTCGAGTCCTGTCAAGTCTCTGCCACATTTGTTTCTGTATGTTCTCTTTCTGAATCTAACTATGAATGGGCAGTATGAATGAGCAGGCAAGGTAACCAACACACTGCATTTCCCCTACAGGACTCTGACACCACCATACCGATCGACGAAACATTACAGTTTAATGAATCCCTGCAGAATGCCCATCGTGGCATGGATGATCTTATTGGCAGTGGGACCAACATCCTTCAGGGGCTGAGGGACCAGAGAGTGACACTAAAGGTGGGGCATCATTTTATACCAAAAAGACCCCACATTCCTACATTTATGATGACCAGGCTAAGTAAAATAAATCAATATATGAATTTGTTTCAGTGCACTGCTTCAATCTGAGAATGCTGGGAAAGGCCCATAGCCCCATTTTAAATAAACCTGAGACCTTTGCATTTTAGCATCTTAGTAGGAACAGTTTTAAGCTTTTTTTTTTTTTTTTTTTTTTTTTTTTTGTGTGTGTGTGTGACCAGATAGCCTAGTGATATTCAGCTGTGCTGTAGTCAGTATATGAAACACTGAATGTTACGTTTTGTTTTGCTATGTTTTTTTTTAAAAAACTCAAATGAAGAATGGGAAATAACAGCTAGCTGCATATAGGTCTTGATGCAGATGAACATCACTCAACAACCACAAAGCTGGCATAGTTATATTTAAAATTAATAACAAAAATAATACACTCTCAGATCTAATGCAACCTAACAATATATCTTCCCCTAAATATTGTTAATGAAAAATATATTTCTTTGTTTCTTGAGAATTGCACATACTTGTCTTGTATTTTAAAGACTGTTCAAAGTGTTGTTAAATTGTGAGAAAATAGATACAGAAGGAGCTTTTTAGAAAGAAGCATATATGTGGGGGAAGTTGGATCCATGAAAAATGTAAGGAAATTCATATCAGCTGAATCCATTTTATGATGGGAAAAAACATTCACTGTTACATGGCTTTGTTTTGGGATGTATTTTCAAGGGGATGTAAGTATTTAATGGCTAGCATTTGGTCAGATGAATCACACCTTAAATTCCATTGACTCTAAAAGGAGCCTAGACACCTTACATGCGTATAACTGAACTGCAGATGCTTATGGATCTCACCCTTAAAGTGCACAGAAATTTTCCTGGAGCAAGTTTTAGCTCCTAAGGTACCTATTTCCTAGGGGTGACCAGAGGTGAGTGTTCACAGGGCAGAGTTGCTAGGTGCTTATTCTAATCCTAATGTCCAGTTCACAAGAAAGAAATTTCCTGTATTGATTGCAGAGGTCCGGGCTAGCTGGTGGTCTCAAAACTCTGTGCTGGCAAATCCGGTATATAATGGCAGAAAGCAATGTTGCAGCTCATCTTTTACTTCATAGACTAGTGATCAGTCCCTGTGCCCATGAATGTTGCACTGATGTATTAGAACAGTCAGAGCCCAGATCTTTCCCCTCTGAGATGAACGTTAGCTTCTTCGTTAAAGCTGTTTGCTCACTGACCTAGTGAATGTGGGTTTTTTTTGCCTTTTTTAAAAATACAAAGTAACTTAGGAGAAATACTTTGAATAGAGATATAGTGACTTAGTTTGACAGTTAAGTGCTCATTTAGAACTATGTTGTAGCTCAGTTCACTAGCCATAGGTTTAGTGGGTGGCAGGAGGGGTTCTGCTACCATCTTGTGAAGCAGAGGTAGAAGAAAAGGTGGGAGGGGCTGACTAGTGGCACCAAGAGAAGATTCAGGGTTGTGAATGCCCTTTGGAAAAAGCAGCTTCCCTGAAGTTTTTATGCCCTTGAGAAGGGTAGGGCAAAGACTTGCATTTGTCCTCTGTGCGTACAACTGGATGCCTTCAGTGGCATCCAATTGTACGTGCCCATGTTAGTTTGGGGCACCCAGTTGTTCAGATGCTCCACTCTGCTACTTCATACAGAGAATGTGAGATTGTGGATTCTACAAGATGTAAGTTACTGATTCAAGTTAGTCTCTGACCAACTTACACCCTTGTTTTTTGCAGGATTCTTGATGAGGAAGAGCGTTTATCACAGGTCAGCTGACAAATATGATAAAGGGACACTTGTGGGACCTACTGCCTCAAAGAGACAGAGAAGAAATATTATTTTCTGTTATAGGTGGTAGTCCTGTCTTGCTTCTTTTGCTAGTTAGATTGCAGTAGCTTGCCTGGATTCATGTTAGTCCACAGTTGGACTTTTGCAAATGTGCATGTGCCATATCTTTGCTGCTGGCTTGTGGCAAGCCAGGGAAACTTCAGGCCAGAACTGTAACAGTGACATTTAGTAGATCTCTGCCCACAGCTGCTGATCATCTATTGCTTTTGGGAGCATTGAGTTCTTTTGTTTTTTGGGAATGTTTCTCACTTCTTTCAGGAAGTTTTTTACATGTTCCTTTTTTTCCCTGAGCTTTTCTTACACTGTCAAAGATGCTAAACTTTAAATGTTTACAATTCTGGTGGAAGCAGCTACCATAGAGTCAGTTTTCGTAGGTAAAAGAATTAATTTGGAAGTGGAGTAAGCTATGTAACTCCTTGGATTTTGGATATAAATAGAGACAAATAGGAAAACAAGTATTCTCAAATTTTCACAAGTGTTGGATAATTCAGCTGATCTAGCTGTACTATTCCACTGACTGCAAGAATTGGAGAGTCTTTATTTTTTGCTTATTTTTGTTTTTTTAGAGCAAAAGCAAGCCTCTTTTAATTTCTCTTCAAGCAGAACAAGGGTTTTTTGTTATGTAGTAGTGTGAAAAGATTGTTCTGAGACAGTGCTTAACTTAAGTGTAGTATCCAGGAGTTTAATGTGAGGTGTGTGAAATGAAGACAAAAAATTCAATTACACTTCAACAGCTGAGAACCTAGGCTGATTTCAGTGAACTGTAAATGCCTGCACTGCTTTGTACACAAGAAGCTGATTTTCTGATGCCGTATTGCAAATCTGTATAGTGTACAGGTTGAGATTAGTTATTACTCATGCATATGTATCTAAGCCATTTGATATAAATTCTGTCCTCAGGGAGCCTGGACCTGGAAGTCAAGTTGAGAGACTAGATCCATTATCATATCCATTGTGCAGGAAGGTTTCTGGCAGTGTCCATCTTCTTGCATCCACAGGTGTGATGGACGTGGTCCTGGCCAGTTGTCCCTCAGGGAATGCTTTAGCTGATTCTACCCTGTGAGCTGGCTGAGTTGGCTCTGTGGTGGTCAATGCAGCATCTCTGCCTGTCCATCTGTACATTATTCATCTGTAGCTTACCTAGAAAGGTACTTCTTATCTACCTGTAGCCTTGTCACTCTGGAGCTAAGCAATGTGCGCCAAGGGTTGTCTCCTTCCTCCCTAGATGGGATGATAACCAGCTCTGAAATGTGCCCAGAGTACATCTGTGTGCCTGTATTTCAGGCAGTTTCCTTTTCTTGCCTTTGCCCTGAAATAAAGTAGGAGTATTCCTGCTGTGCTGCAATAGTGAGATTCCCCTGGGCCATTTCCAGATACTTCTAGTTTCAGAGCTGTGTTTGTGTGTGCTAATGCGGGTAATTGGTAGAATCCACAGACATTCTTAATACCAACTGCTTCAACAGTGAAACAGAACTGTGACACATTCTTATCTGCAGTAAACTTGCTAGAAGTCTATTTGTTACTCTGATGAAGGATTTATTGAAATTGCATTAATTACGATTTATATGTCTTTTCATTTGCACCCTATCACTGGCCTTACAAGTTTCTGGACCTCCTTTTCAACCTCTTGCTGGTATGAACAGTACTTGAAACCAGCAGGAGGGAAGTTTTGCAAGAAAGTTTGCTCAAGATACTTCAAGCTCTGCAGAAAAACTCCCTTAATGCCTCCATAGCGAGTGTGTATTCTCTGGGCTGCTCTGTATGATGACTCTGCCTGGATTTATTGTTTTGTATCTTTAACCTTATTCCTTCCTGTTCAGGTGTGTGAATTGCTTTGACTCATCATCCCGCTGATTTCTAGGGTCCTGAGGCCATCTCCCCCTAAATTATGGGAACTGTTGGCTGATAGCAAGTTCCACTGTTTACTGAGGGATCAGAATTTGTTGCTGGCCATTCATAGGAAAATGTTCATAGACTATGGAATGAGAAGTGTGGGACCTTGAATTTAATAGTTTTTGCTGTTTGTTTATTTTTAGGGTACTCACAAGAAGATCTTGGATGTTGCCAACATGTTGGGCTTATCCAATACAGTGATGCGACTGATTGAGAAGCGAGCCTTTCAAGATAAATACTTCATGATTGGGGGAATGATTTTGACTTGTGTAATTATGTTTCTTGTGGTGCAGTATCTAACATGAGCTACTGAACTACTGCCATAGGAGATCCTCTTTTGGAGCAAAATGGACTGCCCTCCAAAATGTACTGCCTACTTTACTCTGAGTGCTGCTTTGGATGAGCCCTTCCTGTGAACATCAGAGTTTACAAATCACACTCAAATTCACATCTCATGTGGAAATCACCTAGGGGAACAAATTTCACTGAGGATGCTGTAGTTAAGGATATGACCCTGTGAAAGTCTGTAGCCTTTCCTATTCTCACCTTACTGTCTGTAGGTTTAAGAATCTGGTTAAGTAGGAAGCAGGAGAAGTGAATACAGCCCAGCTGTATTGCAAGGTATGAGTGCTCTTTTGGGTAGACAGGAGAAGAGGATGCAGAGGCAGAGTATGAGATGTAGTGAGCCTTTCTTGTGCTAACTAGAAGTGATCTATTTCCTACAGAAAGGAAGCCACTGGCGAGCATTCTGCATTTTTTGGGCGTACTCCTGCAGAGTAAGTGTGCAAAAAGAGGCAGGAAGTGAAGGGTTCACATCTACATACCCTTTTTCTGGGAGGGAGGAAGATTTGGGGGGGGGGGGTCTTTACTCTAAAAGTGTGGTAATAACCTCTGCTAACTTTTTTTGTATAACCATGTAGCACAGATCTTTAGGCTGAAAAGCTGCTCATCTGAGGTATATTTTGGTACCTTTCTGTGCCCTGCTGCTTTCCAGTGGAAGCTAAATGCTGTACTCCCTTCTGCTTAGGAGAAGGTTTTACAGTGTCAGAAGGTTTTACAGAAGGCTTTCCTGTAACCTCTGTTTCTTCACATTTCACCATTTGGTTAGGAAGTGCTGTCTCTCATTTTCCTCTGGTTAGATGCAGATTATTAGGCTTGTCACCTCCACTGTGCCTAGTACCAAATCCAACCTCCAAAGACTGTAAAGACTTTGATGTTGTTCCTAGGGCATATTATGTTTCAGGTGAGTTGTGTTTATTTTCTTAGGTGGTTGGTTGGGGTTTTGTGCTTTGCAGCTGGTATTTGTAGATTAGATGAAGCAGGCAAGTCCTTGCTCTGCTCAAATTCTGCCTTCCAGTTTTTCTACTTAGATCTGGAATGGGCTTTCTCTGCTGTTCTTTACATTCAGAATAATTGTGGGATCAGGACAAGGAACCTTTCATTGAAAATCAGTTGGCCTGGGAGGAGTTTCCTGAGCTTTTCTATTTGTATTTAAATATTCACAGTTATGAAATGACTTGTTTAAATATGGCACTCCTTTTCTTTGCAGATTGTAGGGACTCTGTTAACAGAGTGGCAGTCCGGAGATTCTGGGCATCAACCATTACAAACAGCCTTCCGATACTCTTTCATTCTCAGTTCTGTGTACAAGTCTGGAGCATTTCCAGATGTCTGATGGTGGCACAGAATTACCAAATTCAGATGACATGGCATTCTGCTGGGAATTCCTTCAGCTTTTGCTAACTGGAACGGTTGTGGGTCTTTTAATTAGTAACAGTTTGAATTCTACATCTCATCTTTCTTTGATACAATAAGCTTTGCTCCGGTTATTATGTAGCCTGTTGCAAACTTGGAGAAATGGTATTAATAAATATAAATAATGAAATTTCAGTTAATAGGGGCAGGTAAAGCAGGTTTCAGCAGTGCTTGTTTACAATTGTGTAACTAAAGTATTGACTGACCTTTGTGCTGTTCATAGCTTTAAAGCCCAAAAGAGGCTACCCAGTTTCATTAGCTCTCACAGACCAGTTGATTTCACGACAAGTGAAGTTTCAGAGGCCTATCTGACTGCATTGCACACAGTAGTGGAGGCTAAGATGCCATCAGTGCTTAGATAATCCTTTCAGACATTTCAGCAGAGGAGGACAGGAAAGCTTTTTGTATATCCTGTGTGCTGCACACCTGGATGTTTTGTGCATATGAATGTTTGATGCTTTTCAAGTATTTTTGTGCTCTGAATGAATATTCCTCAGTCTGCTAGGCTTTCTCAAAACAACCCAGTAGACCAAATATAGAATTGGTTTACATTTTTGCATTTGAGACAGAGAAGGGAATTAAAGGAAAAAGACAAGGTGCTGTAGTGAGAGATTATCTGTCTTGCTATATCTTTAATCTCAATCTTAAACCTAAATTTACCAAAAGGTCTAAATCTTAGATTTCTAGCACACTGCACTTGCTAGATCATCGTCTATGAGATCAGTTGGGCCCCCTAAAAGACATCCCTGGTAACTTTTTTTCCTATTCCTGATAAGCTGATCCAATTCCACCTGGACTATACAACTTTATGGTTTAATCTCGAAAAGATGGCATTTGACAGTCAAACTTACATGGTTGTGACTTGTGTAGCAAGATTTGTCTTATACTGAGGTAGGACTCCAGCTAATTTATTTTCCTTTCTTCGCTTGAAGTAGGAATTAAAAATTTACTACAACTGGAGTTCTTTCTCGTTTAAGATTAGCTTGATATTTTAATAGATACTTCTTTGTTCATTTATTTTGTCCTTTTAGACCATCCTTGTTCTTGTGTAGGTTAATTCCTGTTCTGTAAGCAAAGTGTCCTTGCTATTTGCTGTGTTCTAAGGTGGGATGTGGGGCTTGAAGGAACCACTTAGGTAACTGGATTTGACAACGTGCAAACTTGTATTAGATATTAAGTCCAAAATGACTTGGAAGAGCATCTGTATTATCTCAGCTGGTTAATGTAAAATCTTGCTTTGCCACAGAAGGACACATGTAAGGTCAAGATCCCTATTAACATGAAATGAGAAAGAGCTGAAATGCTGGTGGCTTTACGTGTGTTGTGCTACAGCTCTCTGTGCTGTTGTCCTTAGTAAGGAAAGGAAATACTGTTTCTTTCAACAGAACTGTTGTTTTGCTTCCAACTTCTGTGGAACAGGAAGTGTTCCAGCTGTTGGATGAGCTGTTCTCTTACAAGAGGACACTGCAGAAGCTAGCTTACCTCTGGAGGAAAAAAAAAATCTTTTTATCAGTATTTTATATATAAAAGGGCAAGGTGGGATGTGATGTGATGTGTTATGTGAATAAAGATTTTTTCAACCACTTTTTTTTTTTTTTAATTTTAACTAACATGTAAGATTACCAAATACTTAAAGTGAACTAATTTCTGAACGCACAAGAAAGATCTGTTTTGACACACTGAAAAAGGCAGAAGGCAGGCTTGGCCAAATGGTGGACTTCTACCTGAGCTCAGATGTGAAAAGGAAGTTTACAGAAGATGGAAGCGGGGATGGGCTGTTGTGGAAGAATATAGAGATGTTACTCAAGTGTGCAAGGATGGAATTGCAAAGCTCATCTGGCCTTGAAACTATTGAATGGTAAGATGGCATTGTATAAGTACATTAGCAGCAAAAGAGATTAAGGAAACCAACCAAGGGATAGGAGATACTACAGTAAGGGAGGAGTGGCTGATACACCTGAGGGCTGTGCTGCCATTCAGAGAAACCTGGACAGGCTGGAGAATTGGGCAGAGAGGAACCTTACAAAGTTCAATAAGGGCAAGTGCAGGGTCCTGCAGATAGGGAGGAAATAACCCTATGCATGAGTACAGCTGGGGGCTGACTTGCTGGAAAGCAGCTCTGTGGAGAAGGACCTGGACCTTCTTTTAGTGGACAACAAGTTGACCATAAACAAGCAATGTGCTCTTGTAGGCAAGAAGGCCAATGGTCTCCTGGGGTGCCTTAGGAAGAGTGTTGCCAGCAGGTCAAGGGGGGTAGTCCTGCCCCTCTCCTCAGCCATGGTGAGGCCACATGTGGAGTAGTGCATCCAGTTCTGGGCTCCCCAGTACAAGAGACATGGAGTTACTGGAGAGAGTCCAGTGTAGGGCTACAAAGATGATCAGAGGGCTGAAGCATCTGCTCTAAGAGGAACAGCTGTGAGAGCTGGGCCTGTTTAGCCTGGAGAAGAGAATACTGAGGGGGGAACTTATCAACGTCTGTAAATACCTTAAGGGAGGGTTTCAAGAGGAGGCCAGAGTACTTGCAGTGGTGCCTGTTAAGCGACAGGACACGAAGCTACAAGCACAAACTGAACCACAGAAAGTTCCACCTGAATGTAAGGAAGAACTCTTTTTGCTGTGACAGAGCACTGGAAGAGGTTGCCCAGAGAGGCTGTGGAGTCTCCTTCTCTGGAGATACTCAAAACCCGCCTGGATGTGATCCTGTCTAACATGCTGTAGGTGACCCTGCTTGAGCAGGGGGTTGGACTAGATGATCTCCAGATGTCCCTTCCAAACTCAACCATTCTGTGATTCTACAATATGAATCTGAGTGTTTCCTCCTGCAGCCTTGCCCTCTGCTTGTCCATCCTGGAGGTCCCCATCTGTGGGGGAGAGGGGTGCTAGAAGGGAGATGGAAGGACTCTGGCTCTTTATGCTGCAGTGTAAGAGGGAGAAGTGTGGAGCCAGGTGGAAACACACAGGGAGGAATAAACCAGAGAGTCCTGCGTATGGTGGAAGAACATACACAATGAGGAGAGAAGAAATAGGATTTTCTTCCCGTTACAACTTTTCTTCCTAGCACAATAGCAGGAGAAAGCTCACAGGGATGCTGTGGGGTGGCACAATCTGCATTTTTCTGCCAGAAGTGGATCCCATTGTGCTGTGGGGTTGGAAGGTACAAGACAGCGTATGTGTGAGTGCTGGGTCAAGACCAGGCACTTAAAGGGATGGTGGGATCTCACAACTGAGACTGGTGATGGTACAACAGGCCTTTATGATCTTGGTATTGGTGGAGGCTCTGGGGACGGTGTACAAGTGGTGATGGTGGTCTCTGCTGGCTCAGTGGTAGAACAGAAGAGTTAGTGGCAGTCAGGTAAGGGGAGCAGGATGCAGGTGGGAACTGCACTACAGGGGTAGTGCCCAGCATGAGCTGCCCACTCCTTCATCATCAGTGGAGAGAGATCAGTCCCTTCTCTGCTGGCTAGTAACGAAGCTCATGAGGGTTGGAGTGGCTGGCGTCCTGCACAACCTTCCTCCTAGGCTCAAATTAAGGACAGTAAAGGAAGAAATGGGAAGGCAAAATGTGGCTGTAGAAAAAGTGGTTGCACATTTAAAAACTGAGACCAGACTGATTATGGAACTAAACGAGGGAATAGATTCTCCTTGTCCTGGAATTATTTTGTTTTGCAGTAATTCAAGTTCTCCACAGCTAGGGAACACTTCTTAAATCAGCAAATATCCAGCAAAGAATGGAAAAAGTTTTTTTAAAAAAAGTCTAAAGGTATAGGTATAAACTAGATAGCTAGAAGAGGTCAGCCTTTGGCAGTCGTAGTTAAAGCTCTGGAAAAAGAATAAAGAAAAGGAATTTAATAATACTAGCAACTGCTGAGACAGCTCTTCATGGTTTATCTTCCAGAGTGGGCTCCTAAAGGACTTCAACATGATAAGAAGCAGTTCAAGCCTATAAATAATGTTGATTCAGGAGTGTGCTTTAAGGTGTGAGTGTATATGTGGAAGAAATATAGGTGGGTTAGAAAACAGGTAAAAGTTCTGAAACAAAAAGACTGTATACTGTTAGTAATTTAGTAGTTAAAAGGAAAGTGAATTGTAGATAACATTTGTGCAGATTGAAGAAATAGATAATGAATAATAAGATATTATGTTTGGATGAGATAGATGATAGAAATAATTTAAAAGGAAGATAGTACAGATAAATTTTATAGGATGTCTATACTTGTCTAGTAATCAAAGCTTAAACACTAAGTCTCTATATGTATGTGTAATGTTTCCAAATATTAACCCTATAATGCATGATTATAACTGATATGTGTTAAAAATCAACAACTTTCTTTAGAGTAAAACAAAAATAATGTTATTGTTACTATAGTAACAATATGAACCACTATAATCATAGAAGAGTTTTTTCTGGGTAAGCTATAACATAGTCCAAAGATGATGCTACTAGATTTTTTTACAGTAAGATTGTGTTAAGATAATTTTGATAGTTGCTGCATGGAGGATGCTCCTTTCTCTCCCTGTTCTCCCTTGCCCACAGCCTGCCTGTGCTGAAGCCTTTCCTTGTCTAGCTCTTAACGCTTGGCAGAGCCAAGGCCCTCCCCAAAACTTCTGGAGTTGCCTCCTTCTTGGTGTTACTGCCACTGCTGTCTCTGCATTCTTGCGCCAAGATCAGATTCAAAAAAATGTCAGCTCTCCTTGGGCTCCTGAATCTCTTTTTCACAGGGGCCTAGTCATGCACTCTTGCAGGGAGGTGTGGTGTCTGCTGCATGCGGGTTTGGCACGGGGAAGATGGGCTGGACAGAGTTCGCTCATTCTGCTGTAATTGATGCTTTTGCAGGTGAGGTCATCTTCTGTCCCGTGACAAACAAGGACTGCTGCAATCCCAGGTGGACTCCTGGCAGCAATCTGCCCTGTTCCTCCCTAGGCAAGCATTTGGCTCTTGGTTTTTCACTATGCTTGGATATCTTTGCATATTGATTTAGGGAGGCAAAGAGGTAAGAGCAAAAGACAGGGAGAAAGGAGAATAAAATGGTGATGAGGGAACCATAGAAACATGCTTTGTTGTTAACGTCTAAGGCCAGAAATTGATCTGCCGGAAGAGGGAGACACTGTGCCATGTTCAGTGCTCCCAAGCTCTTCTTTCCTGCTAGAAAGCAAAGCTAGGAAGCAGGAGGTGGTTCCCTAGGCAGTTAAAGGAAACGTTATACCCAATTGATCGGTGTAACCCTAGAGAGTCAAACTGCTACCACAAAGAAAAGATAATACCTAGAACATGAGGGATGTGCTTTCTGGAGAAAGCCGCCTCCATTACCAGCCAACCCTTCTCCCCTAGCTCTCCTGACCTGAGCTCAGAAGGAGGACTTGTGACACTGAACTCCAAAGGCAAAACAATACCAGGTTCTTGTTCATTTTCCAGAATACCTGTGGAGGGGCTTTTTTGCAGTGAGCTCATTTCTACTCCACTAGGAAGATCTATTCCCTTCTCCCACCTCCAGTGCTTTTGTTCCCTTGAAAACTCCCCCATGACAGAAAGCCTTCCCTCTCCTCTCTTTTCCCCACCCTTTTGCCTGCTTGCAGTGCGTAGGAGCCAACATAATTCAGGACTGTTTAGTTATCGGTAATGATTAGGTTACAGGAGTGACTAGTGTTAACGTAATCAGATTCAAAGCTGCTCATTTGCAGAAACCAGGACCCCTGCTCCCTTTGATAAAGGGACACTGAAGAGAGGGACGGTTCTGTTCTTCCAGATCTCAGCTGGGAGATACAACTGCATCTACCCCAAATCCACATTAGCTGAAGACAGCATTGAGGAAAAAGATCACAGCACACACTGATGGGAGGATGAGAAGTAGGGAAGCACATTTTCCAGGTTTATGCTGATAGAGGACATGAACCATGTGTGTGGATACATTGCAGTCTCTAATACATCTCTGTGGGACCTCCCAGCTGTGGGGAAAGTGGAGGGGAGGAGGAGGAAAGGGTGCCACTAGCTGTGACCAGGGATTACATGGACTTGAAGGGACTTGAGGAGCCAGCAATAAAAGGCCCTTAGGGACCTAGGCAATGCATATTGCTGAGTGCCAGCAGGTCAGACTGTAGAAGCCAAGGTCACTCCATACTGGGTTTGGCTCAGGGAAGACATTAGGAATGAAGGTAAAGCCTTCCTTCCCCCAGCAGAGTGAAGTGGATGAAGCTGTGCCCAGACCTAGCTTTAGGTGAGGGGGGAGGAGGGGGAAAGGGGCTGATCCTTTTCCCTAGGGCTCAGCCTAGGGCTGGGAGTGAGGGGGAAGATGAGGAAGGATGTTCTGCACCCTGCAGATGAGAGCAATGGGGAAGACTGGGGCTGTGGGAAATAGCAAGAGGCCATTCTCACAGCGTCCCTGTTCCGGGTGTAGCTAGCGGCTAAGTGGAGAGGAGCTGGGCACCCTGGGACGAGACTGTGGAGGTGTGCAGGTCTGTCACAGCCAGGATCCAGCAAGAAAGAGCCCCCCCCATGCAGCAGACTGGGCTGACTGGATCACTGAACACATGGGAGCACAGAGCTCCATGGGGAACGAGCCTGGCCTCCCCACTGATCCATGTGAGCTCATACACCTCACTGTTCTCCAGCATTTGCATATCCCATGAGCTCTGCCATTGCGGTACAGCATGGGGGTGGCGGAATCCCACAATATTCAATCCTTCAGCAGAAGGACAAGGCTGTGCAGAACCATACTGGAATTGCAGGGACAGAGTGGAAAGCTGGGAACCTGTGAGCTATACTGACAGCATGGGTGTTCCTGACCACTCAGGGGAGCAGCTTTTATGCCAGTGGCTGGGTGTGACTCAGGATGGGGAGACGGAGCAAACACCACGCATGGCTGCAGGCACTGAGAGAAATGACAGGCAGCGCCACTTTGTCGAGGCTCCACACCACAAAGGAATTGATGCCTAAGGGTAGACGCTGCCTTCGCTCCGCTCCTCCCTCTAGAATCACCAGCCAAAAACTGCAGATAAAACCCTTTCTTTCCCACATTTCCATATGTATTTCTTGTCAGGCCAGTCCTGTCAGAACAGAGCCAGTAGCTCATAAAAGGCAGAAAGGGCCCAGCAGGCAGGGTGTACCCACAAGAGCGCCCACGGAGTGAGCTCAACAATTTGCACCGCCAGACAACTCAGGCTAGAGTCACCCAGACACGCACTCAGAAAGCCTCCCTGGCACATCAAGAGGGACTGATACTTCTCTGCATCATCAGCTTCTCCTGTGCAAAGGCCATTCCAGCTACTGGGGAAAGGCTCCAGCACTGTACAGTATCCTTTTTTTTTTCTTTTTTTTTAAGAAAAAAAAAAAAAGAAAGGATGCACACAGCCAGTTAATCTTGCCTTCCCACATCATTACATTACCTCACAGGCAATGGCACATTCAGGCCACCCATTTGAGAAAGCTGCCTAGAAAGATATGGGATTTCAGAGGTCTGTCCTGTGTTGGCTGCACTTACCCTATGAGACAAACTCACATCCCATGCTCCATCTCCCCTGATTATTGTGGCCAGGGAACCTCTTGGAGTACACAGCCACAGCCTTCCAGCTCATCTGCTGGCTGTCCTTCCCAGGAAGGCAGGGATAGGGGAGAACAGCATGCTCCACGTGAGTAGGTCCACTCCAAGTTTACCCCCTTTGCAGTGCAAACAAGCAGTGAAATGCAACAAAAGCAGATGGTTACTGCACTAAGTGCTGCCAGTCTTTCACCAACTGACATTTAAATAAGCTCCTTTACCAGATCACAGGGTTATGGGGCACAACTGAGGCATCTACTGGTAAAATTTAAATGTTCTGGCCCAAGAATCCGAGAAGTAAGTCATTGCAATCAAACCAGAAACAAATCAAAGAGCTGACATTTGCCACTACTTTTATCCAAAGTGACTAAAATAAATTATAGAATGTTGGGCAGAGGGCTTTTACTTATTCAATGAAACAAGAGCATAACAAATCACTAAAGCTGTTCTTTAGGAATGTGACATGGTTCCAAGGGGATTCATAGCAATCTCTCTATTCTAAATTGCCGTTTTGAACAAGAGCCTTAACAGAACACAACTACATGTGCTTGTCAACATGTATTGATTTTGCATTGGTAGTTCTATAAATGATGAAGGTTCACTATTTTGAGGAACATTCTTTGCAAAATACCTTTGATGTTAATTTCTTTTTACACTAATGTCAGATGTGTTGTTTCTTAATTCTTTGTGTTTATATATTGAGCTTCCATTTTGTACTTTTTACCCATTTTTAGAAAGTAAACATAGTGTTTATTCCAAACATTTCCACAGTCAAAGACATTTTAATAGTAATTTAAACCATATTCCCGTGCCATAGCAAAGGACAGTTCTGTTAGAACTCTCAAACATGTTAAGAGGTTGGAAAATTATTCTTTAAAAGAGAACTACAAAACCTGAATGGAGACTGGACAAGTACTTAAGGGTATTGTTTAAATTCTAGCTTTTTCTATGATGCCTATTAAGGAATTCACACAGGATTCCTCATTATTCTATGACATGAACTGCCATACACCCACATGGCAAAAAAGTGGAGGCTCCAAGCTGTGACAGTGCTCACGGTGCTTTCTAGAAAGAAAACAAAGTGTCTGTTAATGCCAGTGTAATTTAAAAACCCAAACTGTCCATTTTGCATACTCTAAGTAGACAATCTTGGATGCTGACAAGATAAAAAATAAAAAAGTATACACAAAGAAAAAAATTTACTTGGGTTTATCTGATCCAGAGACATAAATGATTACAATTTACCTTTATGCATGGATATAGTGGGATCTCTCAGCCTACTCAGATGCTGGAGAAACTGAGAACTTATTTTGTGCTTTTGAGGCTGTAGCAGGCCCTCAAGCATGACTTCGCTAGCTACAGCTCTTATGACCACAGCTTACTATAGAGAAATTTCTCTGCATCTCTCTCTCTACCAACCAACAAAGTTTTCCCACATTTTCTGGTAAAGGTCCACAGCATTACATGGTGTCTAGAGTTATTTCTGAGAACAGTAATATGTACTGTTTCTTCGCAGATGCAGGACTCATGTTATGGTGCAGGGTAGAAATTCCTGAAAATTACTGTGTTGTGTGGTTCCTAGCCTCCACTGAAATGGGGTTATCAGTGTTCCTGCTACATGAAAACCTGAATTCACACAAAGCTACAATTTGTGCAGAGTATTTTCCCCTTCTCTCAGCATACCAGGATTCAATCCTTTCCCCTAATTTATAGGGAGCACAAAACATCATCAGAAAAAGGATACAGCTCTGAAAGAACCTCTTTTGCAAATGTACACTGTTTTTTGAAAGAGTTCTCTGGCTGCTCCCAAGTGACAGGAAGAAACACAACAACTTTACAGCCAATTCATCAGTGTCGCCATTTGACAAACCAACCAGCAGATGCTTGCTAGTTCTTGTATTTTTCCTGTTGCTAAGCTCTGCTGTTTAATGATGGGAAGATTTCTGAGCTGATGCTGTGTAGCTATACAAAGTCCATTTACTGAAAAGCAGTGACAATAAAGGATCACCAAATGGAGGAGAAGTTAACTTAGGAAACAAAACTGGCAACCAGGGTTAGTTTTACAAATTCAAATGTTGCAAAACAAGGTCATATGGTAGCAGCCCAGTAATGCTGACCTGCAGGCAGCTCCAGAGAACCTCTAACACAGCAGCAGTTCCTCTGTGGTTCCAGAAAAGCAGAAGAGTCATTTGGTGCAGGGAGCGAACTAAATTCCATAATCAAGGGGGCAGAGCACAGAGACTAACTCCCTAAACTATGAAGAGGACAAGATGCATTTTAACACGTAAAAAAGAGGAAAATACGAGAACTTCCTCCACTCCCTGAAGTCAGGGTGCAATAGCACCCGCTACCTTAGGAGCAAAGTTTATCTACGAGCAAAATTTCAGTTTTGTTTGCCAGACTCGGCCTGATACTACAGGAATTGGACAACCATTGCTTGTGCAGAAGCTGTCTGGAAAGGCCTGCAAGAACCAGGTTTAGTTGCTCTAGGCAGGAAACAGTCAGTCATTCCTCAAAGCCCCTTTAAGCCTTTGTTTTGCTGCTAGTGGGGAATAATGGTCTGTGATTTCAGTGCCAGATACTCCATCAGGAAAAGCTCTCTCCCTGCCTCCTCCCCATGTAGTTTGATAGGATTTCACCCTCCCCCCTTCTCTCCTGTAGTGCCATCCTGAGCAGCACTGACTTTACCCCTGCTCTGGTTGAGCTGGGTCTGACATTAAGCACAGCTGCACAGAGCAAGAAAAAGATCTGGGTTAGATGTTGGGAGGGTAAGATGGAGGCGCTTGTTTACAGACACAGTCAAAGTGTTGGGGGAGCAGGGCTGCTTAAGCTGGCCCCCCTGCCCTAAAAAACAAGCCTATCAAAGCTATGAAATAAGAGAAAGCATATGGAAGATGCTTCAAAGAAGGGATACAGAGGATGATGCATTCACCAGACCTCCTAAAAAGCTGCTCTCAAGGAGGCACGTATTACTGAGCCCTCTAAGGGCACAGCATCTCTCCTGTCTACACAGTGGTGCCCAAAAGTGCTGCTGCTGCAGCAGATTTTGGTCTGCTGCAGAAGCAGATTTTCTGGACACACACACACACACACACACTACTTACAGCCTTCCTCGGTACGGCGTACGGGGAGGACTTAGGGGCACGTAAACCTGGAGGCAGGTAATTCTTATGCTCCAAGGCGATACTGGAATGGAAAGACATCGGTCAGTTCTCCTGGCAAACCCACTTGTTCAAACTGGTGCATTTTACTACGGTACAGAGAAAAGCAGGGGCACAAGGGTAGGGTAGTTTGCTGCTCAGACAGGGTGGTATCTGGAAGAGCTATATGCCCTAAAAACCATTAGAAAGGTTTTGAGAAAGTGTAGTAAATAAAGCCAGATAACATCACAGCCTCATCCCCTACAGGAAACAGAGGTGGATCAAGGTAGAGCTTGCACAGAACTGCAGAGCTCTCAGCTGTGGGACTGTTGCCACACACGCATTCCAGTGAACCTTACAACATGTTTTGCCAGCTCGGGTGCTGTCCTCACACCTCCTGCACAGCCTGCAACAGCGATCTGCTGTTGGATCACTGAGGCCAGCCAAGGAAACTCCACCTGGTTCACAGCTGGCCACAAAGCTTCTTCTTCCTCCACACCAGATCTGTGATTACACTTTGCAAAGGGTCAAGGAGGAGACTTCTGTGAACACAGGGCCCTAGTGCCAGCACTCTGCCAAGTCTAAGGTCACGGGAGGTCGTGAGGAACTGCAGAGACAAGCAGCTCCACACAAGCTCAGTAACTGCTTGGAAAGACTCAGAATGGTGGCAACTGGCCTCACTTCCTAAGTCAGCATAACAGCTCAGCACCTCCCTTCCCTGCATGCTGGGAAAACATCCATCAGGAACCGAACAAAGGCTACCAGCTGGAAGACTACCTTGCCACACAAATGCAAGGCACAGAGTGACTGTGTTCTGGCAGGCCTAAGGGCTCCCTCCTCTTGTAAAGGGCAACCAGTGCGCAAAAGAAGGGAACACTGACCCAGCACCATCTGAACAGTCACCGTTAATCAAAGCTTCCTTCCTCCCAACACTCACCCAGCAGCAATGCCAGCCCAAGCCCAACCGTTGAGGCTGGCTTGGAAGTGGGCTGCCATCATCACATTTACAAAAGACTGTTGTAGGGAATGCGAGTCTGATTTCTTACCTGTTTATGCCACAATTGGCCGTGCCCTGGACAAACGGAGAAGTCAGCTGCTCTAACGACTCTGCCAAAGGAAAGAGATGTTGTGGCTCAGAACCAAGCAGTCCCAGCCAACATCGTCACATCAGATGAGCAGTGCCTCTGTCATATTTCCACAAGTTCAGGAGGAAATAAGAATGGATATAGTGCTGGACACAAGCGTCTGCTCTGCGGCCACTTAACCGAGGAATATTACAGTTACTTTCTGTCCATTTTCATCATTGCACAGAAGATACAGTAGCCCCTATGGGAAGGGGCAGACATTTGGAAGCATAACCACATCAGTTATGGCAGGCAGGCAGAATAGTTCTCTTTGTTAAGGGGAGCTTTTCTAGGCAGGGAAATGCTTGAGCTCAGGAACAACCACAACCAGAGCGCCCTACAAGGGAGACCTAAGCAAAGGCATCTCTGGATTCTCACTGTTCCAAGCAGAGCTGGAGGACAGGCCTGGGGAGGAGGCAGCTCTGGGGCAGGAGTTCCTCACCTGTATCCCAGTCTTCATCGCACGGAGGTGCCTGCCATGTGCTCACAGTATTCATCTGCCTTCTCTGGAAGTCACTGGACTCACTCACTTCAGGGAGAGAGAGAAAACTTGATGACTACACACACCTACCTCAGACACATGAAGTGTTTTGGATCAAGCTGTAGACAGCTCTGGGCTTTAGAGAGAAACCCCACACAATGCAAACAGGTTAGGCCTCCTAATCCCAGCAGCCAGCTGTTGAGATGTACGTTCTTCAGGCCTCGTGTGCAGTTGAGTAACTCTGCGTGGCTTTGCCAACAAACGGGAAAGGCCTCAGGTGCCTGGGACTTGGTGGCAGAAATGCTTGAGCAGAGAGGAAGCCTGCTTCCATGAAGGCAGGCAGCGCTGCTAGCCTCAGAGCAGCTCTGCATCAGCAGCTACGGAAAGCCCCTACGCTGTGGCAGTAGGTTCACAGCCACTGCAGGGAACAGAAAGGACATTGCATAGCATAGGATGCCTTTCTAAGCAAACTAGGGGTTTTGCAGAGCCTCTCCGGCCAGTCTCCCTGGGCTGGGGCTACAGGACAGATGAAGCAATTCCAGCGGTAGAGAAGCTTGGCAGAGGGGCCGCTCTAGTTCTTGGGGAGTTTGTGGGGGGGGGGGGGGGGTGTGTCTGCTCATCAGGTTGCCTGCAGGAGAGCGGCTGCAGGATTTCCATTGGTTAGGCACCTCTTTGGTGGAGACTGACTTTTCACACAGCACCAGGGTCAGGCCACAACAAAGGGAAATCAACTCTAGCCAAAGAGGGGCCCGTCTCTCTGGTCACTAAAGCATCCTGGCCCCTGCTAACGGTACTTCCATACGCACAGTTTAGGGCACAACCTTTTCATTCAAGGAATCTGCTAACCAAATGAGACCCCCCTGCAGAACTCTCAGAAGCCCACCCAACAAGCTAAACTGAACATGACTTATTTCCCCTGGTTCCTCTGCTGCACAACATTAGGGACAATATTTGGGTTCCTGTTTTCCGGTTAGTCTACGAGCAGTCCTTACAAACAAGGGACTAGAGTCCAAAGCGCGAACACATGCCTCAGAGCACGTGTGGTTCTCTTACCTATATCTTCCTCAATGAATCTTTTGTCATGGCAATTCGATATGTGATCGCGCAGGTCAGCTTGAGGAACGAGATGGCGGGCATTGAAGGGGCACGTGGCCAATTCCTTTGCAACTTGAGGGTAGCTCTAGACAAGAGAAACCCCAGAACATGTGCTGTATCCACTAAGTCCACTCATCTTCATCTTTTCTATTGACTAGCCAAGACTTGTGATCTAAACTCCTGGCGTTGCTTAGAAGGAGGCTAAACGAGGAAAGGCAAGACATTGCTCAAACACACACTACAGATGCATGGGGAAACCAACATGCCCGCTCTCTAAAACACAGCTCACTGGAAAAAATGAGCTGCCCTTGAATTGATTCGAGTGAAACGTACCCTCAGCTAAACTCCGTACAACTCACTGCAATGCTGGCAATGAGGTTGCAAGGTTCAAAGCACAGATGCAACTCCTTTGAAAACAACAGAGCAGAGACAGCAAGCAAATCTAAACCTTTCAGACATTTTAAACAAACAGACACAAAGGCAGAGAAATTCTCTACCCCTTTGAAAACAACTGCCACCCAAGTCTGCAGGTGGAATACTAGCCAGCTCTATAGAGGATCTGCATTTAGGTAAAACCTTAACACAGGCACAGGTTGTACCAGCAGTGCTCAGCAACTGCTAGTGTAAAATAGCAGTCACAGCCCCATAGGCATAGCTTCTCAGTGCTAATGCAGTTAGAGCTAACAGGAGCCAACTAGCTCTGCTTGCGCAGTGTCGCCTGTTTGTGTGGGAGGGCTGCATTCTGCTGCACAAAGGAATGGAGAGCTGAGGCAAGTGGACGCCTTTATTGGATCTTGTGCACAGAGTATGCTCGCACCCAAAGGGAATTCAACAAACCACCAAGCAGGAAGGCCAATCTCGGCTCAGAGAGAAGAGTCGCCAGTGACAAGTGGCACTTCAGATAACATCTTCCTGGAGCCCTGCTTCAGTTACAGGAGCTGCCTACTGGATCCATACTCTGATGGGTGATCATTATCTCACCTCATCCTCCTTATTAGTTAGGCTTGCCAAACTGCTGATCTATTGTGCACAACATGGACCAAAAGAATAGGCCAGCATCACTCACTTGGCCCCCCCTCCCCCATGCACATTCTTGCCAAGGTCTGGAGGACCTGAGGAGGGGGAATTTAAGCCCTCTTGAATTCAGGAAAGAGGGTAGCACACACTGCTTGGCTCTGATCACTACCTTCCTTTATACTGCTCCATGAGAAGGATAAGCAAGTAGTTTAAAAAAAGGAATCAGATACATGTGCTGGTATCAATACACACACTGTAGAGGTGTAGTTACAGCAGTGCTGTACTAATAAAAAAAAAATCTTACTAGTAAAAAAAAAAAAAAGAGCGGAACAACTGATTTTTAAAGGCTTAACAGCTGTGTCTGGAAAGGCCTGCAAGAACCAGGTTTAGTTGCTCTAGGCAGGAAACAGTCAGTCATTCCTCAAAGCCCCTTTAAGCCTTTGTTTTGCTGCTAGTGGGGAATAATGGTCTGTGATTTCAGTGCCAGATACTCCATCAGGAAAAGCTCTCTCCCTGCCTCCTCCCCATGTAGTTTGATAGGATTTCACCCTCCCCCCTTCTCTCCTGTAGTGCCATCCTGAGCAGCACTGACTTTACCCCTGCTCTGGTTGAGCTGGGTCTGACATTAAGCACAGCTGCACAGAGCAAGAAAAAGATCTGGGTTAGATGTTGGGAGGGTAAGATGGAGGCGCTTGTTTACAGACACAGTCAAAGTGTTGGGGGAGCAGGGCTGCTTAAGCTGGCCCCCCTGCCCTAAAAAAACAAGCCTATCAAAGCTATGAAATAAGAGAAAGCATATGGAAGATGCTTCAAAGAAGGGATACAGAGGATGATGCATTCACCAGACCTCCTAAAAAGCTGCTCTCAAGGAGGCACGTATTACTGAGCCCTCTAAGGGCACAGCATCTCTCCTGTCTACACAGTGGTGCCCAAAAGTGCTGCTGCTGCAGCAGATTTTGGTCTGCTGCAGAAGCAGATTTTCTGGACACACACACACACACACACACTACTTACAGCCTTCCTCGGTACGGCGTACGGGGAGGACTTAGGGGCACGTAAACCTGGAGGCAGGTAATTCTTATGCTCCAAGGCGATACTGGAATGGAAAGACATCGGTCAGTTCTCCTGGCAAACCCACTTGTTCAAACTGGTGCATTTTACTACGGTACAGAGAAAAGCAGGGGCACAAGGGTAGGGTAGTTTGCTGCTCAGACAGGGTGGTATCTGGAAGAGCTATATGCCCTAAAAACCATTAGAAAGGTTTTGAGAAAGTGTAGTAAATAAAGCCAGATAACATCACAGCCTCATCCCCTACAGGAAACAGAGGTGGATCAAGGTAGAGCTTGCACAGAACTGCAGAGCTCTCAGCTGTGGGACTGTTGCCACACACGCATTCCAGTGAACCTTACAACATGTTTTGCCAGCTCGGGTGCTGTCCTCACACCTCCTGCACAGCCTGCAACAGCGATCTGCTGTTGGATCACTGAGGCCAGCCAAGGAAACTCCACCTGGTTCACAGCTGGCCACAAAGCTTCTTCTTCCTCCACACCAGATCTGTGATTACACTTTGCAAAGGGTCAAGGAGGAGACTTCTGTGAACACAGGGCCCTAGTGCCAGCACTCTGCCAAGTCTAAGGTCACGGGAGGTCGTGAGGAACTGCAGAGACAAGCAGCTCCACACAAGCTCAGTAACTGCTTGGAAAGACTCAGAATGGTGGCAACTGGCCTCACTTCCTAAGTCAGCATAACAGCTCAGCACCTCCCTTCCCTGCATGCTGGGAAAACATCCATCAGGAACCGAACAAAGGCTACCAGCTGGAAGACTACCTTGCCACACAAATGCAAGGCACAGAGTAACTGTGTTCTGGCAGGCCTAAGGGCTCCCTCCTCTTGTAAAGGGCAACCAGTGCGCAAAAGAAGGGAACACTGACCCAGCACCATCTGAACAGTCACCGTTAATCAAAGCTTCCTTCCTCCCAACACTCACCCAGCAGCAATGCCAGCCCAAGCCCAACCGTTGAGGCTGGCTTGGAAGTGGGCTGCCATCATCACATTTACAAAAGACTGTTGTAGGGAATGCGAGTCTGATTTCTTACCTGTTTATGCCATAATTGGCCGTGCCCTGGACAAACGGAGAAGTCAGCTGCTCTAACGACTCTGCCAAAGGAAAGAGATGTTGTGGCTCAGAACCAAGCAGTCCCAGCCAACATCGTCACATCAGATGAGCAGTGCCTCTGTCATATTTCCACAAGTTCAGGAGGAAATAAGAATGGATATAGTGCTGGACACAAGCGTCTGCTCTGCGGCCACTTAACCGAGGAATATTACAGTTACTTTCTGTCCATTTTCATCATTGCACAGAAGATACAGTAGCCCCTATGGGAAGGGGCAGACATTTGGAAGCATAACCACATCAGTTATGGCAGGCAGGCAGAATAGTTCTCTTTGTTAAGGGGAGCTTTTCTAGGCAGGGAAATGCTTGGGCTCAGGAACAACCACAACCAGAGCGCCCTACAAGGGAGACCTAAGCAAAGGCATCTCTGGATTCTCACTGTTCCAAGCAGAGCTGGAGGACAGGCCTGGGGAGGAGGCAGCTCTGGGGCAGGAGTTCCTCACCTGTATCCCAGTCTTCATCGCACGGAGGTGCCTGCCATGTGCTCACAGTATTCATCTGCCTTCTCTGGAAGTCACTGGACTCACTCACTTCAGGGAGAGAGAGAAAACTTGATGACTACACACACCTACCTCAGACACATGAAGTGTTTTGGATCAAGCTGTAGACAGCTCTGGGCTTTAGAGAGAAACCCCACACAATGCAAACAGGTTAGGCCTCCTAATCCCAGCAGCCAGCTGTTGAGATGTACGTTCTTCAGGCCTCGTGTGCAGTTGAGTAACTCTGCGTGGCTTTGCCAACAAACGGGAAAGGCCTCAGGTGCCTGGGACTTGGTGGCAGAAATGCTTGAGCAGAGAGGAAGCCTGCTTCCATGAAGGCAGGCAGCGCTGCTAGCCTCAGAGCAGCTCTGCATCAGCAGCTACGGAAAGCCCCTACGCTGTGGCAGTAGGTTCACAGCCACTGCAGGGAACAGAAAGGACATTGCATAGCATAGGATGCCTTTCTAAGCAAACTAGGGGTTTTGCAGAGCCTCTCCGGCCAGTCTCCCTGGGCTGGGGCTACAGGACAGATGAAGCAATTCCAGCGGTAGAGAAGCTTGGCAGAGGGGCCGCTCTAGTTCTTGGGGAGTTTGTGGGGGGGGGGGGGGGTGTGTCTGCTCATCAGGTTGCCTGCAGGAGAGCGGCTGCAGGATTTCCATTGGTTAGGCACCTCTTTGGTGGAGACTGACTTTTCACACAGCACCAGGGTCAGGCCACAACAAAGGGAAATCAACTCTAGCCAAAGAGGGGCCCGTCTCTCTGGTCACTAAAGCATCCTGGCCCCTGCTAACGGTACTTCCATACGCACAGTTTAGGGCACAACCTTTTCATTCAAGGAATCTGCTAACCAAATGAGACCCCCCTGCAGAACTCTCAGAAGCCCACCCAACAAGCTAAACTGAACATGACTTATTTCCCCTGGTTCCTCTGCTGCACAACATTAGGGACAATATTTGGGTTCCTGTTTTCCGGTTAGTCTACGAGCAGTCCTTACAAACAAGGGACTAGAGTCCAAAGCGCGAACACATGCCTCAGAGCACGTGTGGTTCTCTTACCTATATCTTCCTCAATGAATCTTTTGTCATGGCAATTCGATATGTGATCGCGCAGGTCAGCTTGAGGAACGAGATGGCGGGCATTGAAGGGGCACGTGGCCAATTCCTTTGCAACTTGAGGGTAGCTCTAGACAAGAGAAACCCCAGAACATGTGCTGTATCCACTAAGTCCACTCATCTTCATCTTTTCTATTGACTAGCCAAGACTTGTGATCTAAACTCCTGGCGTTGCTTAGAAGGAGGCTAAACGAGGAAAGGCAAGACATTGCTCAAACACACACTACAGATGCATGGGGAAACCAACATGCCCGCTCTCTAAAACACAGCTCACTGGAAAAAATGAGCTGCCCTTGAATTGATTCGAGTGAAACGTACCCTCAGCTAAACTCCGTACAACTCACTGCAATGCTGGCAATGAGGTTGCAAGGTTCAAAGCACAGATGCAACTCCTTTGAAAACAACAGAGCAGAGACAGCAAGCAAATCTAAACCTTTCAGACATTTTAAACAAACAGACACAAAGGCAGAGAAATTCTCTACCCCTTTGAAAACAACTGCCACCCAAGTCTGCAGGTGGAATACTAGCCAGCTCTATAGAGGATCTGCATTTAGGTAAAACCTTAACACAGGCACAGGTTGTACCAGCAGTGCTCAGCAACTGCTAGTGTAAAATAGCAGTCACAGCCCCATAGGCATAGCTTCTCAGTGCTAATGCAGTTAGAGCTAACAGGAGCCAACTAGCTCTGCTTGCGCAGTGTCGCCTGTTTGTGTGGGAGGGCTGCATTCTGCTGCACAAAGGAATGGAGAGCTGAGGCAAGTGGACGCCTTTATTGGATCTTGTGCACAGAGTATGCTCGCACCCAAAGGGAATTCAACAAACCACCAAGCAGGAAGGCCAATCTCGGCTCAGAGAGAAGAGTCGCCAGTGACAAGTGGCACTTCAGATAACATCTTCCTGGAGCCCTGCTTCAGTTACAGGAGCTGCCTACTGGATCCATACTCTGATGGGTGATCATTATCTCACCTCATCCTCCTTATTAGTTAGGCTTGCCAAACTGCTGATCTATTGTGCACAACATGGACCAAAAGAATAGGCCAGCATCACTCACTTGGCCCCCCCTCCCCCATGCACATTCTTGCCAAGGTCTGGAGGACCTGAGGAGGGGGAATTTAAGCCCTCTTGAATTCAGGAAAGAGGGTAGCACACACTGCTTGGCTCTGATCACTACCTTCCTTTATACTGCTCCATCAAAAGGATAAGCCACATGCTCCATCAAGAGGAATCAGATACAGCACTGTATTGATACTAAACACTTGTATCTACAGCTCTACAGTCTGTGTTATACTATTTTAAAGACTTACTGGTAAAAATAGAGGGGAACAATTGGTTTTTAAAAAGTCTTAGCAGAGACCCAAAGCTCAGTCAGACTTCCTGGCTACTTTCAAAGCTTTGTAGTACTTGACAGGTTAAAAACAAACAAACCCCATTAGCACACAGACAGGAGAGAGAGAGAAAGAAAAGCCTGCTATTAAATGATTCATATTGTAATTCTGGATAAATGGTTGGAGGAGGGGAGGGAAACTCCAATAGGTGCTGAGCCCTGGACCTGCACTTTCTGTCAGATGTACATTAAACAGTTATTAGCAATATTAAAGAAACTGCTATGCAGCTGCACTTCTAGCACTGAAAAGTAGAGAATGGATTGCAACACCAAATTACTTCTACTCTGACTAGCTTGAAGCAGTGCATGTAACTCAGGATGCATTCTCTCTCTGAATTAAAGTGGAAACACTTATCTGACCTCTATTTGAGCAGGAAGAGACCAAGATTTTCTTCCTGACCTATCAGGAATCTGTAGCTTCTTTCAGCACAGCCACACTGGTCATGTGAATTAATACGCACTTGAAGCTGCTACTGAATGAACAACAAAAATACATGAAACAAAGGTTAAATGAAGTTAAGTGCATGATATTACTCTGTCCAGAGAGAAAAGGCAGTAGGAATGAGAACATGCATGTCATATGGACTCACACACACACAACTACCAACATTCAGACATTCAGTGCCTTGTTCAGCAAGTTTGCTTACCTTCCTGCATTTTACAAGGTGATAGGGAAATCGTCGGGCTCTGATTCGATGATGCTTATTATATGGACATTGCACTAATCTCTCCGGATCCAAAATATCTAGTAGGATAGAAGAACAGAGAGAAAACAATCTAGATAGAAAAATGAGATCTAGCAGCATCATTAACATAGCCATGTAAAAAACAAAAACAACATATCAGCACACCTGAGCTGTGAGCCTCAGGAATTAAATCAGTTATGCGAAATGATTAGTTTCAAATTCAGAATAAACAGATAAATTCATTTTGAAGTTTATTGTGACCAAAATGCAAGTCAAAAGAGATATAGAACAAGGAGCAGCACAGAGCACAGTAACTCTTGAAGTTAGCATGTTAGCTGGGTGATCACAGTTACTCAAAGCAAATGAGGACTGCAGTACTTTTCCAGCTATCTTACTATCTAAAGGAAAATGAGCAACAGAATATCACATGCAGCAGTGCCCTCAGGAACACTGTCACTCTGAACAAAATCTTTCTCAATCAAAAGCTAATTTTGCTGGAAGAAAGATGCCAGACAGCTCAGTTTCATTCCTGAAGCAGCAGCATGCCTAATATGGTGCATTTCTAAGTAAAGTTTTCAAAAGTCAGTCAATTATTTAGGAGCTGAGGAGTTACTAGAACTTCTGAAAGATCTCAGCATTTGGGCATCGAACCAGGAAGTGTAGTCTTTCCTGCGTAAGTGCTGTAAGCTTTGTTTGTTTGTTTTAAAATAAACATTTCCATACTTGTTTTAAAATAAACAATTCCATACTGTTAGCAAGGAGGTCAGCAGCCGTGAAGAAGCACAGATTCCCTCCATTCTCTATGAGTCTCTACCGTGCACATGAGGGACCTGATCCAGGCTTCCCCCATTCTTCTTGTCCTGCCACTCCTTTTGCACAGGCTTTTGGAGCATTTAGGACTTGATTATATAGTAGCTTAAATGGATCTATGCAGGAGCTGCTGCTGTCTAATCTCTCTCTGCCCTCACCTCCTCTCTCTTACACATGCATTGACGCTCAGTTGTCTCAACAGCTAATTCAGGGAGCTATACCTGCCCAAAGGCTGACAGCTAGTTAAGGTACTGTCCCACAAGTCACACTAAGCTGACTTAATGCTTTGAGTAACTAGGAAGGAAGGTCCTAATCCTCCTTTCCACCTTACGTGTGCAATGCTGCTGCTGTCAGTTCTGCCACCTGCCAGCACATCCCACCTCCCTTCAACCAATTTAGGTCATTAGAACAGCAAAGAACTAAACACTCCTTCCTAATTAGGAAGGATAACAAATTTTGCACTGACTCAGCTGCCCGTGGAAAAGCAGTTAGGGGTGATTTTGTTCTCTGAACTGGCTCAACACAAGATCAGAGGAAGAGCATTACCAGTATGACGAAGGGGGCAAGAACGAGCACAAGAAGGAGAGGAAAGGCAACCTCACCGAGTACACAGGACACCAAACAGAAGGATCACAGCAGCTGCCTTAATTAAGAAAACAAGATGCAGTCCTCACAAAGCTACATGGAGCAAAGCCTCCAGGGCACTACAGCAATGCCACAGGCAAACAAGATCCCAGGACCTGTAAGTAACATTGCCTGCAAACACAGAGCCACAACAATCCTAACAGTTTATGTCAGAAGCTAGGTGAGCCAACAACTGTAGGAGGTAACAATGCTTAATTAAGTTAAATCACTTTCTTCAGATGCTTCCTAGATGCCCGACCTCATCCACACCCCAAGCCTGCCTGTTATGGTAGCCACATACAGCTGGTTGAAATAATCAGCAAGGCACTGGAGCCTTCTTTGCTCAGCCACAGAGGCAACACACACAGACCCAGGCCTGGAGGAACCTAAGACACCCTCTTGCCGGCTCAGGGTGGAAGTCACGCTGGGGCGCCCAGAGCCCATCCCACTGCACCGGCCTCCCGATGGCAAAGACCCCTCCGGGAAGGAGCCTCAGAGGAGGAAAGGTTGAGGAAGGGTGCTGGGCCCTGCCCAGCGCACAGCGGTAGCCGCTTTCCCCTTCGCGGGCCGCCTCACCCCGAGCCTCACCGAAGTCATCCTCCACCTCCATCGCGGGGGGGCCCGGGCAGCGCCGGGGCCGCAACCTGCCCTGACCGCCGCGGGCGGCCGCGTGCACCGGGGCGGCCGCACGCCTGCGCGGGCTGTTTCCTAGCAACCGCCCCCCCTCCCTTTGAGGCGGCGGTTGCCTAGGTAATCAGGCTGCCTGGGCCCCGCCCCTCACCTTGGGGCCTTGCCCCCGCCCCCTCCCGGCCGCCATCTTTTCCGGCGCTGCCACAGAGCCAAGTGCTTTCCGACCACCTTTAGTGCACCTTGTAGTGCACTAGATAATGCTGGGGTTCTGCCCACCACGGACACCCAAAACAGGGGCTTAAAATGCAGAAGGAGAGCACATCCTTGCCCTGCAACTCTTGCAGCAGGCTCATGTCGAGGGGGAGCCAGGCGGGTAGCTGAGGGTGGGGCAAAGCTGGGCAGCCCTGGCAGGCCTGACCTGCCTGCAGAACCATGACAGGGCCCTTCCCTGCCATCTGAAGCAGGGCAGCACGGTTGTCCTACTTGATTGCTGCTCCCACAGGTGTCCTAGCTCAAAGGCTCTGAGGAAAGGTCCAGCCTTGAGTTCAGGCTGGGGTTTCACACCCTGCTCAGGAGTGGTTATTCTCTGTGACACACTAGAATTTAAGAAAACATAAAAGCAGGAAAAAAGAAACCTGACATTTTGTTACCAGTTAGTATCATAGAGCCCTGCTGCTCTCCACATGGAGCATGGCTGAGTTCAAAAACCCTCTCTTTTACCTCATGACTGTCTCATTGTCCAGCCAAACACAAATGTTCCATGGATATAGAGATGGAAAGGGAAATTCTTTTTTTAGACGGACGACTAAACTTACAGGAGCAGGGGTATGAGTGGCAAACAGCCACTCATGTCCTTTCAGCTGCAGGATGGGAGTGCAGTCCACTGGTTAGAGCACAGTACCAGTCTGATCACTGGCTCCTGAGGGCTTGGATCAAGAGCTGAGCCTTATGCTTGCCTATGCTGCTGTGGAGCCAGACAGGAGTGCTCTGCAGGGAGCAGAGAGAGTCTCAGCCCGTGGAAGAAGATGGCTGGTTAAATAGAACATAAGCTCCCTTTGGGCAGGGATGTGCTTAGCTCTGTAGTGGCTTCCCTGCCCTGATATTATGTAGTTGTGCTTTGGGGATGAGAGGAGGGAAACCTGAACAGCTAGAAGAGGAAGAGTTGTGTTTTCTGGAGCAGCATGGTCTTAACTCCTTTCCTCCAGTCCTCCCACCTCCTAGGGCAAGAAGAGACAATCAATACCTGTAGTTCGCTGTTCTCTGGAGCTCAGTGTGGACCACAATCATGCTGCACCAACCCACCAGCCTGGCCAGCGTTACAACCACATTTTCTTACAGAACTTGCCTTGCACTCATACATCCCTACTCCATCTAGACTGGTTTCCTCTTTCTCGAAAAATATTTTCTCAGTAGAGAGACAGGCAAGGGATGAGATGATAGATCACAAAATCACAGAATAATTGAATAGTTGAGGTTGGAAAGGACTTCTGGAGATCACCTGGTACAACCTGCCTACTCAAGCCTACTCTAAGTTTCAGTTGGGTTTTGAATGTCTCCAAGGATGGAGACGCCACAACCTCTCTGGGTAACCTGTTAGTGTTCACTGACCCTTACAGTGAAAAAATATTTTCTTACGTTCAGATGGAATTTTCTGAATTTCAGTTTGTGCCTACTGCCTTTCATCCTGATCCTGTCACTGGGCACCACTGAGAAGAGTGTGGCCCCATCTACTTTACACCCTCCCATCAGATATTTATAAGTATTGATAAGATCCCCCTTGAGCCTTCTCCACGTTAAACAGTCTCAGCTCTGTCAGCTTCTCCTCATATGAGAGATGCTCCCATTCCTTAATCATCTTTGTGGCCTTTTGCTTGGATTTGTTCCAGTGGGCTCCCTTCACATAGTAGGCAGCTCAGAACTGAACACATTAATCCAGATGTGGCCTTACCAGTGCTGAGAAAAAGAGAAGGATCACCTACCTTGATCTGCTGGCAACAACATTCCTACTGTAGCCCGGGATACTTTTGATTTTTTTTGCCATTAGGAGCATTACTGGTCCATATTCAACTTGTTGTAGTACACCAGGACATCAAACCTTTTAGGCAAAATAAATTTGCACCTGGTCGGCACCCACCAGGGACTGGTGCTTAGGGTTGCTACTCTCCAGGTGCAGCATTTGGCATTTCCCTTTGTTGAACTTCATGACACTACTTTCTAGCCATTGCCCAATCTGTTGGGGTCCCTCTCCATGGCAACACGACTCCTTGAGGTATCAGTAACCCCTCCCAGTTTTGTGTCACCTGCAGACTTGCTGAGGGTGCACTCTGACCCCTCACACAGCTGATGAAGACGAACTGAGGCGGTATTGGCCCCAGTATCACCTCCCACAGTGCACCACTGCCTCCAGCTGCACTTTGTGCCAACCTTCTGCAGGTGAAGGATGCATGAAGGACAAGTAGGTGACTGGGAGTAGTCAGCATGGGCTTGTGGAGGGGAAATTTGGCTTGACCAGCTGATCTTCGTGCTCTCTATACCAGCCCTCTGCTCAGAGCAAGTTCCTTCCCCTCTCTCCACTCATTAAAGTTATTCTGCGTGCCAACCTGCCTCCTCGATTGGTCCTTACCTCTGTGGACATTCTCCCAGGCTGTCCAGGGAGAAAGGTATTGTTCTGGGGAGGGTTGCAGTGGTGCTGCACAGCAGGTGTGCTGAGCACTCCTAACCACTCAACGTGTTTGACCCCAGGGGTCTAAGTTTCTCCACCTGCGTGGGACTGGCTGCAATCTTGGTACATTTTTCTATGACTGCCTTCCACTCTCCTGGGCATACATTCTCCCTCTAACATAACCTGGAAACTGCCAGGCAAGTAGTACAGAGAGGGCAGGATTAAAGCGCCAGCTGCCTTGAGAACCCATCAGAGTACAATAAGAATCCATCAGAACCTGTCCTAACAGCAGCAGCAGGGTTTACAGGGGCAAGGCCAGAAGGAAAGGCCGCAAGAAAACAGCAGCGTGAGAGCAGTAAGGGAAAAGAGTGCCACATGCGGCCCTGGCTGCTGGCCCACCAGATGTCTTGACTGCCTGGTGGCAAGGTCACAGGCTGCTCCTCACATGTCCCCCGTGCTCTGCTTCCTCCCTGCCCTCCCTCTCGCATGTGCACCTCCCACCCTCAGACATGTCCTGCTACAACCCATGCGTGCCACGCCAGCTCTGCGGCCCGACCCCGCTGGCCAACAGCTGCAATGAGCCCTGTTTCAGACAGTGCCAGGACTCCACCGTCGTCATCGAGCCCTCTCCCGTGGTGGTGACCCTGCCCGGCCCCATCCTCAGCTCCTTCCCGCAGAGCACCGCCGTGGGATCCACCACCTCTGCTGCCGTTGGCAGCATCCTCAGCTCTCAGGGAGTCCCCATCTCCTCTGGGGGCTTCAGCCTCTCTGGCATCGGCGGCCATTACTGTGGCACCAGGCAGAGCACTGCATGGCCATTCCTGTCCTCCCCCAAGGGAGTGTGTCACCCCCCAAGGCTGTCGCTGACCCCAGAGGGGAGGTCTACCCAATGGAGGTCCTAGGACCATAGGATTGAAGGACAATTCAGGTCGGAAGGAACCTCTGGACTCCTCTGGTCCAACCTCCCGATCCAAGGCAGCTCAGCCATGAGGTCAGACCAGCTTCCTAGGCGCTTTAGCTGCTCTGGTATGGCAAATCTCCAAGGATGGCGACTGCACAGCCTCACCGGGCAGCTTGTTCTGCTGCTTGACTCTCTTTGGGGTGAAAAACGGTTCCCTTGCATGCAGTCCGAACCTCTCTTCTCCCATCTTATGCCCGCTCTCTGCTGTCCTCCAAGCACGCACCCCAAGGGAGAACCTGCCTCTCTTCTGTGTGACCTCCCCAGAGCTACTGGAGAGCTGCCATTCGGTCCCGCCACCACAGCCTTTTCTTCTCCAGGCTCAGCAAGCCCCGCTCCCTCAGAATGGCCCTCCTCTCCTCACAGGCCAAGGGCTACAGACCCCTGACTGTCCTGCCAGCCCCTTGCTGCACTCGCTCCGCTTGCTTTCTTGCACTAGTGAGCCCCAAAAGTGGACACAGTAGTCTCCATGCTGTTGAATGAGGGCTGAGCAGAGGCGGATAATCACTCCCCTCAAACTACTGGCTCTACTCCTGTTCATGCAGCCCAGGAGGCTGTTGGCAGTCCTTGGTGTCACAGAACCCTGTTGCCAGTGGCAGCTGTCCTGGAGGGTTTTCCCCAGGAGCACTTGTCCCTGACGTTCTCTTGGGGCTGTTGCTGGAGACGGGCTGGAAGGGGTGCAGGCACGGACTGCTGGTCGCATCTGTACTACCCAGACAGCTGCTGATCACGCCTCTGAGTGGTTGGGCATCATCCTGCCCAGCCGTGTCTTGCAGCAGTTCAGCACTGCCCCTCTCGCACCTGCAAGCCTCTCTGCAGCCTTCCTGCTGGTGACAGCACTGCTTTGAGGACCTCCTGGCCACTCTTGGGACACTCAGACTGCACCCCCATCTCTCTTCCTGCCTTGAGTCTCTCCCAGTTTGCCTTTCCCCAGAAGCTTTCCCCAGGAAACCCGGGGCATCGATGGAAGGAGGGGGAAAACATGTGCTGCCTGCAAGCCGATTGCCTCCCATTCTCACACCTTCTCCCCTTGGGGAGGCCTCTTCCGCCTGAGCCTCCTCCTGCAGCACAGTTCCATCCAGAGCTAGAGGAACTCCTGCCCCCAAGAGCTTGCCGGGTTGCTGCCCTCCCAGAGCCTCCCACAGCCAGGGCTCTTCACTTGAGGTCAGCAGTGCTCCGGCTCCCAGTCCGAAGGACGTGCACTGGGACGTGAGAGGGCATTTCTGGGCAGAAGCACTACAAGGCCACACCTGATGACTTTGAGCTCTAGAGGAGCCAGGGATGTCCTCTGCAGCTCCAAGGGAGAGGGCCTAAAAGGCCACTGCTGCAGTGTGTCCACTTTCCACTTCCTCTGCGAATGCTGAAGGCTCTTCATGTGCCCACAAGCCACCCCACGTGCCCCAGAGCACTGCCTTTCTCCCTGGGCGGCTTGAAAGAGCAAGCACAGAGGAAAGGACGACGTGGAGACCCAGGCGTGCACGCAGAAGACCTTTAATGCGTCAGTAGAAGGAAAGGAGCTTGCTCCAAGTGGAGGCCGCGGGGCAGGAAGCACCAGGGCAGCTGAGAATCTTCACCGACAGTGGGAGAAGGGCCAGCAGTGCCCTCTTTGGGTGGCTGTGTTGGGCCTCGAGGCTCAGGGCGACAGAAGAGAGCAATGAGACGGGAGGGAAAGGAGAGGGTGGAAGAAGGGCTATGCAGACTTGGGCTGTACTGTGAGAGAGCCCAGGCTGGCCCCTTCTGGCCTCACTTTGCAGGGGCAGCCAGGATCGCACAGAACCTCTGAATTCGATGGCAGGAGCTCCATCCTCATTCCGGTACAATCTTCTGGGCTACGAGGGGTCCTCCTCTGGGGCCACCACCAGCAGCTTTAGCAGGGCAGGCACCGGGTGCCACCGTAACGGCCGCCAATGCCAGAGAGGCTGAAGCCTCCGGAGGAGATGGGGACTCCCTGAGAGCTGAGGATGCTGCCAACGGCAGCGGAGGTGGTGGATCCCACGGCGGTGTTCTGTGGGAAGGAGCTGAGGATGGGGCCGGGCAGGGTCACCACCACGGGAGAGGGCTCGATGACGACGGTGGAGTCCTGGCACTGTCTGACACAGGGCTCATTGCAGCTGTTGGCCAGCGGGGTCGGGCCGCAGAGCTGGCGTGGCACGCATGGGTTGTAGCAGGACATGTCTGAGGGTGGGAGGTGCACCTGCGAGAGAGAGGGCAGGGAGGAAGCAGAGCACGGGGGACATGTGAGGAGCAGCCTGTGACCCTGCCACCAGGCAGTCAAGGCACCTGGTGGGCCAGCAGCCAGGGCCGCATAGCCCAAAGCACAGCCTCCTGCTTTGCCTCCACCCTGAGGGCTCTGCCCAGGGCATCCCGGGGAAAGGAGGGTCCTGCTCAGCCCAGAGCCCAGAAGGCCTCTCAGGCAAGCACTAGCCTCTCACCATGCCAGAACTTCTGCCCTCTTCCCCTCTCCCAAGCAGCCCCAGGACCCAGTGGAGCACAGCAGAGCAGGTATCAGCTGAGAGCAAGAGCAGGAGCAGGAGGAGAAAGGGCTTCAGACTCACCTGGTTCCCAAGGAGGTGGAGGCGAGAGAAGTGGCTGAGCGAGTGGGGAGTTTGGCCGGCTTTTATAGAGCTCCTGCACCGCCCCAGGCCCAGAGTCACCCCGTACGTGGGCAGTAATTTTCCAGCAGACTCACCTCACATGTAAAAGAGCCTAGCTCATGGCATGGCTTGTGCTTGTTGTGCCTTGAATGCAGCCTTTTCATTTCCTCATTTCTGGCATGCCCATTCTTCCATGGAAGCTCTTTGAAGTGCCAGCATGAGAGGCCGAAGGATTTCCAGGGCAGGAACTTGTCAGTGTGGGCAGCAGCGTAGGCTCAAGTGCCAGAGGAGTCCGGTGCAGACCCAGCCCTTGGGCAGTGTCCCTCCGGTGGGGTTGCCTGTGACTCGTTTTGCAGGAAGGGGCCCAGGCCCTTCTGGTGCCCTAGTCCCCAGCCGAACACGCAAGGGTCCTTGTGCATGTGTGTGTGCTGTATCCTTCTCTCTCCCTCTCTCCCTCCCTCCCAGCTCTCTCTGACAATCACTGGTCATTGCCTCCTCCGGTGGCTGGGTTGTGCTGCAGGTTTTGACTCTCCTCCACCTGATGCTGCCCGCTCTGGGGGGAGATCTGTCCAAGGATGCCAGGTTGGGGTTAGGAAATCAAAAGGCCCCGTGGAGCTGAAGCAGGCCAAGGTGCTGGAGAGCAACACAAAGGGCATTCCTGGTGTATCAGCAACTAGGGAAACGTGGGTGTAGCCCTGGATGGGGCAGGCGACCCTGTGACAGGTGTGGAGGCTGTTGGTAGAGCTCAATCGCCTAGCGAGATCACCACTCAGGGGACACAGAAAAGGCTGAGGCCCTCAAAGCCTTCTTGGCCTTGGGTCTTCCCTTGTAAGATTTGCCTTTGGGAAGGCTAGGCCCCTGGCACGCGTGGGCAAATCTGTAGCAAGGATGACTCACTCTCAGAAGAGGAGGATCAAGCTAGGGAACATTGAAACATTGTTGGAGGAGGATTAGCTGAGCATCCATACCCTGTGGCTGAGGCAGAGACCTCCTGGGCTTCTGTCCGCCTAGCCCGTTGGGAGAGATGGGTCCTCCGAACAGAACAGAAGCAAGTCTGTGGGACCTGAGGAGATACACCCACAAGTGCTGAGGGAGCTGGCGAATGTCACTGCAAGGCCTCGCTTGAAAGCTTTGAAAGCGTCGTGGTGCTTGGGGAAGGTTTTTGAGTGCTGGAGGACAGCAAACATCAGCTGTGTCACTGAGCAGGGCAAGCAGGATGCTCAAGGGGCAGGAGAGGGCATGGGGGCCTGCTCTGGAGAGGCCGGTCAACCTCACGTCCACCCCTGCAAGCGTGATGGAACAAATCCTCCTGGAAGCCATTTGCAGACACATGAAGGACAAGTAGGTGACTGGGAGTAGTCAGCATGGACTTGTGGAGGGGAAATCTGGCTTGACCAGCCTCATAGCCTTCTACGATGAGATGGCTGGCTTGGCCGGGGCGAGGAGAGAGCAGCAGACGTTTGTCTCAACTTTAGCAAGGCTTTGACACTGTCTCCCGTAACATGCTTGAAGCCCACCTGATGGAGTGCGGGCTAGGTAAGCGGGCAGTGCGGTGGACGGAAAGCTGTCTGTACTGCTGGGCTCAAAGGGTTGTGATGAGTGGCACAAAGTGCAGCTGGAGGCGAGTGACTAGTGGTGCACTGTGGGTGGCGCTACTGGGGCCAATACCGCTTCAGCTCTTCATCGGTGAGCTGAGTGAGGGGACAGGGTGCACCGTCAGCAAGGCTGCAGGGGACACAAAACTGGGGGGAGTGACTGATACCTCAGGGAGTCGTGTTGCCATGGAGAGGGACCTCAACAGACTGGGCAATGGGCAGAGAGCAGTGTCACGAAGTTCAACAAAGGGAAATGCCAAGTGCTGCACCTGGGGAGGAGCAACCCTATGCACCAGTCCCCGGTGGGTGCTGACCAAGTGGAAAAGAGCTTTGCCGCCAAGGACTTGGGTCATGTCCTGGGCATGCTGGGATGCTGTTAGGAAAGCCAGAGCTCACCTGGAGTTGAGACTTGCAAGGGGCCTCAAGGGCAACAGGGACAGCTTCTGCCACTACATCAGGTGCCTAAGACTGATGAGGAAAATGCAGTTGCACGGCTGAATGGGGCGGGTGAGTTAGTGGGAGTGGACTGTGAAAAGGCCGGGGTGTGCGATGCCTTCTCTGCCTCCGTCCTTGTCAAGGACCAGCAGGCCTGGGGGCCCTGCCAAAGGGTTCAAGGAGGAGGAGCAGCTCTACCAGCAGTGGGGGAGGATCAAAGCAAGGATTGCTTGAGAGGAGCCGACGTGTAGAAGCCCACGGATCCCGGCGGACTGCATCCAAGGGTGCCGAGAGAGCGGACCGATGTGTCCCCAAGCCCACTCTCTCGTGTCCTTGAAAGGTCGTGGGGATCCGGGCAGGCTCTCGATGCCTGGAGGAGAGCAAACGTCACAGCCATCTTCAGAAGAGGAGAGAAAAGGCGCAAAGGAGAATGCAGGGAACTACTGCCCGTCAGTCTCTCTGGTCTTTCAGCACCGTCTGCCACAACAGCCTTGTACCCAGCTGAGGGCAGGATGCTCTGGGTAGGTGGGTGGGTGGAGAATGGGACGAGTGATAAGTGGTGGGGTGACGGGGCTCAGAGGGTAGGGCTTCCTGGGTCATGTTCAACCTGGAGGCCTGTAACAGGGGCAGCAACGCCGGGGTCTCTCGTGGGGCTTGTCCTGTTTCACATCTTTCTGGGTGACTGTGAGGAAGCGGCGGAGTGCCCTCTCCTCAAGTTTGCAGGTGGGACCAAACTGTGGGGAGGAGCTGACACGCTCCAGGGCAGGGTGGCCATTCAGAGGGAGCTAGCCACACTGGGGGACTGGGCCGACAGGAGTGTCCCGACATTCAACCAGGCCAAATGCCAAGTCGTCTTCCTGTGAGGGAAGAACCTCTTGCAACAGCGCAGGCTGAGGTCTGAACTGCCCTGTGCTCCAGTGGTCCCAGGACCTGCTTGGGTAGATCTGCCTCCTGGGGGCAGTGTCAGCCTTGGGAGGGGGAAGGGGGAGTGGCACTGAGTGAGGGTGGGAATGGCCACACAGGGCTCAGCTTCCTGGCCATAGAGCCTGGCAGTGTCCAGGAGCTCCCCTGAATGGTGTGTGGAGGGAAAGACCGGGTTGCAAAAGACATCTCTGTGCTGCCCGGCAGTTCTCCCTGCCTAGCAGGCGATATGTGTTCTGGCGGCATTAGGGCTTTGGCACACCTCCCGTCCCAGGCCCCAAAGCTCTCCTCAGTTCAAAACACAACCCAGGACCATCACAGAGGCAAGGAAAGTCTGCCCCCGCTCTCCCGTGGCACTGCAGGCTTGTGCAGGGTACTTGAGCCAATCCAACAAGCCTCCCAAAGCGAGGGAGACTGGTGGCAGGATATTAGCGATGGCTAGCAAGGCCCTGCCAGATGCCGGGGATGCTGGGGCAGGGGATGTGCTCAGAAGGGCCCTGGGTCAGAAGGCATCTCAGACTGCATCAAGGAGTTGTTGCATCCTCACCGCATGAACAAAGGACTTTGCTGCCCTGGAGATGTGGAGGCAGCTGGGACGCGTCCCAGAAGGGTACGGGGATGCCTTCAGTGGGTGTGCTTGCTGGCATAGACTCCTCCAGCCCTCAGGCAAGAGCGCAGCCTGCCTGCAAAGCTTCCTTTGCCTTCCTGAGAGGGGAGCTGTGCTCAGGCGTGTGCCATGGCACAGGGGCCAACACGTGGCGAGCCACAGCCAAGTTTAGGAGGGCCGTGTGTCACTCCTCTGGCACAAGGGTAAAGCAAGCGTGTGTGTTGTCTGCAGCCCCACACTCCTTGCAGGGCTGACTTCCCCTCCGGCCAGGGCGGTTCCAACGCTGCCTGGGGGGGAAGCTGTTCTAAGCACCAGGCTGCCCCTGGGCACAGCCCCTGTGAATACCAAAGCTGTGGCCCTCCAGGCTGACCTTGCTGGTGCTCCCACATTTGGAGGCCTTGCAGGAGAGCGAGGGCCTTGTGGAAAAGGAGGTGGGGGCCAGTGTGCTGGTGGACGGAGCAAGCTGGGAGAGAGGACACGGCTTGTGCTCAGGCACGCAGTACCAGGCTCCTTCCTGTCAAGAGGTCACAAACAGCCCCACCAAAGGCCTCTAGGCTGACATGCCCTCTCTGCATAGGATCCCTGCAGCATTTGGGCTTGACTTCTATGCATCCTGAGAAGTTTGTACCTTGTAATCTTTGCGCCTCTGACGCCGGCACTTGAAAGGAGCCTCTGGGGAAAGAAGGGCATGGCAGAAATGGGGATATGAAAAGGCTACATTCAAGGGACAACAAGCACAAGCCATGCCATGAGCTAGGCTCTTTTGCATGTGAGGTGAGTCTGCTGGAAAATTACTGCCCACGTACGGGGTGACTCTGGGCCTGGGGCGGTGCAGGAGCTCTATAAAAGCCGGCCAAACTCCCCACTCGCTCAGCCACTTCTCTCGCCTTCACCTCCTTGGGAACCAGGTGAGTCTGAAGCCCTTTCTCCTCCTGCTCCTGCTCTTGCTCCTGCCACACATCTAGTCTTATACCTGCTCTGCTGTGCTCCACTGGGTCCTGGGGCTGCTTGGGAGAGGGGAAGAGGGCAGAAGTTCTGGCATGGTGAGAGGCTGGTGCTTGCCTGAGGGGTGTTCTGGGCTCTGGGCTGAGCAGGACCCTGCTTGGCTCAGGCTGCCCTTGGCAGAGCCCTTCGGGTGGAGGCAAAGCAGGAGGCTGTGCTTTGGGCTATGCAGACCTGGCTGCTGGCCCACCAGGTGCCTTGACTGCCTGGTGGCAGAGTCACAGGCTGCTCCTCACATGTCCCCCGTGCTCTGCTTCCTCCCTGCCCTCTCTCTCGCAGGTGCACCTCCCACCCTCAGACATGTCCTGCTACAACCCATGCGTGCCACGCCAGCTCTGCGGCCCGACCCCGCTGGCCAACAGCTGCAATGAGCCCTGTTTCAGACAGTGCCAGGACTCCACCGTCGTCATCGAGCCCTCTCCCGTGGTGGTGACCCTGCCCGGCCCCATCCTCAGCTCCTTCCCACAGAACACCGCCGTGGGATCCACCACCTCCGCTGCCATTGGCAGCATCCTCAGCTCTCAGGGAGTCCCCATCTCCTCCGGAGGCTTCAGCCTCTCTGGCATTGGCGGCCGTTACGGTGGCACCCGGTGCCTGCCCTGCTAAAGCTGCTGATGGTGGCCCCAGAGGAGGACCCCTTGTAGCCCAGAAGATGGTTCTAGAATGAGGATGGGGCTCCTGGGCATCAGATTCAGAGCGGATGTGTTTTCCCAACTGCCCCTGCAAAGCGAGGCCAGAAGGGGCCAGCCTGGGCTCTCTCACAGTACAGCCCATGTCTGCCTTTCCCTTCTTCCACTCTCTCCTTTCCCTCCCGTGTCCTTGCTCTCTTCTGTCGCCCTGAGCCTCGAGGCCCCCCACAGCCTGCCTAGGTGGGCACTGCTGGCCCCTTTCTCCCAACGGGCTAGGCAGACAGATGGCCAGCAGGATCTCTGCCGCAGCCACAGGGTGCAGGTTCTCGGCTGATCCTCCTGCTCTCTGCACCAGGACCTCCGCTCAGAGCAAGCTCGTTCCCCTCCGTCCACTCATTAAAGTTATTCCACGCACAAGCCTGCCTCCTCGTGTGCTCCTTCCCTCTGCGGATGCTCTCCCAGGATTTCTAGGGAGAAGGGTGTTGCTCTGGGGAGGGTTGCAGTGGTGCTGCACAGCAGGTGTGCTGAGCACTCCTAACCACTCAACGCATTTGACCCCAGGAGTCTAAGTTTCTCCACCTGCGTGGGATTGGCTGCAATCTTGGTACATTTTTCTATGACTGCCTTCCACTCTCCTGGGCATACATTCTCCCTCTAACATAACCTGGAAACTGCCAAGCAAGTAGTACGGAGAGGGCGGGATGAAAGCGCCAGCTGCCTTGAGAACCCATCAGAACACCATCGGAACCCATCGCAACAGCAGCAGCAGGGTTTACAGGGGCAAGGCCAGAAGGAAAGGCCGCAAGAAAACAACAGCGTGAGAGCAGTAAGGGAAAAGAGTGCCACAGAAGCCTTGGCAAGACTGTCCCAACAGATCTCAGCCGTAGGTAGCATCACGGTCACGTGGTCTCCGAGGCAGCACAGAGATACTTCCTGCAACCCACAGAGTTCCCCTGCACAGAGCACGCAGGAGAGCTGCCATCACTGCCTGTCTCTGTGCCCAGGAAGCAGAGCACTGCATGGCCATTCCTGTCCTCCCCCAAGGGAGTGTGTCACCCCCCAAGGCTGTTGCTGACCCCAGAGGGGAGGTCTACCCAATGGAGGTCCTAGGACCATAGGATTGAAGGACAATTCAGGTCGGAAGGAACCTCTGGACTCCTCTGGTCCAACCTCCCGATCCAAGGCAGCTCAGCCATGAGGTCAGACCAGCTTCCTAGGCGCTTTAGCTGCTCTGGTATGGCAAATCTCCAAGGATGGCGACTGCACAGCCTCACCGGGCAGCTTGTTCCGCTGCTTGACTCTCTTTGGGGTGAAAAACGGTTCCCTTGCATGCAGTCCGAACCTCTCTTCTCCCATCTTATGCCCGCTCTCTGCTGTCCTCCAAGCACGCACCCCAAGGGAGAACCTGCCTCTCTTCTGTGTGACCTCCCCAGAGCTACTGGAGAGCTGCCATTCGGTCCCGCCACCACAGCCTTTTCTTCTCCAGGCTCAGCAAGCCCCGCTCCCTCAGAATGGCCCTCCTCTCCTCACAGGCCAAGGGCTACAGACCCCTGACTGTCCTGCCAGCCCCTTGCTGCACTCGCTCCGCTTGCTTTCTTGCACTAGTGAGCCCCAAAAGTGGACACAGTAGTCTCCATGCTGTTGAATGAGGGCTGAGCAGAGGCGGATAATCACTCCCCTCAAACTACTGGCTCTACTCCTGTTCATGCAGCCCAGGAGGCTGTTGGCAGTCCTTGGTGTCACAGAACCCTGTTGCCAGTGGCAGCTGTCCTGGAGGGCTTTCCCCAGGAGCACTTGTCCCTGACGTTCTCTTGGGGCTGTTGCTGGAGACGGGCTGGAAGGGGTGCAGGCACGGACTGCTGGTCGCATCTGTACTACCCAGACAGCTGCTGATCACGCCTCTGAGTGGTTGGGCATCATCCTGCCCAGCCGTGTCTTGCAGCAGTTCAGCACTGCCCCTCTCGCACCTGCAAGCCTCTCTGCAGCCTTCCTGCTGGTGACAGCACTGCTTTGAGGACCTCCCGGCCACTCTTGGGACACTCAGACTGCACCCCCATCTCTCTTCCTGCCTTGAGTCTCTCCCAGTTTGCCTTTCCCCAGAAGCTTTCCCCAGGAAACCCGGGGCATCGATGGAAGGAGGGGGAAAACATGTGCTGCCTGCAAGCCGATTGCCTCCCATTCTCACACCTTCTCCCCTTGGGGAGGCCTCTTCCGCCTGAGCCTCCTCCTGCAGCACAGTTCCATCCAGAGCTAGAGGAACTCCTGCCCCCAAGAGCTTGCCGGGCTGCTGCCCTCCCAGAGCCTCCCACAGCCAGGGCTCTTCACTTGAGGTCAGCAGTGCTCCGGCTCCCAGTCCGAAGGATGTGCACTGGGACGTGAGAGGGCATTTCTGGGCAGAAGCACTACAAGGCCACACCTGATGACTTTGAGCTCTAGAGGAGCCAGGGATGTCCTCTGCAGCTCCAAGGGAGAGGGCCTAAAAGGCCACTGCTGCAGTGTGTCCACTCTCCACTTCCTCTGCGAATGCTGAAGGCTCTTCATGTGCCCACAAGCCACCCCACGTGCCCCACAGCACTGCCTTTCTCCCTGGGCAGCTTGGGAGAGCAAGCACAGAGGAAAGGACGACGTGGAGACCCAGGCGTGCACGCAGAAGACCTTTAATGCGTCAGTAGAAGGAAAGGAGCTTGCTCCAAGTGGAGGCCGCGGGGCAGGAAGCACCAGGGCAGCTGAGAGTCTTCACCGACAGTGGGAGAAGGGCCAGCAGTGCCCTCTTTGGGTGGCTGTGTTGGGCCTCGAGGCTCAGGGCGACAGAAGAGAGCAATGAGACGGGAGGGAAAGGAGAGGGTGGAAGAAGGGCTATGCAGACTTGGGCTGTACTGTGAGAGAGCCCAGGCTGGCCCCTTCTGGCCTCGCTTTGCAGGGGCAGTTGGGAAAACACATCCGCTCTGAATCTGATGCCCAGGAGCCCCATCCTCATTCTAGAACCATCTTCTGGGCTACAAGGGGTCCTCCTCTGGGGCCACCACCAGCAGCTTTAGCAGGGCAGGCACCGGGTGCCACCGTAACGGCCGCCGATGCCAGAGAGGCTGAAGCCTCCGGAGGAGATGGGGACTCCCTGAGAGCTGAGGATGCTGCCAACGGCAGCGGAGGTGGTGGATCCCACGGCGGTGCTCTGCGGGAAGGAGCTGAGGATGGGGCCGGGCAGGGTCACCACCACGGGAGAGGGCTCGATGACGACGGTGGAGTCCTGGCACTGTCTGACACAGGGCTCATTGCAGCTGTTGGCCAGCGGGGTCGGGCCGCAGAGCTGGCGTGGCACGCATGGGTTGTAGCAGGACATGTCTGAGGGTGGGAGGTGCACCTGCGAGAGAGAGGGCAGGGAGGAAGCAGAGCACGGGGGACATGTTAGGAGCAGCCTGTGACCCTGCCACCAGGCAGTCAAGGCACCTGGTGGGCCAGCAGCCAGGGCCGCATAGCCCAAAGCACAGCCTCCTGCTTTGCCTCCACCCTGAGGGCTCTGCCAAGGGCATCCCGGGGAAAGGAGGGTCCTGCTCAGCCCAGAGCCCAGAAGGCCTCTCAGGCAAGCACTAGCCTCTCACCATGCCAGAACTTCTGCCCTCTTCCCCTCTCCCAAGCAGCCCCAGGACCCAGTGGAGCACAGCAGAGCAGGTATCAGCTGAGAGCAAGAGCAGGAGCAGGAGGAGAAAGGGCTTCAGACTCACTTGGTTCCCAAGGAGGTGAAGGCGAGAGAAGTGGCTGAGCGAGTGGGGAGTTTGGCCGGCTTTTATAGAGCTCCTGCACCGCCCCAGGCCCAGAGTCACCCCGTACGTGGGCAGTAATTTTCCAGCAGACTCACCTCACATGCAAAAGAGCCTAGCTCATGGCATGGCTTGTGCTTGTTGTGCCTTGAATGCAGCCTTTTCATTTCCTCATTTCTGGCATGCCCATTCTTCCATGGAAGCTCTTTTAAGTGCTGGCATGAGAGGCCGAAGGATTTCCAGGGCAGGAACTTGTCAGTGTGGGCAGCAGCGTAGGCTCAAGTGCCAGAGGAGTCCGGTGCAGACCCAGCCCTTGGGCAGTGTCCCTCCGGTGGGGTTGCCTGTGACTCATTTTGCAGGAAGGGGCCCAGGCCCTTCTGGTGCCCTAGTCCCCAGCCGAACACGCAAGGGTCCTTGTGCATGTGTGTGTGCTGTATCCTTCTCTCTCTCTCCCTCCCTCCCTCCCAGCTCTCTCTGACAATCACTGGTCATTGCCTCCTCCGGTGGCTGGGTTGTGCTGCAGGTTTTGACTCTCCTCCACCTGATGCTGCCCGCTCTGGGGGGAGATCTGTCCAAGGATGCCGGGTTGGGGTTAGGAAATCAAAAGGCCCCGTGGAGCTGAAGCAGGCCAAGGAGCTGGAGAGCAACACAAAGGGCATTCCTGGTGTATCAGCAACTAGGGAAACGTGGGTGTAGCCCTGGATGGGGCAGGCGACCCTGTGACAGGTGTGGAGGCTGTTGGTAGAGCTCAATCGCCTAGCGAGATCACCACTCAGGGGACACAGAAAAGGCTGAGGCCCTCAAAGCCTTCTTGGCCTTGGGTCTTCCCTTGTAAGATTTGCCTTTGGGAAGGCTAGGCCCCTGGCACGCATGGGCAAATCTGTAGCAAGGACGACTCACTCTCAGAAGAGGAGGATCAAGCTAGGGAACATTGAAACATTGTTGGAGGAGGATTAGCTGAGCATCCATACCCTGTGGCTGAGGCAGAGACCTCCTGGGCTTCTGTCCGCCTAGCCCGTTGGGAGAGACGGGTCCTCCGAACAGAACAGAAGCAAGTCTGTGGGACCTGAGGAGATACACCCACAAGTGCTGAGGGAGCTGGCGAATGTCACTGCAAGGCCTCGCTTGAAAGCTTTGAAAGCATCGAGGTGGTTGGGGAAGGTTTTTGAGTGCTGGAGGACAGCAAACATCAGCTGTGTCACTGAGCAGGGCAAGCAGGATGCTCAAGGGGCAGGAGAGGGCATGGGGGCCTGCTCTGGAGAGGCCGGTCAACCTCACGTCCACCCCTGCAAGCGTGATGGAGCAAATCCTCCTGGAAGCCATTTGCAGACACATGAAGGACAAGTAGGTGACTGGGAGTAGTCAGCATGGACTTGTGGAGGGGAAATCTGGCTTGACCAGCCTCATAGCCTTCTACGATGAGATGGCTGGCTTGGCCGGGGCGAGGAGAGAGCAGCAGACGTTGTTTGTCTCAACTTTAGCAAGGCTTTGACACTGTCTCCCGTAACATGCTTGAAGCCCACCTGATGGAGTGCGGGCTAGGTAAGCGGGCAGTGCGGTGGACGGAAAGCTGTCTGTACTGCTGGGCTCAAAGGGTTGTGATGAGTGGCACAAAGTGCAGCTGAAGGCGAGTGACTAGTGGTGCACTGTGGGTGGCGCTACTGGGGCCAATACCGCTTCAGCTCTTCATTGTTGAGCTGAACGAGGGGACAGGGTGCACCGTCAGCAAGGCTGCAGGGGACACAAAACTGGGGGGAGTGACTGATACCTCAGGGAGTTGTGTTGCCATGGAGAGGGACCTCGACAGACTGGGCAATGGGCAGAGAGCAGTGTCACGAAGTTCAACAAAGGGAAATGCCAAGTGCTGCACCTGGGGAGGAGCAACCCTATGCACCAGTCCCCGGTGGGTGCTGACCAAGTGGAAAAGAGCTTTGCCGCCAAGGACTTGGGTCATGTCCTGGGCATGCTGGGATGCTGTTAGGAAAGCCAGAGCTCACCTGGAGTTGAGACTTGCAAGGGGCCTCAAGGGCAACAGGGACAGCTTCTGCCACTACATCAGGTGCCTAAGACTGATGAGGAAAATGCAGTTGCACGGCTGAATGGGGCGGGTGAGTTAGTGGGAGTGGACTGTGAAAAGGCCGGGGTGTGCGATGCCTTCTCTGCCTCCGTCCTTGTCAAGGACCAGCAGGCCTGGGGGCCCTGCCAAAGGGTTCAAGGAGGAGGAGCAGCTCTACCAGCAGTGGGGGAGGATCAAAGCAAGGATTGCTTGAGAGGAGCCGACGTGTAGAAGCCCACGGATCCCGGCGGACTGCATCCAAGGGTGCCGAGAGAGCGGACCGATGTGTCCCCAAGCCCACTCTCTCGTGTCCTTGAAAGGTCGTGGGGATCCGGGCAGGCTCTCGATGCCTGGAGGAGAGCAAACGTCACAGCCATCTTCAGAAGAGGAGAGAAAAGGCGCAAAGGAGAATGCAGGGAACTACTGCCCGTCAGTCTCTCTGGTCTTTCAGCACCGTCTGCCACAACAGCCTTGTACCCAGCTGAGGGCAGGATGCTCTGGGTAGGTGGGTGGGTGGAGAATGGGACGAGTGATAAGTGGTGGGGTGACGGGGCTCAGAGGGTAGGGCTTCCTGGGTCATGTTCAACCTGGAGGCCTGTAACAGGGGCAGCAACGCCGGGATCTCTCGTGGGGCTTGTCCTGTTTCACATCTTTACGGGCGAGCGGAAGTGGTGGCGTGCCCTCTCCTCAAGTTTGCAGGTGGGACCAAACTGTGGGGAGGAGCTGACACGCTCCAGGGCAGGGTGGCCATTCAGAGGGAGCTAGCCACACTGGGGGACTGGGCCGACAGGAGTGTCCCGACATTCAACCAGGCCAAATGCCAAGTCGTCTTCCTGTGAGGGAAGAACCTCTTGCAACAGCGCAGGCTGAGGTCTGAACTGCCCTGTGCTCCAGTGGTCCCAGGACCTGCTTGGGTAGATCTGCCTCCTGGGGGCAGTGTCAGCCTTGGGAGGGGGAAGGGGGAGTGGCACTGAGTGAGGGTGGGAATGGCCACACAGGGCTCAGCTTCCTGGCCATAGAGCCTGGCAGTGTCCAGGAGCTCCCCTGAATGGTGTGTGGAGGGAAAGACCGGGTTGCAAAAGACATCTCTGTGCTGCCCGGCAGTTCTCCCTGCCTAGCAGGCGATATGTGTTCTGGCGGCATTAGGGCTTTGGCACACCTCCCCTCCCAGGCCCCAAAGCTCTCCTCAGTTCAAAACACAACCCAGGACCATCACAGAGGCAAGGAAAGTCTGCCCCCGCTCTCCCGTGGCACTGCAGGCTTGTGCAGGGTACTTGAGCCAATCCAACAAGCCTCCCAAAGCGAGGGAGACTGGTGGCAGGATATTAGCGATGGCTAGCAAGGCCCTGCCAGATGCCGGGGATGCTGGGGCAGGGGATGTGCTCAGAAGGGCCCTGGGTCAGAAGGCATCTCAGACTGCATCAAGGAGTTGTTGCATCCTCACCGCATGAACAAAGGACTTTGCTGCCCTGGAGATGGGGAGGCAGCTGGGACGCGTCCCAGAAGGGTACGGGGATGCCTTCAGTGGGTGTGCTTGCTGGCATAGACTCCTCCAGCCCTCAGGCAAGAGCGCAGCCTGCCTGCAAAGCTCCCTTTGCCTTCCTGAGAGGGGAGCTGTGCTCAGGCGTGTGCCATGGCACAGGGGCCAACACGTGGCGAGCCACAGCCAAGTTTAGGAGGGCCGTGTGTCACTCCTCTGGCACAAGGGTAAAGCAAGCGTGTAAGTTGTCTGCAGCCCCACACTCCTTGCAGGGCTGACTTCCCCTCCGGCCAGGGCGGTTCCAACGCTGCCCGGGGGGGAAGCTGTTCTAAGCACCAGGCTGCCCCTGGGCACAGCCCCTGTGAATACCAAAGCTGTGGCCCTCCAGGCTGACCTTGCTGGTGCTCCCACATTTGGAGGCCTTGCAGGAGAGCGAGGGCCTTGTGGAAAAGGAGGTGGGGGCCAGTGTGCTGGTGGACGGAGCAAGCTGGGAGAGAGGACACGGCTTGTACTCAGGCACGCAGTACCGGGCTCCTTCCTGTCAAGAGGTCACAAACAGCCCCACCAAAGGCCTCTAGGCTGACATGCCCTCTCTGCATAGGATCCCTGCAGCATTTGGGCTTGACTTCTATGCATCCTGAGAAGTTTGTACCTTGTAATCTTTGCGCCTCTCACGCCGGCACTTGAAAGGAGCCTCTGGGGAAAGAAGGGCATGGCAGAAATGGGGATATGAAAAGGCTACATTCAAGGGACAACAAGCACAGCCCATGCCATGAGCTAGGCTCTTTTGCATGTGAGGTGAGTCTGCTGGAAAATTACTGCCCACGTACGGGGTGACTCTGGGCCTGGTGCGGTGCAGGAGCTCTATAAAAGCCGGCCAAACTCCCCACTCGCTCAGCCACTTCTCTCGCCTCCACCTCCTTGGGAACCAGGTGAGTCTGAAGCCCTTTCTCCTCCTGCTCCTGCTCTTGCTCCTGCCACACATCTAGTCTTATACCTGCTCTGCTGTGCTCCACTGGGTCCTGGGGCTGCTTGGGAGAGGGGAAGAGGGCAGAAGTTCTGGCATGGTGAGAGGCTGGTGCTTGCCTGAGGGGTGTTCTGGGCTCTGGGCTGGGGAGGACCCTGCTTGGCTCAGGCTGCCCTTGGCAGAGCCCTTCGGGTGGAGGCAAAGCAGGAGGCTGTGCTTTGGGCTATGCGGCCCTGGCTGCTGGCCCACCAGGTGCCTTGACTGCCTGGTGGCAGGGTCACAGGCTGCTCCTCACATGTCTCCCGTGCTCTGCTTCCTCCCTGCCCTCTCTCGCGCAGGTGCACCTCCCACCCTCAGACATGTCCTGCTACAACCCATGCGTGCCACGCCAGCTCTGCGGTCCGACCCCGCTGGCCAACAGCTGCAATGAGCCCTGTGTCAGACAGTGCCAGGACTCCACCGTCGTCATCGAGCCCTCTCCCGTGGTGGTGACCCTGCCCGGCCCCATCCTCAGCTCCTTCCCGCAGAACACCGCCGTGGGATCCACCACCTCCGCTGCCGTTGGCAGCATCCTCAGCTCTCAGGGAGTCCCCATCTCCTCCGGAGGCTTCAGCCTCTCTGGCATCGATGGCCGTTACTGTGGCGCCAGGCGCCTGCCCTGCTAAAGCTGCTGGTGGTGGCCCCAGAGGAGGACCCCTTGTAGCCCAGAAGATGGTTCTAGAATGAGGATGGGGCTCCTGGGCATCAGATTCAGAGCGGATGTGTTTTCCCAACTGCCCCTGCAAAGCGAGGCCAGAAGGGGCCAGCCTGGGCTCTCTCACAGTACAGCCCAAGTCTGCCTTTCCCTTCTTCCACTCTCTCCTTTCCCTCCCGTGTCCTTGCTCTCTTCTGTTGCCCTGAGCCTCGAGGCCCCCACAGCCTGCCTAGGTGGGCACTGCTGGCCCCTTTCTCCCAACGGGCTAGGCAGACAGATGGCCAGCAGGATCTCTGCCGCAGCCACAGGGTGCAGGTTCTCGGCTGATCCTCCTGCTCTCTGCACCAGGACCTCCGCTCAGAGCAAGCTCGTTCCCCTCCGTCCACTCATTAAAGTTATTCCACGCACAAGCCTGCCTCCTCGCGTGCTCCTTCCCTCTGCGGATGCTCTCCCAGGATTTCTAGGGAGAAGGGTGTTGCTCTGGGGAGGGTTGCAGTGGTGCTGCACAGCAGGTGTGCTGAGCACTCCTAACCACTCAACGCGTTTGACCCTAGGAGTCTAAGTTTCTCCACCTGCGTGGGATTGGCTGCAATCTTGCTACATTTTTCTATGACTGCCTTCCACTCTCCTGGGCATACATTCTCCCTCTAACATAACCTGGAAACTGCCAAGCAAGTAGTACGGAGAGGGCGGGATGAAAGCGCCAGCTGCCTTGAGAACCCATCAGAACACCATCAGAACCCATCGCAACAGCAGCAGCAGGGTTTACAGGGGCAAGGCCAGAAGGAAAGGCCGCAAGAAAACAACAGCGTGAGAGCAGTAAGGGAAAAGAGTGCCACAGAAGCCTTGGCAAGACTGTCCCAACAGATCACAGCCGTAGGTAGCATCACGGTCACGTGGTCTCCGAGGCAGCACAGAGATACTTCCTGCAACCCACAGAGTTCCCCTGCACAGAGCACGCAGGAGAGCTGCCATCACTGCCTGTCTCTGTGCCCAGGAAGCAGAGCACTGCATGGCCATTCCTGTCCTCCCCCAAGGGAGTGTGTCACCCCCCAAGGCTGTTGCTGACCCCAGAGGGGAGGTCTACCCAATGGAGGTCCTAGGACCATAGGATTGAAGGACAATTCAGGTCGGAAGGAACCTCTGGACTCCTCTGGTCCAACCTCCCGATCCAAGGCAGCTCAGCCATGAGGTCAGACCAGCTTCCTAGGCGCTTTAGCTGCTCTGGTATGGCAAATCTCCAAGGATGGCGACTGCACAGCCTCACCGGGCAGCTTGTTCTGCTGCTTGACTCTCTTTGGGGTGAAAAACGGTTCCCTTGCATGCAGTCCGAACCTCTCTTCTCCCATCTTATGCCCGCTCTCTGCTGTCCTCCAAGCACGCACCCCAAGGGAGAACCTGCCTCTCTTCTGTGTGACCTCCCCAGAGCTACTGGAGAGCTGCCATTCGGTCCCGCCACCACAGCCTTTTCTTCTCCAGGCTCAGCAAGCCCCGCTCCCTCAGAATGGCCCTCCTCTCCTCACAGGCCAAGGGCTACAGACCCCTGACTGTCCTGCCAGCCCCTTGCTGCACTCGCTCCGCTTGCTTTCTTGCACTAGTGAGCCCCAAAAGTGGACACAGTAGTCTCCATGCTGTTGAATGAGGGCGGAGCAGAGGCAGATAATCACTCCCCTCAAACTACTGGCTCTACTCCTGTTCATGCAGCCCAGGAGGCTGTTGGCAGTCCTTGGTGTCACAGAACCCTGTTGCCAGTGGCAGCTGTCCTGGAGGGCTTTCCCCAGGAGCACTTGTCCCTGACGTTCTCTTGGGGCTGTTGCTGGAGACGGGCTGGAAGGGGTGCAGGCACGGACTGCTGGTCGCATCTGTACTACCCAGACAGCTGCCGATCACGCCTCTGAGTGGTCGGGCATCATCCTGCCCAGCCGTGTCTTGCAGCAGTTCAGCACTGCCCCTCTCGCACCTGCAAGCCTCTCTGCAGCCTTCCTGCTGGTGACAGCACTGCTTTGGGGACCTCCCGGCCACTCTTGGGACACTCAGACTGCACCCCCATCTCTCTTCCTGCCTTGAGTCTCTCCCAGTTTGCCTTTCCCCAGAAGCTTTCCCCAGGAAACCCGGGGCATCGATGGAAGGAGGGGGAAAACATGCGCTGCCTGCAAGCCGATTGCCTCCCATTCTCACACCTTCTCCCTTTGGGGAGGCCTCTTCCGCCTGAGCCTCCTCCTGCAGCACAGTTCCATCCAGAGCTAAAGGAACTCCTGCCCCCAAGAGCTTGCCGGGCTGCTGCCCTCCCAGAGCCTCCCACAGTCAGGGCTCTTCACTTGAGGTCAGCAGTGCTCCGGCTCCCAGTCCGAAGGACGTGCACTGGGACGTGAGAGGGCATTTCTGGGCAGAAGCACTACAAGGCCACACCTGATGACTTTGAGCTCTAGAGGAGCCAGGGATGTCCTCTGCAGCTCCAAGGGAGAGGGCCTAAAAGGCCACTGCTGCAGTGTGTCCACTCTCTACTTCCTCTGCGAATGCTGAAGGCTCTTCATGTGCCCACAAGCCACCCCACGTGCCCCACAGCACTGCCTTTCTCCCTGGGCAGCTTGGGAGAGCAAGCACAGAGGAAAGGACGACGTGGAGACCCAGGCATGCACGCAGAAGATCTTTAATGCGTCAGTAGAAGGAAAGGAGCTTGCTCCAAGTGGAGGCCGCGGGGCAGGAAGCACCAGGGCAGCTGAGAGTCTTCACCGACAGTGGGAGAAGGGCCAGCAGTGCCCTCTTTGGGTGGTTGTGTGGCCCAACGGGGCCCACAGCAGCAGAAAACAGCAAGGACGTGGGAGGGAAAGGAGAGGGTGGAAGAAGGGCTATGCAGACATGGGCTGTACTGTGAGAGAGCCCAGGCTGGCCCCTTCTGGCCTCGCTTTGCAGGGGCAGCCGGGATCGCACAGAACCTCTGAATTCGATGGCAGGAGCTCCATCCTCATTCCGGTACAATCTTCTGGGCTACGAGGGGTCCTCCTCTGGGGCCAACACCAGCAGCTTTAGCAGGGCAGGCACCGGGTGCCACCATAACGGCCGCCGATGCCAGAGAGGCTGAAGCCTCCGGAGGAGATGGGGACTCCCTGAGAGCTGAGGATGCTGCCAACGGCAGCGGAGGTGGTAGATCCCACGGCGGTGTTCTGCGGGAAGGAGCTGAGGATGGGGCCGGGCAGGGTCACCACCACGGGAGAGGGCTCGATGACGACGGTGGAGTCCTGGCACTGTCTGAAACAGGGCTCATTGCAGCTGTTGGCCAGCGGGGTCGGGCCGCAGAGCTGGCGTGGCACGCATGGGTTGTAGCAGGACATGTCTGAGGGTGGGAGGTGCACCTGCGCGAGAGAGGGCAGGGAGGAAGCAGAGCACGGGGGACATGTGAGGAGCAGCCTGTGACCCTGCCACCAGGCAGTCAAGGCACCTGGTGGGCCAGCAGCCAGGGCCACATAGCCCAAAGCATAGCCTCCTGCTTTGCCTCCACCCGAAGGGCTCTGCCCAGGGCATCCCGGGGAAAGGAGGGTTCTGCTCAGCCCAGAGCCCAGAAGGCCTCTCAGGCAAGCACTAGCCTCTCACCATGCCAGAACTTCTGCCCTCTTCCCCTCTCCCAAGCAGCCCCAGGACCCAGTGGAGCACAGCAGAGCAGGTATCAGCTGAGAGCAAGAGCAGGAGCAGGAGGAGAAAGGGCTTCAGACTCACCTGGTTCCCAAGGAGGTGGAGGCGAGAGAAGTGGCTGAGCGAGTGGGGAGTTTGGCCGGCTTTTATAGAGCTCCTGCACTGCCCCAGGCCCAGAGTCACCCCGTACGTGGGCAGTAATTTTCCAGCAGACTCACCTCACATGCAGAAGAGCCTAGCTCATGGCATGGGTTGTGCTTGTTGTGCCTTGAATGCAGCCTTTTCATTTCCTCATTTCTGGCATGCCCATTCTTCCATGGAAGCTCTTTGAAGTGCCAGCATGAGAGGCCGAAGGATTTCCAGGGCAGGAACTTGTCAGTGTGGGCAGCAGCGTAGGCTCAAGTGCCAGAGGAGTCCGGTGCAGACCCGGCCCTTGGGCAGTGTCCCTCCGCTGGAGTTGCCTGTGACTCCTTTTGCAGGAAGGGGCCCAGGCCCTTCTAGTGCCCTAGTCCCCAGCCGAACACGCAAGAGTCCCTGTGCATGTGCGTGTGCTGTATCCTTCTCTTTCTCTCCCTCCCTCCCTCCCAGCTCTCTCTGGTCATTGCCTCCTCTGGCGGCTGGGTTGTGCTGCAGGTTTTGACTCTCCTCCACCTGATGCTGCCCGCTCTGGGGAGAGATTTGTCCAAGGATGCCAGGTTGGGGTTAGGAAATCAAAAGGCCCCGTGGAGCTGAAGCAGGCCAAGGAGCTGGAGAGCAACACAAAGGGCATTCCTGGTGTATCAGCAACTAGGGAAACGTGGGTGTAGCCCTGGATGGGGCAGGCGACCCTGTGACAGGTGTGGAGGCTGTTGGTAGAGCTCAATCGCCTAGCGAGATCACCACTCAGGGGACACAGAAAAGGCTGAGGCCCTCAAAGCCTTCTTGGCCTTGGGTCTTCCCTTGTAAGATTTGCCTTTGGGAAGGCTAGGCCCCTGGCACGCATGGGCAAATCTGTAGCAAGGACGACTCACTCTCAGAAGAGGAGGATCAAGCTAGGGAACATTGAAACATTGTTGGAGGAGGATTAGCTGAGCATCCATACCCTGTGGCTGAGGCAGAGACCTCCTGGGCTTCTGTCCGCCTAGCCCGTTGGGAGAGACGGGTCCTCCGAACAGAACAGAAGCAAGTCTGTGGGACCTGAGGAGATACACCCACAAGTGCTGAGGGAGCTGGCGAATGTCACTGCAAGGCCTCGCTTGAAAGCTTTGAAAGCATCGAGGTGCTTGGGGAAGGTTTCTGAGTGCTGGAGGACAGCAAACATCAGCTGTGTCACTGAGCAGGGCAAGCAGGATGCTCAAGGGGCAGGAGAGGGCATGGGGGCCTGCTCTGGAGAGGCTGGTCAACCTCACGTCCACCCCTGCAAGCGTGATGGAGCAAATCCTCCTGGAAGCCATTTGCAGACACATGAAGGACAAGTAGGTGACTGGGAGTAGTCAGCATGGACTTGTGGAGGGGAAATCTGGCTTGACCAGCCTCATAGCCTTCTACGATGAGATGGCTGGCTTGGCCGGGGCGAGGAGAGAGCAGCAGATGTTGTTTGTCTCAACTTTAGCAAGGCTTTGACACTGTCTCCCGTAACATGCTTGAAGCCCACCTGATGGAGTGCGGGCTAGGTAAGCGGGCAGTGCGGTGGACGGAAAGCTGTCTGTACTGCTGGGCTCAAAGGGTTGTGATGAGTGGCACAAAGTGCAGCTGGAGGCGAGTGACTAGTGGCGCACTGTGGGTGGCGCTACTGGGGCCAATACCGCTTCAGCTCTTCATTGTTGAGCTGAACGAGGGGACAGGGTGCACCGTCAGCAAGGCTGCAGGGGACACAAAACTGGGGGGAGTGACTGATACCTCAGGGAGTCGTGTTGCCACGGAGAGGGACCTCGACAGACTGGGCAATGGGCAGAGAGCAGTGTCACGAAGTTCAACAAAGGGAAATGCCAAGTGCTGCACCTGGGGAGGAGCAACCCTATGCACCAGTCCCCGGTGGGTGCTGACCAAGTGGAAAAGAGCTTTGCCGCCAAGGACTTGGGTCATGTCCTGGGCATGCTGGGATGCTGTTAGGAAAGCCAAAGCTCACCTGGAGTTGAGACTTGCAAGGGGCCTCAAGGGCAACAGGGACAGCTTCTGCCACTACATCAGGTGCCTAAGACTGATGAGGAAAATGCAGTTGCACGGCTGAATGGGGCGGGTGAGTTAGTGGGAGTGGACTGTGAAAAGGCCGGGGTGTGCGATGCCTTCTCTGCCTCTGTCCTTGTCAAGGACTAGCAGGCCTGGGGGCCCTGCCAAAGGGTTCAAGGAGGAGGAGCAGCTCTACCAGCAGTGGGGGAGGATCAAAGCAAGGATTGCTTGAGAGGAGCCGACGTGTAGAAGCCCACGGATCCCGGCGGACTGCATCCAAGGGTGCCGAGAGAGCGGACCGATGTGTCCCCAAGCCCACTCTCTCGTGTCTTTGAAAGGTCGTGGGGATCCGGGCAGGCTCTCGATGCCTGGAGGAGAGCAAACGTCACAGCCATCTTCAGAAGAGGAGAGAAAAGGCGCAAAGGAGAATGCAGGGAACTACTGCCCGTCAGTCTCTCTGGTCTTTCAGCACCGTCTGCCACAACAGCCTTGTACCCAGCTGAGGGCAGGATGCTCTGGGTGGGTGGGTGGGTGGAGAATGGGACGAGTGATAAGTGGTGGGGTGACAGGGCTCAGAGGGTAGGGCTTCCTGAGTCATGCTCAACCTGGAGGCCTGTAACAGGGGCAGCAACGCCGGGGTTTCTCTTGGGGTTGTCCTGTTTCACATCTTTCTGGATGACTGTGAGGAAGCGGCGGAGTGCCCTCTCCTCAAGTTTGCAGGTGGGACCAAACTGTGGGGAGGAGCTGACACGCTCCAGGGCAGGGTGGCCATTCAGAGGGAGCTAGCCACACTGGGGGACTGGGCCGACAGGAGTGTCCCGACATTCAACCAGGCCAAATGCCAAGTCGTCTTCCTGTGAGGGAAGAACCTCTTGCAACAGTGCAGGCTGAGGTCTGAACTGCCCTGTGCTCCAGTGGTCCCAGGACCTGCTTGGGTAGATCTGCCTCCTGGGGGCAGTGTCAGCCTTGGGAGGGGGAAGGGGGAGTGGCACTGAGTGAGGGTGGGAATGGCCACACAGGGCTCAGCTTCCTGGCCATAGAGCCTGGCAGTGTCCAGGAGCTCCCCTGAATGGTGTGTGGAGGGAAAGACCGGGTTGCAAAAGACATCTCTGTGCTGCCCGGCAGTTCTCCCTGCCTAGCAGGCGATATGTGTTCTGGCGGCATTAGGGCTTTGGCACACCTCCCCTCCCAGGCCCCAAAGCTCTCCTCAGTTCAAAACACAACCCAGGACCATCACAGAGGCAAGGAAAGTCTGCCCCCGCTCTCCCGTGGCACTGCAGGCTTGTGCAGGGTACTTGAGCCAATCCAACAAGCCTCCCAAAGCGAGGGAGACTGGTGGCAGGATATTAGCGATGGCTAGCAAGGCCCTGCCAGATGCCGGGGATGCTGGGGCAGGGGATGTGCTCAGAAGGGCCCTGGGTCAGAAGGCATCTCAGACTGCATCAAGGAGTTGTTGCATCCTCACCGCATGAACAAAGGACTTTGCTGCCCTGGAGATGTGGAGGCAGCTGGGACGCGTCCCAGAAGGGTACGGGGATGCCTTCAGTGGGTGTGCTTGCTGGCATAGACTCCTCCAGCCCTCAGGCAAGAGCGCAGCCTGCCTGCAAAGCTCCCTTTGCCTTCCTGAGAGGGGAGCTGTGCTCAGGCGTGTGCCATGGCACAGGGGCCAACACGTGGCGAGCCACAGCCAAGTTTAGGAGGGCCGTGTGTCACTCCTCTGGCACAAGGGTAAAGCAAGCGTGTAAGTTGTCTGCAGCCCCACACTCCTTGCAGGGCTGACTTCCCCTCCGGCCAGGGCGGTTCCAACGCTGCCCGGGGGGGAAGCTGTTCTAAGCACCAGGCTGCCCCTGGGCACAGCCCCTGTGAATACCAAAGCTGTGGCCCTCCAGGCTGACCTTGCTGGTGCTCCCACATTTGGAGGCCTTGCAGGAGAGCGAGGGCCTTGTGGAAAAGGAGGTGGGGGCCAATGTGCTGGTGGACGGAGCAAGCTGGGAGAGAGGACACGGCTTGTGCTCAGGCACGCAGTACCGGGCTCCTTCCTGTCAAGAGGTCACAAACAGCCCCACCAAAGGCCTCTAGGCTGACATGCCCTCTCTGCATAGGATCCCTGCAGCATTTGGGCTTGACTTCTATGCATCCTGAGAAGTTTGTACCTTGTAATCTTTGCGCCTCTCACGCCGGCACTTGAAAGGAGCCTCTGGGGAAAGAAGGGCATGGCAGAAATGGGGATATGAAAAGGCTACATTCAAGGGACAACAAGCACAGCCCATGCCATGAGCTAGGCTCTTTTGCATGTGAGGTGAGTCTGCTGGAAAATTACTGCCCACGTACGGGGTGACTCTGGGCCTGGGGCGGTGCAGGAGCTCTATAAAAGCCGGCCAAACTCCCCACTCGCTCAGCCACTTCTCTCGCCTTCACCTCCTTGGGAACCAGGTGAGTCTGAAGCCCTTTCTCCTCCTGCTCCTGCTCTTGCTCCTGCCACACATCTAGTCTTATACCTGCTCTGCTGTGCTCCACTGGGTCCTGGGGCTGCTTGGGAGAGGGGAAGAGGGCAGAAGTTCTGGCATGGTGAGAGGCTGGTGCTTGCCTGAGGGGTGTTCTGGGCTCTGGGCTGGGGAGGACCCTGCTTGGCTCAGGCTGCCCTTGGCAGAGCCCTTCGGGTGGAGGCAAAGCAGGAGGCTGTGCTTTGGGCTATGCGGCCCTGGCTGCTGGCCCACCAGGTGCCTTGACTGCCTGGTGGCAGGGTCACAGGCTGCTCCTCACATGTCTCCCGTGCTCTGCTTCCTCCCTGCCCTCTCTCGCGTAGGTGCACCTCCCACCCTCAGACATGTCCTGCTACAACCCATGCGTGCCACGCCAGCTCTGCGGCCCGACCCCGCTGGCCAACAGCTGCAATGAGCCCTGTGTCAGACAGTGCCAGGACTCCACCGTCGTCATCGAGCCCTCTCCCGTGGTGGTGACCCTGCCCGGCCCCATCCTCAGCTCCTTCCCGCAGAACACCGCCGTGGGATCCACCACCTCCGCTGCCGTTGGCAGCATCCTCAGCTCTCAGGGAGTCCCCATCTCCTCCGGAGGCTTCAGCCTCTCTGGCATCGATGGCCGTTACGGTGGCGCCAGGCGCCTGCCCTGCTAAAGCTGCTGGTGGTGGCCCCAGAGGAGGACCCCTTGTAGCCCAGAAGATGGTTCTAGAATGAGGATGGGGCTCCTGGGCATCAGATTCAGAGCGGATGTGTTTTCCCAACTGCCCCTGCAAAGCGAGGCCAGAAGGGGCCAGCCTGGGCTCTCTCACAGTACAGCCCATGTCTGCCTTTCCCTTCTTCCACTCTCTCCTTTCCCTCCCGTGTCCTTGCTCTCTTCTGTCGCCCTGAGCCTCGAGGCCCCCCACAGCCTGCCTAGGTGGGCACTGCTGGCCCCTTTCTCCCAACGGGCTAGGCAGACAGATGGCCAGCAGGATCTCTGCCGCAGCCACAGGGTGCAGGTTCTCGGCTGATCCTCCTGCTCTCTGCACCAGGACCTCCGCTCAGAGCAAGCTCGTTCCCCTCCGTCCACTCATTAAAGTTATTCCACGCACAAGCCTGCCTCCTCGCGTGCTCCTTCCCTCTGCGGATGCTCTCCCAGGATTTCTAGGGAGAAGGGTGTTGCTCTGGGGAGGGTTGCAGTGGTGCTGCACAGCAGGTATGCTGAGCACTCCTAACCACTCAATGCGTTTGACCCTAGGAGTCTAAGTTTCTCCACCTGCGTGGGATTGGCTGCAATCTTGGTACATTTTTCTATGACTGCCTTCCACTCTCCTGGGCATACATTCTCCCTCTAACATAACCTGGAAACTGCCAAGCAAGTAGTACGGAGAGGGCGGGATGAAAGCGCCAGCTGCCTTGAGAACCCATCAGAACACCATCAGAACCCATCGCAACAGCAGCAGCAGGGTTTACAGGGGCAAGGCCAGAAGGAAAGGCCGCAAGAAAACAACAGCGTGAGAGCAGTAAGGGAAAAGAGTGCCACAGAAGCCTTGGCAAGACTGTCCCAACAGATCACAGCCGTAGGTAGCATCACGGTCACGTGGTCTCCCAGGCAGCACAGAGATACTTCCTGCAACCCACAGAGTTCCCCTGCACAGAGCACGCAGGAGAGCTGCCATCACTGCCTGTCTCTGTGCCCAGGAAGCAGAGCACTGCATGGCCATTCCTGTCCTCCCCCAAGGGAGTGTGTCACCCCCCAAGGCTGTTGCTGACCCCAGAGGGGAGGTCTACCCAATGGAGGTCCTAGGACCATAGGATTGAAGGACAATTCAGGTCGGAAGGAACCTCTGGACTCCTCTGGTCCAACCTCCCGATCCAAGGCAGCTCAGCCATGGGGTCAGACCAGCTTCCTAGGCGCTTTAGCTGCTCTGGTATGGCAAATCTCCAAGGATGGCGACTGCACAGCCTCACCGGGCAGCTTGTTCCGCTGCTTGACTCTCTTTGGGGTGAAAAACGGTTCCCTTGCATGCAGTCCGAACCTCTCTTCTCCCATCTTATGCCCGCTCTCTGCTGTCCTCCAAGCACGCACCCCAAGGGAGAACCTGCCTCTCTTCTGTGTGACCTCCCCAGAGCTACTGGAGAGCTGCCATTCGGTCCCGCCACCACAGCCTTTTCTTCTCCAGGCTCAGCAAGCCCCGCTCCCTCAGAATGGCCCTCCTCTCCTCACAGGCCAAGGGCTACAGACCCCTGACTGTCCTGCCAGCCCCTTGCTGCACTCGCTCCGCTTGCTTTCTTGCACTAGTGAGCCCCAAAAGTGGACACAGTAGTCTCCATGCTGTTGAATGAGGGCGGAGCAGAGGCGGATGATCACTCCCCTCAAACTACTGGCTCTACTCCTGTTCATGCAGCCCAGGATGCTGTTGGCAGTCCTTGGTGTCACAGAACCCTGTTGCCAGTGGCAGCTGTCCTGGAGGGCTTTCCCCAGGAGCACTTGTCCCTGACGTTCTCTTGGGGCTGTTGCTGGAGACGGGCTGGAAGGGGTGCAGGCACGGACTGCTGGTCGCATCTGTACTACCCAGACAGCTGCCGATCACGCCTCTGAGTGGTCGGGCATCATCCTGCCCAGCCGTGTCTTGCAGCAGTTCAGCACTGCCCCTCTCGCACCTGCAAGCCTCTCTGCAGCCTTCCTGCTGGTGACAGCACTGCTTTGGGGACCTCCCGGCCACTCTTGGGACACTCAGACTGCACCCCCATCTCTCTTCCTGCCTTGAGTCTCTCCCAGTTTGCCTTTCCCCAGAGGCTTTCCGCAGGAAACCCGGGGCATCGATGGAAGGAGGGGGAAAACATGCGCTGCCTGCAAGCCGATTGCCTCCCATTCTCACACCTTCTCCCCTTGGGGAGGCCTCTTCCGCCTGAGCCTCCTCCCGCAGCACAGTTCCATCCAGAGCTAGAGGAACTCCTGCTCCCAAGAGCTTGCCGGGCTGCTGCCCTCCCAGAGCCTCCCACAGCCAGGGCTCTTCACTTGAGGTCAGCAGTGCTCCGGCTCCCAGTCCGAAGGACGTGCACTGGGACGTGAGAGGGCATTTCTGGGCAGAAGCACTACAAGGCCACACCTGATGACTTTGAGCTCTAGAGGAGCCAGGGATGTCCTCTGCAGCTCCAAGGGAGAGGGCCTAAAAGGCCACTGCTGCAGTGTGTCCACTCTCTACTTCCTCTGCGAATGCTGAAGGCTCTTCATGTGCCCACAAGCCACCCCACGTGCCCCAGAGCACTGCCTTTCTCCCTGGGCAGCTTGGGAGAGCAACCACAGAGGAAAGGACGACGTGGAGACCCAGGCATGCACGCAGAAGACCTTTAATGCGTCAGTAGAAGGAAAGGAGCTTGCTCCAAGTGGAGGCCGCGGGGCAGGAAGCACCAGGGCAGCTGAGAGTCTTCACCGACAGTGGGAGAAGGGCCAGCAGTGCCCTCTTTGGGTGGTTGTGTGGCCCAACGGGGCCCACAGCAGCAGAAAACAGCAAGGACGTGGGAGGGAAAGGAGAGGGTGGAAGAAGGGCTATGCAGACATGGGCTGTACTGTGAGAGAGCCCAGGCTGGCCCCTTCTGGCCTCGCTTTGCAGGGGCAGTTGGGAAAACACATCCGCTCTGAATCTGATGCCCAGGAGCCCCATCCTCATTCTAGAACCATCTTCTGGGCTACAAGGGGTCCTCCTCTGGGGCCACCACCAGCAGCTTTAGCAGGGCAGGCACCGGGTGCCACCGTAACGGCCGCCGATGCCAGAGAGGCTGAAGCCTCCGGAGGAGATGGGGACTCCCTGAGAGCTGAGGATGCTGCCAACGGCAGCGGAGGTGGTAGATCCCACGGCGGTGTTCTGCGGGAAGGAGCTGAGGATGGGGCCGGGCAGGGTCACCACCACGGGAGAGGGCTCGATGACGACGGTGGAGTCCTGGCACTGTCTGAAACAGGGCTCATTGCAGCTGTTGGCCAGCGGGGTCGGGCCGCAGAGCTGGCGTGGCACGCATGGGTTGTAGCAGGACATGTCTGAGGGTGGGAGGTGCACCTGCGAGAGAGAGGGCAGGGAGGAAGCAGAGCACGGGGGACATGTGAGGAGCAGCCTGTGACCCTGCCACCAGGCAGTCAAGGCACCTGGTGGGCCAGCAGCCAGGGCCACATAGCCCAAAGCACAGCCTCCTGCTTTGCCTCCACCCGAAGGGCTCTGCCCAGGGCATCCCGGGGAAAGGAGGGTTCTGCTCAGCCCAGAGCCCAGAAGGCCTCTCAGGCAAGCACTAGCCTCTCACCATGCCAGAACTTCTGCCCTCTTCCCCTCTCCCAAGCAGCCCCAGGACCCAGTGGAGCACAGCAGAGCAGGTATCAGCTGAGAGCAAGAGCAGGAGCAGGAGGAGAAAGGGCTTCAGACTCACCTGGTTCCCAAGGAGGTGGAGGCAAGAGAAGTGGCTGAGCGAGTGGGGAGTTTGGCCGGCTTTTATAGAGCTCCTGCACTGCCCCAGGCCCAGAGTCACCCCGTACGTGGGCAGTAATTTTCCAGCAGACTCACCTCACATGCAGAAGAGCCTAGCTCATGGCATGGGTTGTGCTTGTTGTGCCTTGAATGCAGCCTTTTCATTTCCTCATTTCTGGCATGCCCATTCTTCCATGGAAGCTCTTTGAAGTGCCAGCATGAGAGGCCGAAGGATTTCCAGGGCAGGAACTTGTCAGTGTGGGCAGCAGCGTAGGCTCAAGTGCCAGAGGAGTCCGGTGCAGACCCGGCCCTTGGGCAGTGTCCCTCCGCTGGAGTTGCCTGTGACTCCTTTTGCAGGAAGGGGCCCAGGCCCTTCTGGTGCCCTAGTCCCCAGCCGAACACGCAAGAGTCCCTGTGCATGTGCGTGTGCTGTATCCTTCTCTTTCTCTCCCTCCCTCCCTCCCAGCTCTCTCTGGTCATTGCCTCCTCTGGCGGCTGGGTTGTGCTGCAGGTTTTGACTCTCCTCCACCTGATGCTGCCTGCTCTGGGGAGAGATTTGTCCAAGGATGCCAGGTTGGGGTTAGGAAATCAAAAGGCCCCGTGGAGCTGAAGCAGGCCAAGGAGCTGGAGAGCAACACAAAGGGCATTCCTGGTGTATCAGCAACTAGGGAAACGTGGGTGTAGCCCTGGATGGGGCAGGCGACCCTGTGACAGGTGTGGAGGCTGTTGGTAGAGCTCAATCGCCTAGCGAGATCACCACTCAGGGGACACAGAAAAGGCTGAGGCCCTCAAAGCCTTCTTGGCCTTGGGTCTTCCCTTGTAAGATTTGCCTTTGGGAAGGCTAGGCCCCTGGCACGCATGGGCAAATCTGTAGCAAGGACGACTCACTCTCAGAAGAGGAGGATCAAGCTAGGGAACATTGAAACATTGTTGGAGGAGGATTAGCTGAGCATCCATACCCTGTGGCTGAGGCAGAGACCTCCTGGGCTTCTGTCCGCCTAGCCCGTTGGGAGAGACGGGTCCTCCGAACAGAACAGAAGCAAGTCTGTGGGACCTGAGGAGATACACCCACAAGTGCTGAGGGAGCTGGCGAATGTCACTGCAAGGCCTCGCTTGAAAGCTTTGAAAGCATCGAGGTGCTTGGGGAAGGTTTCTGAGTGCTGGAGGACAGCAAACATCAGCTGTGTCACTGAGCAGGGCAAGCAGGATGCTCAAGGGGCAGGAGAGGGCATGGGGGCCTGCTCTGGAGAGGCTGGTCAACCTCACGTCCACCCCTGCAAGCGTGATGGAGCAAATCCTCCTGGAAGCCATTTGCAGACACATGAAGGACAAGTAGGTGACTGGGAGTAGTCAGCATGGACTTGTGGAGGGGAAATCTGGCTTGACCAGCCTCATAGCCTTCTACGATGAGATGGCTGGCTTGGCCGGGGCGAGGAGAGAGCAGCAGATGTTGTTTGTCTCAACTTTAGCAAGGCTTTGACACTGTCTCCCGTAACATGCTTGAAGCCCACCTGATGGAGTGCGGGCTAGGTAAGCGGGCAGTGCGGTGGACGGAAAGCTGTCTGTACTGCTGGGCTCAAAGGGTTGTGATGAGTGGCACAAAGTGCAGCTGGAGGCGAGTGACTAGTGGTGCACTGTGGGTGGCGCTACTGGGGCCAATACCGCTTCAGCTCTTCATTGTTGAGCTGAACGAGGGGACAGGGTGCACCGTCAGCAAGGCTGCAGGGGACACAAAACTGGGGGGAGTGACTGATACCTCAGGGAGTCGTGTTGCCACGGAGAGGGACCTCGACAGACTGGGCAATGGGCAGAGAGCAGTGTCACGAAGTTCAACAAAGGGAAATGCCAAGTGCTGCACCTGGGGAGGAGCAACCCTATGCACCAGTCCCCGGTGGGTGCTGACCAAGTGGAAAAGAGCTTTGCCGCCAAGGACTTGGGTCATGTCCTGGGCATGCTGGGATGCTGTTAGGAAAGCCAGAGCTCACCTGGAGTTGAGACTTGCAAGGGGCCTCAAGGGCAACAGGGACAGCTTCTGCCACTACATCAGGTGCCTAAGACTGACGAGGAAAATGCAGTTGCACGGCTGAATGGGGCGGGTGAGTTAGTGGGAGTGGACTGTGAAAAGGCCGGGGTGTGCGATGCCTTCTCTGCCTCTGTCCTTGTCAAGGACTAGCAGGCCTGGGGGCCCTGCCAAAGGGTTCAAGGAGGAGGAGCAGCTCTACCAGCAGTGGGGGAGGATCAAAGCAAGGATTGCTTGAGAGGAGCCGACGTGTAGAAGCCCACGGATCCCGGCGGACTGCATCCAAGGGTGCCGAGAGAGCGGACCGATGTGTCCCCAAGCCCACTCTCTCGTGTCTTTGAAAGGTCGTGGGGATCCGGGCAGGCTCTCGATGCCTGGAGGAGAGCAAACGTCACAGCCATCTTCAGAAGAGGAGAGAAAAGGCGCAAAGGAGAATGCAGGGAACTACTGCCCGTCAGTCTCTCTGGTCTTTCAGCACCGTCTGCCACAACAGCCTTGTACCTAGCTGAGGGCAGGATGCTCTGGGTGGGTGGGTGGGTGGAGAATGGGACGAGTGATAAGTGGTGGGGTGACAGGGCTCAGAGGGTAGGGCTTCCTGAGTCATGCTCAACCTGGAGGCCTGTAACAGGGGCAGCAACGCCGGGGTTTCTCTTGGGGTTGTCCTGTTTCACATCTTTCTGGATGACTGTGAGGAAGCGGCGGAGTGCCCTCTCCTCAAGTTTGCAGGTGGGACCAAACTGTGGGGAGGAGCTGACACGCTCCAGGGCAGGGTGGCCATTCAGAGGGAGCTAGCCACACTGGGGGACTGGGCCGACAGGAGTGTCCCGACATTCAACCAGGCCAAATGCCAAGTCGTCTTCCTGTGAGGGAAGAACCTCTTGCAACAGTGCAGGCTGAGGTCTGAACTGCCCTGTGCTCCAGTGGTCCCAGGACCTGCTTGGGTAGATCTGCCTCCTGGGGGCAGTGTCAGCCTTGGGAGGGGGAAGGGGGAGTGGCACTGAGTGAGGGTGGGAATGGCCACACAGGGCTCAGCTTCCTGGCCATAGAGCCTGGCAGTGTCCAGGAGCTCCCCTGAATGGTGTGTGGAGGGAAAGACCGGGTTGCAAAAGACATCTCTGTGCTGCCCGGCAGTTCTCCCTGCCTAGCAGGCGATATGTGTTCTGGCGGCATTAGGGCTTTGGCACACCTCCCCTCCCAGGCCCCAAAGCTCTCCTCAGTTCAAAACACAACCCAGGACCATCACAGAGGCAAGGAAAGTCTGCCCCCGCTCTCCCGTGGCACTGCAGGCTTGTGCAGGGTACTTGAGCCAATCCAACAAGCCTCCCAAAGCGAGGGAGACTGGTGGCAGGATATTAGCGATGGCTAGCAAGGCCCTGCCAGATGCCGGGGATGCTGGGGCAGGGGATGTGCTCAGAAGGGCCCTGGGTCAGAAGGCATCTCAGACTGCATCAAGGAGTTGTTGCATCCTCACCGCATGAACAAAGGACTTTGCTGCCCTGGAGATGTGGAGGCAGCTGGGACGCGTCCCAGAAGGGTACGGGGATGCCTTCAGTGGGTGTGCTTGCTGGCATAGACTCCTCCAGCCCTCAGGCAAGAGCGCAGCCTGCCTGCAAAGCTCCCTTTGCCTTCCTGAGAGGGGAGCTGTGCTCAGGCGTGTGCCATGGCACAGGGGCCAACACGTGGCGAGCCACAGCCAAGTTTAGGAGGGCCGTGTGTCACTCCTCTGGCACAAGGGTAAAGCAAGCGTGTAAGTTGTCTGCAGCCCCACACTCCTTGCAGGGCTGACTTCCCCTCCGGCCAGGGCGGTTCCAACGCTGCCCGGGGGGGAAGCTGTTCTAAGCACCAGGCTGCCCCTGGGCACAGCCCCTGTGAATACCAAAGCTGTGGCCCTCCAGGCTGACCTTGCTGGTGCTCCCACATTTGGAGGCCTTGCAGGAGAGCGAGGGCCTTGTGGAAAAGGAGGTGGGGGCCAATGTGCTGGTGGACGGAGCAAGCTGGGAGAGAGGACACGGCTTGTGCTCAGGCACGCAGTACCGGGCTCCTTCCTGTCAAGAGGTCACAAACAGCCCCACCAAAGGCCTCTAGGCTGACATGCCCTCTCTGCATAGGATCCCTGCAGCATTTGGGCTTGACTTCTATGCATCCTGAGAAGTTTGTACCTTGTAATCTTTGCGCCTCTCACGCCGGCACTTGAAAGGAGCCTCTGGGGAAAGAAGGGCATGGCAGAAATGGGGATATGAAAAGGCTACATTCAAGGGACAACAAGCACAGCCCATGCCATGAGCTAGGCTCTTTTGCATGTGAGGTGAGTCTGCTGGAAAATTACTGCCCACGTACGGGGTGACTCTGGGCCTGGGGCGGTGCAGGAGCTCTATAAAAGCCGGCCAAACTCCCCACTCGCTCAGCCACTTCTCTCGCCTCCACCTCCTTGGGAACCAGGTGAGTCTGAAGCCCTTTCTCCTCCTGCTCCTGCTCTTGCTCCTGCCACACATCTAGTCTTATACCTGCTCTGCTGTGCTCCACTGGGTCCTGGGGCTGCTTGGGAGAGGGGAAGAGGGCAGAAGTTCTGGCATGGTGAGAGGCTGGTGCTTGCCTGAGGGGTGTTCTGGGCTCTGGGCTGGGGAGGACCCTGCTTGGCTCAGGCTGCCCTTGGCAGAGCCCTTCGGGTGGAGGCAAAGCAGGAGGCTGTGCTTTGGGCTATGCGGCCCTGGCTGCTGGCCCACCAGGTGCCTTGACTGCCTGGTGGCAGGGTCACAGGCTGCTCCTCACATGTCTCCCGTGCTCTGCTTCCTCCCTGCCCTCTCTCGCGCAGGTGCACCTCCCACCCTCAGACATGTCCTGCTACAACCCATGCGTGCCACGCCAGCTCTGCGGCCCGACCCCGCTGGCCAACAGCTGCAATGAGCCCTGTGTCAGACAGTGCCAGGACTCCACCGTCGTCATCGAGCCCTCTCCCGTGGTGGTGACCCTGCCCGGCCCCATCCTCAGCTCCTTCCCGCAGAACACCGCCGTGGGATCCACCACCTCCGCTGCCGTTGGCAGCATCCTCAGCTCTCAGGGAGTCCCCATCTCCTCCGGAGGCTTCAGCCTCTCTGGCATCGATGGCCGTTACGGTGGCGCCAGGCGCCTGCCCTGCTAAAGCTGCTGGTGGTGGCCCCAGAGGAGGACCCCTCGTAGCCCAGAAGATGGTTCTAGAATGAGGATGGGGCTCCTGGGCATCAGATTCAGAGCGGATGTGTTTTCCCAACTGCCCCTGCAAAGCGAGGCCAGAAGGGGCCAGCCTGGGCTCTCTCACAGTACAGCCCATGTCTGCCTTTCCCTTCTTCCACTCTCTCCTTTCCCTCCCGTGTCCTTGCTCTCTTCTGTCGCCCTGAGCCTCGAGGCCCCCCACAGCCTGCCTAGGTGGGCACTGCTGGCCCCTTTCTCCCAACGGGCTAGGCAGACAGATGGCCAGCAGGATCTCTGCCGCAGCCACAGGGTGCAGGTTCTCGGCTGATCCTCCTGCTCTCTGCACCAGGACCTCCGCTCAGAGCAAGCTCGTTCCCCTCCGTCCACTCATTAAAGTTATTCCACGCACAAGCCTGCCTCCTCGCGTGCTCCTTCCCTCTGCGGATGCTCTCCCAGGATTTCTAGGGAGAAGGGTGTTGCTCTGGGGAGGGTTGCAGTGGTGCTGCACAGCAGGTATGCTGAGCACTCCTAACCACTCAATGCGTTTGACCCTAGGAGTCTAAGTTTCTCCACCTGCGTGGGATTGGCTGCAATCTTGGTACATTTTTCTATGACTGCCTTCCACTCTCCTGGGCATACATTCTCCCTCTAACATAACCTGGAAACTGCCAAGCAAGTAGTACGGAGAGGGCGGGATGAAAGCGCCAGCTGCCTTGAGAACCCATCAGAACACCATCAGAACCCATCGCAACAGCAGCAGCAGGGTTTACAGGGGCAAGGCCAGAAGGAAAGGCCGCAAGAAAACAACAGCGTGAGAGCAGTAAGGGAAAAGAGTGCCACAGAAGCCTTGGCAAGACTGTCCCAACAGATCACAGCCGTAGGTAGCATCACGGTCACGTGGTCTCCCAGGCAGCACAGAGATACTTCCTGCAACCCACAGAGTTCCCCTGCACAGAGCACGCAGGAGAGCTGCCATCACTGCCTGTCTCTGTGCCCAGGAAGCAGAGCACTGCATGGCCATTCCTGTCCTCCCCCAAGGGAGTGTGTCACCCCCCAAGGCTGTTGCTGACCCCAGAGGGGAGGTCTACCCAATGGAGGTCCTAGGACCATAGGATTGAAGGACAATTCAGGTCGGAAGGAACCTCTGGACTCCTCTGGTCCAACCTCCCGATCCAAGGCAGCTCAGCCATGGGGTCAGACCAGCTTCCTAGGCGCTTTAGCTGCTCTGGTATGGCAAATCTCCAAGGATGGTGACTGCACAGCCTCACCGGGCAGCTTGTTCCGCTGCTTGACTCTCTTTGGGGTGAAAAACGGTTCCCTTGCATGCAGTCCGAACCTCTCTTCTCCCATCTTATGCCCGCTCTCTGCTGTCCTCCAAGCACGCACCCCAAGGGAGAACCTGCCTCTCTTCTGTGTGACCTCCCCAGAGCTACTGGAGAGCTGCCATTCGGTCCCGCCACCACAGCCTTTTCTTCTCCAGGCTCAGCAAGCCCCGCTCCCTCAGAATGGCCCTCCTCTCCTCACAGGCCAAGGGCTACAGACCCCTGACTGTCCTGCCAGCCCCTTGCTGCACTCGCTCCGCTTGCTTTCTTGCACTAGTGAGCCCCAAAAGTGGACACAGTAGTCTCCATGCTGTTGAATGAGGGCGGAGCAGAGGCGGATGATCACTCCCCTCAAACTACTGGCTCTACTCCTGTTCATGCAGCCAAGGATGCTGTTGGCAGTCCTTGGTGTCACAGAACCCTGTTGCCAGTGGCAGCTGTCCTGGAGGGCTTTCCCCAGGAGCACTTGTCCCTGACGTTCTCTTGGGGCTGTTGCTGGAGACGGGCTGGAAGGGGTGCAGGTACGGACTGCTGGTCGCATCTGTACTACCCAGACAGCTGCCGATCACGCCTCTGAGTGGTCGGGCATCATCCTGCCCAGCCGTGTCTTGCAGCAGTTCAGCACTGCCCCTCTCGCACCTGCAAGCCTCTCTGCAGCCTTCCTGCTGGTGACAGCACTGCTTTGGGGACCTCCCGGCCACTCTTGGGACACTCAGACTGCACCCCCATCTCTCTTCCTGCCTTGAGTCTCTCCCAGTTTGCCTTTCCCCAGAGGCTTTCCGCAGGAAACCCGGGGCATCGATGGAAGGAGGGGGAAAACATGCGCTGCCTGCAAGCCGATTGCCTCCCATTCTCACACCTTCTCCCCTTGGGGAGGCCTCTTCCGCCTGAGCCTCCTCCCGCAGCACAGTTCCATCCAGAGCTAGAGGAACTCCTGCTCCCAAGAGCTTGCCGGGCTGCTGCCCTCCCAGAGCCTCCCACAGCCAGGGCTCTTCACTTGAGGTCAGCAGTGCTCCGGCTCCCAGTCCGAAGGACGTGCACTGGGACGTGAGAGGGCATTTCTGGGCAGAAGCACTACAAGGCCACACCTGATGACTTTGAGCTCTAGAGGAGCCAGGGATGTCCTCTGCAGCTCCAAGGGAGAGGGCCTAAAAGGCCACTGCTGCAGTGTGTCCACTCTCTACTTCCTCTGCGAATGCTGAAGGCTCTTCATGTGCCCACAAGCCACCCCACGTGCCCCAGAGCACTGCCTTTCTCCCTGGGCAGCTTGGGAGAGCAAGCACAGAGGAAAGGACGACGTGGAGACCCAGGCATGCACGCAGAAGACCTTTAATGCGTCAGTAGAAGGAAAGGAGCTTGCTCCAAGTGGAGGCCGCGGGGCAGGAAGCACCAGGGCAGCTGAGAGTCTTCACCGACAGTGGGAGAAGGGCCAGCAGTGCCCTCTTTGGGTGGCTGTGTGGCCCAACGGGGCCCACAGCAGCAGAAAACAGCAAGGACGTGGGAGGGAAAGGAGAGGGTGGAAGAAGGGCTATGCAGACATGGGCTGTACTGTGAGAGAGCCCAGGCTGGCCCCTTCTGGCCTCGCTTTGCAGGGGCAGTTGGGATCGCACAGAACCTCTGAATTCGATGGCAGGAGCTCCATCCTCATTCCGGTACCATCTTCTGGGCTACGATGGGTCCTCCTCTGGGGCCACCACCAGCAGCTTTAGCAGGGCAGGCACCGGGTGCCACCGTAACGGCCGCCGATGCCAGAGAGGCTGAAGCCCCCAGAGGAGATGGGGACTCCCTGAGAGCTGAGGATGCTGCCAACGGCAGCAGAGGTGGTGGATCCCACGGCGGTGTTCTGCGGGAAGGAGCTGAGGATGGGGCCGGGCAGGGTCACCACCACGGGAGAGGGCTCGATGACGACGGTGGAGTCCTGGCACTGTCTGACACAGGGCTCATTGCAGCTGTTGGCCAGCGGGGTCGGGCCACAGAGCTGGCGTGGCACGCATGGGTTGTAGCAGGACATGTCTGAGGGTGGGAGGTGTACCTGCGAGAGAGAGGGCAGGGAGGAAGCAGAGCACGGGGGACATGTTAGGAGCAGCCTGTGACCCTGCCACCAGGCAGTCAAGGCACCTGGTGGGTCAGCAGCCAGGGCCGCATAGCCCAAAGCATAGCCTCGTGCTTTGCCTCCACCTGAAGGGCTCTGCCCAGGGCATCCCGGGGAAAGCAGGGTCCTGCTCAGCCCAGAGCCCAGAAGGCCTCTCAGGCAAGCACCAGCCTCTCACCGTGCCAGAACTTCTGCCCTCTTTCCCTCTCCCAAGCAGCCCCAGGTCCCAGTGGAGCACAGCAGAGCAGGTATCAGCTGAGAGCAAGAGCAGGAGTAGGAGGAGAAAGGGCTTCAGACTCACCTGGTTCCCAAGGAGGTGGAGGCGAGAGAAGTGGCTGAGTGAGTGGGGAGTTTGGCCGGCTTTTATAGAGCTCCTGCACTGCCCCAGGCCCAGAGTCACCCCGTACGTGGGCAGTAATTTTCCAGCAGACTCACCTCACATGCAGAAGAGCCTAGCTCATGGCATGGGCTGTGCTTGTTGTCCCTTGAATGCAGCCTTTTCATTTCCTCATTTCTGGCATTCCCATTCTTCCATGGAGGCTCTTTTAAGTGCTGGCATGAGAGGCCGAAGGATTTCCAGGGCAGGAACTTGTCAGTGTGGGCAGCAGCATAGGCTCAAGTGCCAGAGGAGTCCGGTGCAGACCCGGCCCTTGGGCAGTGTCCCTCTGCTGGGGTTGCCTGTGACTCGTTTTGCAGGAAGGGGCCCAGGCCCTTCCGGTGCCCTAGTCCCCAGCCGAACACGCAAGGGTCCCTGTGCATGTGCGTGTGCCGTATCCTTCTCTCTCTCTCCCTCCCTCCCTCCCAGCTCTCTCTGACAGTCACTGGTCATTGCCTCCTCTGGTGGCTGGGTTGTGCTGCAGGTTTTGACTCTCCTCCACCTGATGCTGCCCGCCCTGGGGAGAGATCTGTCCAAGGATGTGGGGTTGGGGTTAGGAAATCAAAAGGCCCCGTGGAGCTGAAGCAGGCCAAGGAGCTGGAGAGCAACACAAAGGGCATTTCTGGTGTATCAGCATCTAGGGAAACGTGGGTGTAGCCCTGGATGGGGCAGGCGACCCTGTGACAGGTGTGGAGGCTGTTGGTAGAGCTCAATCGCCTAGCGAGATCACCACTCAGGGGACACAGAAAAGGCTGAGGCCCTCAAAGCCTTCTTGGCCTTGGGTCTTCCCTTGTAAGATTTGCCTTTGGGAAGGCTAGGCCCCTGGCACGCGAGGGCAAATCTGTAGCAAGGACGACTCACTCTCAGAAGAGGAGGATCAAGCTAGGGAACATTGAAACATTGTTGGAGGAGGATTAGCTGAGCATCCATACCCTGTGGCTGAGGCAGAGACCTCCTGGGCTTCTGTCCGCCTAGCCCGTTGGGAGAGACGGGTCCTCCGAACAGAACAGAAGCAAGTCTGTGGGACCTGAGGAGATACACCCACAAGTGCTGAGGGAGCTGGCAAATGTCACTGCAAGGCCTCGCTTGAAAGCTTTGAAAGCATCGAGGTGCTTGGGGAAGGTTTCTGAGTGCTGGAGGACAGCAAACATCAGCTTTGTCATTAAGCAGGGCAAGCAGGATGCTCTAGGGGCGGGAGAGGGCATGGGGGCCTGCTCTGGAGAGGCCGGTCAACCTCACGTCCACCCCTGTAAGCGTGATGGAGCAAATCCTCCTGGAAGCCATTTGCAGACACATGAAGGACAAGTAGGTGACTGGGAGTAGTCAGCATGGACTTGTGGAGGGGAAATCTGGCTTGACCAGCCTCATAGCCTTTTACGATGAGATGACTAGCTTGGCCAGGGCGAGGAGAGAGCAGCAGACGTTGTTTGTCTCAGCTTTTGCACGGCTTTGACACTGTCTCCCGTAACATGCTTGAAGCCCACCTGATGGAGTACGGGCTAGGTAAGCGGGCAGTGCGGTGGACGGAAAGCTGTCTGTACTGCTGGGCTCAAAGGGTTGTGATGAGTGGCACAAAGTGCAGCTGGAGGCGAGTGACTAGTGGCGCATGGTGGGTGGCGCTACTGGGGCCAATAGTGCTTCAGCTCTTCATTGTTGAGCTGAACGAGGGGACAGGGTGCACCGTCAGCAAGCCTGCAGGGGACACAAAACTGGGGGGAGTGACTGATACCTCAGGGAGTCGTGTTGCCACGGAGAGGGACCTCAACAGACTGGGCAATGGGCAGAGAGCAGTGTCACGAAGTTCAACAAAGGGAAATGCCAAGTGCTGCACCTGGGGAGGAGCAACCCTATGCACCAGTCCCCGGTGGGTGCTGACCAAGTGGGAAAGAGCTTTGCCGCCAAGGACTTGGGTCATGTCCTGGGCATGCTGGGATGCTGTTAGGAAAGCCAGAGCTCACCTGGAGTTGAGACTTGCAAGGGGCCTCAAGGGCAACAGGGACAGCTTCTGCCACTACATCAGGTGCCTAAGACTGACGAGGAAAATGCAGTTGCACGGCTGAATGGGGCGGGTGAGTTAGTGGGAGTGGACTGTGAAAAGGCCGGGGTGTGCGATGCCTTCTCTGCCTCCGTCCTTGTCAAGGACCAGCAGGCCTGGGGGCCCTGCCAAAGGGTTCAAGGAGGAGGAGCAGCTCTACCAGCAGTGGGGGAGGATCAAAGCAAGGATTGCTTGAGAGGAGCCGACGTGTAGAGGCCCACGGGTCCCAGCGGACTGCATGCAAGGGTGCCGAGAGAGCAGACCGATGTGTCCCCAAGCCCACTCTCTCGTGTCCTTGAAAGGTCGTGGGGATCCGGGCAGGCTCTCGATGCCTGGAGGAGAGCAAACGTCACAGCCATCTTCAGAAGAGGAGAGAAAAGGCGCAAAGGAGAATGCAGGGAACTACTGCCCGTCAGTCTCTCTGGTCTTTCAGCACCGTCTGCCACAACAGCCTTGTACCCAGCTGAGGGCAGGATGCTCTGGGTGGGTGGGTGGGTGGAGAATGGGACGAGTGAAAAGTGGTGGGGTGACGGGGCTCAGGGCATAGGGCTTCCTGAGTCATGCTCAACCTGGAGGCCTGTAACAGGGGCAGCGGCGCCGGGGTCTCTCGTGGGGCTTGTCCTGTTTCACATCTTTACGGGCGAGCGGAAGTGGTGGCGTGCCCTCTCCTCAAGTTTGCAGGTGGGACCAAACTGTGGGGAGGAGCTGACACGCTCCAGGGCAGGGTGGCCATTCAGAGGGAGCTAGCCACACTGGGGGACTGGGCCGACAGGAGTGTCCCGACATTCAATCAGGCCAAACGCCAAGTCGTCTTCCTGTGAGGGAAGAACCTCTTGCAACAGCGCAGGCTGGGGTCTGAACTGCCCTATGCTCCAGTGGTCCCAGGACCTGCTTGGGTAGATCTGCCTCCTGGGGGCAGTGTCAGCCTTGGGAGGGGGAGGGGGAGTGGCACTGAGTGAGGGTGGGAATGGCCACACAGGGCTCAGCTTCCTGGCCATAGAGCCTGGCAGTGTCCAGGAGCTCCCCTGAGCAGTGTATGGAGGGAAAGACCGGGTTGCAAAAGACATCTCTGTGCTGCCCGGCAGTTCTCCCTGCCTAGCAGGCGATATGTGTTCTGGCGGCATTAGGGCTTTGGCACACCTCCCCTCCCAGGCCCCAAAGCTCTCCTCAGTTCAAAACACAACCCAGGACGATCACGGAGGCAAGGGAAGTCTGCCCCCGCTCTCCTGTGGCACTGCAGGCTTGTGCAGGGTACTTGAGCCAATCCAACAAGCCTCCCAAAGCGAGGGAGACTGGTGGCAGGATACTAGCGATGGCTAGCAAGGCCCTGCCAGATGCCGGGGATGCTGGGGCAGGGGATGTGCTCAGAAGGGCCCTGTGAATGAAAGCATCTCAGACTGCATCAAGGAGTTGTTGCATCCTCACTGCATGAACAAAGGACTTTGCTGCCCTGGAGATGGGGAGGCAGCTGGGACGTGTCCCAGAAGGGTACGGGGATGCCTTCAGTGGGTGTGCTTGCTGGCATAGACTCCTCCAGCCCTCAGGCAAGAGCGCAGCCTGCCTGCAAAGCTTCCTTTGCCTTCCTGAGAGGGGAGCTGTGCTCAGGCGTGTGCCATGGCACAGGGGCCAACACGTGGCGAGCCACAGCCAAGTTTAGGAGGGCCGTGTGTCACTCCTCTGGCACAAGGGTAAAGCAAGCGTGTAAGTTGTCTGCAGCCCCACACTCCTTGCAGGGCTGACTTCCCCTCCGGCCAGGGCGGTTCCAACGCTGCCTGGGGGGGAAGCTGTTCTAAGCACCAGGCTGCCCCTGGGCACAGCCCCTGTGAATACCAAAGCTGTGGCCCTCCAGGCTGACCTTGCTGGTGCTCCCACATTTGGAGGCCTTGCAGGAGAGCGAAGGCCTTGTGGAAAAGGGGGTGGGGGCCAGTGTGCTGGTGGACGGAGCAAGCTGGGAGAGAGGACACGGCTTGTGCTCAGGCACGCAGTACCGGGCTCCTTCCTGTCAAGAGGTCACAAACAGCCCCACCAAAGGTCTCTAGGCTGACATGCCCTCTCTGCATAGGATCCCTGCAGCATTTGGGCTTGACTTCTATGCATCCTGAGAAGTTTGTACCTTGTAATCTTTGCACCTCTCACGCCGGCACTTGAAAGGAGCCTCTGGGGAAAGAAGGGCATGGCAGAAATGGGGATATGAAAGGCTACATTCAAGGGACAACAAGCACAAGCCATGCCATGAGCTAGGCTCTTTTGCGTGTGAGGTGAGTCTGCTGGAAAATTACTGCCCACGTACGGGGTGACTCTGGGCCTGGGGCGGTGCAGGAGCTCTATAAAAGCCGGCCAAACTCCCCACTCGCTCAGCCACTTCTCTCGCCTCCACCTCCTTGGGAACCAGGTGAGTCTGAAGCCCTTTCTCCTCCTGCTCCTGCTCTTGCTCCTGCCACACATCTAGTCTTACACCTGCTCTGCTGTGCTCCACTGGGTCCTGGGGCTGCTTGGGAGAGGGGAAGAGGGCAGAAGTTCTGGCATGGTGAGAGGCTGGTGCTTGCCTGAGGGGTGTTCTGGGCTCTGGGCTGGGGAGGACCCTGCTTGGCTCAGGCTGCCCTTGGCAGAGCCCTCGGGGTGGAGGCAAAGCAGGAGGCTGTGCTTTGGGCTATGCGGCCCTGGCTGCTGGCCCACCAGGTGCCTTGACTGCCTGGTGGCAGGGTCACAGGCTGCTCCTCACATGTCCCCCGTGCTCTGCTTCCTCCCTGCCCTCTCTCTCGCAGGTGCACCTCCCACCCTCAGACATGTCCTGCTACAACCCATGCGTGCCACGCCAGCTCTGCGGCCCGACCCCGCTGGCCAACAGCTGCAATGAGCCCTGTTTCAGACAGTGCCAGGACTCCACCGTCGTCATCGAGCCCTCTCCCGTGGTGGTGACCCTGCCCGGCCCCATCCTCAGCTCCTTCCCGCAGAACACCGCCGTGGGATCCACCACCTCTGCTGCCGTTGGCAGCATCCTCAGCTCTCAGGGAGTCCCCATCTCCTCTGGGGGCTTCAGCCTCTCTGGCATCGATGGCCGTTACGGTGGCACCCGGTGCCTGCCCTGCTAAAGCTGCTGGTGGTGGCCCCAGAGGAGGACCCCTTGTAGCCCAGAAGATGGTTCTAGAATGAGGATGGGGCTCCTGGGCATCAGATTCAGAGCGGATGTGTTTTCCCAACTGCCCCTGCAAAGCGAGGCCAGAAGGGGCCAGCCTGGGCTCTCTCACAGTACAGCCCATGTCTGCCTTTCCCTTCTTCCACTCTCTCCTTTCCCTCCCGTGTCCTTGCTCTCTTCTGTCGCCCTGAGCCTCGAGGCCCCCCACAGCCTGCCTAGGTGGGCACTGCTGGCCCCTTTCTCCCAATGGGCTAGGCAGACAGATGGCCAGCAGGATCTCTGCCGCAGCCACAGGGTGCAGGTTCTCGGCTGATCCTCCTGCTCTCTGCACCAGGACCTCCGCTCAGAGCAAGCTCGTTCCCCTCCGTCCACTCATTAAAGTTATTCCACGCACAAGCCTGCCTCCTCGTGTGCTCCTTCCCTCTGCGGATGCTCTCCCAGGATTTCTAGGGAGAAGGGTGTTGCTCTGGGGAGGGTTGCAGTGGTGCTGCACAGCAGGTGTGCTGAGCACTCCTAACCACTCAACGCATTTGACCCCAGGAGTCTAAGTTTCTCCACCTGCGTGGGATTGGCTGCAATCTTGGTACATTTTTCTATGACTGCCTTCCACTCTCCTGGGCATACATTCTCCCTCTAACATAACCTGGAAACTGCCAAGCAAGTAGTACGGAGAGGGCGGGATGATAGCGCCAGCTGCCTTGAGAACCCATCAGAACACCATCGGAACCCATCGCAACAGCAGCAGCAGGGTTTACAGGGGCAAGGCCAGAAGGAAAGGCCGCAAGAAAACAACAGCGTGAGAGCAGTAAGGGAAAAGAGTGCCACAGAAGCCTTGGCAAGACTGTCCCAACAGATCACAGCCGTAGGTAGCATCACGGTCACGTGGTCTCCCAGGCAGCACAGAGATACTTCCTGCAACCCACAGAGTTCCCCTGCACAGAGCACGCAGGAGAGCTGCCATCACTGCCTGTCTCTGTGCCCAGGAAGCAGAGCACTGCATGGCCATTCCTGTCCTCCCCCAAGGGAGTGTGTCACCCCCCAAGGCTGTTGCTGACCCCAGAGGGGAGGTCTACCCAATGGAGGTCCTAGGACCATAGGATTGAAGGACAATTCAGGTCGGAAGGAACCTCTGGACTCCTCTGGTCCAACCTCCCGATCCAAGGCAGCTCAGCCATGGGGTCAGACCAGCTTCCTAGGCGCTTTAGCTGCTCTGGTATGGCAAATCTCCAAGGATGGCGACTGCACAGCCTCACCGGGCAGCTTGTTCCGCTGCTTGACTCTCTTTGGGGTGAAAAACGGTTCCCTTGCATGCAGTCCGAACCTCTCTTCTCCCATCTTATGCCCGCTCTCTGCTGTCCTCCAAGCACGCACCCCAAGGGAGAACCTGCCTCTCTTCTGTGTGACCTCCCCAGAGCTACTGGAGAGCTGCCATTCGGTCCCGCCACCACAGCCTTTTCTTCTCCAGGCTCAGCAAGCCCCGCTCCCTCAGAATGGCCCTCCTCTCCTCACAGGCCAAGGGCTACAGACCCCTGACTGTCCTGCCAGCCCCTTGCTGCACTCGCTCCGCTTGCTTTCTTGCACTAGTGAGCCCCAAAAGTGGACACAGTAGTCTCCATGCTGTTGAATGAGGGCGGAGCAGAGGCGGATGATCACTCCCCTCAAACTACTGGCTCTACTCCTGTTCATGCAGCCCAGGATGCTGTTGGCAGTCCTTGGTGTCACAGAACCCTGTTGCCAGTGGCAGCTGTCCTGGAGGGCTTTCCCCAGGAGCACTTGTCCCTGACGTTCTCTTGGGGCTGTTGCTGGAGACGGGCTGGAAGGGGTGCAGGCACGGACTGCTGGTCGCATCTGTACTACCCAGACAGCTGCCGATCACGCCTCTGAGTGGTCGGGCATCATCCTGCCCAGCCGTGTCTTGCAGCAGTTCACACTGCCCCTCTCGCACCTGCAAGCCTCTCTGCAGCCTTCCTGCTGGTGACAGCACTGCTTTGGGGACCTCCCGGCCACTCTTGGGACACTCAGACTGCACCCCCATCTCTCTTCCTGCCTTGAGTCTCTCCCAGTTTGCCTTTCCCCAGAGGCTTTCCGCAGGAAACCCGGGGCATCGATGGAAGGAGGGGGAAAACATGTGCTGCCTGCAAGCCGATTGCCTCCCATTCTCACACCTTCTCCCCTTGGGGAGGCCTCTTCCGCCTGAGCCTCCTCCCGCAGCACAGTTCCATCCAGAGCTAGAGGAACTCCTGCCCCCAAGAGCTTGCCGGGCTGCTGCCCTCCCAGAGCCTCCCACAGCCAGGGCTCTTCACTTGAGGTCAGCAGTGCTCCGGCTCCCAGTCCGAAGGACGTGCACTGGGACGTGAGAGGGCATTTCTGGGCAGAAGCACTACAAGGCCACACCTGATGACTTTGAGCTCTAGAGGAGCCAGGGATGTCCTCTGCAGCTCCAAGGGAGAGGGCCTAAAAGGCCACTGCTGCAGTGTGTCCACTCTCTACTTCCTCTGCGAATGCTGAAGGCTCTTCATGTGCCCACAAGCCACCCCACGTGCCCCAGAGCACTGCCTTTCTCCCTGGGCAGCTTGGGAGAGCAAGCACAGAGGAAAGGATGACGTGGAGACCCAGGCGTGCATGCAGAAGACCTTTAATGCGTCAGTAGAAGGAAAGGAGCTTGCTCCAAGTGGAGGCCGCGGGGCAGGAAGCACCAGGGCAGCTGAGAATCTTCACCGACAGTGGGAGAAGGGCCAGCAGTGCCCTCTTTGGGTGGCTGTGTGGCCCAACGGGGCCCACAGCAGCAGAAAACAGCAAGGACGGGGGAGGGAAAGGAGAGGGTGGAAGAAGGGCTATGCAGACATGGGCTGTACTGTGAGAGAGCCCAGGCTGGCCCCTTCTGGCCTCACTTTGCAGGGGCAGTTGGGAAAACACATCCGCTCTGAATTCGATGGCAGGAGCTCCATCCTCATTCTGGTACCATCTTCTGGGCTACGAGGGGTCCTCCTCTGGGGCCACCACCAGCAGCTTTAGCAGGGCAGGCACCGGGTGCCACCGTAACGGCCGCCGATGCCAGAGAGGCTGAAGCCCCCAGAGGAGATGGGGACTCCCTGAGAGCTGAGGATGCTGCCAACGGCAGCAGAGGTGGTGGATCCCACGGCGGTGTTCTGCGGGAAGGAGCTGAGGATGGGGCCGGGCAGGGTCACCACCACGGGAGAGGGCTCGATGACGACGGTGGAGTCCTGGCACTGTCTGACACAGGGCTCATTGCAGCTGTTGGCCAGCGGGGTCGGGCCACAGAGCTGGCGTGGCACGCATGGGTTGTAGCAGGACATGTCTGAGGGTGGGAGGTGTACCTGCGAGAGAGAGGGCAGGGAGGAAGCAGAGCACGGGGGACATGTGAGGAGCAGCCTGTGACCCTGCCACCAGGCAGTCAAGGCACCTGGTGGGCCAGCAGCCAGGGCCGCATAGCCCAAAGCATAGCCTCGTGCTTTGCCTCCACCTGAAGGGCTCTGCCCAGGGCATCCCGGGGAAAGCAGGGTCCTGCTCAGCCCAGAGCCCAGAAGGCCTCTCAGGCAAGCACCAGCCTCTCACCGTGCCAGAACTTCTGCCCTCTTTCCCTCTCCCAAGCAGCCCCAGGTCCCAGTGGAGCACAGCAGAGCAGGTATCAGCTGAGAGCAAGAGCAGGAGTAGGAGGAGAAAGGGCTTCAGACTCACCTGGTTCCCAAGGAGGTGGAGGCGAGAGAAGTGGCTGAGTGAGTGGGGAGTTTGGCCGGCTTTTATAGAGCTCCTGCACTGCCCCAGGCCCAGAGTCACCCCGTACGTGGGCAGTAATTTTCCAGCAGACTCACCTCACATGCAGAAGAGCCTAGCTCATGGCATGGGCTGTGCTTGTTGTCCCTTGAATGCAGCCTTTTCATTTCCTCATTTCTGGCATTCCCATTCTTCCATGGAGGCTCTTTTAAGTGCTGGCATGAGAGGCCGAAGGATTTCCAGGGCAGGAACTTGTCAGTGTGGGCAGCAGCATAGGCTCAAGTGCCAGAGGAGTCCGGTGCAGACCCGGCCCTTGGGCAGTGTCCCTCCGCTGGGGTTGCCTGTGACTCGTTTTGCAGGAAGGGGCCAAGGCCCTTCCGGTGCCCTAGTCCCCAGCCGAACACGCAAGGGTCCCTGTGCATGTGCTTGTGCCGTATCCTTCTCTCTCTCTCCCTCCCTCCCTCCCAGTTCTCTCTGACAGTCACTGGTCATTGCCTCCTCTGGTGGCTGGGTTGTGCTGCAGGTTTTGACTCTCCTCCACCTGATGCTGCCCGCCCTGGGGAGAGATCTGTCCAAGGATGTGGGGTTGGGGTTAGGAAATCAAAAGGCCCTGTGGAGTTGAAGCAGGCCAAGGAGCTGGAGAGCAACACAAAGGGCATTTCTGGTGTATCAGCATCTAGGGAAACGTGGGTGTAGCCCTGGATGGGGCAGGCGACCCTGTGACAGGTGTGGAGGCTGTTGGTAGAGCTCAATCGCCTAGCGAGATCACCACTCAGGGGACACAGAAAAGGCTGAGGCCCTCAAAGCCTTCTTGGCCTTGGGTCTTCCCTTGTAAGATTTGCCTTTGGGAAGGCTAGGCCCCTGGCACGCATGGGCAAATCTGTAGCAAGGACGACTCACTCTCAGAAGAGGAGGATCAAGCTAGGGAACATTGAAACATTGTTGGAGGAAGATTAGCTGAGCATCCATACCCTGTGGCTGAGGCAGAGACCTCCTGGGCTTCTGTCCGCCTAGCCCGTTGGGAGAGACAGGTCCTCCGAACAGAACAGAAGCAAGTCTGTGGGACCTGAGGAGATACACCCACAAGTGCTGAGGGAGCTGGCAAATGTCACTGCAAGGCCTCGCTTGAAAGCTTTGAAAGCATCGTGGTGGTTGGGGAAGGTTTCTGAGTGCTGGAGGACAGCAAACATCAGCTGTGTCATTGAGCAGGGCAAGCAGGATGCTCTAGGGGTGGGAGAGGGCATGGGGGCCTGCTCTGGAGAGGCCCGTCAACCTCACGTCCACCCCTGTAAGCGTGATGGAGCAAATCCTCCTGGAAGCCATTTGCAGACACATGAAGGACAAGTAGGTGACTGGGAGTAGTCAGCATGGACTTGTGGAGGGGAAATCTGGCTTGACCAGCCTCATAGCCTTTTACGATGAGATGACTAGCTTGGCCAGGGCGAGGAGAGAGCAGCAGACGTTGTTTGTCTCAGCTTTTGCACGGCTTTGACACTGTCTCCCGTAACATGCTTGAAGCCCACCTGATGGAGTGCGGGCTAGGTAAGCGGGCAGTGCGGTGGACGGAAAGCTGTCTGTACTGCTGGGCTCAAAGGGTTGTGATGAGTGGCACAAAGTGCAGCTGGAGGCGAGTGACTAGTGGCGCACGGTGGGTGGCGCTACTGGGGCCAATACCGCTTCAGCTCTTCATTGTTGAGCTGAACGAGGGGACAGGGTGCACCGTCAGCAAGCCTGCAGGGGACACAAAACTGGGGGGAGTGACTGATACCTCAGGGAGTCGTGTTGCCACGGAGAGGGACCTCGACAGACTGGGCAATGGGCAGAGAGCAGTGTCACGAAGTTCAACAAAGGGAAATGCCAAGTGCTGCACCTGGGGAGGAGCAACCCTATGCACCAGTCCCCGGTGGGTGCTGACGAAGTGGGAAAGAGCTTTGCCGCCAAGGACTTGGGTCATGTCCTGGGCATGCTGGGATGCTGTTAGGAAAGCCAGAGCTCACCTGGAGTTGAGACTTGCAAGGGGCCTCAAGGGCAACAGGGACAGCTTCTGCCACTACATCAGGTGCCTAAGACTGACGAGGAAAATGCAGTTGCACGGCTGAATGGGGCGGGTGAGTTAGTGGGAGTGGACTGTGAAAAGGCCGGGGTGTGCGATGCCTTCTCTGCCTCCGTCCTTGTCAAGGACCAGCAGGCCTGGGGGCCCTGCCAAAGGGTTCAAGGAGGAGGAGCAGCTCTACCAGCAGTGGGGGAGGATCAAAGCAAGGATTGCTTGAGAGGAGCCGACGTGTAGAGGCCCACGGGTCCCAGCGGACTGCATCCAAGGGTGCCGAGAGAGCGGACCGATGTGTCCCCAAGCCCACTCTCTCGTGTCCTTGAAAGGTTGTGGGGATCCGGGCAGGCTCTCGATGCCTGGAGGAGAGCAAACGTCACAGCCATCTTCAGAAGAGGAGAGAAAAGGCGCAAAGGAGAATGCAGGGAACTACTGCCCGTCAGTCTCTCTGGTCTTTCAGCACCGTCTGCCACAACAGCCTTGTACCCAGCTGAGGGCAGGATGCTCTGGGTGGGTGGGTGGGGGTGGAGAATGGGACGAGTGAAAAGTGGTGGGGTGACGGGGCTCAAGGCATAGGGCTTCCTGAGTCATGCTCAACCTGGAGGCCTGTAACAGGGGCAGCGGCGCCGGGGTCTCTCGTGGGGCTTGTCCTGTTTCACATCTTTACGGGCGAGCGGAAGTGGTGGCGTGCCCTCTCCTCAAGTTTGCAGGTGGGACCAAACTGTGGGGAGGAGCTGACACGCTCCAGGGCAGGGTGGCCATTCAGAGGGAGCTAGCCACACTGGGGGACTGGGCCGACAGGAGTGTCCCGACATTCAATCAGGCCAAACGCCAAGTCGTCTTCCTGTGAGGGAAGAACCTCTTGCAACAGCACAGGCTGGGGTCTGAACTGCCCTATGCTCCAGTGGTCCCAGGACCTGCTTGGGTAGATCTGCCTCCTGGGGGCAGGGTCAGCCTTGGGAGGGGGAGGGGAAAGGGGAGTGGCACTGAGTGAGGGTGGGAATGGCCACACAGGGCTCAGCTTCCTGGCCATAGAGCCTGGCAGTGTCCAGGAGCTCCCCTGAGCAGTGTATGGAGGGAAAGACCGGGTTGCAAAACACATCTCTGTGCTGCCCGGCAGTTCTCCCTGCCTAGCAGGCGATATGTGTTCTGGCGGCATTAGGGCTTTGGCACACCTCCCGTCCCAGGCCCCAAAGCTCTCCTCAGTTCAAAACACAACCCAGGACGATCACGGAGGCAAGGGAAGTCTGCCCCCGCTCTCCCGTGGCACTGCAGGCTTGTGCAGGGTACTTGAGCCAATCCAACAAGCCTCCCAAAGCGAGGGAGACTGGTGGCAGGATACTAGCGATGGCTAGCAAGGCCCTGCCAGATGCCGGGGATGCTGGGGCAGGGGATGTGCTCAGAAGGGCCCTGTGAATGAAAGCATCTCAGACTGCATCAAGGAGTTGTTGCATCCTCACTGCATGAACAAAGGACTTTGCTGCCCTGGAGATGTGGAGGCAGCTGGGACGCGTCCCAGAAGGGTACGGGGATGCCTTCAGTGGGTGTGCTTGCTGGCATAGACTCCTCCAGCCCTCAGGCAAGAGCGCAGCCTGCCTGCAAAGCTCCCTTTGCCTTCCTGAGAGGGGAGCTGTGCTCAGGCGTGTGCCATGGCACAGGGGCCAACACGTGGCGAGCCACAGCCAAGTTTAGGAGGGCCGTGTGTCACTCCTCTGGCACAAGGGTAAAGCAAGCGTGTGTGTTGTCTGCAGCCCCACACTCCTTGCAGGGCTGACTTCCCCTCCGGCCAGGGCGGTTCCAACGCTGCCTGGGGGGGAAGCTGTTCTAAGCACCAGGCTGCCCCTGGGCACAGCCCCTGTGAATACCAAAGCTGTGGCCCTCCAGGCTGACCTTGCTGGTGCTCCCACATTTGGAGGCCTTGCAGGAGAGCGAGGGCCTTGTGGAAAAGGGGGTGGGGGCCAGTGTGCTGGTGGACGGAGCAAGCTGGGAGAGAGGACACGGCTTGTGCTCAGGCACGCAGTACCGGGCTCCTTCCTGTCAAGAGGTCACAAACAGCCCCACCAAAGGCCTCTAGGCTGACATGCCCTCTCTGCATAGGATCCCTGCAGCATTTGGGCTTGACTTCTATGCATCCTGAGAAGTTTGTACCTTGTAATCTTTGTGCCTCTCACGCCGGCACTTGAAAGGAGCCTCTGGGGAAAGAAGGGCATGGCAGAAATGGGGATATGAAAGGCTACATTCAAGGGACAACAAGCACAAGCCATGCCATGAGCTAGGCTCTTTTGCGTGTGAGGTGAGTCTGCTGGCAAATTACTGCCCACGTACGGGGTGACTCTGGGCCTGGGGCGGTGCAGGAGCTCTATAAAAGCCGGCCAAACTCCCCACTCGCTCAGCCACTTCTCTCGCCTCCACCTCCTTGGGAACCAGGTGAGTCTGAAGCCCTTTCTCCTCCTGCTCCTGCTCTTGCTCCTGCAACACATCTAGTCTTACAGCTGCTCTGCTGTGCTCCACTGGGTCCTGGGGCTGCTTGGGAGAGGGGAAGAGGGCAGAAGTTCTGGCATGGTGAGAGGCTGGTGCTTGCCTGAGGGGTGTTCTGGGCTCTGGGCTGGGGAGGACCCTGCTTGGCTCAGGCTGCCCTTGGCAGAGCCCTCGGGGTGGAGGCAAAGCAGGAGGCTGTGCTTTGGGCTATGCGGCCCTGGCTGCTGGCCCACCAGGTGCCTTGACTGCCTGGTGGCAGGGTCACAGGCTGCTCCTAACATGTCCCCCGTGCTCTGCTTCCTCCCTGCCCTCTCTCTCGCAGGTGCACCTCCCACCCTCAGACATGTCCTGCTACAACCCATGCGTGCCACGCCAGCTCTGCGGCCCGACCCCGCTGGCCAACAGCTGCAATGAGCCCTGTGTCAGACAGTGCCAGGACTCCACCGTCGTCATCGAGCCCTCTCCCGTGGTGGTGACCCTGCCCGGCCCCATCCTCAGCTCCTTCCCGCAGAGCACCGCCGTGGGATCCACCACCTCCGCTGCCGTTGGCAGCATCCTCAGCTCTCAGGGAGTCCCCATCTCCTCCGGAGGCTTCAGCCTCTCTGGCATCGGCGGCCGTTACGGTGGCACCCGGTGCCTGCCCTGCTAAAGCTGCTGGTGGTGGCCCCAGAGGAGGACCCCTTGTAGCCCAGAAGATGGTTCTAGAATGAGGATGGGGCTCCTGGGCATCAGATTCAGAGCGGATGTGTTTTCCCAACTGCCCCTGCAAAGCGAGGCCAGAAGGGGCCAGCCTGGGCTCTCTCACAGTACAGCCCATGTCTGCCTTTCCCTTCTTCCACTCTCTCCTTTCCCTCCCGTGTCCTTGCTCTCTTCTGTCGCCCTGAGCCTCGAGGCCCCCCACAGCCTGCCTAGGTGGGCACTGCTGGCCCCTTTCTCCCAACGGGCTAGGCAGACAGATGGCCAGCAGGATCTCTGCCGCAGCCACAGGGTGCAGGTTCTCGGCTGATCCTCCTGCTCTCTGCACCAGGACCTCCGCTCAGAGCAAGCTCGTTCCCCTCCGTCCACTCATTAAAGTTATTCCACGCACAAGCCTGCCTCCTCGTGTGCTCCTTCCCTCTGCGGATGCTCTCCCAGGATTTCTAGGGAGAAGGGTGTTGCTCTGGGGAGGGTTGCAGTGGTGCTGCACAGCAGGTGTGCTGAGCACTTCTAACCACTCAACGCGTTTGACCCCAGGGGTCTAAGTTTCTCCACCTGCATGGGATTGGCTGCAATCTTGGTACATTTTTCTATGACTGCCTTCCACTCTCCTGGGCATACATTCTCCCTCTAACATAACCTGGAAACTGCCAAGCAAGTAGTACGGAGAGGGCGGGATGATAGCGCCAGCTGCCTTGAGAACCCATCAGAACACCATCGGAACCCATCGCAACAGCAGCAGCAGGGTTTACAGGGGCAACGCCAGAAGGAAAGGCCGCAAGAAAACAACAGCGTGAGAGCAGTAAGGGAAAAGAGTGCCACAGAAGCCTTGGCAAGACTGTCCCAACAGATCACAGCCGTAGGTAGCATCACGGTCACGTGGTCTCCCAGGCAGCACAGAGATACTTCCTGCAACCCACAGAGTTCCCCTGCACAGAGCACGCAGGAGAGCTGCCATCACTGCCTGTCTCTGTGCCCAGGAAGCAGAGCACTGCATGGCCATTCCTGTCCTCCCCCAAGGGAGTGTGTCACCCCCCAAGGCTGTTGCTGACCCCAGAGGGGAGGTCTACCCAATGGAGGTCCTAGGACCATAGGATTGAAGGACAATTCAGGTCGGAAGGAACCCCTGGACTCCTCTGGTCCAACCTCCCGATCCAAGGCAGCTCAGCCATGGGGTCAGACCAGCTTCCTAGGCGCTTTAGCTGCTCTGGTATGGCAAATCTCCAAGGATGGCGACTGCACAGCCTCACCGGGCAGCTTGTTCCGCTGCTTGACTCTCTTTGGGGTGAAAAACGGTTCCCTTGCATGCAGTCCGAACCTCTCTTCTCCCATCTTATGCCCGCTCTCTGCTGTCCTCCAAGCACGCACCCCAAGGGAGAACCTGCCTCTCTTCTGTGTGACCTCCCCAGAGCTACTGGAGAGCTGCCATTTGGTCCCGCCACCACAGCCTTTTCTTCTCCAGGCTCAGCAAGCCCCGCTCCCTCAGAATGGCCCTCCTCTCCTCACAGGCCAAGGGCTACAGACCCCTTGCTGCACTCGCTCCGCTTGCTTTCTTGCACTAGTGAGCCCCAAAAGTGGACACAGTAGTCTCCATGCTGTTGAATGAGGGCGGAGCAGAGGCGGATGATCACTCCCCTCAAACTACTGGCTCTACTCCTGTTCATGCAGCCCAGGATGCTGTTGGCAGTCCTTGGTGTCACAGAACCCTGTTGCCAGTGGCAGCTGTCCTGGAGGGCTTTCCCCAGGAGCACTTGTCCCTGACGTTCTCTTGGGGCTGTTGCTGGAGACGGGCTGGAAGGGGTGCAGGCACGGACTGCTGGTCGCATCTGTACTACCCAGACAGCTGCCGATCACGCCTCTGAGTGGTCGGGCATCATCCTGCCCAGCCGTGTCTTGCAGCAGTTCAGCACTGCCCCTCTCGCACCTGCAAGCCTCTCTGCAGCCTTCCTGCTGGTGACAGCACTGCTTTGGGGACCTCCCGGCCACTCTTGGGACACTCAGACTGCACCCCCATCTCTCTTCCTGCCTTGAGTCTCTCCCAGTTTGCCTTTCCCCAGAGGCTTTCCGCAGGAAACCCGGGGCATCGATGGAAGGAGGGGGAAAACATGCGCTGCCTGCAAGCCGATTGCCTCCCATTCTCACACCTTCTCCCCTTGGGGAGGCCTCTTCCGCCTGAGCCTCCTCCCGCAGCACAATTCCATCCAGAGCTAAAGGAACTCCTGCCCCCAAGAGCTTGCCGGGCTGCTGCCCTCCCAGAGCCTCCCACAGCCAGGGCTCTTCACTTGAGGTCAGCAGTGCTCCGGCTCCCAGTCCGAAGGACGTGCACTGGGACGTGAGAGGGCATTTCTGGGCAGAAGCACTACAAGGCCACACCTGATGACTTTGAGCTCTAGAGGAGCCAGGGATGTCCTCTGCAGCTCCAAGGGAGAGGGCCTAAAAGGCCACTGCTGCAGTGTGTCCACTCTCTACTTCCTCTGCGAATGCTGAAGGCTCTTCATGTGCCCACAAGCCACCCCACGTGCCCCAGAGCACTGCCTTTCTCCCTGGGCAGCTTGGGAGAGCAAGCACAGAGGAAAGGACGACGTGGAGACCCAGGCATGCACGCAGAAGACCTTTAATGCGTCAGTAGAAGGAAAGGAGCTTGCTCCAAGTGGAGGCCGCGGGACAGGAAGCACCAGGGCAGCTGAGAGTCTTCACCGACAGTGGGAGAAGGGCCAGCAGTGCCCTCTTTGGGTGGCTGTGTGGCAACGGGGCCCACAGCAGCAGAAAACAGCAAGGACGGGGGAGGGAAAGGAGAGGGTGGAAGAAGGGCTATGCAGACATGGGCTGTACTGTGAGAGAGCCCAGGCTGGCCCCTTCTGGCCTCGCTTTGCAGGGGCAGTTGGGATCGCACAGAACCTCTGAATTCGATGGCAGGAGCTCCATCCTCATTCCGGTACCATCTTCTGGGCTACGAGGGCCACCTCGTAGCAGCTTTAGCAGGGCAGGCACCGGGTGCCACCGTAACGGCCGCCGATGCCAGAGAGGCTGAAGCCCCCAGAGGAGATGGGGACTCCCTGAGAGCTGAGGATGCTGCCAACGGCAGCAGAGGTGGTGGATCCCACGGCGGTGTTCTGCGGGAAGGAGCTGAGGATGGGGCCGGGCAGGGTCACCACCACGGGAGAGGGCTCGATGACGACGGTGGAGTCCTGGCACTGTCTGACACAGGGCTCATTGCAGCTGTTGGCCAGCGGGGTCGGGCCACAGAGCTGGCGTGGCACGCATGGGTTGTAGCAGGACATGTCTGAGGGTGGGAGGTGCACCTGCGCGAGAGAGGGCAGGGAGGAAGCAGAGCACGGGGGACATGTGAGGAGCAGCCTGTGACCCTGCCACCAGGCAGTCAAGGCACCTGATGGGCCAGCAGCCAGGGCCGCATAGCCCAAAGCATAGCCTCGTGCTTTGCCTCCACCTGAAGGGCTCTGCCCAGGGCATCCCGGGGAAAGCAGGGTCCTGCTCAGCCCAGAGCCCAGAAGGCCTCTCAGGCAAGCACCAGCCTCTCACCGTGCCAGAACTTCTGCCCTCTTTCCCTCTCCCAAGCAGCCCCAGGTCCCAGTGGAGCACAGCAGAGCAGGTATCAGCTGAGAGCAAGAGCAGGAGTAGGAGGAGAAAGGGCTTCAGACTCACCTGGTTCCCAAGGAGGTGGAGGCGAGAGAAGTGGCTGAGTGAGTGGGGAGTTTGGCCGGCTTTTATAGAGCTCCTGCACTGCCCCAGGCCCAGAGTCACCCCGTACGTGGGCAGTAATTTTCCAGCAGACTCACCTCACATGCAGAAGAGCCTAGCTCATGGCATGGGCTGTGCTTGTTGTCCCTTGAATGCAGCCTTTTCATTTCCTCATTTCTGGCATTCCCATTCTTCCATGGAGGCTCTTTTAAGTGCTGGCATGAGAGGCCGAAGGATTTCCAGGGCAGGAACTTGTCAGTGTGGGCAGCAGCATAGGCTCAAGTGCCAGAGGAGTCCGGTGCAGACCTGGCCCTTGGGCAGTGTCCCTCCGCTGGGGTTGCCTGTGACTCGTTTTGCAGGAAGGGGCCCAGGCCCTTCCGGTGCCCTAGTCCCCAGCCGAACACGCAAGGGTCCCTGTGCATGTGCGTGTGCTGTATCCTTCTCTCTCTCTCCCTCCCTCCCTCCCAGCTCTCTCTGACAGTCACTGGTCATTGCCTCCTCTGGTGGCTGGGTTGTGCTGCAGGTTTTGACTCTCCTCCACCTGATGCTGCCCGCCCTGGGGAGAGATCTGTCCAAGGATGTGGGGTTGGGGTTAGGAAATCAAAAGGCCCCGTGGAGTTGAAGCAGGCCAAGGAGCTGGAGAGCAACACAAAGGGCATTTCTGGTGTATCAGCATCTAGGGAAACGTGGGTGTAGCCTGGATGGGGCAGGCGACCCTGTGACAGGTGTGGAGGCTGTTGGTAGAGCTCAATCGCCTAGCGAGATCACCACTCAGGGGACACAGAAAAGGCTGAGGCCCTCAAAGCCTTCTTGGCCTTGGGTCTTCCCTTGTAAGATTTGCCTTTGGGAAGGCTAGGCCCCTGGCACGCGAGGGCAAATCTGTAGCAAGGACGACTCACTCTCAGAAGAGGAGGATCAAGCTAGGGAACATTGAAACATTGTTGGAGGAGGATTAGCTGAGCATCCATACCCTGTGGCTGAGGCAGAGACCTCCTGGGCTTCTGTCCGCCTAGCCCGTTGGGAGAGACGGGTCCTCCGAACAGAACAGAAGCAAGTCTGTGGGACCTGAGGAGATACACCCACAAGTGCTGAGGGAGCTGGCAAATGTCACTGCAAGGCCTCGCTTGAAAGCTTTGAAAGCATCGAGGTGCTTGGGGGAGGTTTCTGAGTGCTGGAGGACAGCAAACATCAGCTGTGTCATGGAGCAGGGCAAGCAGGATGCTCTAGGGGCGGGAGAGGGCATGGGGGCCTGCTCTGGAGAGGCCGGTCAACCTCACGTCCACCCCTGTAAGCGTGATGGAGCAAATCCTCCTGGAAGCCATTTGCAGACACATGAAGGACAAGTAGGTGACTGGGAGTAGTCAGCATGGACTTGTGGAAGGGAAATCTGGCTTGACCAGCCTCATAGCCTTTTACGATGAGATGACTAGCTTGGCCAGGGCGAGGAGAGAGCAGCAGACGTTGTTTGTCTCAGCTTTTGCACAGCTTTGACACTGTCTCCCGTAACATGCTTGAAGCCCACCTGATGGAGTGCGGGCTAGGTAAGCGGGCAGTGCGGTGGACGGAAAGCTGTCTGTACTGCTGGGCTCAAAGGGTTGTGATGAGTGGCACAAAGTGCAGCTGGAGGCGAGTGACTAGTGGCGCACGGTGGGTGGCGCTACTGGGGCCAATACCGCTTCAGCTCTTCATTGTTGAGCTGAACGAGGGGACAGTGTGCACCGTCAGCAAGCCTGCAGGGGACACAAAACTGGGGGGAGTGACTGATACCTCAGGGAGTCGTGTTGCCACGGAGAGGGACCTCAACAGACTGGGCAATGGGCAGAGAGCAGTGTCACGAAGTTCAACAAAGGGAAATGCCAAGTGCTGCACCTGGGGAGGAGCAACCCTATGCACCAGTCCCCGGTGGGTGCTGACCAAGTGAGAAAGAGCTTTGCCGCCAAGGACTTGGGTCATGTCCTGGGCATGCTGGGATGCTGTTAGGAAAGCCAAAGCTCACCTGGAGTTGAGACTTGCAAGGGGCCTCAAGGGCAACAGGGACAGCTTCTGCCACTACATCAGGTGCCTAAGACTGACGAGGAAAATGCAGTTGCACGGCTGAATGGGGCGGGTGAGTTAGTGGGAGTGGACTGTGAAAAGGCCGGGGTGTGCGATGCCTTCTCTGCCTCCGTCCTTGTCAAGGACCAGCAGGCCTGGGGGCCCTGCCAAAGGGTTCAAGGAGGAGGAGCAGCTCTACCAGCAGTGGGGGAGGATCAAAGCAAGGATTGCTTGAGAGGAGCCGATGTGTAGAAGCCCACGGATCCCGGCGGACTGCATCCAAGGGTGCCGAGAGAGCGGACCGATGTGTCCCCAAGCCCACTCTCTCGTGTCCTTGAAAGGTCGTGGGGATCCGGGCAGGCTCTCGATGCCTGGAGGAGAGCAAACGTCACAGCCATCTTCAGAAGAGGAGAGAAAAGGCGCAAAGGAGAATGCAGGGAACTACTGCCCGTCAGTCTCTCTGGTCTTTCAGCACCGTCTGCCACAACAGCCTTGTACCCAGCTGAGGGCAGGATGCTCTGGGTGGGTGGGTGGGTGGAGAATAGGACGAGTGAAAAGTGGTGGGGTGACGGGGCTCAAGGCATAGGGCTTCCTGAGTCATGCTCAACCTGGAGGCCTGTAACAGGGGCAGCAGCGCCGGGGTCTCTCGTGGGGCTTGTCCTGTTTCACATCTTTACGGGCGAGCGGAAGTGGTGGCGTGCCCTCTCCTCAAGTTTGCAGGTGGGACCAAACTGTGGGGAGGAGCTGACACGCTCCAGGTCAGGGTGGCCATTCAGAGGGAGCTAGCCACACTGGGGGACTGGGCCGACAGGAGTGTCCCGACATTCAATCAGGCCAAACGCCAAGTCGTCTTCCTGTGAGGGAAGAACCTCTTGCAACAGCACAGGCTGGGGTCTGAACTGCCCTATGCTCCAGTGGTCCCAGGACCTGCTTGGGTAGATCTGCCTCCTGGGGGCAGGGTCAGCCTTGGGAGGGGGAGGGGGAGTAGCACTGAGTGAGGGTGGGAATGGCCACACAGGGCTCAGCTTCCTGGCCATAGAGCCTGGCAGTGTCCAGGAGCTCCCCTGAGCAGTGTATGGAGGGAAAGACCGGGTTGCAAAACACATCTCTGTGCTGCCCGGCAGTTCTCCCTGCCTAGCAGGCGATATGTGTTCTGGCGGCATTAGGGCTTTGGCACACCTCCCGTCCCAGGCCCCAAAGCTCTCCTCAGTTCAAAACACAACCCAGGACGATCACGGAGGCAAGGGAAGTCTGCCCCCGCTCTCCTGTGGCACTGCAGGCTTGTGCAGGGTACTTGAGCCAATCCAACAAGCCTCCCAAAGCGAGGGAGACTGGTGGCAGGATACTAGCGATGGCTAGCAAGGCCCTGCCAGATGCCGGGGATGCTGGGGCAGGGGATGTGCTCAGAAGGGCCCTGTGAATGAAAGCATCTCAGACTGCATCAAGGAGTTGTTGCATCCTCACTGCATGAACAAAGGACTTTGCTGCCCTGGAGATGTGGAGGCAGCTGGGACGCGTCCCAGAAGGGTACGGGGATGCCTTCAGTGGGTGTGCTTGCTGGCATAGACTCCTCCAGCCCTCAGGCAAGAGCGCAGCCTGCCTGCAAAGCTCCCTTTGCCTTCCTGAGAGGGGAGCTGTGCTCAGGCGTGTGCCATGGCACAGGGGCCAACACGTGGCGAGCCACAGCCAAGTTTAGGAGGGCCGTGTGTCACTCCTCTGGCACAAGGGTAAAGCAAGCGTGTGTGTTGTCTGCAGCCCCACACTCCTTGCAGGGCTGACTTCCCCTCCGGCCAGGGCGGTTCCAACGCTGCCTGGGGGGGAAGCTGTTCTAAGCACCAGGCTGCCCCTGGGCACAGCCCCTGTGAATACCAAAGCTGTGGCCCTCCAGGCTGACCTTGCTGGTGCTCCCACATTTGGAGGCCTTGCAGGAGAGCGAGGGCCTTGTGGAAAAGGGGGTGGGGGCCAGTGTGCTGGTGGACGGAGCAAGCTGGGAGAGAGGACACGGCTTGTGCTCAGGCACGCAGTACCGGGCTCCTTCCTGTCAAGAGGTCACAAACAGCCCCACCAAAGGCCTCTAGGCTGACATGCCCTCTCTGCATAGGATCCCTGCAGCATTTGGGCTTGACTTCTATGCATCCTGAGAAGTTTGTACCTTGTAATCTTTGCGCCTCTCACGCCGGCACTTGAAAGGAGCCTCTGGGGAAAGAAGGGCATGGCAGAAATGGGGATATGAAAGGCTACATTCAAGGGACAACAAGCACAAGCCATGCCATGAGCTAGGCTCTTTTGCGTGTGAGGTGAGTCTGCTGGAAAATTACTGCCCACGTACGGGGTGACTCTGGGCCTGGGGCGGTGCAGGAGCTCTATAAAAGCCGGCCAAACTCCCCACTCGCTCAGCCACTTCTCTCGCCTCCACCTCCTTGGGAACCAGGTGAGTCTGAAGCCCTTTCTCCTCCTGCTCCTGCTCTTGCTCCTGCCACACATCTAGTCTTACAGCTGCTCTGCTGTGCTCCACTGGGTCCTGGGGCTGCTTGGGAGAGGGGAAGAGGGCAGAAGTTCTGGCATGGTGAGAGGCTGGTGCTTGCCTGAGGGGTGTTCTGGGCTCTGGGCTGGGGAGGACCCTGCTTGGCTCAGGCTGCCCTTGGCAGAGCCCTCGGGGTGGAGGCAAAGCAGGAGGCTGTGCTTTGGGCTATGCGGCCCTGGCTGCTGGCCCACCAGGTGCCTTGACTGCCTGGTGGCAGGGTCACAGGCTGCTCCTAACATGTCCCCCGTGCTCTGCTTCCTCCCTGCCCTCTCTCTCGCAGGTGCACCTCCCACCCTCAGACATGTCCTGCTACAACCCATGCGTGCCACGCCAGCTCTGCGGCCCGACCCCGCTGGCCAACAGCTGCAATGAGCCCTGTGTCAGACAGTGCCAGGACTCCACCGTCGTCATCGAGCCCTCTCCCGTGGTGGTGACCCTGCCCGGCCCCATCCTCAGCTCCTTCCCGCAGAGCACCGCCGTGGGATCCACCACCTCCGCTGCCGTTGGCAGCATCCTCAGCTCTCAGGGAGTCCCCATCTCCTCCGGAGGCTTCAGCCTCTCTGGCATCGGCGGCCGTTACGGTGGCACCCGGTGCCTGCCCTGCTAAAGCTGCTGGTGGTGGCCCCAGAGGAGGACCCCTTGTAGCCCAGAAGATGGTTCTAGAATGAGGATGGGGCTCCTGGGCATCAGATTCAGAGCGGATGTGTTTTCCCAACTGCCCCTGCAAAGCGAGGCCAGAAGGGGCCAGCCTGGGCTCTCTCACAGTACAGCCCATGTCTGCCTTTCCCTTCTTCCACTCTCTCCTTTCCCTCCCGTGTCCTTGCTCTCTTCTGTCGCCCTGAGCCTCGAGGCCCCCCACAGCCTGCCTAGGTGGGCACTGCTGGCCCCTTTCTCCCAATGGGCTAGGCAGACAGATGGCCAGCAGGATCTCTGCCGCAGCCACAGGGTGCAGGTTCTCGGCTGATCCTCCTGCTCTCTGCACCAGGACCTCCGCTCAGAGCAAGCTCGTTCCCCTCCGTCCACTCATTAAAGTTATTCCACGCACAAGCCTGCCTCCTCGTGTGCTCCTTCCCTCTGCGGATGCTCTCCCAGGATTTCTAGGGAGAAGGGTGTTGCTCTGGGGAGGGTTGCAGTGGTGCTGCACAGCAGGTGTGCTGAGCACTTCTAACCACTCAACGCGTTTGACCCCAGGGGTCTAAGTTTCTCCACCTGCATGGGATTGGCTGCAATCTTGGTACATTTTTCTATGACTGCCTTCCACTCTCCTGGGCATACATTCTCCCTCTAACATAACCTGGAAACTGCCAAGCAAGTAGTACGGAGAGGGCGGGATGATAGCGCCAGCTGCCTTGAGAACCCATCAGAACACCATCGGAACCCATCGCAACAGCAGCAGCAGGGTTTACAGGGGCAACGCCAGAAGGAAAGGCCGCAAGAAAACAACAGCGTGAGAGCAGTAAGGGAAAAGAGTGCCACAGAAGCCTTGGCAAGACTGTCCCAACAGATCACAGCCGTAGGTAGCATCACGGTCACGTGGTCTCCGAGGCAGCACAGAGATACTTCCTGCAACCCACAGAGTTCCCCTGCACAGAGCACGCAGGAGAGCTGCCATCACTGCCTGTCTCTGTGCCCAGGAAGCAGAGCACTGCATGGCCATTCCTGTCCTCCCCCAAGGGAGTGTGTCACCCCCCAAGGCTGTTGCTGAACCCAGAGGGGAGGTCTACCCAATGGAGGTCCTAGGACCATAGGATTGAAGGACAATTCAGGTCGGAAGGAACCCCTGGACTCCTCTGGTCCAACCTCCCGATCCAAGGCAGCTCAGCCATGAGGTCAGACCAGCTTCCTAGGCGCTTTAGCTGCTCTGGTATGGCAAATCTCCAAGGATGGCGACTGCACAGCCTCACCGGGCAGCTTGTTCCGCTGCTTGACTCTCTTTGGGGTGAAAAACGGTTCCCTTGCATGCAGTCCGAACCTCTCTTCTCCCATCTTATGCCCGCTCTCTGCTGTCCTCCAAGCACGCACCCCAAGGGAGAACCTGCCTCTCTTCTGTGTGACCTCCCCAGAGCTACTGGAGAGCTGCCATTCGGTCCCGCCACCACAGCCTTTTCTTCTCCAGGCTCAGCAAGCCCCGCTCCCTCAGAATGGCCCTCCTCTCCTCACAGGCCAAGGGCTACAGACCCCTGACTGTCCTGCCAGCCCCTTGCTGCACTCGCTCCGCTTGCTTTCTTGCACTAGTGAGCCCAAAACGTGGACACAGTAGTCTCCATGCTGTTGAATGAGGGCGGAGCAGAGGCGGATGATCACTCCCCTCAAACTACTGGCTCTACTCCTGTTCATGCAGCCCAGGATGCTGTTGGCAGTCCTTGGTGTCACAGAACCCTGTTGCCAGTGGCAGCTGTCCTGGAGGGCTTTCCCCAGGGGCACTTGTCCCTGACGTTCTCTTGGGGCTGTTGCTGGAGACGGGCTGGAAGGGGTGCAGGCACGGACTGCTGGTCGCATCTGTACTACCCAGACAGCTGCCGATCACGCCTCTGAGTGGTCGGGCATCATCCTGCCCAGCCGTGTCTTGCAGCAGTTCAGCACTGCCCCTCTCGCACCTGCAAGCCTCTCTGCAGCCTTCCTGCTGGTGACAGCACTGCTTTGGGGACCTCCCGGCCACTCTTGGGACACTCAGACTGCACCCCCATCTCTCTTCCTGCCTTGAGTCTCTCCCAGTTTGCCTTTCCCCAGAGGCTTTCCCCAGGAAACCCGGGGCATCGATGGAAGGAGGGGGAAAACATGCGCTGCCTGCAAGCCGATTGCCTCCCATTCTCACACCTTCTCCCCTTGGGGAGGCCTCTTCCGCCTGAGCCTCCTCCCGCAGCACAGTTCCATCCAGAGCTAAAGGAACTCCTGCCCCCAAGAGCTTGCCGGGCTGCTGCCCTCCCAGAGCCTCCCACAGCCAGGGCTCTTCACTTGAGGTCAGCAGTGCTCCGGCTCCCAGTCCGAAGGACGTGCACTGGGACGTGAGAGGGCATTTCTGGGCAGAAGCACTACAAGGCCACACCTGATGACTTTGAGCTCTAGAGGAGCCAGGGATGTCCTCTGCAGCTCCAAGGGAGAGGGCCTAAAAGGCCACTGCTGCAGTGTGTCCACTCTCTACTTCCTCTGCGAATGCTGAAGGCTCTTCATGTGCCCACAAGCCACCCCACGTGCCCCAGAGCACTGCCTTTCTCCCTGGGCAGCTTGGGAGAGCAAGCACAGAGGAAAGGACGACGTGGAGACCCAGGCATGCACGCAGAAGACCTTTAATGCGTCAGTAGAAGGAAAGGAGCTTGCTCCAAGTGGAGGCCGCGGGGCAGGAAGCACCAGGGCAGCTGAGAGTCTTCACCGACAGTGGGAGAAGGGCCAGCAGTGCCCTCTTTGGGTGGCTGTGTGGCCCAACGGGGCCCACAGCAGCAGAAAACAGCAAGGACGGGGGAGGGAAAGGAGAGGGTGGAAGAAGGGCTATGCAGACATGGGCTGTACTGTGAGAGAGCCCAGGCTGGCCCCTTCTGGCCTCGCTTTGCAGGGGCAGCCAGGATCGCACAGAACCTCTGAATTCGATGGCAGGAGCTCCATCCTCATTCCAGTACCATCTTCTGGGCTACGAGGGGTCCTCCTCTGGGGCCACCACCAGCAGCTTTAGCAGGGCAGGCACCGGGTGCCACCGTAACGGCCGCCGATGCCAGAGAGGCTGAAGCCCCCAGAGGAGATGGGGACTCCCTGAGAGCTGAGGATGCTGCCAACGGCAGCAGAGGTGGTGGATCCCACGGCGGTGTTCTGCGGGAAGGAGCTGAGGATGGGGCCGGGCAGGGTCACCACCACGGGAGAGGGCTCGATGACGACGGTGGAGTCCTGGCACTGTCTGACACAGGGCTCATTGCAGCTGTTGGCCAGCGGGGTCGGGCCACAGAGCTGGCGTGGCACGCATGGGTTGTAGCAGGACATGTCTGAGGGTGGGAGGTGCACCTGCGCGAGAGAGGGCAGGGAGGAAGCAGAGCACGGGGGACATGTGAGGAGCAGCCTGTGACCCTGCCACCAGGCAGTCAAGGCACCTGGTGGGCCAGCAGCCAGGGCCGCATAGCCCAAAGCATAGCCTCGTGCTTTGCCTCCACCTGAAGGGCTCTGCCCAGGGCATCCCGGGGAAAGCAGGGTCCTGCTCAGCCCAGAGCCCAGAAGGCCTCTCAGGCAAGCACCAGCCTCTCACCGTGCCAGAACTTCTGCCCTCTTTCCCTCTCCCAAGCAGCCCCAGGTCCCAGTGGAGCACAGCAGAGCAGGTATCAGCTGAGAGCAAGAGCAGGAGTAGGAGGAGAAAGGGCTTCAGACTCACCTGGTTCCCAAGGAGGTGGAGGCGAGAGAAGTGGCTGAGTGAGTGGGGAGTTTGGCCGGCTTTTATAGAGCTCCTGCACTGCCCCAGGCCCAGAGTCACCCCGTACGTGGGCAGTAATTTTCCAGCAGACTCACCTCACATGCAGAAGAGCCTAGCTCATGGCATGGGCTGTGCTTGTTGTCCCTTGAATGCAGCCTTTTCATTTCCTCATTTCTGGCATTCCCATTCTTCCATGGAGGCTCTTTTAAGTGCTGGCATGAGAGGCCGAAGGATTTCCAGGGCAGGAACTTGTCAGTGTGGGCAGCAGCATAGGCTCAAGTGCCAGAGGAGTCCGGTGCAGACCCGGCCCTTGGGCAGTGTCCCTCCGCTGGGGTTGCCTGTGACTCGTTTTGCAGGAAGGGGCCCAGGCCCTTCCGGTGCCCTAGTCCCCAGCCGAACACGCAAGGGTCCCTGTGCATGTGCGTGTGCCGTATCCTTCTCTCTCTCTCCCTCCCTCCCTCCCAGCTCTCTCTGACAGTCACTGGTCATTGCCTCCTCTGGTGGCTGGGTTGTGCTGCAGGTTTTGACTCTCCTCCACCTGATGCTGCCCGCCCTGGGGAGAGATCTGTCCAAGGATGTGGGGTTGGGGTTAGGAAATCAAAAGGCCCCGTGGAGTTGAAGCAGGCCAAGGAGCTGGAGAGCAACACAAAGGGCATTTCTGGTGTATCAGCATCTAGGGAAACGTGGGTGTAGCCCTGGATGGGGCAGGCGACCCTGTGACAGGTGTGGAGGCTGTTGGTAGAGCTCAATCGCCTAGCGAGATCACCACTCAGGGGACACAGAAAAGGCTGAGGCCCTCAAAGCCTTCTTGGCCTTGGGTCTTCCCTTGTAAGATTTGCCTTTGGGAAGGCTAGGCCCCTGGCACGCGTGGGCAAATGTGTAGCAAGGACGACTCACTCTCAGAAGAGGAGGATCAAGCTAGGGAACATTGAAACATTGTTGGAGGAGGATTAGCTGAGCATCCATACCCTGTGGCTGAGGCAGAGACCTCCTGTCCGCCTAGCCCGTTGGGAGAGACAGGTCCTCCGAACAGAACAGAAGCAAGTCTGTGGGACCTGAGGAGATACACCCACAAGTGCTGAGGGAGCTGGCAAATGTCACTGCAAGGCCTCGCTTGAAAGCTTTGAAAGCATCGTGGTGGTTGGGGAAGGTTTCTGAGTGCTGGAGGACAGCAAACATCAGCTGTGTCACTGAGCAGGGCAAGCAGGATGCTCTAGGGGCGGGAGAGGGCATGGGGGCCTGCTCTGGAGAGGCCGGTCAACCTCACGTCCACCCCTGTAAGCGTGATGGAGCAAATCCTCCTGGAAGCCATTTGCAGACACATGAAGGACAAGTAGGTGACTGGGAGTAGTCAGCATGGACTTGTGGAAGGGAAATCTGGCTTGACCAGCCTCATAGCCTTTTACGATGAGATGACTAGCTTGGCCAGGGCGAGGAGAGAGCAGCAGAAGTTGTTTGTCTCAGCTTTTGCACGGCTTTGACACTGTCTCCCGTAACATGCTTGAAGCCCACCTGATGGAGTGCGGGCTAGGTAAGCGGGCAGTGCGGTGGACGGAAAGCTGTCTGTACTGCTGGGCTCAAAGGGTTGTGATGAGTGGCACAAAGTGCAGCTGGAGGCGAGTGACTAGTGGCGCACGGTGGGTGGCGCTACTGGGGCCAATACCGCTTCAGCTCTTCATTGTTGAGCTGAACGAGGGGACAGGGTGCACCGTCAGCAAGCCTGCAGGGGACACAAAACTGGGGGGAGTGACTGATACCTCAGGGAGTCGTGTTGCCACGGAGAGGGACCTCAACAGACTGGGCAATGGGCAGAGAGCAGTGTCACGAAGTTCAACAAAGGGAAATGCCAAGTGCTGTACCTGGGGAGGAGCAACCCTATGCACCAGTCCCCGGTGGGTGCTGACCAAGTGGGAAAGAGCTTTGCCGCCAAGGACTTGGGTCATGTCCTGGGCATGCTGGGATGCTGTTAGGAAAGCCAGAGCTCACCTGGAGTTGAGACTTGCAAGGGGCCTCAAGGGCAACAGGGACAGCTTCTGCCACTACATCAGGTGCCTAAGACTGACGAGGAAAATGCAGTTGCACGGCTGAATGGGGCGGGTGAGTTAGTGGGAGTGGACTGTGAAAAGGCCAGGGTGTGCGATGCCTTCTCTGCCTCTGTCCTTGTCAAGAACCAGCAGGCCTGGGGGCCCTGCCAAAGGGTTCAAGGAGGAGGAGCAGCTCTACCAGCAGTGGGGGAGGATCAAAGCAAGGATTGCTTGAGAGGAGCCGACGTGTAGAGGCCCACGGGTCCCAGCGGACTGCATCCAAGGGTGCCGAGAGAGCGGACCGATGTGTCCCCAAGCCCACTCTCTCGTGTCCTTGAAAGGTCGTGGGGATCCGGGCAGGCTCTCGATGCCTGGAGGAGAGCAAACGTCACAGCCATCTTCAGAAGAGGAGAGAAAAGGCGCAAAGGAGAATGCAGGGAACTACTGCCCGTCAGTCTCTCTGGTCTTTCAGCACCGTCTGCCACAACAGCCTTGTACCCAGCTGAGGGCAGGATGCTCTGGGTGGGTGGGTGGGTGGAGAATAGGACGAGTGAAAAGTGGTGGGGTGACGGGGCTCAGGGCATAGGGCTTCCTGAGTCATGCTCAACCTGGAGGCCTGTAACAGGGGCAGCGGCGCCGGGGTCTCTCGTGGGGCTTGTCCTGTTTCACATCTTTACGGGCGAGCGGAAGTGGTGGCGTGCCCTCTCCTCAAGCTTGCAGGTGGGACCAAACTGTGGGGAGGAGCTGACACGCTCCAGGGCAGGGTGGCCATTCAGAGGGAGCTAGCCACACTGGGGGACTGGGCCGACAGGAGTGTCCCGACATTCAATCAGGCCAAACGCCAAGTCGTCTTCCTGTGAGGGAAGAACCTCTTGCAACAGCACAGGCTGGGGTCTGAACTGCCCTATGCTCCAGTGGTCCCAGGACCTGCTTGGGTAGATCTGCCTCCTGGGGGCAGGGTCAGCCTTGGGAGGGGGAGGGGGAGTAGCACTGAGTGAGGGTGGGAATGGCCACACAGGGCTCAGCTTCCTGGCCATAGAGCCTGGCAGTGTCCAGGAGCTCCCCTGAGCAGTGTATGGAGGGAAAGACCGGGTTGCAAAACACATCTCTGTGCTGCCCGGCAGTTCTCCCTGCCTAGCAGGCGATATGTGTTCTGGCGGCATTAGGGCTTTGGCACACCTCCCGTCCCAGGCCCCAAAGCTCTCCTCAGTTCAAAACACAACCCAGGACGATCATGGAGGCAAGGGAAGTCTGCCCCCGCTCTCCTGTGGCACTGCAGGCTTGTGCAGGGTACTTGAGCCAATCCAACAAGCCTCCCAAAGCGAGGGAGACTGGTGGCAGGATACTAGCGATGGCTAGCAAGGCCCTGCCAGATGCCGGGGATGCTGGGGCAGGGGATGTGCTCAGAAGGGCCCTGTGAATGAAAGCATCTCAGACTGCATCAAGGAGTTGTTGCATCCTCACTGCATGAACAAAGGACTTTGCTGCCCTGGAGATGTGGAGGCAGCTGGGACGCGTCCCAGAAGGGTACGGGGATGCCTTCAGTGGGTGTGCTTGCTGGCATAGACTCCTCCAGCCCTCAGGCAAGAGCGCAGCCTGCCTGCAAAGCTCCCTTTGCCTTCCTGAGAGGGGAGCTGTGCTCAGGCGTGTGCCATGGCACAGGGGCCAACACGTGGCGAGCCACAGCCAAGTTTAGGAGGGCCGTGTGTCACTCCTCTGGCACAAGGGTAAAGCAAGCGTGTGTGTTGTCTGCAGCCCCACACTCCTTGCAGGGCTGACTTCCCCTCCGGCCAGGGCGGTTCCAACGCTGCCTGGGGGGGAAGCTGTTCTAAGCACCAGGCTGCCCCTGGGCACAGCCCCTGTGAATACCAAAGCTGTGGCCCTCCAGGCTGACCTTGCTGGTGCTCCCACATTTGGAGGCCTTGCAGGAGAGCGAGGGCCTTGTGGAAAAGGGGGTGGGGGCCAGTGTGCTGGTGGACGGAGCAAGCTGGGAGAGAGGACACGGCTTGTGCTCAGGCACGCAGTACCGGGCTCCTTCCTGTCAAGAGGTCACAAACAGCCCCACCAAAGGCCTCTAGGCTGACATGCCCTCTCTGCATAGAATCCCTGCAGCATTTGGGCTTGACTTCTATGCATCCTGAGAAGTTTGTACCTTGTAATCTTTGCGCCTCTCACGCCGGCACTTGAAAGGAGCCTCTGGGGAAAGAAGGGCATGGCAGAAATGGGGATATGAAAGGCTACATTCAAGGGACAACAAGCACAAGCCATGCCATGAGCTAGGCTCTTTTGCGTGTGAGGTGAGTCTGCTGGAAAATTACTGCCCATGTACGGGGTGACTCTCGGCCTGGGGCGGTGCAGGAGCTCTATAAAAGCCGGCCAAACTCCCCACTCGCTCAGCCACTTCTCTCACCTCCACCTCCTTGGGAACCAGGTGAGTCTGAAGCCCTTTCTCCTCCTGCTCCTGCTCTTGCTCCTGCCACACATCTAGTCTTACAGCTGCTCTGCTGTGCTCCACTGGGTCCTGGGGCTGCTTGGGAGAGGGGAAGAGGGCAGAAGTTCTGGCATGGTGAGAGGCTGGTGCTTGCCTGAGGGGTGTTCTGGGCTCTGGGCTGGGGAGGACCCTGCTTGGCTCAGGCTGCCCTTGGCAGAGCCCTCGGGGTGGAGGCAAAGCAGGAGGCTGTGCTTTGGGCTATGCGGCCCTGGCTGCTGGCCCACCAGGTGCCTTGACTGCCTGGTGGCAGGGTCACAGGCTGCTCCTAACATGTCCCCCGTGCTCTGCTTCCTCCCTGCCCTCTCTCTCGCAGGTGCACCTCCCACCCTCAGACATGTCCTGCTACAACCCATGCGTGCCACGCCAGCTCTGCGGCCCGACCCCGCTGGCCAACAGCTGCAATGAGCCCTGTTTCAGACAGTGCCAGGACTCCACCGTCGTCATCGAGCCCTCTCCCGTGGTGGTGACCCTGCCCGGCCCCATCCTCAGCTCCTTCCCGCAGAGCACCGCCGTGGGATCCACCACCTCCGCTGCCGTTGGCAGCATCCTCAGCTCTCAGGGAGTCCCCATCTCCTCCGGAGGCTTCAGCCTCTCTGGCATCGGCGGCCGTTACGGTGGCACCCGGTGCCTGCCCTGCTAAAGCTGCTGGTGGTGGCCCCAGAGGAGGACCCCTTGTAGCCCAGAAGATGGTTCTAGAATGAGGATGGGGCTCCTGGGCATCAGATTCAGAGCGGATGTGTTTTCCCAACTGCCCCTGCAAAGCGAGGCCAGAAGGGGCCAGCCTGGGCTCTCTCACAGTACAGCCCATGTCTGCCTTTCCCTTCTTCCACTCTCTCCTTTCCCTCCCGTGTCCTTGCTCTCTTCTGTCGCCCTGAGCCTCGAGGCCCCCCACAGCCTGCCTAGGTGGGCACTGCTGGCCCCTTTCTCCCAACGGGCTAGGCAGACAGATGGCCAGCAGGATCTCTGCCGCAGCCACAGGGTGCAGGTTCTCGGCTGATCCTCCTGCTCTCTGCACCAGGACCTCCGCTCAGAGCAAGCTCGTTCCCCTCCGTCCACTCATTAAAGTTATTCCACGCACAAGCCTGCCTCCTCGTGTGCTCCTTCCCTCTGCGGATGCTCTCCCAGGATTTCTAGGGAGAAGGGTGTTGCTCTGGGGAGGGTTGCAGTGGTGCTGCACAGCAGGTGTGCTGAGCACTCCTAACCACTCAACGCGTTTGACCCCAGGGGTCTAAGTTTCTCCACCTGCGTGGGATTGGCTGCAATCTTGGTACATTTTTCTATGACTGCCTTCCACTCTCCTGGGCATACATTCTCCCTCTAACATAACCTGGAAACTGCCAAGCAAGTAGTACGGAGAGGGCGGGATGATAGCGCCAGCTGCCTTGAGAACCCATCAGAACACCATCGGAACCCATCGCAACAGCAGCAGCAGGGTTTACAGGGGCAAGGCCAGAAGGAAAGGCCGCAAGAAAACAACAGCGTGAGAGCAGTAAGGGAAAAGAGTGCCACAGAAGCCTTGGCAAGACTGTCCCAACAGATCACAGCCGTAGGTAGCATCACGGTCACGTGGTCTCCGAGGCAGCACAGAGATACTTCCTGCAACCCACAGAGTTCCCCTGCACAGAGCACGCAGGAGAGCTGCCATCACTGCCTGTCTCTGTGCCCAGGAAGCAGAGCACTGCATGGCCATTCCTGTCCTCCCCCAAGGGAGTGTGTCACCCCCCAAGGCTGTTGCTGACCCCAGAGGGGAGGTCTACCCAATGGAGGTCCTAGGACCATAGGATTGAAGGACAATTCAGGTCGGAAGGAACCTCTGGACTCCTCTGGTCCAACCTCCCGATCCAAGGCAGCTCAGCCATGGGGTCAGACCAGCTTCCTAGGCGCTTTAGCTGCTCTGGTATGGCAAATCTCCAAGGATGGCGACTGCACAGCCTCACCGGGCAGCTTGTTCCGCTGCTTGACTCTCTTTGGGGTGAAAAACGGTTCCCTTGCACGCAGTCCGAACCTCTCTTCTCCCATCTTATGCCCGCTCTCTGCTGTCCTCCAAGCACGCACCCCAAGGGAGAACCTGCCTCTCTTCTGTGTGACCTCCCCAGAGCTACTGGAGAGCTGCCATTCGGTCCCGCCACCACAGCCTTTTCTTCTCCAGGCTCAGCAAGCCCCGCTCCCTCAGAATGGCCCTCCTCTCCTCACAGGCCAAGGGCTACAGACCCCTGACTGTCCTGCCAGCCCCTTGCTGCACTCGCTCCGCTTGCTTTCTTGCACTAGTGAGCCCCAAAAGTGGACACAGTAGTCTCCATGCTGTTGAATGAGGGCGGAGCAGAGGCGGATGATCACTCCCCTCAAACTACTGGCTCTACTCCTGTTCATGCAGCCCAGGATGCTGTTGGCAGTCCTTGGTGTCACAGAACCCTGTTGCCAGTGGCAGCTGTCCTGGAGGGCTTTCCCCAGGAGCACTTGTCCCTGACGTTCTCTTGGGGCTGTTGCTGGAGACGGGCTGGAAGGGGTGCAGGCACGGACTGCTGGTCGCATCTGTACTACCCAGACAGCTGCCGATCACGCCTCTGAGTGGTCGGGCATCATCCTGCCCAGCCGTGTCTTGCAGCAGTTCAGCACTGCCCCTCTCGCACCTGCAAGCCTCTCTGCAGCCTTCCTGCTGGTGACAGCACTGCTTTGGGGACCTCCCGGCCACTCTTGGGACACTCAGACTGCACCCCCATCTCTCTTCCTGCCTTGAGTCTCTCCCAGTTTGCCTTTCCCCAGAGGCTTTCCCCAGGAAACCCGGGGCATCGATGGAAGGAGGGGGAAAACATGCGCTGCCTGCAAGCCGATTGCCTCCCATTCTCACACCTTCTCCCCTTGGGGAGGCCTCTTCCGCCTGAGCCTCCTCCGCAGCACAGTTCCATCCAGAGCTAAAGGAACTCCTGCCCCAAGAGCTTGCCGGGCTGCTGCCCTCCCAGAGCCTCCCACAGCCAGGGCTCTTCACTTGAGGTCAGCAGTGCTCCGGCTCCCAGTCCGAAGGACGTGCACTGGGACGTGAGAGGGCATTTCTGGGCAGAAGCACTACAAGGCCACACCTGATGACTTTGAGCTCTAGAGGAGCCAGGGATGTCCTCTGCAGCTCCAAGGGAGAGGGCCTAAAAGGCCACTGCTGCAGTGTGTCCACTCTCTACTTCCTCTGCGAATGCTGAAGGCTCTTCATGTGCCCACAAGCCACCCCACGTGCCCCAGAGCACTGCCTTTCTCCCTGGGCAGCTTGGGAGAGCAAGCACAGAGGAAAGGACGACGTGGAGACCCAGGCATGCACGCAGAAGACCTTTAATGCGTCAGTAGAAGGAAAGGAGCTTGCTCCAAGTGGAGGCCGCGGGGCAGGAAGCACCAGGGCAGCTGAGAGTCTTCACCGACAGTGGGAGAAGGGCCAGCAGTGCCCTCTTTGGGTGGCTGTGTGGCCCAACGGGGCCCACAGCAGCAGAAAACAGCAAGGACGTGGGAGGGAAAGGAGAGGGTGGAAGAAGGGCTATGCAGACATGGGCTGTACTGTGAGAGAGCCCAGGCTGGCCCCTTCTGGCCTCGCTTTGCAGGGGCAGTTGGGATCGCACAGAACCTCTGAATTCGATGGCAGGAGCTCCATCCTCATTCCGGTACCATCTTCTGGCTACGAGGGGTCCTCCTCTGGGGCCACCACCAGCAGCTTAGCAGGGCAGGCACCGGGTGCCACCGTAACGGCCGCCGATGCCAGAGAGGCTGAAGCCCCCAGAGGAGATGGGGACTCCCTGAGAGCTGAGGATGCTGCCAACGGCAGCAGAGGTGCTGGATCCCACGCGGTGTTCTGCGGAAGGAGCTGAGGATGGGGCCGGGCAGGGTCACCACCACGGGAGAGGGCTCGATGACGACGGTGGAGTCCTGGCACTGTCTGACACAGGGCTCATTGCAGCTGTTGGCCAGCGGGGTCGGGCCACAGAGCTGGCGTGGCACGCATGGGTTGTAGCAGGACATGTCTGAGGGTGGGAGGTGCACCTGCGCGAGAGAGGGCAGGGAGGAAGCAGAGCACGGGGGACATGTGAGGAGCAGCCTGTGGACCCTGCCACCAGGCAGTCAAGGCACCTGGTGGGCAGCAGCCAGGGCCGCATAGCCCAAAGCATAGCCTCGTGCTTTGCCTCCACCTGAAGGGCTCTGCCCAGGGCATCCCGGGGAAAGCAGGGTCCTGCTCAAGCCCAGAGCCCAGAAGGCCTCTCAGGCAAGCACCAGCCTCTCACCGTGCCAGAACTTCTGCCCTCTTTCCCTCTCCCAAGCAGCCCCAGGTCCCAGTGGAGCACAGCAGAGCAGGTATCAGCTGAGAGCAAGAGCAGGAGCAGGAGGAGAAAGGGCTTCAGACTCACCTGGTTCCCAAGGAGGTGGAGGCGAGAGAAGTGGCTGAGTGAGTGGGGAGTTTGGCCGCTTTTATAGAGCTCCTGCACTGCCCCAGGCCCAGAGTCACCCCGTACGTGGGCAGTAATTTTCCAGCAGACTCACCTCACATGCAGAAGAGCCTAGCTCATGGCATGGGCTGTGCTTGTTGTCCCTTGAATGCAGCCTTTCATTTCCTCATTTCTGGCATTCCCATTCTTCCATGGAGGCTCTTTTAAGTGCTGGCATGAGAGGCCGAAGGATTTCCAGGGCAGGAACTTGTCAGTGTGGGCAGCAGCATAGGCTCAAGTGCCAGAGGAGTCCGGTGCAGACCCGGCCCTTGGGCAGTGTCCCTCCGCTGGGGTTGCCTGTGACTCGTTTTGCAGGAAGGGTCCAGGCCCTTCCGGTGCCCTAGTCCCCAGCCGAACACGCAAGGGTCCCTGTGCATGTGCGTGTGCCGTATCCTTCTCTCTCTCTCCCTCCCTCCCTCCCAGCTCTCTCTGACAGTCACTGGTCATTGCCTCCTCTGGTGGCTGGGTTGTGCTGCAGGTTTTGACTCTCCTCCACCTGATGCTGCCGCCCTGGGGAGAGATCTGTCCAAGGATGTGGGGTTGGGGTTAGGAAATCAAAAGGCCCCGTGGAGTTGAAGCAGGCCAAGGAGCTGGAGAGCAACACAAAGGGCATTTCTGGTGTATCAGCATCTAGGGAAACGTGGGTGTAGCCCTGGATGGGCAGGCGACCCTGTGACAGGTGTGGAGGCTGTTGGTAGAGCTCAATCGCCTAGCGAGATCACCACTCAGGGGACACAGAAAAGGCTGAGGCCCTCAAAGCCTTCTTGGCCTTGGGTCTTCCTTGTAAGATTTGCCTTTGGGAAGGCTAGGCCCCTGGCACGCGTGGGCAAATGTGTAGCAAGGACGACTCACTCTCAGAAGAGGAGGATCAAGCTAGGGAACATTGAAACATTGTTGGAGGAGGATTAGCTGAGCATCCATACCCTGTGGCTGAGGCAGAGACCTCCTGTCCGCCTAGCCCGTTGGGAGAGACAGGTCCTCCGAACAGAACAGAAGCAAGTCTGTGGGACCTGAGGAGATACACCCACAAGTGCTGAGGGAGCTGGCAAATGTCACTGCAAGGCCTCGCTTGAAAGCTTTGAAAGCATCGAGGTGCTTGGGGGAGGTTTCTGAGTGCTGGAGGACAGCAAACATCAGCTGTGTCACTGAGCAGGGCAAGCAGGATGCTCTAGGGGCGGGAGAGGGCATGGGGGCCTGCTCTGGAGAGGCCGGTCAACCTCACGTCCACCCCTGTAAGCGTGATGGAGCAAATCCTCCTGGAAGCCATTTGCAGACACATGAAGGACAAGTAGGTGACTGGGAGTAGTCAGCATGGACTTGTGGAAGGGAAATCTGGCTTGACCAGCCTCATAGCCTTTTACGATGAGATGACTAGCTTGGCCAGGGCGAGGAGAGAGCAGCAGAAGTTGTTTGTCTCAGCTTTTGCACGGCTTTGACACTGTCTCCCGTAACATGCTTGAAGCCCACCTGATGGAGTGCGGGCTAGGTAAGCGGGCAGTGCGGTGGACGGAAAGCTGTCTGTACTGCTGGGCTCAAAGGGTTGTGATGAGTGGCACAAAGTGCAGCTGGAGGCGAGTGACTAGTGGCGCACGGTGGGTGGCGCTACTGGGGCCAATACCGCTTCAGCTCTTCATTGTTGAGCTGAACGAGGGGACAGGGTGCACCGTCAGCAAGCCTGCAGGGGACACAAAACTGGGGGGAGTGACTGATACCTCAGGAGTCGTGTTGCCACGGAGAGGGACCTCGACAGACTGGGCAATGGGCAGAGAGCAGTGTCACGAAGTTCAACAAAGGGAAATGCCAAGTGCTGTACCTGGGGAGGAGCAACCCTATGCACCAGTCCCCGGTGGGTGCTGACCAAGTGAGAAAGAGCTTTGCCGCCAAGGACTTGGGTCATGTCCTGGGCATGCTGGATGCTGTTAGGAAAGCCAAAGCTCACCTGGAGTTGAGACTTGCAAGGGGCCTCAAGGGCAACAGGGACAGCTTCTGCCACTACATCAGGTGCCTAAGACTGACGAGGAAAATGCAGTTGCACGGCTGAATGGGGCGGGTGAGTTAGTGGGAGTGGACTGTGAAAAGGCCGGGGTGTGCGATGCCTTCTCTGCCTCTGTCCTTGTCAAGGACCAGCAGGCCTGGGGGCCCTGCCAAAGGGTTCAAGGAGAGGAGCAGCTCTACCAGCAGTGGGGGAGGATCAAAGCAAGGATTGCTTGAGAGGGAGCCGATGTGTAGAAGCCCACGGATCCGGCGGACTGCATCCAAGGGTGCCGAGAGAGCGGACCGATGTGTCCCCAAGCCCACTCTCTCGTGTCCTTGAAAGGTCGTGGGGATCCGGGCAGGCTCTCGATGCCTGGAGGAGAGCAAACGTCACAGCCATCTTCAGAAGAGGAGAGAAAAGGCGCAAAGGAGAATGCAGGGAACTACTGCCCGTCAGTCTCTCTGGTCTTTCAGCACCGTCTGCCACAACAGCCTTGTACCCAGCTGAGGGCAGGATGCTCTGGGTGGTGTGGGTGGGTGGAGAATAGGACGAGTGAAAAGTGGTGGGGTGACGGGGCTCAGGGCATAGGGCTTCCTGAGTCATGCTCAACCTGGAGGCCCTGTAACAGGGGCAGCGGCGCCGGGGTCTCTCATGGGGCTTGTCCTGTTTCACATCTTTACGGGCGAGCGGAAGTGGTGGCGTGCCCTCTCCTCAAGTTTGCAGGTGGGACCAAACTGTGGGGAGGAGCTGACACGCTCCAGGGCAGGGTGGCCATTCAGAGGGAGCTAGCCACACTGGGGGACTGGGCCGACAGGAGTGTCCCGACATTCAATCAGGCCAAACGCCAAGTCATCTTCCTGTGAGGGAAGAACCTCTTGCAACAGCACAGGCTGGGGTCTGAACTGCCCTGTGCTCCAGTGGTCCCAGGACCTGCTTGGGTAGATCTGCCTCCTGGGGCAGGGTCAGCCTTGGGAGGGGGAGGGGGAGTAGCACTGAGTGAGGGTGGGAATGGCCACACAGGCTCAGCTTCCTGGCCATAGAGCCTGGCAGTGTCCAGGAGCTCCCCTGAGCAGTGTATGGAGGGAAAGACCGGGTTGCAAAACACATCTCTGTGCTGCCCGGCAGTTCTCCCTGCCTAGCAGGCGATATGTGTTCTGCGGCATTAGGGCTTTGGCACACCTCCCGTCCCAGGCCCCAAAGCTCTCCTCAGTTCAAAACACAACCCAGGACGATCACGGAGCAAGGGAAGTCTGCCCCCGCTCTCCCGTGGCACTGCAGGCTTGTGCAGGGTACTTGAGCCAATCCAACAAGCCTCCCAAAGCGAGGGAGACTGGTGGCAGGATACTAGCGATGGCTAGCAAGGCCCTGCCAGATGCCGGGGATGCTGGGGCAGGGGATGTGCTCAGAAGGGCCCTGTGAATGAAAGCATCTCAGACTGCATCAAGGAGTTGTTGCATCCTCACTGCATGAACAAAGGACTTTGCTGCCCTGGAGATGTGGAGGCAGCTGGGACGCGTCCAGAAGGGTACGGGGATGCCTTCAGTGGGTGTGCTTGCTGGCATAGACTCCTCCAGCCCTCAGGCAAGAGCGCAGCCTGCCTGCAAAGCTCCCTTGCCTTCCTGAGAGGGGAGCTGTGCTCAGGCGTGTGCCATGGCACAGGGGCCAACACGTGGCGAGCCACAGCCAAGTTTAGGAGGGCCGTGTGTCACTCCTCTGGCACAAGGGTAAAGCAAGCGTGTGTGTTGTCTGCAGCCCCACACTCCTTGCAGGGCTGACTTCCCCTCCGGCCAGGGCGGTTCCAACGCTGCCTGGGGGGGAAGCTGTTCTAAGCACCAGGCTGCCCCTGGGCACAGCCCCTGTGAATACCAAGCTGTGGCCCTCCAGGCTGACCTTGCTGGTGCTCCCCACATTGGAGGCCTTGCAGGAGAGCGAGGGCCTTGTGGAAAAGGGGGTGGGGGCCAGTGTGCTGGTGGACGGGAGCAAGCTGCGAAGAGAGGACACGGCTTGTGCTCAGGCACGCAGTACCCGGGCTCCTTCCTGTCAAGAGGTCACAAACAGCCCCACCAAAGGCCTCTAGGCTGACATGCCCTCTCTGCATAGGATCCCTGCAGCATTTGGGCTTGACTTCTATGCATCCTGAGAAGTTTGTACCTTGTAATCTTTGCGCCTCTCACGCCGGCACTTGAAGGAGCTCTGGGGAAAGAAGGGCATGGCAGAAATGGGGATATGGAAAGGCTACATTCAAGGGACAACAAGCACAAGCCATGCCATGAGCTAGGCTCTTTTGCGTGTGAGGTGAGTCTGCTGGAAAATTACTGCCATGTACGGGGTGACTCTCGGCCTGGGGCGGTGCAGGAGCTCTATAAAAGCCGGCCAAACTCCCAACTCGCTCAGGCCACTTCTCTCGCCTCCACCTCCTTGGGAACCAGGTGAGTCTGAAGCCCTTTCTCCTCCTGCTCCTGCTCTTGCTCCTGCCACACATCTAGTCTTACAGCTGCTCTGCTGTGCTCCACTGGGTCCTGGGGCTGCTTGGGAGAGGGGAAGAGGGCAGAAGTTCTGGCATGGTGAGAGGCTGGTGCTTGCCTGAGGGGTGTTCTGGGCTCGGGCTGGGGAGGACCCTGCTTGGCTCAGGCTGCCCTTGGCAGAGCCCTCGGGGTGGAGGCAAAGCAGGAGGCTGTGCTTTGGGCTATGCGGCCCTGGCTGCTGGCCCACCAGGTGCCTTGACTGCCTGGTGGCAGGGTCACAGGCTGCTCCTAACATGTCCCCCGTGCTCTGCTTTCCTCCCTGCCCTCTCTCTCGCAGGTGCACCTCCCACCCTCAGACATGTCCTGCTACAACCCATGCGTGCCACGCCAGCTCTGCGGCCCGACCCCGCTGGCCAACAGCTGCAATGAGCCCTGTTTCAGACAGTGCCAGGACTCCACCGTCGTCATCGAGCCCTCTCCCGTGGTGGTGACCCTGCCCGCCCCATCCTCAGCTCCTTCCCGCAGAGCACCGCCGTGGGATCCACCACCTCCGCTGCCGTTGGCAGCATCCTCAGCTCTCAGGGAGTCCCCATCTCCTCCGGAGGCTTCAGCCTCTCTGGCATCGGCGGCCGTTACGGTGGCACCCCGGTGCCTGCCCTGCTAAAGCTGCTGGTGGTGGCCCCAGAGGAGGACCCCTTGTAGCCCAGAAGATGGTTCTAGAATGAGGATGGGGCTCCTGGGCATCAGATTCAGAGCGGATGTGTTTTCCCACCTGCCCCTGCAAAGCGAGGCCAGAAGGGGCCAGCTGGGCTCTCTCACAGTACAGCCCATGTCTGCCTTTCCCTTCTTCCACTCTCTCCCTTTCCCTCCCGTGTCCTTGCTCTCTTCTGTCGCCTGAGCCTCGAGGCCCCCCACAGCCTGCCTAGGTGGGCACTGCTGGCCCCTTTCTCCCAACGGGCTAGGCAGACAGATGGCCAGCAGGATCTCTGCCCGCAGCCACAGGGTGCAGGTTCTCGGCTGATCCTCCTGCTCTCTGCACCAGGACCTCCGCTCAGAGCAAGCTCGTTCCCCTCCGTCCACTCATTAAAGTTATTCCACGCACAAGCCTGCCTCCTCGTGTGCTCTTCCCTCTGCGGATGCTCTCCCAGGATTTCTAGGGAGAAGGGTGTTGCTCTGGGGAGGGTTGCAGTGGTGCTGCACAGCAGGTGTGCTGAGCACTCCTAACCACTCAACGCGTTTGACCCCAGGGGTCTAAGTTTCTCCACCTGCGTGGGATTGGCTGCAATCTTGGTACATTTTTCTATGACTGCCTTCCACTCTCCTGGGCATACATTCTCCCTCTAACATACCTGGAAACTGCCAAGCAAGTAGTACGGAGAGGGCGGGATGATAGCGCCAGCTGCCTTGAGAACCCATCAGAACACCATCGGAACCCATCGCAACAGCAGCAGCAGGGTTTACAGGGGCAAGGCCAGAAGGAAAGGCCGCAAGAAAACAACAGCGTGAGAGCAGTAAGGGAAAAGAGTGCCACAGAAGCCTTGCAAGACTGTCCCAACAGATCACAGCCGTAGGTAGCATCACGGTCACGTGGTCTCCGAGGCAGCACAGAGATACTTCCTGCAACCCCAGAGTTCCCCTGCACAGAGCACGCAGGAGAGCTGCCATCACTGCCTGTCTCTGTGCCCAGGAAGCAGAGCACTGCATGGCCATTCCTGTCCTCCCCCAAGGGAGTGTGTCACCCCCCAAGGCTGTTGCTGACCCCAGAGGGGAGGTCTACCCAATGGAGGTCCTAGGACCATAGGATTGAAGGACAATTTCAGATTCGGAAGGAACCTCTGGACTCCTCTGGTCCAACCTCCCGATCCAAGGCAGCTCAGCCATGGGGTCAGACCAGCTTCCTAGGCGCTTTAGCTGCTCTGGTATGGCAAATCTCCAAGGATGGCGACTGCACAGCCCTCACCGGGCAGCTTGTTCCGCTGCTTGACTCTCTTTGGGGTGAAAAAAACGGTTCCCTTGCACGCAGTCCGAACCTCTCTTCTCCCATCTTATGCCCCGCTCTCTGCTGTCCTCCAAGCACGCACCCCAAGGGAGAACCTGCCTCTCTTCTCTGTGACCTCCCAGAGCTACTGGAGAGCTGCCATTCGGTCCCGCCACCATAGCCTTTTCTTCTCCAGGCTCAGCAAGCCCCGCTCCCTCAGAATGGCCCTCCTCTCCTCACAGGCCAAGGGCTACAGACCCCTGACTGTCCTGCCAGCCCCTTGCTGCACTCGCTCCGCTTGCTTTCTTGCACTAGTGAGCCCCAAAAGTGGACACAGTAGTCTCCATGCTGTTGAATGAGGGCGGAGCAGAGGCGGATGATCACTCCCCTCAAACTACTGGCTCTACTCCTGTTCATGCAGCCCAGGATGCTGTTGGCAGTCCTTGGTGTCACAGAACCCTGTTGCCAGTGGCAGCTGTCCTGGAGGGCTTTCCCCAGGAGCACTTGTCCCTGACGTTCTCTTGGGGCTGTTGATGGAGACGGGCTGGAAGGGGTGCAGGCACGGACTGCTGGTCGCATCTGTACTACCCAGACAGCTGCCGATCACGCCTCTGAGTGTCGGGCATCATCCTGCCCAGCCGTGTCTTGCAGCAGTTCAGCACTGCCCCTCTTGCACCTGCAAGCCTCTCTGCAGCCCTTCCTGCTGGTGACAGCACTGCTTTGGGGACCTCCCGGCCACTCTTGGGACACTCAGACTGCACCCCCATCTCTCTTCCTGCCTTGAGTCTCTCCCAGTTTGCCTTTCCCCAGAGGCTTTCCCCAGGAAACCGGGGCATCGATGGAAGGAGGGGGAAAACATGCGCTGCCTGCAAGCCGATTGCCTCCCATTCTCACACCTTCTCCCCTTGGGGAGGCCTCTTCCGCCTGAGCCTCCTCCTGCAGCACAGTTCCATCCAGAGCTAGAGGAACTCCTGCTCCCAAGAGCTTGCCGGGCTGCTGCCCTCCCAGAGCCTCCCACAGCCAGGGCTTTTCACTTGAGGTCAGCAGTGCTCCGGCTCCCAGTCCGAAGGACGTGCACTGGGACGTGAGAGGGCATTTCTGGGCAGAAGCACTACAAGGCCACACCTGATGACTTTGAGCTCTAGAGGAGCCAGGGATGTCCTCTGCAGCTCCAAGGGAGAGGGCCTAAAAGGCCACTGCTGCAGTGTGTCCACTCTCTACTTCCTCTGCGAATGCTGAAGGCTCTTCATGTGCCCACACGCCACCCCACGTGCCCCAGAGCACTGCCTTTCTCCCTGGGCAGCTTGGGAGAGCAACCACAGAGGAAAGGACGACGTGGAGACCCAGGCGTGCACGCAGAAGACCTTAATGCGTCAGTAGAAGGAAAGGAGCTTGCTCCAAGTGGAGGCCGCGGGGCTGGAAGCACCAGGGCAGCTGAGAGTCTTCACCGACAGTGGGAGAAGGGCCAGCAGTGGCCCTCTTTGGGTGGCTGTGTGGCCCAACGGGGCCCCACAAGCAAGCAGAAAACAGCAAGGACGTGGGAGGGAAAGGAGAGGGTGGAAGAAGGGCTATGCAGACATGGGCTGTACTGTGAGAGAGCCCAGGCTGGCCCTTCTGGCCTCGCTTTGCAGGGGCGTTGGGATCGCACAGAACCTCTGAATTCAATGGCAGGAGCTCCATCCTCATTCTGGTACCATATTCTGGGCTACGAGGGGTCCTCCTCTGGGGCCACCACCAGCAGCTTTAGCAGGGCAGGCACCGGGTGCCACCGTAACGGCCGCCGATGCAGAGAGGCTGAAGCCCCCAGAGGAGATGGGGACTCCCTGAGAGCTGAGGATGCTGCCAACGGCAGCAGAGGTGCTGGATCCCACGGCGGTGTTCTGCGGGAAGGAGCTGAGGATGGGCCGGGCAGGGTCACCACCACGGGAGAGGGCTCGATGACGACGGTGGAGTCCCTGGCCACTGTCTGACACAGGGCTCATTGCAGCTGTTGGCCAGCGGGGTCGGGCCACAGAGCTGGCGTGGCACGCATGGGTTGTAGCAGGACATGTCTGAGGGTGGGAGGTGTACCTGCGAGAGAGAGGGCAGGGAGGAAGCAGAGCACGGGGGACATGTTAGGAGCAGCCTGTGACCCTGCCACCAGGCAGTCAAGGCACCTGGTGGGTCAGCAGCCAGGGCCGCATAGCCCAAAGCATAGCCTCGTGCTTTGCCTCCACCTGAAGGGCTCTGCCCAGGGCATCCCGGGGAAAGCAGGGTCCTGCTCAGCCCAGAGCCCAGAAGGCCTCTCAGGCAAGCACCAGCCTCTCACCGTGCCAGAACTTCTGCCCTCTTTCCCTCTCCCCAAGCAGCCCCAGGTCCCAGTGGAGCACAGCAGAGCAGGTATCAGCTGAGAGCAAGAGCAGGAGTAGGAGGAGAAAGGGCTTCAGACTCACCTGGTCCCAGGAGGTGGAGGCGAGAGAAGTGGCTGAGCGAGTGGGGAGTTTGGCCGGCTTTTATAGAGCTCCTGCACTGCCCCAGGCCCAGAGTCACCCCGTACGTGGGCAGTAATTTTCCAGCAGACTCACCTCACATGCAGAAGAGCCTAGCTCATGGCATGGGCTGTGCTTGTTGTCCCTTGAATGCAGCCTTTTCATTTCCTCATTTCTGGCATTCCCATTCTTCCATGGAGGCTCTTTAAGTGCTGGCATGAGAGCCGAAGGATTTCCAGGGCAGGAACTTGTCAGTGTGGGCAGCAGCATAGGCTCAAGTGCCAGAGGAGTCCGGTGCAGACCGGCCCTTGGGCAGTGTCCCTCCGCTGGGTTGCCTGTGACTCGTTTTGCAGGAAGGGGCCCAGGCCCTTCCGGTGCCCTAGTCCCCAGCCGAACACGCAAGGGTCCCTGTGCATGTGCGTGTGCCGTATCCTTCTCTCTCTCTCCCTCCCTCCCTCCCAGCTCTCTCTGACAGTCACTGGTCATTGCCTCCTCTGGTGGCTGGGTTGTGCTGCAGGTTTTGACTCTCCTCCACCTGATGCTGCCACCCTGGGAGAGATCTGTCCAAGGATGTGGGGTTGGGGTTAGGAAATCAAAGGCCCCGTGGAGTTGAAGCCAGGCCAAGGAGCTGGAGAGCAACACAAAGGGCATTTCTGGTGTATCAGCATCTAGGGAAACGTGGGTGTAGCCCTGGATGGGGCAGGCGACCCTGTGACAGGTGTGGAGGCTGTTGGTAGAGCTCAATCACCTAGCGAGATCACCACTCAGGGGACACAGAAAGGCTGAGGCCCTCAAAGCCTTCTTGGCCTTGGGTCTTCCCTTGTAAGATTTGCCTTTGGGAAGCTAGGCCCCTGGCACGCGTGGGCAAATGTGTAGCAAGGACGACTCACTCTCAGAAGAGGAGGATCAAGCTAGGGAACATTGAAACATTGTTGGAGGAGGATTAGCTGAGCATCCATACCCTGTGGCTGAGGCAGAGACCTCCTGGGCTTCTGTCCGCCTAGCCCGTTGGGAGAGACGGGTCTCCGAACAGAACAGAAGCAAGTCTGTGGGACCTGAGGAGATACACCCACAAGTGCTGAGGGAGCTGGCGAATGTCACTGCAAGGCCTCGCTTGAAAGCTTTGAAAGCACTCGAGGTGGTTGGGGAAGGTTTCTGAGTGCTGGAGGACAGCAAACATCAGCTGTGTCATGGAGCAGGGCAAGCAGGATGCTCTAGGGGCGGGAGAGGGCATGGGGGCCTGCTCTGGAGAGGCCGGTCAACCTCACGTCCACCCCTGTAAGCGTGATGGAGCAAATCCTCCTGGAAGCCATTTGCAGACACATGAAGGACAAGTAGGTGACTGGGAGTAGTCAGCATGGACTTGTGGAGGGGAAATCTGGCTTGACCAGCCTCATAGCCTTTACGATGAGATGACTAGCTTGGCCAGGGCGAGGAGAGAGCAGCAGACGTTGTTTGTCTCAGCTTTTGCACGGCTTTGACACGTCTCCCGTAACATGCTTGAAGCCCACCTGATGGAGTGCGGGCTAGGTAAGCGGGCAGTGCGGTGGACGGAAAGCTGTCTGTACTGCTGGGCTCAAGGGTTGTGATGAGTGGCACAAAGTGCAGCTGGAGGCGAGTGACTAGTGGCGCACGGTGGGTGGCGCTACTGGGGCCAATACCGCTTCAGCTCTTCATTGTTGAGCTGAACGAGGGGACAGGGTGCACCGTCAGCAAGCCTGCAGGGGACACAAAACTGGGGGGAGTGACTGATACCTCAGGGAGTCGTGTTGCCACGGAGAGGGACCCTCGACAGACTGGGCATATGGGCAAGAGGCAGTGTCACGAAGTTCAACAAAGGGAAATGCAAGTGCTGCACCTGGGGAGGAGCAACCCTATGCACCAAGTCCCGGTGGGTGCTGACCAAGTGGGAAAGAGC